>NC_048277.1:28962331-30266081 GCF_009762535.1 Notolabrus celidotus | reverse complement strand
TGTGTTTTTATTGTTCTTGTGAAGCACTTTGTTACTTGTATCGAAAAGTGCTATACAGATAAAACTATTATTATCATTATTATTATTACTATTATTATTATTATTATTATTATTATTATTAATGCAGTAGTGCAAAAAATCTGCAGTACATAAAGTGTCCACTTGAGGCTGGTTTGAAAGCCCATGGATCCCCATTAACATCCATAAGATAATATAAGATAAGATACTCCTTTATTCATCCCACAACGGGGAAATTCAAGGAGTTACAGCAGCAAACAAGAAGGTTTACAGTACAAGAATTCCAACAAGAACATATATTGAAAAAAAAAGTCCATCTCCAAATACAAAGATAACTAAACAGATATGAAAAAAAAGTTGAAAAAAGAACAACGAAGAGAGAGCAGCTGCAACAAGCAGCCACTCCAGCGGCCCTTAGTTATAATGCCCATCTTTACAGCAGAATAAAACGTGTTTACAACCTGGTATAAAAAAATATGTTTTGGTCTCAATCGCTAATTTCCTTGTTCTTATATACTGGAGGAGTAACGTTTTTTTTACTCCATTCTGAAGACATTAGCGCCATGAGTTTTCCTTATTTGACATTATAAGGGGCGTGGCTGAGTTATCTGACAGGTGGGCGCTATGTAGCTGTTTGCCAGGATGCATAAGGCCCACATCAGCTCCCCCACTTTGTCTGTTTCTACGTTTACTGAAAGTTAGGTTGTGTCAGCATTTCCAACATGGCCACCGCCACCGTTTGGCTTCAAATCCCTTCTTAGTGGCGCTGGTGGCCTAGCGATCTAAGCGCCCCATGTACAGAGGCTACAGTCCTCGTCGCAGGGGTCGCCGGTTCGATTCCCGGCAGGTCGACCATTTCCTGCATGTCTTCCCGCACTCTCTACTCACCAGATTTCCTGTCTCTCTTCAGCTGTCCTATACAATAAAGGCAAAAAGGCCAAAAATATAACTTAAAAAAAAAAAATCCCTTCTTAAAGAACCAATGGGTGATGGTCACAGAGACTATATATTTTATACACTTCATGATTAGATCAAGAAACAAACTAAATTGTGCCTGTCTACTTTAAGAGACTATTGTTGTACACCTCATGTTAAAGGTTTCATTTGTGTGCACAACATTTTGCTTGTGTCAACAGGTTCCACTAAAGTAAAAAAAAAAAAAAAACCCGGAGGCTGCTCATCAAACATTGCAAGGACAATATAAGTCAACAACAGGAAAATTCAGATGTTATGAGAGTGTTTTGAGAAGAGCTGATTCATCTCGAGCTATAACTCAGGCTGTAATGTGGAAAAGACAGTTTCTAATTTTAGAAACCAAAGTTAACAAAGTTATTACACCCACGCTCTTAATAAACCATGTTACCATGACCTGCATTAACTGTGGGATTATGAAACAGAAGTTATAAATTAGAGGAAACTTGAAACAGCTTTGTTTCTTGATGGTTTTAGTTTGACAAAAAGTAACTAATGTCATATTTTAAAGAGGAAGTAGAATCAGGACAAGGTGTAGTGCTACAGCTTTGTTACATCTGCCGCTCTCGGGGCATTTTTAATTCATCTGCACCCAGTTTGAAAAGCATTAAAATGCCATTTCAAAGTAAAGGTTAGCAGTCCAACATCACAGAGATACACACTGACCCCGAGGTGGAAGAGCAGAGGTCACACAGAGCTCCTTCACCCCGCCCACAGCTCAGCAACACAAGGCCTTTTTCATTGAACAAATGTTCTCAGAAGCGGTACAGAGCAACAGATCGCCGAAACAGATGCACTAAAAAACCTGGGGCCAGACACACAGAGCGATACACACGAGCAAACGCACACTGAATTATACACCCGGGGTCGGGGAAGCATGCAGGCTCATACCAGAGAGCTTTAAGCTTAGTAATAAGTGTTCATAGCTTGGTACAGCTGAGGTTAAGAGGTCAGAGTAAATGAGGAACGAAGAGTTTCACAGAGCAAGTTATATTTGACCTGCAAGAAAAAAAAAGGTTGTATTATTATTAATAAACACGATGATAGGAGTGAGTGTGTGTGGTGTGAGCATGATAAATCAAATAAAAGGTCAGATTTAAGTTCCTTTTTATATTTAATCTCTTATTAAAGGAACTTCTGGAGCCTCTATCTTAGTGTGAGGAGCACAAACACAATGTATCTCTAACATATTTGATCTTCTGCTTTTTGTTTCCTGTTTGTTTATTTTACTGTTAACTCGCACCCTTAGGACAGCCCTTAAAGAAAACACCCAAATGTGTTCTCATGAGACTTGAGCTATTTTGAAATGAGGGTTTTTACCTTTTTACAGCAGTTTGGGAATTGAATGACCTAAAAATGAAGCCTTAACTTTGGGCACACGGTAGTTTTTGGACAGTAGGATCATTTTAAAGTATAAACCACAAATTATTAGTGTGTAAGAAATAATATAAGTGCTTGTTTTACTGCCTGACCATTGCTTAACCAGCTGATCAACTAAACACCTCTGATTTGTTTATTTTCCTCCTGCTGTTGCGTTCAAATGCACATCGTTCCTATTTCTCTTTCATTTTGCATTCACAATAATAAAATCCCAGTGTCTTCACCTGTTGTACTTCCTAATAAACAGTTATTAGCTTCTCACTATTTCAATAATTTCTCAAATCAGACTTCTTATAAAGCGTAATTGATATTTGGGATCATTAAAAATGTTTCATCAGCATAATTTGATGATGTTTCCTACATCGTCCACGTCTTGCTAAGAGCTGGCTGCAGTCTGACTCAGCAGGGACGACTACCCTCTCCTTTCTTGTCTTTAGCGTGCCAGGCTTTTGCTACTGCTGTGGCACAGAACGTGTCTACAAATGAGGGTAACAGGTCTGTGTTAAGCTTGATTAAGTAGAGGGCACAGAGTGGCACCAGGTTACCTCAGGCGTTAGACCCTGAGTCCTTGCTGCAGTGGCTCCAGCTCTGACTCAGACCTTTTGGCTCTTTGGTGCCCCTGATCTCCCCTATTTCACTTTCATCTTTTCTTTCACTCCTCCCTTTCCTATTGACTAAAGGCAAAGGTCAAAGAGTAGTATTAAGGTGAAGGAACAACCCAAAAAAATAATGTCCACATATGAAGACGCAGCGTTGAAGGAGGTTAAAGTGGTTTGCTGGATATCTACAAAGATTAGCCGTGGTGGAGACATCACTGTGGAATAGATGGATTGATTTCTAGCTCCCACTGTGGGCAGCACATAATCAGATGTTCTTGATATATCCCTGAGGTAGCAGCTGGTGACATTAGTGATATCATTACCATCAAAATGGAAAAGGATGATTGCAATCAACTCTTCAGGGCTACGGCCTCAGATCAGACTGCAGGTCTCATTTAGTTTATGATCTGAAAATAACATTTAGATAATCTCATAATCAAGACCTCCTCTTATGAGCCACATAACCACCAGGGAGTGTAACATCTCATTTTTTCCCAGAATGATGTATACTGCTGTAAATGTCATTCTAGAGAAGCTTAAAGATACTAAATGGGATCTGCTCCAGTTTATCTACTGCATCGATGGAAAGTTCCCCAATGATCTCACATGGACTCTAATGACCTGAATAGCCTCAAGACATGGCAGGATTTAAGATAATTCCCTTCATTCACAGAGGTGGGTTCTTAATTCTGCAATGAAAAGTTTCCCTGCATAAACGCGGCTCATTAATGAACGCCTTGAATGTGACTTTGAGACAGATTAGTCTCCCCCCGCCGTGACACGGTTCATTTAACTTGGTTTAATGCTGCGTCAGCAACCAGACACAGGCCGGGTACACCAAATTCATCCAAATAAAGTGAGAGGGAAAGTTCTCTGAAAGGCTTTTATTTGGTCGTTGAGGTCGTACAGAGAGGCTGAGCTGACATTTGAACTTTTGACATATCTGTTTTAGTATCTGTACTGTGTTCATTTTACTGTAACAGCAGCAGAGGAGATCCAGACAAGAGTCTCTGTTTGTGAACGAATCCCTGATGAAGCAGAGCCTCTATGTGCAACAGTTTAACATTTGTATCTTATTCCAGCAGTGCATTCATATTAAACATAATCACATAATAAAAACTTTAATGGTGCACAGTTTTAATATTTCAAAGAAGACTGTCTGGATGATGGAGATCTGTGTTTAGCTCCAAGGAAATACTTTAACATCTTAACTGTCATTTAAAGACAAGATCTTTGAATGTATGTATGATCCCATGATCTGACTTATTTACTGTAAATCAAACATATTGAGTCACTAGAGGTCTTAACTGATCCACTTCTTCTGTCCTTCACAGACCGGAGATGATGTTACTGAAAAGGGAGGATATGAGTTCACATATCTAGAAGCCATTCTTACAATGGATGATGAGGGTCTCATCAAGGATGAGGGAAAAAAAGAATTTTAAAAATTAAAAAGGTGAATTACAAGAATAAAGTTATTCTTTTATGAAAATAAAGCCATAAAAGAATAAAGCAACACATTTATGAGAAGAAATATTTAAATCTATGAGAAAAAAGTTGCAACTTAACAAGAATAAATGCATAAATCAATGAGCATAAGGTTATAAATCTACAAAAATTAAGTTGTAAGTCTGCAAGAAAAAAGTTTTAAATTTTCTCGAAAGAATTCAGTAATTAACAAGAATAAATTAAGAAACTTAGAAGTGTAAATTTGTAAAATAAGGAGAAAAATGTGGGATTTTATGTGAAAGAAGTAATAATTACAGGTTATATTTAATCTAATCTAAAAAATAAAAAATCTTCAGTTCAAGTTGAGTTCTGGTTAGATAGTCACAAAATAGAACAGAGATCAGTCTGTGTGTTACGTTCAACTCCTGAGAAGTAAGTGAGAATGTAAAACCCACTCGTTTGAGGCTAGGAGCCTGTTAGTGTAGCTTAGCTTAGCAAAAGGCCATGAACAGGAGCAGACAGCTGTCTCTGCCATGAAGTGGAAAAAAACATCCTGTCATCACCTTGAAAACTTCTGTCAGACATGTCTTAAAGCTTGTTTGAGTCTTTATGAAAACTAAAGAAGAGTTGACAGTTATTTACTTTGTAGTCACCATCAGGTGGTCAGGCAACCAGCTGTGACTCCAGGAAGCCATGCTGTCCATGTGAGGTGTAGTAACGCACACAATCTCCCTTGAGGCCATAATGTGTTAATTTGACTCTTGATTACACACTGATTGAGGTTTCAATAAAACAAAGAAGATAAAGCCTGTCAGTTTGTTAGACATGAGAGGTGCTGGTAGGTCCATGTTCTTGATCCTCTGGTTCAGTGTAACTCGTCAGTGTCCAACATGTCCTTTCATTGTTGCGTCATCAATCATTGGATAAAGGTAGAGGCTGAATCTCAGCATCTTACAGGAAGGCATCAGGTCTATCTGCAGAGCTCTTATATTATATTACTCTGCCCTCTGGTATAATATAACCTTTATCTTTTTATACTCCTTAGATCAGATATCTTTCTTTCATATTAGTCTGCCATTACTAATAACACAGGATAGGTTTATATAAATAGATGCTGTTTCCATCACGTCTTCTCCAGTGAGAGGAAAAGTCTCTAATACGATCCAAACCCAGTGAAATCACTGCAAATGGAATTATGGGGAAGATATTTTGGGATTCATGACAGCTGCTTCAGGTGAAGGAGGTATATTCAAGGCTGATCCCTGTTGAAGTTTGTTTGAACTTCCCTTAATCCCAGTCTGGATCCCACATTATTTCAGAAACAAAGAAACCTCAAATCTAACAGTAAATGACACATCCCATGCTTTGGCCTCAGACCGAGTTCAAGAAACTCCCACACAACCTCCTCGGGGGAGGAATGGAAACCTTGAAGAGAGGGATCCTCCTGACAGGAAAAGTCAGGCGGATAATTGTCTATTGTTCACAGAGAGGAATTCACCTCAAAGTGACGCTCTGCTGTAGAGTTACTCTGCAGCCCTTCAGCTTCACCTGCTGTGATCTGTGCTCTGTTTTTTTTCTGCAGGAAACACGTCTGAAAGAAGGAATCGTCAGACTTCAGCCGCAGGAAGAACCTCTGCGCTCAGAGCTGCTCAGTGGAAAGTTCACTGTGTTGGTAAGAGTCTCCAGTAAATCTGCTCTGCATTTGTCATCCATGAATGGAACAGACTGGTGTCATGTTACAGAGAAATTAAAGCTCATTCAGGCAGGGTTACTACATCAATCAGTTAAGTTAATAGAAACAGAATGTTAAGATTAGTTTGATTCCCATATCCCAAATATACACTACCAGTCAAAAGTTTGGACACACCTTCTCATTCAGTGGTTTTGATTTATTTTACTTATTTTCAACATTGTAGTTTAATACTGAAGACATCAAAACTATGAAATAATCTGGTTTTGCCATAATATGGATTACAACAGTAGTCAGATAGGGCTATCCATTGTGTACTAACCCTACCTCTGAACAACACAGCTGATGGTCTCAAACACATTAAGAAGGCATGTCATTCTACAAATTAACTCTATTGAAGACTCATGTTAATTAGAAACCATTCCAGGAGACCACTTCATGAAGCAGACTGAGAGAATACCAAGAGTGTGCAAAGCTGTCATGAAGGAAAAAGGGGGCTACTTTACAGAATCTAAAATATAAAACATATTCTGCTTTGTTTAACACTTTTTTTGTGAATTAAATAATTCCATATATGTTCTTTCAAATTTTAAGAATAATAATAAGAATAATAATAATAAGAAGAATGATGCATTTTATTTATATAGTGCTTTTAAAAGACTCAAAGACACTGTGTAACTGTTAAAATCAATACAAGCAAGGAACACAAGTCAATCCAAATCAAACAAAACAAAACAACAGTACAATCACAAATTAAAAGCTTACTTAAAAAGGTGAGTTTTTAATAGAGACTTGAATGTTGAAGGATCAGAGTAGTTTTGGATATGAGTGGGGAGTGAATTCCAGAGGGTGGGGGCGGCTATGGAGAAGGCTCTGTCCCCCCAGGTTCGGTGCTTAGTTCTGTGAGGTGGAGACAGGAGGTTGGCATGTGAGGAACGCAGGTTATGGGAAGTTTTGATGTCTTTGGTATTAATCTACAGTGTTTCAAATAATTAAAATAAATACAAACCCTTGAATGAGAAGGTGTTTCCAAACTTTCCATAGATCTCTATTGTTCTCCAAAACCTGTTAACTTTTTATTGCATTTTTTTCAGCATTTCCTTTTCACCACAAGTTGACAAATTATCTATAATTAATACAAAACCAACAAAAAGAAAAAAGACAAAAAAAAAACAAGACAAAACAAAACATATAATAAGAAAAATGTAAGAAATAAATACAAAAAACAATAATAAAGAAAAATAGCATTCCTTATTTTCTCTGTGATGTTTAGAGGTTAACATATATCGTATTTCATGTCACAATATTACATTTCATAATGACGTTCATCAGACATAGAAGACAAATTAATTGCACATCGGATACCACAGTCACCTTCTCCAATCATTTCCAAATAAGGACCCCATATTGATCTGAATACTTTGGTGCTATTGTTGATTCTGTAGATAAGCTGTTCAAAGGAAGCTATCCTGGCCAGTTCATTTCTCCATTCACTAAAACGGATCTTCTGTTTTTGTTTTCCAATGTCTCAGCACGATCCTGAATCCTGTTATAAAAGCTAATTTCACCCAAATATACATTTTTGAGGGCAGATTAGTCTCCTCTGGCAAAATACCTAGAACACATAACAGAGATCAGTTTCTATTTGTAGTCCGTATAAGATCGTCCTCTTGCATTTCTGCGAGCATTGTTTGCATGCAGCTTAAAGGATCCATGTGAAGAGCAACATTTCCTCTCTAATGCAACACCAACGAGGAATTTAGAGCTTTTAAGGGTGTGTTTAATTGACTGACTTGAGCCAAGTGAGGTTTCCTGTGCCAGGTAAATTTAGCCCTTTGTTAGCCAAGAAGTAACCATAAAAGACGCTCTCCCCTTACACACACATACACACACACTGCCACTCTCCTGTGTTTCCTTCCTCTTTGACGTGCCAAAGTGGCATTGATGCTGCACATCCTCTTGTGTGACGTCTGACTCCTCCAGCCTCACCAGCGGGCTTCATATCCTGTCTGAGGTATTTTTAGACCCCACAGCGGAGAACACAGGCTTATTTGCTTACAAAGGACGTTTCTGTGATACCTTTGATCAGCAGCTTCATTCAGCTGTGCAGCCGGTAGTTTTATTGACACCAGCAGCTCTAAAAACTGATCCAGTCTGACATCTGGAAGAATAAGAAAGCTCAGAGACCTGCAGCATCATCATTGACAACAGTTGTTCCTCCTGCTGAATTGTTGACAGCCCCTTTTGGCAGCATGCCAGACACCAGAATATGAACTTAGGTGCCCCCATGTGGTCAGTGTTCATCCCTCATCTCTACAGAGCTTCCATTCAGCTGCCATGTCCCATTTTGAATGAATGCAAGGTGTTGAGTCAGCTCCACAGACGTCATGATTCATGCATCCTATCAGGACCTCATGACATTTAGTGATACAGAAACATAAAGATGGATTAACTCTCCTCACTGTCTAATGAGGAATCTGAAGTTCAGGTTTTGGGTGACAGTTTGTAAATGCTGGTTAACTTGTCACACTGGGTTGAGTGCTGCTGATCTAACCTGTTGGTTTTGTGTATTTCAGAGTGTTCGGGACCCCTCAGGGGCTTCCATCGCCTTGTACACAGCCAAGCTCCATCATCCAAACAAGACAGGCAACCATGTGGTGCTTCAGGCTCTCTTCTACCTCCTGGACCGGGCTGTGGAAAGGTGGTTTGAAATAGATATTCACACTTTTCATTGTTCATTCTATTTCACTTTCTTGACAGTAGTATTTCTGCTGTTTAGTTGTTTTTTTTTCTCTTTTCCTATGTTAATTCTTATGCACAAAACTCCTTGAAAAAAATACCTGTAAATACAAAAACTTGGCAGATCTTAATTCTGATTGTCTGAATAAAAAAATTGTAACACAACTTTTGCTCAAAGTTACCAGTGAAACATTATCCAAATACAATGAGCACTCATTTTTCCTGACATAATACATCTTGTAGAGGAATTGGAACCTGGTGCAGCATTTTACTAACCTTGACTATATATCATCTTACAGAGGTCCCACCCTCTGAAACAACCTCCCTGAGGAGATCAGTTTGGCACCTTCTTTATCCTCTTTTAAATCTCTGATTTGTTTAAATCTTTTATCTTCAGGTCATAACCTTTTTATCCTCCTTTATATCTCTGTCCCTTCTCGTTGCTCTGTTCTCCCTGCAGTTTTTTTTGCTTAAACTTTTAGTCATTGTCTTCCTAACATGTCCCATTTATTGTCTTTTAGTTTCTTCCTCATTTGTAAAGGCCTTTGTAAGATAAGATAAGATAATACTTTATTGATCCCCAGAGGGAAATTTGGTTGTGGCAGCAACACGGACGTAGTAGAAAGAGCAGTACAAGAATATAAGGCACAAATATAGAAAGATTGAAATAAAGTAAAAAAATAATAATAAAAAAAGGTAAAGAAAATAAGAATAGCATTATTACTATTATTATTATTACATATAATTATTATATACTATATAATTATTACTGATTTCAAAGAAGTTAAGATTTTCTTGAATCATGCAATAACAGATTGAATCATATGAGGACAGCCTTAACAGTTGTCCTTACTAACTCCTCTGTATTGCCTGTTGTAAGTATGATTTCACTGTGTATCTGGTTGTTGTTGTTGTTGTTGTTATATTTATTGATATTTATAAGTCAATGGATGATGAGGGCCATATCAATTAAAAAATAAAGAAAGACATTTCAAAAATAAAGTGGTAATTTCACATGAATAAAGCCATAAAAAGAATAAAGTAATACATTTATGAGAAGAAATATTTAAATCTATGAGAAAGAAGTTAATAGAGTAATAAATCTACAAGAATTAAGTTGTAAATCTGCGAGTATCTGGTGGTTGTGGTTGTTGTTGTTGTTGTTGTTTTAATAGTTATTTGACATGTTTGATTAACTCATAACCTTTGTCTGACTGCAGCTTTGAGACCCAGAGGAACGGCTTGGTGTTCATCTATGACATGGCCGGCTCCAACTACACAAACTTCGAGCTGGACCTGAGCAAGAAGATCCTCAACTTGCTCAAGGTTGGAACAACAGCAGCTGCTGCTGCATTTAACATATTTTTTATACCATGCACACAAAATATCAAGCAAATACTAACAGCTGGTAAAACTAGATGCTTGATTCAGATTTTTAAAAGCATTAGACGCAAGCCTATTATCTGCACTGAAAGGAATCAGTTGAATTGTCTTCCTCTGTTGAAATTGATCCCCCTCTCTTCCTGGACCAGGTAACTACATTACTGCTGAGTTATGTCTCTCATCCTGTTAGGCAGCAGAGAGGTGATATCTTCAAGGCCTGTCCAAAGGCCAGAATGAATGGCTCTCTGAATGAGTTGAGGAGTGTTATTTCATCCATACACCTCGGGGACTTAATCCTCCATAGAGCGGTGCTTATTTTGGCAGGTACAAGGAAGTATGCCTCCATCACGGTGATTTGTGCTTTAAAGATGGCCGTATGTCATCGGGAGTCGATAACATAGACAATTCTGCGGCCGCATCAAGAGCAGGGAGGTGTATTTCTGTAGCCGAGTCGTGTTCATATATGAAGACACAGAGTTAGAGAAGATAGCATGAAGAAAGAAAATCATAAACATTATAACAATCTGTCAGAGACTTCATAACGTGGAGATATGATCGTCTTTTAATGATGTCACTGGAAACTATAAGGTCATTTTCCCACTAAACTCAACAAACAAGCACATCATTGTCTTGATCGTGACCTTCAAAGACTAAATTAAATATACCCTGTTGAATCTGAGGGAAAAAAATTGTGTTCGTCATATGTTGTACTCTCTTTCTCCACCAGGGGGCGTTCCCTGCCAGGCTGAAGAAGGTGTTGATTGTTGGGGCCCCAGTTTGGTTTCGAGTGCCCTACAATCTGCTCAGCCTGCTGCTGAAGGAGAAACTCAGAGAGAGGGTAAATGCTTGTTTTCTAAGGATTGCACCATGTTGATGATGATACAGTGAGTGAGAAAGCAGTGCAGTGACATTGATTGTTGTAAGTGATCATTAGATTTGTAACCACTAATCCTGCCTGCTGTGTGGGATGTTAAATGCTGGAATAACTGGAGTCGATCAGCCCACCAAACGACTGTCCCTGAAGAACTTCTTTACTATGGAGTTCCTTAAAGACAGTCACCTCATGGCTGACTGTTAACACTAATTTTGGAGTACTGGATGCAACAAAGAGTATTATTACTAATATTGTTTCATTTTCTATATGTATGCAAGACCCCAACACATGTTGTTGCAGTAACAGCAGACAAAAATCAAGTACAGTCTGACATAAAAATGGGAAAAAAATATAGTATTTTATATTAAATACTGATATGCAGTGGCTCCAAAATTTTCAACAATGTGAAAAACATCGAATCTAAATCCCAAGTACATCCAAGAGACTGAGATTTGTTTACACGGTCTGCCTTCAGGTCCAGATGGTGAAAATGGCCGACCTGCGTCAACACCTCCCAAGAGACTGTCTCCCCCAGCACCTCGGCGGCCTGCTTCCCCTCGACTCATACAGCTGGAACCAGCAGCTGCTGGCGGGTCAGAACGGCCGGGTGGACCCAGTGGACGAGCTGGTGGGAATCCCAGTTGAAGATTCTTCTATTCACGTCCCCGGACCCGAGTCCATGCGCCCACAGGAGCTGCTGACGCACCTCGGACGGCTGCAGCGCTCGGGCATCCATCTAGAGTATGAGGAGCTCCGCAAAGAGCCACCGCCTGGAACCTTCCACTGTGCACAGTGAGTTGATTACCTTTGGAGGTCTTAGGACTAGCTTTTGACGCAGCAGGGTTTCATCACTTTTCAGTTTTTGGAAAAAGTTTCATACAAAGAACAAATTAATTTGTAAGGCAAGGCAGCTTTATTTGTATAGCACATTTCATACGAGGGCAACTCAATGTGCTTTACATTAAAACATTTTTGGAAACATTCAGACAAGCATAAAATAGCTCAATTAAAATGACAAATCTAATAACACAGAAAATAAAAGGAAAATTAGAATATATTAAAAAATAAAATTACAATTTGCATTTAAAACAAGTTAAAATAAGCTAAGATAGGAAGGCAGTGGCAAATAAAAAAAGTCTTAGTCTTTGACTTAAAAGAGGTGAGAGTTGAAGTGGACCTACAGCTTTCAGGGAGTTTGTTTCAGACATGTGGTGCACAAAGACTAAACGCTGCTTCACCATGTTTCATTCTGACTCTAGGGACTGAAAGCAGACCAGTACCTGATGACCTCAGAGGTCGAGATGGTTCATAAATTAGCTGCAGATCAGCATTGTATTTGTACTCTCAAATAGTTTTCCTCTATTGTTCAATAGGGAGTTAGCTCAGCTTCTAGCACAAGGGATCCCAAAGTGGGGGGTTGGGAAACGCTAGGGCGTCAAGAGATGTCATCCAGAATGGGTTTTTTTTCCAAAGTAATCTAAATGTATATATTTTACCCATTATTGTAAACAATGTCTTCAAAAATATTAGTTAAATTTAAAGGAAAACCTTTCAAGTAGGGCTATATAAATATTTAAGGAAAAAAGAATGTTGAAACCTAAGATAAAAACCACACACCTTATGTCCTGTACCTCTGCTTACATGTGATACAGTTTACTTAATTTGTATATATCTTCAGGGATACAGGAAACACTTTTTATTTATCTGCAAAAATGTGAAGTTTGATGAAAGATATATTTGCACTACACCTATCCCAATGTGGAAATTGATCTTTTCAGCAATAGCATAAAGAATTTAGTTTTAAAGGAGGTTAATTCTAGAAAAGACAAAAAAAAAATTCCAGAGGAGGTACTTTTATTTTTACTTTTTTGAAGTAGTTTTGGGGTGCACGGTGGTGCAGTGCGTAGTGCTGTTGCCTCACAGCTAGAAGGTTCCTGGTTTGAATCCCCGGCCGGGCGGGTGCCTTTCTGTGTGGAGTTTGCATGTTCTCCCCGTGCATGCGTGGGTTCTCTCCGGGTTCTCCAGCTTCCTCCCACAATCCAAAAACATGCTCAGGTTGATTGATCACTCTAAATTGCCCGTAGGTGTGAGTGTGTGCATGAATGGTTGTCTGTCTCTCTGTGTTAGCCCTGTGATAGGTTGGCGACCTGTCCAGGGTGTACCCTGCCTTCCGCCCGAAGCCAGCTGGGATAGGCTCCAGCCCCCCGTGACCCCTAACGGGATAAGCGGTCAAGATAATGGATGGGTGGAAATAGTTTTGGTTCATGGTGCTTAATGTCACAGTCAAAGAAATTATTATTTTCATGAGATGGAAAATTCAGTCTCTTTAAGTTGTACTGCTTTGTTTCAAGCTAGACATCTATCTGAAAGTCATACTGCTTTTATCACTATTTTCAGGAGAAAAACACAAAATGTATTAAAATCATAAATTGAGTTTTTTGTAAAAAAAAAAATCGGGGATTTTATTCCAAGGCCATATCTCCCAGCCCTACTTCCAAGGTTAGGATTAGGGGTTGTTTAAAAGTTAAACAACAAAAGCATCAGAAGCAGCAGGTTCATTCATAACAGCACAGGGAACACAGACACATGTGCATGTAGGTAGGCGGATTTTCTGCAGACCAGCTAAATGAAGTGTGAAGCAACATTTTATCACCTCGAGGAGTGGTCACAAGTCTTTGGCACCTATATTTTTGGGTCCCAGGCTGAAAAGTTTGGGAACTCCTGTTCTAGCACAATCATTTTTAAAGGTTGATTGATCTACAAAGATTAGTTTGATTAAAAAACTTCTTTGGACACATTTCAAGCAGAAGTTATGACCAGCTATTTAATGCAATGATTTACTGTCCATCTCCATCGTCTCGTACATAAAGTCCATTTGGATGTTGAACTGATGTCTGACTGAGTCATTTTAATATCCTAACTTTAGCTGTGAAACCATTATAACAAGAAATGAGACTTCCGCTTTAATATTTGAGGTTGTCACTGGTGCTGACTAACTACACCAGAGAGGGTCATCAGCCATTTGTTTTGTCTAATCTGTCCACAGATCTGTCTACAATCAGGAGAGGAATCGCTATGGAGACGTGCCGTGCCTTGATCAAACAAGAGTTCGTTTGAAACCCAGAAGAAACGAGGCAAGTACTTTTTAATCTTTTCACTACAAGTGTCATTCTACACAAAAGAAAAGGACAGTTTGACCAGTGAGCAGATCCTTTTGTGGTCTCTCTCTCTCTCGTCTGCCAAGAAATGTGGCGAGCTTCATCATTTTGAAAGGCCGACACTCTGCCAGGGTTCTGCTGGTCTTTGTCCAGACGGAGAGACAGTCACTGAGATCATTTTGTTGTGCTTCATCAGCTGCGCCGCAATCTCATTAGCTTACTGCGACTCTGTTAAGGCTTCTTTGAACTGACATGATGTGCTTATCATGAGCGAGGGTTATTAGAGTTAACGTAACTGTGATGTTGTTCCCACAGAGGTCTGACTACATCAACGCCAGCTTCATGGACGGATACAAACAGAGGAATGCATACATAGGTACACAAGGTGAGGAAGCGGACAGGTGTTAGTATTAAAAGGTATAATCAAATATTGATTTGTGTTTAGAGATAGATATAAGGACAGTAAGTGGAGATTTTTGCCAATAATATGAGTATTTTGCAAACCAAATGTCATCTACAAGTGAGGTTTGGTCATGAGGATCCGAATGTGTGTAGAGGCATGAGTTTGGGGGTTGTTGAAACCTGACGAGTCAGCTCAAGTTTGACCCTATTTACAGATTCTGCACAAAACTGTACTCTATGCAGGCACTAGGCTTTGTTTTGATGTCAGAAGTCTTCTGGTTTTAGAATAATTAGGACTCGTCCAATAGCGTTTGAGCTGGCATTGGCTGTTTGCAATAAGATAGTCTGTGAGAGCAAAAGGGGCAGAATGCAGTCTGTGATGCCATCTAACAGCTATTCAGCTTTAAGTGACATTTCCAGATATCTGTGAGCAAGTGCAGCTAACAATCCACTCTGAGATGTCACAACCCAATGCCAACTCAGTGCTAACTTTTGGGGGTGGGGTGGGGGGGGCATTTTTGCATCCACTGGATAGGAAAGCTGGAGGGAGACAGGAAATGTGGGGA
Organism: Notolabrus celidotus; assembly: GCF_009762535.1. Taxonomy (NCBI): domain Eukaryota; kingdom Metazoa; phylum Chordata; class Actinopteri; order Labriformes; family Labridae; genus Notolabrus; species Notolabrus celidotus. Next base: position 30,250,851 of record NC_048277.1, on the reverse strand, counting down.
ACAGAGAGCAGGGGAAGACATGCAGCAAACAGCAGAGGCCAGGAGTCGAACCTGCGACCAATGTGACAAGGTCCACAGCCTCTGCACATTGGGCGCTCGCCCAGACAGCTAGGCCAACAGCGCCCCAGTGCTAGCTCCTTTATTAAAAGAATGCAACACACTGAGAAGGTAGTCATGACGCTTACTGATGGCTTCACCATAGGCCCCCCCCCCAAAAAAGTTGGCCATCACCCCCGGAAGCTGTATCAAGTGATAAACAATAGATTCAAATGAGACTTGCACAGGACTAAATGAAGGTGCAACACAGAAATGGATCAATGACACCAGACCAGGCACTGAAGCCTATGACACCAGTGTTAACTTCTGAACAGAACCCCCACCAAGGAGGGTTAGAAATGGCGCTGTAGTGTAGTTTGGGACATTAGTATTCAGTTTAATGTTAACATAAGGTGCAGTACTTTTATCAATCCACTTATGAACATGTCACAAAATATATTTTGGAAAAGCAGGTACACATAGTGACCAAAGAAAGTCCTGGACATGTAGTCAACAACGCTCTCAGGTCCGTCCTAAACACACAGAGTCATGTACAGTCAATGACAAACATAGAGGGAAGGCTCTCGAGTTAATAACATAGAGAACAGCTAAAGATTAGGGTTATTAGTGACTGGGGCTGGTATACTTTATTAGGCATCTATTGAATGTTATCAAATGAATATGCTCCTGAAGTCATTTAAATGTGCTTTAAACCTTCTGTTTTACTCTGCAGGACCACTGGAAAAGACCTACGGTGATTTCTGGAGAATGGTCTGGGAGCAAAATGTGCTTGTTGTTGTTATGACAACCAGGTAACTTGAGCTGACTTCTGAAAAAAAGAAAAAAAAAGTTCCATTATTCTACTTTTAAGAGTAATCAGAACTCAAAACTCTGATTCATCTGATTGAGACTGACTGACTAAAACTCTGTTCTGTGTTGCAGGACAGACGAGGGCAGTCGGAGGAAGTGTGGACAGTACTGGCCTCTGGAGGAAGGGGGGCAGGAGGTCTACGGACACATTGCAGTGGTTAACCAGAGGGTTGACCACCACACCCACTACAACCACACCACCCTCGAATTGCACAACACAGAGGTATAGTAATGGACCGATGCAAGAGTCTGTGATTCCACAAGAGAGTGCACGCTGGGGTGGTTTGTCATGTGGCAACAATTTTCCATTTGTCAACAAACAACTTAGGGATTATAAAAAAATAGCCAACATATCTCTGTAGTGGGATCTATTTTTCCCCGTTTATCCGGGTCAACTGGAGGCAGCAATGTCGCCCAGATGTTCCTCTGCTCCCCTAATCTTACTCTTGGGGTGCAGAGACCCAAGCTAGCCGAGCAGTTTTAACCTGATTTCACCCCCTCAAAGCAAAGTCAATCTCCCTCCTGCTCCAGCTTCACATAAAATATACAAACAGAGTGCCAGTGGTCAGTGGAGCCGTTTTCAGTTTTAAAATTTGCAAGTCTAATACAGAAAGAATGTAACCTAAAAAGTCTTTCTTCTATTCAGACATGTGAACAGAGACACGTGAGTCATTTCCAGTACCTCAGCTGGCCGGACTACGGAGTTCCCACCTCAGCAGTGACTCTCATCGACTTCCTGGGAGCTGTGAAGAGACAACAGAGGAAGATGGTGAAGGCTTTGGGACTTCAGTGGTCAGGACATCCAATGGGACCTCCAATGGTGGTCCACTGCAGTGCAGGGATTGGGAGAACAGGTGAGATACAGAATCTTATAAATCAGGACGAACTTTGTACACAATTGGCTTCAATTAGAGTCAACATTTTAATTGGTTTTCAATATGATGCATCTTGCCAACAAACCTGGATCAAAAAGCATCACTGCTAACAAACTGTTCTTCACAGGTACCTTCTGTGCCCTGGACATCAGTCTGTCCCAGCTACAGGACGTAGGCTCACTAAACGTTTGCCAGACAGTGCGGCGCATGAGATCACAGAGGGCCTTCAGCATCCAAACCCCGGACCAGTACTACTTCTGCTACAATGCCATTTTGGAGCACGCCCAAAGGCAGGGCCTGCTCCCATCCAATCAGTGAGCTTCAGCCCCTGACTTCCACATCCCAACCTATGAACCCTTAGATTCCCTGCAGTCCGTCTGTTAACCCCCAAGCCGTGTTGTGTGACCAATTTGTGCATCCGGGATAGTTCACTTCTTCACAGAGGCTGCCTTTTGAGACAGTTCTTCATTTGCGAGCCCGACCGAGACGAGACAGTGACGAGGGAAGTTTTTAATTTTGACATTGTGGTGATTCAATGTGACAAGATTCTCCTCCCAACTGTGCGATGTTTTGTTTTTTCCGACACGTCTCAGTGAAAAAGTGTAGCCGTGAAAACAAACTGCTCTTCTGTGGTGCAGTCATGTGGTCAGGCACATTAGGAGAGAGGATTGAGGCGATGTTCATCAACCTGATCTTTATTTATTTTTCCCCTTTTGAACCGACGGTTGAGCTGACCTTAAAGGAATCGCTCACCCCAAAATAAAAGTTTCTGACTCTTTTTATAGAACCTAAAACCTGATACTGAAACCTGATACTGAAACTTCACCAAAGTGTGTATCTCTGAAAAATAATGACTTTGACTTTCTGTCAAATTATCCACAAAAGCCAAATAAACCTGGCCTTTTTGCTGCAGAAAAACATGCTGCCTTTTCTCCCTTCAACTATACAGGGAAAAGGGGTTGTTTATGTAGCAAAAGAAGCCCAAATAGGTAAAACAACAAGTCAGTAACACCATGATGAGAGCACTAAACTTAATGTTCTAGTTTTTAGTAGAGGTGGTTTGATTAAATCCCTTTACGTACTGCCATGCTTTCACTGGAGTTTTAAGTAACGTGATATAAATGACTGCTTTTATTTTGGGGTGAAATTGTCCTTGAAATCAGCACACTGTTTTTATTACAGACAGAGAGCTTGATCTCCACTACCATGCAACAATTAGTAATAGTTGGGGATCAGTTTTAACAACCTCCTGTGTGCAGTAAATGTTGCATTCACTGAAGTGCATCTTAATCACAGTGTGTGTCGGTCACATCGATGGTACGAGCTCGTTCTGCACTCACAGGAGAGTTGAACTGAACACAGGGAAGTGAAACTGCCCAACAAGCCAATATTAGTGCAGCCAGTTTTAATCCCATCGCCAAGACGTCTTTTTTTTTCTCTCAGTCTCAGTAAACATTCCTAAACGGCGATGAAGTGAGGTAAAGCACATCCTCAGTGATCCAGCTGTAAACTCCCATCTGTTATCATTCATTAAAACGCTGTACATGTGAATCCCTCTTTTTGGTTTTGTTTTTCCAAATGTATCAACTGAAACTTGGACCCTCTGTCTCACCTGCAGTGCATATTGAAACCCCTCCCCTGCCTTGCAGTACAAACCTGCAGTGTCTTTGCTCACTAGCAGTGCCATCATGCTTCAGTGATTGTGGGAATGTAATGCTAAGCTAAACGCCCCGCACACGTGCACACATTTAGAGCAGCCTGAAGTGACTATACCATCAAAAGTGTACTTCTGTGGGAGACATCGGTTAAGACCTCATGAGCAGTGCAATACTTTTGTTCTTTTTTTGTTTTAATACACAAATCAAGTCTTAGCACTTTGAAATCATTGTTCCCAGTGTGCTCTGAGATTAACTGTCATGGATTAGGATTGGATTACAAATAAAAACCTAACAGTAATTCTGTAGGTCTTCATGTCATGCTGGATTGTTAAACTGAGTAGAGCTGTAATATAAAACATTTAGTGACATCTGCGTAGAGCTCTATGGGAACAAGTCTAAATGAATGAAAGCAGAAAATAACTGTTAGACGCTTAGTTGAACAAGCATGAATACATATGTGCCTACATCCATGGAGCCCCTCTTGGGCATGTTAGAAATCTTGTCTGAAGTATATTTTTTATTTTTATTGTTATTATAACTAAGTTCTACAGACTGTGGTTGTAAGCTGTACTTTCATCTGGTCCAAGTATCTTGCCATTATAATAGAGTACAAGTACAAAAACTGAGCGTCTGTGTCATATGTTGCATTATGTCGTTGCCAGGTGAAAAAAAATGTGTTCTTTACTACAGAATTCATATTGAATTTGCTTGTAGTGAAGCATTTTTAAGTCTGCCATCCTCATGCACTCTGATTTTAGAATTATTTTCCTTTTCAATGATGGACGCAAAATGTGCCCTATTTTATTTTTCTATTGTATTCAGCAAATGTTTTCATACGATTACCCAGGATATACAGTTATCTACGTTAATTTTATATTTGTTCTATTATAACCTGTTACTTTATCATTCGTATTACTATTGAATCAAGCTATACTGTATTAAATACAAACTGTCAATGGATACATTCGTCCAGGTGTCTTCATTTGCCCTGAAGTTATAACTAAGAGCATTTCTTGTTTTTGGATGAAGAGTTTGTTGACTATGGTAGTTTTATTCTGGCAGTAGTAAAGCATTAAGAATGATAACATTGATATAGATGTAGATTTGGTTTTATATGTGTTCATTTAAATTTAGCCCTTATAGCTTACCTACATTTATACAAGCTTTATTTCATCTATGTGTCTATATCAACTCTGGGTCGACCAATGTCTGTTCTTCAGGGCCAATACAAAACTGATCATTAGTAATTTATCAGGCTGATAACTGGTATGTGGAACGGATATGCATTTAAAGTCAAAATGAAAATCTTTCTGTCAAATTAAAATTTGGACCCGTCATTCATTAAACTAGACTACTTCATTATAAAGTGCTGTAGATTAATGTGTACCTTTTCACAATTCAATGTATTAACCAGTAGTAGTTGTTGGCAGGACATTAGGTGTGACAGCAGTAAGTGAAAGCAGACCTAGAGGGAAAGATACACGTACATAGAGGCCAAAGTAGCCCACTTTTTACTTTATTTAATTTATCATTGACTGGTAAAATAAAATGACGGTACAGATAACCAGTCAAATGTTGAATATCAGCCCTGATAAATGTGCAGGACAATAATCGGTCAACCTCTACTTTTAACAACTGGGCAAATTAAATAGGAAAGCTGTCACTAATAACGAACCCACAGACAATTTTGATACAATTCTGCAAATCCCTTCAGTTCAGTGTATTTCAGTTTGTTGTTTTGGTTCTGCAACTCTAAATCTCAACGTCATTCACTGCTAGTATCTGCATTTTGGCATCAATATATCTATTAAAGCTAGTTGGCGCTTCCTGCCTTCTATCAAATGGCGTCCAGACAAACCTATTGATTAGCTACTGTACATATGCAGCAATGAAGCAACATGTTACTGTCAGCTGCTGGTGGAGACCAAAACAGAGCAAAAAAGCAGATGGATTATTGGACTGATATTGAAATTTAGAGGTTTACTAAGTGTCTGAAAACCAAAGTGAAAGGTCATTGTTTTGTATCTGCTGGATTTAAAATGAGTAACTTTGCAAATATGTTCAATGTAACAGCGTATTCATGAAGAAACTAAGTTGTGTGCTGCTTTTAAGCAACAGCTTAAGCGTCAGTTTCAAATGTGTATTTTCCTCTAGATGGCAAACACTCAGAGTTTAAAAATAACCCTGACTACTGATAAACTGATAAATATAAGTAATCAGTATGCTTTCTTGGAGAAAATAAGATGTCACAAATGAGTAGGCCAATAAAATTGGAATTGTGGTGATCACATTCAGGTAAAATCAGGGGAACGCAGTAAAATCATCTTTTTACACTCTGAAAAATGTTTGCTTTTAGTCTTGATACTCCTTATCAGACAGTCTGCGTCTGAGTAGATGAGAAAATGAATTTAAAGCTTTATACACATCCTTTATAGCCCAAACTAAACGATATCAAATTACAAGGCTAGGTAATGATTACCAGTCATTTCAGCTGACTACTGAAGATCCAAAACATCACTTTGCTCTTAAAATACAGAGCTGGTGGTTGCAGTTTGACTCCTACACTGCTGTGTACGCTCTGCAAAGAAGACTGAATTTAGTTGGACTGTGGGGTTTACCACCACACCAAAGGCAGCAGTGTAAGCAACAGGGTTGCGTACTCCCAGTTAGTCTGCAACTGTGGAAGAGTGCTGGGAGCTGAGCTAAGCAGAGTGTGGGTATTTCTCTCTCAACAATGATATCTTTCTGTGGATTTGTATTATGTTCTTAGGGCAAATGACTGCACTATATTGCAGCAGGATGTCTTACTCAGTGCAGTGTAGTTTTCTTTCTTCCAAGTAATATAAATCTCATGTTACCCTGGAGCTGAAGAATGCTTTTTGGCTAAAAGACAAGGATTTTTTTCTAACAGTGCAACATTCAAGAAGGAATGTCAATCTTATGCTAAAATCCTCGTTATGCTATTATCTGAGTTTCCTCTAACTCGAGACTGCCATCTATTGCCGGCCTTGTCAGGGGTCACGGGTATAAAGAGAACATGTTTCAAGAATCATCGACAATTTGTCTGGGATGCTTGAATTTCTTGAAAATGTTTTCCAAAGTATGTCCATCATCCGTGATAAAAAAAATACCTAAAGGCCTGATGAAATGACCACAGACTAAACAATAGCAAAGACTTGACATTTGAGATCTGAGACCTCTAATCAACTTCCTCTCCACATCAAAGAACCAAGAAAACTAACTCTGATTCAAAATGTCTGTCTTTTTGTTGCTACTTCTGCTCAGCTTCTCATTTAATTAGTTAAGACCTTTGAAACTTCACATAACAGAACTACACAGTTAAGAAGGCTACTCTGAGACGGCCATGAGAGCACATCTTGCTAAAAAATAATCCTAAACAATAGATTGTGTGACAATTTGTACTATTGTGGCTTTACCCTTATAATAGTCCGTGAAACATTCTATGATTTCTGATGGTTCTTTCCATATTCCATATTGGCGATTATCCCACCATCAGTCAATGATTATACTATAGCAATTTTCACATATTCAGCTCATTCAAATTGGAATATGTCGAGCAGTGGAGGAAAAAATATTAAAATTTGACTTAGTTAAAAACAAGTAAGTAATTCAACACCTCATATAGACTCCATTACTAAGTAAAGTTTCTGCATTGATAATCTAATCTAGGGAAATATGCAGCTAGTGAGAGCTATGTAAATCATTAAAGTACAATTAATAAGTACTTACTGTGGTCCGGTTACTAAAACAGCTTTATAACTGTTGTATAAGTAAAAATATATTTTTGAAGCCTGACATTATATCCTCAAATTATAAGCAGTTATAAGATATTAGTAACCGTTAATTCACAAGTGTTAAGCATATGTAATCATATTTAGCCTATGTGACTATAACAGCCATTAAGTAAAATGTTCAATAAAGTCAAAGCATCACTGACGTGTTGGTCATGAGTGAGCTGTCTGTATGAGCAGCTGAAGTGTTCCTGATCCAAGAGATCCTTTTTTTTCTTTTTTATTAGAATTAAGTTAAAAAACAGTGATGATACATTTGTTATACATTAGTTGCACTGGTTAAAAACATACTGGAAAATGATTTCATATCAAGAAAAAAAATGCATGTGTAGCCCATACATAAATATTATAATAATAATAATAATGATAATGATAATAATAATAATAATAATAATAATAATAATAATAATAATAATAATAATAATAATAATGTTTATTTATATAGCAAATTTCCAAAACAGGGTTACAAAGTGAAATACAATAAAAGAGAAATGTGAGGAAGACAAAAAAACAATGTTGGAATAATAAATACAACAAAAGATAAAAGATTAAAACAATCGCAAATATAAAAAAATATTAAGTCAAATTCTAAAATCATAAAATCCTGCCAGCGATACTGCCTAAAAGGAATACAACCTTATTTTTTTTTATTCTAAAACTTAAAGTGAGATAAAATATGTCAACATATACCCATAATAAATCTAATTATTGTGAATATAAGATACATTATTAAAGACAGAAAGGGTGCAGAATGAAAAGCCAAAAGCCAACTCTGGATCTCACTCCCACCAGACATCCAAAACTCTGACTCACTGCCCCTTGTCAAATCAAAACTCAAAACCCATCTGATCATTCTCCATTCTCTGACTAATTAATCTGCTTCATTTTAACTTGGTGTTTCTCTGCTGGCTGTGCTGTGCTGTGTTTTATTAATTTCATCGTGTTGTTATATTTATTGTGTTTTAATCTTTCTGTCAAGTGACCTTGAGTGTCAACAAAGACACTTTTAAACAAAATGTATTCTTATTATTAAAAGAGTTGTTTATTCATGCATAACTAAGCCAAAGGGATATGACTCACTTATTTATGTATTTATTTATTTCAACAGGGACAGTGTACAGCCATTTAGTTGTACCAGAGTTAGCTAGCAGCTAATTTACATCTGTATTCCCTGGGCAGGAGACAGAGGCGATGCCTCTGTTAAAAACAAATAATACATAATTTAAACAGCTACACAATAATACATAACTACTATAAAACAACAGGGATACATTTACATCAAAACTATCAACACAATGATAAAATATAAATAGCTAAAAGCACTACACTATGAAGGTGGTTATATTTAAGTGTGATGAGGACATGATTGGGTTGATTTTAGCCATGATTTCATCCTGGACTTCTCTCTGATTTTACTCAGTAATGAGTTCCATGCAGTTGTTGCTCTAATAGAGAGGGCTGATTTACCAAATTCAGAAGGTCTGTGCTGTATGACACAGTCACCTCTATTTGCTGTCCTAGTTGCTCTTCCATTATCTTTACGCAGTGATATAAACTCTTTTAATGGGAGACCATTTATCACTTTAAACACTAAATAAGCATCAGCAAAACCCACAACATTTTCAAAAGTTAAAAGGTTGTACTTCTTTATGATATTGCAGTAGTGCTAACTTTTTGTGCTGCTTCATCATTCTGTCTGGTGTCTCCTTTGTCCACTAGGTCACTTCTGTGTAATGTTTATGCAGCCTAGAAAAAAGTAGCATTAACTTAAAAGAGCTGAATTACCTAAACTAAAGACCAAATGTTAACAAAGCAGAGATATAAAAGTACAGAACACAACTCCATCATCTGTTTTCATCCACAGACAGAATAGACCTTCAGCATGAAGGATTGTGGTGCCTTCACAGGTCTTATGAAATGGAGCCTCGCTGCTGTTTCCTTGACGCTTCCTCAGTTTTAGCGGGTGATATTCAAAATAAAGTGACGTCACCTGTAGTGTGCGCCAATCCCAGCGTAGGGGGGCGTGTCCAACTATTTTGTTACAAACACGAATCCGGAGTAAGGAGTCTTTTTCCTGGGTATGTAACAGCTGCTTAAACTAAATAATAATCACAATGGTGGCGTTATAGCAAGCGAATGACGTGCTCTGTTATTCAGGGGGTGTTGTGTGATCTCTGGCGCCTTTTTGTATCTGTACATGAAAAGGTGGGAGCTTTTCTAGTGGTGGTGTACGGGCTACCGAAGAATAGCCAAAGACATAACATGGTAAATGGATAAATCTGGGGAGAGGGGGGGGCGTCATTTTGGTCGGCTGGTAAACAACCAGTCCTCGAGACTGTCGCTGATAATCTGAGGCATCCCTTAGTCTGGAAGTGCAAACATTTAGTCTGCAGGGTTGTGTGAGCATGTAATAGATCCGTAGGGGGGAGGGAGGGAGTTGTTGTGGTGAGGCAGGCTAGACATTTTACTCCCCGATTGTTGAAGTAAACAAAGAATAGGCTTGTATTTGTTAACTCGATGGTCCAATGTGCAGGAATATACCGAGGGCTGCGTTTCAGTGGAGGGGGGAATGGCGTGGATCCGACCCCGCTGTAGTTCCCGTTTCGTTTGACTTTGGCATTGTTTAGTAAGGGCAACTGGATCAGGTCTTGCCGCCCAGAAAAGATGCAGTGTTGCTTTGCCTACTAGGCCCTGTTCCCCGGTGTTAAACGACGATCATGCAAAGGAGTCTGTTCCCCAGCTGATGCGTTTAAGTGCCACGAGCCTTTTGTTTGGGGAGTGCACGTCGACTGACGCGGAGTGCACAGGCTCGATGATCCTCCTGACCGTGTAGCTCGGTGTTGTGGGGATCTCCACAGCCCCGCACTGCGTTGTCGGTTGTCTCACATGCTTTTTTTTGCACAAACTTGACCAAAAAAATCACACTTCATGTGCGCTCAGAACCAAGCGTGTGCCAACCAGAAAGCTGGCTTCGTGTTTTGCGCAAAGCTGTGCGTAATTTGGAAGGGGAGGGGGGAACCAGTCGAGAGAGAGTGGATTACTATGTAGTATGTGAGCGTGTAGTATGTGTGTGTGCTGCAGCCTACGGTCGCTGGCTGAATCCTCCGCCTCGGCTGGAGGGAGGAATCCCGGGCTGGTGTTGCAGCTCCGCCTGTCGTGGGCGAGGGTTTATTTTGGAAGTTCCACCTTTTTTGGGATTTGCAATGACGGCTGCATGCAACCATTGGCTGAATGTCCACAAAGAGGAGGGACACAAGTGTGAAGGCAGACTCCCTCCGATAAAGCGTCACGTGTCTGCAACTCCAGGAAGTATCGAGTCCTGATGGGTACAAGGAGCTAGACCTACGCGTAAACTAAACTCCAAGTATAGTCAGATAAAGTACCTGGTTGTTGACTTTAGGCTACATGGTTGGTGTCACTGTGGATTATTTAATCTGCTTTCTTAGATGGCAGTTAATGTTGTTCAGTGAGTTCATTTTAAGGAGAGCTTTACAAGGCATATTCCATGTTATGCCTATATTAAGGCATGCTAAAAGCACGAGGCTGTAGGCTGAGAGACTTGAGGACAAGAGGTCACAATTTGCATGTGCAACTCAATTTTAGGTCAATGGTTTACTAAAAAGTATCTTAACATGAGTTGAAATGAAGGTATTAACTCCCTGTTCAATGCTCTCTGGAATATTAGTACAGGTTGTTTTGGGAATTTAGTGCAAACTTGGAGGGACCATTAGGATTTCTCTCATGCAGGGGTAGCAAATATTTATAGGCTGTGACAGAAACGTGCAGATGCAGATGGCCCTATTAATAAATCAATTATATTATTGATAAGATGAGCCAGTTTATATCGAGTGAACAGAGAAGTTCAAGTGGGCATGATGGTCAACACTTTGCATTGGTTCTAAGAGAAATTAAAGAAACTTCCTGCTTATTAAACCAGTTGTTTACATGGTACAGTAAAGTGTGTCTTTATTTGCACAGGCATACAATGTGTTTCAATACAAAGCGTTTCATGCACTATTGCACAATCCCTCAGTAAATATCTGCAGGCATTGTGCAGAAAAATCAGTACTCCAAATAGGACGAGTTAAAAAGGAATATACAGACAATCAAGAATCAAGAAATCTTTATTGCCAAATGAGCTTGCACACACAAGGAATATGACGTGGTGAATGGAACACTGGTAGTACACAAGACAGTAAGAACAATGAATATATAAACTTAAAAACTAACCTTCAAAATTCTAAATAAAAATATTATCTGTACAAGGGAAGGTGCAGAAGTACGTTTAAGACACATGGATGAATATAATAATATAATATGTTATAGAATAAATTACAATATTGCACGTGGTGTTGAGATATTGCACTGGAAATCAAGGATTGCACATAAGGAATGGTAAATGTCACAATATAAAAGAAAGACATATAATTGGAATATATGTTGTCTGTCACACATCACATATGCAGTGGTCTCACACAATCATACTGTTTCCTTAAATGTAACACTGTCCACACATAACCCGAGCGGGACTCCTCTCACTGCTGGCATTGTCGCGCTTCAAGTCAAAATGGGTGTGCATGGTTTCTGTGCGATAAATCCTTGAGTGACAGCTCAGATTCACAACCCGGGCTCTTCGCCCCGCCCCCCTTAGTGGGACTTCCAAACAAACTAGAGATGGGATTTATGGCTCTCTGAAGGGAACCGGATCTTAAGGAGCCGTTCTTTTCAAAGAACCGTTCCTTTCAAAGAGCCGTTCAAAAGCCTGGCTCTTTGGCTCATTGTTATATTTATTTATTTTTTAGAAGTCAACAAGGGGTAACTCGTTTTAATCAAGGAAATAATACCTGGTAGCAGTTATAAGATAAGATTTGGATCAGAATAATTCAAACTTACACATCATTCTGAAATATTGATTATAATTTCATTTGGCATTGTAAACATGCCATATCCCCAATGCTTCCACAGTGAGATAACTCTTTTGAATTTTCCCTCCTCTAAAAAACTTTGTGGCACTATAAAAGCTACGCAGGCTACAGAGAACTTCCATGCAAAACAACTTTATTGTAAAATGTTCCACACAAGAACATTTTAAGACTACAGAAAAAATATAAAAATAATGAATAAGAATATTTATATATTTATATGCAATCTAAATACACCTAAAATAATAAATTAGGACATTATACAAATGGGAATGCAACATTGTACAACCCCACCTGGTGTTTCTACACCTGAACTACTGTACAAAATCAAAATCAAAACAATGTAAACAATAACAAAGTGTGAACAATAAGTGTGAACAAAAGACTCATGGGGCCCGCAGGTGACACGTGATGGCAGCGTGGGCAATCTGCATATAAAAACGGCTCCCAAATGAACGGCTCACAACTGTGAATCGGTTCTCATCGTTCCATTAAAAGAGCCGTTCAAAAGACCGGCTCGTGCACGAACGTAACATCTCTAAAACAAACTGACCAATGGCCTGTTCGGTGGGCGGGGCGAAGTTTGAAAGCCCCGCCCCTTGCTACAGCCAAGCGAACGGAGATTGTTTTCCTCTCTCGGGGAGATTTTCACTTTGCAGCCCCCATAGCTTGAATTGTTTATTTTAAATCACACAGCCACTGATAAGTTGCTTTTAGCACTCACTTCGGGTCCATTCTCTGCCAGGAATATAACCCGGATCTTAACGGATTATCAAAGCTTCATTCGGGATCATCAGCTTGCTATTTAGGAGAGGGGTGAGTTCATTCAGCAAGCTAACACACACATAGCTTTCTCGTGTAATAGCAGATGATTTCAGTAAATCAAACAGGGAGTATATCATTCTGTGCTTGTCAGTCACTTGCGACTGAACACAACATGAGTAATCTACTAAATCGATACCCAATGCTTGCTCCTGATAGCATGTTTCAGCTGCAACGATCGTCAACAGTTAGCTGCATGTGGTTCCCTGCTAGCTTCCCTCGGCTGCTCAGGTTGTTTACATTAGCTAGCAGCTAACTGGCAGCCCTCAACCCCCTGACCACCAAACAAGTTGTCGGTGTTTATTGAGGAAAAAATGCATAAATTCTCTTTAAAGTTGAATGGGCTGCCAAATAACCACCAGGTCGGCTGTGTTTCCTGCTTACCTGTTTGAAATGGAGGGTAAACTGCTGCTCTCCTGCGCCACGCTCTCTAAATGGCGGGCGTGAGGGAGAGCGTCGTGCTGTAACTCGAGGTCGGTGCTTGTGCTGCCAGGGCCAAAAAGGGAGGGTGACTAACTACTGTTAGCACGTAGCACTCAAAGCTGGACATGCTTCTATTCTGATATAACTTTGCTGCACAGTGGAGTTGTGGTTATCCGTAAAAGACCTGAATGCCGCCTTCGTTGCCGGTGTTCCGGTTAAACGAGCGACCCTGTTAACTGGTGACTTTCAGCCGAATGCGTCTGTGGTTGTCGTAGTTACAACAGCTGTTGAAACACGGAAGAGTCACTGCGAATGCTTCCTAGTTTAGTTTTACATTTCAATATTACAACAAACTAATCTTACAGATATTTGAGGAAGCCTCAATGAAAGGGGCAATTGTAGGGCTGTAGTCTGTTACTACAACAACCACAGACTCATTCAGCTAAAACTCAACTTTATTTATAAAGCACGTTTCACACATAAAAACATGCAGCCCAAAGTGCTTCACAGAATAACAGAGACTGAAAACAACAGCAATGGTAAAATTACAAAGGGCATGATTATAAATAAAATACTTTAAAAAAAAATCAATCCAGTAAAATTAATAAAATAATTAATAGTGGGAAGAAAAGTTTAAAATAAGGCATTAACAAGATCAGATGAATACAATAAATAAATAGATAAATAATTAATTAAATAAGATAAATAAATGGTAAAGCAATTATTAAAATAATAATGCAGTACAGGGCTTAAAAAATAAATTACTCCAAATTAAAAGCTTAGATTAAAAAGGTATGTCTAAAGTTTACTAAGTCCATAGTTAACAGGGTCACTCTTTTAACCGAAACACCTGCGGCTAGCGATTATAAGATAAGATATTACTTTATTGATCAGTTGTTACAGCAACCCAGACATAAGTACAATCAAGAAGTTTCAGTAAGTTAATTTAATTTAATAAAATAAAAATAAAATAAGATAAGTAAAAATAAAAAATGATAAATAAAGCTAGAATACAATTTAGATATATACAATGTTACAATGGAATTTAGATTAAATAGAAGTAATTACAGGCAGTTTTAAAAAATGTTTCAGTAGTGACAGGTTGACATGGTGTGATTATGGTTGGTAATGACAAATTAAGCAATAAATAAAAAATAAATATGGGTATGTAATATGACCATGAGTTGTAGTTAAAATAATAATGTAATATAACATAATATAATATGGCAAAGATAATTATAATGCAGTATATTATGCATTATAATGCGAGCAGCAGTCAAGAGAGTCAGTTCGGGATGAGATGATGATTAAGTTGCAAAAACAGCCAAATAGTGTGAAGAGATACATTTTTTTAAACAACCACTTAAGTTGTCCGTTCATTAAGTCCCTTTCACTCGATATTCAGGAGTTAAAACATAATGAAACCCCCAGCGCAGTTACTTCTCCACTCATTCAGATACAGAGAGTTGTTGCTGTCTTCTTCAGGAAGTTGTGAATGGTGAGCTGACTTGTCCCCCACGTTCACACAGCACCAGCACCTGTTCGTTGCATCAGTGACGTATGCAGCCTGTGTGTGCTATTGGTTCCGGACACTGCGAGTTTTACATTCAGCGAGTGTGAACATTGAGATGCATGAGAGATGTGTTTCTTAATATAAGTCACCACCGAAGACACTCACTTCGTTTACAGTGAGAGACATCATGCATTGTGGGAAAGTGTTCAGTGCAGCATTGCAGACCTGCTCTATACATATAATCCTACACTGCAACCAAGGTGTTGATTAGCCTGGATTATTATTTAGTCCAGATTTAATAAGACTAGTTGCAACATTCTAAAACTGTATTAATATGATATACTATTCAAGGCATTTACCCAGCTTTTCTCAGTATGCTTGAAAATCTAGCTTAGGGAAATATGCAGCTAGAGAAAGCTATGTAAATCATTAAAAGTACAATTGATAAGTGCTTACTGTGGTTGGGTTACTAAAGCAGCTTTATAGTTGTTGTATAAGTGAAAATTTATTTTTACAGCCTATCATTATATCCTTACATTATAAGCAGTTATAAGATATTATAGTAACAGTTAATTTACAGCATGTAATTCTCAATTCCTGATCCAAAAGGTCTTTTTTCTTCTTTTTTTTAATTAGTATTAAGTTAAAAAAAAGTGATGATACATTTTTATGTTGCACTGGTTATAAACATACAAAAAAAATATTTCCTATCAAGACAAAAAATGTATGTGCAGCCCATTTAAAAATATAATAATATTAAATATAATGATCATAATCTTTATTTATATAGCATTTTTCAAAACAGGGTTACAAAGTGATAGGCAATAAAAGAGAAATGCGAAGAAGACAAATAAAACAATGTTGGAAGAATATTCAAGGCATTTAGACAGCTTTTCTCAGTATGTCATTATTAAATCAAGCATTACTATTATGCAAAGAAACAAATGAGAATCCTATGAAAGAGCATCAGCTGAGCATTATTGTATCAGGCTGTTATCTTGTATATCCTTCCTCTGACTGCTAAGTTCATGTCTAAATACCCCTCTTCAGCTCAGTCTATCCATGTATTCATACTGTCAACATCTTCTGCTACCTTTGCAGCAGAGTGAAGCATCAGGCCTGGGTCTGATAAGCTCATCTCATGTATACAGATACGGTTGTAGAGCTATAATAAGACACTTGTAGTCAGTCTGCAGCGGCATGCGCAGACTTACCTAGCTCCCAGGGGGGAGAAACACAAACAAAGCATCCACAAACAATAACATGAACTAAAATCTGCATGCACCGGCACAGGAGAGTAAGTCAAAACAGTCCCAAACATTTCACCCCAGGCAGTCGTGACTCGTGCAGCTAAAGGAGTCAAAGGTTTGAATGTCTGTATTGTGAAGGACCAAGTTAGAATGGTCTTTAAAAGCTGCTGTATAGAAGTGGTTAGCAGGCGATGTGTGTGTATCCATGAATTTACAGTTTAATTTAACCAGCAAGTATTTCCACATGTTCCCCAGCAAATTATTAAAAGACATCCAGAATTTGATTTAATGGATTCTGATGACTTGATAGAGGTCTGCCAGTTTTGAAATGGGATCCATATGCTCTGTCTCCCCAGGTCTCTCAGCTCTTACGAGTATGAGTTCATAATGAAGCGGCGTCTGGAGGATCAGGAAACGGTTTTTGCGTCCCAGCAGCGGCGCCTCACTGGCAACGCGGAGGCTTTCCAGCATCGGGTCCTGGCCCCTGCTCCAGCCCCGGCTGTGTATGAGGCAGTGTCTGAAAACATGCAGCCCACAGCAGGCGTCCAGTACTCCGTCCCACAGGGCTACCAGGTAAGGTCTTACCTGTCCTCTGCAGCTTTCTTACACACTGTTCCTGCTCTTTTTTGTAAGCAGTCTGCATTTCTCATTGTTGCTACATATTAATTCCTCTAAACTCGATGTATGTGGTGATTACATTTATTTTTCCCAACCATCTGATGTCTGTTTCTCCAGAGTTAGTTTATTGTCCACCCTTACTACAACGTGTGTCTGCTTCACCAGGTTCCCACTGTAGCCCAAAACAGTGGGGGGCATGGGCACGCTCCGAGCCCAGCCGTCCACGGTGGGTCCCACCACCACAGCCCGGCAGTCCAGTCCCATGGGCCCTCAGTGATGTCAGGGCACAGCCATACAGCTGCACCTCAGGCCTCTGCACAGGGCCAGCAGCAGTTCCAGAGGCTCAAGGTCAGTCAGGCTGAACCATGCCACCAGATTTATGCTGCTGTATTGATCTTGTAAATAACGGTTCAAAAGTTGTTTTTAACTCTGGATTATTTACGTTTTTTTTATCCCTTCTTCATTTTCTCAATAAATATCTCAGAGCAGCAGTTTGATGATGTTCCTTCTTTGTTTTCCTGAAGGTGGAAGATGCTTTGTCCTACTTGGACCAAGTGAAACTGCAGTTTGGCAACCAGCCTCAGGTCTACAATGACTTTCTGGATATAATGAAAGAGTTCAAGTCTCAAAGGTGAGGACGTTACAGAAAAAAAGATGAATTTTCAAGATGCAAACTTAATGGACGCCAAATTTCTGCAGCAAAAGGCACTTTTATTTAAGTTATGTTTTGGCAATTTTGATTTTACTAGATAGGAACACTGAAGAGAGTCAGGGAATGTGGGGAGCAGAGAGTGAGGGAGGACATGCAGCAAAGAGTTGAACCAGTGACTGCTGCAATAAGGACTATGGCTTCTGAAGGCACACTTAAACCACCAGGCCAACTTCTGCCCCATAAATTGCACTAATAGAAACACTTACAGTCTGCTCTGTAACTTTCAGAAGTAGAAAGTTTATCTAAATGTGATACTAATTCGCCCACAATGTCATTCAGCTTTACTTTGAAAGTTGCACTCATCATGGTAGATCAATTCCCATGTGTCCAAAAACATTGTAAACATGACTTGTCATTTAATCCTGGATAATATCAGTAATTTATTATGCATTTCCTCTGTCATCTTACCTAAACATTACAAATCCCTCAAAACTTGTTGCTGGATCGTTTCTTAATAAATGTTGGCTTTAAAAATTTCACAGGGTCCAGGCTTCTCTTCTCATTTGACTTTTTTATTCAGGCACTACTTGTGGCTGTGCATCAGTTTGTAGGAGTATAAGTATTATAGTTAGCATCAAGTTTTAAAGATTAAGGGGAATAAAACGGATGAATGCACTATGCAATGTAATACATTAATACTTATTTTCCTCCTACATGTACGAGTTTTCAATAATAAAGCTATCAATAGCAAAGAGCATTTCAAAGTGAACGACAGAACAGAGATGTGTCAGCTCAAAGACGTATTAACTGGAGGACACAGTGATGTTCATTTGTTCTTTTTATGTGAGACATTAAAATGAGTCTTATTGTGTGTGTGAAGCTTTTGGTGCTGCAGTGATAAAGAAAAATCTAATTCAGCACCTGACTTGTTTGACGACAGCTGCAGTGGATTTGAATTCATTCTTCTTTCATTGTTTTTCTTTCAGTATTGACACCCCTGGGGTCATCAGCAGAGTGTCACAACTTTTCAAAGGTCACCCTGACCTCATCATGGGCTTCAACACCTTCCTGCCTCCCGGCTACAAGATAGAAGTCCAGACCAACGACCTGGTCAACGTGACCACTCCCGGTCAGATCCACCACATCACCCCGCACGGCATTTCAGTTCAGAACATCCCCATAACAGGAGCACCCACCCCACACCCGCCCCCGCTCCCATCTGCTGTGACCACCACTGCTCCGCCCCTCCTGACACAGCCCACTCCTGCCAAGATGAGCAAGGTGAGAAAGTTGATTAAAACTAAAAGACACATTAAAAAAATGATTCTGGTTCAAGTTTTCACAACCTGTTTTTGTATTGTGCTTCATTTCATTTAAGTCCTTCAAACTTGACATGCTGTGGTCCTGTACTCTGCAGCCTCTCCAGCCCCAGGCGTTGACACCGAGTAGTCAGAGCAATCCGTCCATACCTGCATACACCTCTCCTCGTTCCCCGCCCATGCAGCTCCATCCTCCACTTAGTGGGACCCCCACGGGGCCACCCATTCAAAACAACCAGCCTGTGGAGTTCAACCACGCCATCAACTACGTCAACAAGATCAAGAACCGCTTCCAGGGCCAGCCCGACATCTACAAAGCCTTCCTTGAGATCCTTCACACGTACCAGGTCAGACACAACAACTTAAACCAGTCAAAGAGTACATCTGGGCCTTAAACAAACACTTCTTAGACTGCAGCAACAGTTAGCCAGTTTCAGTTTGCCTCTTTCGTCCCTCTGGGATTTTCATACCACAGTTAAGACACTCTGTAACCGAGGTTGGACTAACTGAAATGAGATCTCGTCTTTGTCCCCCACAGAAGGAGCAGCGTAACGCTAAAGAGGCCGGTGGAAACTACACGCCGGCTCTGACGGAGCAGGAGGTCTACGCTCAGGTGGCAAGACTCTTCAAGAACCAGGAGGACCTGCTCTCAGAGTTTGGACAGTTTCTCCCCGACGCCAACAGCTCAGTGGTGAGTGGAGCCACGATGTGGAGTGATTCTGTCCCTCTTCAGTTCTAAGTAAAGAGAATGCGTCCTTGTACCCTCGTCTAAGTCACTGTTGTGTGTTTTCCATAGCTGTTAAGTAAAACCACAGCTGAGAAGGCAGAGTCTGTACGGAACGATCACGGTGGCACAGCCAAGAAGCTGCAGCTCAACAACAAGCAGAGGCCCAATCAGAACGGCTGCCAGATCCGTCGTCATCCAACACCGGGGACCACGCCCCCTGTCAAGGTACGAACCTGCACATGCACATCGGGAACTGCTGTTTCTTTTAAGTGTTGCACGTTGTGTCACATCACTGATGTTCCTGTGTGTTCCTGTCTCTGTGTCGTTGTTGCTGCAGAAGAAGCCCAAGTTACTGAATCTGAAAGACTCCTCGGTGGCAGAGGCCAGCAAGCATGGAGTTGGAACAGAATCTCTGTTCTTTGAGAAGGTGAGGATGTAGTCTGTTTAATCTACTTAATTAAAACTAACAGTCAGTAAGTAAAGAGATGCTAACACAACATGGGGAAGAATACAGAAGAGAATGGAGTGAGGAAGAAAGCAGTCTAACTCAAAGTGAAACCTGTTTTATGAGATATTTATTATTAGTATATATATTTTTTCTCTTTTGCTGCAACAACCGAAATCCCCCCAGGGATCGATAAAGTGTTATCTTATTTTATCTGCATAATAATGATATTAATAATAATCTTAATTTGTACAGCACTTTTCAAAACAGGGTTACAAAGTGCTTTAAAAATAAGAAAGAAGCTACAAGACAATTAAAGAGAAATGTGAGGAAGACGATAACTAAAAGTTTAAAGAAAAAACAGCAGGGAGGTAAGAGCAAAAAGAAGTGACAGAAGATAAAAAGGTCATTACTGCTAACAAAAGGAAATAAAACAATGTTGGAATGATAAAAAGAAAAGAAAAGATAAAAAATTAAAATGAAATGATCAGAAATATGTGAGAGAGGGAGAGAGAGAGAGAGAGAGGTCATTCTGAGTTACTATCTGATGATTGGGTCATAAGGATGATTTATGGAAGGAAGGAAGAAAAATATAATAATAATAATAATTAATGAATAATAATGAAGAAAGAAAATAAAACATTTAGGATGTATTTGAAAGGATCCTGCTTCACTTTGGACAGTAATACTTTTAATAAATGAGTTATTATCCACTTTCTTTAAATTTAAATTCTTTGATATTACAGCAAACTGAAAATATTCAGATCGAAGCTAGAACTGTGACATGACTGAAGACTGAAGGAGCATTTAGTTCATGTTACTTTGTCTCTGCTCAGCTCTGTAACTTTGTCACCACATTGGATTCTCACCTCAGGTTCGCAAAGCCTTGCGGAGTGCAGAGGCCTACGACAACTTCCTGCGCTGTTTGGTCATCTTCAACCAGGAGGTGATCTCCAGGGCGGAGCTGGTACAGCTGGTGCTGCCCTTCTTAGGGTGAGTCTCCTCAGCTGGACATTAGATGTTTGATCCACATCACACTGTACGTCCACACACGTGTCATTAATGTGTGTTTCATTTGATTATGTTTGCTACAGAAAATTCCCCGAGCTGTTCAACTGGTTTAAAAACTTCCTGGGTTATCGGGAAATGTCCCACATCGAAACGTACCCCAAGGAGCGAGCCACCGAGGGCATCGCCATGGAGATCGATTATGCTTCCTGTAAGAGGCTGGGCTCCAGTTACAGAGCTCTGCCCAAAAGCTACCAACAGCCCAAGTGCACCGGCAGGACTCCTCTTTGTAAAGAGGTAAGAGGAGGACAAACAGAGAGTCGACATCGGGGTGTTGAAATGTCACCCTGTGTGGACTCTGTGTCTGAGTTTATAACTGTTTAAACTCTGGTTTTCTCATCCAATTGAAACACAGACTCTACAGCTTGTGGACAAAGAGGTGACTTGTGTTTGTTTCTATGGTTTCCAGGTCTTAAATGACACCTGGGTCTCCTTTCCCTCCTGGTCTGAGGACTCCACGTTTGTCAGCTCCAAGAAGACTCAATATGAGGAGCACATTTACCGCTGTGAGGACGAACGCTTCGAGGTGAGCAGGAACATGAAACACTCAGGACACACCTGTTGATTGTCTCTTTTGTTAAGTTAAGACTCTGGTCTGACAAGGTTAAGAGTTTCTCAGTGGTACAAACAAGGATGCTGATGCTGAGACCACTGTGTTCTGTCCACAGCTGGACGTCGTACTGGAGACAAACCTGGCCACCATCAGAGTCCTGGAGTCGGTACAGCGGAAGTTGTCCCGCATGTCCGCAGAGGAGCAGGCCAAGTTCAGATTGGACAACACGCTCGGCGGCTCCTCGGAGGTCGTGCACCGCAAAGCCATCCAGAGGATATACGGAGACAAGGCGCCTGACATCATCGACGGCCTGAAGAAGAACCCCGCCGTGTCTGTTCCCATCGTGTTGAAGAGGTGAGACTAGAAACCACCTCGCAAGATGTTTGATCTCATACTTTTAGTTAACAAAGAGCAGAGGTGGACAAAGTACACATCTTCATTAAGTCAAAGTATAGATCCTCCTGGTCAAACATTACTCCAATACAAGTGAAAGTTGTTCAGTCAGATTATTACTTGAGTTAAAATACTGCAGTACTGGCTTTTAAAGATACTTAAGTATTCAAAGTACTTTTTGAAATATCTCAAAACGTATTTTCATAAAGCACGAGTTCAGTCAAGAATGCATGGGTGTACATTCTGCTACGTTATGTTTATCTAGAAAACATAATTTCATATCTCAAAAGTTTAACATGAAATATAAACTGCAACTAAGTTACTCCAAGAAAAGGTTTAAAATGTTAATCTGGAAGTGTGTTAGCTACAGACCTCAACATGCTTTCTCAGGTTAGATGGTGATGTTTTGTAGGCTGTGATGAAGTTTGTGTGGTAAACAGATCAGAGATTTAAAACAATACGAATCATTCTTTATTTCAAAAAACCTCAAACTTGGGTTTAAAATATGGCCGTGGTGCTCAGGTAGAGAATCATCATCCTTCTCGACCATAACCATCATCACCACGACTAAATGAGCAGCCTGGTCTGAATAACCTTTATTCTGCATTTGCTCTAGGCTCAACCGATGTACGGCTACACCATTTAGACAAAGCAAACACAAGTACACAGACAGTTTACGATCTTTGGGATCAGATTTCAGAAAAGAAAAGAAAATTCATCAGCTGACTTCAAAGCAAAAGTAGTGGGTAACATGAGCATTGATAGAAATGTAGTGGTGCCAGAAGCACGATATTCATCTTTCAAATGTAGTGGAGTAAAAGTAATAAGTTCCCCAGGAAAAATAATACTCAAGTAAAGTACAGATACTTCAAAAATTTACTAGGTACAGTACTCAAGTAAATTTACTTTGTTACTGTCCGCAACTGACAAAGAGAGGTGATGATTGTTCTGTAAGTGTATCAGGTTTGATCAGGCAGGTTTTTAGGATGGCTAAGAATCTGTAAGGTGGGGATACATTAGTACAAAGCTCTCTGTTGGCATAGTAAACCAGATGTTGAAACCACTGATACATACAAATGAGGAAAAGACAAACCGTCATTTTTAGTATGAGACTGAAAAAGTGTCCTCCCTGATCAGTGTTTTAGTTTTGCACTCCTCTCTAAGATGCACCCTGTTGCAGCCGATGATCCTGTCTAGCCATGATGATGCAAAGTACCTGAAACTCTCCGCCGCCTTTCCTGTAGCTCGTGTGTTTAAGTCAAAGATGTGCATCGTTGTGTGTCATGCTTAACTGAGCTTCCACGCTTCACCAGGTTAAAGACAAAGGAGGAGGAGTGGAGGGAAGCCCAGCGAGGCTTCAACAAGATCTGGAGGGAGCAGAACGAGAAGTATTACCTCAAGTCTCTCGATCATCAAGGCATCAACTTCAAGCAGAATGACACCAAAGTGCTTCGATCCAAGTCGCTGCTGAATGAAATCGAAAGCATTTACGATGAGGTGAGTGATGTGTTGAGAGAGTAAGACTATTCTATCATATCACGGTCTGTGAAATCACACAAGCTAACATTAACATGGTTTCTGCCTCGCAGCGTCAGGAGCAGGCATCGGAGGAGAACGCCTCTCCACCCACAGGCCCTCATCTGACGCTGTCGTACGAGGACAGCCAAATCCTCGAGGACGCGGCCGCGCTCATCATCCACCACGTCAAGCGGCAGACCAGCATCCAGAAAGAGGACAAATACAAGATCAAGCAGATCATCTACCACTTCATCCCTGACATGCTCTTCTCTCAACGGGGGGAGCTCTCCGATGTGGAGGAGGAGGAGGAGGAAGAGGACATGGATCTCGAAGATGGCGCTTCCAAAAAGCACAACGGCGTCCCCGGCAGCCGGAGCCCGTCCAAGTCCAAGCTGCTGTTCGGCAACACGGCGGCGCAGAAGCTGCGAGGCTGCGACGACGCCTACAACCTTTTCTACGTCAACAACAACTGGTACATCTTCCAGCGGCTGCACCAGACGCTGTGCTCGAGGCTGCTGCGGCTGTACGGGCAGGCAGAGCGACAGATCGAGGAGGAGGTCAGAGAACGGGACTGGGAGAGGGAAGTGCTGGGGCTGAAGAAGGAGAAGAACGACAACCCGGCCATCCAGCTGAGACTAAAAGAGCCAAGTGAGTAAAAGGAGACAAACTTAGACTCTTTGTTGGTATCTTAAGTACAGTTCAACCTAACTCTTTACACGTTTCTCCTCTCCAGTGGACATCGAGGTGGAGGATTACTACTCCGCCTTCCTGGAGATGGTCAGGAATCTGCTGGATGGGAACATGGAGGCCTCTCAGTACGAGGACTCTCTGAGGGAGATGTTCACCATTCACGCTTACTCCGCCTTCACAATGGACAAACTCATCCAAAGCATCGTCCGGCAGGTCCGTCCTATCGCTACTTCTTTCCCCATCAAACACATTTACCTTCTCTCTCAATTCAATTCAATTTTGCTTTATTGGCATGAACAAAGACATGTTATTGCCAAAGCACATACATTCATACACATACATTACATATATATTCATAACACATTATATTCATTACATATATATTAATTACATATTATATATATTACATATGTTTTATACGCATTAATGAATGATGGTGTACAGCATATCTCAAGGTCCTCACTTGATGCGGTATGCTCATAAAACCTTCACCTAAAATCAGATATTATGGGATGGTGCTTATCCCTCAGGCTGTGACAGGCAGATACATATTTAGCAGCCAGAGGAGCTGCTGACCCTTCCCCCAGGAGAACTGACAGTGTCTCTTCTGGGGTTAATGTTGGGAAGTTTGTTACCAATCTCTTAGTAAAGAGAACTTGCTATAGTTGAGAAGGAAGCAGGGTTCCCACGTGTCCTGGAAAAACTGGAAAACCTGGAAAACAGTTGATTAGTTTTCCAGTACTGGAAAACACCTGGAAAATGGGAGAAAAAGTAAAATGTCCTGGAAAATCACAGATTGTCCTGGAAAAGTATTCCAACATGCTTGTGTGCAATCTAACAAGGTTAAAAAAACACATCCCCATTCAACATTTGTGGCCATTTTTGTCATTCAGATCTATTTAGGTCAATTTATGTACTGATCCTCTGATTATTATTATTATTATTATTTATTTATTTATTTCAGTAAGGCAGCTTCCAGATTCCTTTGCAGGCTCTTTTGTTTTTTACTTAGCTAATTTTATAGTTTTTGAGAAAAGAGAAAGCTGAGATGAGAGTTGGCCATTTATTGTTACTTGGTTGCACTAATGAAGTGAAGTGCTGTACATCTGTGGTTGCATTATTCTATAATCAATTTGCCATAATTTTTAAGCATGTAAGAGATGATTTCATAGATAGCCATAGACTGCATGTCTTCAATGTAGACTTCCACTGAGAGGAACATATTAGACTATTCAGGAACTAAATTAGGAACTAAATTTAGACTGTCATACCAGCTTGATCATCACTGAAAATGTCCTGGAAAATGATTTCTGGAAAATAGTCGGAACCCTGAGGAAGTGCATCTCTGTCTCTATGTCCCCTGTAGAGCAGTGAGCACATAGACGCTCCTCTCTGGGCAGCCATGTCTGCCTGTGTCTCCCTGTCTCTACAGCTAGCTGATGGTCACTCAGCCTGTATTTGGTCAGGATACGTCTTTGTTTTGTATCTCTGACACTGTACAGATATTCAGATAATTTATAATCACAGTTCTTCTCTCTCTCTCTCTTTTATAAAGTTGTTTTCACATTCTCTCTTTCCACGCAGCTCCAGCACATCGTGAGCGACGAGATCTGTGTCCAGGTAACGGACCTCTACCTCTCTGAGAGCACGAACGGAGCCAGCGGAGGAGCCATGTCCACGCAGTCCACCAGGAGCTCCGCAGAATCCACCTACCAGCGGAAAGCCGAGCAGCTCATGTCTGACGAGAACTGCTTCAAGGTAAAAAAAACAAACAAGAGGAGGATGACGGAGGAGGCGTATCATTTAGCTGCAGGAGTGTTTGCTGTAATTAATCCAGATATCCCTCCACCCGTACCAGCTTAGACATGAGGATTCCTCTTGTTGGTTTTTGTTCTCGACTGTGTCCACAACCAATAAATCTTCTCTAAGCTCTTCTTCATTGTGAGAAATTCACATTCTCTGTGTGAAATACAATCAGTGCTGTATGCAGTGATGTGTTTGACGAAGCTGTACTCATCAGTGTCGGATCATTTCGTCCTTTAGACTCTCAAGTGTCTCATTCAAAGTCTGAAAGTCAACAATTCAGCTGAATCCGTGTGATGTCTGCTGATCTCCAGTTAGGACAATAAACCTGTTTTTTAAAAGATGAAGTCGCTCTCAAAGATTTTTGGTAAGGTGGATAACGGCTTGAGGCTACCTTCCACTCACAAGACAATTCCTCCTTTGACCTACTTTAAAGTTTTATTCTAAAGTTGATCATTTTCTGGGTGACAGGAATAAATCTTTCCATCTGAAACAGCTGGGAAAGAAAGAGAACATGAAGTCACCCTGCAGAAACAGTTCTACTAAAAGATGACATCAAGTGTATCTTTGAAAGATGAAAATGCGTCTCTGCGTCGTTTCTCTCTGCTTGTTTCCGTTTATGAAACGCAGAGTCAAAAGCAATGTGACTGATAACAATGATTCCTGCCTCCATCTTAATATCCTGCCCGTGCAGCTCTCTGATTTTTCCTCCGAGCCCCTCAGGACATCCTGATTATTTTTATCTCCACACACTGAATTAATTTGCTGCTTGTCGTCACTCTCTCAGGTGATGTTTCTGAGGAACAGAGGGCAGGTGCAGCTCACCGTGGAGCTGCTCGACACAGAGGAGGAGAACTCAGACGAGCCAATGGAGGCCGAGGTAAGACGTTTCAGAGACGGTCAGTTTAGAGGTTGAATTTTAGTAAAGAGGTGGAGCTTCTATCCAACAGCCACACATCAGAACAAGCCTTTTTTTTTTTACTATTATTTCACGCTGGTCAGGATTTTTAAAATGAATAGAGCTTCTAATAAATGGCCCAAAAATACAAGCAGGTTTTTTTTTTAAAGGACACTCAGGAAACGGAGGAAAAGCAACATTACATTTTTCAACATTCATTTTTTTGTTTAAAGTTGCTCTTTTCAGGGAGCCTTTTAACATCTGGTTAGGGACTATGGATGTAAACTAGCCTTTTGGCTAATTCTGGCATATTTACAGAAGTTTTAATTAATATGCATGGTCCTTTTAAATGAAAATGAATAGATTAATACATTAAAATGTGAATTAATTATTTAAAATTAATATGAATAGTTTTTTTAATTGGAAAACTATTTATTTGTATAATGTATTCAAAACAGTTCAACATATTATTTTGATTGCTTTAAGATCTGACATGGCATAAAAAAAAAATATATATATATTGTTATGAGACATCAAAATCTGTTCAAAGAAATCCAGTTTTCATCTTATTATGCAGGAAATGATATATATATAAAAATAAATAAGAAACATCATTTTTTGTTTGTTTTTTTACCCTCATAAATATCCCCTCTCTGGCACTTTATCAAGTGGTAATTACATGAATCTTTTAAAAAATGAGTGTGTATTTAGTATTTTGCATTAAAACTGAAATGAATTTAAAAGACATTTTTAACTGGAAATTTTCATTAATATATGACATATTTATATCCGGTTAAAACAGGCAGCATTTTTATCTCTATCTGTATTTTAGTAGAAGGTCAAATATAATCAACTTTGTATCACGTTAGAATTTGTTCTTCCAGTTTGTTTCAAGTTGCAAAGGAGCAAAAGGCAGCTTCACCTTGTTCAGTTTTACTTCAATATTTAAAGTCAGGAGTTACTCAGGAACACTGATGAGATGGAGTAGTGATGCTTTTCTTTTACTGAGTTCAGAACTTCAGTTTTATCTGCATTGAGCTGAAGGGTTTAGAGGAAATTAATTCATGAGACACTTTCAACCCATGAAATACCAAATTTGATAGAAGAAGTGAAATGTCAGAAATAACAGCAGCACTGGTGTGTTTAATTACAGCACACTCATCACTTGGTTCACATTTAAAAAACATGTTAGCTTCAGCATTGACTCTGGAGCATCTGTCATGTTGATCTAAGATCTTTGAGCGTCTTGAGCAACAAAATCACAATTAATTTTAACAGGGTTGACTTTTCCAGGTATGGAAGAAAAGTTAGTCTCTACCTGATGTCTTTTTCATCAAATTCATCTTGTGGTTTTTTTTCTTTTGTGTGTGTGTGTGTGTGTCCGTCCAGCGTTGGTCTGATTATGTTGGACGCTACTTAAACGCAGATTCCACCACACCTGAGTTGAGGGAACACCTCGCTCAGAAGCCAGTTTTTCTTCCCAGGTACGTCATCATTTTTGCAAACTATTCTAAATATACAAAAAACTCATGTTTATAGTCAGTGTAGTTTTTTCTGAATTACATCAGCATGTTTAGGAAGCAGTCCTCTAATGTTTCCTCATGAACATCAAACATGCTTCCTTTGATGAAATGCCCTCTCATCAGTTAGTCCTGACTCCCTCCTGCTCTCGTCACTCTCTCACATCTCGTTCGTGTTTACTCCCAAAACCAGGAATCTGAGACGGATCAGAAAGTACCAGAAGGGTCGAGAGCAGCTGGACAAAGAGGCCTGCGAGGGAGGCAAGAAGTCCCTGGAGAAGGAGAAAATGGAGTGCATGTTCAAACTCAACTCTTACAAGATGGTCTACGTCTTTAAGTCGGAGGATTACATGTACCGACGCACCGCCCTGCTGCGAGCTCACCAGGTATCCACTGCTCCTTCATGCTGAAACTTTACAGGGAAACTTTACTTTAGATATTCAGACAAATGGGTATCTCTCTTGTAGCCTTCAGTACAGCTTTTTCAAATCCACAAGTCAAAGTAAACGAGGGATTCAACTTTGTTTTTCAGCCAGGTTGAGGGACACTAAATGGATAAGATGAAAAGACAGACATTAAGTGTTTCCCCTTCTTGCTGGTTTCTATAAAGTTGCCTGAATCTCTTTTTCCAAAATGTGAACTAATACATTTTTGGAAATAAATTCAGCACAGACAAAGATGTATCAGCACCATTAACAGGGCTACAATGATGATACAGGACAGAACAAACTGTCACTGTTTAGAGTTGAATGTTGGAGCTTTCAGTCACCACTAAGAGGAGCTCTTGGGCTGAAAAATCTACCAAGTTAAACCTGTGGGTTTAGTATGAAATGTTTGTTCCCTTTATGTGCCTTCTCTTCTCCCTTCAGAGTCCAATTTCTTACATTTTTCACTTTTTATTTTCTATATTTATTTATTTATTTATTTTTAACCCCCTCAAAAAGTGTCATACAATTTAATTTTTTGGCACAATATGGGAAAGAAAAATTTGTCGAATTAAGTAAAAGCTAAGACATCTTTTGGCTGAGATATCTATCTAGTGACATCACTTTTACTTGCCTGGTTAGAGCCACAAAACTGTGTTTTAAGAAAAGAAAAGCAAAATGGGGTGCTAATTCCTTTAAGTACCGTCTTTTCTCCCTTCAGAGTCCAATTGAATCAATTTTTCTCTCTTTTTTTAAAGATTTATTTATTTATTTTACAAAAAAAGAAAGTCATGCATGTTCAGATTTTTGGCACATTTACAGGGAAGAGCAATAAATAGAATAAAGTAAAACTAAAGGCATCTATTGGCTGAGCCGACTCTCTTTTGACATCACGTTCAGTTTCTGGGTCTAGATGCCACAAAACTGGCAAAAACAGGGGCACTGGTTTGACTTCCACTCCATGGCTCTTTACTACATATCAACTTTACTCTCTCTACACAGCTTTCTGCTCCATCTCCACTGACTTCACCTCTAATTAAAGACAGATAAGCCCAAAAAAATATCAAAAAAGGCAAAAAGGATGAGATATTGCAGAGACCCACTGACACCACAACCACTCCCTTTAGAGACTTTGATAATACATTACAGACCTACAGTTTATTATTTTGGATGTCTTGTACATGTTGCTTGTCGGGGAAACAGGGTGATTGGTCAAATGTGCAGAAAAGTAACAGAAATCAGCCGAACTTTAAAGTTCATAACTTAAACTTAAATGAAAACAAAGATTTTATTTTTTTTTTAAGTTATATTTTTGGCTTTTTTTTTTTACCTTTATTGGATAGGACAGCTGAAGATAGACAGGAAATGAAGGGAGTAGAGAGTGGGGGAAAATATATAGATATGGTCGACCGGCCGGGAATCGAACCTGTGACCCCTGCGACAAGGACTGTAGCCTCTGTATGTGGGGAGCTTAGACCGCTAGGCCACCAGCGCAGTAAAGTGTCAAATTCTGAGAGAAAAGAATCTGAGTTCTGGCTTCAATGTGCAAACACTGCTGTTATTTAAAGAACTACAATAATAACAGTTAAAAAAAATCTGAGTTTAAGAAGGAGGAAAATCAAAATTTGAAGCCATTAGAAAAAGAAAAATTTAAAGTCAGAGTTTTTGTTGAATACTTTTTGTTAACACACCCACAACATAGAAAATCTCCCTGCTCACTGCCTCCCCACCCTCCCCTTGTTACATACAAGAACTGTCCTCTATTTGGTCCTGCACACTGTAATGAACTGAATTAGACCTGAGTTAGAATATTCAAACACAGCAGTACAGAGTCATATTTATTACAAACATGTCAGAGTTAATGTAATGACATCTTCATAACATCTTCATAACAAGTGTCTCTCTTCTTCTTCCTCAGTCACACGAGAGGGTGAGCACGCGGCTGCACAAACGCTTCCATGCCTGGGTGGAGGCGTGGGTCAAGGAGCACGTCACCCGCGACATGAACGCCGAAACCAACAAGTGGCTGATGGGCGAAGGACGCGACGGCCTCCTTCCTTGCACCACCAGCCGGCAGCCGGAAGTCCTTCACTTCATGAACATCAACAAATACCGCGTCAAGTACGGCACACCCAGCAAGGCGCCATAGCCGAGGAGGAACAGAGGAGAGAGAGAGAGAGAGAGAAAGAGAGAGAGATAGAGAGAGACTGATTTTTCAGAGTGTTTGGTCTCAAGTCACACAGGTCAGGAGTAGAGGTAGGGACGAGGGCTTATTCATGTGTTTTTAAAGCTGACATGGGAGCACAATTAAGCTAGCTACCGTGTGTGTTGCACCCCGGGGCGGCAGGATTACTGATTTTACCAGCGTTTTTAGCTGGGCCCATTTTTTCACAGGGCCTTTGGTGCCAAAACTTAGGAATGGTCATGATCCAGTTGCAGACCTGAGCTCTCACCAGCACTCGGAGCCACTTTGCAAACTTCCCCTCAAGCCTTTTGTGTTTTTTTAAGCAGGGCTTAGTGATGAAAACAGTGAGCCTGTGAGAGATAGAGTGGTGCTTTTTTGTACTTTATCACAACTGAGCTTTGGTTTAGGCTTTGACTCATTCGTCCGAAGCCATCAGAACACGAGTACAGGGACTTCTTGTTGAAAGTGTTATTCTACAGTATCCATGGAGAACAATATGGTGGACAAGTGCACTTATTTAGGAAGAGGAAAAAATGTTGTCGAGTGAGTTTTGTTTCCCAGATTTGAAGGTTTTTGGAGGGAGCACAACAGAGTCTGAGAGATCTGGTTCAGACATTCCTGCGTTAAGGCCAAATCACAATAATGTATGTTTCACTAGACGGAGAGGGACTCGTCTCCCTTCTCCAAACACATGGCAGCATTATCATTAGAAACTGTGCCTGAGCTCCAAACAGTATTGTCAGGTTAACATCCTGAAGCACTGTTGCATTTATGTAAAAAAAAAAAAAAAACAACAAAGAAAAGAAAAAAAATTAGCCTCACAACACTGTTTGGTCTCAGACTGTAAAATTGTATAGCTTGTGAATGTCAGATACTGACATGTATTCCAGTGTATGTGTTGTGTATATATATTATATATAGTTCTATTAACACAAATGATCCTCGCCGCCCCGAGAGTGTCAACCTTTTTAAACTGCCCTCCGCCAATACACCAGCTTGTACACACACAAACACACACACACTCATCGTAGGAGGACTGTCCACATGCCGCTCACCTTGTAAATACACTGTATATAGTCTCAGACTTTTTATGACAGATCTGTGTTGTTGTGCTAGTAATACTTTCCAAGCTTACTGTGGACTTTAGTGATAAATGGCTAAAGTTAGTATGTATATGAAAAAGACAAATGCAAGACCATTTATTACAGTTTTTACCAAAGGGAGTTGATGATGAAAAATAGCTGTTTTCCCCCCTTTGTGTGTTTCTTTCTGTCTTTTCTTTTTAATTTCTGTAGTAAACATGTGGAAAAAGTAGAAATGTATCCAGGTCTTTCAGTTTTTATATGAGAAAATAACATTTTCCCTCCTCTGAATGTGACATTTGGTTGCTTAAAATCACTGCCCCCCCCCCTCCCTCCTCCTCCTGCCCCTCCTTTTTGAAACCCCAACACCGTCCGAGTTGATGGTGGGACACATTTCAAAGTTCAGTCTTCAGATGAACGGACTCCACCACGGTCTCACCCTGTGATGCACGCTTCCCCCCTCTTTTCTGGATAGATTTCTGCTGCAAACTTCACCCCACACCATATTTTTGATATTGGAAGAAGTCACTCGAGCATGTCTTTAGTCCCTTTATTTAGACATTATTTAAAGTAATAATAAAAACGACATTTGTAGCCTACGGAGCTGTGGAGTTGTTGAGTCACTTATTTTACACACTTGGAGTTTTTACCTTGAGTTATTTATGACCTGCTTCAGTGGCAGGAGAGAGGAAGGAGAAACTCTTCTGTTAAAATCCAACATGTAATTCATATACAGACTGTCTAGTACACAGTCTAACTTTGTACCCAAATCCACATGAAACATAAAGCTTGTCTGACATTTATCCAACAGTTAAATTAAATAAAACATGCTACGTAAAAAGTAAACCAATGCAGATTTAAAATTAGATTTGTACTTCTTGACTTTAAACACCAGAAACAGTATACCAGAATTAGCTTTCAAGTATTTTGTCATAATTATGAAAGATATAAAGAACATTGAGTTTATTTTAAATGCTGAAAGTCTTAGTTTGAAAATTAGTTTACTGACTCAAAGATCTAAAAGCATTTCAGTCACTTTTTCCCCTTTATTACCTTTTCTGTTGCATTAGCAGGTATTTAAAACTCTCAGGTAACTTTTCACTCTCAATGAAACTTTTGAAACTGTATTGTATGTCCATGGGATGATGACATGGACATACGTTTTAACTGCCAATACAGACCAAGATGAAAACATGGAAATAAGTCTACAAAACAGCAAAAAAAAAAATGCTATGAAAAAGTAGATAAGAACACAGGAAAATAAGGAAAAAAAACTGAAAAAGAAACTGCTAGCTTGTACTGGGAAGGAGTCCACTTTAGGCTTAAGCTTAAATGGATCAACCATTCTTAATTATTTAATTTACCCATCAGTTTCCTGTTATACATTTTGACCCAGGCCAAGCTAGCTAAATTAGCCAAAACATCAGGAATTGTACGCTACTGGAGTTTGATACTGGAGCTGAAGCACTGAAACATAATGTTAATTATAATTAACCACATTATACCTTTTGGTTTGTATTGGTTCATACTTAAATACTTAAGTCTACATGAGGGGTTCTCAACCTATTAGAGTCAAGACCCCTCCAACCATAATATCATAGGTGTTAGCAGCCCCTCCACCCTAATGTTACCACAGCGCTGCCTGTGTGTGACTACCATGACGGTGCAAGTCAGACCCATCACCTGCAGCTGTCATACAGCCAACATGCTGCTGCTCTGAAACAGCACTGAAACAAGTTATGCCACTGGAACAGGTGATGTAATGTTAAAAACTATTACCCTGTCAAAAATATTTAATTTCACTTCAATATGTCTTTTTTTAATCCACAACCATCCGACAACCCAAAGAAATTTGTGTTTGGACACAAATGTTGATAATAGCTGTATAAGTTATTTAACTGAATTCAATGGTCCTAAATGTTACTCTATAACCCTGACAACACTGATACAATTTTCATTATGACATATCTAACTGGGTAGAAAGATAACAGTGGTGGTGCTCAGTTCCCGGCCACATCATCATATACTGTAATCAGTTCCCTCTACATCCTGCAGGGGGAGTCCTCTCACTGCCCACCACCATGAGGAACTCCCTTACACACGTCACTGGGAATGTTATATTCCTTTAAGCTAGACTAAAGACACATAGAGGCGTGGTTTCATTTCAGCCTCATCATCATCATCCACAGGTTAGAAATAAAATGATATTATGTGTATTCCTTTAACAACATCATGACGAGGCATTCTCTGCCTCCTCCTCCTCATGATTATTGGACCGCTTTCAGTATTCATTACACATACTCAACAGTTGGCCATTAAATCAGTCTGTATGTTAATCCTCTAAGTAATCAATGAGTTTTTCAATTCATATGTAAGGGTTTTCATTTACTGCAACTGAAGCCAACAGGCTGTGTGAAACAAGTGGACATAGCCCTGAAGTTTTCTGGTCAATGCAAAGGTTTTTCAATACAGCCAGCAGGGGGCGACTCCATTTTTAGGATAAAAGAGCTGAGAATTCAATTTGTAGTAGTGTGGGAGAGAATAAATCTGTTTCTTACTTGATTAATAACCTCAGTAAACATTTTTGTAATAATTTAATGGTCTCAGTTGCTACTTTCATGTCTTCTTTGATTCAGAAAGATCTTTATTTGGTGGTCAGGGACACATTTAGAGGAAAATTAAAAAGAAAGCAGAGTAAATGTTTATGCACTTTTGTTCTTCCCAGTTTTATAAATAAAAACAGACAAGTTAAATAAAGTGGATAAAAGACAGGAGCACAGAGGAAGAAAATAACATAAAATAGACATACTTTAGGACTGGCTACCTTGCAACATAAATGGTTACCCATCCCATCCCAAGTGCAACTGTGTCAGCCATATTGGCACACCTGATTGGTGGTCGTCAAGACTTTAAATCCAAGAGAATGTCAATCAAATGTGTGCATACTTAAATCTGAATAATTCTGTATACTTTGACATAATCTTGCAGGTTTTGTGGATGTGAGTCTTTATGAGGGTTAATTGGTGACCGCATAGAGACATGGAGCAGATCTGGGTGAGATCCAGCTCTTACAGGGACGATCATTCTGTGATGCAAAAACCTGAATTCCTCTGTGTATCTGGCTCAGTTCCAGCAGGTCTCTATGGGTGGTCCAACAAACTGTACATGAATTGAGCATACAGACAAATGAGAATGAACATACTCCAAAATCAAACTTCCCATCACTCACAGAACCTGCAGCTTTCAGTTCCTTAACAAAACACATCCTCTCGTGGACACACACCCTTTACCCACTTGGCCACGGCGGTGCTGAGGCCCTGACGAGGAGTGAGGCCGACACATGCCAGCAGAGCCCTCCATGCCTCCCACTGGCAGCGCTAACAATGAGTCCCTCAAAGGCAGCACCGGCAGAGGGGGAGTGAAGGCTTTTTTTTTTTTCCACAAAGCTCTTCTGCGTGATTTCTTCCTTGGAGTGCACACTCCTGAACTTTCAACAGCTTTCAGCTCCCTAATGTCGGCGCTTCCGCAACTTCTGACTCAGAAAGCAGAGCTATTGTCACAGCTACAGAGCCGGTATTGTCCCTCAAACTCGGAGGCCTTGGCTCTCACAATGTGCAGCAATTAACTCACTGTGAGGGACCGCGTACATTTCTGTTCGGCTCCTGTGTGTGAGGAGGCAGAGGCTTTTACAGTGTTTGCTGAATTCTCAAAATTCAACTGGAACATTCATTTACACTCCTCAGTGTGCTACATGTCCTGTACTTCTTGAAGGAGAAGAAGACTTTGACAAAACGTTTACAGAGCTTGAATGATGGCTGTTTCTCATTCTGTGAGCACTCAGATTTACAGTGCTGAATAAGGAAAAATAATCCACACTGCAATATATTTTGGAAAGACTTGGAGTGTTTAAGGAGCAGCTGATCAAAGGAACGAAGCTTGAAACGGAGCAGCTATAAATAATACAAAGCACTCGCCATTTCTTCACAGCTAATCTGTCTAACATCCACCACAGTCAGTGATTTCAACCTGCTGCATCCAGAGATCCATTTGTGTGCACATGAGAGGATGTTTGTGTGTGTGGTGTTGGTGGAGGCAGAGCCCAGCTGAGACGTCTGCTGTACTGCCTGATTTGTCTTAATGATGAGAAAGCGCTACCCTGCAGCCTCCTCTGCTCTATAAAAGGATTACTGAAGTCTGGCACTCTTACATAACAGCTGCGAGCTGCTTGCTATACAGCCGGGTTTCTATGCTCAACTCCATAAACTTCAATTCAAACTCAAAAAAATCCCTGAGCCTCCATTCCTCTGACAGGGAGCCCGTCTTTACAGCAGAATTAAACACAGCTGTAGCCTGCGCAAAATCAGTTTTGGTCTCTAGAAATATTTGAGCTAGGAGTTCTGCAGAATCACACATAATTAAAGGAAGGGGTGTGTCCAGACTTTCTCTGGAGGTGGCTCAACTATGGCAATGACTTATGTAGGGGTGGCGTGAGCTACTTGACTACTAACATTAAAGTATCATACAGATGTTTTAGAATTCTGTGTACACATTTTTGATTTGCGAAAACATAGAAAGCCTCTTGACTCAAAATACATTTTTTAGGGGTGCTAACGGTTTAATTGGGCACCCCATTTACAGAGGCTACAGTCCACATTGCAGCGATCACTGATTCGACTCAAGACCACGACCGTTTGCTGCATGTCAACCTCCACTCTGTACTCCCCACGTTTCCTGTCTCTTTTCAGCTGCCCCACAGGCAAAACTGCCCCAAAAAGTATTCCAAAATCAAAGATATTTGTCCAAAGTCAAAATTAAAAGTACTTAAAAAATTGCCAACAAACTCCTGCAGACTACCTGTCAACAATGCATTCATTGGGGATGTTTTAATACAGAGTGTTTACAATGAATATATGAAGAGTTCATTTTCTAAAAACAGAGAACTCATTTTTTATACATTTTCAAAAAACATATTTCTTTTTGATATAGATTCCTAATAAAGTTACATTTTCAAGATATATCTGATTAGTAAAGTCATTTTGACTTAGTCAAAGCCACCCAACCTCAGTTGAATAATAATACCAAAAGCTAGTATTGGAAAAAATTATGTTTTTTGAAACATCAAAAAAAAAAAAAATTAAAAGTGAGTTAACTGTTTTTGCAAATGAACTCTTCATATTTTTGACAGGAGTAATCTTGCACTTTTGGATGGACTGATTCCTTTCCTACAAACCTATCTTCTGAAATATATCTGTGAGATATTTTTTTTTACAAATTGTGCTACATTTAAAAGCAAAGAAAGCCAATAGCAAACAATCTATAATATGTCTAGCCTCTGTCAAGGAAACTAGCCAATCATAGTTCAGGACTTTGGTGGGAAAACTCATATGATAAACATAACCTACTAACTCATATGATAAACATAACCTACTAACATAACCTACTATAACATAATACCTACTAAGCATCAGCATGTTAGCATTGTCATGTGAGCATGTCAGTAAGCTGACTTTAGCCTTCAGCTCTCATCACTGCTGTCTCTGGCTAAAGCCACACAGAGCTGCTGGCATGGCTTTAGACCTCCAACAGGCACCATACAATCCAACCCAGCCAATCCGAAAGTCTAATTCATATCTGACATTATGTTGGCCTCAGATTTGATGATGTGTCATATTTTTAAATTACTGTCAACTTTATTTTCTTGTCACATCATTAAATGATTTTCTTTTAATGTTCCCTGAGAGAAACATGTTTTGAATCACATGAAAACATGAACTATTGACTCATGGTTGGATTTATTAACACAGCTGTTCTGCTGTGACTGCCCACATTAAATCAGGTTCATCAGAAGCCAACGTGCAGTTTCCACACATTACAAATAACCGTCATTTGGATCAAAATAACATGTGATTTTAATAAAAGCATCAATGCTGTCACTTTGAACCTCCTTTGACTCCCACCCTGATTGTGTTGTCAAATTCCATTTTTCAAGAGAGCAACAGATTATCCAAGTGACACATCAGCACCATGCCCTGTTCAAAAAGTCCAAGGAGAACATTTTTGACTCCGTCTCATTCTTCTCTGGCTGTAGACGGCAGAATGTATTTGAACTGTGTTGTTAACATTGAAACTTCCAATGTTTTGATCATGCATTCCTAGGCAAGGCAAGGCTTTATTAGTATAGCGCATTTCATACACGAGGGCAACTCAATGTGCTTTACATTAAAACATTAAAAGCATTGGAGACATTCAGACAGGAATAAAAGAACACAATTAAAATGACAAATATAATAAAACAGAAAAGAAAAGGAAAATTTGAAATATATTAAAAATTACATTAAAATTTTAATTTAAAGTGGGTTAAAATGAGCTAAGATAGGAAGGCAGTGGCAAATAAAAAAGTCTTAATCTTGGATTTAAAAGAGGTGAGAGTTGGAGCGGACTTACAGCTTTCAGGGAGTGTGTTCCAGATATGTGGTGCATTATGACTAAATGCTGCTTCACCATGTTTCGTTCTGACTCTAGGGACTGAAAGCAGACCAGTACCTGATGACCTCAGAGGTCGAGGTGGTTCATACAGTAGCAGCAGATCAGCAATGTATTTTGGGCCTGAACCATTCAGTGCTTTATAAACCATCAGCAAGATTTTAAAGTCGATTCTCTGACAGACAGGAAGCCAGTGTAGAGATCTCAGAACTGGAGTGATGTGGTCTACTTTTTTGGTCCTTGTTAGGACTCGAGCAGAAGCATTTTGTATGAGCTGCAGCCGTCAGGTGGATTTTTTTCGGGAGTCCTGTAAAGACCCCATTACAGTAGTCTAGTCTGCTAAAGATAAATGCATGGACGAGTTTTTCTGCATCCTGCTGAGACATAAATCCTTTAATCCTTGATATATTCTTAAGGTGATAGTATGCAGACTTTGTAATTGTCTTAATGTGGCTGCTGAAATTAAGGTCTGAGTCTAAGATTACACCAAGGTTTCTGGCTTGGTTTGAACATTTCATCGTTGCAGATTGGAGCTGAGCAGTAACCTTTAACCTTTCTTCCTTGGCTCCGAAAACAATCATTTCAGTTTTTTCTTTGTTTAACTGAAGAAAGTTCTGGCTTGTCCAGTCATTGATTTGTTCAATGCATTTACTCAGTGTTTGTACTTCAACTGACACTAATGGAAATTATACTTTAACATTTGCCATGCCTTTTGAACAAAATGTATAATCCTGAACACATGGAGAGGACAGACGGATGAGTAAACACTTCATGACGGTGGTATCCAAGAGTTAGCTTTCATAGATCCAAGTTAGACATCTACTGAGAGTCTGACCTTCAGCTGACACGAGTCTGTTTGTTGTTGTCCACAGGCCGTGTTGTTCTTTTGTCTCATTAAATTCGGTTCAACAAGACCACTATTTATGGAAAAATGCCACTGTTGATTAACAAGGCTGTGTTTAAGTCAGTAATGACCCTTTAATTGTATTTGATGACCTTGACCTGATTAGTGGTGATGATGCTTGTGTTTTCATACATCACAAATGATTGGAATGTTGTCCTCTACCTTACTCTTCACTCTCTCAGGTGTTTATTGAAAACCTGGTGGGACCATTTGGCTGCTCTTGTTCTTACCCAATTGAACTGCTTTTTACTGGAGTTTTTTTTAATTTAGCTTTTAATTTGGAGTAGTTTTTTTTTAGCCCTGGACTGCATTATTATTTTTATTATTTTTATTATTATTTTAATCAATATTATTTAAATCATTGTTTTTACATTTTTTTTATCTTATTTATACAAATTAAGTATTTATTTATCTAATTATTTCTTGTGTTCATCTGATCTTGTTAACTCTACCTTATTTTTAACTGTGTTGATTTTCTTTTATTTTGAAGTACTTTATTTATAATCAAGCCTTTTATAATTTTACCATTGCTGTTGTTTTCTGTCTCTCTTTTATTCTGTGAAGCACTTTGGGCTGCGTGTTTTTATGTCTGAAAGGTGCTTTATAAATAAAGTTAAGTTGAGTTGAGTTGTTTCTTCTCCCTCATTCTTGCACCCAAGTAGGAACATTTAGTCTCATTATTACCAACCGTAAAAGAGGTAGAGAAAATGTAGACCAAGGTTGTTTGGATGTGGAATTCTCCTTCAAGTACACACAAATTAGTCTGAAGGTCTTCTCATGAAAGACACCAAATTGGCAATTTTCTGAAGCACCCAAAACTCTACTCTAACTGAAAGCACCCAAACCCAGTCGAGCCCTGGGAGGAGTTAAACTGGGACACCAAGTGGAGAAGAGGAGGGAAACTTTTGTTTGTTTTTTCTTTAGGAAGCCATGTTGAACCCAGCTGTACTCACAGAGACTCCACTGTTTCATGCCCAGAAGAGAGCACTAAGACAGGCGGATGGGGCCCCCTTTCCCTACCAAATGGGGCAAAAAAACACAACAATCCCTTTATTCGTCTGTTTGGACCTGCCATCTGAACAGCGGCTTGTCATTAAATTAACATCACAGCAGGAGTGCGCCCTGGCCCTTGCTTCTCTGAGCATTGTGATGCACTCAGGAGGAAACTCATTCTTTCAGGGGATACCAGGTCAAAAAGCAGGGGTGGTATAAACTCTACCCAGCAGCCTTGGCGTTTAGGAATGGGAACAGTCGCCGCGCTGCAGTGTTAGCTCTCGCAAGGCCCAGTGTTGAAAGGGACAACCTTTTAATCCCTGGCAGCCATGAAGGACAGAG
Organism: Notolabrus celidotus; assembly: GCF_009762535.1. Classification (NCBI taxonomy): domain Eukaryota; kingdom Metazoa; phylum Chordata; class Actinopteri; order Labriformes; family Labridae; genus Notolabrus; species Notolabrus celidotus. Next base: position 30,210,052 of record NC_048277.1, on the reverse strand, counting down.
ACAGATTTGCTTTTTGTTTTTGATGTCGTGCCACTTTCTCGCCTCATCCACCCTGAGGACACCACCACAGTCCGGGCCAAGACCTACGACCACTGACAAGGCTGCAGCACACTCACTGCAGGGAGGCTGTGGCTGTTTTGGCTGTGATTACAGATTGATGTGTTGTGCACCTGCTCCTGTATAACTTCCTCAATAGTTTTGCCAATAGAAAAATTTGTGTGGTGGAAGGGCACAGCTTGGCTCAAGCACCAAAACAGTACATTAGCTCCTGAGCAGCTCTCAGACACAAGACAGAAGAGATGAAGCCCACACTTTGAAAGGAATGGAATATTTTACCTTCCTGTTTTTCAAAATAAGTACATAAGGTTACTCAGGTTAAACAACTAGGCAATGGAACCCAAACAGTGTGAATGGGTTCATTTATTTTAGTCCGCCAATTCCCCCCCCCAAGAAACCTTTCTGGCAAATACAACAACAACAACAACTCCAGCTCAACAAAGAAAAGAAAGAGGGAGTCCTCATACGAGCAAACAAAGAGGAAGGTTTATGTACTGCTAGCTGATGAAAGTGGAATTTGTTAATAAAAGCTTCCTCTCTGGATCAGCTTGATTTAAGAACTCAATGAAATGAAAAAAAAAATGTATATGTAACAGCTTTTACCTCCATTATGAATGGAACCCTTACTTGTTAGGCTCATTCAAATATTTACATTGCAGCTTGAAGCGCTACTTTCCATCATCCCTTACTTCTTGTGACTGACTTACAGACTGACTAAGGAGCACCATGGCAAACCCTGGTCCACTGTCTTGTCCCAAGCAAACAATCTGCAGCTTTTCCTGTGGGATTCCCTCACACATTGAGGGGAGGTAACATCAAGAACTCTGGGTTAAACCTTCCCAAGATAGAGGGACACTGGTAGTGCATCTCTATAAAGTTCTTGAAGCCTTCACACCATTTGAAAGAGCTGGAATTGACACTAAGGTCTTCATTGATGGCTAAATTCAGGGAGAATTAAGGGGGTGGCAAGTGGTGGCCATGCCCCCTCTGAAACTATGATTGACTATTTGCCGAGTCGTGTTAAAAGCATCTGGGGCATAGGGCTGTTGCAATATTCTGATTTTGACAATAACCATTGCTTTGAAACAATGAAATGTTGATATTTTGCTGAACATCAGCATACGGTAATATTGTGTTACTCACTGGTTCATAGTGGTTGGCAGGAATGGTTCTTTACATTGGTTACATCCACTTTAAAAAAGAGGTAAGAGAAGGGAAGCGGCAGCAGAAGAAGACTCAGTGACCAGCTAGCTAGCTTGGTACACTCACTTGAACTGTAGAAGTAAAAAACTCTTTAAGATTGAATCGATAGTAGGCGAAATAGGCAAACCACTAAAACCTCTGTCTTAACTATTTACTGATAGGATGATAAAGAAAGCTCAGAGCATTACAGCAGAAAATTCCCATTCTCTCCTCTTCCAGTTTGAGCCTCTGAGCTCAGGGAGGCGTTACAGAGCCCCCAGTCTAAAAGTCTGGTTACACCCCTGGCTGAAGTCCTGTTAAACACACTGTGGATTTTCTCTGAGGACCTGAGCAATCTAGTTTTTCTATAAATCTTATCATACTCAAAATGCACAAGAGTCATATGTGGAGTCCACCTTGAAGGATCAGGACAAAACAAAAATTGTAGGAAATGAAATGCAGTCCTGTGCAGACCATGACCAAATACAGTACCCCCTTCACTTCTGGTGTCAGTCTCTGCTTTATCTACTCTACATTTACATTTTAGTCCCCAAAATATCAGCTTCTAATAATGTTTCTCTGGCTTCCATTTCACTGGACTTCCTCTTGTATTTTTTGGTTACCAGACCAGACATCAGTTTGGAAAGGCAAGCGAAGCAAAAGAGGTCAGATAGACGAACTGACCACAACACTACAGTATCTGTTCATTCAAATAACACTGCTTCTACATGACGGGACCTGAGGGCGAGTCATGTAGAAGACATCTCTTCCTGATTTCTATCTGTTTGAATTTCAAAATACACCATGCTAAAAAACAAATGTCCTCACGTGCCCCCTCTGAATCTGAACCCATCACACAGAATGAGAGTCATCTGTACCCATGAATAGACGAAGCATGGAAATGTGAAACTGAGGCATTAGTCACACTGAAGCGATAGCAACCGGCTTGGAAGCTTTTGACTGTATTTGCTCCTCTGTCTGGTCTTATCTCGCCGCCCCACTCTGTCTTTAATCTTGTTGCCTCGGAACTGCATCAGACACAAAGACATGTCTCTCGGGAGCGTCTGGGAAGGAGCTGAGCCTGTGACGAATGGTAGCAGGGAGTGGGGAGGATGGAGCATGATGGGACGTGAGGTTTTCAACCCAGGGCTCTTTTAAATGGGCAGTTCAGGGTGTTCAAGACAATCTTTCTGAGTTGATCAAAAGCTGTTGTCAGATAAGTGGACTGTGGAGAGTCACTTCTAAAAGTGCTTGGAAGATAATTAGAATGTAATTGACACGACAACTGTAAAGTTATCTGATAAGGAGAGGCCATGTGACTTCATCAAAAGCCTGTGAACAGCTGCTGACTGACATGTTTTTTGTCAGTAGGTTTTCTCACACCTGCAGCTAGTGTGCTGTTTTACTTTTCTGATGATAAAATTATTAATTGTTGCATTTTTCCCTCAGGCCTTTTTGTGTTCACTGCAATATTCTTGGATGAAGCAGGCCGAAACATACACCATCATAGAGTGTCATTTCATTCATCACAGCCCCCTCTTCCTACTGCATAGGTAAAGAAATGCCATGCGTATTGGTCACACTTTGCATTGTGGGAAGCCAGTGAATCTACCAACAAAATAAGCTGTGTGTTGACTTAAGGGTCAAGGCCTCATCAATATTTGTCAAATGTTGGACACCACTCACTAAAATACAGGAAGTTTACAAACTTTAGAGTCAGTGTAGGAATGAGAGGGGCTTTCACTGCCCTGCTGAGCAGTGTGGCGTGAAGGCAAAGAATCTCCGACAGCAGTTCTTGAAGGTACAAGACCAGCTTGACGAAAGTGGATGTTCCAGTGACGAGAAGAACAAATTCCTCTTGGTCAATGAGCTGGATAAAATTCTCGGACGTACATAAGTTGTTGAACGAGTAGATGTTGTCGAGTCCCAAGATGTTGCTATGCCCAGCACCAAATCTTCTGCTGATGCTGAACCTAATGGAGACAGTGAGTAAAGTTCACCCATCACTATTTTCAAGTTAACCACCTCACCTGCTACTAGAGTGTGTTGGGTCTAGCAGCTATTTGTCCTGGTTATTGCGTTCTCGCTGCAAACAAGTTCCAGGGTTTGATTGGAAATGCACCAAGACCACCTCTGGAAGAAAACCTTGGATCACTTGTTTTGGTGGAAGGCATGGCCACCTGTTACAGAACAACTTCTCTAATCCATCCAGGTGTGAAGGCATCCAAGGTTTCAAGATTAAGAATGTAATGTGATACTCAACACGTAATTGGGGGGAATTAAAGATGCGCAGTGATGCTGAGTAAAATTAAGGACTTCTTAACGATGGTTTCTTTCAGCAGTGTGAAATTCTGGAGACTTGGAGTTCTGTGTTTTGAGAGTTGTTATCTTGAAATTAGAAATGACCACACTAGGATTTCAGCGTGGCGACACATTACCACATATCTTTCCAGGTCGACAAGTTGCTCTAGAAGCAACTTGATTGCAATAAAGAAGCATGACTTGATCCTAAATTTACTCTTTATGTTGTATTTAAGAAGTGTTGAAAGTAACTTTTGAGAGCATTAACGTATTAGAATTATTATAATAATAATAATAATCCATTTTATTTATAAAGCGCTTTTCTAAAAACTCAAAGATGCTGCACAAAGGATGTTAGGATATTATACTGAAGTAATAAATCAACTTAGTAGTTGAATCATCATCCTCTAGACTTCTCTTTGTAATTAGTGGAGTCTCATCCTGCTTACAGTTCAATTATAGTATATGCAGGTTTAAGACAGCATTGCATTAGTTTTACTGTCTACTTGTTTATCATAGTTATTGTTTTAATGAGTAGGTCCCTTTACTTGTGCATGTATGCATGCATCAGCACCTGGGTGATGTTGTAAATAAAGTGAATAAAAGCTATGCTATTCCCCTGATTTACAGCTGGTGGGCATCATTTGTAAAGGAATGTAACAATGCAGGAACAAAAGGAGAGAAAAAGGAGATGTCAGTTGGTGTTTGTGATATGGCTTCCAAAATGACTTTGCACTATGTTTGTGTGCCCCCAAGGACTGGTGGGAAAATCTGAAAATAAAATCTATAAATAAACACAGCCAGGTTTGTTTACTCGAAAGCTCCACAGGGCACATTTGATGGAAACCATGTTAACAACGACACAAGGCTCGAGTACTGTTTGTTCCATTTTTTATTGTTTCCTGTAACTGAACACGGAGGCATTATTGATGCAACTGATGACTAAGTCCTACGTAAACATCTGACACCAGGGTTGCAGATATGGACAGTGACATATCCAGATACTGTCCTGCTGAAGCAACACTCACTACTAATAACCAGATTACAGAGACATTGCTATTGTTTGTGGAGACTAAAGCAGTTGGAGTGATTACACAGAATACTTTGCAAATGTGTAAGCGTGTTAGCATGGCAGAGTGCTGTTGGGTTTGAAGAAGTTGTGGTCCAATCAGGGTCCTGCCTTGTCCTGATGAAGATTGAAGGGCTTCATTCCCGGTTGTAAATCCGCGTGCAGACTACGTCATCTGCCCCGAAAATCTGCAGGAAACAAAGAGATGATTCTGCATTTTAGGCTGCTGATGGATCGTACCTAGCATAGTAGCATTGACACACCTCCACACAAAACTGTTTCTGGGTTGAAAGGCTCCTTTCTAACCAGTAAACATTTTGTCATGTATTGAGAAAAGTAGGAAGAAGAGGACCCAAAAATGCAGATTAAAAAATAAAGAATTTAATAACAAAACTTACTTTAAACAAAAACACAGGAAACACAGAAACAGCTGGAGCACAGAAACACGAGGGCACAGCTGGGTAGACATGCAATGATCTGACTAGAGACAGGGGAAACAGAGGAACTTAATACACAGAATAATAATAACAGATGTGGAGCACAGGACACAGGTGAAGCTAATGAGGTTAATCAACAAGGAGGGAAACACAAGGGCAGAAAGTAACTAACCTGGAAACACAGGAGATGCAGAACTACAAAACAGAGAACACAAGACAAGACCAAGAAGCACCAGAAAGCACAGAAAGAGACATGGACCACGAAACACACAAGGGACACAAAGGACAACCAACACAGGAGAAACCAAGGCATTAAACACATGGAAAAACTGAACTAAAAATCAACTCATGACACATTTACTGTCTCTCTTACTTGTGAATAAAAAGCCAATACATTATCAAAACACACTGTAAGCAGGACAAACTGCAACTTGTCATCTGTGCAGTCTGCCATCCATCACTGTTCAGGTTTAAATTAGCACAAGATGCAAGCTTGGCCACCATGGACTAATACCAATCAGCAAACTGAGCCTTATGAGTCCCTGCACACAAAAGAAAACTTCATATATTCTTTGAATTCAAAACACAACTTGTTTCAATGCTGCTGGGGTATAAAGCAGCACCTCTTTATCTGCTCTATAAGTGACGTAAAATTGGTCGGCTTAAGCTTCATTCCAGAAATGTCGTTGAAATCTCATTAAGCAATGACGTATGTGTCATCAAATGTATACCCACATTAATCTGAGTCGTATTCAAACTATTGATGATGAAACCAAAAGAAACTCCTTCAGAACTGATTTATGCGTCTCATGAATGCATAAGCATAAGCAGTGATCGACTCCAATCTTCTGATGTGCCGTCATTTTCAGGATTTTATTCCAGGCTTGACATAACTGAAGAGAATCCACATGACTCTGCCCCTAATGTGTTTTCAGACTAAACCAATTACACGGATCATGCAAATCGTATGGAAATGTGCCCCACTTACAGTGTGAACTGCCACAGACAATCAGACCACTGCTCTATGATCCCTAGGCCTCATTCTCCAGCTGAAGCCCTACAATTGTTGGGTTTGTCTCTCTGTGTCGGGCGGCTTTATGAAAACAGATGTGATTCAGATTCAGTCAGACTGTGATTTCTCTTCTTTTTTTTTTTCAAAGTTTTTGAGGTCACCTGGGAACAAAGATGACTCATGCCTCTTTTTCTCTACAGAGGCTAAAACTCTGCCTGGAATTCAATGACACAGTATTTATCTAATCAGCTCTTTTTCTGAACTTGTGGATTTCCAACTTATGTCAAGATAAAAGGAATATAAAAGGTTTAAATTGCAGTCAAGCATTGACCAAACATATAACATGTAATGGAGTTTAGAGGATAAATCTGGTTCTGACTCATAAAACTGAGGTTGGACCAAAGCTAACATCAGCAACAGCTTTGGAGCACTCTTAAACATGGGGGGGTCTGTAAGTACTTCCGGTTCAGCCGAGGACTGAAGAGACATCATTTAAGGGCTTTGGGATCCAGGGTGAAGCAAATGCAATCTTTGATCTCAGCTGTCTAAGTCAGGGGTTCCCAAACTTTTCAGTCCATAACCCCCAAAATATACGTACCAAAGACTTGCGACCTCCACTGTCTCTCAAAGTGATTAAATGTTGCTTCATACTGCAGAAATGTGCCTACCTATATTCATGTGTCTGTGTTGACTGTGCTGTTGTGAATTAACTTGCTGCTACTGATGCTTTTGTAAATTAAGTGTTAAATGTAGCTCTAGGAAAAGTGCTGTGATTGGTTAATCAGCAGCGCCTGTCATCCAATAGCTCAGTGGCACGCCCTTATCTACATCCTATCAACTTTCTGCTGTCTTTTTAATTGTGTCTCTCTCTTCAGCTAGTTCCTTCTTGTATTGATGGTGCACACCCCTCCACCTCCCCATCTCCACCTGGTCTCTGCAAGTCTTCAACCTAGAATTCATCAACCACCACCACCACCACCAGTATCTGTACTCTAGGGGGATTTCTTCTGCTGCCATCCTATGCTCACAAAATTATCCCCGTAGAGTCCTTACGCCAAAGATTTCTGTCAAGTTTCATTATTCATTAAGTTGTAATAATAATAATAATAATACCTAAGTTTTATATAGCGCTTTTCAATAACTCAAAGACGCTTTACAAGAGAGACAATAAATAAATACAATAAAGACATATAAGACAAGCAGACGACAAGGGAAGAGGTGGAATAATTAATGTGTGGGGAATGCCTGTTTGAAAAGGTAAGTTTTTAACTGTTTCTTAAATGAATGAAGTGAGTCAGAAGCACGGATGTGTGGGGGGAGAGAGTTCCAGAGGGTGGGGGCGGCTATGGCAAAGGCCCAGTCCCCCAAGGTACGGTGCTTGGATTTAGTAATGGGAGTGAGGAGGTTGGAGTCAGAGGATCGGAGGCGGCGGGAGGGGTGGTAGTACTGGAGAAAGTCAGTGAGGTATGGGGGGGGCAGGTTATTGAGGGATTTGTACGTGGTGAGCAGGATCTTGAAGTGGATGCGTTGTTTTACGGGGAGCCAGTGGAGCTGTTGAAGGACAGGGGTGATGTGGTCTCTGGAGCGGGAGTGGGTGAGTAGCCGGGATTTGGAGAGAGTGGGACGGAGGCGGGCGATGTTGCGGAGGTGAAAGAAGGCAGTTTTGGCGATGTGACGGATGTGGAGTTGGAAGGAGAGAGTCTGATCGAAGATGACACCAAGGTTTTTGATCTGAGGGGAGGGGGGATTTGGGGCCGATGATGATGATTTCAGATTTGTTACTATTGAGTTTTAGAAAATTGGTGGTCATCCATGATTTTATTGCAGATAGGCAGGTGGTGAGGGTGGAAACACTCACCACCTGATTGTTTTGGTGGAAAGGTAGAGTTGGGGGTCGTCGGCGTAACAGTGAAATTGGAATCCATGATGGCGAATGATGTGACCAAGGGGTAGGATGTACAGAATGAAAAGGAGGGGACCAAGCACCGAGCCTTGAGGGACACCATGGGTTACTGAAATGGAGTGGGATGAGCAGTTGTTAATGGAGATGAATTGCTGTCTGTCTGTGAGGTAGGATGAGAGCCAGGAGAGGGCTGAACCAGTTATGCCAGTGTAATGCTGTAAGCGGTGGAGCAGGATGGAGTGGTCGATGGTGTCAAAGGCTGAGCTGAGGTCGAGCAGAAGGAGAATTGAGAGGGAGCCAGAGTCTGAGGCGAGCAGGAGGTCGTTGTAATAAATAAAATGTAATCTTCAAACTGTGTCTCTCCTGATTGAAATAACCCTAAACCTAACCTTAACCTAAGGAGTCGTCTGGAAACAAGGAAAGGCAGAAAACTAATGAAAAAATGGTATTTGCCAATTTAAATAACATATTCTCTATATTTTTACAATAATGGGTAAAGTGTGAAATTCTAAAAAAAGTATTCTGGAAGACATCTCGCGACCCGACCCCCATTTTGGGAACCCCTGGTCTCAGGCATGCAGTGCCTACACCCTACATGCACCATAACCTGCTCCCAGTGGTATAATTGTTTTGCTCCAACAATACAATTGCACTATATAAACGTATGAATGTCTCCACCACTTAACGGGGTCATTTCACTCCTTTTATTCAGTCGATTTTTTGTTGTCCCTCTTGCTTGAACAGACACTCTAAAGCTGCTGTGGCAGAAAAAGTAGGGCAGATGTCTCAGGTGAATGATGACAAGATATCCTTGTTAGTGTTTTCATGGCAACAAATACAAGCTGCATTCTACGCCAGCTAATTTGACACCATTCACTTCTATGTTATTCTGATAGCTGATTGAGAGATGCTGATAGTGATCCGAGAAGTCCAAATTGGCTCCCTGCTGTGCTGTAAATGGGGTCTGTCAGTAGGTTGTTTGATAGTGTGACAGCTGGGAGGACTGAGGTGAGAAGAGCAGAAGAGACTGTCACAGCTCGGCCAGATCAATCGCCAACGCTACACGGATGCTTCAGCTCCTCCGGGGCAGCTGGGGCAAAGTGTCACCAAAAGGGCAGGCGCTTTAACACATTCTGCTTTTATCATCCAAAGATCAGGAGAGATTTCGGCCTTCTTCAAAGTTCAACAACAATGAGGAGCCATGTAAGCATCCAAAGTTTGATTAAAGCTGCTCTTTTCTTCTGGGAGGTAATATAAAGCTATGCAAACATCCTGTGACTACTTTTAACTGAATCTAAACCTTCTATAATGTTGTTTCCAGCTTTTGCCTTTCAGACATTCATCTTGTAAGTACTGGAGGAACAACAAGGCAGAGCGTGGGAGCGAAGAACGATGAGAGAGGGAAAGCTGTTGAGTCCCTGAGAACTGTTCGCCCTGTCCATTGGTCTTGGACTGCTCCCCTGCACATCCTTCGAGGGGCTTTAGACCCATTGACTTCTGCCCATATTAATCTGGCTAAATACAGAGGGTATTACAGCGATGTCAGCGTAGCAGCTTCTCTTGTTCTCCTTTCACTTCTCTCCACGGGGTGGATGAAAGCTCAGCTCCTTGGGAAACGGCCTTTCTTATTTCCTTTACGGATGAATCTCCTGGGTGACTTCATACGCACCCTGCCTCATTTCATTGACCATTTCTCAAACAGAACTGCCTGAAACCCCATCTTAATACTTTACTAGTCTCCATTAGAAAAAGCCACATAACAGATAAATCGTATAAACCAGATACCCATCAAATACTTCATCAATCTCTGCACTTAGAACAACATTTAAGTAACTATCTTCTGTATTCTTTTTGTTGGGCCAAGTGTGAAGTGAGAGTTCATTAATCTACCCAACTTCCGAGCTTTTGTCTCTCCAATGACGTTTCTCTCTGTCTCTCTCTCTCTCTCTCTCTCTCTCTCTGTCTCTCTCTCTCTCTCTCTCTCTGTGTCTCTCTCCTCTCTGAGCTGTAATCTATTAAGAAGCTTTCAGTAAGATGATGAATCATTTCCGTGCCCTCACCAGTGTGAGCTCATCTCCGTTCAGCTCTCGGGTCCAGAAGGTTTTGGGGCCATTGCCATCCACCAGAGTCTGCTTACAACGGATCTTGTTCTCCGTCTCCCAGGTGGCGAGACTCTGCGGACAGGGAGACAGCGAGGAGTAAAGGTCAGCATGACGGTAAAACACATGGCAAGATGTGTCTGCTCGGAAACAGCACTTGTAACCACTCAGATCTGTAACAAGTGACAGTGACACACCCTGAAGTCTATTCAACTATGAGCTTTAAATATCTATAACTATGATGTGAAAGGAATTGCTCATAGTGGTTAACCCACACCAAGCAGCAACCTCTGATGTTAATAAACAAACCCAAAGTTCAAATGTTAAAAACTGTAGTTCCTTGAGTGTCCACTTGAGTCTAGTTCAGAAAGCTCAAGACACCCACTATTAAAAGCCACTTTTACACCAGAAATAAACAGTTTACAGCCTGGTACAAAAAACAGTTTAAGTCTATAAGCCCATTCCTATTGATGATGTCAATGAGACTACGTCCATGTTTAATACAATCTATGACCTTTACAGAAGTAGCACCTTAAGGTCATTAAGGACACATCGGATGCACCCTTCATTCTTGCGCAACAGTTCAAATGAGATGGTGAAGGGCCGGAGGAAAACATTTTCAAATCTAAGTATTTTGTTTCGACAGCAAGAAACACAAAAGTAAGAAAAGGGGACCTTGAAACTTCCAAGTTTTCTTTGAAATTATGGGTTGAGTACAAGCGGCAACCTCCGGTCTAAAAATATGAGCCAATGCTTCTAATTCGGAAATTTCTAAGATATTGAGATTACCAGTCTTCCAATGAGAGGCACAGCTGCCTGTGGGAACACTGCAGCTGTTGGCTAGGAGGCTCAAAGCCCGCCTCTTTACGTCACACTGGCTCGACAGAAGCAATATGGCTGCCGCAGCCGATTGGTCTCAAAACAGCTCTTCAGAAACAGATGGGTGACGTCACGGATATTACGTCCATATTTTTTACAGTCTATGATTGAGTAATGGGACTTTAGCTATGTAAGCTAGGTAACGACCTATTGCCAAGGTAAGGGGGCAGGAATGGCACAAGAGAGTAAGAGGGGGAACAGCTGCTGACTCAAACAGGAAATCCTACAAAGACGAGACCATCTCAATCAAGTACAGCCTTCATGCTGTAAGCAAGATACAAAATATGGATCTTTTCATTGAAGGATGCAGCCCCCAAAGTTATAGAGTGTTACAGTAAGTTTCTGTATCTGTCTTTTGCTCATTCTGACAAATTTTGTCCTCTCTGACTAATCTAAACTTGATCAATATTTTCATTAGGAGGCGGTGGAGACCAAAACAAAGCTAAAAGAGGATGAATTACATTTGTCAAGTGGACATGAATATGAAATAGTTAGAAATGTCAAAACATTACTGCTGTTGAATATTTGTTCAGAACAAAAAATACAAAATTTAAATTTAATATCAGCAATGATTTGTTTCAACTCGAATGTGCCTGAAAAGATTGACAATAATTGTGATTTGGTTTGAACAGCAAAGTTAGTGTCTTTTTCAACACTTTTGAACATTAACTCATTTTCTTAATGTCTCACGAGACTCCCAATTTTGATATGATTTAATATTTCAAAATTACTTGACCTATTTCCACAGGTTTCTGTGTCAAGTTTCATAGTAGCACCTTTCGAAGGTCAGTTAGGCATGTTAAGTGTTGGAAAACTTCCAGGTCTGTTCATACTTCTGACCTCATGTTGAACTGCACATTTCCCATTGAGCTAGACTTCATTATCCAACATCAGCAGTTCATGTTTTTCTTTTTTATCAATGAATGGGAAAAAATTCCTCAGCCAAAACCTAAAACCCCTTCCAGGTGAAGGTCAATTTTGGTGTGAGAAATTCTACCGTCTCATTCAGTATGGGTGCAGTGACCACATACTTTAAGTCATATATTCAAGCTTACTTCAAATGATATTTGTCATGTGGTCATTAATCCACAGTCAGACCAGGAACAAAGAAATGTGATATTATAAATCAGTGACCTGAGTCTTTAGCAGACTGAGAAAAATCACAAAATCCTCTTAGCAATCAGGTCAGTAAGGTCCCCCTTCTGCTGATTTGCTTTAATAATATTTCAAATGACTTCAACAGGATTAGTCAGACTTTGACTTCAGGACTAATTTTTCTTGAAGTAATGGACTCAAATGACTTCTTCAGGAGCTCCGACCGCGTAAAGGATCAGGGCCAGTGTGACCCTGTGGTGCTAATTTGTGTTAATGGAGAGGATTTTATCATTCTGGTCAGCCTAGGGTCCATTAAGTGAACTCGTATATCATTACCTCAACTACCTACTGTCACAACTCAAGATGAGGCAATTGATATACCTTTTACTTCTTTGAATGTTACACGTGAAACTGAAACCAGACGACTGGCCAGTATGATGACCAGAAACAGGAGAAATCAAAGTTTTAAAACGTATTAGCAGCTCTGGTTGGCTGATTTTGTCTTCTCATGTTTCAATATTATGCTAGGCCGGGCCAATCAGGCTGCAGCTTCATATGTAGCTTAGCATAAAGATTGTGAGACAAGCAGATTAGCAAGTTCATCTCTGTCCATGGGAAATCCAGATTGCTAACAGAAGTATTAAACCAAACTTAACAATGTTTCCCTTTGTTTAATCTGTACAAAAGTAAAAGTCTTAAAACAAATTATTTGATCTTTAATGGCACCAGTAGGGAGATTTTTTTTCGTATGCTTGTTCAGCTGCTTTCCCTGGGTTTCCAGATTTTTGCTTGGCTAATCCTAAAAATGCTACAAGTTGACTTTCTTAAGGCTGATTTATACTTCTGCATTTATACTTTACGCAGCAGGGGCTGACGCGGACATGAGCCCCACATACTTGTGTGTCGGTGTGTCTGTGTCGCGCAGCAATTCTCCACCGAAACGCCTGAGGGCAGTGCGGTCTCTCTGATAGCCGGCCGCCTGCTTCCAGTCCCACTACGATCTCTGTTTACTTTTCCACAGAGTTTCAGAGCGTGTTATGTTAATCTACAGCTGATACATGTTGCTGTTTATCATACAGACATGATTACATGAAGAATAGAGAGGAGGAAATGAAATACACGGCCGATGTGCGGCCGATGTCCGGGATCCCGGAAGTGTTGTAAATGTGGGAAAGACAAAGCCGCCGAGCGGACCAATCACAGAGCTTGAGGTCCGCGTCGGCTCTACGGGGAGTTACATTTAGGAGGAGGTGCACGTCAGCTACGTGCGTAGGCCTCGGCGTAGGTACGGGAGCTACGCGGACCCCCGGCCTAGGGTACGCCGTTGATTCAACGCAGAAGTATAAATCAGCCTTTAGTCTAGTCTTTAGTGTTTCCTGTTTTATTTTGTAGTTCCTGCTCCCTGTGTGTCTGGTGTAAATGTACTTCCTGCCCTTGTGTGTTTCCCTCCACTCTGATTACCCTCATTAGTTTCACCTGTGTCTTGGTGTCACACCTGTGTTTGATTGCCCTGTGTGTGTTTAAAGTCCCTATTTTTTACCTTTCGTTGGTTGATCATTGTGTTGTCTTCCCTGTGTATTCTGGTGGATTTTGTGTTTTTGTTTGGACCCTTTTGGATTTTGTTAGTGGACATCTTTTGGTGAATTGTGTTTCATCTTTTATGTTTTGTTCTTTTCTTTGAAAAATCTTAATTTCTGCACATGGGTCTTCCTCTTTTGTTTTACCCATGTGACAAATTTATAATGAACTATCATCTCCCGAAGACCATTGCATTGATACGATATGATTATTTTACTGTCTTGCAATAATAATGAAGAACAGTCAGAAGGGTTAGCTTGGCATAAAGTCCAGAAAAGGTGGAACAGCTAGCTCTGCCCTAGTCCAAAGGCAATCCAAAGTTCACAGCCCCTCTAAGTCTTATTGTTTCTGTCCAAAAGCGTATGTATACATAAAGATACATCATTTGTGATTTTGAAAGGTGTCCAAACAGAACCATGCTTGCTGTGTTCTCCATTATCTTTATTTTGTGCTAATCGATGCAACATCTCATGGCAGTAGCTTTATGTTTAACAAAAGATGTGAAAGTTTAACACTCCTCTAAGTTCAAACTCAAAACAGAATATGAACATTGATTAAAATATCTCATCAAATCTTTAATCCAACATTATCTTACTCCTTACATGTCCTCTTTTGGCTTTATGATCTGATCTGAACTTGATTATGTCTTGCTGCCCTTTTAGTTTATCTTCCCTGTCATTATATCCATCTGCATTTTCCATTTCAATATCACATCTTAAGCTTGTGATCCTGCTCCAAAGCCTGAAACTCATCAAAGATCTTTGTTCTTCATCCAACAAAATAAAAATCTGGGCATGACACCATAGTGTTTTTTTTTTCTTCTGAGCATCTTCATGCATCGTTACATGTTTGTCTTGTTGCTCATAGAGAGTGTTTGACAATTTGTCCAATTTTGAAGGCGTGATTTGTAAAGCATTGCTGCACAGGGTTGGACAGAGCGGCAGCCTCAGTCTCTCTGAAGCAAATGTTAATCACCATATCAAAGGTAAGCGGAGCCATCCTGGATCCCTGCAGGCTGCTGTCCACAGACTCTGCCAAACTGAACAAGAGCAGGGCTTTCTCCAGCTCTTCCTTAGATGTTTTTTAATAAAGGCAGAACCCAGAGACTCGATTAGCTAGGCTTCATTTTAACATCAGCATCAGTCTCAGTCTCTGACATGGATAGATTTTCTCTCCTTCCCTCTGTTGCACATTAAGTCACAGACAAATTCTCACAGTCTTTTTCTTCGGAACAGCAAAGGAGAGCTTGTGTCCACAAAAAGTGAGACCAAGACAAACTCCTTCTGCTTTTTCCCGAAGTTTTTGCTCATCAGAGCTTGAGCTGCCTTTGGCTTTATTCCAATCTATTAAAAACTTTTGAGTATCTTTTGCTTATCTGACACCAAACTGTGTGTGGAAGCGAGGAACAACATCTCATTTCCTGCTCGGTTTAAAGTTTTAATACTAGATTTTATAACATTCTCTCTCTCAAACCAAACTAACACCCCAACTCCCTCCAGGACTCATCTCGTCACACAGTTTGATCACATTATCTCTCACCCTTTCAGTGTTTGTTCATTCATTTTCCAGAACACAATTGCCTGTGCTCTAACCTAAGGGGACAAATGTGAGACTCATTTGTTCTTCTATCATATCAACTCATTCTTCACCAAGTGAAAAAATAAAACGCAGCTCGGGCCTGCTTTACACGAGAGAGGCCCTATTGGAAGTGGGAAAGTCTTCCCTTTTACATGACAATACAACACAGTAGTTGGCGGTATAACCTTATAATGAAACAACACCGAACAACACCATGCACCTGTGCATAAAGCTGTTCCTCAACAGAGCAGTGCGTATAATGAAACAGGAAGACTTGATGAACTTGTCGTCAATTTAAAGGTAAATCATTTTCAGACAACTGCTCAAGTGCTTGTGGGCAACACCATTCAGACCAAGTATGGAAATCACAATATTTCCAACTACAACATATAGTCATGAGTAGCATATGTACATGAGACGACCTCGTTGATGATGGTGGTTTATGGGGAAGATGCATGTTTTGTTACAGTGGTTGTCAGATCAGAAATACTTTATTTATCCCGGGGGGAAATTCAGTCATGAAAGTTGCTCCTGAACACAATAATTAAGAATATCAAATAATATTAATAGAGGACGTAATTAATAAGATATAAATACAAATACAATGGAAATAATGATAACAAAAGAATGTACAGAAGGCAGAATAAACTATGTAGAAAATAAATGGTTGAGGTCCCTGGAGATCAGGAAGAGGGCACTCTGGTGGTCTGGAGTCTGGTTATGGCTGCTTTGAGAACGTTGAACGCTGTAGTCCGGTTGGCAGAGGGGGGGGGTGTAAACAGCTACCACTAGCCTATGACATGTGAGATCTCCTACAGCACTCTTGGTGCTATCCCGGTCCACCAGGACATTCTGGAAGCCGTCAATGGAGACGTTGTGATCGGGAATATCCAGATGCAGCCACGTTTCCGTCGGGTCAAATCAGCAACAAAGCTGAGCAGTGGCGCAGCGTTATCTAATAATGAGTCTATAACATTTTTATATGGAGGCTGGAAACGTCTGAAAACTAATCCCCAGCCATCATTAAGCCACTGAATCAACCAGGATCATAGTTTGAAATATGTCCCAGCAGGAATGAATGTGTGACATCACAGTTGCTAAACCCATGTATTGCCTGTTTAACTGCCTCTAATCATGAGAGCAAATTACAAACCACCATAAGTCGCATACTGAATGACACCAGAGGTTTCTACCATGAGAATAATGAGACAGATTCTACAAAAGGACGCTGCAGATCCAAACCCTGACTCGGTTTATATTAGACATGCAGCCCAAAAGAATCTGTCTTCCCCGCTCTCCTCTTTTTTAATACATGTTTGATTTGAGTGTCATTTGCCTCCGGCCTGTTCCTGCTGCTCCATGCCAAATGAAACACTGTCAGAAGCAAAAAGGAACACACTTCAGCTCAGACACACACAAGGCGAAATCTGTCCAGGGGATTCACTCAACCTCTTATGTGTTTCCCTTTAGCCTGTGCAAGGCTGCAGACCGTCATGGACTGAAATGAACTTCATCTGCACATTTGAGGATCACCTGTGGCGGGTGTATGGTCCATTAGTTGGGGGTAATTGTTGTCTGTCCTTGTACATGTCTTCAAAATGAACCTTTCTACTGGAGGATTCTATCTTGATGTGTTTCGTCAAATATTTCTATTATCAGAGAGACATTGTCACAGATACACAACACATTTGTCCTTTTTGCATCTCCATATAGTCCAATGTTGGGTAACTGATAATAAATCTGCCTCAATAAAATCAAGGTACGCTAAAAGACTCCATTTCACCAAATCAGTATGCTCAGAAGAGCATTGTTGTACACTGGGGGAAAAAAGGTTTAAAAATGTGTGTTAACAGGGGAAGATCCAAAGAGGTGGCATGGGCCCCTTTGAAACCTGATTGGCCACCTCAAAATCCTAAACCGTGATTTGCCCTGTCAGATGCTGGACTACAATCAGCTATTTGAGCTTTGTTGCAACAGGCTGCGAGTAACTTTCTTTGCATTTCAATGTGGCACATTTTCATTTGTTGGTGCTTTAAATTTTGAATTAAAAGTGCAGTCTGTGACATTTTACAGATAAGATATGGTAGAAATGTAATATGATATTCACAAGTGTGTTAAAATAAGTGTTAAAGGGCCTGAATATAAAAACTATTTTGCTTTATTAAACTTAAAACTAGCCTTTTAGCTAAGTAGGAGCATGTCCCCTTCCATAAACGCCGCCATCTTGAACTGCCATGTTTCAGTAGCACCAAACGAACAGATAAAGAAGGGCCATACACATTTTTGTATTCAGTGAGTGGCTGTCAGAAATGCAGTGGATGAAAGATGAAGAAGATGATTCCATTCACACACACTGAATATGTCACCAGAGGCTATTTAGGGCTCTGTTTGGGTGTCTTGGCCAAGGACACTTTGGAGAATGACTGAAGGAACAGAGATAAAACTAACAACATTCAGGTTGAATAATTTATCTTCATCTTTTGTTATTAACTCTGCTTTGACCTGCATTATGCAGAGAAACTCAATCTAAAGGAAGTTAAAAGTCCTCTGAGCTGAACCTGAGCTCGTCAGATTATCAGAGCAGTTAAAAAAACGCCTCATCACGACTTCCACTCTGCGCTGACGCCTGTCTGCTGTCTGTTTCTCGTGTCCCTGATACTGACAGGAGGTGTCTTATCACTTTCTCTTCCTGAAAGTGAGAAGAGGCCTTCTGATCCCACCGCGCTCACACAGATTAACAGGAGCTTTTTAACCTTGTGGCAGCGTTAATCAGACCTCTGCTCCTCGCCAGGCAAAGATCAGCGTGTAATCCCTTTAACCACAGGGGCAGCTGGGCTCAGCCAAAACCCACAAAGGACTCTCCTGCCAAACACCACCTGAGAATCAGCCAACACCCCACACACCCCCACACTGCTCCTCCGACACATGCTCCAGTGTCAGTGGGCGCTGCCTCCTGCAGGTCGAGCGCCACTCTTGCGTATGATTGCAACACAAAGCACTGTGTTTTTAGAGAGGAGAGCCACATCCTTCATTTCTCTTTGATGAAAAATAGATCAAACTAAGTCAAAAATGTTGAGACTGAACATTTCTCTTTTCATGTTTCTTTTATATTTCAGCACACTGGAGTTGGAATAAAGTTCTGTTTCTCACTTTTATAACGAGCTAAGAATTGTGATAAGATGAATAAAGCTCCAAAAAGTCTCAGAGCATGAATGGATGGAACATATTTGGTCAATTAGACATAACCCTGCAACCACAACATATTTAATGAGCAGCTTCTAGGGATGCTGGTTGTGACAACATGTACAGAAAATTATGACCACACTCTGACTTCCCTTCAGCTCTGTGAGGAGCATCCATGTTCCCAGGGTCCCATGTTAAAGCTGCTGTGAGGAGTTTTTAGATGCTTGTAAAACAGACTGAAATTGATACCGATGTCTCTTTAACACCTACAAAAGCTAACCAGAAAATCAGCTTAGTGATTGGCTGATCTTTACAGTTATTTTAAGCCCTGTCCACATGTTTGTGGATACTTTAGAAAACATTATTTTTTCTCTCTGTTTTGGCCTTAAGTCCACATGTAAACAGAGTTTTAGGTCATAAAACATGTTTTCAGAAACGCCTTCCAACGTTGAGATTCTTGAAAACTCAGATTTGTCTTTTTTTCGTGTGGACAGCTAAGATGACAGTTTAGGGAAACGCTGACATACTTGCGCATGGCAAATGTTGTTTATATGTATTACACATGCACCATGTTATTGGGCTACCTGTTTGTTTATGTCTGCTACAAGAACTATATGTTTTCCAGACATGTTGATGTAACCATATTTTGGTAGTTGGATGATGCTTGAAATAAGGTCTCAGACATTCTGACCTGATTCATCCTGTGCTCACAGAGAAAAGAGGATGAATGCTCAAATTCAGGTAAAACAGTAAAAAAATGTCTTAGCTCCTACAGAGACATCAGTTTATGAAGTCAATCATATTGTCCTGCATGTAAGTTTGATGGTGTAGGCTGTAATGGCTAACAGGTGGTCTGTCACATTTTAGCTTCTTATAGCTTGATGTTTGGTTTTCTGTCCCACAACCTCAAGTAGTTATTCAGTATGATTATTCAGTAATTATTTATTGTGATATTTGGCCATTTGGTAAAAGCATTGATGACTCCAGATGGTTCACAAACAAAGTAAATAGCTAGCTTGTGAACATACCAAAGCATTTGTCGGCTAAATATCCAAATACGGTTCCCAAGAGCTGGTAACAGCTAACAGCAGAGTGATTAATAGTCCTATATTGATCAGATCACGGTTTTATACAACCTCTAATGTTGCCATGTGTCTCTTAGATTTGTAACAAGGTAAGTGTCTGCTAACACATTCACAACCTTTAATGTTAATTTGGTGCTTTTTACATGTGCTTCTTCCCTTAAAATGCAGATTTGTTTGGATGCTATATGTCATAATGCAGTTTAGCAAGTCATTCAGGACTCTGCTCTCTGGTATCATCTTCAGTCAAGCTGTGCCTCGCTCTGTCTGCAGCTTTATTTACTGTTTACTTGTTTTAGCAGCGATCTGCCCTCCGTCTGACCCTCAGAAGTAAAACTCTTGAAAGTCAGAAAACTTAAAGATAAAAAATGTTTGATACTGCCGACTAAAACACAGCTCACGAGTTACTTACTGAGATGATATTTGAGATTCAAGTAAAGAAAAATCTACTAACTCCTCTGTATCATAAATGAAACTGCTTTGCAGGCGAATGTTTTCATACTGATGGTCAAACCCAAACGGGTAAATGTGTAATGACAACTCAGCCTGTCAGCCTCATAGCACAGATACTCCATGTAGCCAGCAGTCATACTGAGAGCTGTCTAGCCCTGCCCAGTACCCAGCATGCCCCAGGGCACAGACAGAAGGAGCAACACTGTCTCCTGGAATCTGAAATAGGTCATGTCTGCTCGCCCTGACTGCAACATGTTAATCCAACCAATAAGAAAATGGTAGGCATAGTCATTTAGTAACCATGTCAAATTCAGAACGGTAACATATGTGATTAAAACTGATATCAAGATGCAAAAACGCTGACGGATTTAGTGTTAAACCTCTCCAGAAGAGAGATGTATTAGGTTTCTTGTCTCTTTGGCCGCCTGTCATGGACTCTGCATCCTACACACATGCAATTACACATTTTTCCAATATTTCTCCTCCACAGGCATGAATATCACAGCTTTCTGTTGCCCAAGACTGCTTTTCCTGGACGTCAAATTTTCCATTTTGTATCAGTTATTGAGGACAGCCACGGTTGATTTTTTTTGTTGTTAAGAGTGTTCGTGTGTGATGAAGCAGCAGCCTGAAAGCAAGGTGAGAAGAATGCTTCTGTGAAGTGGATTTCTTTGTTTGTGACTCAGCTTATTTCACAATATTCCTCACATGTTGTTGGCTGCAATGTTGTAATTTCTAACAGGTTACATACCTGGAATAATTGAATGATGGGAGCTTTTTTGTCTCTGATATAAACTCTTTAATCAAACCTGCCGTATAATAACTTTTGGCTTATAATAAGTAATTGTCTTTAAAATGTAGCGATCTGCTCTGAAGTAAGGCATTTCTAAAATTGCCTCAGCCCTTCAACTCGAGTGTCAAAGATGTTCTACAAGCAAAAGATGAAAATGCATCATCCCCCCACAAGATATTTTAAGGCACTTTGAAAACTTTAGTAAAAAGTTTACAACCTTTCAACCCCATTCTCCCTTGATGGATTTAGGATTGCTCCAAACATTCAGAAATCAGGTCTTGGGATTATTTTGGTCTTGAAACATTTTCTACCTAGAAAAGTTTTGGGTTTTAAAAACATGAAAGATGTCAAACAAATACCCCAGATTCACCCAGAGGTTGAAGAAACTGACATGTCTCACTGTGTCTGTCAATAACTGCATCCTGCATCTGTTGTGCAACTCTCCTCCGATACACAAAGACAGACACTGCAGCCTGTTCACTATGAAGAAGAGTGTGTATATATTGATGGTACGAGTGCAGGATGGTAGGTGCAGGAGTGCGTCCACACTTTTCTGACAGGGGTGGACCAACTGGACCACTGACATGTAGGGGTGACCCCAAATAGTCGAATATTCGACGATTCATTCTAACGCGCCTTAGTCGACTGCCAATCTCATAGTTGAATATTTGCATATGAAATGTGGATCATTCCATTCAAACCATGGGGGTGCTCAATGTCTAATTTTACATTATTTTCCTGTTTCCCGTAAAAATAGTGTCTCATAAATCCTATTTTTATATAAATATAGACTTATTTAATGTAATTCTGAAAACAGCTCTTGCAGTGTTAAATCTCCTTAAAGTGGTAATTAAATCTCCCCTGGTAATTAAAGGTGGACCATTTAGCGGGACCTGTGGAGCAGACGTACCTCAGCTGGCCTTTAAATCTTTCTACGTTCATGGTAGCTCAAAATGTCAGGAAATAAAACTTCAGATGATCCTAAAAATAGTAATGAAGATGAGGAGCAGCTTCATGAAGAGGGCTGTGAGATCAAGGATTACCGGACCACACAAAAAACTGTACGGGGCCAAACGAACGAGGACGGATACCCAAAGCTGTCTGAAGCCTCAAAAAACAATCCATAGCATCCCATCCACCTCCACGCCATCAGAGAGGATATTCTCATAGACAGGATTTATAGTCAACAAAGCAAGGAGCGCACCTCTGCCTGTAAACACGATGGTTTTCCTCACGTACAGTTTGAAAAGACTCAAGCGGACAAAGACGCGATGAATGACTGTTTTAAAAGGTTCTGTTAAGAGATTTAAAAACCCTTTAGCTGGTTCAGGTTTGATTTTGAACATTATAAACATGTTTAGCCTTAAGTTGGACAAACTACCCTCAACAGTGCTGCTCTCCGCTGTGTGAACACTGTTTAAATATCTCCTGATTCCTTATTCTATAATGGCGCATTGTTCCATGTTTAATGGATGGTGGCCTTATTTGAGTTTTCTCTCCATCATCACCTTGATGTTTTTGCGTGTAATATAGATTTAAAAAATCTAAGTCTTATACTTATAATATTCTGTTGTCCCTTTTACTTTAAGCTACGAATTTCTTAATTGCTAAGGGTTATGCGTAATATTGTCATGTGGTCACCATCATGCAGACTTTGGGTCAATAAGGAAAAACAACAAACATTCGACTATTCGTCGACTATGGGCAAAATCTGATGAATCAGATTCAACTAAGCAAATCCTTAATCGGGCTCACCCCTACTGACATGCTGATATCATGATGGTCACTGTGTCAGATTAGCTGATCACAGAGCCACAGATTAGTGCTGTGACTTGACAACAGACCTGACGGACCAAGCTGTGGTACCTGACCATTCATCATGACTGAAATGATGACAGTGGAAGGAAGAGAGGCTAGACAACACCCAGAAATGCTAACAGCTGTTACTCACCGGGATGCTGAAGTCATAAAGGCCGGGATGTTGTTGCCATAACTTGATAAACTTTTCCTGTGTCTCATAGTTGCACAATGAGGTACAAACTTAATCATTCTTCTTTTGCTTTGCCATTTTGTTTGATTATGCTTGTGACTTTTGCATGTGCAGAGCTTTCTGTGACAGAACACATCGTATAGTATGAAAGAGAGAAAAATCAAACATGCTAGACTTCCTGTCGGGACATCATGAGGCGTCCCAGGCGTGGTCTTGATTGATGTGCTCTATACATAAATCAATCTATTTTTGGGGCTGAAAGGTTATATCACCCCCCATTTGCTGGAACCTGGCTGTAATCCTGTGTCAAACAACCTCGGCATTACAGGAGGGCTGACATGAAGTACACACACTCATGAAATAATTGTATTTATCTACCCTCTCTGTCGCCACTGATCTACTTGAACTACTACCATTAAAGTTTCATACAGATGCATTCCTGCATATAATCTTGAAACTTTGTAACACAACGGGGTGCCAACATATAAACCCTCTAAGGACTTAAAAAGATGTTTGTCAGAAAGTTGCCATAAATGTGTTTTTAACAGATAGACAGCGTTCAGAAGTCGACATGTCAGTTTTGATAGACTGATTCCTCTCCTTCACACCTATCTTATGAAAAACATGTGATATTGTTCTACAAATGAAAGTACCCACAAAAGAAAACATGCTACATCTAAATAAAAATATGGCTTCTAACAGTCTGTGTTTCAACACAGACTAGATAGTTGATTTTAACACCAGTCCTGCCTCCTCACAAGACAAAAAGCCCACTCTACTTCTTTAGGGTTTCGTAGTGGCATCATGGGATGGCCAATCAGATTTCCAGGGGGGCAATGCTACCCTTTACCAACCCTCTGGACACATCCCTGTGTCAGTGTAACCTGACTACAAAGAAGTTTCACTCTTTCAGTCATTTAAGTTCCATCCATCTTTTGCCTCCCTATGTTCCAACATCTACAAACACTATGCTTTTCCCATGAAGAAGAAATCCAGAATTTTATTTCTTCTGAAGAAGTTCAAAGAAAAAGTTTCAGATGAATTCTTAAAAATCCTGAATCATTAAAGACCCAGCTCCATTACAGACTGTGAGACTGTAATGAGTTGTAACTGCTACTAAAAACATGTTTTATAGTCCATTAATGTTGAGAGGATAACACTGCATTACATGTTGGCTTTGCTTTCTTGTCTTACACCAAACCAGACGGTTCCCTCCCTCAGCTGAGACTCTTGTTGCTAAGCAGAGAGCGATAACCAGATGTCCGCCTCGGTATCATCAAAGCCTGATATCTTGTTACTTTGGTTGACTCAGTTGCAACATGTTTGTGTTGTGACTTATTATCTCTAAATTGTTCAGCTTTGAAACCATGACTCTCTTCAACTCGTGTGAGTGCAATAAAATTTGTGGGTAAATTATTAAATTAAAGAAGATGCCAAGAGCAGCTGACGCAAACCCTTTGAACTCAGACTCTTTGGGAAACAGAGTTGTGAAGGTTCAAAGGTTTTTTACCACAACATGTCCTCAAATATGCAAATCACATCAATTCATGATGCAACTTCTTCCACTGGAATCCTTCTTTACATAAATATGTTTGTGAAACAAAATAAGTTGAAAGTGTCAGCCAATGTTGAATGACTTCAATTCAACACGATCCTTGTATGTTTATAAGTTATCAAGCAGCCTTGTCTCCTTCTTCCTACTCTCCCCCCTCCATATTTATTACAGAGGTGATGTTTCTGCCTCAGTTTTGAGATCATATCAGGTGTGTTTAAGAAACTAATATACTCTTATTACATGTAACAGAACCCAGCCTGTATATCAGAGCTTATATATTTACATCCCTGTTCTACCTTAGAGATTTTTATGACTATCTTGTACTTGTTTTTCCTGCAGTCCTATAAGTGTTTAAGCAAAATGTCCAAACAGTGAAGTAATAATTTCATAATTTGTCTCCTTTTTAAGGGCGATGTCAACAATGATGAGCAGTAATTACAGGTGTGTTTTTGAAACCTGTCACAGAAACTGTTTTTATTTTAAATTCAACCTTTATTTAACAAAGAGAGAAAATCATTGAGATTAAAGATCTATTTTTCAAGAGTGCCCTGGCCAAGAAAGGCAAGTTTCATACAACCTTCATGCAAAATCCACAACTATGACTCATAAAAATACAGGATATAACTAAATGAAATGGGAAATATTTGTCCAAATCAGACACAGTCATAAATACATCAAGTAGAGCATCTACAGCCAGATATGCTGGCCTCCAAGTCATTTTACATCACTTTAAAATCAACCAATGAGAACAGTTCATTTATCTTCAGTTGGTTTAGTAATTAATTCTAAGTAAAGGGAGCAGGAAACTTAGATGCCTTATTCCCATCTCAGCTCTGACTTTTGGAACAATTGTAAGAAACGGTCTCAAGTCTGAAGATTACAAGTTCCTGTACTCTTCTATCTGATGTAGGTTGGAAGGTATGAAGCAAGCAGACCTTAAACAAACGTATAAATAAGAGTACACCAGTTTTTAAGTCTACATGCAGACAAGGACAACCAACCAGAACGTTCATTATCAAACAGTGATGAGTGAGAGCTTTAATGATGAACCTCAGTTCTCCATGATACACAGTGTCCAGTGTGTAAGCCATGAGAGGAGGCAGACATCACCGTAATCCAGAACAGACATAATGGTGGCAGCAGCCAGTCTCTTTAAAGACTCAAACGAAAGGCAGCAAATAAAAAAACAGTTTCAGTTTTAATCTTTTAACCAGCTGCTGAGTGTATGAGAGAGAGAGAGAGAGAGAGAGAGAGAGAGAGAGAGAGCGAGAGAGAGAGAGAGAGAGAGAGAGAGAGAGAGAGAGAGACTTATTGATGAAACTGCCAAGATATCTGAAGTGAGACACAAACTCGATCTGTGTTTATATAGACAATATAGACAGGATAAAACTGAATATGGCTCAACACACAAACAAACAAGGAAATAAAGTCTGTTGTGTTAGCTCTGTTTATGGAACATCACGTAAGCTCTATTATCAGTATCCAGTTCTGATTGATTTCCTTTATTTCTCAATATAAGATTGGTATTAATTTGAATTAAAAGCTTCACTATAACCACCTTTAAAACCTTGATGTTTCTGGAAAAAAAAAATCACCTCTGCCTTCTCTCCCAACCTGTGAAGTCGTTCTGACAGCGAATATGTGAGAACTCCCCTCCGGGATCGAAGAGGTTCAAAGAGAAACTCAAGCTGTCCTTAATCCAACTGCACGGACGTGAGGGTGATACAGATGGATGAAACTGCAAGGAGTTATACATTTTTCATTCAACCCTCTGCAACAATAGCATACTGATAGATTGGTGGACCTTGAATATGCTCAAACACGGAGATTATCCTGATGATGTGAGAAGTCAGTAAGAGGCTTTTAACTTGATATCTGCACATGTAAAAATCACAGTGATGTCTCCTGAGTTAATACAGAGGCTGCTCTGCTGAGATGTTTTTACTGAGTCACCCCAACGCTCCTGTCTGCACACACAGTTTCTCGTTTCTGCAAATATCTGAGTCATGATATTGAAAATGTTCTCAGAAACCTTTCCTAACTTCAAATTCCTAACTCCATTAATTTCCCTCTGACACCCCATCTCTTGGCAGAAGGTGGTGGACGGCGTTCTGTCCTCATAACACGATTAATACAACACACACACACACACACACACACAAACACACAAAAACACAAACACTCATACTTGTTTCCAGGCATGTTGGAGGACATTGTAGACTTTCATTGAGACTTACTCTGAATTTACCATAACCAAAGTAAACCACATCTGAACACTTAAACTAAACTTCATCCATTCATTCCATTGAAAATTTGAAGTCTTGACACTGAAGTTTGTTTATGTCCCTTCAGGGGACTATAGACTTTTAAAGCCACTAGGAGACAAGTCCCTGCTGTCTTTGTATCATGAGTCTTATTTGATGACATTTTTTCTGTTATCAGGTGAGAGTTTGATGTTTTTTTTCCTTACAATGTGTTAAATACATCACACACACCAACACACTGTTCTTGTTTTTGGCATCATAGGAGGACACTGCATCAAATATTCCATAATAGAAGCATAACCACATGTGCCACTTGAACACTGGGACTTAACTCTCTAATCATGCCCTGACAAAAACATCCTCCAACCATCATCTGTAAGTTTATAAACATAATCCTTTAGAGAATGTATATTTGTGTCCACATGGGAGACAAGTCCCTACTTTGGGTCTTTGTGACTTGAGTCCCCACAACACCACATATATAAGTACACTTTAAATTCCAAGACTTGTTGAATTAACCTTTTTCACTGATAAAAATTATTCACCATAATGAAAGGGAAAGAAATCACATCCCCAAATTCTCGTCAGAAACGAGTGACTTCTTCAACAGCGTATGAGTACGTTGTAAGTCAATGTGAAACACTCATTCGTAGTTCTACCTTGCACTTTCGCCCATCCAGCGTCTCCTCGTCAAACTCCTCCCCGATGTGGAAGTTGATCTCAGTGGTGCGAACACTGGTGGATGTCTTGATGTAGAACTTCTCTCCCTCCTGACGGATCTCCACATGGGGGTTGGAGGCGGCTGCCACAGCAACCTTCCTCAGCATTGTGTTCACTCCTGACCAGGAACAAGCCCAGGGAGAAACACGTCAGTATCAGTTTTTATGACCAGATTTATTTTGACATTTACTTGGAAAAGAGTTAAGATGAGTCACAGATTTATGTAGAAAAGTTATAAAAAATATTCTTTGTGTATTTTCAGGGTTGTTCATCATTGCAGTTGAGTCAATACTAAAAGCATGCTGACTTTTCTGGCAGTAAACTTACTTAGTAGTTTAAATTGAACCAAGCAGTGCCGTTTCATGATTTACAATATACTACTTGTGGTATCTTGAGGTTATTATTAAAGAAGCCTGTTACTGGTGACAGACAGACAGGGATGGACAATATTAGATTTTTGCCGATGCCAATATTTTCGAACTTATTCTGTACAAAAAATCACTGTAGATTACATGTGGTCAATCTATTGGGCAGCTAGCCTCAACCTGCTGACAGGACTAACACTCAATGTCCAGATGTCGGTAGTGAAGCTATTATGTGTAGCATTACCGAGAAGCTTCTCTACCTGACTGGAGATGAAGCTTTTGCAGTTCAGGTAAGGCTACATCTGGCGAGGCATAGCGTAGTCTCCAAGTGTATCAGGGGTCATCCCTATGTTCCCACATTTCTAGGACATTTCAAAATATGTCCCTTCAATTTAAGCTCTATCCTCCCACAAGATTTTTTGGAGGCACTTTATAGTAAATGAATGAATGAATGAACAAGAAATAATAAAATAGGCTGATTGAAAAGGGTTGAGGCTGAAGCAGAGCTTATAGATGCCGATATGTGGGAACATAGGCACGCTCCTGTATATCAAAGGCTGGAAAGGCTGCTTATTGAGAGCAATGAGTTCAATTAATTTGTCCTTATTAGGCTCATTTACCTCTGGGTGGTTGCTGCTGTTTTTCTCAGCTTTGTTGAATAACTGAGTTAGAGCCAGCTGACAGGTTTCGCTGACACCATTGTTTTGGGTTCTTACTTTTCAGAAACTCTTGGTGCTGTTTGGGTAACACTTCTTTAGAGGCACAGTTAAACTGGGAGTGTAAAAGACGTGTTGTTTTGCTCCTCCTTCCATCTCCTACGATTTACAAACATTGCAAATAGCTATTTTGTCGTCTGTTTCCGATACTTCGAAATACTTCCACACAGGGGACATGCTAAAGCTCATTTAAGGCGTGTAAGTTTCCATTGCATGAGCATTATTAATGCATCACCTTATCAGCCAGACATACATGTATCAGCAGTAATTGTCATATCTGCTGGTACCTATAAAACTTTGTGAGCTTTCATCTAACACTGATATTATGCCGATATAATTGATTGTTTAATAAATCATGTTTTAGACTTTTTACATCAGTAACAGATGTTGAAGAAATAATACAAGTGTATAATTTAAGAGAAAAGATCTATATACGTAGTGGAACTGGTGTCCTTTTGTTTTTGTTGCAACAAAATCAAACATACATGTGTGTCTGTTAAAATAAATAAATGTAACAACAAAGCTCTGCACCATTTGGCTTCTTTTTTGGTTCCGTTGTGGATAAAATTTGCACTAAGCCATCTTCCACTTTGTTCTTTTGTCTCTTATATTCAGTCTTACCCCTCGACCCCACCCACATTTAGACCTCTGCAGGCCCTCATGCCAGCTTCTATCAGACTCCGGACCTCAAATACAGGGGCTCATGCTGTCTGCATGTCTCCTTGTATTTCTGTGTCAATGGTCAACCAGAACATCTCCTAAGCTTAAAATTTAACAAAGAATGACAGAAATGTTTTTGTGTGAAAGAAAGGCACAATAAATGCTTTGTGGCTCTGACAGAGGCCTTGACTATTTACCCAAACTGAAAGAAATCTGAGGTATTTTGGCGCTGAGCTCTGTATGAGGGATTATTTGGACATGTCCAGAGGAATAAAGCAAACCCTTGGGTAGGTCAGTGCTGGCGCTTCTTTTGTCTGGTGTTTTTAAGAGTGATGATCCTGCATGTGGCAGTGCCCGTAATTTGTGGCAACACTTTGGCACGCCCAGTTTGACACTACGAGGCCATCTGGCTTTACGTCATGCCAAGGTCCTCCATCTTTTATTTTATTTTCTCCCATCACTGGAAGTAGCTAAGACATAAAACCTTTTAATAAGATGAAGTGTTTATTTCTGTTAAGTTTTCATCCGCCTTTAATTAGCTTTGATCGATCGTCTTTGTCCAACATCACTGTGGTGTTGTTTTGGTCAACACCCATGCAGAAAAACATCAATTTGACAGCTCACACCCGACCCCACCCATGATCTGAGGGATCACGCCATGTGTTTTCTTAGCATAAAATATGTATGAGCATCAGAGAGCCAACCGTCTGTACTCACTTTTGGAAATCTGACATGATCTTAAATTTTAATTCTCTTCTTTTTAATTGTTCGAAAAAATGTTATGCAACACGCCCGTCCAAAACGGTGTTAGAAGGATGATAAGCGCACATTTCTGGACCACTTTAACTACATGTTCACTGAGAAACCAGGGTTTCTTTTGCTGCACTTTAAGCTTCAGTAGTTTGTTTACTTCTCCCACCTTTTAACTTATTAACTCGTCCAAATCCAGATTTTGGTTCAGTAATAAAATTGGTCATGAATTGTGCAGCATTTTTTCATTCTTTGATCTCAATTAGCAAACTGTGATCCTGATCAGTTTGTACAGTTCAGTTCACTCAGCATGCTGCTCCTCTATCTGAAGCCCGAGTCCAACAATCCTCTCCTACTGAAGAAACCTCTAATGATTATGAAGACGTTGATGGAAAGTGGCGGCCCTGCAGCACTGGAATTCACTGTAGTTGCCCATCGTAGCTCGCTAGTCATATGACTGAAACATATGTAAGAATGAATGAGTGATTGGCTGTGGCATATTTGGATACTGTGAGGTATACACTTCAGAGAGTGACTGATCTCTTCTTGGACGTACAAGCGGAGGGATATTTACCTTAAAGACCTTACACTCATACAATACATTGCAAAGGACAGTTTTGAGTTTTTCTCACATTCTTCAGTTGAATATTATCAGTCATCTCTGGAATATTAAAGATTTTTTTTTTATGGAGTAAAACCTACTGACTGTGAAGTGAGCGTGTTAAAGGATGGACTGTGCCAGCTTCACTATTGATTTTCAGGTCTTACACAAACTGTTGAGTGAAAGATGCAGCTGAAAGTCCTTTCCATTTCTCTCGGTAACCAACCACTGATTTTCCAATACTCTTGATCTCAATCCAGAGTGTATTGATTCCATCTGAGGACATAAGAGTTTAATCACAGGTCAAAGAAATAATGATGTTTAGGAAAAAGTAGACTCGTTTTTTTTTAAACAGCTTGGACTGTCAAACCAAGCAGCAATTTAATAGAGCAGCTAATAACACATGATGCTGCACTGAAACCATACAAGGTTATTTTTAACTTTTGAGTGGGTCTCTGTGGAAGCAGTTTTTATCAATGATGTTTTGTTGTAATTTGTTTTGTCTGGACCTCATTTGATTTTTCAATCTGTAATGCTGTAGTATGTTGTTTTTTATTTTGGGACTTCTGAATCTCCTGACTGCTCAACAAGTTTCCCTGTTTAGGTACTAAAAAGGAACATTGAGCCTTGATTTTCAGGGGACAGTTTTCACCCTCTGAGACAAACACAGGTGTTGTTTACAGCTGCAGGACTGTGCATATGGGATTTATTCAAATGTATCTCAATTCCTGGTACAGCGTCAGGCAGGTACATGTCTGCTAGGGCAAAACTGTCACTTTCTGAAGAGGCTGTTTTTTTTCTTTTTACAGAAATTCAGACTTGTGGCACAGAGGACTAATGTAACTCACAGCAGACCAGGCTTTGGAAATGAATGGAATACCTCTGAGCTGAATAATCCTTTAGTTAGATTTCTTATTGACTTGTAAAATGCAGATTATCCCCAACCTTATACTTAAGATAATGCACTGTTAGACAGAATTAAAGGTAATACAATTGCAACCACAAAACAGAGGATTTCCGAGACAAATATGCTCTCTGAGACAGAAGAAACCTCTCATGTGCATCAAGCTTACACGCTGCAGTGATGCAAAACTAATCTGTCAATTGTTCTAGCTTTACTAAGTACAAACTGACACTTTCAACATTTCTAAACTGCACTAAAACAGGTGACATGTGTGTGACATTCATGTCTGAAAAGTTATAACATTCATCCGGTTTCTTTTCTTATGGGTCTGAGTTTCTGCAGCAGCTCCCTGCTCTCTCAGTGGGACTTCTCCCTCTAGATTTCTACAGTATTCTAAAGACAGCCACCCTCTGGCTGGTGCCCTGTCCGTCTCAGAAGTGCCGGTGTGACCAAACACTGCAACACAATTGAATGACCCAGTTAAAGTGGTCCAAATCTAAACCATCACAATCATCAGCTAAGACTAAGGAGGGTGGAAAAGAATGAAAAAAGATCGGACACAAGAGAATAGCACCAGGCCCCAGAGACCTCCCCTGGCATTGCTAATGCATGCCCTACTTAAATGCTTTACATGAATAATGTTGTGCCCCCCTCCTCTTTTCGTGTAACAATACCACGTCTGTTTAGGCTGGAATTCAGCATCCAGTGTTTCATATCTCCTGGAAAGCCGAGGGATTTCCCTTCAGCAACATCTCCCCAATGAGCTCTGCGTTCTGTTCCCAGGGAGCCTCTCCAAAAACAAAACCATGATGTTGGAAGTGGGCACGCCGGTCTCAAAGAACAAGAAAAGCCTATTTCTACATGGACATGATGGATAGTCAACCTCATGCAGGGAGGGATGTGGAGCTGGCTATGGAAGAGAGAGAGAAGAGAGGAGAGAAAAGAGGCAGGAGAGGGCTTACCCAGGGCTTTGAGAAGTTCATCAAAATTCTCACTCTTCTTCATCTTCCAGGTGCCGGCAAAGTTAGGCATGTCTGCTGAGGATGAGTGTAAGTGCTGCAGAAAGAAGAACCTGTTCCACGCTGTGATGCCTCTCTCTGTCCTCTCTTCCCGCTGTCTCTCTCGGACTCTTTCTCACCCTCCTCCTCCTTCCCTTTGCTCCTCTCAGCCTCTCGTTCACACTGGTACACCCAACTGTTTCCTCAGAGTGTTTCTTTTATATCTTTTATTTGTCTTCACACACTCTTGCTGCGACTGTGAGTCTCAGTGTGCCGGCTGCAATCTTGTCTCTGGCTCCTTTATAGCTGCTGTCTTTAATGGGAGTCAGAGGAGGTCCCTCCCCTTGAAAGCTCTGTCCCATTAATACAGTGGAGCAAGACTGAGACGACTAAATACATTCTTTAAGAGAGTATTTAATACTCAAAGTTTATTTTTGAAGAAAATATAAAACAAAGCTTCTCAGGGTCACAGGCTTTAATATTTTATGAATCCATCATGTTACTTACTTTAAAATATATATATTTTTAAATGATATAAAGTTTGTGAATTTCTGAAAACTTTTATTCTTTTCACCTTCAAACCTAATCAAACTCTACTGCCAAACTACTATTCGGCAGTTACAAGTGTACTTGAAATATAACATTCAGTGTGGAGAGATATTCAAACTTTGAGTAAATTAGAACAAAGAGTTGCTTGAATGCATTAATATGAAATCATCTGGATGCTGGTTGTTGTTCATTCTGAGGTATAAATAAAGAAAATGGTTGTTTTTGTACACACATTTTTCCCCTGTTACATTAATTATGTATTATTTTGTAAAGCGTGATCATATCTGCTCTGAGCTTTCAGAAAACAGTCCAACAACTTCACTCAGATTGTTTCTGTCTTTAGGTTTGGTGTATTTTCAGACCACTTTCTGCTCTGATTTGTTCTACATGGTTGACTTATTATCCACAGACCTATACAAATGCCGGGGTGTGTCCAGGGGGTTGGCTCGGGGTGCCACTTTTAACATTAGCCTCTGACAAGGCAAATAGCCAATCATAGCTTTAGATTTATGGTTGGCACCTGGAAGAGCCAATAAGACTTCAACAGGGGGCTAATGCCACCCCTGCCCCCCCTCTGGACAGGTCCTTGCTGCCTGTTGCCATGAAACTTTTTAATGCCTCCCTCCGAGGGTCAGGCACCTTCATTTACTCAATCGCCTTCATACTGTTCATTCCAACACTGTCCCTATTTATTTCATAATCCTGGCATGTATATGTATATTACCTTTATCAATTAATAAGAAAATAATGTACTGCTATGACAGAAAGTTAGTTTGAGAAAAATATATTTGACTTGTATTTTAATGTTACGAGGGGTCATGTTCCATCTGTTATAATGGAGGAGATGGGCTCTATGACCTATACTGAGGCCAGTCACCAGAGGGAGCTCTAAAAGTTCTGACTTCACTTGTGGTATCTGTTGTTCTGTCCATTATTTTGTAGAGACTAAGGTTGGATCACCATTCACCACAGAGTTTGGTATTACCAGAGGTTTCTGCCTATCAAAATGATACTTCTTCTGTGCCTTTGTTGACAAGTGCTTTCCCATGAACAGATTAATGTTCTGTCTTTCTCAGTAACACACAGTGTACCTGATCTGTATGCACCAAAGCAATGTGCTGCTTTATTTTATTTTGTCAAAACAGTATCACTTTGACCAGGCTGCTAGTTTATAAGTGACTTTTAATATGAGTCCTAACTTTGAAGTGGGTTGAGTATCAAAAAGTTATTCCAGGGGTGGGATTTATATGACTCAAAACCTCTTAGAAATTGGTTCTTCTGCTGAGAAGTTTTAGCCTTTTCATGGATTAGTCATTTTATTTCCATTGACGCAGAGCGCCAAGCCCAAATCCCATAATCATGTTAGACTGATCATTTAAAGGCCAAAAGAAGGAAAATGACAATCACATAAGGAGCTGACATTTTTAAAGTATTAAGCAGTTTTGGACCGTGTTTGTTGTTAGTTGTGTTTAAATGACAGTATCCAGTCACAGCTATACATGTAGTATAGTATAAAAGTATAAAGTTTAAAGTATAAAAAAATATCTGTGCAATGTTATGTTATGCAAGTTGTGATATAATGTTATAAAGAAGCTTGAATCTTTCATGATGTTCTACTCTCAAAGCTCTTCATTTTCAAAAATAATGACAGGAAATGTACTTCTGTGCTTTTAGCATGCAGCTAATGCCATAATATAAGGTTCATTACCCACCATCGTTAATGCCCTGAGAACACTTGGCTAAAAATAGCAGCACGATGATCATTACTGCCTGCAGGACAAACAAAAGACAAACATGCAAGTGCCTGCAAAAAAGACATCTTCCTCTTCATCCTCATCCTCTTGAGGCTGGGAGAGCAGGTTATGATCCAGACCTCATATTTATTGTACAGTTCTGAAAGTAGAAGAAAACTCTTGAGTGTTCATATGGATGCTTTTACTCCATAACATTGATTAAAATGTACCAACATACTGTTATGTGAGGGTCATTGAAACCTTTTAAATAAGCCAGTCCATTGTAGATTTTAATCATAAGCTTCTGCAGCTCTACAGTTGTTCACCAGAAAAAAGTAATGTTGCTAACGCTTATGATTAAGTCTGGTTATTAAGAATTGATCAGCATTATAGAAATATAGAGAGCTGTAATGAATTAATGGATTATGCATTCAGTTTAAAATCTATGTCTAACGTAATATAACTGTATCATGTGTTTTCAAATGGAAGGGCAATGCAGAGGGAACTGAATCACATGTTTATTACTTGCATAGCACTGCAGAAGGAAGGAAACCAATCTCATCTTAATTCAATAATAATAATAATAACTTTATTCATATAGCACCTTTAAAAACAAATGTTTACAAAGTGCTTTGACATACAAAGCATGGTTCAAATAACAGCAAAAGTTTCAAACGACAGGGAGGAGGAATTTTAACAATGCAAAACAAAATGCAACGCAAGAGGT
Organism: Notolabrus celidotus; assembly: GCF_009762535.1. NCBI lineage: Eukaryota > Metazoa > Chordata > Actinopteri > Labriformes > Labridae > Notolabrus > Notolabrus celidotus. Next base: position 30,174,819 of record NC_048277.1, on the reverse strand, counting down.
TAAAAGGAATACATGCCAATTAAACAGAATGAACTGGTGGGACAATAGACAAGTAAATCATTGTTGAGAGGTTTTTCAAGGGTAAATAGATAACATAAATAAATAAAAAATAAATAATTAAAAATGGATAAGTTAATAAAAGCATTAGAATAGGTTTTAAGAATGAGAGGAAGATATCACATCGTGAAAATTAGAATGAGTGTTCAGGATAAATTGGGAACTGGTTATGCTTTTGCATTCTGTGCATCTCTTGTTTTTATACTATGGCTGTAAGTGAGATTCAGTTAATAACTTTATTATGAATCATTAATAAAGTAATTTATATATTACGTTTTTTATTGTCATAAATTTGCCTGTCGACTTCATGCTCCCATTTGTGACACTGCCCTCCATGCTGATTCTCCCTCTCAACCATATGACTGGTTCAAACTGAAACTTAAGTTTTTCTTAACCTAATCTGGCAATGTATGATTTTGCAAGTGTTATTTTTGAAGGGAGAATCACTCTAAATACAATTTCGACTCAAAAAAATAGTTTTGACAATACTTTCCTCCATTGAACCGCTAGTAGCGCTCGTGAGCTCAAACCCAATTCTCCAAACTATACAAAATAAACGAAGAAGAAGTAAAGCGGAAGTGACGTTAAATGTTGTCATGGCGTCTCACATGTAAATCATCCAGCTTCAAAAAATTAACAAAAGTCTTTATTGGGATATTTTAAGGTACGTTTGCACATTTTGTTTCATAGTTACATGGTTAATAGAGTTGTTAGTACAGTGAGTCTGTTAAAGTGAGCGAGGATTCTTCATTTAGTGAACAGAAACAGCACTTTGAGCAGCGCCAACCTGCTATCACTGAAGCTAGTTCTGCTAGCCATAGTTAGAATGAGGTTTTTGTGTGCATTTAACTTCATAAACATGCTGCTTAAACTTTAAGTTATTAATGAAGAAGGACTCTTTGTTTCCTTGACATCGATCTTTCCATTGAGGGTTCAGTTTTTGATCTGATCATGCCTTATTGTGTTAAACTAACGCTCTCTATGCTATGTTCAGGTTAAAGTAAAGCACCTGGCTGTAGGAGTCTTCCAGGACCAAAAACATGAGCACTCAAGTAAGTAAAAAATAAATAATTATGATAACAATTCATTTAGCTTGGATTGAATATAACATTTCCATAGCTTCAGGATAAATGAATCAAAGATTAACTGTAAGTCTGTGTTTTGATTTCAGTACAGCATCCTCTTCAAACAAGAACACGGTGAGTTACATTGTTATTACACTAACCTTTCTGTGCAGCTACATATTTTTGTATGTTATTGCCTTATTATGAGAGTCCTCTCATTCAGACCTCTTACAAACCCTACCTGACACTTCAGATGACACATAACTTGTGATAAATACAGACAGCTGGCATTGTACCTTTAGCCAAGCCCTGATACAGATTATTTGTCTGCTTCATTGAGCCTCTTTGTGCTCCAAAATGTTATGTTAATCTGAAAGCTAGAACTATAAATATTATTAATACATTTAAAAAAGAAAAAGTTTTAGAGTATCAGTTGTTACAGAATCAGGTTTACTGCCAAGTAGGCTTACAGATTTGAGGAATTTGTGTTGATGTTTTGGTGCAAAATCCATTTATATAGAGGTAGAATAAAGAAGTGGAAAGCCAGAAGCAGAAGTATTTCTGCAGACAAGGAACTAAATAGAAAAAGGTAAACAGCATTGTATATAAAGAATGCATAATAGTATAATAAGAAATAATTACACTGTAATAAAGCAGGAATGAATAAGATGATGGTGGTTTTTGAGTGTCATGTCAGGGTGGGTGGGGGTGGAGTCAGGTGGGTATGAGGAGAAGAAACAGTTCTTGTGGTTTGCGGTTTGGACCACAGACTTATGCTAGAGAAGGGGGTCTTAAAGAGAGTGAGGAGTTTGCCCAAACCACCTATGAACCCCTGGGAGTGTAGTGAAGTCAGAAAGTGTGTTGAATCGAAGTATCAAATCAATTGATAAGGTCTATTGACAATAGCAAAAATAAACATCCAGTCTTGTACTTGAAATACTCGTCCATTCAGCACTGTTTATATCTTTGGAGGTTTAACATGCGTTTGTCTCCCGTCAGCACACGATGATGCCATCTGGACAGCAGCGTGGGGGAAAAGTGAGGCGGATGGGACAGAAACGATTGTCACAGGCTCATTGGATGATATGGTGAAAGTCTGGAAATGGTGAGTATGATTTTAATTTGCATGTCTTGTCTTCTATTGTCTTCATGACAGTAGAACTTCAGCAAGTGTGCAGATTTCACTGTTTCCTACCCTGATATTGTACTAGTGTGTTTGTCTTCATTTGTAACATTTTATTAACAAGAGATTTAGAAATATTTTTTAATTCACATTAATTAACATTTTATTAACAAGAGGTTTAGAAATATTTTTTGATTTAATGTGCTACAGGAACAACCTCGGTTGGACTGTTTCTTTTAAATCATAGTGTATTTAGTTGAACTGTAGGTTTTTTAGAAATGTCTCTTGGCTTAGAAGTAGTTGAGTTTATTTGGGCTGACACGGCGGAATAATCTGGTTGCCACTCCATACCTGCAGGTCAGACGAGAAGCTGGAGCTGCAGTGGACTCTGGAGGGCCACCAGCTGGGCGTGGTGTCCGTGGACATCAGTCACAACGGGGCCATCGCCGCCTCCAGCTCCCTGGACGCTCACATCCGCCTCTGGGACCTGGAGTCAGGAAAACAGATCAAGTCCATGGATGCTGGACCAGGTACGAGTGGACCTTAAAGCAACATTAATATGTACTGGTCGGTAGAACAGAACAAAGCCATGCTGCAGTCAGATAACATCATACTTTTCACAAGTACTATGAACTTATCAAATGATTTAGAGATTTATCAAACTGACTTTAATATTTCCACTTACTGTCAGCATGTTAATTTTAGGAGGGTGAAAATAACTTAATTCCCAGGGTTGACAAAATTGGTGAAATATTTTTGATAGTCAGCAAAAAATTATTTGATTATAGATTTATAACAAAGTCTGTTTGAAGCAAATTTATGGAACAAATAAATTTAGCTTCTTGATTATTATTATTGTTTTTTAAAATAAAAATAACATTTTGTGACCCTCCACCCATACAAAATCAGAAAGTAAATTCTATTTTAAAAAAGATAGAAAGAAAAGGAAACAAAAAAAGAAAAAGGAAGGTATATAATAATAATCAAAACTAAGATAAAAAAAATCTAAAAAGACATAGGCTTCTTTATTTTCATATACTTATACAGGCACATAACATTACATTTATTCATACCCTGTCTTTGCTTTGAAAGAAACACGTCTTTTTTGAAGCAGCTTTTCATTTTTATTTATTCTATAAGTTACTTTTTCCATCGAGTAAAAGTTCTCTACTGTTTCTAACCACTTGTATACATTTGGAGCACTCAAGCCAATCACAAGAAACTGGAAAACAAAAAAAAAGAATCTCCAAATGTATACAGCTTCTTGATTTTTAGAGCGTATTGCTGCTGTGTATTTTATATGATAATAAACTAAATATCTTCAGGTTATTCAAGCTTTGTTTGGTAAAAATGAAAAATGATGAGGAATGAGTAATTTTACACAATTTTCTAGCATTTTTTGGAAACCTGATTTTTAAAGATGGCGTCATAAAAGACATAATTTTCATCAGAATGATCAGATTTTGCAGAGCAGGTGAACACTTGGCTACATTTAGTTGTTATGGATATTGCTGATTATAAAGACAGAAAATTCCCCCTGGAGTAAATACCAGATGCTCCTCAGCAAACTCATTTTAAAAGCTTGGCTCCTTGATTCAGATGAGATTTCATGAACGTGCTCTCTCTGTCATATTGAGTGTTCCTCCGTCAGGCTCTTATCACTGAAATAAGGTCACTACAGAGAATATCCTCACCTACTTTAGTTTCCACACAAACCTTCAGGGGGCTGATGGTTCGCCTGCTCGGCAGTATGGCACAGTGAGGTTTTTTTTTAACTCACCTCTGAGAGACCCCACACCCACAAATGTGTGTTATTCTGGTTGTGTATCTTGATCCATGCTGTACTTCATCTAAATGCCATGTCACCTCCCATTAGTGATGCTCTGTTTCACACAGTGGGTGGTCTGGGTCAGTGGACTTTAGACCTTTTCTTCCCCTCTGTTGATGTACTGTATTTAAGTGGATGTGGATTCTTGTCAATGTAAAAAACATTTTTTATTCATGAAGTTTGGATTCATGATTTAATATTTAGTGTATAGAATAGATTGGCTCATTGGGGCAGAAGGAAGTCTGTGTTTTCTTGATTTGCTTTGACAAGACAGTTACAAATAAAGACAGCTGTACACAAAAATCCTTGAATCTGAGTGACACAGCCATACTGTACCCAGATAAAATAACACTCCTTTAAAATAAGTGTCTCTTAAATGTACTCAGCCTTGCCTCTGTCTCTCTGCTCTCTCTCCAGTCGATGCATGGTCGGTTGCCTTCTCCCCAGACTCTAAATACATTGCCACGGGGAGCCATCATGGCAAGGTCAACATCTTTGGTGTGGAAAGCGGCAAGAAGGAGTATTCTCTGGACACTCGAGGAAAATTCATCCTCAGTATAGCTTACGTAAGGAAACATAGATTGTCATTCTGGTCGACTGAGTGGTGACTTCTCGAGCTCAGAGTCCCGACAGACTGAGAGCTCAGTGCTGTGACGTTCTAAAGAATTGTCCTTGTGTGTTTCTTCAATTAGACAAAGGGTTTTAGCCCCTGTCTTTGAACTCTTGATCCAAATGATTAACAAAACTTTAGCACTCACGTCTCCACATTTTGAAAGTTGCAGTCATAACCAACAGCTGAACTGGTTTTCCTCCTTTTATTTGCCCTTCAGAGCCCTGATGGGAAATATTTGGCCAGTGGAGCCATCTAATTCTTCAATTAGACAAAGGGTTTTAGCCCCTGTCTTTGAACTCTTGATCCAAATGATTAACAAAACTTTAGCACTCACGTCTCCACATTTTGAAAGTTGCAGTCATAACCAACAGCTGAACTGGTTTTCCTCCTTTTATTTGCCCTTCAGAGCCCTGATGGGAAATATTTGGCCAGTGGAGCCATCGATGGAATCATCAACATCTTTGACATCGCCACTGGAAAGCTGCTCCATACACTGGAAGGTGGGTTCAGTTATTTATCGTCTTAAAATAAGTGAGCCATTTCTTTTGACTAATGGATTTAGCACTTTGGTTTTAACAGGCTGAAGGTATTTGTAATTCAGATTAAGAAAAATGTAAACATTTTGTGGTCTATACAGAATAATGTAAGTGAAAGTATACAACATAAACACACTGAATACATTTAACACAAAATGTTTCAGTATGATCCTTGAGCTGCAGCCATGAAGCTAAAACAGAGTGACTGTCTCCTCCCTCCTTAGGTCACGCTATGCCCATCAGATCCCTCACCTTCTCCCCGGACTCTCAGCTGCTGGTTACCGCCTCCGACGACGGCTACATCAAAATATACGACGTGTGAGTGCAGCTGGAAGCTTGTGGAAAAGTTTGATTGATTTAATATAAATAACTTAACTCTGAAGGAAATGCTTGTGATAACGATGCCCAAAACACACACATCAGAGTTTTTTTTTGCTCTTGTTTTGTAGGCAACATGCTAACCTGGCCGGCACTCTGAGTGGACACGGATCCTGGGTTCTTAATGTCGCCTTTTCCCCAGATGACACTCACTTTGTCTCCAGGTAAAACATTTGTTCTGTGCTGATGTTTAGAACTTGTAGTTAAACGGTGGTATTGACCCTCAAAGCCCAGATTTACAGACTTGAAGCAGACCACTTCCTTTAAAAATGTATTGTAATATTAAGAACCTGCCCTTCACTGAACATCAGAGAGCTGGGCGTGTTCTCCCTCTGTCTGCTTTCCCATGCCTCCGCTCCTGGTGTGTGAAACAGTTATCGTCTGAAGCTGTTTTTCAGACAAAGTTTCCAGCTCACAGTGCCAAGATAAACGGAGCAGGTCAGCCAGACAACACAAAACACATCACATGTTCTTTCTCTCTGCTCGCAGCTCATCGGACAAGAGCGTGAAGGTGTGGGACGCCAGCACCAGAGCCTGCATCAACACGTTCTTCGACCACCAAGACCAGGTGACACAGATAATCCCGAATCATCCTCTCTAAAGTGTTTCTAATCAGATCCAAAGTGAGGAAAGACGCCTGCTGAAGGTGCTGATGTGTTAAGTGGGGAAATCAATACATCCAATGTCTCTCACATGACCCGGTTCTGGTGTTTCAGCTCGGGATAAAGCAATAATCCCAGCTGTCATTAGATCTCTGGTTGCAGGCGCCTGTGGGGAGGCTGCTCCTTTTTTTCCAGCTAAACCTCTAATTGAAAGCACGGCTCCTCCGAGGAGATCAGAGGCGGCTGACTCTGCCATGTCGTTTTGTGTCTCATCATGAGATGACTGAGAAGCCACGGATCTACTGGGACAACTCGCTGCCAATAACTCTCAGATTTTATAACATTCTTTTAGTGAGATCTGCAACTAATGATCATTTTTACCTAAAGTTAATCCGCCAATTACTTTCACAGTTAATCCTTTAGTTTGCAAAATGTCAACAGATTATGGAAGTGATCATCGCTGCTTCCCATAGAGACGTCTGTTAGATACTTCTCCCAAAACTCCAGAGACGCTGAGAGTTCAGCATCCTGGATTGATCATCAAAATAGTTGCTGAATGATTTTTTTTGCAGCTGAGAACTCTGTTTATTTAGCTGGTTAATATTATTTTATTTTTATTATTATAATTATTATGTTTTTTAATATTATTTATTTACTTATTATATATATATTATTTTTTTTTATGTCATATTATTTTTTAAATATTATTTATTATTTTATTTATTGTTTTAAAAAACATTATTTATTGATTTACTTATTTTAAATATTATTTTTTTATGTATTTATTATTATAACTTTTTGAAATATTATTTATTTATTATTACTTTTTTTATTTTGCTGATTATTGCAGCTCTATTTTCAGCCCTTGTCTGCTAAAATCTTCTCTCTCTTTGCACTTCCTTGTGTCTGAGCACTCCAAAACCTGAAGCATTTTGTTACAATGTTTGCAAAAACCCAAAAGAACACAACTAAAGCTACTCCATTTTGATCTTGTATGCATATGAGAATGAATGCAAGTGTGAGCCTTAGTCCAGTCCATCATGTAACTATTATTTTTACTTGAATAGTTTCCAAACTTCGTTATCAAATCAAAGGTTTTATATATAATTCAAATCTCACATCCCTCCTCATCGTCTCCTCTCTCAGGTGTGGAGCGTGAAGTACAACAGCAACGGCTCCAAGATCATCTCAGCCGGCGACGACCGAGCCATCCACATCTACGACTGTCCCATGTGATGGAGGGAGTCCATGGCACAAGCTACAGGCGGCGAGGCAGCTGTTAATTCAGATCGTACAGTTGAAGTTGATGATTGGAGGAGGCGGGGTTAAAGTTGTAAAATATAATAAGGTTTTTTTTTTTGTTGCACTGGCCCGCTGCGGTCAAATAAAAGGGTTTGTTTTCTATTTCTTTTTCTGAAGCATCATTTTCATGTTTCTGATTTATTCTGGTAAAAGTATTGTTTATCAATTTCAGTGTTAATCAAGCACTGAGCTCTGAAACAGGGGAGGAAGAGATGATATATTTCAAGAGCCTAAAGAGAAACCTAAAGCAACTTTAAAATGCCACAGTGTATTCTGTGTTGCAGACTCATCAAAAACAAAGCATTCTATTGTACATTTAGGGTGTGTGCTGTAAGGATCTGAAGACAAACAAACCTACCCAGCATTGTTCCTGCTTCAGTGTGCAGGAGTTTGAGAATGATCAACTTCTCCCTCGCGTGGTGAAGCAGACACACTGCAGCCACATGGAATAATGACGTTTCCTGCACAGATCATAAATCCACTCATGTCTGCTGTGATTCAAAGTTCTTTATTACATATCATCAAAGGTCCACAATGTGTGCATAATCTCAAACACATCAAACTGTACTTTTCACAATCCTCCTATACACCACACACAGCAGGTAGCCAGGTTGTAAATGAGGTGTTGCACCTCATCCAGACAGGCAAATATCCTTTGTTTGATTTTCTTCTAATAAAATCAGCTCAGGTACCAGAAAGAAATAAGTCCAGGGTTCTGTCTGCAACAGTTTATAAAAAGAAAAAACCTCACTGAGATGTTTCTGGCAGTACGAGTCATTTCTAAATATGGCTGCATGTACGTGCTCCTCCAACTGCATTTCTTAGCTGTTATCATAGTCCCCTTCGTGATGAACCTCTCACTCATCAGTCTCAAGGCAGCTGGTTCCAAGTTATTGCTGCATCACTCTCTCGAAGTGGTTGCAGATTTCATCCTGAATCATCAAAACTGCTGCAGAATCGTCATCTTCAGTAGTGACCCATGATGATGAGGCAGTCCGTGTGCCCGCCTGTTAATGAGGTTCAAGGCTACACTGTCTGTTTTCTGTGAAGATCCAGGTTTTTGCAGTCCAGGAACAAAAATGAGCAAACAGTTTGGCCCCATCAACTCCTACAAGCAGATTTCATCATTACACCTGCAGCACTTACTTCATAGACTGCTGCACAATAAATCACAGACACGGCTACTTACATTACAGAAAGGCTTTAGATCCATCTACACTTGGGCGACGTGTTACATATACGGACTTGTGATCAACATGTTTCTGTCCTGAATGTATACAGAGCGAGTGTTAACATCCTTTTTGTCGTCCAGCTTACTTTTCATACATAGAGGATTACTCATGTCTTCTTTACACTTTAAAAGCTTTTTTTTTTAACTCAATAACAAACCTTATTCTTTGTTCAAGCCTAGAGAAAGGTGAAATGTTCGGCAGTACTTTCACTGGAATGCACAGATGTCAAACTTCTCTGCTCTTGATGTGCTCATGAAGACAAACGAGGCATTTGTGTTGACAGTTTTTGGCACACTGAAAACTCAACACACTTGCCTTGTGGGAATATCTACGGTGATTGACTACATGTTTAAAAAAAACGGACCCAGGCTTGATAGTGAGCTCAAAGGCTGCACAAGCTAAAGCAGCATGGATGCAGTTATAATGTGACAGTGTGACTCTAAAAGATAAAAACCCCTGATCTGCTCAAAGTCCAGGCCTAAGAAGTTCCTCCGCTGTGGTCACCTCATGTTGTTAAAAAGTGAAGTACAGGAGGCAGTGATCACTACGAGGGCTGATTTATCTACATTCCTTTAAAAAGACAGGATTCACTTTAATCAGTCGAAGTTTAAGAAGATAAGACAAATTGTTTTCACTTATGTCTTCATATTTCACATTAACCCTTCGCAAAAAAAAGGCCAGGAGAAGTGGCAAAAAAAAGGCATAATGATGACACCGAAGTGTACCGAAAGACAAACATCAACACTTGAACTCTGCTGCATTACATCAGCACTTAACAGATCCACTAAAGGCTGGTAGAAGCAGCTACACAGCCGAGCAGTTACCCTAAGGCCAGACTCAGATCTGGGCACCTTCCTGCCTTTACTGAGGTGACTTCAGGTTCCTGTCCTGGTCTTTTCACCAGTGTCTGGACTCGACCAGCTCAGCGCGCAGGCTCAGTCTCTTCAGAGTCTCGTATCCTACCACGATGAGCACTGACGTGGGCGTGGAGGAAATGATGCGGGCTGACAGCCCCTTGGTCATCCCCCAGACGCCCTCCTCTGCCAGCAGCTGTTTGAAGGTCTCGATAACAGACGATCGACCCTCCACCTGAGACAGACAAGGACTCAATTAGTCCTCTATTATTTACTAAACATCTTATTTGATACATTACATTGTAATATAATATATATATATATATATATATATATATATATATATATATATATATATATATATAGTGCTTGGAGGTATATTCTGTGTTCTTTGCTCAGAATGTATTACACTTAAGAGACAGCATGGTGAGGCCGGTTTGGCCCTGTGGTTGAGTAATGCGCTCCATGTATGGAGGCTGTGGTCCTTGAAGCAGGCAGCCCTGGTTTGACTCAACCTTCAGCCTTTTGTTGCATGTCACTCCCCACTCTCTCTCTCTTAGTTCCCTTCTCTATCCCCTCTCCTTTCCTATCCTCTCTGAATAAAAAGAGCCCCCAAAATAAACTTGAACAAAAAACAACATGGACGCTCAAACGACATGAAAACTGAAAGAAAAAACAGCAGAATCTTCAAAAGTAAGCCCATCATGTTCACCAGCTGTCCAACCACCCTGATGTTGTTCTGCAAACAGGACCTGGTTGAGAAACTATTGAGCAATGACTTGAAGGAGGAAGTGGAACTACAGAATAAAGGAGCTGACTCCAGCTGTCGGTGTTGAGAGACTTCGACAGATTTTGCAGAGAAGTGCAAACTCAATATCAAACATCTTGGAAGATGACATTAATGAAATGGATCTCTACATGTTTATTTAACTGACAGCTGTTTTACACAATGTAATGTCAGATTTGGACTTATATTTCTACATGAATGCTGCAAACTTGAACCCTAGATAGAGCCAAAGACCGTCCACTTTTGTCTGTCCACACAAACTTATTTGCAATATGTTTGTTTTTGCTGACACCATGCATCTGTAGAGTGAAGGACAGACTATGATGCTTCAAACACAGTTGCAGGGTTCATCTCTGTTCTTTAACACATGCTCTGTTAGTGGATCCAAGACATTAAACCTAGTATCTATGTTTGGTAGAGAAGCTGTGCAGATGCTCTCAACATCTCTTATCATTGCTGTGTGATAACTCTGTAACTTTGTTTTTTTTCTTGGACTATGCTCACTGCATCGTTCACTTCATATCATTACGGAACAGACTGTGTTTTAGCAACCTGGTGCAACTTTCCCTTTGCAATATCTAAACTATGCACAAGTAGGAAGTGTCCAGTGTATAGTGTATATGTTTATTATATTTTATTCTTATTTTTTACCTTTAATTATTCTACTCTCCTGTCTCTTTCTGAAAATGCTGTAATAAAAAAATATCCCCTAATCATTGGATCAATAAAGTTTATCTTATCTACATTATATTCATCTATAACTGTTCTGTCTTTATTTAGTTGTAGTAGATTAGACAAAGTGGGTTATTATCGGGCTCTTTAGTCACTAATTGGGTGAATTCATGTTGTCCAGTGTCTTTCATCCAGACATGATCGACTTCAACCTTTGGTCACATTTGGATGTTAACTCCTGGATTAAAAGTTTCAGTTTCTTTGCTCTCTGTACTTCCATCGTTTGAAACTTACCTTTTCTAACTTTTAGTCCATCACTTCTTAAAAGATCCTGCTTCATAGGAGCTCTTAAAGTCAAGGTTTTCATGCTACCTTCAAGTCTTTCTTTCTTCCAAAAATATGCCTAAAAAATAAATCTGAGGAGTAAATGTTCAACATTTAAAAACTACCCTCAAAATCACTAATCATACTTTTAAACCTTCTGATTTCCCTGAGATGAAACTTGAACTCATCAGTGGGGCACATCAAGACATCAGTAGTTTTCAGTGTTTACCTGTACTCTTGCTCGAACAACATCCATGGGGTTGGTGATGGTGGAGGCGGTTGCTGCTGCCATTGGTCCTGCCAAAGCCTGCAGAATCAGATGGGGGCACTCACTGGGTGCCATCAAGGAGAGCTGCTCTAAAAACACAAAGGATAAACAAAACAGTGTGAGGGAGGGAGATGTAACTTATGAACAGCAGATACTGCTGTAGTAGTTATTACTGCAAGAGCTTTAAAGATTGAGTTGTGTAGAAGAACTCTGTCACACTCACAGCTTGCAGGTTGTTGACTTACCTGCATAAAAGTGATAAAAAGGCCACCAGAGAGCACTGTTTGGGATGTACGTGAGTAATGACGCCACGTAGCCTCTGTAAAATCCCTTGAAGCCATCTGCTGCAAATATCTGCACTGTGATTTCCCGTGTTTGCCCAAAAGTCAGTCTACTCTTACTTGTTGCAAGCATCATTTTGGGTTTCGCCTTAAAGCGTGTCAGGTGTTCGCCCTGTCCTTGCATCATCAGGTGCTGAGACACCACATCAATGGGCACCGTGATGGTCTGCGCCACCAGGGATGCGGCCCCTCCCGCCACCACCGACTTCACCGTGTTGCTGGGCGAGTACTGGGACACGTACTTGCGCACCAGTTCATAGGTGGTGATATAAGCCTGTCCTGAGACCAACGTGAAAGTGTTGACCATGAAGCCCCGGTACAGGCCCTGCACGCCCTCATTTCGTAGGATCTTGCAGAAAGCATCAATGGTGCCAGAGTAGAGCGCCTTCCCCTTCTGGACCTGGAGCCTGGTGCGGATGAGGCTGGCTGGGTAGACGGTGGCCCTGGTGGTGAGGGTCATGAACACACCCAGGGAGTAGAATTTCCTCTTGTCCAGGTCCTCCCATTCTATGATTTGGATGGCACCTTTCTGATGCATGATGCCAGCCAGGCCAACGCTGCACCCCTAAAGTCTCGTACCGGCAGTTTTCAATCCTCTGACTTCCATCACTCCTGAAACAAAGAACATTCTGCATGAGTGAAGCTCTGAGAGCACAAGAACAAACATACAGAGTATTCATTTATTCATCTATTTGTTCATCATTTGAATTTTAAATGTGAACCACTTCATAGATAACACAACACACGTACCCCGTACAATAACAACATGAAAGAGGCAGCAGCTAATAATTATTTCTATTATTAATACGTCTGCCTGATATCATTTTCCCTTCATTCATCTTTTTTTGTGTGTTAGAATAAAAAATGTTTGATTGCAAATGTCTATTGACATACAAGAGTCATACCAGCAATAAATCCAAAGCTGAAGATAGCTTCTGTTCGCTGCTTCAGAATCTAAACTTGCAGAACGTCTGATTCTCCATCTTCTGCATTTACTGTTCTGTAAGCATGTCAGTCATTTTAGGTGTAGCCTTGACAGTGTCCAGAAACCACTATCCAATTTGTAAAACCTTTATTCTATTTGTAAAAACACAATAAAAGGGAGATTTCGCTGTTTTTTTGTGCTAATCCAAAACCACAACACTTAAGACTTGTCAGTTCTGACCACTGTTATTCCTTATAGTCTTTTTTTTCTATTTAAAATATCTGAAGCTTCTTAAAGATAATCTATTTCAGGTTTGACACATCCAAGTAGCATGGTTTTAGATCAGGATCTGGTCAAACAGTAAAAAAGCAGTGAAATCTCTCTTTTCGCATATTCACACATCTGAAACTGTCCTTTAAAAAGTCTGTAGACTCGCTGGGATAAGCAAGTCCAGGTCTGACAAGACTACATGTAGTTGTTTGGGATCAGGACCTCACCCAATGTGGTCTAGAGGTGGAAAAAAAACAGTGAAATCTCCTCTTTTTAAATGTTCCACATTAGAAGAAAGATATCACAAATATTAAACTATATTTGGAAAAGTCTGTAGCCTGTCAAAGATACTCCAGTCCAGATCAGACAAGTCTAAGTCTAGCAGCTCAGGATCAGGATTCAGGACCCTTCACTTTAACGATCAGAAGCTGTGAATCAGAGGTTAACTTCATTCAGTGTGGTCAAGAAATACAAGATCAAAAGTTGATGGTGATATAAGGCACAAATGACACGAGGAAGCCGCACTACTTCTCTTAGAGCTGGAACAAACTATAAAACAAGTTCTCTAAAATTAAAGAAAAAATACTGTGGTTACTGAATAGTTGATGAATTTTATAAAGAGTTTGACACTATGGTAATTAAATTATATTTTTTAGCATTATGGTGAATCAGATATTGTTATTTTGTAACATTTTCATTTGTTCTTCTTTGTTTGCAACATCGTTTAACAAGTTCAATCAATCGATCTTTATTATATAGCGCCAAATCAAAACAAATGTTATCTCAAGACGCTTTACAAACAGAGCAGGTCTAGACTGTACACTATGTTAAATTATTAACGAAGACCAAACATCAAGACAAGATCCTGTTCCATTTTACAGACAGCACTCTGCCTTAATTCATCTTAACCCACCATGAGTAGGATTCAGGTTCAGGTTCAGGTTCAGGTTACTTTATTTGTACTCATAGGTAAACTTGCAGCCAGTGAGATGTTAGGTCAATACAGAGGTAGAAGACAGATGTCAGACAGAACAAACTACTTAAGGTGCAAAACAAATAAAAATCCTAAAACGAATCCAACAATAAAAATGGTAAAATCAGTAGATATGATAAAAGTGCTAAAGGTTCTACTTAAAACGCATATCAGAAAACAGTCAACCATTAAAAACTAATAAAAACACGTGAATAAATAAGAAAATATGGGCTCAATTCTTAAAATTGGAGGTTGACTGTGTGAGAAAATAAATGCTATTGCTTGTTCAGCTCAGTGAGTAGAGCACTTTGCAACATTTAGGAAGTTACAGCTACAAGGACAAACTTCCTTTAACAGGCAGAAACCTTGAGCAGGACCAGACTCATGTTAGACACACATCTGCCAAGTTCAAATGCTGAAAGGTGTTAGAGAAACACTCTACTTTTTCAATCCATCTCAAGCCTGCTGCAAATCCTGCATAGTTCAAGGTCTGCAGCAATAAGAGTGTGATCTTTTGAAGTTTTTATAAAGTAAACAGGGTAAGAAACAAGGAATCTGCCCATCCAGTTGCAAAGCACAGTTCCACTGTATGAGCTCTTCATTCAGACCAAACTACAGCACATCAGCACATTTCCCACGGTTGTATTCGATTTGGTAAATGACTGTTTTTTGCAGACCTACCTTTATCAAACTTTCAACATCAACCCCTGCAACGTTTAGGGTACAAGTCACAACCTGACAGACCTGACAGACATGTCACAGCAAAGGACGGGCTGCTTGACCTGCAGTATCAGCAAAACACATCCACAGAGGACAATGCGGGTTTGTGTAACTGCCTGGGTCAACGCGGAAATGGCATTTTACAATGAAGATCTCTGCTTTATGAACAGATGTTTCAGACACAGGAAGACGGGAAGTTTGAATGCATGGTCTAGCATGCTAACTAGAACAAAATGTACACTTCTCTGCAGGGCAAGGAGGATGTGCAGTCCGTGTACACATATAAAATCATTATAAGTCCTTGTTTTCATTTTAAAGTACATTAGCTACCTGGCATGGATATTTTACATGATCAATCAGTTTAATCAGACCTCTTTATTGTTGTTTTCCAACAGCTGGAGCAGCGAATAAGAAGCACGTGCAATGTCAGAGTGATCCGTGGGTGTGTTCTAACTAGCTAACGTGGCTAACAACACGAGTGACAAAGAAACACACTAGTTTTTAAAACACGCAGATTGAACTAACCTGTGAAGGGGTCGTGTAGCTGGGGTTCACCTCCCTCCTCCACCGTCGCAGTTACGAAACTGAGCTGTTGTGTTAAACTCATACGGCCTGTTCTGCTGCAAGGTGGGTCATAGCCTCCGTCCATTACTGCTGGGAACAAACACTGTGAAAGGTGAAAGGTCACAGGTTATTTTCAACTCATCGCACTGTTACTGTGAAAAGATGTTTTCTTAAACAGAGTAAATAATACAGTGTGTATAAAGTTAGCCCCGAGGAGGGCCTCTGTAACTGTGGTGTTTACTTTGAGAGCGGTTTGTTGAAGCTGACGATAATGCTGCATTCAGGGACCACATTCTAACGTGGGGATTTTTAAAACTACATTCAATAGCAGGGTTACAGAGTTAAATGACATCAGCAAATAACAGTAGAAATATTGATATGTAGCTATACAAATATATTTGCTACAAATCAAGTAGATTTAAGACCAATCAAATGTACTCCAAGATATCAGAGCTCATTACCGAGAAGAATCGTCCTTGTCTGAGTTTTATTTTCACAATATTCAATCATCAATCAATCAGACTTTATTTTAATACAATGACATTGTAACACAAAGTGCTGTGCATAAAAACAACTTAAAATAGAATGAATAAAAAAATATATATGTATAATCCCAACCCCAGCCCCGAAGCCAAACCCACCCTACAATCCTAAGGTTAAGAACACAATATATGCAATAATAATAATAATAATAATAATAATAATAATAATAATAATAATAAAAATAATTCTTCTTCTTCTTCTTCTTCTTCTTCTTCTTCTTCTTCTTCTTCTTATTATTATTATTATTATTATTATTACAAAATAAATACATGAAAAATAAATAAAGAAGTTGCTGAACAAACTGAGGAAATGCTTTCATGATATATTAATGAGGAGACAGTGGAAGATAATAAAACACTAAAATATTAAACCAATAAAATATTTCCTGAAACATCTGAATTATTGTTTATATTTTTGTGTACGTTTTCTTTCTTTCTTTCTTTCTTTCTTTCTTTCTTTCTTTCTTTCTTTCTTTCTTTCTTTCTTTCTTTCTTTCTTCCTTTCTGTCTTTCTGTCATTCCTTTCTGTCTTTCTTTTTTCCTTTCTGTCTTTCTGTCTTTCTTTCTTTCGTTCTTTCTTTCTTTCTTTCTTTTTGTATTTCTTCCTTTCTTCCTTTCTTTCTACCTTACCTGTCTTTCTTTCTTCATTTTACTTTTTTCTTCCTTTCTTCTTTTCTGTATTTCTTTCTTTCTTTCTTTTTTCCTTTCTGTCTTTCTTTCTTTCTTTCTGTATTTCTTTCTACCTTACCTGTCTTTCTTTCTTTCTTCATTTTACTTTTTCTTTCTTTCTTCTTTTCTGTATTTCTGTTATTCCTTTCTGTCTTTCTTTTTTCCTTTCTGTCTTTCTTTCTTTCTTTCTTCATTTCTTTCTTTCTTTCTTTCTTTCTTTCTTTCTTTCTGTCTCTTTATTTTTGTCTTTCTTCGTTCTTTCTTCTTTTGTCTTTCTAGCATTCCTTCCTGTCTTTTTTCTTCTTTTCTTTCTTTCTTCCTTTCTGTATCTTTCTTTCTTTCTATAATATCTGTTAATTCCTAAAATTATTCCACTCGTTTTCTTTGGTATCAACATTATTGCCTTACCTTTAAACATTAATAAACTACATCTTTAGGGTAAGAATGAGCATTTAATATCCAGAATGCCGTTTAACAGTGATACGTATTAAATGCAAAGGCTGCAGAGTAACGCAGAACAACTAATAATTGATCACTTGTATGGACACTGTTAATCCGAATTCATTCAAACCGGATTGAAATCAGTTTTTAGTGTTTTTCTTGTAATTTGTGGGTAATCGAGAAAGGGGCGTGTCCACTGATCCCTGCATCCTGATTGGTCGGCTCGCTGCTGCCAGTGCAGTGGTGAGAACGGGTCGTGTTGATTTCAGAAGTCATCATGGCGCTCACTTCTTCACTCAAAGGTAAAGAGGAGTCTTCTGCTAACCTTACATAGGACGCCATCACCCAACCAGCCCTGCTATCCTTTGAGACAGGGATCGATTAAAACGAACACACTAAACACCCTGTAGAAGGCTGTCGATCTTTTTTAGTGAACATTAAAACTGTCCCAGCGTTAAACTGTGGGAGACATTCAAGCTAACATTAAGCTAGCTTTGTAGTGTTTGCTAACAACTAACCAAGAACTGTTAAATCAGCTCACACCGCAAGATAATGGAGACTTTGCTTTGTCCTAAATGTCTGCGTTATTCCAGCTAAACGTAAATTGTGTTGTTACATTGCAGTTTTCTTATCTCTTCACGACGTGCAGCTAAGAGCTCGATAAGTAGTGAGTTCGCTGGAGTGGGCTGCACGATAAGGAGCAGTGTTAGCAGCATGAACACAGACTGGATCTGTAGCTGTCTCACAGAGGAGGATACATGTTAGGAATAAAGCAGCTTACATTACAGTGTTTGACTGTACAGTAATCAGTGTTTAGTGTACAATAAGAAAAGGATTAATTCTGTCAGTGTAGGCCACCATGACAGAGACATTGTCTGATTAAGCACAGATCATTCAGTAATATAATGTAAGCATTAAGTCAGTGTGATATTTCAGAATCATATGTTCTCATTAGGATGAACACATATATGATCAACCAATGTTATTGTGGTGTTAGTTTCAGGTTGTACAGATAGTACAATGTTTTAATTCTGCCTGATTTGTACGGTGGCCCTGAAGGACAAATACATATAGAAAGGATGAAATACAAAGTACAAAGTTGGAGACAAATTTACATTTTGGAAAACATTTTTACATTTTATAAAACAAAATTAAATTACAGTTTTTCTCAGTCACTTTGGTACATTTCTCAGAGCAGAATTGAAAAAATGTCTTTTTCTTTTCTTCCTGTAGTGGTCAGACTCTATAACCAATAATATATATATATATATATATATATATATATATATATATATATATATATATATATATATATGTGTGTGTGTGTGTGTAAGATATGTTTATTTTTTACCTCTTTAATTTGAATTTTATTTTGAATTGCTAATAACTTTTTAATAATTGTTACTTTATAGGCTCTTGTTTGCTTTATATATGTATTTTTGTGCACTGTCTACTTTGTTACTGTGACACTTGAATTTCCTCATTGTGGGACGAGTAAAGGACTATCTTATCGTATCTCTTATCTTAAATTCTCAAAACTACTTGTTCAATCTCCACATCATTGTGTCACTTGTGCACATCAAAAAAAGCAGTTTCTCATTTATTTGAAAAAGTTGTAAATGCTTTGGTACATCCATGTTAATGATTATGATGACACAATTCTCTACTGTTTCCTACATTATCAAGTGCTTATGTCATTTTTGATCAAAATGTATTATAATGGGTGTCTGTTAGGGATGCACGATATAATCGGCACATTATCGGCCGATATTGGCTTTAAAATGAACTTTCAGATATCGGCCAACATGCCGATATCTGCTGATATCATTAATGCACCGATCCGATCCTGGTATCGGATATTGGCTAGATCGGGCTCAAAAAGCTAGACCGGATATCTGTGACAAAGGGCCAATATATAGTGCCGATACAAATGGCAGATCTATTAATCTCAGTTCCATGCTTTTCTGTGTTTACAACAGCCATGTGCGTCTCCTACGTCAT
The DNA here is from genome assembly GCF_009762535.1 of Notolabrus celidotus. Taxonomy (NCBI): domain Eukaryota; kingdom Metazoa; phylum Chordata; class Actinopteri; order Labriformes; family Labridae; genus Notolabrus; species Notolabrus celidotus. The sequence continues at coordinate 30,155,733 of NC_048277.1, read as the reverse complement.
CAGCGCTGGCCGGTTTGTGCATTTTTGCTGCCTGAAGCTGCCAAAACATGATTCTATCCTCACATTAAGGAATAGAGATTGTTAAATCAATACCAGGATCAGATCAGCTAGTATCGGTATCGGCAGATACCAAAGCCCAGGTATTGATATCGGTATCGGGACCTAAAAAGTAGGATCGGTGCATCTCTAATGATTAACTGATAAAATAATGGGCTGCTGCACACATGTTGGGCTCATGTTATAAGTTACATTTAAATTCAAGCAGCAGTCTGTAAGGTACATGTAGCTGACTAATTTAGGCACATTTACTGTCAAAGAGTAAACCATTTTATTTGATTTGGGTTTAATTGCTGTACTTTGCACTTTTCACATGTTCCCTGTGAACAGAGGTTAGGTTTACTTACTGTGTCAAATGTGAGATTGGTCAAATTTGCCCTGGTTGTGGGTTTTGTTATATTTGTCTCAGGGAGAGCATCATCCAAGTTTTAAGTAGGATGTATCTTTTTGTATGAATTTTGTTTGAAAGCAATTGTCATAAACAAATATGTAGTTTTAAGTATTAAGTATTTTTCTTATTTTGCACAAGTAATTTATATTACATAACAAATGTGATAAGAGTATCAGCATAATACTGTACTCTAATTCCAATACAGAAGAGAATTGATGATCTCTGCAATTAGGTGTGTGTGAAAAAAAATATTGGTATCGGTAATCTGCTAAATGAGTTGTAAAATATCGGCCTATCGGATATTGGCAAAAAAAAACAATATCGTGCATCCCTATTACTATTTATTTTGACGTGTGCTGCTGACTTCTTGGCCAGGTCACCTTTGTAAAAGAGGTGAACTCAATGGGTTTCTCATCTGGTTAAATAAAGGTTAAATCAAATATTTGTCTTCATCAGCAGCATTATGTATCTGGTGTGGGGCCTCATCACTAGTGGATATGTGTAGAGGAAATGCTGTAGATGAAACAGATATGAAACAACCCTGTGCGTCACTCACACTGGTTTATTATCTGATTTGATGGAATTACACTGAGCTGGGTCTGTGGTATGAGAGCTTGTGTCTTTTCCAGAGTGAGCTCGAGGGCTTGGACCTTCTCCTCTGTACGCTCTACTGATTGATTTCAAGCTTTAATAATTTGTTCTTGAGGTCTACTTCTCTTTTGTATTCACTCAGTAAATACATGCTGAATGTGTGGACAACCAATCTACAGAGTAAGCTTTATAAAGATCATACAGAGAGATTGAACTTGAGTGTGTTCTGCAAAGCTGGTAACCTGAGTGCAAAAGTTACAGCATGATGTCCTGTTGTGAGGCCGGCGAGTTGAGCTGTGCCAAGATGAATCAGTCCATAGGGGCTCTGCACTTGCCTCACATTGTGATGTGAGTCTTAAAGGAGAATTGCAACACCCATCCTACCACTGAATGAGTCTGCAGTGTTATAAACTACAGGCAGGACTTTCAGGAGGATGAACAAGGTCACTTTCATATTTGAAATACATCACTGAGATAAAATATGGGTAATATTTGGGTTAAACAAACTTGAAATAAATAAGTGGAAGTCAACTGGCAGGGGTTCTTCCTTTATAGTGCAGAAATGGTTGCCATATCCTTGTAGACTTTTTGAGTGAGTCCTGGGTGGTGTATCCTAGTTGCTCCACCCTGAGGTGGCTCAAGATGTCTTCTAGCCAGCGCTTGTGGGAAGGTGGCGTGTGTTTTTTCCACTGAAGCAGGATGAGAGGCCGTGCTAGGAGTAAAGTGAAGGCCACCACTGCTGCCTGGTTATCTGAGATCCTGCATTCATGTGGAACGATCCCAAATATGGCTGTCACTGGGTTTGGCGCAATCTGTGTGTCACACACTTCTGATAGAGTATTAAACACCTCGGTCCAGAAGAAGTCTAAGCTTGCACTGGCCCAAAACATATGACTGAGGGTGCCTGGATCAAACCTGCACCTTGGACAGTTTTCATTTGTTCGGATAGAATTTAGCAAGTCTGCTGTTGGACAAATGGAGCCTATGCATTACTTTAAACTGTGGTAACCCATGTCTGATACATATGGACGCTGTATGTACTGGTCCCACTGCTCTCTGCCACGAACAGGGTCACTTTAATGCTGGATGCATACACTTTACATATGACATGATTACTTGGACAGCACCGTACAATCTACATGTGAAGTTCCGCCTTTCACGAGAGAAACTGCTAAGCTACTTACAATAGCTAATACTACATGGTATGTAATAAGCCAACTGTATGGATAAGGTATGTGCACAGACTGCACAGAAAAATGGAGGCCTTCTCCTGCCTGTGTCTAAGACAAACACTGCACTTTTTGGGGGGGTAAATGTTGAAAGAAAGGTCAGGCTTAATACTCACAGAGCCATCCTAAAAACCTGCAAAGCTTAAAGTAAAAATAAACCACATTAGGAGGTTATAACATCTGGAAGTGTCACTTTGCAACAATCATGCTGTGTTCCTTTATTGCTGTGCTGATGAGTGTTTTGTTTTTCCTCTGCAGAGCACCGATACAGACATCTCATCGACACACTAAAAGATGGGAGCATCAAATTCTACAATCCACATAAATTAAATGATCCAAGATACGGTGAGTTAAAGAAAGTACACCAGATTTTTTAAAACGCTTGTGTCCTACTTTCAAGACCTTTTGCAGGCAGGGAGCCTTTTTTTAAATGTGTTTTGAATGTACCCGGAGCTGGAACTTATGTTTGAATCGTTTCTTTCTGTCTGCTCTGTGTAGACAAGCTGCCTCTGTCCATCCGTGTATTACTGGAGGCAGCTATTCGAAAGTGTGATGGCTTTTACACGACAGAAGAAGACGTCCAGAACATCCTGGACTGGCAGCAGCAGCAGAATAAAGCCGAGGTGCCGTTCTCTCCTGCCCGAGTCCTCCTCCAGGACTTCACGTGAGTTTCACAGGGATTAAAAACTAGTGTCACCTTGTCCTTTTTTTCCTGACATACACACAGTTTTCACATTTTACAAGTAGAATACTTCTAAAGATCTTTGTAGGAGTGTTAAGTATTAATTATTGTCCCTCTCCTGGTGTCTTTCCACAGTGGTATTCCTGCCATGGTGGACCTGGCAGCCATGAGGGATGCTGTTGCCAAACATGGTGTGGACCCCGGGCTTGTCAATCCTAAATGTCCCACAGACCTCATCGTAGACCACTCTTTACAAATTGATTATAGCAAATGGTATGTTCAGATTTATATTTGACCTATCTGCTTTATTATTTCCAATGACGCTGAATGAGTGAAAGTTTCTTGTTTAACTGGATTCAGATTTGTCTTCATGAGTTTGCTTTGCATTCATGCACAGTGCCATACAGAATGCTCCAAACCCTGGTGGAGGAGACGGTCCCAACCAGGCTCCATCTCGTTCCACATCCTCTAGACCTCCGTCCAGAGGAGGCTCGCAGTGTGGGAGCCAGCGGGGCTCCTGTAGTAAAGCTGCCTGCAGCGACCCCCCAGCCTCCCCGGGTCGACCTCCAGCTTCTGTCCAACAGATTGAGAATACTCCTCTCCTGTGTCCTTTCCACCTGAAGCCTGTCTCTGAGTGAGTTGGCCTTTTGATGTATAATAGAAACATAAAAAACAGTTCAATGAAAAGAGAGTTCAAATATTTATGAGATCTTTTGATTCTGTCAGAATGATTTAAATATGAGGGAGATGATTCAACTTTTTGTCTGAGTGTTTTACCTCCAAGCTCAATTCAGAATTTAATGAATCAAATGAAAAACAATGACACATCGATTCTTTGTATCCGCTCTCTTTCAAAGGACATGCACGGGTCAGATGAGTTGGCATATTTGCACTGATTGACACTCAGAGTTCCTCTTCAGTAAGTTTCTTGTTCTTTTTTCTGCAGACATGACACAGCTCTGAAGAATCAGGAAATGGAACTCATCAGAAACAAAGAGAGGCTTCAGTTCATTAAGGTACAGACCCTCAGGGATGAAGAAGTTGTGTCAGTGTCCAGTGTGATTTTTCCCTTGAGTTTGAGATTATTGCTGAAAACGAGCTCTGTGAGAGACTTGATTTTGTGATGCTTACATACTTTGTTCCTCAAGATAACCTTAAAACACCAAGTCATCGTTTTTTAAGCTGAAAATAAATCAGCATGAGTAAAAACACAAACACTGGATGACAAAAATTCTACAGTTCTGTCCCATGACTTCAATGGTACCACCTATAAGCTTCTGTATTCTCCATGTTTGGCGTCATTTTATGTCTCTTACCAACCTCTGTGCTCCCTACTAGCTACTTGCAAACACCTTTATAAAGCTGCATAGAATCATAATCAGAAATACTTTAATTATCCTTGGGACACTCAAGAAACTGCAGTTTTTAACACTTCTGCATTCAATTCTCCTGGCCGGAGGTTGCAGCTTGGTTAAAAGTCTGCGTTGGAACACTGATGTGAGACACAGATCATTCTTACTTTCAAACTTATGCTTCTTCCCCTTCGTATCATTAAAACAGTGGTGTTCAAAAGCCTTTAAGAACGTGAACGTGGTTCCTCCGGATGTTGGTGCAGTCCACCAGGTGAATCTGGAGTACCTCTCCAGAGTGGTCCAGGTCAGCGATGGTTTCATCTACCCTGACAGCGTAGTGGGAACTGACTCACACACTACCATGATCAACGGGCTGGGCATCTTAGGCTGGGGTAAGACGATGTTAAACCTTCAGGTTCTGATCACACATTGAGGCATACTGTTTGTTTTAAGTTCTCTAGAGAGGCTCCAGGTATGAAGGTTACAAGGAGTTCTTGTTTTTTAATAATGTCTTGGAGATGAAGGTGTTATTTTTTTCTTCCAGGTGTTGGTGGAATCGAGTCTGAAGCTGTGATGCTCGGTCAGCCAGTGTCTCTAACCCTTCCTGAGGTGGTGGGCTGTAAACTGGTGGGCTCTATCAACCCTCTAACAACGTCCATAGACATTGTCCTCGGCATCACAAAGGTAACTGTTTGCAGCACTGCTCCGCTCGCCGACATGCATTACTCAGGACCGTTTTTCAATCAATCAATCAATTAATCAATCAATCAATCAAGCTTTATTTATAAAGCACCTTTCATACAAGTCAAATGCAACCCAAGGTGCTTTGCAGCGATTGAAAACAAGAAAGAAGCAGAAATAAAATAATGGCAAGACATATTAAAAAACAAAAATGGATTTTAAGATAGAGACTAATGCACACTGACAACAATAAAACATGTGTAATTAAAATAAGTTAAAGCATCAAATTAATATTAAGAATATAAATAGTTAAAATGAATAAATTAAAATTAAAAAAATAAAATATAATGAAATAAAATAAGATTTAAAAAAAGGGTGAGAATAAGAGTTGAAATTAAGGCTAAAAATATCATAAAACTATGTAGATAAATAAAAAAATAAATAAATGAAACAAACAGAATCAATTTAATAGTAAAAAGTAAGTTATGAAATTGTTGAACCCTGCATAAAAACCAGACTAAATAAATACGTTTTTAGTTTACATTTGAAAGTCTCAATATCTCCAGCTCCTCTCAGATCCTCTTGCAGGCTGTTTCATCGTCTAAGAGCGTAGTGGATGAAAGCACCATCACCAAATGTTTTTGTTCTCCTCTGAGGAACAGCTAAAAGAGAGGAGCCAGAAGATCTGAGAGGCCTTCCTGATTCATACACTAAAAGCATCTCTGATATGTAGTCTGGTGTGAGGCCATACAGCGCCTCAAAAACTAGTAAAAGAATTTTAAAATCAACCTGAAAAGCAACAGGCAGCCGATGTAAAGATTTTAAAACAGGCGGGATGTGGGCTCTCCTTCTGGTCTTCATTTAAAACTCTTGCTGCTGCATTTTGTATGAATTGCTGTTTGTTAAGTGTGTTCTTTGGAAGACTAGAAAGGAGTCACACATTTCTCTGTTAGTGGAAAAAGCATTCAACATTGCCTTGCTGTGCTCACTCACGTATCGTGTGCATTGGTTTTCCAGCACTTACGTCAAGCTGGGATCGCTGGAAAGTTTGTGGAGTTTTTTGGCCCTGGTGTCTCCCAGCTGTCGGCTCCTGACCGAACCACCATCGCCAACATGTGCCCAGAGTACAACGCTACAGTGAGCTTCTTCCCTGTCGACCAAGTCACACTAACGCACTTTAAAAAAACAAGTGAGTCACCCCTGTCATGCTGTTTATTGTAATTAATAAGACTATGTTTCTAACTCAGCTGTGGTTAACATGTCTCTGTTTTCTTTCAGACTTTACAGAGGAAAAACTTGAACTGCTGGAGTCTTACATGAAGGCTGTAAAACTTTTCAGAAGCTATGAAGACGCCTCAGAAGACCCCATGTATTCGGAGGTAACGTGTCAGACGAGCCTTGAATTTTAGAAAGCAGAAGCAATATTAATCAGATGGAGAAGTGAAGTTCAAAGCAAGCTCCAGTCCCTGACAATACTTATGAAGTCCATATATTTCCTCTTCTTTGATGAAGAGGGAAAAAGAGTTGAGAGATCACTTCCTTCTTTTTTAGTGAAGTTCCAGTTTGCAGCCTGCAGCAGTAACAGAAATGAATTTTACAACAAAGTGGATTAAAAAATGATCAATCTGTGTTTCAGGTGATAGAGATCAACCTGAGCTCCATGGCACCCTATGTGAGCGGACCCAAGCGGCCTCAGGACAGAGTGGCAGTCAGCAGCATGAAAGAAGACTTCCAGAGCTGTCTTGATGAGAAGGTAACACACGAAACAAACACAACGAATCTCTCTCAGAGCAGTAGGTGCAGCTCTGTCACAGATCCAGAGCAAGGTTCAGGGTGTTGGTAGAATACAGTAGTTGGTTGAGGAAGCTGGTGATGCATTGTTGACATTTTTCGGTTGCCTGATACATCTGGCTTCTTATCTAACAAGTCATTTGTTGCCCTGCAGGTTGGCTTCAAAGGCTTCCACATCTCGAAGGAGAAGCAGGACCTGCAGGTTCCTTTCCTGCACTGTGGTCAGGAGTATCAGCTGGCACACGGCTCGGTGGTCATCGCTGCCGTCATCAGCTGCACCAACAACTGCAACCCGTCTGTCATGCTGACTGCAGGTACAGTCAGATTCCTCATGACTTGATCATGTTTACAATCTCCCATCCTGTATTCTGTACTCTGTTCCTCATAAACACTCTTTAGTTTTGGTGAAGATGTTTACCACCTGTGAGGATAAATAACACTGCTGTTTGTGTGATTGACAGGTCTACTGGCCAAGAAGGCCGTGGAGGCGGGACTTGTTGTAAAGCCTTATATTAGGACCAGCCTGGCTCCTGGAAGTGGCATGGTCACTCACTACCTCAGTACCAGCGGAGTCCTGCCTTACTTTAACCAGCTCGGGTAAGAACGCTCTGCAGTGACTACACACACACACACACACACACACACACACACACACACACACACACACACACACACACACACACACACACACACACACACACACACACACAAACAAACATACACACATACACACATACACACACACACCCTCAGGCAATGACTTGGATTAGACTCTCACTGTTACTGTGTCCTGCTCCTGAAGAAGGTAACTGAAGGTCTGACTGTAGCTTAGCTTAAGTTTTAAAATGATCAACAATAAAGCTTCACTTTGTTATTTTATACACCAAACTTAAATTAATGTAAATATCTCTGTAACATTTGACTGTATTTGAATGGAACAATTCTTGTCACTAGACCAGTATAAAAGTTAAATTACTATATATATATATATATATATATATATATATATATATATAATATAATAAATACAAAATAAATAAATAATCCAAAATAAAAATAAAATACATACAAAATAAATAAATAAATACATAAAAAATAAATAAATACAAATTAAATAAATAATTAAATACATCCAAAATAGATACATAAATACATAACAAATAAATAAATACAAATTAAACAAATACATGAAAAATAAATAAATACATACAAAATAATAAATAAATAAAACGAAAATAATAATAATATATAAATAAATAAAAAGTTAAATAAATCACAGGCTGTAAGACTGGACTGTAAACTCTTCCCCATTTTAAGACACACTCCAGGGACATAAAGTAAAAATCAAGTGTTGTAACAGGGTCACAGAGCAGAGACTGTAGCTTCCAGTGTTTTTCAAATAAATCAAAATCAATGATTTGATCTGTCTTCCCCCTGCAGGTTTGAGGTCATCGGTTATGGCTGTGCCACCTGTGTAGGGAACACGGCTCCGTTACCTGAGGCCGTTGTGGATGCAATCAAACAGGTAAGTGACGCCACATCATGCAGTGACAGTGAATCTTTTGAAAATGTAAAGTCACTGGAACCAAATCTTGTCGTCTGCTGTGTTTCAGGGGGACCTGGTGGCCTGCGGTGTGTTATCTGGTAACAGGCACTTTGAGGGACGCCTGTGTGACTGCGTGCGTGCCAACTACCTGGCCTCTCCTCCGCTGGTTGTAGCTTATGCTCTCGCTGGCACTGTGGGAATCGACTTTGAGAAAGAGCCTCTGGGTAAGAAGGCGCATGCCTGGAGCCCCCTTGAGCTGCTGCTCTAAAACCTGAAGTTCATTGTGGGATTGAAGTCGTTTGGGAGATTGAAATGATAGAAAATGTAGTAATCCAGTGAGTGTGCAGACTCACATGAGATGAAGACACGGTGCAATCATTGAGTGTTGTGTTTTTGGTGCAGGCGTGACCTCAGAGGGGAAGGAGGTGTATCTACGTGACATCTGGCCATCCAGGGAGGAGGTCCAACAGACCGAAGAGGACACAGTCATCTCTTCTATTTTTAAGGATCTCAGGGGAAGGATGAAGGTGAGGATACCATTGTTCTCTCTTTCCTTTAAATATATCCAAAGTCAGGTGAATGGATGATGATCTACATTTTATCTCCTCCTCACTGCGCTCTCTCTCCAGCAAGGGAACACGTTTTGGAACAACATCGACTGTCCAGATTCAGTGACTTTCCCCTGGGACCACAAGTCCACATATATCCGTTCACCGTCTTTCTTCAACAAGATGGTGAGTCTTTGTCTGAAGTGGGGGCATGAATCACAGCTGCAGCAGTTTAGACAATAAGCCCCGCCCCCTTCTGTTGTGTTTCTCTGTCTCTCAGAGTAAAGAAGTGTCACATCCTCAGTCGATAGAGAACGCTCACGTCTTACTGTTCCTCGGGGACAAAGTGACAACAGACCACATCTCACCTGCCGGCAGCATCGCCCGGGTCAGCGCCGCCGCCAAGTACCTGCTGAGCAAACGGTCAGTTTGACACGATTTACCGTCTCACCTCCAGGTCCATGTGTTGGTTTCTCTGTCTCACCTTAGAATATGTCATGCTATCTGAGCTAGCAGACCTCTGCACATGCTCACAGTTTGTCTCAAAAATACATTGAGAGTTGTATAGGGCGCCGTTTGTAAAGTTGTGCACGCTGAAAATAAAAGCTACAGTTCTCCACATTTAGCTCCAAAACGTCAGAAAAATGTAGAATGAATTTTTTAAAGTCACTTTCTTATCACATTTAGAGGAATATTTGGGATTTTCTTCACATTTAATTTTGTTGAGAAAAATATATTTAGTTAAAATCACTGTTAAATCCAAATGCTAAATATAAATATAAATGTTAAATCAAAATGTTAAATATAAATATATGAATTTCATGTATACCGGTAAATATAAATGTAAAATGTTATATACAAATGTTTTATATAAATCTAAATTTAACATTTATATTTAAATATAACATTTAGATTAAAAATTTAAAATGTTTATATATATTAAGCATTTGGATTTAACAGTGATTTTAATTTAATATATTTTTCATAACAAAATTAAATATGAGGAATATCACAAATATTCCTCTGAATGTGATAAAAAGGTGAATTTTAAAAATTCGGTCTACATTTTTCTGAAGTTTTGGAGCTAAATGTTAAATATAAATATAAATGTTCAGTATAAATTTTATGTAGAAATATAAATGTAAAATGTTAAATCTTAATGTTAAATATAAATCTACATTTAACATTTATATTTAAATATAACATTTAGATTAAACATTTAACATTTATACATATATTTAGCATTTGGATTTAACAGTGATTTTAACTTAATATATTTTTCACAACAAAATTAAATGTGAAGAATATCACAAATATTCCTCTCAAGATGATAAAAAGGTGAATTTTAAGAAATCACACTTCATTTATTCTGAAGTTTTGGAGCTAAATGTTAAATATAAGTATAAATGTTTAATATAAACTTATGTAAAAGTAAAATGTTAAATATTAATCTAAATTTAACATTTATATTTATATATAACATTTAGATTAAACATTTAACTTTTATATATATATTTAGCATTTGGATTTAACAGTGATTTTAACTTGATATATTTTTCATAACTAAATTAAATGTGAAGAATATCACAAATATATCCCTAGATGTGATTAAAAAATGACTTTTAAAAATCCACATTTTTCTGAAGTTTTGGAGCTAAATGTGGAGAATTATAACTCTTATTTTCAGTGTGCACAACTTTACAAACGGCGCCCCACAGAGTCGAGGCGTTATAAGAGGAATCAAGTCTGACAAATGTATTCACTATGTTCAGATAAATGCATCCAACAGGAAACTCTTTCTTGTCCTAAATTTGACTTTAACTCAACGTTCATGTCAAAATAATGCCCCTCCACATCGTGCCTGCAGATATAAATACTACAGCTGTTTATAAAGTCAAATTAAACTACAAGAGCTTCTCTGTGGGGATCAGGTTATGATGCAAAACATGTAAATGTCCTCATCTCTAACTTTGAACATTTCCCTTCAGCCTGACACCACGGGAGTTTAACTCATACGGCGCTCGCAGAGGGAACGACGCGGTGATGACCAGAGGCACGTTCGCCAGCATCAAGCTCCAAAATCGCTTCTTCGGCAAACCAGGCCCTAAGACTTTGCACATTCCTTCAAGCCAGACAGTAAGTGTGAACACTGTGAACTTTGTGGTTTCACGAGTTCACTCATCTTCACTCCAGACTAGCTGGTTTGTTTTGTGATGTCACATCCTTTTCTTGTTTGTGTGATCAGCTGGACGTCTACGAAGCAGCGGAACGCTACCAGAGAGACGGCATTCCCCTCATCATCCTGGCAGGAAAGGACTACGGCTCTGGAAACTCCAGGGACTGGGTGGCCAAAGGACCATACCTGCTGGTAAACTGCATACACACACGCAGTATTATGGACGGCTTTAGTTCTTCACCTCCAGAACAAAAACTAACTGGCTTCTCTTCGTGTGACAGGGGGTACGAGCGGTCATCGCTGAGAGCTTTGAGAAACTGCACAAGAACCAGCTGGTGGGAATGGGCATCATGCCGCTGGAGTTCCAGCCCGGACAGAATGCTGACTCACTGGAGCTCACTGGGAAGGAGAGGTTCACCATCACCCTGCCAGAGAGCCTGAGTCCAAAGCAGCAGCTCACTGTCAAGGTACCCAAAACCCCCAAAAACTTGACTGTTGTTGTTTCTGGCCACTTTTAGTTTTATATGGTTCTCACCAACTCGTCTTCCTCTTTAGATATTAGATGTTTAGCCATCATCATCATCTAGCTGCTAGTAGTAACTGTTTGTGTTTTATGAACACTTTCTCCCTTATCACCAGGCTGTGTTCACTACTTGATTCTGGGGTGCTGTTAGCCTAGTGGTTTAAGTGTGCGCCCCATATACAGAGGCTATTGTCCTTGTCACAGCAGTCGCTAGTTTGACTCCCGGCCTGGATCCTTTGCTGCATGTCTCCCCTCTCTCCCTACTCCCCACATGTCCTGTCTCTCTTAAGCTGTCCTGTCAAATAAAGGTGGAAATGCCCTTGTTAAAGAAACAAAACAACTTAATTCTGATTGGTCAAAACCTCTTGACATATGAATTCTGAATAGCAAAGGCAACGCTAGGAACAAGCTAATCACACACTTCAAACACCAATGATTTCGTCTATGATTTCGTCCCTGTCCTGTTGATAATCAAAAACATTACATTCCCATATGGAGGATATTAAAAAAAAAGCTCTCAATTTATTTGGAGCAACTAACTTTAGATTGGTTGTTAATAACTGACCAATCCGCAGCCAAGAAAAGAAGATGAGAAGTGTGAAAAGACGGGATAACCACCCCTTACTTGTTTCATCACAATAAAAGGTGTTCTTACAGCAGCATGGTTCCTTCTCTGTCTTTGTATTCACTTTTAAAGCTATCAGTGATCGAGCTCCTGGGTCTATGTCCCAGCTGCTCCATGCTGATATCACACTAGATCCCTCAGGTCTTCAGAGCAGGGACTAATCGCTGAATAAGAGGCGATCATGCCTTTAAACTTGGGGCTTGGGGCGTCTTTGGCCTAGCGGTCTAAGCGTGCGCCCCATATACAGAAGCTATAGCCCTCTTCGCAAAGATTACAGGTTCGATTCCAGCCTTGACCATTTACTGCATGTCCTCCCTCCACTCTCTGCTCCCCACATTTCCTGTCTCTCTTCAAATGTCCTATCCATTAAAGGCGAAAATGCCCAAAAATATAACTTAAAAAAAAAAAACAACTTGTGGCTTTAACTCTTTGAAACCCTCCTCTGATGTAAATACACCGTGCTGTTTCTACTGAAGCCTTTAAAATGCAGCTTAAGACACATTTGTTTAAATTGGCTTTTGACCCTCTGATGTAATCTACTAATGCTACATTTTACTCTTATTATTATATTTTGTTATTTATTATTGTTGGTGCTGTTTTTATACTTACCGACTAACTGTTGATTGTGTGATCCTGTGTAGTTGTTTTGTGTTTTAGTGTTTTTCTGAAGGACATTTTTCTGTTTTCTTGCAGACAAGCCAGGGAAAGTCCTTCCTCGTCACCGCACAGTTCGACACAGAGATGGAAGTTATATTTTTCAGACATGGAGGTCTTCTTAAATACGTTGCTCGGACTTTGCTCTGAAACAGCCTGAAGTCCACGGATTGTGCCCCCAAACAACAAACAGCAGCACTCATCACTTCAACAGTCAGTTCTTCAGCATGGATGAAAGAACAGCTGAGTGGAGCGACTCGGAGACATCAGTTCTCGGACCTGTAGCTAAACAGCTTCATCATCCCTCACTACACACGGCGGGTTCAGGATCTCTCCTCACAGTACAGACTAAACAGGCGCAGGAGGACGAGGTGACGTTAGCTCGAGGAGGAGACTCACTCGGCCGTGTGCGACCTTTCAACAGTGTTTTTGTGTTTGATCGTTGGAGACAGGATCTGTACGGAGGGAGAACGTCTCCTCTGGACTGGACTCTGTTTCTGCGTCTCTTGTCATTAAACTACAAAACAACTCTGCCTAGTGAGGCTAACATGGTGCTAGGTACTACAGCATGAATACATTGTTTTTAGGATGCAGTAACGCCTGTTTTCCAAACATCCACGTCAAGTTAAACTTTGTGAATTTCAAACATTTGCAGGATTGATGTCAGCTTATTGTGGCCAAACAATCATATGTAAATTATTCTTGTGTTTTTGTTCGTATTTCTTTAATCTAATGGCCTTCTGCAAAATACAAACGTCTCTCAATACACTCGTTTTTTTCTTACGTGCGAAATGTGAAGTCCTTTCTTTTTTCTTTTTGCTGCTGTTTCTTGTATCAAAAAGCTCAAAGATGTCTCCTACAACTGACGAAAGTCTCTGCGTCACATTAAAGCTGAGTTACAAAAATTTTGCAGTTTGAAGACTCGGTGATATTAATTTGTGATGTACCAACTTCCAAAGTTTTGATCATTTTAAGTCAAAAGAACTTTTATGTGGAACGAGTTTAAAGTTTCAGACCAAAAGAATACTGATAATCAAAGTGCTACTTGTTATTTTGAAGGCATTTTTGCCTGTATTGGTTAGGACAGCAGGAAATGTGGAGAGTAGAGAGTGGGGGATGACATGCAGCAAGAGTCCATGAACCAGTGACTGCTGCGATGAGGACTAAAGTGTCTGTACATGGGGTGTGTCTTGATTCCTGGGCTTAAAGCGCTACATTAAAGTACTTTTTTAAGATACATTTTTGGGCATTCTGCCTGGAATCCTAATGGATAGGACAGCTGAAGAGAGACAGGAAATACGGGGAGCAGAGAGAGGGGGAAGACATGCAGCAAATAAGGAGGCTGGGAGTGGAACCAGCGACTGCTGGGATGAGGACTGTAGTCTCTGTAATTGGAATGGGTCACTGTTTTAACTGAAGCAGCACTGAGATGAATGGTAGTTACCACACATCGTGGTTTGCTTGAATTTGTAAAGAACTGGAAATAGCAGCACAGCATGAAATCTGATCATTTGCAGAGTGTTGTTGCTGTTAGCATACTTCAATTCTTTTTAAAGCTGGGGTTGGTAATCAGATTTAGATACACTTTTTGTCATACTGGTTAAAATGATCTTTATGTCCTGATGGCAATCAATGCATAATGTGTTCTTAAAAAAGAGTGAAAAAAACTGCTATCTACAGCCAGAGTAAACCTGGGAAAACACCAACCAATCACCGTTTTTTGGCTCCCCAAATTTTAAACCAATCAAATCCCGTCCAGCCGTTCTGCCCTCCTCCTGCGCGCACTCCTCCGAGTCCCCGTCTCCTGACTCTACTTCCCCTGACTCTACTTACTGCCCCTCTCGCTCGTCCTCGGGCCTGTCCCCTCTGACCTGATGAGGTGCTTTACTCAGGACTGTAGTCCGGATCAGAGTCTAAAAAGCTCTCACCAACAAGCAGAATAATTAATGACGTTCAGTAAGTCCTACAGAATAAATATATTTATTGTAGCGTCCGTCCGGACGCTGTAGTGATGACGAGCCGATTCGTGAACACGTTGAGTTTTAATAACCGGTCACTGTCGGCCGTGATCACGCCAACCAACAAAGCAACAATCAATGTTTGAATGAATGAAGAACTTCTCCTCTCCTCTCTCCTACTCGCACACTCTACACCTCTCCTGATGCCTTCACTGACCGTCAACACTGTAGGAATTAAGAACGTCTACACTGAACACGTTTAACAAACAGTAGAGCTGTTACAGTTTTATATGTGTTATAACTTTTCTCCTGATATCGTGTCACCGGTACAACTGGATAATGCTAGCATGACAGTTGTGAGTACTAACAGCAGCCATGTTTGTTTGTGTTTTTAACTTTCACTATGATAATGTTTTGGTGAGGACCGGTTTTGAATCAGTCACCATCATATGGTCGAGAATCAGCGGCGCTCGTGCATGTGAGCGGGGGGGGGGTCGTTTTGGAGGAGCTCCGAGGGAGGAGGGGAGGGGTTAGACGGAGTCATGAGGAAAAGCTACATTCAAATTCATGCTGGTTTTCCGAGACTACCAACCCTAGCTTTAAAGTTATTTTTGTCTTTAATGGATAGAACAGCTGAAGAGAGATATTTAATGTGGGGAGTGGAGAGTGGGGGAGGACATGCAGTAGATGGTCAAGGCTGGATTTGAACCTGCAACCTCTGCGACTGGGACTATGGCCTCTGTATATGGGGCATGCTTAGACCACTAGGCCATCAGCACCCTTATACTTTAAACTCAAACACTCTCCTGGTTATCTTTCCTATAACTTGGGATATCTGACATTAAAAAACATATTTAAAGATCAACCCTTTTTTAATCTTGATTTTTCATAAAATGGACTTATCACATCAGGACAGGGACATTAAAAAAATTGAGCAAGTACTCATAAATACTGACGGACCTGTTTTGAACTGGTGTGACCCGGTTCATGTGACAGCCATTTAACACTTCACACATTACTCTACTTTGACTTGGTCTTTATGGGGTTTATGTTTAACCCTAAAGACCTCTCATGATGTGTGAAGAGTTACAACATCTGTGAATGATTAAACAATCTGGGCATGTTTGAGTTCTACAAAGATCAGCAGCTTCAACCTCTCAGCTTCAGGTGAGCGAGCTGCTGACTCTGGTTCTCAAGGTGGAGCTGTTCAGTCATTATTCAAGCAGCTGCGACTCCAACAACCTCTCCACATGTAAGAAAAGGAAAAACAGCAGATGGTGCATTTCCTTCTGGATAAATAAATAGAAACAGTAGATTTGGTTGATTATAAGAGGAGCTTTATCAACACCATTTCTTTTAAAAGCTAATCAAACATCACCTCTAGATGATGTTTCAACAATAGATGAATAACTGAGGTGAACAGAATCAAATGTGAGTCTAAGAAAAACCACAAGAGGAGAAATGAGAGGACGCTGAAGTCTGAAGATCTTAATGAATTTCCCGGTGTAAACAGTGCAACTTTTATTGATTTATTTGAAAAGAAATTTCTGACACAGTGCACATTACTCTGCACATTAACAAGAGATGATGACAAACAGTATGAGCCGCACCCACAACCACATTCATATGAGTGTTGTCTGAACACAGCTGAGAAACAGGCCAGCATCTACATGTCAAAACATTAAAAGAAATTATACAAAAACAAGAAAAGGTGCACAGAGCAGAAAAGTCTGCGGGTTATGTGATGACGACAGACGACACAGTGCAGCTCTGCACTACATGGGCTTCATTCGAGGGTGACAATGTGAAATTAAAGCTGTAATCAAAATATGGCAGCTATAGAAAAAGTTGTGATGAAGGTTTGTTAATGGATAAAATCAACATGTCAAAGGGACAAAAGATGTAAGTTCAGTTTGATGTCAGTGGGTTTAGTTTAGGACGTTAATGCATCTACAAGGCCGCATTAAAAGCCCAGTTCTACTTGCTTTTTTAATGTTAGAGCCCATTTACTAGAAATCACAAAGTCCACAGGCAGTCAACAATCAACAAATTAATTTGTGATTAATCAGCCATTTCCATGCAACAAATGCCCGGTGCTCATTGTGTAAAGCTAAAAATGGCAGCTTTTGTTGTGCATATTTCTAAATCAAAGGTACGGTGGATTTAGTATCTTGTAAACAAAATTCTCTTTGCATTCAGTGCACTTCATTGTGAATTTTACAGACTTAAGAAGTGTGCAGTTTACATTTTCCTCAACATTCAACATTTGCAGAACTATACTTTTGGGAGTTATAATTGGAAATCTGCAGTTTATGTTCGCGTTTACAGGCTGGCGGTCGTCCTCTTTCTTGCCTTTTGACAGATTGACGCTTAACAAATTTAACTATCCATTCAAAATGTCACCCATATGAGAAAGTAACAAAAGATGTAGAACAAAACTTAAAAAGAAACCTTCATAGTGCTTTTATAGGTCAGATTCAAGGAAACCGTGCTTTGTGCACTTATGAAAACAGCTGTTAGTCGCAGTTACATTACCGCTGGCAGAAATACAAATCAGAATGCACAATCCTTTTGGTTTCATCACAAATTCGCCTTGAAATCTTCTTGCACACATGAAACTTGCATAACACGCCTGATTCATACATTGTTCATGCCAGCACTTCCTCTATTTTTCACAAAGAGCATCACTTTTGTTTGACAACGCAGCTGAAAAAGTGTCACTTAATAGTCAAAGCTCCTGTGAGGAGGTTTTTTTTTTTTTTTTTTTTTTTTATAACAGGTTGTGCAACAGAGATTGATACCGATGCCTTTTTATGAGCAGGCAAGAGCATCAGCAGCAGGATGAAGAAATTATGTCATCATTCTCGTCAAGACCAAAACTGCTGCAAAGAGGGTAATGTGTCAGATCAGACAGCTGACAAGCCTGCAGCAGAACAAGATGTCTTTAGCTGAACATGTTCACATAGAGTGACATGTTTGACTGACAAAGAAGGAAGAATGAGAAGATATAACCCTGGCATGTTCAGGACAAGATCAGCAAAGTCTTGAGGTGTATAGCTTTGCCCATCGTAATTCCTCACAGCAGCTTTAACTGTGATGCTTTACCAAACAACAATGATGCAGCTTTGACAAAAACAGGATCAGGCATGAAGTTGTTTTCAGTAAGGTCTGAAGTCTCTGCAGGTTTATTTGACACAGTTAAGAATCCAAAGACTGGGTTTACAGAGTAAAAAGAAATACGGAAGGAAGAGGACAAAAACACTTGCTTTGTAGTAAATGGGCTTAGACATGAAAACAGCCGGGCGGTTCTAAACCCTCAGCTTTGACAATCAGTATTTCATTATGGCTGTAGTGAAAGTAACAGTTTCATCTGCTGCACTGTGCACGACTTTCTCCCAAACCGGATTACATCAAAACTCTCCGTTCTGACTGAAAAAGGCACAGACGTGTAGTTAAAGTTTGCACGTGACGGAAGTCATAATCAAGAACATTAAACTCATAAGCTTGACCTACAATGCAACCCTTGACCACAGCTGTAGACCCCGATCTAATGCCTCTCACCCTGCAGCCCCTCCCCTCAGCATCAATATGATTTGAATCAAAAGAAAAGAAAGAAAACATGGCTGGTAATTCAGTATGTTATCCACCTAGTGGAAGTGCTCTTATTCTTAGTCATTTAACGCTTACTTTATCCCTTTGAGTCATTAAAAAAAATAAACAGAGTGAGACTTCTGGCCGCTTTCTACATCTGGGTCCCCAGAAAGATTTGATGAGAGAGCAGCCGCTGTAAACAATGAACCACTGCTGATGTGAAGGAGATCCTGATCACACGAGGGAGAAAATCCTGAGAGCAACCGACTCGCCTTTTTTCCCTTCTCTGGTGGAAATCAATGGAACAACTCGTCTCTACGCTTTTTCTCTTTTCGTGTCCATATCTTTGTATACGCAAACTCTTTTTCATCTAATAAGAAAATATTTGTGAAAGGTTAAATGAAAATATACAATTATTAATACAATAGAGTACAGAGCTATATGTTAAAGGTGATTAAAAAAACTGGCTGATTGTATCTCCCTTTACAATGCATTCTCCTTGGTTTAAAGGCAAGAGGTAAAGTGTATAAGAAAAAGGCAGCCTGTTCAGCGTCCAAAAGGCTGGTGCTCCAAGATTAGGCGATTGCTTTTGCTTCTGGTAAGAAAGCCTCCCAGTATTTGATCAGCTGGAGGAAGAAGAGAGGACAGTGTGAGTGACTTCCAGAGTGGTCAGACAAGAAACAGATTCAAAACACAACTTTACTTTTTATATTATCTAGTATAATGTATTTTCTTTTAAATGTTTTACTTCGATCTCATTCTATTTCAGCTTCTCCTCTGGCAGTCTGCTTCCTGATTCTGCTTCTGTTCATAGTTTCTGCTTCAAACCATGAAGACGAATACCTTCTATTTGCTTGGTAATAAAGATGATCCTGATTCTGATTCCAAGCTCTTAATCACTTCATTGATAGAGCTAATTGCTTTTCTCAAAAAATGCACATTAAATAAGTATTTGATTATTTTCTTTGCCTCACAAACATATGTACATAGATTTACATTTGTTTTAATACAAATGTAAATCTATTTATTAATGGCCAAGCTGTTGTCTCTGATGGACATTTCTTTCCTATATATATTCTTGTTGAAATTCTTGTACTCTACACCTTCTTGTTTGCTGCTGTAACTCCATGAATAAAGGAGTATCTTATCTTATAATCTAAAAATATTTTAATTTTTTTTTTTACAAGATTGTAATATTGCTGTATGAAAATGCTGCTGAACAAACTTTCATTGTATTTCTATTTGTATTTATTGTATTTATTGGGATCAAGACCCACATTGATTAACAGCACTACTAAATTCCTAGACAAATGTGTTTTCAGCTTAAAAAAAAAGAGAAGAGGTTTGGGGTTTAGTTACACTTTTACAAGACAATAAAGAGCCAATCCTTTCCTAACATCATTGAAAATGTAACACTTATAGATTTTTGGTTGAACAGAAGAAGAAATTTAAGAATCAAATCTGTATTTTCAATTAAGTACAGGGTTTAAACCATCAATATTTGTTTTAACCTGTTTTATCTTCCTGTCATTTCTTCTTGCTGTCACCTCCCTGCAGGTTATTGCTTTTTTTATTCTTTCATTTGTTTTCATTGTCTTCACCACATTTCTCTTTTATTGTCTTTTAGTTTCTTTCCTATTTGTAAAGCATTTGTAAGACAGAGAAATGGCGTGCTCACTCGAAACTACTCAAAAAAATGCTCTGTGCTGACCCAAAAGGACAAAAAGTGCTTTGTAAAGCACTTTGTAACCCTGTTTTGAAAAGTGCTATATAAATAAAAACTATTATTATTCTGAAATCTGTTTTTAATGAACATTTTAAACAGCATTCAAGCTTTTGGAATTCCAGTTGTACAAGAAAAAAAAAGCTACGTTTAAGAACTTATAAGTATAAACTATTCTGGACTGAAACAGTCAAAACAATGACTGCCATGGATCTTAAAAGCTTCACAATCTTCTATCCTGCAAACACTGACTGACAAGAAGAGTATCTGATTACAGAAATATGACACTTTCATGTTTGAAGACAGAGACACTCACCTGTTGCTGAGACTGAAGCAGAGCTTCTAAGTACTTAATTATCTGTTGCTTGAAATTCTTGGTCTTCTCTTTCTGTGAGATGAAATCAAAACAAATTCAGCAATCAGAATAACAGACTTTTTCAGCTGCAGATACAGTAATGTATTTAAATGCAACAAGGAGAAACAGTGATACCTCAAAGCGGACGACCTCCTTGCGCACAGTGGCAGAAACTCTTTCAAAGTCTCTCTCATACTGTGTCACTTTGGCCTCCCACTGTCAACAAAACCAGAAGTAGTTTAAAGTCCTGCACTTACTGACTTACTGAATGCACATGTTTAACTCTGAGGGGGATTTTTTTGTCTTTGCAACTTCTAAAAAACATCAATGACAGAAAAATGTGGATTTAACTGAACTGCATCCATTGTGCCTCCTGTTCCTGATGAAAGCCCAAATATGAAACACTTCAAGCGGCTTGTTCAATCCTCAAACATTGTTCTCAATCTCTAAACAAAACAGATCAAACTCCAGCGCTCCCAGGTATCCCTGCCTTGTTGTTCGTTCTTTTCACTGTG
This sequence comes from Notolabrus celidotus, assembly GCF_009762535.1. Taxonomy (NCBI): domain Eukaryota; kingdom Metazoa; phylum Chordata; class Actinopteri; order Labriformes; family Labridae; genus Notolabrus; species Notolabrus celidotus. The sequence goes on along the minus strand of NC_048277.1, from coordinate 30,134,745 downwards.
TTGGTTTTGGCCCGTGTCTCACCTCAGCAATCTCCTCTTTAGCCAGCTGCAGTTTGTCCGGCTTGTTGGCCCATAGCAGTTTGGCCTCGGTCTCCCTCTTCTTCTGCAGCGCCGCCTGAGCATCCTGCCAGCGCTGCCACGCCTTCATCCGGTGATCAAACGACCCCTGCAGGTCAGGATTATTTCATGTTTAGATTATGTAATACTTGCTTAAAACACAAAGCTGAGGCACCAAATAAGAAACCTGCTGCACAACAAGCCTTGTTTGTTGTTTATGGATGTTTAGCTTGTTGTAGAGTCATGCAATCTGATCTGAAATCTTTAAATGAAACCCTCAGATCGTTTAAAAGCTTTATCCTGCTGAGTTAGCTCAGTCTTCATAAAGATAGTCAAACAGATTTCTCTCAGTACCCTCACGGCTCCAAGCAGGCGGATGTAATCTGCGATGACTTCTGCAAAGTTGAAGGTGTCGTTGGCGGCCTGGTCCTGGTGCAGCTGCTCCATCTTGTCCTCCACCTCAGCCAGCTGAGAGAGAGCTCGGGACAGAGCCGTGTTGTCCTCGGCGCTGCCCAGCATGGCCGTACTTTTGGCGAAGCTGGCAGTGTTTAATGACAGCTCTGGAAGGGAGGAGCAAGGAAAAGATTGGTGCAACAGACTTTGGCATTCCATGTTAGCACATGGAAGGGCAGGGAGCTCCCAGAACAGATCGGCCGCTGCTAATTGTAGTTAAGCTACCTAGAAGATACATTTCTGACTTTTCCCTCTCCACAATAAAAGTCCCCTCATGTTATGTAGTCCAAAAAACTTTACTATGGAAGGGCTGTAACAGGAAGCAGCATGTTGTCAGCTGTAGTAACATGTCAGAACACAAAGAGTAAAATGAACACATCTGTGGATGTCTAAATTATATTACCAGGGGAGGAGGAGAGAAAAGGGAAGTCAGATAATACAGATTTAGTAAGAAGCTACAAAGTCCTGAGTTCTGAACAAAAAGAGGATTATAAAATCATCTTTCTGTGGTCTCGAGTGTTACATTGCAGACTTGTTTGATGGGGGTCATGGTGAGTTAACATATTTTTACATGCGTGATCCCTTATCAATTTTTATACTATAATTTTGATACTCAATATAAAAAAATCAGATCGGGATCGGGGCAGAAAAAGGTGATCGGGACATCCCTAATCCATACCATCATATTTCACTTATTGCATGTAAATTCTAATTTTATTTGACGAGAGTGATCCTGACTGAATCAATTTTAGCAACAAAGTTTATGATACCAGCTCATAAATAAATATCAAGCAACATTCAGCATGGAACAACTAACCTTTTCTGTGAATGACCAGAGACTCCACCAGTGCATGCAGCTTCCTGAACTGCTGGTCTGCAGACTCCACCTCCTGTAGCTTCTCCTCAAACCACTGCAGCACAAAAAAATGCACACCGTTAATCCAACACCAACACCAAGGCCCCTTTGATTTATTCACATGCTGATCCTATTCAGCTTTTCATCTGATTTGATTCTAGCTATGTCTACACAGTCTTAAGATACAGCTACGTCTGTTGATCCAGTGAAGAGCTCTGTGACCCAATGAGACATCGAAGAGAAATCTACTGTTAAAACCCAAAACATGTTCATTCACGCAATCATACAGCGTGTTTGATGGTTTTGACTTCAGTTAGAACTCTTTCTTACTCATGCTGGATTTAAACAAGAACCCAGATCCTACATGTATGAACTTAAAAACCTTTAAGCCTTGTTAAAGCTGGTATTAACACACCGCATGTGTGACCTGGCAACAAGTGGACATGTGAAAGTACGGCTGTTCTGTCCAGCGATTATAACTCCAATAACCACTTGTGATCAGATAGAACTTACCGCTCTACATGCAAATAAACATAGTACTTATAAACAGACATTACATATCAGCTGATAAAAAAATACTCTGGTGCAATGAGAGAGAGAGAGAGAGAGACTCATGTAGATGGGTGGGAGTGTGTGAGATACACAAGTGTAGATGTGATTTAAAGCTCTCTACGTTGTCTTTACAAACTATGCTGAACTGCTCCTGGATCACATCTGCTGCACCCGTCTCTACTGCTTCCCTGGTCTCTGTTAGGGATTGTTTACTCCATCAATAGGTGCTGGATTTAATAGTTTTTACGGGTCACAGCAACGAGAAGCTCCTTCAGCGTTGCCCAGGACAAACACAATAACACAGAGCCAAGTAACTGAGTGCAAGGGCACCCAAGGCCGCCTCCAAATGTGGTCTAAGTTACCAGCTCTAAATACTCCATCAATACGTCTGGGTGTGTTCACGTGCGCACTTATGGCTGTCCTCTCGTGACCTGCTCCCTACATTCATGTTAATAGCGGGTGTAAACAGGGCCTTTACTGCTTTCAGCTGACCGAAAAGAGTTTAAGCTGCAAAAAACACTTTAATGTACTTATGATCTTTTAAATCAGCATCTAATCAGCAGGAATAACCATTTGTTTTGAGATTGAAATAAGCTCATTGTTTGCCTGTTTATGGTACTTTGAGCTCAGATCAGGCGGGAAACCGGTCTCAAAGCTCGGTTCCTTTAGACACCAAGTAGGAGAGCTAAAAACAGAACTTTGAAAAGAAAAGCCAACCTTTGTTAACCTATCAGTGACTGTAACAGAGTTGAATTGTACACATGGGAGCATGTTTTAGGTTACTTTTTGGGGAAGCTGTGCCGTTATTTGATATGATAGCTGTAAAGAGTAAAGACACAGAGCAGATAAGGAAGTGGGGATGATATGTGGTAAAGGGCTGCAGTTGGAGTAAATCCCTCAGATGTGCTGAGGACTGGAGATTGTAACCTCTGTTCAACCGCTTTAACCTCTGAGCTAGAGTATTGTAAATGTGATTTATTCCTAAATATTTATGCTCAAGTTCACAAACAACATTCATTGAATTGTTCCCTTAAGTCACTGCCTCACTCCACTCCACTGCCTGTGTGTGGGGAAGAGAGTAAACTGATCGTGGATGGCGATGTTATCCATAGAAAAAAGAAGAAGTCTCCTAAGACTGGTGAAAAAGCTCAGTCCACTCCTGAAAACATACTCTGATGGCCTGTCAAGGTAGAACCATACAGGTGAAACACTAAGGTGTATCATTAGAGGCAGAACTGGTTGTTTTTATACATTTTTTTAACCTTAAAACAAAAGTAATGATCCACCAAAATTCCTTGTTTTCAGTTTTATACTGATAATGAACATAACAAACAACAACTATCAAAACCAATCATGATCGTTGTCATCTGTTGTCCCACCTCTAGTGTCTGTTGACATTCAGGGTTGAGACTAATGATTACATATCGGGATGTTTTGTAGCAACTCATTTCAAAGTTGTGTAAACAGAAATTAAACATCGATGCACAGACCGGTCTACAGGTGAGAAAAAACTGAGAAGGAGGTCTAAACCGAGCACTGCCGACACCGGATTACAGAGCCTGCAAGTTAACAACGTCAAATTGTTTTGCAGTTTATTATTACTATTAATATAAATATACATACATACATTTATTTGTATTATAAATATTATAAATATTATAATTATTATAAATATTTTGTTATAATAATAACAATTATTATTGTAATAATTGCTATAATTGCTATAATTGCTATAATAATAATAATGATAATATAATAATAATAATATTATAAATAATAATAATAATAATAATAAAAATATAAATAATAATAATAAATATGGTTAATATTATTATTAATATTTTTAATATATTATTATTATAATCATCACTATGTGTTATGATTATTGTCATAATACTACTACTACTACTACTACTACTACTACTACTACTAATAATAATAATAATAATAATAATAATATGAATGTTATGTTATTATAATTATTTTATTATTGATAGTACTTATTATCTAAATGGTTAATTTTGGTTTGCTATTTTTTTTATTTTTATTATTATACATTATTAATATATGATATAATATATTATTATTAGTATTATTATTACTGTTGTTGTTGTTGTTTATTGTTGCCTTGGTGTGTTTTGACTGTAGCTGTGTTTCTTAAGAAAGGTAAGGTCCTTTTGTTTCTCCTGGTGGCTTGTTGACCTCTCCTGACACACCCTTCTTATTTCCTTTTATAATCAGATCTTACGCAATCTTGTATGTGTGCAAATAAATAAATAAATATAAAAACAAATAAAAAGTTAGGTAACTGGTCTATAAAATGTCCATTAAAAAAAACAGAAAAGCTGAATTCTTCAATGATCCTTTTCTGTCCACAACCTTGAGATTTCATCAGAGGAATACAGAGGCCTGGAAATATTCACATAAAGATGCTCTACCTAGAGAATCTCGACTTCTTTTCTTTAAACATTACCGGGACTGAGCGATCAATTGTTGGTGAATCATCAAATCAATGTATCTCAGCTTCCTGCAGCAGTGAACTCACCACGTCTGATTCATTCATCTTGATGGTCATTTTACTGACAGCATCTGTTGCTTTGGTGATCATTTTCAGGAAGCCGGCGCCGCTCAGAGCCTGGGTGCTCACAGCTCTTGGCAACTGAAAACAAACACACGCACATATATATATTACAATGCAGCTAAATAAATACTGTAAAACTCCAGGTGCACCAAGTAAACAGCAGAGGAAGAACACACCCCTCTGACAGTGTTCCTTCAGTTTAACCACAAATGTCTAAATGTTCTACATGTTATTGAATCAGCAAATGTTGTGTAGTGATGATGTGTGGTAGACTGTTTCATGGTTTGATATACTTCTGAATTTCACAGCGTTTCAGGATTTAAGCTAATTTTCTTCAAACGGAATTTAGACTTACTTCTTCTCTCTCCAGAAACTCTCTGACATCGGGGTCTTGGATGAGTGATGGGTGATTTACCACCCTCTGGAGATACCTGATGAATGGAGAAACAAATGAAGAAAAATGAAGAACAATATTTCAACGATACACACTCCTGAAAACAATGTTTTCAGTAACTGAATCATCATGATAAAGCTTTGTTCTCACCTCTCCAAGGAGCCTCTTCTTCTCTCCACAAAGTCTGCAGATGAGGAATCTTCCTTTCCCACCTTCACCTTCGTCATACCTGCACAACAAAGAAATCCCTTTTTATGTCTGTTGGAGATTTAAAATAAAGAAGCAGTCATACACAATGAAGCTCATCAGCCTACCCAGGATGCTCTTCTCTGGTGGAGGAGGCACGATGAATCCATTTGGTCCATGTTTTTCAGAGAGCTTCTCGTAGAGACCGAGGAAGTCGCTGAAACGTCGTCTCACTATGAACGTCTTGTTGCGGAACATGGGCAGTGTGGTCTGAAAGTTCAAACAATGACATGAAGTTTCATGATTTTAAAACAACAGATTTCAACTGTTAAATTCTGCTATGACAGACCAGCTCCTCTGTTTTTTTATCATGATTCTGTGCCCTCTATTTAATCTCTTGGTCCAGTGTTATCACATAGATGAAGGTTTTACCTGTGTGGCTACTTTGTAGCCCATGTAGGCGTTCATCCCGTCCCCTGAAACAGAAAGGAAGGAAAGGAAAGAGTTAGCACAACTTTGTTTCACAATTCTTTTTATTGATTTTGTAATTACAGTGCATGTAAGCATTGACAGTGTAAAAAAGTAGATATAAAGAGTGTGTGCACCAATGGCAGTACTTCAATACAACACAATACAACAATTTCACTGGCCTTTTCATGACCCCAAGCCCCTCCCACCCAAACCTCACATTACTTGTGTTGTGTATTTATAAGATGTTTTCTTTAGTTTTTGTTTTAGTTTTGGTATTTATTCCTGGCTATTGTGTCTTTAAAAAAAAAAAAAAATTAAGTCATTTTGGTCTATTTTTAACATTCTTTTACTCTTTATGACAAGCCCCATCTTGCACTGATGTTGTCACTGACATGTTGACTGTTGAGTGTTGTTGTCTGTTTGTTAGTGTTGTGTTGTTTATCGACAAGCTGGTGCACTGCAAACCAAATTGCCTTCTGGGATTAATAAAGTTCTCTGAATCTGAATCTGAATCTTACACAAGGCAAAAAACAAAACAGGCAGACCAAATTAGGTAAAATAAATAAACAAAAAACTAAAATTAAAAGCTAAATAAACATTAAGGCTGAGTTAGCACAACTTAAAAAAGAAAGACACTGCCAGTGTTACTTTACCAAAAAGAGCTAAGATCCAAACATTGTACTCTATCACTCTTTGTGCCTCTCTTTGTGGCGTCTTTGCCCAGTTGAAAGGAATGATAAAAGTACTACGCCACCTTAGAAGAACCTTTGCTTGCTTTAGATTCACAGTGCACAAACTTACTCTAGTGTAGTCTCACGTTAACAAGCTGAAAGAACCGAAGTCCATTTTTAACCTTCCTGTTATGTTCGTTTTTCTGGAACAGCAGTAATGTTCCTGGGTCAATTTGACCCCGGGCATATTCAATTATCCAAAAGTATCAGAACACCCAAAAATCCCAATACACATTCTTTTAAATCAAATTTTTAACTCCATTACTAACCATTTAAATCAAGATTTAGTCCATTGGTGTTCTTTAACTCTTACAGATCATGGTTCAATGAGGATAACTCACTTGTTTTTCATTTAAATTCATGTTAAAACTTTTTTTAAATGTACATTTGAAGGCCCTAAATATAAATACAATAGTTTTACATGACATAGATTTTTGTTTATTTTATTTCACATTTTTAATTTCTTTTTTTTTTATGAAATGATGTTGATAAATTAACATGACACCTCTTTGGTCACAAGCTGCCCAGATTTTAATGCTGCATTTAGCTGGTTTAGAAGGTATGTATTACCTAAAATAGATACCTAAAAAGGGTCAATTTGACCCGCAACATAACAGGAGGGTTTATAAAAGAACAAAAATATTTGTCTCACCAATTTTTTCCGGGTCTTTGACAGAGACCAAGATGTCAAATTTGTCCTGCTCTTCTTCTTCCTCTTCTTCCAACTGAAAGAAACGTTACACACAAAGTAAACATTAGCAGTCTCCATGTTCTGCTGCAGCCACACACCTCGACTGAATAATACACTTTTTTATTATTAGGATGTATTTTGGGAAATCTAAACAGAGTTTGGAATCATGTCGTGTTTGTTCTGAGGAGATGTTATCAAGTCTGAAAATGAAAGTGTAAACTATTTAACTCAAAACTCTCAAACTTCAGACATGATGGTAACATTTTTCCATTGTTACTCTGTTGCAGTCACAGTGAGGTTTTCATGCTGGTATTAGATGTTTCAGTGTGTGTGTGTGTGTGTGTGTGTGTGTGTGTGTGTGTGTGTGTGTGTGTGTGTGAGTGTGTGAGTGTGTGTGTGCGTGTACCTCCTCAAGGCCAGCAGACTGTGGCTTGGCCAGGCTGGCTGCAGCTGACAGGGAGGGGGTAGACACAGACGGTTTAGCTGTCACGTCCTTCTTTCTCTCGTCCCGAGGGCTGTCGAGGGAAAGCTCCACTGTGGCTTCTGTTAGAGGAGAGGAGAGGAGGAAAAGAGAGGGGAAGAAAGAAGAGACGTTTAGAGGAGATGAGGAGAAGAGAAGACGAGAGGAAGAGAGGAGAAGAAAAGAGTTGAAAAGAGAGGAGAAGAAGAGAAAACAGGAGAGGACAGGAGATGAGAGAATACAGGAAAAGAGAAGAGATTAGAAGAAGAGAGGACAAGAGAGAAGAGATGAGAAGGGAGAAGAGAAGAGAGGGGAAGAAGAAAGGAGAGTAGAGAAGAGGAGAAGTAGAAAGAAGAGGAGAGAAGAGGAGAGGAGAGAATGGAGGAGTAGAGAAGAGAGGAGAAGAGAGGATAAGAGAAGAAAAAAGAAAAGGGGAGAAGAGATAAAAAGAGAAAAAGAGAGAAGAGAAGAAGTAGAAAGAAGAGGAGAGAAGAGGAGAAGAGAGAATGGAAGAGTAGAGAAGAGAGGATAAGAGAGATGAAAAAAGGAGAGGGGAGAAGAGAGAAAAAAAGAGAAGAGAAGAGGGGAGAGGAGTAGAAGAGAGGAAAAGAAGAGTGAAGAGAATTCAGGAGAGGATACAGGAGAAGAGAAGAGAAGAGAAGAGAAGAGAAGAGAAGACAAGAGAAATCAGTGTAAGGTGATGACACTGAGCAGAGCTGTGTAGAGACGGTCTCTGTTACGATCCTGACTTTGTGTTTGTTTGTGGTCTCTGGTAAGAGCTGTGCAGCTTCTTAATGCAAACAGCTGTTTAAAAAAAGATGGAGTGAACAACCACAGGTGTTTTATATTTTCTTTAACCCAATCCTCCCTGACTTCTTTTGCAACATCACTTCTTTCACAGTGCACATTTTCTCCAGGAGGACTCTGGGATTTAGAGTATTATTCACTGACACATCGTCTTTTGGACAACAGGAAGTGGATTCCTGAAACCCTAATGAAACCCCCAGCGTCTGAGCTGCAGGTTCTCTAAGTGTCAGTTCTGGACTCCTGCAAACTGAATGAACAGTTTCTCTCTTTAATAGGCGCTGTGTTGTTGACAGTGTGCAGGACTGCATGACCCGTCTAGCCGGGCCTGCATGATGTGTGAAATATGTAATGTGCAAAAACGTAGTTCAATAATGTGATAGCAAAATTAAATGTGACTAATTGTGATGAAAAAATAGTGCATGTTTGTTTTCAGTCAGTTACCATGTAAATACTGCTGTTGTCCAAGTATTAAATGACAGCTGTGTTCGCAGGGAGGGGTCCGACACTCTGGAACCATCTGCCCGAGGAGATCAGGTCTGCTGAGTCAGTGAGCTCTTTTAAATCTCTTCTGAAAACAGACTTTTATAGTAGAGCCTTACCTTCTTTTATCTGATTGTATCTGATTTTATCTTAATTTAATTTAATTTAATTTAGTTTAGTTTAGTTTAGTTTAATTTAATTTAATTTAATTTAATTTAATTTAATTTTAACTGTCTTAAGAAATATATTTTAAAATAATTGTATTGCTTTAGAGTTATTTTAGGGGAATTTTATATCTTTTAAAATATGTTTTATTTCTTTATCTTGACTTGTGTGGCTTTATGAACTGCCTGTTTTATTTTGCTGCCCATGTGAAGTCCTTTATAACTTGCTTTTTGAAAAGTGCTCTACAAATAAAATCATTATTATTATTATTATTATTATTAAACCTGTCACTCCCTGCTTTGGCGTTTATAATATTTAACTCTCCTTCACAGAATCTGACACTACTTCTAGAAAGATACCAGCACTCAAGCGGATCCCTTGTTTGAGTCTCTCTGTGAACTTTTGTTGCGTGTCACCCTCCATCTGTCTCCCCCTCACTTCCTGTTCACTTCTAACCATCCACTGTCGAACGAAAAGCAAACATCTGTCCAAAAAACAGAGACGGGAGAAAAGGCCACACTGATGTGTTCAGGTCCCTATTCTGCTTCATCTCAAAGTGCAGACATATTTGTGCCACGTGGTTTTGATTGAAATAATTCTCACAAGTCTGAAATAATTGAACTAAGAGGATGAACAACTTGGGGTCTAAAGAAACTGCTTTAAGTGGGGCTTTGGGTGAACATTCCCTTTGTTAGAAACGCACTTAGACCCTGAAATCCTAAAATCCTGTTAACCTAACTTAAGAAGAAAGCTGGCGGTCTTACCAGCAAAAATATCTGGCTCCTCTTCAGAGTGGACTCCATTAGTCTTAGAGTTGACCGTGCTGGGGGCTGTGATGCTAGGCACTGTGGTGACGGCCTCCTCAGTGAAAATATCAGCAGGTTCTACAGGGCTGCTGTCTAACAGGGGCCCACCCATGATGCTGCTCTCTAACCCTAACCCTCCAGCAGCTTTAGTCGTGACAGATATCTCCTTCGTCTCTGTGAACGAAACGGTTTTCTTGGTGGTGGCACCCAGCGGCTCACTGAAAAGATCCTCGTCCGTTTCACCAAAGAGGCTTTTCTGAGGCTGCTTGGTGGATTTAGTCGGCCGCGGCTCTGTGAACAAGTCGGTCCCCTCATCTTCGAACAGATCGATTGTTGCTGGAGCGGCTTTTTTGGCTTCAGCAGCGGGTGGAGAATCACTAAGCAGGTCCACCAAAGGATCAACAAACATATCACTGCTCAGTGCCTCTTGTGTGTTGGGGGCTGACAAATCAACACTGAGGTCGATAACTGGAGCAGCGGGAGTTTCCTCTTCCTCCAGCTCAGCACCACTTCCTGTGCTCTCGTCACCAGGTGGATCTGTAACGCTCACGGTCACTTCACTTTCCACCAATGCCGTTTCTACCGCCTCCATATCTGCGGCCACAACTTCCTCTTGTGCTGCTTCAGTTTCACTTCCAAATATGTCAACAAATTCCTCTGAGGGTTCATCTAAAGGGATTTCAGTTGAGTCTTTTGCTGCGTCTGCAACGGCGCTTTCCGCAGCGACTGAGTCATCGGGGGAGTCGGCGATGTTGTTTGCAAGGTCGACAAACTCCTCCGAAGGCTCGTTGACGACTTCAATCTCTTCAATTTTTTCTGTTTGACTGATGATGGGCTTGATTAAAGGCTCAGTGGTGATGTCAATGGGAGGCTCCATTAGAACATCACTGGGTTGACTGGTGGGTGGCAGTGTAGGGTCCATATCGGTCAGCATGGAGTCTATTTCGATCAGTGGAGGGCTGCCCTGGAGAGGAAGACAAAAGGGGGGAAAAAGTTTTAAAAGGTGACATATCACGCTTTTTTCATCAAAATATATTGGTCTAAGAGGTCCCCAAAACATGTCTTTAAAGTTTATGCTCAAAAAAACACTTTGAAATCAGATTTTGGCATGCCTGAAAAACCCTCTTTGTCAGCCCTGCTCAGAACGGTCTATTTTCTCTCTGACCACGCCCCCTCAGGAAGTGGATGTGGCCTCGGCTCTTCAGCACGTTGATCTAATGTTTACATGTTGGCTGAATATACACGGCAGCTCACAGACCCGCGTTACTTCAACCCTCTGAATCTGATCCAGAATCTGATCCTGACGGAGAGGCGCCTGCAGCAGGACCTTTCTGAACGATTGGTCACAGATTTCGTGTTTCTTGTTGTTTTATTTGTCAGTATGTCGACGTGTGTCTTGGTACACAGCTACGAACATGTAGCTATGTGGCTATGCTAACTAGCGCTAGCACTTTTCCATGAAAAATAAAAATCATCCACTAGATCTTCAAATCTGCAGACGTGGGGAGTAAAACCAACCTTTGTGTTTATTAAGACAGCCATCACTACTTACAACTAGCATGCCTCCCTCCTAAGCTCCTTGTTAGCACACACGTGTGCAGGTAATAAAAAACGGAGGAGGGGTTGAGTTGTATTTTATACAGTCTATGGGCTGAACAAGCTCCGAGCTCTGACTCCGTGACAGACCAGATATTGTTGTGACGTATGAAAAACACTGAAAACTGAAACGGCTCGTTTCAGCACACATTTACAGAAAGGTGGAGAATGAAACAGGGGTAGAATGGATTATTTTCATTTTCAGGGGGTTTGTAGACATGCCAGGGACACATATTTCAGGTAGAGAACCATTAAAAAGTCGATTTTGCATGATATGTCACCTTTAAAGTGTTTTTTAAAAGAGCTTCTCGTTAAAATTCACCCTGAGAGGAAAGATAAATATGTTTTACTCAATATGGCAGCCATTAGACCACTATAACAAAAACAACCCCATTAAAAAATAATATCATAGCAAATTCTAGGGCACTTGACATCCTCCAAGTTGTATTGTTGTAGTATTATTTCTATGTAAATCTAATTTTAATGTTATTGTTTTGGTATTTTATTTTACTTGTGTTTTGTATGTCCTTTGGTTTTCATTTTTGTATGCTAGTTTGAGGCATGGATAATGATGTCTCAGACTTTTGCCATTCGTATGTGGAAAAATAAAAAAATAAAATAAAGATATTTAAAAAAAAAAAAAAATTGCTTCTGGTTCAACTTATATCAGATATTTTATCATTTGATTATCAAGACACTCTAAGTTGTTCAATTTAAAGTTGTAATAAACAGAAAGAGCCTCACATTTTGACACTAAGAGAAACTAGCACAGTTGTATTAATTGGGAAACACTTGGTAAATTAATAAACTAATTAATTGGTCACTAAATTGGAAGGCTCTTATCCTTATGTAATCGAGCTCAATGGATAAACCAGCTAAATCTTTCTCTCTCATTGTAATATGTTGCTTTCATGACCATCGACCTCCCAACAGTGTCAATCAAACTTTAGAGAACTGTTCCTGCATTTTTAAGGTTATTAAATAAAGGTTTCTACATGTCAATGGGTTTTTAAGAAATCAAAGAGATCTTAATTTTGTGAATGTTTCTTAAAGGTTCAGGGTTTGAGTGTAAGCTTAAACACATATTATGGATGGTGTGTGTGTTTAATGTTGCTCTGGATCGACGTGTTACCAGCCTCTCAGTGATATAGTTCAACTTGATTCTGATCTGAGGCCAATTTTCAGCGTGCTGATGACAAGACTAAAACAACTTAAATCAAAAGTTATGTAATTTGTTACTGAAGGAAACCAATGTCATGCCAAAGCATGATTGGTTACGAGGTTATTAGGTTCATCTTAATGAAACTAGAGCTTTGTGTGAAAAAAAAGAAAGAAATCTTACTTTGTGAAAGGTTCTTTAGCGCAGTTTTTTTGAAAGAGGTGTTAAAGAGGATTTCATTCGACTGTGTAACCTGCCATCAAACTTATGTAATCCTCTAACCCAGACCTACAGCACTTTCAGGCCTCAATCCGACAGGTGGCTTACACACCAGGTTTCAGGAGTTTGCCCTGAGCTGACAACTAAACCTGTTTCTGCCTTTTTGTCTAGATTTGAAATAATGTGAAGAACATTCTACAACATGTAGACTCAAGAAACTTAAGACCTCATTAGAAGTCAGAGTATGCATAGGAACTCTTTCCTGGGTGTGACGTCTTTGTTTTATAAACTTAATGGTCATTTTTAAGATTGGATCTGTGCTGTTAATGTGTATTATACACACAGATGCATCCTGAATGAAAACACTTCAGACCATAGACTGTATAAATAATGGAAATAGTATTCGTGACGTCACACATCTAATCCTGAAGCTTTGTTTTGAAGCCAATCGTCAACGGGAGCCATATTGGAAATGCTGAACTCAACCTAACTGCTGTCGAACTAGTGTGAGGTAAAGAGGCAGGCTTTGAGCCTCCTCACCAACAGCTACAATGTTCCCACCTGTCAATCAAGTCAGCTGTGCCTCTCATAATGGAAATTGCCACGTTATGAAAGAATTCACCCCCCGTACAGTGTGTGCTGATCGAGAAATGAGCTATCCAGACTACACTTGTGTTTTGTACCAGGCTGTAAACATGTTTATTTCTGCTGTAAAGATCAGCTTTTTTGAATTGGTGTGTATGTGGTTTCCGGTGTTTCTGCAGCCAGCCTCAAGCGGATGCTGAATGAATTGTAGTTTATAACACTTCTGCATCATATTTTGAGACCGGAGGTTGCCGCTTGCTTCAGACTCATCTCAGCTGAGTGTACTATCATAGGCTATGATGAGGGCTAACTGAAGCCAAGGCTGTTGCAGATCGAGGAGTTGTTCAAATAGTTTTAGAATGAGTAATAAGAGCTGTGTGTGTGTGTGTGTGTGTGTGTGTGTGTGTGTGTGTGTGTGTGTGTGTGTCTATACTTGGTGTTGTGTTTATTTCCTTAAAGTTAAAAACAAAAGGGGACGGTGAGGTTGACCTTGGTTAGATTAGGGATGTGGTTTTTCATTCTAGTTTGTTGTCTTCCTATCTCCTCTGTTGGTTTCATAGAATACGAGTCTTTTTCTTCAGAAACCAAAAGTGTGTGTATACAAATACAAGTTACACACACAAGCCAGCACACAAGTCTAAAAGGGCTGCTAGAAGTAATGCATAAACCACTGACACAATTAGCCAAAGAGAGGCTTATGCCTCAATAGTTTTAAGTTAGCACTGAAGCTGCTGAAATGGACTATGTTCATACAGCAACCATTTATGCTGGATGATACATGCATGGTGAGAAACTCAATATGCTTTCATGAGTTTTTCGGGGTCAGTTCCAGGTTTTTGTGATGTAAAAATACATCATGTGTAAGGATTCATTATCATTGCACTGCTCAAAAGTTGAAATCGTTGGCTAAAAATATTCATGAACAGATGAAGTAGTTAATTTAAATTTGTTAAAGTGGTTTAATTAACAGTTTTACAAGCAGCTGTAAGTAATAAAAAGGTTAGTGTCCTTTTCTCTGCTGACTCAGTTACTTTCACAGCAAACAAACAGTCTGCTGTTAAGTGAATTAACTTTATTCAGAACATCTGGCTGAGGCGGAGTGATACAGAGAGTGAACAGTCCTGTGATGCCTCTCGTCAAATCAGATTACTCTGAAGGAATTTAATGTAGTATAATTAGCTCATTTTAGTTTGAAGGTATTGATGACCGCTTGCTATGGTTACTCAGAGGTTAGGGATAAATGGCTGCTACATTTGGCTTCAGACCAAGTCGTCGAGTATTTCGCTGACCAAGTTTTCCTATATGATAAAATCATAGACTGTATAAATAATGGACGTAGTATCCATGATGTCACCCATCTGTTTCTGAAGCACTGTTTTGAAGCCGATCATCACGGGAGCCATATTGGAAATACTGAACTCAACCTAACTGCTCTCAAGCTAGTGTGAGGTAAAAAGGCGGGCCTTTAGTCTTTTTGCTGACAGCAATAGGGTGCCCATCTGTCAATCAAGTCAGCCATGTCCTTATTTGGGCAAAACTCGGAATCTTAATATCTTCTGAACTGTAATGTTCGAAAAAAAAAAAAATTCACCCCTCGTACAGTGTGTGCCGATAGAGATTATCTCTTCAGACTACACTAGTTTTGTGTACCAGACTGTAAACATGTTTATTTCTGCTGCAAAGATCGTCTTTTTTGAACTGGTGTGTATGTGGTTTCCATTGTTTCTGCAGCAAGCCTCAAATAGGGATGTCGGGATTAACCGGTCTCACTATTAACGGCATTTAAAAGTGTCACGGCTAATCTAATCGTGAAGGCTCCACTACACCAAGTTTTTCTGATGTCTCTGCCAAAAAGGGGCCGGTACATTATGCTCGGCGCAACTTGTAAACGAAAAATGAGTGACATCTGTGCGGAGTTTCTCCGCCATTTAAAAGTGCAAGGCATGGGGCACTGGTGGCCTAGCGGTCCAAGCGCCCCACGTACAGAGGCTACAGTCCTTGTCGCAGGGGTCGCCCAGCCGGTCAACCATCTCTTGCATGTCTTCCCACACTCTCTACTCCCCACATTTCCTGTCCCTCTTCAGCTGTCCTATAAAATAAAGGCAAAAAAGTCAAAAATATAACTTTAAAAAAGTGCAAGGCAGCGTCCTTCGCCCATTTCCATAACGCCCCAGATCCCATCAGAGTCAGATGATGTTTTGACGATGATGATGCAACATTAAAACGACTTAGTGGCGGCGTTATTAAAATCTGTCCAGTGCAGCAGAAAAGGCACAACAAGAAAAAGGGACTAAATAAACATTCAGCGGAGAGCGTCTATTTCAATCTCTACAGGTGAGGTCGTCCTTATGACACCTGTGTCCGAAAATAAAACCTAACGCATAGTAATCTGGATAATTGTGAAACCGTGATTATTTTTCTCACAATAACCGTACCACCAAAATCTCTAATCATTGCATCCCTAGCCTCAAGCGGACACTCGATGAAATGCAGTTTATAACACTTCTGCTTGGGCTTCATATTTTGAGACCGGAGGTTGCTGCCTGGATAAAACCTCAACTAGATGAAAAACAATCTACAATATACCTTCTTTTAAAGAATCAGTGGGAAACGAAGCCATTAAACGGATACGTAACTTAATCTGACATGGCTGAGAGTGAAGGACACAAAAGCCCAGTGATCACAGTAAATCTATAAAATATGTTTAACTAAACTATTGCACATCTAAAGTCCAGTCTGAACTGCTTTTTTATGACTCTTCATCTTTAAAAGTATCACTCTATGCTGCTCAAACATGACCTCAGCTCAGGCCTCTGTTAAGTGTAACATCCACAACTGCTGAGTAATGCATTTTTTTTCTCCCTGCAGCAGAGAAAACCAAAAGACAGCAACTTTCCAATCTCTCCTCTGAACTTTGACTGGAGGAAAAACATCCGGGGTTCTGACCATGTGACCACAGCTCACTCACATGACAGGAGGCTGCTCGAGCCAGCTTTTAACAGCTCATTCAAAAAAATCAGTGTGGGTTTTTAAACCACAAATTCTGATGTTTGTGCGAGCTGCTGCAGGAAAACCACTGACATATAACACTTTGCCTTCAGCTAAGATTATCGAGTTTCTCTGAACAAATTGTAATTTATCCCACAACATATTTTATTATTATATTAATCTAATACATGTGCACTCTGAATTAGGCTAATTCAACTTATTTCATGTCCTTAAAAAATTACTTCTTTACCTTTCTTTGTACAGATAGTATTTTTATTTAGAACTTTTGTTTAGGTTTCTCTATTTATTGTTCTTACTATCTTGTTGTTAAGTACCAGTGTTCCATCCATTCACAATGTCAAATTCTTTGTGTGTGCGAGCTCACTTTGCAATAAAGCTTTCTTGAATCCTTGAATCTGGAGTCTTGAAGTGCAGGCCTTAAGAAGTCTGCACAGAGGCATTCACCTTCACATTTCTCCAAGCATAATTCACATATTTTATTATTTAACTATCACCTATATGTACTTTTTATACATCAGCATCTTTGCACTACTCACCACTGCACTATTATTTTAGCCTGCACATATCAGTCATGCCTATTTGCTATTCTTTGGTGTTTATAGTTGATGTTATTATTATTATATTTATATTTTTTAATTGCATGTCTTATTATTATGCCTTTGTGCAAAGAGAGCACAGTTTATCAAAGACAAATTCCTTGTGTGTTCAAGCATACATGGCCAAAAAAACTGATTCTGATTCTGATTCTGATCCTGATCCTGATTCTGACTCTGATTCTGATTTTAGTCCAAGTGAACCTGGAGGGAGAGATGCCAAAGACACTCTCCACATAGCATGAGCCAAAATAGGAAAGTATATGCTGCATGCATTATGTGACATTTTCTAAATCCACCTCTGTAAATCACAGCCACACATTGCAACTTTTTCAGGAAGAGATCAATAACCATCATGGGCGTTTGCAACAATGTCAAAGATCAGCACAGTCTTTAAAAAAAAGCCAAAAGGTACACAGGAGAGATTCAGTGCATCAAGACTCCCTCACTGATTTCGCAATTTAGCTCAACAGGAAAGTAGAATAACATGATCTGGGACGACAGCTGCTCGTGTATTAAAGGTTTCCTGACTGTTACTCCTTCTCTAAAATGAGCTACCTTGGTAAAGTTTGGCTCAAAGCGCCTCATTAGCTCACTTCACTGACGTTAGCTAAGCTTTCTTGAATCTTGAATCTTGAATCTTAAATCTATCTTGAAATGCAGGTCTTAAGAAGTCTGCACAGAGGCATTAACCTTCACATTTCTCCAAGCAGAATTCACATATTTGAATTTATTTTAATATTTAACTATCACCTACATATACTTTTTTAATGTAAAACTACTTCACGTTCATTTCAGCATCTTTGCACTACTCACCACTGCACTATTATTTTAGCCTGCACATATTAGTCATGCCTATTTCTTATTCATTTGTGTTTATAGTTTATGTTATTATTATATTTTTATGCATTATTCTTATGCCTTTGTACAAAGAGAGCACAGTTTAGCAAGGACAAATTCCTTGTGTGTTCAAGCATACCTGGCCAAAAAAACTGATTCTGATCCTGATTCTGATTCTGATTTTAGTCCAAGTGAACCTGGAGGGAGAGATGCCAAAGACACTCTCCACATAGCTGGTGCCAATAGGAAAGTATCTACTGCATGCATTTTGTGACATTTTCCAAATCGACCTCTGTAAATCACAGCCACACATTGCAACTTTTTCAGGAAGATATCAATAACCATCATGGGCGTTTGCAACAATGTCAAAGATCAGCACAGTCTTTAAAAAAAAGCCAAAAGGTACACAGGAGAGATTCAGTGCATCAAGACTCCCTCACTGATTTCGCAATTTAGCTACAGGAAAGTAGAATAACATGATCTGGGACGACAGCTGCTCGTGTATTAAAGGTTTCCTGACTGTTACTCCTTCTCTAAAATGAGCTACCTTGGCAAAGTTTGGCTCAAAGCGCCTCATTAGCTCACTTCGCTGACGTTAGCTAAGCTTCCTTTCCTCCACTTCTAATGCCACTGAAGGTAAATCAGAGACATAAACCTTCCCCCAGCCGCATACCGAGCTCATAAAGAGGTGCTCCCCGTCGTCTTCATCACTGTCTCGGCCTCCCACTTCTTCAGAATCCAACACATCTTGGTCCTCGGAGTCCGGGAACGGAGGAGGACTGCGCTCGGAGCTGGTCGCCATCTTCAATCTGTGTGTGTGTGTGTGTGTGTGTTTTTTTTTTTTTTTGGAACACAAGGGGAGGTACACGATCACACCGCACACACACAAACAGGACAGACTCAGTGTACTTAAAAAGCTAGCTAAGCAAAGCAGTGCAGCACACTGTGTGGAGGAGGTGGTAGTTCCGGATCGAGTACAAACAAGACCTGCTGACCGGAGGAGACGCTCAAACAAGGAGTGTAGACCAACCAGCCGCGCTGTCTCTTTACTTCCTGGTCCTCCTTCTTTTTCAGGTTTAGCTTCAACCGGTAGTTAGCTAGCAGGAAGGCTGTGCAGTCATGAGACAGATCCAGAAGTGGAGACAGTGACAGGATCCTGGACCAGGGGTGCACTTAGATAATAAACCCAAACAACCCTCAGACAGTCTGTGAGTCTATTAGAAGCGTCCGGCGACTTTGGGGATGGCTCGTCACGGGCGCACGGGAGACTCTGAAGCCCGAGAGCCCCTTCTCACCCGGTACACTAAGGACACAGAGGTGGACTCTGATGAAGGTAAAAGTTTGGACACTGTAGCTTTCAAT
Organism: Notolabrus celidotus; assembly: GCF_009762535.1. Classification (NCBI taxonomy): domain Eukaryota; kingdom Metazoa; phylum Chordata; class Actinopteri; order Labriformes; family Labridae; genus Notolabrus; species Notolabrus celidotus. The sequence goes on along the minus strand of NC_048277.1, from coordinate 30,115,692 downwards.
TAATGCATGTTAAATTTGACAACAGAAAGCTGCAAAGACCCTGCAGCAACTTTCACCACATTTCCCCTTAAGTTGCATTCAGATATTTTTGCTTCAAGCCTCAAAACAAGCTTATCTTTGTTGTCAGATGTGCAACATGTTAACCATATGTACAGGTCTAATTTCAGGCTTTAAACAGACACTGCAAAATACACTTTGCATTTATAGCAGGTGCTGTAATACAATTTACCTTAGAGCAGGGGTTCCCAAAGTGTGACACAAATGGGGGGTCGTGAGATGCCTCCCAGAACGTTTTTTTTAAGTTATCTAAAAAAAAAATATATATTATTTATTTTTGTTTATTTATCTTGTTTTCTCATGTGTATCTTCCTTTTTGTTTGTACTGTTAATTATTATTATTTATTTATTATAATTATTATTTTTGTATTTATTTATTCTTCATTGTTGGTTTTGTATTACTCATATATTTATTTATTTATTTATTTGTTTATTTCAACAGGGACAGTGTACAGCCGTTTAGTTGTACCAGAGTTAGCTAGCAGCTAATTCACATCTGTCATCCCTGGGCAGGAGACAGAGGCGATGCCTCTGTTAAAAACAAATAATACATAATTTAAACAGCTACACAATAATACATAACTACTATAAAACAACAGGGATACATTTACATCAAAACTACCAACACAATGATAAAATATAAATAGCTAAAAGCACTACACTATGAAGGTGGTTATATTTAAGTGTGATGAGTACATGATTGGGTTGATTTTAGCCATGATTTCATCCTGGACTTAAATTCAGCAAAGCTGCAGCACTATCTGATTTTACTCAGTAATGAATTCCATGCAGTTGTTGCTCTAATAGAGAGGGCTGATTTAACAAATTCAGAAGATCTGTGGTGTATGACACAGTCACCTCTATTTGCTGTCCTAGTTGCTCTTCCATTATCTTTAAGCAGTGATATAAACTCTTTTAATGGGGGAGCAGCCAGACCATTTATCACTTTAAACACTAAACAAGCATCAGCAAAACCCACAACATTTTCAAAAGTTAAAAGGTTGTACATCTGTATGATATTGCATATAATTTGTTAACTTGTGGTGAACTAAGAAATACTGAAAAAATGCACAAAAAAATTTGAATGACAAAAGTTATCTAAAAACAGTAAATCTTTACCCATTATAGTAAAAAATATTGACAAAAAATATTAGCTAAACTTGAATTAAAACCTTGAAAATAGAAAATGTGATGAGTTTTCTGCCTTTCTTTGTTGCCAGATGACTCCTAAGTTTAGGGTTAGTGAACAGTTAATTATCAAAAGCATCAGTAGCAGTAGGTTTATTCATAAAGGCACAGGAAACACTCCCACATGCTCATATAGGTAGGCTTATTTTCTGCAGACCAGCTAAATGAAGCCACATTAAATCACTTTGAGGGACAGTGGGGGTGGCGAGTCTTTAGCATTTATATTTTGGGGGTCGTGGGCTGAAAAGCTTTGGAACCCCTGACTTAGAGGAACTTAATGTATCCTGTTTCGATTTATGCACCTTTATACTTCTGCTTCACTACATGCCAGAGGTGGAGATTACACTCTTCTCTTGTTACTGGCTAGCTAGCTGGATAGAGGTTTAACATTTTACCTAAAGAAAAAACAATGAATAAGTAACATAAATGGAGCATTTAACATCAACACTGCTTGTAAACTCATAATTCCATTATGTTACAATTATTAATACACTATCGTATACATTCATAATTTAATATCAAATATAATATCTAATGTAATGTTAAATTCAATGTTCAATGTAATGATACATTTAGGTAATTTTGAATTTTTAACATATATTTGTATGAAAATGTTTGATGTTATCCTGTTGTATAAGTTTTGTAACTGAACTGAACTGCCCAAGTCTTGATTCCTCAGGTCTGTGTTATCTCAGTTGCAGTTTATTGTTGAACATTTATACTCATCATTTGAGTATTTATTTAGTTTATTTACTAAATGTTGAATAAGTAAGAAGTACTTTGTGATATAGTGAACTGTTTGCATGCCCTGCTTTTAGTTGATTGACAGATTGACAGGAAAAGTGTCACTACTTCATCTTGTCAATCGTATTAATTATAGTAGCTGTGATCATTTTAGGCTTAGAGCTTTTGGTTGCGCAAAACAAGACATGAAATTTTCTTATCCTCGATTATAAGAGCTTGTGGTTCACATATTTAACCCTACTCTGACGTTTTACCTGTTTAAAGTTGTAATCAGGTATTTAGATATTTACCAGCTTATACAATGATCATACAGACATTAATAGTTGCAGCTCCAGACTAATGTAGTGTTTAGAGTCAGGGAAATCTTGGTTTTGAGAGTTCAACTTTGATTATTTTTTTGTTATTTCAACTTTGCATCCTAAAGATTGCACCTTTTATTATGCTCAGTGAAGAGACTAACTTTTACTTCTGTATTGTAAAATTTCCAAGCCCCAGGTCATCTTTAGAAAAGTTTGTTTTTCATTATTTTGTTAATTAGGTAGGAATATGCACCAAGACAGTATAAGTAAAATTTGTATTTTCGATTTTGACAAAGAGCCTTTGATCAGGGTATTAGATTACATAATACTGCCGACCTAGTTGTTACTGTTCTGAAGTCAGCTTGTAAATAAAGAGTCTAGAAGCAACTCACACACATTACATATCTGAACAGGAAAACTTTGTTTGTGACTTTACGTGTAAACAAAAGAAGGTTTTAAAAGTTTTATTAAATGTCTCTTTTACCTGAAATGTATTGTACACATGAACTGTTTTGTTTTTTTCTTTTTTTCAGGTGTCATTATTTTTGACAAGAGCTCATCGACTGGTAGTATGGGCTCACAACAAATGAGATTAACATACGAGGAAGCAGTCGAAGCAGCAGGTGATGATGTTGAAGATACTTTGGATCTGATTTCTGATCCTCATCTATTATACTGTTGAACACATGAGGAGTTAAACTCTCTTTGTTAACCGTCTCTGTTGTGTTGTTGCTCTCAGGATTTGGTGCGTTCCACTACGGGTTGCTGGTGGTGTGTGGTTGGGCCAATGCCAGCGACGCCGTGGAGATTCTCTGTGTGTCTTTTCTGCTGCCAACAGCTCGCTGTGATATGCAGCTCAGCACTTCAGACATGGGCCTGCTGACCTCAAGCATTTTCCTTGGTGAGGAACAATGTCTTTGATCAATAAGTCAATAAGCAGTGGTTGATTATCAGGACAATCAACAGGTATCTTGAGCAAAAATGACACCCACTGTGAGAGTCATGTGTTTTACTTCTTGTTGTCTAGGAATGATGTTGGGCGGCTACATGTGGGGATACCTGGCTGATAAGAAGGGGCGACGCAAGGTTTTGATTCTGTCCCTGACAGTCAACGGGATGTTTGGAGGTCTGTCCAGCATGGTTCCATGGTTCTCCATCTTCTTGGTCATGCGGTTCATCAGTGGCATCGGGTGAGCGCAGGACTTTTGCATATTTTGAACAATTTTTGTTTAGCTGGCCAAACACTTACTGGAGAATGTGCTTAGAGGGATCATAACCTGCAACCAAATGGTCACAGTTTGTTTCATTCAATACGTACATGTTCCTTCATGGGGGAAGTGTGCAAAAGAGAGCAACAGGAGTCAAATTAAATGTAAAGTTTTACTCATAGCCCTCTAATCAAACAAAAAGCTGTACTTTTCTGGATGCCAGATAGGCAGCCAGATTGCATTTCTTCTGATGGATTAGATTTGAAATCTCCTTTTGAGTTAACTATGTATGCATCTTAAGTAACCTCTGTTTTTTCCCCTCTGCAGGGTTGGCGGATCAATCCCTGTCATCTTCTCCTACTTCTCAGAGTTTATGCCCAGAAAGAGGAGAGGCACGATGATCAGTGCCCTCGCCACCTTCTGGATGGCAGGAAACATATTGGCTGCAGGTGGGAACATACACGGCCCCCATACACACACAACATAATCAGGATTGCTTAAAAAAAACAGGATTTAAAACATCAGCAAGTGTGATGGAGTATTAGTCTAAGAATTTCAACTATACATGAGGTATTTAGGCACTCAGTGAAGGAATCCATCCCATTACGCCCTCACCCAAACATCTATGCTCTACCAATACGTTACATGATCAACTATATGGTCCCAATTGTTCGCCAAACCATGCGTGGGTGTTCCCGAGAATAGAATAAAATTGAATATCTGTATTGTCATTGTACATTGTACAATGGAAGTGAAATGCAACCCATTATCAGTGCAAAAAATGCATAAAAAAGAGCAGTAGTAAAATCATGAAAACAGTAGACAAACATAAAGATAAATAATTAATACAAACACAGAAACACACACAGCATTCAACATTCAAATTATTGCACAGTCCCCAATTTGCACTTTCATTATTTTGCATTAAGTTCACTTATTGCAACCCATGCTTTGGTGTTCCCCAACACCCAAGCTAGTTAGTACAGCTTCCCTTGTTTTTGTTTTCAGAGTTTTTCTGTAATGTAGTGTGCATACTTTGTCCGAAGCAGCTACTTAGACAAAATTAGACAAAAATCCCAGAGTTCTGTAAATAGTTGCATGTTTTGAAGTATCTGTGTATTTACATCTACAGGTCTGGCCTGGTTGGTGATTCCAAGAGACTGGAAATACATTCTGGGACCATGGGCCTTTCAGAGCTGGAGACTCTTTGTGGTGCTGTGCTCGGTCCCCAGCCTCACCTCGGCCCTCTTCTTCGCGCTGCTGCTGCCTGAGAGCCCAAAGTTCCTCATGGAGGTAGTTCAATTCCAGATGGTTGCTTTGTATGTTTTGCAGCAAGCTTCTTTGTTCTGAGATTTGCTGCTCTGTGTCTGCCAGGCTGGCCGGGAGAAAGAGGCGCTTCGTGTCTTCAAAAAGATGTTTACGCTGAACATGCGGGGGAAGGAAAAGGATTTCACGGTATGGACTTCATCACAAACATCTTAGGTTAATTATCTTTGTTTAGAATAAACATGCATGTGTTTTAACTTCATTAGACATCAAGGAACAAACAGGAGTGGAGTCTTGGAAATTTAACACATTAACAGTTCTTTTCTTCATTTTTAGTATAATCATGTGCTGATAATCCACAGCTTAATCCGTGAGGCAACTGGACTGGTAGAAATTCTTGAAGATGTTTCACATCTCCTCCGAAAAGGCTTCTTCAGTTCACTGAAGCCTGAAGAACTTTAGAACTTAAGACCTGAAGACCTGAAGACCTGAAGAACTGAAGACCTGAAGAACTGAAGAACTGAAGAACTGAAGCCTGAAGAACTGAAGACCTGAAGAACTGAAGAACTGAAGAACTGAAGAACTGAAGAAGCCATTCAGAGGAGATGTGAAACGTCTTCAAGAATTTCTACCAGTCCAGATGCCTTACGGATCAAGCTTTGGATTACCATGACCTGGATGACTGAGAACCTTCACAGACATGTGCTGATAGTTGAAAAACTCTCCTCTTGAACTCTTTAAAGGTCCTTGGTTTGTCTGTCAGCCCCAAGACAGATCTGGAGGAAAGCAAAATTCTGGGAAAAGGAGGACTGGCCTGGGCTTTAAAGAAGGTAACATCACACAACTTGATAGAGAAACAGAGTCAGAGAACAGCTGCTGAAGTGTGTTAGCACACATTTTACTCATTAACATCAATGTATAGAAGGGACCAGGTAGTGATTGGTGGTTATGCAAACTAGAATCCAGACAGGGTGAGTAGGACCTTGGCACAAAGCGGTCAATATTCTCCTATCATTTAACATCAATGTATTTGTACACAGAAAAAAGTAGTCCCTCTCATTCCAAACTTGGTAACAGATTCTAATCAGCCTCTTCGGGGTCGATAATACGAAGCAAGTTCAACACACCCCATGTATTTTGGAGTTTTCTGGCTTCACCAAATAGTCTCACAAACCTGGTTACCATCCAGATAAGTCAACCCAGAGTTACTGCCTATGTGTTACCATTAGCAGGGCAGATGCGGATGAATATGAAAACATAATTCAGAGACATAAACAAATAATTTTATATCTAACACTCTGATGTTAGCCTATTTAGTCCCTCAGAGCTCTCTGTGTGTCTCTTTCGTGCCTCCATCAGCGTGCTTGGATTAACCTGCTATGGTGCCAAAGAATAAAACTTAGCCACTAAGCTCTTGGTAAGCCTGTTACTCCCCCTCCCTATTTAGCGTCCAGAGTTTCTCAGTGCTGTAATATTACCACCGCCCAGGCTTAGGACTTAGACTGTTATTTGCAGTTATTAATTAACACGTAACTGATAGAAAAATAAAATATGCCTATTGTTTTTTTCAAATCCAAGTCTTAAAGTGTTTCGTTTTGTTCCAAAAATGTTCCAAAAACCAAAAAAATATTCAGTCTACCAGCAGAGGAACAGAACAGCAGCAGTCACGTTTGAGAGGCTGGAAGAGTTCTGTTTAAAAAAAATTATGAAATTATTATTGTCTAGTTAGATGATCTTATCCATCTCTGACTTTGTGCCAGATTTACTGTGTAGTTGTTTAGTTAACACCTTGATTCAAGGAAATGCAACGTGTGAACGCAAAACTGAGAAGTCCCAAACAGTTGCCTCTGACATGACGACAATGCTTTAGATTAAATATGGAGGCACAACCTTCAGAAAGACAAACATAATGACAGATGTAGTGGATTTGATTTGATTTGTTCCTGTTTGAGACTGAACTTTTTAATAATCCAGCCTGGTGAAAAATTCAACAAAAAATATTCATAGTTAATCCCCCCCCTCCCAGACTTGCTTGAACTTACCCAAAGAAGTTTTTCCTCTCATCCAAAAGACTTCTCCAGCTCTAACAGGGTACATGTGGATCCTGAAAAGTCTTAAAATGTCCAATTTCTTTTTACCAGTGAGAGAGTTAAAACTTAAGATGGGACATGTCTGAGACATACCTAAATTGAATCTTCCCAGTCTACATAGCACAAAATTAAATTTCATTGCTCTTTCCCTGGATTTGCACGTTCATGTGAGAAATCCAGCATTAATGGCAGCTTATTTTGAACCCATTCACAAAGCACAGACAGAACAGAGAAGAAGAAGAAAATAAGAACATGCAAATTAATGAAGGAAACCTGCATTAAGGGGAAATGAAAAGATGCCAGTGACTTGAAAGATATCCAAAAAAGATTTTAAAGATTTTATCTGTGCCAAATTCATTTTTTTCTGCCGTGAAGAGATGGTATTCATTTTTCTCCCTTGTTGGGTCTTATAAGTTCTTAATGTCTTTATATTTGGTTTTAAAAAAGTGTGCTGCAACTATTTCCAATGTGTTCGATGGAACGAGCTCGAAACATGAGCTTCTGTGGGTCTTTAGTACGCTGATGGATAGAAGGATGTTGTAGTCAAATAAGACTTGTTCATGAGCCCTGGACCTTGTGTCACCAAGAGTTGTATGCCTCTTCTGGCATAATAAACTACATATATATCAATAATAAATAATGCTATTTATTATTCCAGCAGTCTGGGTAGTTTACAATCATCCCTGCTGAATGATTTTTAAAATTTGCAGATGTTTTATAAATACTGTCTTTGGTGTGACTTGCAGGCCCTGATGCCCATCAGACAGATGTTCCAGGCTCCACTCAAAGGCAGAAGCTTCGTTCTGCTCGTCATTTTCTACTGCATCTCCTTCGGGTGAGAAATCAGATCTTCTACTTCCACTTTCAGACTTTAAACTGCTGATTAAATTAAACTTTACTCAGCTGATTGTGTAAAAGTTCAGGGCGGGTATTTGTAACGTACGTGTAACAGTGCAGAGTCTGATAAATCTACAGCCGGCAGCTCTGCAGCTGTGAGTGGCTGTGAGAGATAACTGTTGAAAACATTTTATCTTTCACTACCAGGAATCTCATGACATTGCTGTAAAACATCTCAGAAATGTTAAACTTCATATGTGTTACCTCAATGTATTACAGCCTTAAACAGTGCAGGGTTTTGGTGAATGCTAATCATTAAAAGTTGCATGTTTTAGCATTTGTAGTAATCCAAAATCTCCTTTAATGGTTGTTTGTGTTTTCATAGTTACTACGGGCTGTGGATGTGGTTCCCAGAACTCTTCGCAAGACTGGAGCAAGGTGGCTCGCCCTGCACGAACATGACACAGCAACATTCTCTGCGTAACCAAAGCTGCTACCCAGTGAAGACGGCAGGTGTGTTTCTGAGAGGACAAAGAGTTTATGTTGAATTTTGCCTCCCTTAGCTCTTCCTCTGTTTCTCTCCCTCAGCAAACCGAGGGCAGGTCCTGAACCACACACTAAAAACGTGTTCACAGAAGACAATATGCAGTTAACAATGGGGCTTAAATAATAATTATGCACTTTTATATCGTTGAAGTCCCTCATTGTCTTTTAAAATGACACTGATTAATAGATTTATAGTTTATGATGATAAAGCCTGATTCACTAAAGGATTGTACGGCTTCTGCATCCAGCAAACCTTTGCCAATGAGACAAAAATACATCAACAAAGTTCATGCAAAGGGTTAAATGCACCATTAACTGCCCTGCAGAGCAAACAGCATCACTGTGCCCCAGTGTTGTTTGCATGCATTTAAAAGAGCCATAAGACATTCATTTGAAGCAAAGCTGACCCATTCCTTTGCAAAAGAGCCTCATTGCAGAAGATACCTTATTTTTATCGTCTGCAGAGAGTTGATGCCAAATGCGCTGAAATATTTACAAGCATTGAGACACTCAAACTTTCTAATGATCAAAACAACTCCATCTCTTGAAGACCTATTTATCTGTACATTTGGTTCATCAGCATGACTTTGACATCACTATTTTTATAACAGTCAGGGGTTAAATCAGTCCGGGGCTCAACTCCTGCACATATGAGCTGTGCTGTTAAGCATAGTGGACGTGGGCAGATTTGCACTCCTAAGATGAGAGCGCACAGCACAACTCTGCACAGCAAACATTGGAGATGCTGACAGCTCACCTCCTGTAATTGGATGCAAAACAAGAGCAAAGTGCACAGAGATGTAAGACTTTGTGGGCGTTTTTGGGCTTAAGAAGCATTAGCACAGTATGCTATGTGAAATGGGGCAATCCATTGAAAACGGTTTGCTTCCGATGTTTCTGGAGACTTCATTTGATATATCTTATTAAATATTGCACAACAACCCACAGAAATGCTGCTAATCGAATTAGATACTCTAAAGTCCATTTAGGTTTGAATGTGCTGTGTCACTATTAGCTGTGTGGCCTGTTTGAAAACGTTATGTAAGAAGTCTGTAATCTTTTAATTATTTTCAAAGACATTTCCTGGAATCACTTATGTAACTTGATTTCCATTTTTTCTTTTTCTTGAAAATTCAATTCAACACAAAAATACTCGATTAGACCTTCAATTGGATTTCAAGGCAGGTGATCCTGCAAACAACACAAAATAAGCATTTCTGAAGCCTGAACAAAACTATATCCATTTTAAAAACGCATGAAAAATACTCAAACAATCAGGACGTTTGACAGTGGTTAAAACATAACGCAGCTACAAATCAACAGGAAGTATCAAGCTATAATCATTGTGTCCTGTTGCAGTGCATGCTGGGAAAGGATCCAGCCTCCCAGTGACCCAGATAAAATTAAGCTGCTGTAGAAAATGTATGAATGGAAGTGTCTTGATCCAGATTTTATGTAACCAGGTTTGGAATGTAACTGATTCAATTTACTCACAATACTGGATTCAGGATCTTTTTGTGTCTTTTTTTCAGTAGGTTTTAAAATCAGTCGTTTTACTTTTACTTAAATCTGTGTGAAGCAGACAGGATACAAGCTTTACATCAATTACATGACTCCTAACAATTTACATCACCACTGTGTACAGCTGTCTGGGACTCCAGTGCAGCGGGACTGTATACTAAGTGCAATATTTAAGTACTCTTTCCACCCCTGTATGTAATCCACCTATACCTGTGTGTCTCTGTACTGACAGTGTACATGGAGGGCTTCATCATCGCCGCTTCAAACTTACCGGGAAACATCTTCACCATCCTGATGATGGACAACATGGGAGGAAAGATTCTGCTCTGTGAGTCTGACATAAATAAAACCACATATGTACTTCATATCTAGAAGTTTTAGGTCTAGTTTCAAGTCCAGCTTCAAGTCCAGTCTACCTCTTTAACACTGACAAACTAAGCTGTCAGTTTAGTGTCCGTCTTTATCACCTCTCAGTTTCACATTTTCTCTTGAATGACGTGTGAGCCTGAATCTCTTTCCCTCTTTGTTGCGTCTCCAGCCAGTAGCCTGCTGGTGTCCAGTCTGAGCGTCTTCCTCATCTACGTGGTGCGGACAAAGTACCAGAGTCTGATTTTGTCCTGCGTCTTCAGCGGCGTGTCAGTGGTCGCCTGGAACGCCCTGGATGTGGTGGGAACAGAGCTCTACCCGACACATCTACGGTACTTCTTCCTCCAACGTAGTTTAAGCTCAGCAGAGTCCTTAAAGCAGCCTTAGCAGCCTCATGGAATGTTACATTTTTTTCAGTCAGGATTTTGAATGACTTTTGTTTGGTTTAATTATGTTCTCCTGCTCTTCCAAATTCTATATAAATTTAGGGGAAATAAAGGACAAAATGTTGTAGTATTAAACATATTTTCAAATGTTGAGTTTTTTTCCTGCACCCGCTTTCCCCCCTCTGTTTTAGACTAACTCTAGCTGTATTCACACATGCACGAAACTCCTGAAAAATTAACACTTACATGTAATCTTAAGCATGAGCTGCATGTGTGAACCCTTACAACTTCAATACGACTTTACCCAGACTATTTTTCTGTCAGCTCTCTTTTCAAAAAATTTCCAAGAGGACAGGGTGAGCCAATGTGTGATTACAGCTTGTAGAGGTCAGGGAAATTCAACATGAGTGAGTGGGTGGAGATGACGACTTTTATATCATGCAACCTGTATGATTTGTCTGCACATAATGAAGCTGTTTCATTCTCTTTCCATTATGAGCTTTTCCACTCTTTGACAGTGAGCACATCCAACTATATTTAGTATTGACATAAAGGCAAAGACCTGTCATCATAGTATCAGAAATCTTCACACTGTGAGGGACACGTGTAAACAAGCTACTTTGGAAAATTTCTACATGTGCTGTCCTGAAATTATCTTGAGTGCATGTGTGAAAAGAGCTTTTGATCAAATTAATTTTCATGGTGTCGCTTCCACTCCCAAACACGACCAACAAATGATTCCTGGCTGTAGAAATCAGAGTTTTTTGGATGTATTCTGAACCCCTTCCGTTTCTTTCCTTCCTTTCAGGTCCTCTGCTCTCGGCTTCTTCACAGGAATAGGCCGGGTGGCAGCGATCATGGGAAACGTAGTCTTTGGAGACCTGGTGGACACGAACTGTGCAATGCCCATCCTGCTGGTGTCTGCGTTCCTGCTGACCGGAGGACTTGTGGCTCCGCTGCTTCCACAAACCAGAAACACTGATCTCACCTGATCGCTCAGACTCTTAATCAGATTAAATAAGCTGGGTGAATTATAAGCAATCATGGTCTCAGTGTCCTTGTGGAAGCAGACTGGAGGACTGCTGCCTTCATATCTCCTGTTTCTGTTCACAGCTGTGCCTTCTGTCATCTCTCTTTGTACGGTACCTCATTTAAAAGGCTAACAACGAGAGGAGTTGTCAAAGGCAGCTTGTTCTCTCCAGCTTTAACTTATTATTCAGGAGAGTAAGGAGAAAAGAAAATGCAGTTGCACTGTTGTTTTTTATATTTTGAGTCTGTAAAGATGAAAAACCTCTGCAGGATGAGTCACAGCATGAAATGTCAAGGACACATTTCAAGAAAATGTTGATCTTAACTCTCCAGAAATCCTTTTTTTAAGTGCAGTGGAACATGTGTGTTGAATAGACACTGATTAGATCAGAGGTTAATGTGCACCTTAGTTTTGATGCCAAAAATCATTTCACAATGTTCTCTACCTTCTGTTTTTTTTGTAATTGATCATGTGAAGGAGGGCGGCAACTGAGGATCATTTTTATAATATTTTTTAGCTTGTGTTCATTTTCACAAACAATCAATTGTTTGGTCTCTGGTGCCAAACTACTTAGAAATATGCTCATCACAACTTTCCAAAGCTTTAAGTGACATCTTGAAGTTGCTTTTTGTATCCAATCAACACTCCAAACTCAAAGCAGTCTTCTCTTGCAATCATAAATGACAAATCATAAATAGTAGGGCAGCATGCCTTTCTATGTCAGAAGCTGGATCCAGCAGTCATTGACATTCTCCAAAAAGGAAAGCATGAAACTTGGTCCCACACCACTTCATCATTCCTGCGGGAGACTGAAGACAATCATTGAACGGGGGGCTGATTACCGACTGTGATGAAGATGAACAAACCTTTATGATAGCCTGAGAGGCTTCTGTTGTCAGAGATTAAGTGAAGCTGTTTTTTTTGTTTACATTGCAGATGCAGTTTAAAAAAAACTTTGTGATTAGTAAAGCTGGTTTTTCTTTTTTTTATTAAACACTACTTTTATAAATGTCAGCTGTGTGTTTGTGTTTTTGTGGTATATCATACTTCTATAGCTCAGTTGATAGGGGCCTTGCTCTGGAACTGGAGGGTTGCCGGTTCATGTCCTGGTATAGACCATGTTTGAAAATTGGGCTGGAGAGGTAGTAGTTAATTTCCTGGGCACTGCTGAGGTGCCCTTGAGAGATACCAAACTTTTAAGTGCTTGGGGCGCCCATTTGAAGGCAGCCCCTAATTCTGAGGGAAATAATTGCATTACAGTATTTCTCAATTGCTAAAACACTAAACCCTATTGTCTGAACCAAATTCCTTAGCATCCTGAACCCATGTATTGAACCAGTCACTCTTTTGGCAAAACCATAAGCACTTTTCACCTGGTTAGACAACTTTAAACACATCCTCACTCACTAAAACACATGTTGCACTGTGATGCACTTGTGTTGCATAATGGTAAGCACAGACGTTTTGTCTTGTATTTTGCTTAATTTCCTTTTGTGATTCATTTTATATATGTGTGTGCATGTATGTGTATACATATCATTATTTTCATTATCTCTATTATTATATTTGTTATTATTTTGCTGTTATCTACTCATGTAATTGGTTATTTATCCTTTTTTACTCTTGGTTTGTTGGCCAGTCTCCCAGGGGGGTGGGGTGGGTGGGTTGCAAATGTTTTGCATAATGTATAACTTGTAATTGATTGAAAAAAATCCAATAAAAACATTTGAAATAATGGTAAGCACAGGTAGCAAAAGTTCAACACATTTGAATCACAAGTGTCACAGCTTAAACACAACGACTCAAAATTGATCACACTTGAGGCTGATGTAGGTGTAGAGGCATGCCAAGCTTGGATCCAGCACAACAGGGTTTTTTTCCCATGTTGCCTGGCCAGGGAGAATGAGGCCTGTGATGTGGATGAAGTCCTGTGGCCTGACCCAGCTCATAGAGATGATGCTGTGGCTGAATGATTGTAGACACTGTAAGCAGTTCAGTTTGATTTTGTGGATTACACTGTAATGTGCTTCTCATTTATATTTGTGTTTACTTCATATATACTGTATACAGGTGATAAATTCGGGGGATATTTTTTATTTTTTTGCAAAATTCATTTAGCCTATTGTGAACAATAAACATTATTCTACAGCTTCATGTCCTGAGCATTGTGTTTTCAGTTTTTTGATGTAGTGTGTAATGGCTGCTCAGTATTGTTTTAATTTTGATTGTCTTTGGGTATGATCTGACAACATTGTTTGGTTTTGCAGGAAGAGTCAGAGGTTTAGTGAATGTAGTTTGAAAATTGGGTTTTGTGCTTAGAGTGTTGAGAAAAAGCGTGGTGGATGTCAAGAAATGTGTTTTAGCAATTGAGAAATACTTTAATAAAGTATATTTTTTTCTGAAAGTAACATTGTCACTCAGTTCTTTCAGTGAAGACACTATCTCTCCACCCGGCTACATTTTCCATAAGCACAGAATTGTCACCAAGTTTAAATTTTTTTCGACAGAAGACACTCAACAGTGATGTTTCTGTATTTTTTATTTGTATAATAAATAAACTTGTAATACTTCAGGACCACAATTCACAACCACACACAGAGTATGATAAACCATACTGTCGATATTTGGAAGCAGATGCAGATAAAACAAGTTTCCAGACGTGAATGGAGAACAATTTTTTCACATTAAAAGTCGAATCTCTTACTTTACATTCTTCATCTTGACGTGCTGCAGTGATTGGAGGTTTCAGATGTGAGTGGTTGGATGGTAAGCAATGCAACAGGTAAAAAAAAAAAAAGACCAAAATAAAAGTGTCCACTGATGCTGCTGCTGCTCAGTTTGACTGCAATATACTCCTTTGGTCAACACAGCTGTAAATCTTTCAAACAGTAAAGAAACAATAAATTAAAACACACATAAGAAACATGCAGCTACTGGACACATAACAAAAAAAGCCACATGACCGGGAATCAAATCATTAGAGAAAGGCATGATCATAACGAAGATGAAGGCAACTCAACAACAAAATGTTTATCATGATAATAAGCACTCTTTCAATCAAAGTCTGTTGGTTTTAAATAAAAGACTCATGAACTAAACCTTTTAGTTTATCAGCTTCTAGCAGCTGTGAGCGTGTTTGGAGTGTTTTAGCTACATTTAGATAGATAATGAGTAGTTAAACATCTGTGTGAAATATGTGAAATATATTTGCTTTCTTGCTGCAATTTCATAAAAAGATCGACACCACTCAGGCCTTTGTAGGGAATATGTAACATTAGCAGCCTGTTAGCTTAAAACAGACGGTAAACAGCTAGCCTGGATGTGTCTGAAAGCAAAGCATAAAGCAATTTATAATGTCTCAACCTCAAATATTATGTGTTGTTTTTTCAATACCCACTAAGACTAAAACATGATGATGAGTGTGCTCTTTGTTACTTTAAGGCCAAGCCAGGCTAGCTGTTCTAAGCTAGGCTAACAAACTCCCCTTGTTAGCCTACAGCACAGAAGTTAACTCTCAGCAAGAAAATGTGTTACCTGAAATGTCAAACTATTCCTTTAAGAGATAATCTCAGGATGTTTTAAGAACAAATTATATATTTTTAATCTCAAAGAATAAGTCAATTGATAATAAATAATGTGCAGCTGTTGTGATATTCATATTCAGCGTGATGTTTGCTATCTTTCTCTGACCACAAAATAAAATGAAAGCAACCTCACATTTCAGCTTCTGAGATTTAGATGTTTGCTGTTTTGTCCATGTCATATGACATTAAAGATGATATCGGGGAGAATTATATGGATGATAAATCAGTGTGTCAAGAAATGGAAATATGCTGCATTGATTTTTCAATAATTAAAGCTGCTGTTGGTAGGAATGGTGTAAAAAAACTTTACTTTTTTCTGCTGGGTTTGGAGAAAAGGTCATAATGCCCATCGGTACTCATCGGTAAGTGGAGTCATTTGAGACTATTGCGAAATCTCTGTGATTTCCAATGCCTTTGCATCAAGCAATGTTATTATTCCCCTCGTTCACGTTATGACGGACCAATCATAGCTAATCTCCAATCCTCTGTCCTGATTGGTTAAGGGGCGGCCCCTACTACGTCCTCCGAGTCCGGCACTGTCATGAGTACACTTGCCGATCTATGTTGGGGGGCTAAGAAGAAATCTGGTTGGGAGGGATAGTGTTGAGATTTGAAGTCCCTCTCTCTGAACAGATGTTTACTCTGTGACTACCAACAGCAGCTTTAACATATTTGTGATTTAAGGCCCTGTACTTTATATTATTTTGAGTAGATCTTTCAGATCTTTTAAAGATACACTCTTATCAGTCTGTCTGAAAGTGCATGAACCTGTTACTACACTGCAGAATGGTTTATCACTGATTCATCCTTTTAGCTTTCAGCAGTCGCCAAAGATGAATGATCTCTCACTATCCTCCAAAGGACTGATGGTTGTAATGTGCTTCATTATTATATCACGTCAGAACTCATGTTTAATGTTCGCCAGGTTGATTACCAGTGTCGTCATGCCCGCACTAACACACACACACACACAGACACACTCGCACACACCACACCTTACTTATAGCGGTACTGTATTACATGTTGCAATACATACAATAACATTTACACATCTTCACTTTTTATAAATGCCCCATTTATTAGAATGAATATGTGCACTATAACGGCTGAGAAAACGCTCAGAGTGTGAGTCTTTCTGTTACTGAGAGGATTCTTCAGTTATTGATTAATGACGTTGATTGAACCAAAATGGAATTATTGAGTTGTAGGTAGTTGTTTTCATAGTTGAACCTTCATGCTACATTCAGGTACTGATTTTAAACACTGTGGTGTTGTGTTTAAGGGAGATTTTTTTTCCTACTGTATATGACCTACCACTTATTGTATCTACATCTTAAACAGTCTGATAGCTAAAAAAAAACATAGGAGCTAACAAATTAAAGTGTTGACAGACCTGTGCATCCACTTGTGAAAGAGTAAGTGTTGTGCAATTATTTTTAACGGTTCACAGCAAATATTCGTGGTTGGGATTTGACAGTGTTATTTTTTTTTTCTTGTAATAAGGGAAGAAAAAGATCTTATTTTATTTTGAGAATCTTTCAACTAAAAGCTGAAATACATTGTGTTTTCAAACTGCATCTTGTGGCGTTCCTCAGCAGATGGCGTGAGTAAGTATGGCCATGTCTAAATAAATAGCCTCCAGACGGGGAAGCCTTCGGATGTAAAAAGTCTCTTTACTTTTTCTCCTGTGAGCTGGTTTTAAGAAATACATATCTGAAAATACTTCCAGAAAAAGTCAGCTTTCTTTCTCAGTTCTGTCACTTCAAGATTTCAAGACTGTTTTCTTTTTTATGATTTGATTTGGAAGTATTCATTCACATGTTGAACTGCTCTGCAGCTGTAGATATCCTGCGTAATCTGTGTTGAACGGAAGCTGAGAAAGGCCATGCTTGAAATGTTCCTTTTTTTAATGCTGTTACATTGAGATAATAGGGCGTGTTGTCTAGTGATAACAGCTTTATTATATCATCATCTCAAGATAACAAAGCTAAATTTCTTGAAATGAAGAAATAATGAAATATGATCTTTAGATAGCAGGAAAAATACAGCGAACATGAGCGTTCCTGGCTTCTACAGTTTTGTCTGATTTGGATCTGGTTACCTTTGTCTCTATATTCTTACATTTCTCTTGTATGATGTATTTTTTTCTAAATACTTTGAATATTTAAAATCTTCCTTTTGAATTTCCTCTGTGAGGAATAAAATAAAATACTTCTCCAACTAATCGAGTTGCCCTTTCGTATCTTATCGCAATCACTTAAAAGATTGCATAACTCCCCTGCTTCAGTTCCTCAATATGCTGAGAAAGGTCACAAGATGCATTCAAAAACAAACATGTGGACTTTGTGAAAAGAACATTTCAGGTTTTGAACCCTTTAATAGATGCACAAATCTCTAGTTTCATTCATTCAATAATCTGGGCTGTCAAAAACTAATTTAAGGAGGAAAAATATATTAAAAATAAACACTACTGGATTGCTACCTTAAAATAATTTGAAAGGAGGGAGAGAGATTTCAGCTCAGGCCTAATTTCAGTCAATAATACCTGATTGTCAAGAATATTACCGAGCGCTGGGGCATTCAGTGAGAGTACTTTCTAAAAGTCGAGGGCTCTTATACAAAAAACTGCACTCAAACGTTCTGGAAACTTCCCTCTCAGGTTAGAGGGGGACGGAGGAGATGCTACAGGTGACAGACGATACGTGGGAGGCCTGTTTTTAGGAGAGCGGGGGGCCGTAGGGCAGAAACGTCACTGCGTCAGAGCCAGCAGGATGTCCTTCACCAGCATCGTGCCGATCACCATCTTCTCACAGTTGACCGTCAGCTGGGCGGCTCCTTCCTCTTTGGTGGCAACGGTGACCAACACCAAGCTGCTGCTGCTCACCGTCCTGCCCGCAAACCTGTGGATAGGGTGATCAGGAGGAGGAAGAGGAGGACTGAAGTCAAAGCAGTAAAGATCGGAAGTAAAGATGAAGCCGCAGAAATAAAGGAGAGATACAACAATGTTAATTTCCATAAAAACATGAATCACATTCAGGCTAAATTATGGATAAATATGGTTAGTGATGGTGCAGCTTCGAGTCCTTTTAACAGCTGTGAAGAAAACAGATCTCTTCAATCTACCAGTTATTATAAGTTCTTCTGTTTAAAACCTCTCTAATTATATATATGATCCCTTTTTGATGTTGTTTCAACCTCAATATCTCAGTATGGCAGTTATAACTCATTATAAAAATATGTGATGAGCATTGGAACATAGCTTAATCATATATAAATGTGTGTTCCTTATGTTGACTGGCCAAATGGGCTGCTATCACAACATTTCACGGCTCAATTTTCAAATCCTAATAATCACAAAAGCAAAGCCAAAACATAAACTCATCACAGCTGTGCTTTGAGCTTCACATCCGGTAAAGAACTTTTTCTACCAAGACAATATCTGTGGAAATATATATAGATATAAACAATATAAATACACTGCCAGTCAAAAGTTTGGACACACCTTCTCATTCAATGGTTTTTATTTATTTCAAATATTTTCAACATTGTAGATTAATACTGAAGACATCAAAACTATGAAATAATCTGGTTTTGCCACAATATGGATTACAACAGTAGTCAGATAGGGCTATCCATTGTGTACTAACCCTAACTCTGAACAACACAACTGATGGTCTCAAACACATTAAGAAGGAAAGTCATTCTAAAAATTAACTCTTGACAAGGCTCATGTTAATTAGAAACCATTCCAGGAGACCACTTCATGAAGCGGACTGAGAGAATACCAAGAGTGTGCAAAGCTGTCATGAAGGAAAAAGGGGGCTACTTTACAGAATCTAAAATCTAAAACATATTCTGGTTTGTTTAACACTTTTTTGTGAATTAAATAATTCCATATATGTTCTTTCATAGTTTTGATGTCTTCAGTATTAATCTACAGTGTTTCAATCAATTAAAATAAATACAAACCCTTGAATGAGAAGGTGTTTCCAAATTTTTGACTGGTAGTGTATATATAACAATAGAGGTGTGAGATTTCACAGTGAGTTTCACAGTGTCTCACAGAACAATACGTTTGTGTTAACAGCACCACAGCACATTTTGCACACTCCTACAGTGTCAGCAGCTCAGGAAAACAGACATTGAGCACCTTTACACTCTTCATCATGTGCAGAGAAACAAAGGAGAGGATGCATATTGGTTACAGTTCTTTAAAAAAAGATAAGATGTATTTCTAAAGTTGTCATCACACGAGAGAGAAATGTATCACTTATTCCATCAGATCAACATCAACTTGATTTAATCCCTGCATCATCAAACAGGACATAATAAACCTTAGAGACTCTTTGGCCAGACAGAACGTCTACCAGTGTGTCCCCGAACACATATCAAGTTGTGCACTGTACATAATTTGCAGCATTATTTAACCTAATAAACGTGTTTATAAAGTAAGACATCATATCAGCAAAAACTGAGTGATCGGAGTAGAGGATCTAAAAATCTTCCTTAATGCTGTCATTTAGTTGGCATATTCTAAGCAGCAGATTCTTGTTAGCTCTATTTACACTGCATATTTGAGAGGTGTACTGGTGGTGTGAAGTCAATCTGTCCTTGAGCCGAGGTAGGAACAGAAGCATAACAGAGGGGAAAATGTCACTGCTGTGTTTTTGAGTGTCTGAGTGTTTGTGAATGTGAAGCTTGAGCTACTTTGCCGTACTTCTGCAATGCCTTAACTCAATATAAAACAACACACTGGGACCAATATTGCACCATAATGGGGCTGAGAGTAAAAGTACAGATGTGTAATGTCAACAGAGCTTCATTATGGCACCATGCTGGAATCTCAAATTAAAAAATAAGAGCTCTTGATATATTAGACTATTGATGTACAGATGTTGTTACTTCGTCTTATCTCCTCTTTACCTGCACTCTTTGTCTGAACCACATGGGACTCTGCTGAGGTTGGCTGCAGTCGTCACCCTCTGCACGATGGCGTGTTCGTTCCGGCACTTTGCGTCCAGGGTTAGCTTCTCCGTGATCTCATTCATACCCATCAGCTGACCTAAAGGAAGGTGAGCAGAACACGGGTCAAACTGGAGAGCTCTGGAGTCAGCTGCTGCTTATTCTCCCTCTACATGTAGCATTAAATGCAAAGCAGTTTTTTAATAAGACAAATCACTCAACAGGATGCTGCTTGTACTTAGTACTGTTTCACTGTCTAGTCATTTTCAGGAGACCAGCTACAGACATATACAGTATCATTGAAGATACTGTATATTTGGCTTACAACAAAGAAATGTTATACAAAAGCTTCTCCTGCAGTTTGTTAGGAGATTGATGTAGCACATAAATATTAAAGTAATACTGAAACTTAAAGTGGAATGAACTGATGCTTCCCACTGAACACAGCAGAGGAGAGACTACAGAGGGACGTGTACGCCTCATGAGTTTATATTTCAAAGTGAGAAATTTAGCTCTTCAGCTGTTTCTTTAATGACCCTTCAGTGTGTAGATCTTTGGGGCTTTACAGGTCAAAAGACACCAAGTCTTTGGCTGTTATCAAAACTGCCTACTATACTAACAGCACATACTGATTTGGCCAAAATTCAGTATCAAGTATATGAACAAGAGCAAAATCTGAAGTATGCCAAAACTACCCGGATGTCGTACTGATTCAGGAAAATGTCACAGTATGTATTGGACCAGCCTGCCTCTCATACTGTTTCCCATAATGCACAGCACTTATTGCGATTTTTCTTTTTTCTTCTTTTTTGACGGGGGGCAACCTGATTTTAGGTGCTGTGAAAAATATTAAATTACATATAAACCACTTCTTCACTTTTTAAATTACTCGCTATCAGCTTGGCCGTTGTTACTTTCACTTTCTGAAACCGGAAACTACATTAGGTAGGTAGTATGTAGCAGGCTGTTTCCAAAACAGCCATATTCTGAAAACTCAAAATACATTTAAGGGTTTAATTTCTAAATCCAGAAGTCTATAAGCATGTTTTTAGCTGACGGCTAGCAGCATCTAACACCCAAAGTAGCCAAAATCTTAATCCTAACTCTAAGCCTAAATATCTTTAAATAGGAGAATATATATTTATGTACCTGTGCTCAGTTGTTCTGAATAGTGGAATGGTCTTCAGAGATCACTCAGTTATTTTCTGTACCAGGCTGTTTGTTCCTGCTGTAGAGGTAGACGTTTTAATATTGACCTCTATGGCGATTGACTCACTTTGGGAGGCAGCCTCAAGAGGCCATTTGAGGAACTGCAGTTTTTGGAATTTTGTATCTACAAAATCTTTTTCAGCCTCTTGCCTGCTCTGATTATTCTCCCCAAAAATCTTGCAAAAACAAGCAATCACTTTGGGTTAAGGGGAACTGTGAGACAAGCGTGTACACTTACTGAAAACCTCAATAAGTTTAAAAATCAAGGTTTGACACCGACGGTATTCATCAGGCAGTGGTGGACAATAATAAAGTTAATACTGTACTTAAATACAGTTTTTGGGTATCTGCACCTAGTATTATTTTTTGGGGAAACTTATTACATTTACAGACAAATATTACACTTTTGACTCCGACCACTACATTTTTATATATTACTTGCTCAATTTGCTCTGAAGTCAGCCGATTCATTTTCTTTTCTTTGCTAAAATCTGATCCGTAACACAATAAACTGTAAGAAAATATCTCTTTCTACAACCAGTTCAAGCCTGTTTTAGCTCAGACATCAAGTTGTCTTTTGACCTGCAAGTTGCAAACCAGTTTTGTTATTTTCAGTTTTAAATGCAGAACACAAATCAGACAAAATGAAAAATGCATTGTTACACTATAGCAAATCAAATTCCCAATATGGTCAGTGGTTATCAGCAGTTTTGAGCATTAGGTAACAGAAGTATGAATGATGATGATGATGATGAGGATGAATGTGATTAAAAGTGCCTTTTTTGAGTCTCATTTCAAAACCTTTAGTTCATGTAGTGCTTGAGGAGTGAATCAGGATCAGTGGATGAGCATTTCAAGTCATTCCTGGCGTAGCAGAGTGTGAGCGGCCTCTTTATTAAGATGCAGGTTAGTACAGGTGAGTCTTTTTAAGTGTAGCTTACCAAGGCAGGAGAGGGAAGAAGGTGGGGACAGAAGGGGGGTGTTCGAGGAGGGGGGTGAGGGAGTGAGGGGGGGTCTGTATGAGGTTGAGGCTGGCTTAAAGGCAGGTGAAGAGACAAATCTATCAAAGCCAACTTACCGAGATTCTGTAAAAGCTTCTCTATGGGGAACAGTACAAAGAGGGAGGAACCGTGGATATGACACATGTTTAAAGAGTCACTATGGGCTTGTAAGAGCTCAAAACTGGCTCAGTGTTAGTCAGGATGTGAAATGAAACACAAAACAACAGAAGCATGCTGGAAACGGTTGTCTGTAGCTGCTCTTACAAACTACTTTTGGTATCATTTCATTTGGAAAAACAGCTTAAAAGTGGGAAAAATGCTTCAGATGCAACTCAACACAGACACTTGCAGTGATGTAAACAAGTATATCCAGTGTCTCTAACACACTAACGCAAACAACACACACTTAAAAACACTGTCTGAGCACTGATATGAACAAAATGGCTCAAAATAGATGTGTACCTGTTTCTGATGAGTATGTGTGTTCAGGTGTGTATGTGGTGTACCTCTCTGTAACTCTATATTATGAGTCTTGGGTTGTTGTCTTGTTTATTTTGTGCAGTTTTTTGAGATGAGGTATGTGGATAACTTAGTTGCTGTCAGACTTTGGATCAGGGATATTCTGAGGGACTTATTTCCAAGTCGTGTTAACAAAAATTTGAATTCTGATTGACTGATCTAAAGGTAGGACAAAAGACACTGAGATAAAAGTCTAAGTTGAGCACAGCCAACACAGGATCACTGAGTCTGCTGATGAACAATGTCAAATTGGTTTTTCAAGTGTGGCTAATGTTAGCAGAGCTAGCACCCCCAGCATGTGATCCTCCTTGCAGGTTAACCTCCGCATGCCTGAGCTGGTTACCCATTGCTTTGGTCAAGTGGTTACATGCCAGTTTAACTGGACAGTCTACATTCAACTTTATCTCCATTTCCCAGATCAAAATAGTGACAAACTATGCAGCGTTACAAGATGCAATCTGACACCTGCGCATGTTTACATCCGGGTAGTAGACTATTGTAGCATCATGGCACCAACCTAGACACCAACCAGAGCTGCAGCCCTGGCTTGTGGTGGGTGGCTGCACTATAGCAAAATATACCAGCATATCAGGCCTATAGTAATGTTTATAATAACTTGTTTCACCAACTAGTAATTTGAGTAGCGAGGGTGACAACATTTCATAGCTAAGTCGACTACATTTGCACATCCCTACTGTGGATAAGAGCTAGCTTTTATCTGCCTCTGGTACAATACATGGAATGGTACAATTCGTGTTAAATATTTTACATGGTCTCTTTACTGTGCTTTGCTAGTGTATGGTGCAGTTTATGTCTACTGCAGTAGAAGTTGAATGATGTCTCTCTTTCTAATTGCTGTGACTTATATTTAAATTTCTATAATGAAAAATCTGTCCTCAAAGCGTGTTATCAGATACATATATTTCAAAACCATGTGTTGCATGTCACATCAGAACTATGTGCTTTAAGGTAAGTGCTTTCTTTTTTTTATTAGTCCTCTGAGCTCCAGATTTCTTAATCATCAACTCAAAGTAACTTTCGGTTAAATCCTTTATATTAAAGGAAAAAAACAACGAAATGTCTTGAGGTCCTGCAGGCGCATCCACTCTATGATAACTAACAGAACCACCTCACACAAGTGACACTGGACTATTTATAAATACTGCAAGTGCAGGTGTTGAAAGAGGAAATTCAGATCAAGGATTACGATTGAAATAAAGGAAAAAAACATGCAAAACTGTGACTGTTCATGTGACTTTGTCATCTACTGTAAAGGTTATGTCTTCAAATGGACGATGATAAAAGAATAAAATCAAAAGTGTGAAAAAATGTTCCTCTTAAGAATGAATAAACTTGTCTAAATACAGGTGTATTTATCTATTTCAGTTTTTGCAGCTGATACCACTGAGGATAAACGTCAAACAAATACTGATGATGAGAGATTCACATGATTTATTACGTGATTTATGACGTAGACTTGTTCCTCTCCCACTTTAAATCTTAGACATTTCCTTGTCTTATTGTGATTTTATCTGATAGTAAAAATGACAGTTATAAAATGCACACATTGGAGCTTAGAGCTATAAAGGTGCAGCAGCTGCAGTGATTTAAGCTGAAACAGGCCTGATTTACTGACAAAATGTCCCTCCAGTGCCTCTCTAACAAGTAATCAAATCTAAACTGAAATGATAAGTCAATGTCAAATGTTAGGATCCAAAACACACTGATAACTTATGACAACCTCTTGTATGATCTCTGGATGATTAGGTTTGTGAGAGGGCTTCATAAATGCTAAACTTTCTCCTCAGTCTGCCTCACAGACTCACCTTGCTCCTTTTTAAACTCGTTCTCTGTGAGGAAGACGGGCCTCATCAGCTCCCCAACGGGCGGCTGAATGGACACGAAGAATTTCCTGGTGTGTGTGCTGAAAATAGAGATAAGACATGAATAAAAAGAGAGAGAAATGATCATTATGTTTATGAATGAAAGAGAACTTCTGACTTCTTATGAGTTTCCCCAGTGCCGGACACACACAAAGTATAAATCCCGGATGAGAGATCACAATGCTCACCACAGCTGGAAGTTTGCTGCTTGTGTTGAGTCGCTGAAATCAATGCCCATCACGGCCGTGGCTGTCTCGCCTGCTGGCAGCAGCTCTGTGAACACGCAGGAACAAAAAGACAGCAGTATTGAAACCATGTCATAAACCTTCAGTCAGACGCTCAGCAGCTTTGATCTGAGATGAAACACCTGTCCTGCACTGCAGATTGTGTGGTTTGTGATGTGAGGTTTAGTGGAAGGTCTAGACTGGGCTGGCTTTGAACATGTGCTTAGATCACATGGGAGCAGGAGAAGTCTGAATTGATTTAAAAAATGTAAATGGGAAGAGTAAATGGAATAGACTTACACAGCACTTTTCTAGTCCTGAGACCTCTCAATGTACAGCACAGAAACACTTGACCTGAGCAGTAAAGCTCATTTCCATACATTAAAAATTGATCTATTATGAGAGCTCAGAATAAGGAATGCTGCAGTTTTTGCGTCTGTTTTCAGGTTTATTAGAGTAATAACTCAATCTAGTTTGGATCAAATATTAATCAAACATTTAGTCAGCCCATCACTCACCGATTTCAGGAAACTCTTTGACCCTCATCCCAGACTGGAGCTTCACGTCCTCTATGTGCAGGTTCTTGGTTTCGGAGGTGGCGTTGTTGGTGAACTGCATCTGCACCGCCACCATGTTAGCATCGGGGCTGAACGGCTGTCGGCTGAAGCAGTACTCCACTGACAGACCCTCCCCTGTGATCCGGTGCAGCAGCTCGTAGCTCTTCAGTGCACTGGAGGGAGCGATGGTCTGTAGGCGGAGGAGGAGATGACGCACAATTAACAATCACAAGACTGTCTTGAGCATGTGGGCTCGATGTATTTACTACTTGATTTGTTTGAAGGCTTAGAAACTCAGGTAGAGTTCAGAATATCTTTTCATTGACTATGCTGGGACATTCAAAGTCTGGAGTCTAGGCTGCATGATGCTCTTAGACACATAAAGACTTTTATACTGAAAACTTACAAAGGCTGTGAAGATCACAGGGTGCTGCAAAGCCAATAAAGTCTATATAATATATCATTGCGGTGTTATTCATAAGAAATACACTGCAGTGGACAGACACCACTTTTATGTTATGTGCATGAAAGCAGGACCACAAACCAATGGCTGCTGGTGCTAAATCCACTTCTGTAAACAGTGTAGTTGCTGTTGATGTTTGTTTTCTCTTTAATCTCCACTGGGAAGTTAGATTGCACATTTTTTTTTATCTTATCCCCTTTATTTAATATTCTTATTATTGCTATTATTACATTTCTGACTAATTTATTTTCAAACTGTGAATTACAATTCCATTATCATCTATATTGCTTATTTTTTGAATTTGTATTCCCTGTATTTTCATAAAATGTAAAAAATAAAAATGCACAAAAATGATTTACTTTGACTGTAAGAAATAAAAATATCATTATAAAAAAAAAACTGTGTAGTGGTGCAATATTTGCTTATAATAAGAGACTGTCTGAGGTAGCCTCCAATTTTAAGACTTGAGACCAGATCGTCTTATTTATTCATGTGATTCTATCGCTTTTATTGGTTGACTATTTTCTGATATGCGTTTTAAATGGAACCTTTAGCACTTTTATCATTTAATCATGTCTATTCATTTTACCATTTTTACTGTTAGATAGGTTTTAGGATATTTTTGTATGTTTTGCACATTAAGTAGTCTGACATCTGTCTGACATCTGTCTTGTAATTCTGTATTGACATTACATCTCACTGGCTGCAAAACAAGTTTACCTACGGGTACAAATAAAGTAACCTGAACCTGAACCTGAATGAGAAGTGTATCTTGCTTGCACAATAAATGTATTTCAATCATTTAGTTCAGACAAGACTCTCAGGTCAAGGTTTTAATCGGTCAATATAGCAAACACAAATTTAGTGATCTTGCTCTGGAAGCTCAACACAGACTCTCCCTGAGCTGTCACAGCCACTGGTAAGACTCAAAATTAAAAGAACAAAAGAATAATCAAAATTTCTTCTAAAACTTGATGCTAAATGTGTGCTAAATGCCAGGAGGTGGAGGGAGTTAAATTTGTTAAGACAGAGCTGAGGACATAGTTGTTGTTCCAGACTGAATGAGCACCTTATGATGATGTGAAGTACTTCTTTAAGTATTTGGGTGTCTGGGATTGATTATGCAACATCTGACTTCAAGAGACTGAATTCTCAGAATCACTGCAGGCTCCATTGAGCCGTGAGTCAATCTCCCTTGCCTTTAGATTGAGTCAGGGATCCTCTCCTCTCCCCTAAATGAAAGTGTGAAATAGAGTGAAGATACCGAGGAGGAGGAGGGTGTACTTACTGCAGGTGAGAGAACAGCATCAGACAGAGATAATCCCTCCAGGTCGGTCACAAGGCTGTTTGAGAGGAAGTTGTTGACGGGTGTGACTTGAGGAGATGGAGCGGGCTCAACTGGGAAAACAGAGGAGGGAATGAGAGGCATCAGGCAGGCAGATTCAGGTTAATATCATCTCTACAGGGGACAGCTGTTTGTTCTCTGATAGCCACAGCAGCTGGTTGCTGTGGTTTTCAGAAATAATAACACAGCCGAATAACGTCCTTGTGAAAAAGACATTGCCTAACTGAGGTTGCGTCGGCACTTTTGCACTTTCTGTCAGAGCAAAGATGAAAAGACTCACAGTCGTCAAGGTCGAGCAGAGACATTTCTTTCTTCTCCTTCTTGCTTACTTTCTTGACAGGCTTAGAGGGAGGTTTGGATTCAGCTGCCTGGGAGGTGATGAAAGAAAAAAGACATGAAAAGGTGCAGATTTTTATGTTCCTGTGTGCAGTCTAAAACCAGGGAGGCTTGGTCCAGAACTCAATAACAAGAATACGGTCTTAGTTTTTATGTTTTATACACCTAAATCAAACAATTGAAGGCGTCTTTGATACCTTTTTTTTCTTTTTGACTTCAACCTCAGATTCAGAGTCTTCAGACTCAGACTGGCTGCTCTCAGACTCACTGTCCTCATCGTCAGATTCAGACTCTGTGACGCTCTTACGTTGTTTAATCTTCCTCTCGTGTTTCCTCTCCTCTTCACTGCTCTGCTCACTGAAAAGAGAAGAGAGAGAGATTATAAGAGGGGACAAATGATCAAACCCAAGTATTTACAGTTAACATATAGGGCTTTGAGTTTAAGAAGAAAAGGATGATAAAAGAATGAAGACATTTGGACCTGAGTTTGGTTAAAGAGGAACAACATGAATGTAGAATAAACAGATACACTGATCCAAAGTGCCTGCAAAAGGTCGGCGTTACACGTTTCATAGAAGCAGATAAAAAGAAACATGTTGTACCTTTCACTTTCTTGCACAGGCTTCTTTAATTCCTTCTTTTTCTTTTTCTTGTCCTTTTCATCCTCCTCCTCCTCCTCTTCTTCAGACTCAGAGCCACTCTCGCTTTCTTCGCTCTCTGATCCCGACCCGCTCTCCTCGCTGCGGCTGCCACTTACGGAGCTGCTGGCAGAGTCGGACTCTGAGGAGGAGAAGGTCAGAATGATTCTGTTAAAATACATCATTCAGATCCATCCACATCGTCGTCGTCGTTTAAGGTTGTTGAATTCTTTAACACTTCTGCCGTTTAAGAGCCACAAGGGTAAGCTTGAAAATGAAATTTGAACAAATATTCTCAAAGTTATCTTTCACAAAGTAGTCAAGCAGAAGCAAAAAACTCTGTAGATCTTTTTTCAACTCTGAAAATGGATCAATAATGGAGGAAATTTGTGAAAAATAGGACCCTAAAGCAAAATCAGACAGCAGCATTCATATTAAGAATACTGTATCAATTTCCAGTTAACTGAGAGTTTTATTTCCCCCCTCTTTAATGTAAACTCAATTTCTATCACTCTGAATTTTAGACCCACAAAATTCAATTAGAGACGCACCAAACATTTTTGACGCTAAAAACAAGTTTGATTACTTCAGTAGATAATTTCCAAAATGCTGTCAAAACACCAAAGACAACTATCAGTTGATCCTACTTCAAGTTTTTCTTGTGTAAGAGAAGTTTTTCATTTCACCAGGTGTGTACAAATAAGAGTAAAAACAGTCCCTAACAAATACACGTCTGGTTTAAGAAGCCTTAAAAATAATGAACCACTTTCTAGGGCCACAAACAGGAAGTCTTGAAAGTTAAAGCTCCTCTGAGGAACTCTACACTAGTGTCGATTTTGGCGCCCCCTCTGGTCAAAGTGACATCTCTTATCTATAGTGATGTTTTCTGCCTAAAAATCTCACCCTGCTTTCTTTTAACAATCAAATGTATCACTGTCTGAGTATTTGTTGTGACAGGAGTCTAAAAAGGGCTTTTCAATTGTGTTGGAGCTATTTACATTGTTTCGTATATTTGATTATTTTTACTTTAATCAATTGATTTAATTTAAGGTAATTAACTTTGATGCCATAGGGGTAACAGTACATTTTGTTACTCTCTTTTATAGGTTGATAATTTTGCACCGGGTGACGTCTATATAGATGGGCAGGTAAGATAGGAGGGGCGGACACCGGGGATGGTGAATGGAGATTTGAAAGAGACGCTACCTTTTGTTTGAGAGAAGCTTTTTTGTTGTACAATCAACCACCAAAAGACTGAATACTTGCCTGGACATTGACACTTGTTTGGACACCGTGTAAGATCCACTCTCCCCGTGAGATTTAAGTTTTGTAAGCTGACCAAGTCAAATAGCCACTACATAGGGTATGATGTAGACATTCAGTCTTTTTCTTAATGGCTTTGTTTGATTTTGTAGGTCATAAGGGGGGGATCTTAGTCGGTTTCATTACAAGTTAAAAGCTCCTCACAGGAGCTTAAGTTGATGGACTGACTTACACATGACTGTTTTGGGCTTTTTAAAATGACATGCAGACAATAAAAATCAAACACTGAATTATGGCAGGCATCTTGTTGATGGGTGTTGGCTGTGTATCTCAGCACGAATACAATGAAATCACACATCAACACATCTGTGGTTGCATCTACTAGTTAGACAAAAAGTATGTAAATGCACAGACACAGACAGAAGCCCCCAAAGTTACCACTGTCAGCAGACTCAGTCGGCCCAGACTCGCCCTCTGAGTCCGAGTAGAACGGCTTCTCCACCTTCTTCTCCTTCCTCTTCTCTCTGCTGCTGCACTTGGTCCATTCAGGCACCTGGCAGGGGAAGCGGAGTTCAAACAGTAAGCCGTCAGCTCTGCCTCGGTCAGAATAAAAAAACCCTCAGACAGCAGCAAAGACGTGGGCAGATTACAGTAGCATGGCCATGAATGCCTCTGCCTGGGCGTGATGCAGCCAAATAAAGCCAGCGGTCAGATCTGCTTTTAGATCTGACAGTCAGACAACAGATTCAGAACAGACAGTAACGCTTGCATGGAGCTTTTCTTTCTTTTTTTCAACAGATAAATGTCAGCACCAGGGGATGCCTTCATGACCAGTTGCAGAAATGGCTTTTCTTTTAATATAGGGAGCAGTTCCATTAAGAGAAGTGATGTCTTCGAGGAGCCGTGACCATCCTCCCACACTTTAAAAAAAAAAACAGGCCATCTGTCTCACTCTTACTGTGACCAAACTCATTAACTAAAACCATCAGCTAATGAGTGTGGACATCTCCAAACCCCATTTAAAACCCACAGGGCTGCTGATGCATCTCGCTGTGTCAGAGGAGCTCACGTCCTGCTAAAAGAATCACTTCTTTAATGGTAGAGACCGAGGAAGAGGGTGCTGTGTATCAGGTAGCTTTGGCTGAGCTAAGCACAGAACAGCGACTACGTTAGGCGGGGTGTCAAAAAGCACTCGGGTTTTGCCGTTATGTGGGTGTTGAGGCTAAAGGAGTTGGGCTCTTTGCCGCTAACTGACTCACACTCGTTAATGTTGTGACTCTTTCAAGCAGCGTAAAAACCTGGCGGATGTAGAAAAGAAAAGATTGGGATGGAGGTGAGAAAAGGAAAAAGAAGGGAAGATTTTAGAAAAAACGTCAGGAAAGCAAGAGAAACAGGCACAGGAAGGTTTCTGGGTCTAAAAAGAAGACGTGTGAGAACAGTTTCTGATAACACAGAGACAGAAATTAACCCCAAATATCATCATAGTACACTTGGCTACCACAATATCAGGCTGCTAATTAGCTTATCAAATGATCAAGGTACTTTTTCAATGAGTATACTCCAATATAACTTAAATATATACTTGAATATATACTTAAATAAAGAAATCAAAAGTAAAAAGTTTACGTTCACTTGTAACTGAAACTTCAACAAAATTCACAACAATGCATTTAGTATAAATGTGTCATCAGTGACAAAGCAGAATGTTGAACTGGTATGGATTCAGATGGGTTAGATGAGGATGAGAGGGGTGATACAGGAGAGGGAGAAAGCGGACATGAAATAAGAACCACTCAGAATCACACATCAACATTTGTGACACTTTCACGCGTTGTGTCACAAATTTCACGTGAGACCGAAGAGGTGCGGGAAGAGAAACAGAGTCTACTTTAATGAGAATGCAACCTCAAGGACTAGGAACCTGGTTGTGCTGGAGCTTTCTGCCTTGTCTGGGGTAAACAGCTGCATTGGGAAAGTGTGTTTATCGAAAGAAAGTGAACTGTTGAGGTTCAAACCTTTCTGTTTTCAACAAATATAGGACATTATTTCCATTTGAACCTAGGCCAGGGATTGTATTTTTGAAAGAATGAACCTCTTCTCTCAATCTTTAGCTCCTTATCTAAGAATAATGGAATACTTGATACAATCAGTCATTTGAAAGTGTTGGATGTTGGCTCATGAAGATCAAACAGCATGGCCACTTTCTCAAAGACTGTCATGTCATCTCGTTATGTAGCTTTTAGTCATTTTTAAATCGTATGGTGCCATTTGTACTTTTTTTTGTGTGTGTGATTTGGTTTCTCCTCTCCCATCTTATTTTCATTTAATTTTACTTTATTTTTTTGTTTAATCTTTACCTTTTTAGGGAGACTTTTTAACATCTGGCAAGGGTCTACAGATGTTAACTACCTTTTTGGCTAATTCTGGCATATTTACAGAAGTGTTAATTAATATGCATGGTCCTTTTAAATGAATAATAAAAAAAAAAATATATATATATATATGGCTCAAAACAATTATCTGTATGTAAGAAGACAACATGACACTAATCTTCAGTTTGGGAACTCCAATTCTGAAGCCTCAAGATCAGCATTTCTGCTATCACCATCTTTCTTCCAGAGCCAGGAATGACCATATTTGGACAAGACACTGCATCACTTTATCCCTATCCTGGTTGAGAGGTCGCCGAAGTAGTGACTTCTAAATAATACCCAAAACACACCTTGAGTCATCATCAACTATACTGTAAATGGGACTGTGATTAGAAAATGAGCGTCACATGAAAATGTGCCCGAGAACATTTGAAACTAGAGTTTAAATTAAGAAGTGTAGCTTGATGCAGCAATTCCTGTGATGGCCAGCAGGGGGCAAAACAGATGTTGGACTATGTAGAGGTCTTTGAAGTAAAGGACCCTTCCTCTCAGTTGATTTACTACTTCAGAAGCATTTTCCTATCGAGCTTACTGTCTCAATTGCTAGTTTCAAGCCTTCTCAAGCACATCATGATTTTCCTTTTTCAATGACGGTCTCATTTAAAGGGAAATGGGCGATACTTCACTGTGTGCTGGAGGCATGAGCTACCTCCTGATTGCTCCTCTCATCCCAACATAATCACTTCTGTCTTCCAGTACAGAAGATGATACAACCAAAATGCTGAAATCAATTCTTCAAATCATAAATGAATAGTTAGTCTACAAGTAGAAGGCTCCAGGACAAGCAAGTTCAAGGATTATGTTCTGAGATTATGGACTTCTTTTCTAAGAGAAAGACTTCACTGTCAAGCTTAGCCGTCTAATCCTCTGGACTGGAGTAATTTGCTGCTTGAATCAGCTTCGCCTTTTAGTGTTAGCACCATCTTTCATTGTATGACTTGAATTCTACATTTTTGATCTCTTTAAAGAAGATAAAGAATAATCCCTTTCCACTTGAGACAAAAAAACAGCAGTCATGTTTATCCTCTGTTAATCTACACTAATTCACAGCCAAGTCTCATGAATCTTATCCTGCCGGCTTGATCGTCATCAATTACTGCATGATGAACCAGAAAAGGACTCAAAGAGGAGATAGAAAGCAGTCATCAAAACAAACACCACCGCACTCCCAAACCGAGCAGGAGGAGGAGGAGAAGGAGGGGGGGCACCTCTCGCCAGTCTCCTAGCAAGCCGATCCGCCCCTCGCCGGTGGTAATGACTTCCTCTATCTGTGGAGATGCACAATGTGCAGAGTGAGAGCCTGTCAGAGAGGTCAGGGCTTCAGAGGATCCACTGACCCTCTGAGCGTTACAGCCTCAACATCAGTGGATGTAAAGGGACTCACAGAAGGATTATAATGCAGTGTGCTTCTTAAATGAAGGACCATCCCAAAAGTTTCTGCTGATTCTTTCTCTTACCTACATATCAGGTTTCTTAAACATCATTGCTGAACATTTTTAAATGTTCTCTGGACCTTTCAAACCCTCCAGTGTTTTTTATCTGTTGTATAAACTCTTAATAAAACCCCGCACTGATCTGAGACAAGTTTGTAATCCCACAATCCTTTGAGAAGCATTCAGCAAATTTTTTGAGCATCATTTAAATCTATTAATAATCCTAAGAAGAGTGAATGTGGATGTTTTGCATTCAGAGTCATTTGCCTCCAGTAGATTTGGTTACTGAAGTGTCTCTGCACTTGGAGGGCCACAGATATAAGATTATCACCAATTGATCCTAATCTTAAAATACTTCAAGTGTTACGTTTTGCCTTAGGGTTAGAGAAGTTGGCTCAGGTGTTTCAGCTGACTGAAGTTGATTATTGTGAAAATATATCTACACTGTAAAAAGAAAACTTAAAATTGTTGGCCTGAAAATGATTTTTTGGTTAAGTAAACAAAAGATGTTCCATTTTGTTGCAAACTACATCAAAGTAGTTATCTAAACTACCTGTATTAAAAGTTTGTTGTGTAAAGTTGGTCTCATTTCATAAGTTAGGTTGGCAAAACTTGAAATTATCGGTTTGAGGCTCGACTAAATTATTTGAGTATGCTTCAGGCATAGAACGGGGTCTCCAACTGAAATCTACAGGGGTCTTCCACACTTGTAATTCCCCACATGTGGCGCCATCTCTCCTGTCCCGTGTGGATTTAATCGCCCTAAAGGTGAGTATTTTGTTTGAGTATTGTACTGAAACTCTAGCTTTACAGTTGGTCATTGATGGTGAGTTGATTGACGGTTAATGTAACTTTAATTTGTTTAGTTAGTTAGTTTAATAAGGCATGGTCATTACCAATAGTTAGCCGCCTTGAACATTAGCTAGCTGCCTTGCAAGTGGGAAAAAGGTGTAGTAACGTGCAGCAACAAAGGAACATTTTCTCAACAAAAAATAATAAGTTGGCACAACTTTCACTTCTTAGTGTGTAGAACTCAAAACTTAAAGTCACACTACATATGAATGATAAGTTATCTCAACAAAAACGCATCAGTTGGCTCAAATGTAAGATTTCTAGTTAGCCTCAAACCTCAAAAATCTACAAGTGTGGTCAGTGTTATTTGTAATGTTGTCTGTTTGACATCAACAAATATGGTAATGCAGATACTGTTTTCTCTAATATCTCTACTTGTATTTGTTTAAGATTGTCTTAGGTTAACAGGATTTTTGTACCTTGTTAAAAAATCTAATCATATGTACATTGTTGATGTCACTATACAAAAGGTGCTCATATATGTATCTGTCACCATTATTGTATAATCCTGTGAAGGCTAATACATTTTTTTTTTTTTTTTAAACTCAAAAATCTAGGGCAGACAGTTGACTTGAAATTTTGAGTTTTCACAGCTTTTTCATTTTAACAGTGTATAAACAGTCTACCTCAAACTGATTTGTAGTCTTGTTTGGGTGTTAATCTTACTCATTGTACTTTCAAATCATAATAGAATATGAATAAAAAATCTATTAGTGTGATTATAGATGTAAATCCATTCAATGTAGAAGTAAATATTCATCTTAAATCCAAACTTAACTCAGCTACAAGGAACAAACGCAGAGGAATCAAGTTATCCTGAATAGACTTGTGCAAAACCAGCAATCAAAACTCATCTTACATGTTGTTCAAGTTAGAAACTATAAGCAAAGATCAAAATGAGGCATCTTTGTATTTTAGTTAGGTCAATAGTTCATCGTGCAGTCATAATCGTTTGCAGGGCTTTATAATTTCATCACAAGCTAAGGTTATTTGATTCCTTCTTGGCCCCATTAAGATAGTCATTGGGGTAATTGGAGTATGGTATTGCAAATCAAGTTATGAGGTATGTGGTCCGGAATTCAATCGGATGTTGGAGGGTCTTTGAATGCAGCAACAGGGCGGCATTATCTCATGTTATTTCAGAGCATGAAGCAAAGCTAGAACAAAAGCATGAAATCGTTCACTGTGATGGATAACATACCTGCCTGGAAGCTGGGAATTGAATTAGACCTTAATGAAATGCTCTTGAAAACGCTGGAAACAGACGACACTAATGTAACTGATGTAGCCAGCTGAACCTCCTGGTATGGTCTTTTATGACGTGTCTCTTGTGTACCTCCGGTAAATTAAATATAAATGATAATAAAGTATATACAGCAGTGCACCTGTGGCCTCATCCTGAAATCTGCGTCACATGTAAACCATAAGTTAACTCTGGGTGTGAGACATCGAGCTGTGAGTTAATAAGTCGGCACTAAAGTAGCAATTATAAACACATATGACAAAGAAACCAAGTCTTGAGTTCACTCTTTGAATTTCAAATCAAGTGATTTTGTGATTTTTGTGATTTTCTTGATTTTGGTGCACTCAAGTTTTGATTTCATGTCTTCATTCAGATCACATTGTTAGTCATGAACCGATGGCACATGGAGGTATGGCATGGAGAAGGAGAGGAGGGGATCTACTGAGTTGGGATGATGCTATGCACTGTGCACTCTTAATGCACTCAGATCAAATTTAGTCTTTGTTCAGCTTGAGTTTCTACCTGGAAATTTGCAAATCAATCAAATGAAACAACTATTACCAGTATCCTTTTGAAATATTGGTAATATTGAGGATGTAAATGTAAAAGGACTACAGCTGTTGATATTAAACTGTAGATACATGTTATAAAACTGGGGCTCTGGCTCCCAAATCTGTCCTCTTGGGTATCACATGTGCTATTGGCTCAAACATTGGTGAGAGTTCACCTGGACGGGGCGAGTCAGCTGCTGCCAAACAGAAGCAGATGCAGCAGAGAGGGTGAGAGTTCACTGAAAGTTTTCACAGAGAATCAGATCTTATTCAAACAGAGGCTCTAATCCTCTTTGTGTGACTCGTCACCTCTGTGGAGGGGGGGAGTTGTTGACAAGCAGCATCCACTTCAAAACGGATGGAGTCGCATGTTAGCGATGAGCTGTTAATGCTAATGAGCTGTACGTGAATGAAAAGATGGCCAATGAGAGGAATCAATGTTATATTGGAGTTAATGTTATATTGGATGTGAAGCTTTGGTGACTCTGTCCGGCCCCTCTGAGGCACTGCTCTGGGGCAGAAGCAAACGCCGCTCCCCTCCACCTTTCGGGGCCCCTGGAGACCCCAGAGGGCCCCTGTGTCTCTGTAAGTTACTGTTCCCACTGCACGCACAGACTCCTTCACCTCCACGTTGCGCACGGAGGGGTCAGGGGCGGCTTCAGGCCAGTCAGGCAACTCCTGGTAGCCGCCAGCCTTGGCATTCAGCAGGTGGGACAATGAACCCAACTGGAAGTGGTCTCGATCTGCAACAAGACGAGAGAAAGGGAATCTAGAGGGCACATTTTAACATACAATGCTTACATTTTGAATCTACTTTGGGGGTTTTGAGGGATGTAAACAGGATGTACAAAGTCCACATGGAGTAATTCAGTATTTTGGTATAAAGGCTGAGAATTGTCTATAAGCAGTGTCACACATGAATATACAGACAACAATCACCCTGGACTTGTTACTCTCTTTCCCTCAAAGACTTCTTTCAAACTGTATCGTACCTTTAAAAGGAGACTCAAGGACTGGTGCAGGTTTGAGGGCGAGGAACAGTTTCTTTGCGTACTTGCTGAGAGCTCCACTCTTCTCAGTGGGAACAATGAGCTGGCGGATAAAGCGAGCTCGATCGCGGATGTCGTAGTTCTGGTCGTACTTGGCCAAGTTGAGAACATACTGCGTCAATAGTTTGGTCTGTGAGAGAGAAATTGAAAGACACTTTAGATTAGGATGGTTGTGTTTGAAGAGGAGCCAGCTGTAGTCAACAAGTCAGACCAATTTAATGAGGCTCAGGGAACACTACTTGAGTAATTAGTCGACTAATGAAGTATCGTTGAGGGATTGCAGGTGTTACCCAGCATTTTCTGTGATTGCTTAGATGTTGCGAAGTAATTCTAAAGGTAATGTGGAGGTGTTCTGGGTAGTTGCCTTCGTGTTTCTAAGTATTAAGGGGGAACTGGTTCCTGGGTATTTTTAATTGTATTCTAAGTTGTTTGTTGAATTGTTGAGTCAATGGAGTGTTTGTAAAGGCTGTTTCTGAAGTGAAGTAGCACACACTGTTTATGAGATCCATTTCTTTGTCTTAGTCAATCCTATCAAACATTTGGTTCAGACCTGTTTGGAGTTGGTGAGATAGAGCTTGGCAGCCAAATTGATGATTTGAAGCTTGACTATGTCTTCTTCATTAGTGAACGACTTTGCCATCTTCCTCAGGACATCTGGGGCGATCTTTGGTACGTGCTCACAGTACTCTCCTATCAGCCACAGGATGCTGGCCCGAGCCATCGGCACCTGAAAACAGGATAAATCAAGTGAAAAGGTTGTGTAAATATACCTCTCCTTCAGGTACTACACAACGATTTAAACTCCAAAGGACTCTTGCAAAACAAAGAACACTGGTTTCTTTTGATAATCCAAAACCAGCATGTTGAGAAACAGACTCTCACCTGGATGTTGTCTGTTAGTTTTGCCATGTGCTTGATGATGTCGCTGTGCTTCTCCGGCTGCATCTGCAGAAGCTTCTTAATAACCACCACAGACTCAGCTACCACCAGCTCTGTTTAACAGAAAGAAGAGTCACTCTTTGAAATTTGAAATAGGATGTTCAACAAGTTTTCTTTGTCTTATGTTAAACTTGGTTACTGAAAATGAATTGCATCTTAAAGATTCTTATCTAATCTTCAAAAAAGAAGAGTAACTTCAAGTAATATATCTTCTTGTTCTGTTTTATTATTAACAAGTGCAACTTCACAGGCTTCAATGAATAATCATATTCACCGAGATTCTCCCCCAACAATAACTCCCTCTGCTTTAAATACTCCAGTTTCTATCACTTTTTATGTCACACAGGAATACGTACCATCTCTGTTGGACAGGAGCTGCACCAGGCCGTTCAGACACGTGTCCCTCACTTCACCAATGTTAGTAGCACAGCGGCCGATGGCTTGGATTGTTGCAGCCACGAAGTCTTTATCCATGCTTTTGATGTACGTCTGCAGGAAAGAGATGCTTGCTCAGCAAAAGACGAATCCATTCCTACTAATGTTCAGACCTGCACAATTATTCTGTCTCACATTACCTGAAACTCTCTGAGGATGGTGGAAATGTTTGTCTCGTTGGCCAGATTGGTGAGGACTTCCAACTGCAGAGGACAGAAAGACAGTTAATTAGGACAGAGGTTCCCAAAGTGTGGGTCGGGACCCCCTGGGGGGGTGTGGGACACAAAATGGGGGGTCATAAGATACCTTTTTTTTAAAGTATTAAGTTATCTAAAAATATTACATTTTACCCATTACAGACCAGCTAAATGAAGCCACTTCGAGGGACAGTGAGGGTCCTGAGTCTTTGGCACCTACAATTTAGGGGTCACAGGCTGAAAGTTTGGGAACCCCTAGATTAGACCACTGCCATCATTGCTGTGGAGCTTTTTTCTATGGCATTGTCTACTTACAAGAACCTGTGCCAATAACCGAGCGCTCATGTTTCAAATCATACTCCCATTACACTCAAATTCATGTCGAAACCTCAGAACTAGCTTCATTCTGATTCAAAAGGAGTTGATTCAGCTTGATGTTCATCATTGTTGCTTTTCTACAAGCAGCCAGCTCTGGGTAAGTGAGTTTAAAACGATTGAAGATAGGCATAAGACGCTGCCAATGTACTGTGAGTAAAACCACCATGTGTCAGAGCTGAGAGGATCAAAATCCTCCTGGGAGTCAAAACCAAGATTAAAGAGAGAAAAGGAAAGAACCTTGAGGACTTTGATCTGAGTCGGGTCTGTAGAGCGGATGTAGAAGCTCTTCAGGTACGGTTCAAACATCCCCTGTGAAACATAAAGACAGGAGGAGTAGAAACCTCAGTACATGTGCAGCTCAGTCAACTTTTAACAGAACATTAACAAATCAAAAGTTGTGTCTCACCCGTCTCTTGATCGTCATTGTTGCCACGTTCTGGAGAACAACAAACTGGACTTCACTGCAGGAGGGGACAGAGATAAGATAGATTGATGAAGAAAAAGAGTTCAATAATAATGACTCAACAAAGTTTAAGTCTCTTTGCATTCCTGTCTGCTTAACCTAAAGCCCCTGTGGTTATCAACGGACGTTTATAGGCACTAAACCTAACATACCTGCATGAAAGCCGGGAATTTAAGTAGACGTTAATGAAATGCTCTTGAAAACGCATGAAAACAGACAACACTAACGTGAAACGCCAGCTGAGCAAAAGACACCAGATTGGTAAACTATGCTGTAATTTACTGGATCTCCCTGAAATGTTTGCTGTTTCAGATACTCAATAAAAGTAATATTATTTAAGCCACATGAAATAATCATCCAGTTAGTTAATGGTTTATAAGATAAGAGCAACACAAAGTTGCAAAGTAAGTTACAAAGTTGATTGCATGAACGAGTGATTCAAAGAGATCCTGACTGTCCCTGTTTCCGTCAGTCAGTATTTTTACTCCTTATCATTTCTGTACATACATTTTAAGTTCTCAATATTTTTTTGGTCTATTTTTGTTTCATTCTTTTGACCCTCAATACATTTGTTTAACTACCATGAGTTACATTGATTTGTAGGATAATAACATAGATTGTATAAAACCTGGCTGACAAAACAGCTCCCCCAAAGTGAAGCCAAAACTTTCTGAGCTCCCTCTTATGACCGACTGCAGTACAGGTAATAAAGCATGCCTCCTCCATCAAAGCAGATGGAACATGGGTCAAACTAGAAAATTAAAATATGTTTCAAATACATTTTAGGTCAAACATGTTTTCCATCATGACAGTTCTTTTCATGCTGAGTTTTCATTTGCCTAATGCCTAAATTTAGCATACCACACATTGCTCAGATTTCTGCAATCAAAGAAAGCTATCAATCAACCTTTATTTAAACTTGAGAGATCATTGAGGGGCAACCCTCATTTACTATGATATCGAGTCAGTTACAGAGGCATTTAAAAAACAAACAACAAGGCATCAAGAGTATCAAAGGAGGTGTAGGGGATTGACTATAAAATGCACTAAAATAGGAAGGGACTATTTATTAAAATGATTCAATAAATATACACAGGTAAACCTAGCTAAAATAGTTACAAAGAGGGATTGAAAGGTTGAAAATGAAGTTTCTTAATTGTCCAAGAGGTAAAAGTGCATTTATTTCAAGACGCTGCTGTAACTGCTGCTATTAATTGATTCCATGCATTTTTTGGACTTTCTTAACTAATGAAATTTTGCGGTAAATTTGTGGAGCTTACGTATTTTTTGTAAAAGGTCTACGAAAAAAAAAGCAAGGAAAATGCTTTTAAAAATTCACGAGTGTCTGGTTGAACATTTCATTCTGCACATTCAATTTTTATTCAGTTGTTACGACTGAGCTGAGTCACCGCCGACTCCATGATAATAATTAGGTCCGATGAAGCATATCGTACAGTACAATGAATTTCTGACAAATCCCCTGCAGAGGGTTGCTGCTGTTTGGTCGCTGCTGAATGATGATCCCATTACAAACACACCCAGAGCCACAGGAGCACTTGTTCAATAAGAAGCTGACAGTTTTCAGGACTAACAGCCGTGAGGCCACAGATGTGTCACCATAACTCCTCATGCTTTATGCTTTCATGTTTACCTCAGTCTCACTCAGCTCCCTGTTTAATTTCACTCCCTGCTTCAGGGCTGGAGAGATTTATTTTACTACCCTCACTTGTCTTTCTTTTTTTTTGTCTCTGTGTTTTCCACTTTGCTGAGTTTCACGGATATTATAGCTTTCTCTTATCAAATTCTGCTTTGCTTTTCTGCACTTTGACTTGTTTTTTTGTTTCTTTTCAAGTTAAATTTGTATTACTTTCACCCTCAGCTTGATTCACAGCCATAATAACAATCTGAAATGGCTCATACTGCTCGCCTGAATACACAGAGATCCATTTTGGAAGGCATTTTTATGGTTATGAATTATGAAAAGTCGATCTATTACAAATATGAGCTACTACTGCTCACCTGTGGCTCCTCAGGAGGCGCACAAGGGCCTTGGCGATCACTCCAACCTCTGCCTTTGGAGCGAGATGGAAATACAGCTGAGCCACGGCCATCACCACCTGGAATGAGAAAACAGAGGGAGAAGGGTACATCATCATCAGGGACACCATCACATACTGTACATACAAAGGTGCATTTAGCCCCCAGAACTAAAAGGTTCCTGTGCCCCCAATGTTGTCAGCGTTTTGACCATGGGCTGAAGTCCCCGGTAGATTCAGGCACTACACCACCAGACCAGTAGAGGGCAGTAAAACAAAGACGACATCACACATGACACCATAGAAGCAGACGGACAGGCAGGTATCATTATGAGCAACACAACAGTTAGCCTGTTAGCATGAAGAGACTCGGCTCATGCTGTTTTAGATGGTGCTATATTTCATCACAGATGGATTCACTGAATCAACACGTGAGAGGAGATAAGCGCAAGTAGCAAAGACGTTTCAACACGGCTTTAAAATCCTTTTTAACTCAAAAAGTCGTGGAAGAGATTGACCGGTGTTTTGGTTCAAACAGCGACCCTGTTAACTGACTTTCAGCCGGATGCATCCTTCATAAACGTCTTTAGACGATCATTAAATATCTGATGAGGATATTTTGAAATCATAATAAAAAACTAAACTAGTTTGCATTCCCAGGATCTCCCTCCGTGTTTCAACAGCTGAGTAAACTCCACAAACACTGACACGTTCAGCTGAAGGTCTCCAGTTTACAGGGTCACTTTTAAAACCGTAACATCGGGAGAGACGCATTCGCGGTGGGCTGAGAGAAGACTACTGTTACAAGCTGCTAAATCAAGTGAATCACAGCTTCTTCTTTTGAAAAGTACACACACATACAAAAAAGATAGATCAAATTAAAGAAAGATATATGAGGTGAATCACCGATGTCTGTGATGTTATTGTGGATGGCAGGTGGAATAAAAACACTGCAGGTAATCTTCCAATCAGACACGTTCAGCATCGCAGGCCCTGCACCCCGACAGTCCTGAGACCTTGGAAAAGTACTACCCCCTAAGCATGGGCTTTCAGGGGAGAGATTAACTACCCCTGAACTAAATTTAGACCCTGGTTCCTCCAGTCAAAACGCACTTAGTTCAGGGGTAAAATCCCTTGTTCCTGCAGTCGAAAAAGGCCTCAAGTTATAGATCAAAGTTAAGAAGACTGAAATCTCCTGACCTCAAACTGTCTCATAGAAACCCTTGTGTGACGGTTTTTACAGGCAACGATTCAATATGTAAGCACAAGCAAATCTTCTTTCATTAGGGTTCAGTGCTTGTGTGTGTTGATGGAGAGAAACTGTTCGCACACACTTGTGGTCAGACTACCTGAATGAAATATTCACAGAGACTACACAAAGCTTATAAAGATGCAATGAGAATACTCTCGCCATCTAGATCATGTAGTGCAAATGAAATGTTTGTGACTGCAAGAGTGAAAACTTCCCACACTGTTTTAATAAATCATATGTATAAATGCATTTGCAGGCTTGGTGACTCATTTTGTTTTCATCTAGCATCAGATGTATATTCTACACAGCGGATCTCAGCTCTGTACACACTGGTATAGTTACCTCCTAATAGGATATTAGCTTTCTATCTAATATGCATTTTAAACCATGAGCTCGTGTGGGGCTTCCCTACATCATTATTTTATGTCTTTATTATATATGAATTGAGTTCAAACCTTAAATTTTAAGGCAACACTCCACCATAAATGCATCACTGCCTCACGCTTTTTTCAGTGAGTAAAGATAATGGTTGTGTTGGATCTGTCTATGTGCTGAGTATGCATGAAAGAACTGAGAGATAATCCGTCAGCAACTTATTCAGAATTGTCTCTGTTTTTTTAAGAAATTGCCATACAGCTGAATTTACAGACTTTGTCTTTGCTTGCACATCAAGCTGTAAACACAGAAGGTATTACCATATAAATATGTTGTTGTACCAGGAATCCTGTTTCAGTCAGTCCAATATTTATTCTTCTTCTTGTATCTCTGCTTTTGGCATCTCTTTGCTTCTGGGAAATCTCTGGCCCTTCTACTGATAGCTGCCCCACTATGTTCAGCAGCTAGTTGCTCATCTAATTGCTAATTTTATCTGTTTGGTGTTAGGCAGTTGGCAGCAGAGGGGATATCAGAGCTTTTCCACT
This sequence comes from Notolabrus celidotus, assembly GCF_009762535.1. NCBI lineage: Eukaryota > Metazoa > Chordata > Actinopteri > Labriformes > Labridae > Notolabrus > Notolabrus celidotus. The sequence continues at coordinate 30,071,990 of NC_048277.1, read as the reverse complement.
GAAACACCTTGAAGCAAGCAGCTTGACTGCAGCAGTACAAAGGCGAAATAATGCATGACTATGGGATTTCATCTTTCATGGAACAAAATGGCTTTCAAAAGGTGGCTAAGCAGCTGTAATGTGGTATGATACTATCATTTATTTATTTAAATTAGTATCCTGTCGCTAGTTTGGTCAAATCCCATTTTTTGACGGTAGCACAACAGTGATTGAGCGTACAGCCCAATGTACTGTAGTGATACCTTCTCCTTTATCCAGCTGTGATTGGACCACCAGGCATTACATAGTATCTATTGTGTTGTCTACTGCACGATCTTGGATGTTTGTTCATTAAAGACAGGAAGACAATTTGTTACTGTGGGAATAACTGAAGGGGATCTTTGGTGCAAATAAAAGTAAAACAGTCACTAGAATTTTTCTTAAGTCCAAAAACTAGCGTCGTACCAGTGGTTTACAAAGTGCCCACTATTTACAGAGGACTCAATGACAGCATAACATCCCTATGAATGCAATGCAGTAGTAACCAGCAGGACAACTTTGGCATAACATAAAAAATTTAGGTTTATATTTCTCAATTGGGCTACTCTTTGAACTTCTGTGACTACGTAGACACATTTTCAAGTAGTGACCATAGACTGTATAAATAATGGATGTAGTATCCGTGACGTCACTGATCTGTTTCTGAAGCGCTGTTTTGAAGCCTATCGTCTACCTACCTGCCTAACTGCTGTTGACCCCCCTGCTGTTGACCCCCCTGCTGTTGACCCCCCCTCATACCGTACATAGGTGCCAGGTATCCAGACTACACTTGTTTTTTGTACCAGGCTGTAAACATGTTTATTTCTACTGTAAAAATCTGCTTTTTTAAATTTGTGTGTATGCGGTTTTCAGTACTTCCGGAGCCAGCCTCAAGTGGACACTTGAGGAACACTGTAGATTAATACCAAAGACATCAAAACTATGAAAGAACATATATGGAATTATTTCATGAACAAAAAAGTGTTAAACAAAGCAGAATATGTTTTATATTTTAGATTCTTTAAAGTAGCCCCCTTTTTTCCTTCATTACAGCTTTGCACACTCTTGGTATTCTCTCAGTCTGCTTCATGAAGTGGTCTCCTGGAATGGTTTCTAATTAACATGAGCCTTGTCAAGAGTTCATTTGTAGAATGACTTGCCTTCTTAATGTGTTTGAGACCATCAGTTGTGTTGTTCAGAGGTAGGCTTAGTACACAATGGATAGCCCTATTTGACTACTGTTGTAATCCAGATTATGGCAAAACCAGATAATTTCATAGTTTTGATGTCTTTAGTATTAAACTACAATGTCGAAAATATTAAAATAAATAAAAAACATTAAATGAGAAGGTGTGTCCAAACTTTTGACTGGTAGTGTATGTTGAAGTATTTGATTTTGGATGAAGCTGATCTTTAGTATCATTGAACTGCAAGTAAACAAACAAGTACACAAACACTAGCAAGGAATCAAAGAGAGATCTTCTGCTTCATCATCTTCAGAAGATTCTCACTTGTCCCTGTTTTAGAGCAAGAGACCAGATCTGCTTAAGAGTCCTGCCCAATGAAACTCCAGCAGAACAAACCCTTTTTAACTGTAATCAGGTTATCACTGAAGACTTTAACTACTCATAAAACTAACCTGATGCTCAACAATGCTGAGTAAAAACTAGTGTATTCTCTACCATGGCAACAGTCTCAAGGCCGTGCTGTGTTTTAAGAGCAGTGTACTCACAGCTGCATTGCGGCTCTGCAGGAGTGGCTTGGTGTTCCTCAGCAGCAGTCGGTGGTCAGGATCCATCACGTACGGCTTCCTCTTAGCCAAGGCTTGAGCCTCTTCCTTCTTTTCTTTGTCCTCCTCATCGTCATCCTCGTCTTCATCTGAACCATAGAAAGTCTTGTCCCCGCTGCCCTCTTCCAGCAGAGACTCCTGCAGAAAGACGGAGGAAGAAACAGTGTGGGACTGGGGGACAAACTTTCTTTTGTATCGACATTGTTTGTGGCTCATTATAAAAGACAGCAGATGGTAATTAGCTCTTGAATACATTATATAAAACAGCAACACCGTGTAAGAGGAGCATTATCATAAGACCTCCTGATGAGCAAAACAGTTGTACCAATTCATCACCACATGCACCGGACATTTCAACAATTAAAATTTTAACACCGCATGAGAAAATGTTCATTTTGGTTTCCAGTGAGAAAATAATCAACAGGTGGTGAAAACCTGAAACCTGTGAAAGAGGGAAATAATGACAAGGCAGCTGTATTCTGTATCTGTGCAATGTCACAATGGCAGGACTAGACAAATATACGGTAATTAATCCAACTAAATACAAGCCGGACAACTGCAAGAGATTCACCTGTACACTATTGTTGTTTGTAATCTCACAAAATCCAGGTCCAGCTACACAGAATGAGTAATTTAGCACTGCAATATGTGTTCTTTATGGGATTACATTGATTGATAGACTACACAGTGTGTGCTGTCAGTAAAAAGTCACAACACGTTGAGTAAAACACAGTGGGCCAAACTTATGAAGAATAGATTTGTGTTAGAGGGTAGGTTTAGTAACAGCTGGCTATTGTAGAGGAATAATTCATTCATTGATTGGTTGAGTTACAAAACCATTATTTTTAACAAGTAATTAATTAAGCTTATAAAGATAATTGTCTTAATCTAGCTTCATACATGTGAGGATTTGATGCAGTTCAATGTTTTCTTAAATGTACTGTGACTACAAGTATTTTTTTAACTAACAGCCTTTTTGAATACTTGACCAAGATTGGTCAGTCCAGGTATTCTGTTTTTTTCTGTATGGCTGCTGTAAATAACTTAAAGTGCTTCAGACACAGTACTGATCCCGGACTCTGCAGACTTTGTTCAATAACAGCAATTCACCAAGAGATGAAGTCTGTTTTTAATTACATTTTTACTTAGTTAAATTATTCTTTGAAGCTGCTGTTAGGAACTTAAGGTTTGTGTTGATTTTGCCCCCCCCCCTCCCCTTGTAAGTAGTGTTTTCTACAAGTGGCAACCTCTGGTCTCAAATATGAAGCCCATGCGGGAGCGTAACGATCTTTGCAGCAGAAAAAAAACGTGTTTACAGCCTGGTGCAAAAAACGGCTTCGGTCTGTAGAGCTAATTTCTCTATCAGCACACACTGTGAGGGGGGTGAATTTTTTTATAGCGTGACAGCTCAGAAGATATTAGGATTATGAGTTTTATCCAAATAAGGACATGACTGACTTGACTGTCAGGCGGGAACACTGTAGCTCTTGGCTAGGAGGCTCAAAGCCCGCCTCTTTACCTCACACTAGCTCGACAGAAGTTAGGTTGTGTTCAGCATTTCCAATATGGCTCCCGCTTTAGATTGGCTTCAAAACAGCACTTCAGAACAGATGGGTGACGTCACGGATACTAAGTCCATTATTTATACAGTCTATGGTTTGAAAAAAATTTAAAAATCGTAATTGTCTTAACTTTAAATGACTAGTTATATAATGTTATTTAAAGGCTGTTTCTGCAGTGCGCTGTTAATCTCGTCCCCAGTGCAGAAATAACAGGTGTGATAAAAAACTACATATAAAATAATCAATCATATCCTGATGCAGAGGTTTCACTTGTATGCACAGTTAAAGACACTGACTGCTTCTTACTCACATTCATGTTCGGGTTAAGAAACTGAGTCCTGGCGTAGCGAGTAAGCATGTTAATGATGACGACCTGACCCCACTCCTCCACGTCGATCAGCAGGTTACACAACTTCCTGTAGTTCTTGTGGATCAGGTCGATGCGCTCCGGACAAACCTCCTCAAAAGCCATGACAACGCTTCCTGCCACCAGCTGCAGAAGAGATTCAAACACACAACAGGTTGTAATAACTCTCTTAAATACATGGTGTCAGGGGTACATGTCATCTCTGAGGATTACTGTGCAAAAGACACACTTATCATACGGGCTGAAATTACAGCTGGAGATGAACAGGAAGCCGAGTGGTGATTTAATTTTTGGTATCATGGTAAGTTTCATTTTGAAATCAGATCATTTAATGTAAAAGTTGCAAAGTGAAGGCGATGACTGGTTAAACAGCTGATAAGCCTTGAAACAGCTGAGGCATTGAATAGGTCTGAGTCAGGCTCTGTGTATTTTGTGCAGTCTGTGATTCTCAAACTAGTTTTTTCATTTGTTGAAAAGAAAGAAATCTTGTGATCAGTTGTGCAAATACCCACTGTGGTTTTGTCTGCAAGGAGTTTCTCTATGACTTCAATCAGCTGGTCCTTCTGTTCTGGATCCAAGCTGAGAGGAGAGGAGAAGAGATCATTCAAATGCACAAAACAAGAAGGGTTGTAGAGAGAAAGAAAGATTTAAGTATCAATTTGTTTATCCACAGCCAGAAGAGAGAATTACTTTTGTCAGATGTTCCGTCTGCTGCCAACAGCTTATATTTTACAGGAACACTGAGTCATAATAAAGCTTGATGCTCTGTGGTTCTCAAATATGGGATCATGTCAATGAATTTATCATGATTGACCTTTTAACATTAATCTAAAAGGCTCAGCTGAAGAAATCACATCAATAACAAGCAGCCATTTCTAATAAGTACTAATAATCTTTCCAGAGAGCGTTGAAGTTATCATCAGATGTTAGACACCCAAAACATGGACTTGTAATCTATGGCTTTTAGAGCTGAGAGAGCCTTGGTGCGTTACCTGTAGAGTTTAGGAATGGCGTGAGCAGCTGTCTTCCTGACGTATGGAGACATGTCGGAGGCGGCCTCTTTGATGGCCAACATCATAATCGGGACGATGATCGTGACTCGGATGCTGGAGAGGACTCGCAGAGCACTGGCTCTGATCAACTGGTTTGGATCCTGTGAAAAATGCAGAAAAAGAACATTCTTTGGAGGATTATTCCAAAATGTGGATAAAAACATCAAGAGTTTATAGAGTAGTGTCAGGCTAAAAGCTGATGTCAGCATGCTAATACAATTACAGTGAACATGCTGATGCTTTGCAGGGGGAATGGGCGTGGTCATTAGAAAACTGAACGCACTAATTGGTGCTTAAAACAATCTGCAGTCCAGGCTAATGTCTTTAATTACATGTTTTGCCTGATGATGGTATTAAATCACAGGTTAAGGATTCAAGTTATCACAATTGGTACTTTGGGGGAACATTGACACATCTTTTGGAACTTTCACACCAATCTATGAATATAAACATAAAATAAAACCTGTGACAAACACGTCTGGGAACGAAGACAGCATGACGAGGATGGAGCTAGTCTAATAAGTGAAGCTAATAAGGGAAAGCTGTCTTCTTTCTGATGGTCAGCAGGTGGCCAGACCTTCTTATTAAAAGAGGTTATATATTGCATCAGAAAATAGCCTTACTCCTCACTTGATCCATCACCTTGGTAAACATTGTACAGATGAGTTTGTGGTCTCTACAGCAAGTTTCATAAAAGTAAAAAAAGATATAAACACGATGGTTTGTGTCAGAGTGTGGAACTCCAGGCCTCAAAGCAGCAGTCCACAAACCAGTAAGAGACTTCAAGGTGACTATGTGCACTTCTTGTTTATCAACCAATCAGACTTTATTTATAAGGCGCTTTTCATACAATGACATTGTAACACAAAGTGCTGTACATAAAAACAACATAGAATAGAACAAAAATAAAAAAAGAAAGATATATATAAAAATAAAAAGACTCCCCCACCCTAGTCCCAACCCCAGCCCTGACTCCAACCACCACCACCCCCACAAACACACACAATCCTAAGGTTAAGAACACAATATATGCAACAATATTAGTAATAACAATAAAAATATAAAATAAATAAATGGAAAATAAAAATAGGTTGCTGAACGAACTGAGGAAATGCTCTCGTGTTATATTATTGAGGAAACACTGGAGGAAACATAAGATGTTAAAACTCAACACAGGAAATTAAACTCACCAAAATAAAATAAATTTCTAAAGATAATAAAACACTGAAATACTAAACCATTAAAAAAAATTAGACGGTATACTTAAAATAAATAAATAAATAAATAAAATAGAATAGAATAGAATCAAATAATATAAAATAAAGTGACAAAAAAATGAAAAAGATAATACATTAACAAAAAAAAATTATCAATAAATAAATAAGTTAATAAATAAAGTAAATTAAGATTAAATAAAACTATTATAAGAATAACATAGCACTCTCTGTTTGGTGACCACATATGAACAAACTGAATGATAGTCGATCCATTAATGTGGAAATCTAACAACCTGTACTAAAGTGGTGGACCAGATAACTCCAGAATATTGACATTTAAAGAGCTAAGCTGCCAAATGTCTCCAGTATATCTTTTCTACATTAAACTCCAACTTTTGGTGTAAAAGATTTGACTCAATCGACTTCCAAACTACTGACCTTCAACCCTCGTTGAAATGTTGAAATGGAGAGCAGAGCGAGATCCTGCTGCTCCTCAGCATATCGCACTAAGTAAACGTAGACAAGCTTCTTCACCTGTAGGGTAGAAAACAGACAAGGATAAAAAAAACGAATTCAACCCATATTATGTAGATTAGTTCAATTATGTTCACCGAGATCAATCTGAAAGGAAGAGATGAAGCACAGCGATTCAAAGGAGGAGAGGAAAATTGCAATTTTTGTTCAGGTGCGATAAAGCCGAACCCCATGAGGCTTTTTCAAACGTGATAAGGTAACGCATAAATTACAAGGATGCAAAAGGAGAAATAAAACATGAAAGCTTCAATGCAAAGAGACACTTTTTAACGGCATTAAGCTGCACTAGCTGAGGGAAAGGAGAGAATTATACATGAAACAGGAGTTCAGCACAAACCTCAATGTTTTTGCACGCCACATTCTTCACCACAGCAGGGAAGAGATCTGATGCATTTTTACCCCGGGCGATCATCTGCAGAAAACACACACACACACACACACACACACACACACACACACACACACACACACACACACACACACACACACACACACACACACACACACACACACACACACACCAGATATAAAGCAGACAATTCAACAAGGTGACATTTTTCAGGAGTTTGAATCATTTGCAACAGAAGGTGAAACTTTTCTTTATCTTGTATTTCTCCTTCTCTCCCTTTTATCTCTTCTGTCCTGCAGGGAAGATGAATGTGAAGTTGGGTGTGGAGCTTCAGAGGGAGGAATCTCACACAGATGATGAATATTTAACAGCTGACTGTGCAGCTTGTGTGTTTCACTTCCAGGATCCTAACTACAGTACAGTTTCAGTTTGTAGAGGATCTTTCATGGGGGCACTTTGGACCAAAACTCTGCATAAAGAAGATGTTTTGGATTCTCACAGTCATGTGGGTTGCGTGTTGTGTCGTGTTGTGTTATACATATGGCATTATTTACAAAGCTCTGCCGTGCCTTTGTCCTTCTCTTGCCCAGCAGCTGCACCTGCTGATCGGTGAAATCCCAAAGTAAACATTATTCATACTCACAGCTACGATCCGCTTCATTGCCTCCAGCTTCAGCGAGTCTTTGTTGCTGTCCAGCATCTCCTTCAAGTCGTCGTGTCTGAGGGAGGAAAACGCACAAAATTAGCTCACGGCACGCAGGTTATTTTCAGCCTCTTTCTTAGCTGCTGTGCTGTAAACAGCAAAACAACTCCGATTGCTGAGACTTCAAACAAGAAACACAGGCTGGTTTTACAATTTCCATTCAACCCTCCCAATGTATGAAAGTCTGCAAGTGTGACCCAGAAATTATTCTCTTTGAAGTGGGAACTCCAGCCTGCAAAATATGGGAACCTTTGAAACTGCAGCTCATAGTGTGATAAGGGTAAAGTGACATAATCCCTAAAACATGGTGACATCCAAGACAAATTAAAGACATTTTCAGCTGGACTGGAGTTAAAAACATCACTAAATCAGATGTGTTTGACAGAAGATGTGAGCTACTGTATCTGGAACTCGACCTTTAGGTCGCACAAACTCATTTTCATATGATTTAGGTAAGTTCATAACCAAACGTAAAGGTAATAAAGATTCTAATGCAGAAAACTAGATGATAAAGAGATTGATCTGATCATTAGAGCTCATGTGAAGAGTTTTTGACTGGGCTTGAAACATTTAAATCAAAACTGATGCCTCTCTTTGACCTATAGGAGCAAATGGGACTTTCAGCAGCATGATTTAAAATGTTATATTGTAGTTTTAAAGGCCTGCAACCCTGTGAGGGGAGTAGGTGTCAGATCAATGCGTAAATGTTAAAACTCTAGTTCCTCAAGTGTCCACTTGAGGCTCTCTCCAGAAGTACAGTAAACCACATACACACCCATTCAAAAAAAGTCAATCTTTACAGCAGAAATAAACATGTTTACAGCTTGGTTAAAAAAACTAGTGTAGTCTGGATAGCTCATTGCTCTGTTGGCACAAACTGTAGGGTGGGTGAATTTTAATGTGGCAATTTCGAAGATATTAAGATTACTAGTTTTCCATTATGAGAGGCACAGCTGACTTGACTGACAGGCGGGGACACTGTAGCTGTTGGCTAGGAGGCTCAAAGTCCGCCTCTTTACCTCACAATCGCTCAACGGCAGTTATGTTGAGTTCAACATTTCCAATATGGCCGCATGCCGATTGCCCTCAAAACAGCGCTTCAAAAACAGTTGCGTGACGTCACAGATACTACATCCATTATTTCTACAGTCTATGTCAGACCAGATGAGTGACAGCATGCTAAAGAAACAACCTTTTTACTTTTTCAACGGCAAATAATCACAACCTGTGATACATTTCTGTGTTAAAAGGAAGCCGGGTGGGATTATTGTCAGAAAACACGGCCTTGGAATATTCAGGGCAAGATCGGCAAACAGAAACAATGTATGTCTTTGTCTACAGGGGGGCGCCAAAATCAACACAAATTGAAAGTTCCTCACAGGAGCTTTAAGCAGCAATAAATTATTTCTTGAATCATTTCCTCATTATTAAAAAAATATATATTTTCTATTTTCAAAATCTTCATTTAGTAAGGTAGCATGCAATTTTTTTTTCTAATTAGCATTAAACAAAAAATAATTTATCTTGGTTATGTAGGGTTCTGTTACGGAATAATTCAATAATTCAAATGTTCTTGCAGTTAACACTAAATGACAAATCCTGGTATCATTTAAGTTATCTTGTTTTTTTCCTTCCATTATCTTGGACACCGTTAGTCAATTTTGTGGTAATCCACAGTTGAGATATTGTTTGTTTGTCGACCAGAGTGTTGTTTTTATCAAAGTTAGGTATCAGAAATAGTAGTGTTTATGTACAGGAACAATGGCGACCTACAAACTGCTGTATGTATTGGTGGAAATGTCATTTTATGAGGATAACAGTGACTGTTTTTTTATCAACAAAACAGCAACTTTAGCCCAGGTAACACGTCACTCTGAAACTACATCAGCTCATTGTTTCTCTCAGACACACCATGAACACACCATCTACTTCACCCATGAGAAGCAGGATCTAGGCTGGATCAGTATGTGTGTGTGTGTGTGTGTGTGTGTGTGTGTGTGTGTGTGTGTGTGTGTGTGTGGTTGTGTGTGTGTCAATATCTAAGCTGACATCTCCACCCTGCTGCAATCCAAACACACATAAACAACACGGACAGTCACTACACCACAAGTTGCCAGAGGGAACCTGCAGACAGTGATGGTTAGTCAGAGGGAGCAGATCAGTGCAGACAGGATCCCTGCTTCAGCTGACAGGACAAAGACAGGAGCCTCGCTGGAGGTGGAAAAATGCCAATCAATGACATTTTCTGACAAACACTCAGGGAGCTTTGCAAATGTCAAGTACAACAATAACTCTTTCACATTCGGATAATACGAACTTTTAAAATCACGTTATAAACTTTTGAATAAACCAAAGTACTTGAAGATTCTGACATTAGAACAACGCTGTTTTTTTTTATGCGGCACGACTTTTTTAGTATGTTTCCATCAACAGACAGCCTCTAAATTACTATGAGCTAAAGACAGGACACATGCAGGTATTGTGCCCATAGACTGTATAAAAAAAGTGGATGTTGTATCCGTGACTTCACCCATCTGTTTCTGAAGTGCTGTTTTGAGGTCAATTGTTGGTGGCAGCCATATTGGAAATGTTGAACTCAACCAAAATTCTGTTGAGCTAGTGTGAGGTAAAGAGGTGGGCTTTGAGCCTCCTCACCAACAGCTACAGTGTCCCCGCCTGTCAATCAAGTCAGCTGTGCCTCCCATAATGGAAAACTTGTCATCTTAATATCTTCAAAATTGCCACGTTATGAAAAAGTTCACTCCCCGTAGAGTGTGTGTGACGATCTACCAAAAACTCAAAACTACCAAACCCCCCAACACAGATTCTGCTGACTGGAACGGATTAAACGTGTCCCTCTGAGGTGTGTGACTTAAGGGGAGGGGTTTGATCAGCGGTGGGCGGGGTGATTAAATAACCGCAGAGCAGCTCATTTTCCCCTGCCTAGTTTCCAAGGCAACAAAGGATGCAATAAAATGAAGTTAAGTGATTTCCTGCCTTCCTGCAGAGCCTTTGTTGCTTCTGACAGTTAGTTTTTTCTTCACAGGGGACTGAAGGTCTGTGGAGCTGAGCTGCAGACACACACAGATCTACGCCTGCCACTGAAGACTCCTGGTTCATGCTGTACAGCAGGTGTTAGATGGTGTGGGTATTATACAGTCTGGACACTGGCTGCTCTGTTGTTTAGAAATATATCATATTAAAGGTAGCTCTGTCTGAAAGGTGGTGTGGTCTCCTGAGTGTCTGCTGGTTTTTCTTTTATTCCCTCGTTGTTTATATTTGTTTTACAGATTTTAAATGTTTTAATCTCTTTTACTCTTTTATTCAGCTGTTCCTCTTAAATTGTCTTGCTTTAATTGTATCCCATCATGCTTTGTTTATTATTGTGGGTTTTTATGATGTAAAACACTTTGTAATGTCTGTTTTGATAAGTGCTACATAAATAAACTTTATCATTATTATTATTATCTAGTTAAAGGGGATGCAACAGCACAAAAATACACGATCCAGTAAGAAACATTGGAGTCTTGGAGTCATGTGGTTTACTCAGCTTAATACAAGAATAATTTTAACAGTGTTAGCCTGACACAAACCTGCTTTTTTTTTGTTCAACAAATGTGTTGTATAAAATGTTTTTCAGATCTTAAAAAAGTTGAATTTCCTTTTTTTTTTGGGCCATATTTAAATACTCATATCATGTCTACCCCTCTTAAAATCTTCCTTGTCTGGAGTCCCGATATTCTCTGACAAATTTTGATTATTAGCATCATCAGCCATTTTCACAAGCTTAAACATGTATTCTAAAGTTGATTTGAATCCAAATGCAGATGTTTAAAATCTTTGAAAATTCAAAACAGCTTAAATATCTTTTTTTTTTTTTTTCAAACTTAGTTTTTTTTTCTGTAACTACAAACTTTTAATTTCTTTTAACAAACTGAGTTTTAATGACATTTATTCATTTATTTTAACTAATTTTACTATCTTTCTTGATCTTAGATTTCTATATCTTTCTTTTTCTTTCTTTTTAAGCTCTGACTGGTGATCTTTACAGTAAATTGAAGCTAAACTTCTCATAATGATTGCAGTCTACTTATTTACTTTGTTTTGCCGCTAATAGCCCGGTCATACATGCAGTAATACCACAAATAGTCCTCACAATAAAAGAAAAGCCTCAGAGATTACTTTCTAAAGTGGACGATCCAACTTTGTTTTGATGTTTACTTTATTTCTCTGCCTGGAAGACTGACGGGTCGTACTTTATATTTCCTCTGTTTTGTTGTTGTGACATGAATGAATGGAAGCACTCAATCTGTCAGGAGGTGGCTGCTGCAGAACACAGCTGATTTATCATGTCTCAAGTAATGTGTGTGTGTGTGCATGCAAGTTTTCCTGTGTGCACAGAAAGTTGTCCTCTTCCGTCTCCATCATCAAGCATCAAAGTGTTAATAATTTCATTGCATGAGTAATACAGTTCACTCCGTCACACACTTCAAACATTAATTCATCAAAGGGTGTCACATTAAAACCTGACAGTATCTATAAAATGCCATTTGTGACGGATTATTTTTGGAAGCCAGCGCTGAACTTACTCTGGTTTCTTAGATGCATATTTGAGGCTGTGTCCCAAAACAAATTTAAAATATAAATCTGTGAAAAATGTAAAGATAACTCGCCCAAAGCGATGAAAGCCCAGACATGAGGATGTGTTACACTAATGCTGATTTCCAGCAGAAAATGAGGGCCCCACTGGTTCATTTCTCCCTGTGAAATCGGATGATGGGTTGCGGCCTGTGGACAAGACTCCAGAAAATTTGAACATTCCTATCAACTAGTCTCCTTATTACAGCCAGAAAACTCATCCATCCCCTGCATTTGATGTCAAGCCTGAAGTGTTTCTCCAAACAAAGTATATAAACACTAAATATTAAAGCAGAGGTCAAACCGAAAACACCCAATAGAGCAACTGGTGCTAACAAATACATACAGTATCTTACATTTGGTTATCTATCTTATGCCTGTTAATACTTGGACAAATATGTAGGTAATGTAATGCAAAGTTAAAGAATCAGTGGGCTGCAGTAAAAAAAAAAACAGGCTTGTTTCTGTTTTTTAACATTTATCTGGAACTTGATGGAAAAAGTCACGAGGTCAATAAAAAAGATACAACATTTTTTAAAGGAAGAAAAACCACTGCACTAAAGTTCATGTCTTAATTTAAATTCTAACAGAGTTATATTTTGTGTTGTTAATGTATCGCCTTGAGATAGAGTGTTAACATTTTACTGCCCATCTGTATCAATCCAAGATCTGGAATCAAGAGTCTGGGGGGAAAGACCAGCTCCATCATGGCTATCATATTGATGCCTCTCGTTTGTTTAATTCCTTGGATAAAATTACTTTCTGACTGCAGCCATGGAGTGCTATGAGAACAGCACAGTGACTTTAACATCATCATGCTAACAATAATGATGCTAATGTAGTATTTTTATTTTTTAAGTTATATTTTGGGGGCTTTCACACCTTTATTTTTGAGAGGATAGACAGATAGAGCAAGAAACTGGGAGAGAGAGCAGGAGAATGACATGCAGGAAGAGGGTTGCAATCTGGAATCAAACCCAGGCCGCCTGTTATACGGGTGTGCAACTTAACCATTAGGCTAAATCTGTGCCCAACATTGTGGTTTTACGGTATTAATAATGGACGTAATATCCGTGACGTCACCCATCTGTTCCTGAAGCCAATTGTCGGCGGGAGCCATAATGTAAATGTGGAACTCAACCAGGCATACTGTGATGTAAAGGGGCGGAGTTTGACCCTCCTAGCCAACAGCTATGTGTTCACGTCCAGTAGTCTAGTCAGTCATGTCCTTATTTGGGCAAAAACTCGTAATCTTAATATCTTCTGAACTGTCGCGTTAGAAAAAAATTCAACCCACGTACAGTGTGTGCCAATAGAGAAATTAGCTACGTAGAACCAAGACGTTTTTTGAACCAGGCTGTAAATGCATGGGGCATGTTTATTAATGCTGCAAAGATCAGCTTTTTTGAATTGATGTCTATGTGGTTTCTGGTGTTTCTGCAGCCAGCCTCAAGTGGATTCTCGATGAATTGCAGTTTATAACACTTCCGCATGGGCTTCATATTTTGAGACCGGAGGTTGCCGCTTGATCTTGACATGCTGACATTAGCTTATTAGCACCAAACACAGAGCCTATACTTAGCCAGAAATTACCAAAACGTGCTGTGGTTCATCCTCAAGGGAACATGAATGGGTGTACCAAATATTACAGAAATCCATCAACTCATTTTTGAGATATTTCACTTTACATGAAAAATGTCAGTTTTACAGGAGAAGTCAGGGGAGGATGCATTTAGTTTTATCATCTGGGCCTCATAAATGTCAGTATTTATTTCATAACAGTCCATCCACAGTTGTTGAGTAAGCACAGTCTGGAGACTGACACTGCCAGGGAGCCATCCTGGTCCTGTGGCTATAAAACCATACAGTAAATCTCTCTAAACCTCAGGCTTCACCTTTGTTGTCAAATCTTCTTTCAAGACTCACAAATCCGCCCCAATATTCAGGAATCATACGGGGTGTAATGTGATGAAACAGAGGCAGACTTTCCATTAAGGAGCAAACTCATTGAACCATAGTGCTGTTAAATGATGTTGCTCTGACCTTGTTTTTACTACGTCTCACTCTCACTGCTTCCAGCTGAAAGCAACTCAAACCTCTGCTCTGGATGTAACAGACACTCATGGAAGAAGGAATTTATGATAGACAGGTCAATTAGAAAAACACGACGACTCTTTCTAAATGTACGGCTGAGCAGAGACACATATCAACCACAGGCTTAATTAGTTTTACTGCATGTGTCTGTTAACCACCTTCATCCACATCACTAATCATTTAAGTGACAGGGATTTGTGAGGCTTGTTTGCAGACAAACAGGTTTATGAAGATCTAATTAAAACTGGACCTGAAAACATGGATTACATTTGACGGAAGCAGCGGCCAAACATTGGACCTGTCAACAGGTAATAACTTCTCTCCAGTTTGTGACCACCAGATGAGTTCAACATGTGGTACGAACACCACCAAACAGCCCTCCTATTATTCTCATTTGAGATCACGCAACAACATGTTTTGTTGAGTTGGCTTCTGCTATGGTTGTAATTTATTTTCATCATCCACCATGCTCCATACATTAGTTCACTCACCCAACAAACGACACACCAATCCATTGATGTAGTGGCATACACTTCATGATCTTTGTAAATCATTCTTGAATTACTGATACTCTCTTTTGTAAATAAACCTTTCACCGTTTAAAACAGCCGTGTGTTTCCATTTTGTCATGGCGTTTGAGCCAGGTCATGACATTTGTTTGTTTGTTGGTCAGCAGAATTAAAGCGGCAACCTCTGGTCTCAAAATATGAGTCCAATGCAGAAGTGCTCAAAACTGCAGTTCATCAAGGATCTGCTTGAGGCTGGCTCCGGAAGTACCGGAAACCACATACACACCCATTTAAAAAAGCCGATCTTTACAGCAGAAATGAACATGTTTACAGCCTGGTACAAAATACGAGTGCAGTCTGGATAGCTCATTTCTCGATCGGCACACACGCAAAGATATTAAGATTACAAATTTTCCATTATGAGAGGCACAGCTGACTTGATTGATTGGCAGGAACACTGTAACTGTTGGCTAGGAGGCTCAAAGCCCACCTCTTTACCTCGACTGAAGTTAGGTTGAGTTCAGCATTTCCAATATGGTTCCCTCCGATCATCTGCTTCAGCACAGTGCTTCAGAAACAGATGGGCGACGTCACGGATACTACATCCATTATTTAAACAGTCTAGTGTCATGACACTGGTTTGTTTGTTGGTCAATAGAATAAAAAAAAAACACCAGTCCTATTATTTGACTTGAAAAATGTTGTAGGTTAAGACATAGAACTCCTGTAAAGACAAACCCATCAAAACTTGGACTACCGACGGTTGATAATACTTCTATTTTGAATGTACATTTTATTTTGACATCAGTGAAATGTCCCTCTTATTAACAAAGTTTTGAAGAAACTATTTTAACTCTCTTAGATTACAAGCTGCCTTTTTCATAATATTATTTAACTCCAATTATCTGACATTGAGGTGCTGTCTGCCTTTCAAAAATGAATAGAGATAGAGGATAGGGTGTGGATTCAGCCTAATGGTGAAGTGACGCACCAATATAGCAGGGAGCACGGGTTGGGTTCCAGCCTGCTGCCCATTTCCCACATGTCATTCCCCCACTCTCTCCTGTTTTCCTGCTCTATCCACTGTTCTGACCTCTCTAAAATAAAGGTGTAAAAGCCCCCAAAATATAACTCAAAAAATGTATATAAGATATGTGAGATATTACCAGTTTAGAATAGCACACGGCTGGAGCTTCATCCATCTAAAAAATTTTTTTATTCATTATTTTTTTGAGGTCCTTTTCTACATTTGTTAGCAGGATATGACTGACAAGCAAGCCACTAATATTGACCTAACTGAGATGGTGGTATTTAACAATTGGTGGTCAAGAGGATGATGTGGTGTTACTCAACATACTACAGGAAGTCACAGCCATCCAAACAATATTGTAAAATGATAAATAGAGATGATGATGCTGCTTCGGGTAGGGTGAATCATTTTTGACATAATTTTGGAGATATTTCCCGACATGTCAAGTGACTGCATTTGCAATCTGCATATTATAAAAGAATGGACTACCGGCCTTCCTGAGAGTCTGTGTAAATAGAACAATGTCTGTACAAGTCAGGGCAGATATGGTTGCTTGAAAGCAGAGTTATATCATCCAACAGGAGAAAAAGTTGGACTGAAGAAAATTTCACACTCCAAACTTATTTTCCACAGAACAAAATACTTCAGTGCAGTTTAAGGATCAAAGGTGGACCACTCCAGTTACTTCACAATTCTTTCTCCTCAACTATGATTTATTCCAACAAACCATAAATGCCACCTCAGTGAGTAATCTTAGAAAGAAAGCCTTGTCTGGAGAAACTTCATGAAAAACGACCCTCTGATTGGGTTCATACGTCTCTGCTCCTGCCCAAAGGGCTGGCAGTAATTCTACTCCCACACTGGTTCTCTTATTTCCCTGGATTTGTCCCGTCCTCCCTGATGGACAACAGCTGAATTTACAAACACCTCTGAATTATTTAACCCGCTGTGGTACAACAGAGTACACCAGTGGTCAGGTTACCTGGCACAAAACCCAGCCAAAAGATCTGCACCACTCTCCAGCTGGAAAGTCTCTGCGGAAGTAGGCCAGCGCTCAACGATAAAAGATGTCGTTTCTGTCCACCAAGAAGAGAGAGCTACGCATAAGTGCAAAAACATTAGAGAGAGTAGATATGGAAATGTATTTGCATGAATCAGAAAAAAGCTTGCATTCATAAGAAGCTGGTGAGGCTGTTTTACATAAGCTGACTCTTTTAGAAGAGACTTTAAAAGTTTCTTGTTTTCTTGGTGACAGATGAAAAATACGCTTACATAAACCAACCACAAGTGCACTTCAGAAAAGTCCTCATCCAGTCAACAGAAAAATATTCTACTTTATAAGTATGACTCAATAAAAGTCCTAAAGTGTAATTATAACTCTCTCAAAGCGAATCAGATTGTGAAGAGCACTTTTGATGTTCATATTTAGTTGGTTTGCAGTCTAATTAACCAAAAAGCACAGCAGCTCTCATGGACTTTGAATGATATCATAGGTCTGATTTATTGTATTTATGTATTGAGTATGCATGGGATATATCCACAGCCACATTGAGGAAACGTTTGGAACTATTACATATAATCTAGTGAAGGTAAAGTGAATTCACTTTTACACTTGGCTACCACCTTTCAAGGCACAGATGAAGTCTAATGCCATTGGTTTTCATCTCTTTTGACAAGTGATCCTTAAATGTGATTGGATGTCTACTCCCAACACCAGCTAAGGCAGTGTAGCGAATGTTTCAAAACCAATGTAATCCTTGCATGTGAGTTGAACCAATAGGACATGTCAGTGGTAAAATGGTTGGTTGGAAATTAGATTTCCTTTTCCTGACGTTGTTGTATTACACTTAGGGTTGCAAAGGGTGGAACATTTCCGCAAAGTTTCTGGTAAATTTCCATGGGAAGTTAAGCTGGGGAATTTTGGAAATATTCCAACTTGGAAACTTTCAATGGGAATAAATGGGAATGTATGGGAATTAACTGGGAATGGAGGGTAATTTAACAGAAAAGTATCATATCCAAGCATAAATAATTGTTTTGTTATGCAGACATCCATCCAAAATATAAATCATCTGTGCATGTGGTGGGGGAATCAAGCGGCAACCTCCGGTCTCAGACTATGAAGCCCATGCGGAAGTGTTATAAACTGCAATTCATCAAGAATCCACTTGAGGCTGGCTGCAGAAACACCGGAAACGACATAGACCCCAATTCAAAAAAGACGATCTTTGCAGCATTAATAAACATGTTTCTATACTGGTTCAAAAAGTGGCTTGGCCCTACGTAGCTAATCTCTCTATCGGCACACACTGTACTTGGGTTGAATTTTTTTCTAATGCGATGGTTCAGAAGATATTAAGACTACGAGTTTTTGCCCAAAGAAGGACATGACTGACTTGACTCCCGGTCGGGAACACATAGCTGTTGGCTCGGAGGCTCAAACTCCGCCCCTTTACGTCACACTCTGCCTGGTTGAGTTCTGCATTTCCAACATGGCTGCCGCTGTCGATTGGCTTCAAAACAGCGCTCAGGAACAGATGGTCTCAATAGCCCCTCAGTAAGCAGTGTGCTATGTGCGTGTGATTGAGGAATAGCATAGATATTCAACTGTACTTTCAATGGAATCTGGTTGTTTTCGTCAGGATTATGCTAAAATATATTTTCCCCAACTACATGTAAGTTCCCTAATAAGAGCCAACCTTCAATTAAGTAAATTCCTGGTTTATTCCCATTTATTCCCATGGAAAGTTTCCAACTTTGAAAATTCCCAGAATTTTGCAACCCTAAATACACTACACTTAACTGAATATTTTAAGGTGTTTGCACCATTGGTTGGTAAAGACTCTGTGAAACTCTGATGGGCACTGTCAGTATTTTATGACACACACTTTATTAGAAACAGTCTGTAGATGGATCAGTCATTAATACTGAAGTCTATATTCTCTATAGAATAGCCACTACATGTATTAGTTCACTAAAAAGTTGCACAAAGGAGGTCTCCAATCTACTTTGGGTGCACCCCAAGAATAAAGCATTTGAGCCAAGCCTCGTCATGTGCTGTCTGTGCCCATATGTTGCAAATAGTTCAACTTAGACTAGGCGGCGGAATAAATCCAGTATTTTCATAAAGTATGTCACAAAATCTAAGAATCAGAAAGGTAAATAAATGTAGTTGGTGGTACATTTAAAAGCCTCATGAAAGTCAAAATCTGTCTTTTGACCTCTTCAGTGTTTCTGACCCTAAGGCTGGGAACCAATCGCATCCCTTACCTTATTCTCTAAATAATTAAAGTGTGCTGTCTGCTTGCATGGGTTGCACTAAGCCCTGGAAAAGTATCACCTTAATGCCCAAAGAAGTGAACAGGTATGCATCCTCCTGGATTATCCTACCGCAAAGGTTGATTTTGGAAGCCACTACCACCTGTGCCACCTCCACCACCTTCCTCCAGTGGTGCTCGTTCCTCGTGGTCCCCACCTCCTCCTCCTCCGCCACCTGTACCCCCAGATCTGAGGTGTCGCAGCTCGTCGGGCTGCAGGGCGCTGTACCAGGACTGCCCGCTGTCAGGGGTCAGCACAGGGCTCTTGTCTTCCTCCTGGCCTTGGACCTGACTCTGCACCGTCTTCACAATGTTCACTGCGTTCACCGGCAGCTGCAGGAGCTTCTGCATGGTGGTCATGTTTGCAACTTTGGGGGAAAACCTGTAGAATCCCAGGTAGATTTAGTGCCAACACAGCAGTTTCCTCGAGCTAACCCTTCGTGTTAATTAGTTGGATCAATTCTCCTGATCCTCTTCGGTTAGATTTCATGCAGCAGAGAGATGCCTCAGTTATAAATACTCCCTTCCTTTGAGGTTAAATATATCCAACGTGGACACGTTTCTTGCTGAAGTGATGCAATAAAACCTCTCCAGAAATGCTCCAGCGCCTGCTAAAAGACTTCTCCACGGAGACAAGAACGATATACTCTGTGCTGTAATCCAAATCCACAAGAGCCCCGGTGCACTGTAGGTTTTCTCCTGATACTGCTGAGTCTGTACGCATCCAGTGAGGCAGCAGACATCAGCTGCTCAGTAAATGGATGCTCGACAGAGAGGGGCGTGGAGTTTTATTCACCGTGAAGCCTCCTCTCTTCTCGCGACTCCTCCCGCTGCTCATGTGGTCCCTGCTGCTGCTGCTGCTGCTGCTGCTGCACCAGCCTCTCTCTGCCTCCCTGTGCAACACGTCCATGTACCCAAGCTCTCCAACAATGACACAGCCTCTCCCATTTCAGGCCACGTAATCACTCCCCCCTGCTTCATGCTTGTCATCTTTCGCTCCGCCTCTTCACATCAGCAGCCAGAAGTCTCGTTTACCTCATTCACCTTTACTCTCACTCTTTCACACTCTTTCTTTATCTTCTGTCTAACTGCCAACAAACCTTTTTCCCTTACCCGACAGATGCTTTTAAATATCACTAACACCTTCTGCTCATTAGGTGAAAATAGCCCCAGTCTTCTTCATTTTTAATACTATGTGAGGTCCTGTTTTTTCTTCTCTGGTCTTTCGTGACTCAGCTTTCTTGGCAGAGTCGTGATCAGGACAACTCTCTTTCTCTCTCACTCTCTCTCTCCCACTCTTTTCTCTTCGGCTGGAACCAAAATAACCGCCTTGAAGCGCAATTCACATATGCTCTTCCTGTGATCTGTAACAGATCAGTTAGGTGTTGAGATTTGCCAGAGACTTATACGTTTTTTAACCTGTGGTGTTGACAAGATTCACACCCTCCAGCTGCAGCATTTACTGTGACGTACATTAACAATGACACTCCTGTTATAAACTAAAGCAGAGTCTGATAATAAAAACAGAAATGATCAATGAACAGACAGTCAGAGCTTAGTTAAGTCTTTAGTTCTTGATATGAAGGTAAATCTAGTTCATACCTTACACCACAGAAAAGAAAAGACATGCAGCCATTTTTAAAAACATTTCAAGAAGATCCGATCCTCTGCATCTCTCATTCTGACAACCAAAAACAACTGCTGCCTAACTTCTACACTCTCCTCTTTTTTTCTTGTCACATCCTTTCTCTCTGATTTTTAGGTGCAGCGCTGTGGCATCAAATTCTGTAAATGAAGAAAGCTTAATAGAATGATCTCCAGAGAAATATATGAAGACTTTCATGAATTAATAAACTGCTGAAAGAGTGAATCTGAGTCCTTATGCTGAAATTCAAATTCATCCCCTTTCCTGCTGGGACCAATATGGAAATAAGCCTTTTAGATTTAATGTGGTAGCTTCAGCGCTTTCCAAAATGCTAATGAGTGTTTTCAGGGAGGTAGAAGTTTCATATTTGGAAATAACATATTTGATTCGTCTAGATAGGCAAATTGATATGACTCTTGTGTCAATATGCTAAATGAAACACAACATCCAGAAGATGGTAAAAGTAAGCTCATTATATGGACTGTTACAGCATCTGAAGAAGCGTTCTCTAAATACAGCCAGTAAAGCTGAGTAAATCTACAGATATGTCTTATTCCTTACAAAACTGAAAGTGTGAACTCAACAAATTGTGTTTTTACCTGCTGCAGAAACTCTAGGGAAATTAATTTAGCTTTGCCTATCTTAGCATAAGGACTGAAAAGAGTAGGACCAAGCGGCAACCTCCAGGCGTGAGAATTGAAGCCAATGCAGAAGTGTTAAAAACTGCAGTTCCTCAAGTGTGTGCTTGAGTGTGGCTCCGGAATTTCATTAAAGCTCCTGTGATGAGTTTTTGACTGGTCTTGAAACATACTGAAATCAAAACTGATGTCTCTCTTCGACCTATACGTGCAAATGGAACTATCAGCAGCATGACTTTACATTTTGATATTGTAGTTTTAACTGCCTGCAAACCTTTGAGGGGAGTAGGTGTCAGACCAAGCGGCAACCTCCGGCCACAAGAATTGAAGCCAATGAGGAAATGTTAAAAACTGCAGTTCCTCCAGTGTCCACTTTAGGCTGGCTCTGGAAGTACCGAAAACCACAAACACCAATTCAGAAAAGCCGATCTTTGCAGTAGAAATAAACATGTTTACAGCCTGGTGCAAAAAACAAGTGTAGTCTCAGTCAGCACACACTGTACGGGGGGTTCATTTTTTCATAAAACGGCAATTTCGAAGATATTAAGATGAAGACTTTTTCATATGAGAGGCACAGCTGACTTGACTGACAGGCGGGAACTTTGTAGATGTTGGCAAGGAGGGACCAAGACCGCCTCTTTACTTCACACTAGCTCAACAGACGTTAGGTTGACTTCAGTATATCCAATATGGCTCCCATCAACGATTGGCTTCAAATCAGCGCTTCAGAAACAGATGGGTGACGTCCCGGATACTACGACCATACAGTTTATGAGTAGGACGCTTAAAGCTAGGGTTTGTCTGTTTTCTCAGACTTTAGACAAAACAGATAAAACATGTTCATAGCTGACCAGGATGTTGAAGGGCTGCTTCTTCACCTTTGAAAAAGGCTGGTTCATATCTGCTACTTTCACTCTTTATGCTGAGGAAATTCTTAGTATGACAGTGAAGTAGTGCATTTTGCAAATAAAATGATGAATGATTCTATAAAAAAAAATGCATTTTTCTAATTTTATTGAACTTTGGAGGCAAAGATATCAAACAAGACAAATATGTTTGGCACATGTTTGCAAAAATTAAAGTGTCACATTTTCCCAAAACAACTTGCACCTGAACCCTGTTTTTGAAAAGCCCACAGTTCTCCACTTAAGATTCACCAAGACAGACACGTGTTGATGCAAACTGGCTTAATCTCAACAAAAGAAATGCTTTGAGAACAAAATGTTCTGCTCTTCAGCACAACACTCCATGGAGTGTGAGTATTAAACTAGTACATGTCCTGACAATGAACAAACCTCCTGAACTCACAAATGGTGCTGAAGGTCGGTAAACACCATCTTACAGAGAGGAAAAGTGCTTTTTTTCCCTGCTTCCTCGGAGTAATAACAGATAGATTGACATGGTTTGAAGACTGAAGCAACAACTCACATCTGCCGTGTCTCCAAGGAGACGACAGCGAAGGTCGAGTCAGCTCTTTCATTGTCATGTTGACGGACAAACCGGTTGATCTATAACTCACTGAGTAGACATCGACTCCTGCAAACATTGATCTACTATGAGGAAGAACACACCCAGCTGACACCTGAATCAATCAATAAGGGCAGGAGAGGGACATGAGGGATTCACAACTTTGACAAACTATTGGCAAACACCTTCAAGGCAGAAATCTCCTCCCCTGTAATGAAAGGTGAGGTCACTGTGCCGTCACAAATACCATCTACTGTCTATATAAAGACTGAGCTCCCTCTGCTGGTCAACTGTGGTCAAACAGACATATAAATATAAATATATATATATATATTTATATATATATATAAACAAATTTCTACTTTTTATTCTGCAAACTTTCATTACCAAGTACACTTGTATTAAAGCCGGCAAAAAAAATCTTAATAATCTATCACAGATGTCCCCAGATTGAGATCTGTCTTGACAACAGATGTAACACAAAAGATGTGAGAGGAAAGCAGGTGAAGGTACAACACTGACACTGCAATCAAATTCAGATAAACCACTAAAAATGCTTTAAACCAACCATCATTTAGTAAAGCAAGACTGTGACTCATAATAAAAATTACCAAAAAAAAAACATAGAAGAACCCAGGTGCATGCTGGCCTTCTGCCACCTACCTACTCAAATAACCTTAGGTGCAGACAGTTCCTAATTACCAAACAAACAAAAACAAACTAAATAAAAACTAAATATAGAAAAAATCTAAATATATTAAAGAAATGACTAGCAAAAAATATATCCCCCAAATCTAACTTAAATTACCTATAAAAAGAAAGGTTTGGATAAATCTAACAACTAATACTACTTAATAATTCTAAAATAAATAAACAACTAAATGCAAAAAATAAACAAATAGCTCCAATAATAGTCTTAGAAGAAATGTTATGTGTTGAGCACCTTAAATAACTAACAATTTTACCACACTCTTACCATTTGTAACTCAAATCAGAGTGCATTTAAAGTTCTATTTTGGGGCATTTTTGCCTTAATTTGATAAGATACCTGAAGAGAGACAGTAAACGTGGGAAGCAGAGAGTGGGGGAAGACATGCAAATGGAACCGGTGACTTCTCCAACGAGGACTGTAGCCTCTATATGTGGGGAGCTTAGACCGCTAGGCCACCAGTGCCACCAATCAGAGTGCATTTGTTACCTAAATAAATAAATAAAATCTACAGTCTTATGAAAGAATAGAGAAAGAATAAAAAATAAGCCATGCTGATGTAATGAATGGGGATAATAGTGTAATGGCTGCCAATAAGTGACAAGAAATTGCAGTACAGGAATAGCAAAATAGTTTAACTTCAAAATGTTATGCTTGTAAAAGAGGATATATATTAACCCTCCTGTTATGTTCCGGGTTCAACAATAACAAAAAAAATTGTTGAAAGTATTATTTTGGTATGAAACTTCTTCTGCTTGGCATAATTAGCAGCATAATCAACATATAAAATAAAAATGGTTCATTTTAAAACATATTTGCGACCCCCCCTGTATGTTTATATTACAAAGGTACTGTTCGTGGGTCAATTTGACCCTGCAGTCAAAGTGGAGGCTAAAAGGGGTCAGAAGTGTGAAATACTATTTTTTTCTTTTAGACTGTGTGACATATTTCACCCCAATCGCGGACACACACATGAAAAACACATGAGTTATTCTCATTGAACCATGATCAGTGAGAATTAAAGAACACCACTGCACTAAATATTGATTTAAATGGTTCCGTAATGCAGTTTATAATTTAATTTTTATTTTATTTTATTTTACCCTTGTCATTGCTATTTCTATTGTTATTATATTTTTTTAACTATGTTAGTACATTGTTGTATTTCCCTGTCCTGTGTTGTAAGCTGCTGTGACAAAAGAAAGGTATATCTCTATCTCTAATGAGATTTTTTTAAATTGTATTGGGATTTTTTAGTTATGACACTTTTGGATGATTAGATATGCCCCTGGTCAAGTTGACCCAGGAACATCATTGCTGTTCCTGAGAAACAAACATAACAGGAGGGGAACATGTGTTGTGAAAATGACAGAAAGCACTGCAAGCCAATCTTTTACTTAACTTCAAAATGCCATAATCAGAATCCAGTGCTGCCTTGCTAAAGGCTGACATAGTTTGTAGTTGTTGAAACTTTTTTGAGCATTTTATTTAAAATGTCCTTACATTTTAAGACAAAACAACAATTATTAGTCTAATGTCTATTATTTTCTACTATTTTTAAACTTATTTTTAAGCCACTGTACTGTATATATATAGAGACATGTTAGGACTCAACTGATATCCATAACATGACATGGAAAAACTAAATAAAGACCACATTAATCAATTTTTGTCTCGTTTTTTCTTCTTAAATAAGCATTTAATAAGGTCTTACATTATATTTTCACTCATGACCCCCACACTCTACCATATTTCACCTTGTAATAGAGCCTGAATAGATGAGACTCTGGCGCGCTCACAATGAGCTGCTGCTGCCGCTGTGCGCGCTGTCCAGCAGGGGTGGTGCTGAAAAGCTGAAGCAGAGGCCTGGCATCCTCCTTCTGTGACAACAGGCCTTTAAAACATCCCATCACACAATCAGAGCATAAACACTGTCGATGTAGACACCAAGAACCTCTCTGCTTTAAACACAAACCAGTGAATACATGTATATTCAACGTACAACCCCATACACTCAGCTGTGATTTAACACAGCGACCAAATCACGGTGAGGGATTCAGGACCACAATCCGAAAAGCAGCTTCAATTTACGGGCCTGTCAGCAAACTAAGTTGAGTTTGAGTGGGTTTCTGTGGGTCATTTGTGCGCGAACAGACGGGAAATCACGAATAACCTGCAGCACCTCCCCCGCCATTAGCTCGCCCGGTGTCTCCCTGCACTGAATGGTGTATAAAATCAGGTAGCTCCATACCTTTTGTAGTCGGAGGAGAAAATCCCTCCGCTCGCCGGGTCGTGTCCATATTCAGGCTCCCCGACGCTCGACGAGCCCCCCTTCTCGTCGTTGAAAGCAGAGCTGGCTGACATTGCGGTGGTTTTTCTGTCTGTTATTGTGTTTTTTCTCCCCTCTCTCCCCCTCGCAAAGCAGAGATGGAGATTTAGTGCAGAGGGCAGCAGGATATACGGCTCTTAAAGGCGCATGAACACACCACCGTTATCTGTGAGATGCTCAGTGCGGAGGGGGATGACGGGGGGAGGGATGATGCGCTGATCACGTGATTTTGTAGTCCCTGGACCCGGAAGTGATTGAAACTCAAACTTTCTTGAGAGATTATTCACCAGATTTCTTTCACAATGAAGGACTATAACTCAAGCATTTAAGCTATGAATCATTTTTAGATACTTTTACTTCACCTCAATTTTCAAATTATTGTAACTTTATATTGATATAGTGATTGTTACTGGGCAATGATT
This sequence comes from Notolabrus celidotus, assembly GCF_009762535.1. NCBI lineage: Eukaryota > Metazoa > Chordata > Actinopteri > Labriformes > Labridae > Notolabrus > Notolabrus celidotus. Next base: position 30,045,601 of record NC_048277.1, on the reverse strand, counting down.
GTAGGGTACTGGTAGGCTACTAGGGTACCAGTTTGCTGTAACCTGACAGCAAATTTCAAAATGCAATGTCATTTAATGTCATTAGCTTAATTTCACAGAACAAATTGGCCATTTACACAGCTAAGCAAAGATTATATTCAACATAATGTCACACTAATAGGGGGCATTTTCTTCCTTTTATTAGATTTACAAAAATGGAGCAACGCCTACGAGCTAGTTCAGGCAGACAACTCGAGCTGCAATGATATACACATCCCATGTCCTACTCTCATAACCATCATCCAATCCTGCCCTCTGCCTCTCCAATTGGCGGTCTATTAAAACAGGGAAAATCTTCCATCTCTCCCTCTGCCTGTCAACGCTTCTGCTGCCTGTATGCCTATTGCTGAATTTTCTTTCATCCCAACCGCCACCCCAGCATCCACCTGCAGGCTCCGGGGGGTGTTCAGTATGTTTTGCTCATCAGTCCTCACTGTCTACATGTAAACTTCTCTGCAGGAAGTGATGAGGCCGGAGCCTGGGCGCCAAACTTGAATATGTATTGCTGCTACAATAAACAATTTAAACGGGAGTTGTCTGACTGAACAACAGTTGTAGTGACTGTTCTGACCTGATTTTAGTCACTGTCTGGGTGTGGGGGTGACGTGTTTTTGACGTGCTTCTAATACAGTCCAATGTCCAGTCCGAGGTTATTGTTGCATTACTTCTTGCCATTTATTGATTCAAATGAAAAACAGGTACAGACAACGTACTTTGACGGTGAAATACGTGATGAGGATAACAGTGCAGTCTAAGACGAAAACCGTGTGCTCTTCCCGTTATCAAGATCGCTGCTGCACCTGTGCCCCTTTTGTAGCATTTACCTGCCCGTTTACCTGAAGTGCCCCTTGTGGTGATTGTGCGAGTAAAAAAACAAAAAACAAAAACAACATAGGTAAAATGTCTCATACAACAGTATAAAAACTGTTTTTATGTTCAACAATTTGAATTAGTCCTATATTTAACAGCTGTAACTAGTGGTGTCAACATAATTGTGTAAATATCCTATACATATACTTTTTGTCTCTTTTGTGTCTATTAATAGTAAATATATAAACTGTATTTGTTTTGTTGTTCTTGAATTGTATTTTTATTTTCTTTGTATTCTGGACCCTGTGGAGGTGGTGGCTAACAGGATAATTATGGCAAATTTGTCATCTCTGATGGACATTTCTTTTCTATTTATATTCTTGTTGAAATTCTTGTACTGTACACCTTTTTGTTTGCTGCTGTAACTCCATGAATTTCCCCATTGTGGGACGAATAAAGGAGTATCTTATCTTATCTTATCTTATTTATGCTACTTATAGAAACATGACTCTGAAATACAGTATTGAGAAGTATTACTTTAAAATTTGCCATTATGCATATTAAGTCGGCTACTAAATATTTGATGCGGATACTGCTTTTTATTTATGCAGATAAACAGGTAATATTTAATATAAGTAGGTAACATTAAGTGTACAGAACTCCTACTTTTGAAACAGTATTTAAACACACAGTGGTACTGCAAGTTTAACAGATATAACATCTGAATAAACCTTTGTTATATTATGTTTGATTAGTTACAGTGTAATTAGAATGACTTGAAAAAGAGTAAGAGATTATATCTGACGCAAAGCAGTAATTGCTGCAGTATTAAGAATAGCCTATGTAGAAACAAGTAGTCCTGACGTCTTGCTCATTACTGCCATCTAATGGAGACATAGGCTATAAGCAAGACGCTCACGCAGTAACAGGTTTTAACCATGTTTTATGTAGACTTCCAACCTTTCAGTCATAACATGTTGTAGCATTTTCAACAGGGCTTTTAAGTAACAGCACTGAGATAAATTAAATACAAACTTAGAACACATAGAAGTACATTTGTCTTAAAAAAAACTGATTTTTAACAGACTTGGAAATAAAAGAAAATTGAAAGTTTCCTACTTTTCCTGTATAAGCCATTTGTTAAAGGTAAAAAAAAGCAACCCTTAAAGATCATGACTGTGTCCTATTCTGCATCAGACCTCATAGTCCTTATAATTTAGGATCCTAGTTGGGACGGTTCTGCTGCAGCACCGAGTCCAAGATAATTTAAGAAGTTTCTGGAAATTCCATGAGTTGCAAGAGCCCTAAATAAGTCTAATTCATTTCAACTATATGCATAAAAATAAAATAAATGAACAATTAATCTGTTTGATGCTTTATTAAACTTTTAAATATCTCCCGGAACTGATCGAGGCTATACTAGTCTAACTAAGGGTTTCACGTTGCCATGGAAACGGTAAACAAATGTAGTTTTTAGCCGGTCAGGTTCCTCGGAGTTAAAGATAGCTATCAAAAGACAAAGTTTCCTCTACGACAGAAAAGCCATACAGAAGACAAATATGTACACGCAGGTAGAGAACAAGAAGAAAGCCAGTTTGCAGCTAAACTCGTAAGTCTCACTGTTTTACAAGAAGTGCTTTTTATGTAGAGGGGGGGCATTTCAGATACCTAGCTCATGTTGTATCGGTGTGTTGTTTTCGCTTTCTCACAGGTCTTCACCACGAATGACCAACTCGGTGTCAGGGATTCATAAGGTCGGTTTAAGTTCAAGAAACAAATGGAGCTTCACAGGTTCACCGACCCGAAAAGGTTCCATCCTGGCCGGGCACAGAGGCAGCAAACTGAGCGTCCTGGATGACAAGAGTGAAGTTCCCAAAGCTGTTCAGGTGACAGAAGTATACAAGTGTTAGCATCAAAATGTAGTAAAAAACAAACAAACAAACAAAGTCACTTTGCAGAATTACCAATTTTCAGAAAAGAACAGTATATTTGGAGTTATAGGTTTTGGTGCATTTATTTATTTGTGTTAGCATCATTATTATGAGCATAAAGGCAAGGCAAGTTTATTTATAAAGCACCATTTAAACAAGAGCCATTCAAAGTGCTTTACAGAGTTAAAAACAAAAAACAGAACAGTAACAATCAACAAAAACATACAGCAAACACTTCAAACATTTGAATTTTATATGCAGCCAGTTATGTTTGATCTACTCTCTCTCTCTCTCTCTCTCTCTCTCTCTCTCTCTCTCTCTCTCTCTCTCTCTCTCTCTTTCTCACTCTGTACTTATGTACATAGTAAATAGTGTTGGGCCTGGGTTGGGCCTTACTATTTATTTAAATTAGGAGGGTTTATTCCAAAAAAATCACCCCCCTTCTCTCAAACCGTGAGCATCCCAAGACTCTAATGAACACTATGATGTGTTTTTCATGTCTGTACCGTCAGAAATGTAGTCAGGGCAGCAAGTTCACAAAGATATAATGTTTGCTGTCCTCCAGAAATATTTCATATCTGTCCTGCCGGACACAGAATCACAGCTGATCTTGTCTTAAAGGGGCAAATTTAAACTATTTCCTAAACTGTGGTGTAACTATTGTTACTGATAATCCATTAGGGTATTTGTTGATTTCATTTTGTTTAAATGAATAATACTTCTAGAAAAGTGTCATCATTTAAACCAAGTCATTTAATAATATAATACTACTAGAAACAACTAGAAACGTTGAAAAAGTGACCTAAGGTGAGATGTGTCACAAAGAAACGAGGAGGAGGACCCATGTGCAGATTCAAAATAAAACTGATTTAATAACCAAAAACCAAGAGATGAAACAAAAACGTACATAAAACAACTACAACTCTGGAAACACAGGAACACTAGAAACACCATCACTTGACACAGACAAACACAATGAACCAAGACAGAAGGACGGAGGAGGAAACACAGAAACTAAATAGACACACTGGGTAAAGAGTAAGGGCACACAGGTGAGGACAACAAGTCACAAGTGAAGACAATCAGGTAGTAAAACTAAACTTACAACAGAAGAATATTCTACAAAATAAAACACTGAAAACCAACTCAAGACCTCAGGGAATCAAAGACAGATACACAGACACGGAATACACATGAGTATACAAAAAAGGCAAACATATAACAAAAGGGAAATCAACACATGAAACAAAGCACCCTAGAAACTAAACACACCAGAACAGAGACAAGAATAACCAAAAACCACCAAGAGAAAACAAAGAACAGACCAAAACATGACAAGATGATGTTTTTGTTTGTAGATGTTAAGCCGTGTATAAGTTTGGTGGTGCAGTTCATTTGCTCTGTGTGAGTAAAATGTACCCATTGAGGTTTTCAAAAATAAAATAAACAAGCATGTCTTTCTCCATTTTACCAGTAACCCAGTTGTACATGGAGAAAACGTATATTTACATCAGTTAAAAACATACTTACTTAGGGTGAAGTTATAAACTACATGCTGTTGGGATTCATTCTGTGGTTCTCGTCTTTGCAGGTCTTGGATGATGATGGTAATGATGTCACTCCTCTGCCCCTGAATCAAGAAGAGTCAGGAGACAAATTCAAACAAGGAAAATTCTTCTGCGAGGAAATCTTTTCCAGTTTAAGATCTGAGCGCTTAAAGTCCACTTCAACCTTCAATCTGCCCACTGCGAGGTACCTGATGGTTACTTTCATACACACCATCTGATCTGACACTACTGTTAGATATGTAAAAATCAATACTTACTAGTCTTGTGTATTTATTCCCAAAAAAGAAAGTCCTTTTAATTCCATGAGGGGGCTGAAATTTACTCTGACTAATAATTCCCCCCCCCCAGTTCCTTTATGGATAGCAGCACTCCATCCAGCATGAGAGCATCAATGACTAAGGAGAGCGAGGACAGTGTTCTAGACGTACCAATGCTACCTCCAGCTCCATACGGTGACTCTACTTTTATATTGTCAATATCTCTCTCATAGCAATGATTCCTTATGATGCCTTAAGATTATTATACCATTACCCCTACCTAGTTTCAAAATAGCATTGTATATGTAGGATGATTTATTTACTTTAAAAATTGCTTTAAAATCCATCCATCCATCCATCTTCTTCCGCTTATCCGGGTCCGGGTCGCAGGGGCAGCGGCCTCAGCAGGGAAGCCCAGACACTCCTCTCCCCGGCCACCTCCACCAGCTCTTCTGGGAGGATACTGAGGCGCTCCCAGGCCAGCTGAGAAACAGTCTCGCCAGTGTGTCCTGGGTCTTCCCCGTGGCCTCCTCCCAGTCAGACATGCCTGAAACACCTCCCAGGGAGACGCCCGGGAGGCATCCCGACCAGATGCCCGAACCACCTCATCTGGCTCCTCTCGATGCGGAGGAGCAGCGGCTCTACTTTGAGCCTCTCCCGGATGTCTGAGCTCCTAACCCTATCTCTAAGGCTGAGCCCAGCCACCCTGCGGAGAAAGCTCATTTCGGCCGCTTGTATTCGCGATCTCGTTCTTTCGGTCACTACCCACAGCTCGTGACCATAGGTGAGGGTTGGAACGTAGATTGACCGGTAAATTGAGAGCCTTGCCTTCTGGCTCAGCTCCCTGTTCACCACAACAGACCGGTACAGTGTCCGCATCACTGCAGACGCCACCCTGATCCGTCTGTCAATCTCGCCCTCCCTCTTCCCCTCACTCGTGAACAAGACCCTGAGATACTTAAACTCCTCCGCCTGGGGCAAAGACTCCCCTCCGACCCGGAGAGGGCAAGCCACCCTTTTCCGACTGAGCACCATGGCCTCAGACTTAGAGGTGCTGATCCTCATCCCCGCTGCTTCACACTCAGCTGCAAACCGTCCTAGTGCGAGCTGGAGGTCACTGCTCAATGAAACCAATAGGACGACATCATATGCAAAGAGCAGAGATGGAATCCGAGAGGCAACCGAACCGGAGACCCTCCGCCACTTGGATGCGCCTAGAAATTCTGTCCACAAAACTCATGAACAGAACCGGTGACAAAGGGCAGCCCTGGCGGAGTCCAACCCCCACTGGGAACGGATTCGACTTACTGCTTTAAAAATTTTTTTTGCCATATGCAGGAGAAGATTGAACTGTTTCTAAAGACAAAATTATTTTTTGCAGTGGATATTCTTTGTGCATATTGAGTTTGTATCCATTTTAATATATTTTTTGCTTTGTTCCTGCTAGAGGTGCCAAGAAAAAGATACAATGTGGAACCGCAGCTGACAGAGGAGATGTTGGATGAGGTAGTAGATATTCTGCTCCATGAGACAGATACCATTTCCCTGCTGGACATACCCAACACCTCTGTGTCAGAGGACGCTGAGGAGGCGGAAGCTATTGAGTGAGTGAAATCTGCTGCTTGTTGTTTTTGTTACATGCAGAAAACGATTGAGCATTGTTGCAGTAAGACTGAAGTTTATGCAATTCAATTTGCTTTATCAGCATGAACAAAGACATGTTGTTGCCAAAGCACATAAGATTCATACATACATTACATATATATTCATTACATATTATATTAATTACATATTTTATACGCATTAATGTACAGCATATCTCAATGTCCTCTTGTGATGCGGTATGCTCATAAAACCTTCACCTAAAATCAGATATTATGGGATGGTGCGTCCCTCAGGCTGTGACAGGCAGACACATATTCAGCAGCCAGAGGAGCTGCTGACCCTTCATCCAGGAGAACTGACAGTTTCTCTTCTGGGGTTAATGTTGGGAGGTTTGTTACCATTTTAGTAATTTCCCTGTAGTGGGAACCTCTTAGTAAAGAGAACTTGCTACAATGGAGGAGGAAGTGCATCACTGTCTCTATGTCCCCTGTAGAGCAGTGAGCACATAGACGCTCCTCTCTGGGCAGCCATGTCTGCCTGTGTCTCCCTGTCTCTACAGCTAGCTGGTGGTCACTCAGCCTGTATTTGGTCAGGATACATCTTTGTTTTTCATCTCTGACACTGTACAGATATTCAGATAATGTATAATCACGGTTTAGGGTCAAATAACAATTCATTCTACTTTGGGTCTTTGTTTGGTTTCTCCAGTGTTCTAGATACAGATCTTTGGATTGCTTCACGATGAGTTTAATTTGGTTGTGTTTTGGATCAGTGCTGACTGGAGTCTGGCTGATTAGCTTCCTCACCAGCTGACTAAGGGGACAGTTTTCAGGGTTTATGCTCTGTCTAAAAATGCTATTCTGCTGTTGTTCTTACAGAAAAGCAAACATTCAGTATGCAGAGCTATGCAAGAACAGACTGGGCAACGATAAGTTTGTGGTCCGATCAACACAAACATTCAATGGAGCACTAAAAAACAAACAGATCCAGAGTGACGAGATTGTTACTTTAGATGAAGGTAAGGTGTAGATAGTCATTTTTACATCCTTAGTAGACTGAAGTTAATGGAATGGCAGGCCATTGCCTCTGTTTTACAGTTTTCTCCATGAAACCTCATAAACAAATTAACACATTTAGACCTAGCAGTAAGTCACTGGTTTCAGTTCGGTTCTTTTAAGTGGAGGGTGAGTTGAAAATACCATCATGTCCACAGGCACAATGGCTACTGTTTGGGACATCTATGACTCGTTCTGTGACAAAGAGGACACCACTGAGGATGAAGCGGCTGACTTCCCAGAAAGTGTGGTGAACACCAGCAATGGTCAGGAGAGGAAAGATGAAAAAAGCAGCAGCTGCAGCACGGTCGCTACAGGTAATATCTGTGAGACTGTCCCACTGAGTGCTTGGGACAGGGGATAAACAAAATGTGCCCGTTTTTGGAGCTTTTTGTACACTGCATGTCCTAAATTATTCGACACGTTTATTCATTGTGAATTAATGCAGGGTTGTTTTTGTTTTACTTCATTTCTTCAGGCAGTACGGTTAGCTCACTGGTTGAGAAGGAATCATGCAGGAGCACTTTAAGCACTGAGCCCAACACACAGCTGATTATGTCCGAGTCGTTCCAGTACAGTTTGTTAGTGATGGAGAGGAGCATCGTGACAAACCTCTTCCAACCAAAGCTGGCTGCTTATAGAAAGCTGCCCATACTGGAAGGTAAACACAAGTTATTACTGCTTTTCCAAGTTTTCTTTTTATCACAACAAAACATTCAGTCTGTCGCAACATGTTAGTGTTTTTGAATACATGATAAATATAAAGCAGTGATTTTGGTTTAAAAGATCCTGACTTGAGGGCGGCAGACTGACCAATAATATTTGTTTTTTTTAGTTTTTTAAAATTTGTACTTATCTATTTATTTAAATTATTCTTATTTCATTTTTGTATTTATCTATTTAATTCTTTATTTATACATATATTAATTTGTATACACTACTCTATATAATTTAAATTTCAATATAATCTGTACTATTATTGTTGTTGTTATTATTGTGTATCACTCTGTCTGTGTACTGTCTTGGTTTTGTGTTGTTCACATTTAACAAAATGCCAACAAATATATCTGTGGAAAAAAAAAAAATTGAAGACCCTGACAGCACAGTGGAGCCTGGGGCTGAGGAGCAAAGCGAGGAGTGTGAGGAGAGCTCTTCATCTCCAACTCTGGAACCACTTTGGTCTTTCAGTTGTGAGCTGACCAGAGGACGCAACGTCACATGCATGGCCTTGAACAAGGAGAACCCGGTACAACACTAAAAAACACACCAGACAACACAAAACAGCTTCTGTTGCAGCTTCACTCCTGCATCTTTGTCATTTTCTGTTGTTTTTAAGGGTTTATTATTTACAAGTATTGTACATTTTAAAACACACTGTCCAACAGGCTGTAAATATATATATCTGAAAGAATTTCACTGTAAGATTAGTAAAGTAGCAGGGTAACCAGAAGAGATAAAATGGGCATATTTTTTTTAAGTCTATCATAATTGAAGGCTTTGATAAAACATCTGAATTTTGTAGTGTACTGGTAAAATGTGTAACACTAGACTCTGTTTGTGCTCTCTACTCCCTTAAAGGATCTCCTGGCTGTGGGCTACGGTGACCTTAACTGCCTTTGCCAGAAACCAGGTTTAATCTGCTGCTGGTCCCTTAAAAACCCTTCAGTATGTAGTTCCTCCTTTTGCTGAAGTTTTCCTCTCAGCCAACATCTTTCAGTGCCCCACGTTAGTTTACTGATTAAACCACAACCAAACTGTAGGTGGATGTTCCTTGTTCTTTTGGGTCTGTCAGTGATTATAAAATGTTTTCCCGTGTAGTGGCCGGAGCGCGTCATCCACTGTCATAGCAGTGTGACGTCCCTGGAATTCTCAGCCGAAAACACCGGCCAGCTTGCTGTGGGGATGTTCGACGGCACCGTGAGCATCTACAACGTCAAGAATCTGAACAACAGTGCGTGTATTGCCAGCACTAGGTGAGGACTTTGTGTGCTTGTGTGTGTCAGTGTAAAATTAAAATGTACCCTTCTGATATTAAAACTTAGATTTTCCTTTTTCTGTGCGTGTTTGTGTTTCAGCGACTCATCCGAAAGGCACATGCATCCAGTGTGGCATGTTAGGTGCATCATAGAAGAGATGAGTCTGTCAAGGGAGGACAGTATGGAAATGATCGTCTCTGTGTCAACTGATGGCAGAGTCACCAAGTGGCTTCTCTTCAGCAATGCTTTTCAAGGCATAGGTATGACACAAGCTTCAGAAGAAATGAGAAGAATTCATGCTGCATTGGATATAGTTGTTTTGGTATATTCTCATATTTTCTGTCGCTAATGCTCAAAATAAAGACATCAATCAATCAATCAATCATCAATCAATCAACGATCATACATTTAGAGGTGAAGAGGGACAATGATAACTAATGACACAGCATTAAGTGTATTAGTCACTATACCAGTTACAAATTCTGCCCAATAGTTTTGTAATATTCTTTAATTCACTTGAAATCATTTCTAAATATGAAAGCAATTGGCGAGACAAAACAACACTGCATAAGTCTTCTAAGCAGATTATAAACACAACTTTGTCCTTTACAATGTACCTGTTGAACAGGTTGACTCTGTAGCAGTTACCTCATACAGTAGTCATTGTTATACTTGTGTCTTTTTGTATGTAGACCTTATGAAGATACGGAGGACTCAAAACCAGAAGAAGACAGAGCAATCTGTTTTGCCTGTAATGATTCCACTTCTGTGTATCGACTTCCATCCAACAGTGAGTTAGCCTCAGGAGTCAGCTTTACCCTTTTTCACCTGTCCTGATTTTTGTACTTTGGGTGTTTCTCTCACTTTAAAATACACACGTCTTTTTTTTTTTTGTCCTGCAGGACTCATCTATTTATCTGGTCGGTACGCACGAGGGAAAAATCCACAAGTGCTCCATCTCTAAGAGTCAGGATTTTCTGGGCACTTATAAAAAACACATCGTAAGTCCTTCTGTATTAAACCTTGACTCAATGAAAATGTGCACACATGGTAAATGCCAGTACACTCCAATACCTCATCGATGATAAGAGATTTCAATATTAATTCATCTTTATTTGTAAAGCGCCAAATCACAACAAACGATAACTAAAGACGCTTTTACAAACATAGCAGGTCTAGACCACTCTATGACAAATTATTAACAAAGGCCCAACACCAAGACAGCACCTTAATCCACAATGAGCATTGCACCTCACAGTATTTAGCTTGATACAGCGGCAAGGAAAAACTTCCTTATAACAGGCAGAAACCTCGAGCAGAACCAGACGTTAGACAGCCATCTGCCTCGACCGAAAATATAACTGTCTCAAGCAGGAAGCTAGAGTCTTGTGGGCTGAACTGAACCTTTTCAGTCTGTTTCATTGTCTACACAGATGAAGTCCCTGGGTGGATGAATGTGGCTGGTACTGTGAAGTCACAAAATTAGAGAACTGAAGAGCATTCATACATTTTTAAAACCCTGTTCTTAATATATAGTTATAATTGAAAAATATCCATATCATGGCAGTACATTAAATCCTTATCCCATCATGCTCTCTGTCAGTGCCCTGTGAACCACCTCGCGTGGTCTCCATTCAGCCCTGATGTGTTCCTGAGCTGCTCCTCAGACTGGAGCATCCAGCTGTGGAGGCAGGACCTCTTCACGCCCGTGCTGAGCTTCACCTCCAACGAGGTGGCCGTGCTTACCGTTCGGTGGTCCCCCTGGTTGTCCACTGTATTTGCAGCCATTAAAGCTGGACAGCTGGAGATCTGGGACCTGAACTCGAACATGTGAGTCAAACCGACTGAGACTCTGCATGTCCCCAGCTCTGTCCTATTTGATAATTTTTTCTACAATGACACAAAAGACAGAATTAACCCTTTCATCCTCTTTCAGCCTGAACCCAACTATAGTACACCCCGCTCCACCTGGTGTGAGGTTCACATCTCTACAGTTCACCAGAGGGACGGACTGTCTCTTGGTGGGGGACAGTGATGGACAAGTGACCGTCTACCAGATCAAGAACCTCAGCGTAGGAGAGGGCAAACAGGTAAACCTGAAGAGGCCTGTGTGATATTTTACATACATTAGTTTTTGCTATTCACGTATGAGTACTAATTGAAATGTCCTCTTTTTCTGTCTTTCAGGGAAACAGTTTGGACAGCATTGTTCGCTCTGTTGTTTCTGGGCAGCTCAATTCTTTAAAAACAGAAGTCTGTGAATCTGTGGAAGAATCACAACACTAAAGTTTATTCTCTTGGATGAGGATGTAACTTTTCAGTCAATAACACGTTATGAAATAGAAAAGGAAAATTCTTTAAATCAATCAAATTTTGGTTTAAATATTACATTTAATATGCTTTTTATGACTTGTGGTTTATATGTTTGTTTTTATTTATTGAACAAATTAAAAGGGATGGATAAAACAGAAAAATGCTTGAGGTAAAAACAACAAAACTACAATAATGCTGTTTTAAATACTATAAAATAAGACAATGATACAAATAAAAGAATATGAAACAATTACAGTATATTTATTTGAGTGTTTGATTAAAATGTTGTACAAAGACACTAATAATTCCACTTAGAGATATGATAAAGATTGATAAATGAGTACAGTTTTTGTACAAGTCTTTGAGGAAGTAATGCTCTAAGTTTAAAGTCCAGAGGGTTCTTCAGAAAGAGATTTTCACTTTGGTATTCAAACACACTGAACAGTCAGAACATGCTTTCATTTCCTTTTTAAGTTGTTGCTAAAAATAGCTAAACACTATTGTATGAGACCAAACCAGAAATGACACACATGCAGGTTGATAGGCACTTAAACTATGATGTCATTTAGCTTCAGATCATTATGATGAAATGCAACATTAAAAAAATATAATGGAGTGATACAATTTATCACACAGTCATGAAATCTTAGGGAATATTAAATCCCTGTCTCCCTCTCTCAAACTCACCCATGACTGTTTTTACAGGACTGATCCAAAGCAACAAGAAAGCATCAACAGTAAATAAAGAGGGTGTAGTGAATGAACTCCTGACTGGCAGTTTGTTATAACAGTATCACAGTTGAGCCGTGTGCAGGACTCAAGAATGCATCAGCTAACTCAGTTATTCTGGATGACAGTGCTCTCTTTCATTCTCACTCTGGCTCTGACAAATTGCATCACGCTCTCTGGGCTGGCTGGTATGTATAAATGACAAACTCCAGAGTGTAAAGCTGTGGAGATGAACTCACATTCCTCTCAAAAGAGCTTCTGACAGCAGAATTCAGACGCCAAAATAAATGTGAGCTAGTCGAGCAAAACAGTCCTCCTCGTCTACTGTGGCTCTCTGGTTTGAGATTTCAGATTAACTGATTGACACTTCTGATGCAAAGATGAGAACTTTATTCTAAAGGTGTGGAAGAGGGAGTTTTAAAATGATTAGTCAACAGAACAGTGTCCCAGAGACATCTCACATTTTGCACACTCACAAATCTGAGTGTGGAGATTCAGATATAAAAATAGGCTGAAATAAATTATGTTGTATCTCGATGTCCTTCAAAAGCAAACTCACAATTATAATAATCATATATCTTATTTGAATTTAAGATAATCTCAAAATGCTACAAAACTGTTCATAAAAGCAATAGAGTAAAAGCAAAATGAAAAAACAAGATTATACAATCCAGCTGGTTTTATAGCAATACAATTAAAAACTAGAACGTCAGCTACAAACCTGATCATTTCAGTATAGTTCATTTTAATGCTTTTAACCATGACTTAGAGTGGTGGTTGTCAGGAGAACTGAACAGCATCATGCTGCAAAATCAGCCATTGTTTACATTTTCCACAGCAAATATTCACAATGAGTGATGCGCATGACTCGCACGAGACTGCAGAGTAAGTACGATTTTTCTTCAGTAAACACTTCTAACACATGAACAGGACAAGATCAGCAAAAAGATAAGAGGTACAGCTTTTCACAAGGGTCCACAAAATCAACACAAACCATAAGTTCCTCACAGAAGCTTTAACGTAATCGTACAACATGAAAACTTGAAAAGAGAAATTTTTTTCTTCGGGTTTGCAAAAAAACATGAAAAAGTGACATTTTTCCTTCCAATGCAAAAAAAAACATGCAAAAGTGAAATATTGTTCCACCGCAAAATACATGAAAAAGTGTTTTTTTTCTTTTATAGCGAAAAAACATGAAAACTAATCTATTTCTTCCAAAGCTAAAATACATGATAAAGTGAAATTTTTTGTCCCGAGATAAAAAAGAACATGAAAAAGTTAAAAAAAAAATTCTGAAGTGAAAAAACAAAGTGAAAAGTGAAAAATTTCTTCGGAAGTAAAAGAAAAAAAGGAAAAAATGAACATTTCTGCAAGGCAAAAAACATGAAAAGTGAAACATTTTTCTTTCGAAGCGATAAAAACATGAAAGTGAATATTTTCTTCCGAAGCAAAAAAAACCATAATGAAGTGAATTTTTTTCTTCTGCAGCAAAAAAAAATGAAAAATTGTTTTTTTAGATTAAAATATAATGAAACTACCACAAACATGAGCTAGTCAGCTTAGCTTAGTTAAAAGCCCAGAAGGGACAAACATCTAGTCTGCCTATAACCCATACAAAAAAGCCCCTAAACACATTTTCAGCACACTGCTCAATATATTACATGTTTGTTAAGTGGGGGAAAAAAGTTTTAAGTGGGCTTATGGACCCAACTCTTCCTTGTCCTGGAGAGCAGTTTCTTGCCAGCTGTCCTTTAACCTAGATTTCTAGCTGTGTTTATGCCAAGTTAAGCACACTAGCTTTTAATGACAGATACAAGAGCTGTGTTGACCTCTTCATCCAACTCCAAAGCACAAACAAAGAAATACACATCACAAAAAATGCAGAACTATTCCTTCAAATCAAAGGACACCAGTAACCAACATTTTAAAAGGAATACACTTAAAGCTCCTGGGAGGAGCAACAAAACCTAGACATACTTCCCTTTTGTTAGAGTGGGTGAATTTCTTGTATCTGATGACTGTGTGACTTTAGGCACAATGAGCTTTCACCATCTGTACAATGATTCACATGATTTGTAGTAAAACACAGTGATGACACAACACACCGACGTTTAAATGCTGTTATATTTTTACCCCTCTGTGATCTATGACTCTGTAAGGTCACATTTCCTCACACAGAGTTGCTTCAGTAAGCTCTTCTGTCTGCTTAAATTAAAACTCAGTGAGCAACAACAGGGATAGGAAGATATAAATCCCATGACGGCGGGTCACAGGCCACACAGCATGTGATTCTGCACATGGAAAATGATCTGCATGCAGTATTTAAACAGAGTGAGAGGAAATACGACGGAGAGTTATTTTGTGAATCAAATGTTTCTTATACTTCTGTTCTCATTATACAGTTTGATCTGAATCTTAAGACTGCATAGCTAATGAAGGATGTGAGTACAGTTCTGTGTGGTGTGGTCTGGGTTTAGATCCTTTTTTATATCCAATAGATGAAGTTCTTTTACTTTTCTCTAGCATATGGGAAGTGAAGCTTGATTTGAAAGAGACACGTGACAAAGTTACTTTCTGGAGTCTGTTAGTCTGAAACACTTTTAAGCCTTCAGTTTACTCACCACTATTCAGGAAATTCAACTTATCAGACCTCTGATACTTTAAGTGTAAGTTATCAAGTGTGTATGTGTTTATAAAAGCTAAAAAATGGATAACTTTTTTAATTAAAGAAATGCGTTTACAATTCACCTCATCTCTCAGTTTGTGAAATATGTTTGTGCAGTTTTATATTTAAACTAGTCTTGGATTGGAAGAGAAACATTAAGGTCTCTCAGATGTTTGTGTGCCACGTCACTTTGTCTTATTGACTATGAAGCTGTGATTTCTTGCCGGAGCTGTCTCAAAGAAAAAATTGTTTGTTGGCCTGACTGGATAATCAGGTGTTTCTCCTTAAAACGCTGCTCACAAACTCCTACAATGTTTTCAAGATCAGAAGTGGAAAATGAAGTTTATCGTGCTGCTTTATGCTGGCTGGTGTTTTAAAAAGAGTTAATCATTATAGTGACACTGTATGGTTATAAAATCACATTTGGCCTTGTTTCATCAGCCCCTTTCTCGGTTGAACTCCTGACAAGTTTCAGGACATTCAGGCTATGATATTTTCAGGTACACATATGAACCCGAAGTAGCGCATGCAGAAGGAGGATGAGAGGGCCTGTTTCTGTGATATCACAACATTATTTATAAGGACGTTAACATAATACAAACACTATACAACTGAACAAGCAGTAAAGTTTAAGTATAAAACAGAGAAGCTCCACTCAACATGAATGTCATCATATATCCCTGCAATCGTTGTATATCTTCCTGACTCTTGCACCCTGCGTTAACATTTTTACTTATCAAATTTGTGCTAATTGTACTAATTCGGGAAGGAAAAAGTCCAGAAGATGTGTGCTGAATATTTTGCTGTTTGCATTCACCATGCAGCTCACAAAGTCTGTATTAAAGGTGACATATTATGCTATTTTTCCCCTAAACATGTCTTTGAAGTTTATTGCTCAAAAAAACACTTTGAAATCAGATTTTGGCATGCCTGTAAACCCCTCTTTTTCAGCCCTGGTCAGAACAGGCTGTTTTCTGTGTCTGTGCCTTTAAATGAGAATGAGCTCTCTGACCACGCCCCCTCAGGAAGTGGATGTCCCCTCGGCTGTCCAGCACGTTGATCTAATGTTTACATGTTGGCTGCATAGACATGGCTGCTCACAGACCCGCGTTACTTCAACCCTCGGAATCTGATCCAGAATCTGATCCTGACGGAGAGGCGCATGTAGCGGGACCTTTCTGAATGATTGGTCACAGATTTAGTGTTTCTTGTTGTTTTATTTGTCAGTATGTAGACGTGTGTCTTGGTACACAGCTACGAACATGTAGCTATGTGGCTATGCTAACTAGTGCTAACACTTTTCCATGAAAAATAAAAATCATCCACTAGATCTTCAAATCTTTAGTCCTGGAGAGTAAAACCGACCTTTGTGTTTATTAAGACATTCTACAACTAGTGATGTGTCCTCCTGTGTCGAGGCTTCGGAGCGTGTGCCGAGTAATCCAGGAAGATTTCTGTGAAGTGCGTATCGAGGCTTGTGTTGATGATGTATGTGGTGACGTTCGAAGCCTCGCGAGCCGCCTGTACCACGTGACTGATTCAGGAACCGGTTTGCGGGTTTGGTGCGCGATTCGAAATAAAAGGGGCAGCGCACAGTCACAACCATATCCCCAATTTGTTTCCACTTTCCCTTTTGACCCGGCCATTGTATCATAAAGACAGATACCATATTAAGAAGTTCATTATTTATGTGTTGGCATCACAAACATAATTCACTTATTCAATTCAAAGCTTCACACGCCAAAGGGATGGTGTCATTATAATCACTGCGCTTATTTTACATTTATTGTCCACTTGATGGCGTAGTAGAGCAAATGGAGCACCATGAAATTTCGGCCCATGAGTGAACCAATTGGATGGAACGCCTCAATGCTTCAAGAAGCTTCATCTCACCATCACTACTTACAACTAGCATGCCTCCCTCTTTAGCTCCTTGTTAGCACACATGTGTGCAGGTAATGAAAAACAGAGGAGTTGAGTTGTATTTTATACAGTCTATGGACTGAACAAGCTCAGAGCTCTGACTTCCGTTACAGACCAGATGGCGTTATGACATATGATAAACACTGAAAACTGAAACGGCTTGTTTCAGCACACATTTACAGGAAGGTGGAGAAATCAGAACAGGGGCCGAATTGATTTTTTTTTTCATTTTTGGGGGGTTTGTAGACATGCCAGGTAATTGCATGATATGTCACCTTTAAGGGTTTAGCTCTGGTGTAAAATTACCTACTTTTTAAAAAGCACTTGATACTTTTGACTGGAAGTATTTTTGGGAATTGGAATAAAGCACAGTACCAGGGAAATTATTGAAACTTTGATCCCTGAAGGGAAAAGGTAATATCTTCAAAAGTTCCAAGTCTGTGGGGAAAGTTCTTGCAGTGGAAATGCGGCTTTTGTGGGTAAAATTAAAAGTGATTTGGTAAAAAGTTTGAAAGCATATTTTTTACAAGTTATATTTAAAAAAAGGCGAAGTGTCATTGTAAATGAATTCCAACCAGCAATATGCTGATATGAAACTTTTGGACACCGTCATACACCGTGCTCTCTGCCCACACAACGAAACTATTCACCCTTAATACCAGTAAACCAACTCCTGCTATTGTTCTCTTTTTCTCTCTGTGTCTGTATGTGTTGGTCATGTGCACTAAACTGGAGGTATTTTCTCATCAAATGTTGGACTGCACCTTTAATATCTTAGGATGAGCCTGTCTGGCGCTCGGGTTTGTCCACTAATTAGTGTGTAGGTGGAGCACAGGAGGAAACCGAGCGGAGGGCGACAACAGACACGTTTGCTTTGGATCAGTTCCTGGACGGGGAGAAGAAACCGAGTGAAGTTACCTCACAGTTTGGAGTCAGAGTTGATCTCAGACAGTCGACAGAGTCCGGTGGTGTTGGAGGAAGATTTTACAGATGATTGAAGTGTCGATCCCCTCCATGGAGAGGGAAGTGGACGAGTCGGGAAAGTCCAAAAAGGTGAGGACGCGGCTTAATCTTCGTTACCTGTACGCCTTATTCAGGGCACGGTGCATTAAAGTTAAAACACTTTAACTATTCATTCTTACAAAAACAAATGGTATTTATTCGTGGTGTTCATATACGACGTGTTTAAAGTGTAGTTTGTGAAGTAAACTGCGACGCCAGGTGAGCCAGGTAACCTGCAGGAGGAGTGAAAGTGATTCAGCTCAGGTTTATATCCGGAGGAGCAGAAAATACTCAATAACTATAATACATAATAACTATATTAATACTAATTCAAATATAATATTTCTTGCAAAAATACTACCTGTGCAAGAAATAGTCACATATCAAGATAAAATATCTGTAATCAAAGTCCTGCGTGTTCACGACTTGGCCACATAGAAGTCCAGAAGCATTGTCACCAAACTGCATGTTACATTTCAAAAGCATATCATTTCATGAATAATCATGTAGCTGTTATATTATCACATGATTATAGTCTAACATGGTTACATTGACATGTAAGCAGTACTCTCAAATCTCTATAAAATCAGTGGATTTCAAACTGGTATCATACGGTTTGTGCGTAAAACCTAAGACCTAACTTCAGCCTTTATGGAGTAAACACCTAATATAGTTATTCTAAAATACAGGTAATTCAAGATCAATTCTTTACACCACCAAAAAGTGATGTGTGCTTTGTTGTCATTGTGTTTTCTCTGCATGACGTCAGTATGCTCACACACCTCCAGGCATTTGCTCAAGTAAGTGCTCAGAGTCTCAGTCTTTGGTGAAGAAGAACCACTTTACTTCAGTCAAACAACCCAGCAACTAGAAATGAAGGTCCTGCATTCAAAGTCTGTAGTATTTAAACACAGAGTGATGTTATTAGCAAAACAACTCCTTAAAGGGTCAGTAGTGAGAGTGCCCTGTGATTTGTATGGCTGAATATGATTTATTGGATGGTTACTTCTGGTGAATGCGTGCAGAAGCATGTTTAACAGTTGATATTGCCTTACCGGTAGCCAGTTTTAACTATATTATATGCTTGGTGGTTTAATTTTTAAAAAAATGCATCTTATTTAATTAATTATTGGTGTCTATAAAACCCTATTCTGAAAAGTTATGAGTGACTTGTGGCGAATAAATGTGGGTGAATAAAAAAGTAGAATGTTACTAACATGTTTAGCCGTAGAAATAAATGTAGGGTTGTTAAATAGAAGCCCAGTGAAGTACAGGTAGCTTGGCATGAGCACTTTGGTATAGATTAACTAAAAATCTCATAGTCTTAATTTGAAGAGGACCTAAAGTTCAAACACAGCTGACAAGCATGAAATACTGGTGGGTATAAACTGATTATGTTAGATAATATCCATCTGGGTACTCCAGCAAAAGTCTCACAAGACTGAAAGATTGTACTGAAGTACTTAAACTGTGCTCTATTAGTTATTACCAATAATGTTAATGATTCCTCAGAAGTTTATTTTCCTCTGACCTTTGTCTTCAAGGCTTTTACAGACATTACACATTATCTTGTTCTCTCAATCTAACCCTGATTTGAGGACCAAAGACTTGGTGAAAAGGTTTATGAAGTCACAGAAAAACGTCAAATAAACACATTTTGTGTCTAAATCAGCTCTGTTAGTGCTTCTAAAGTTTCCTCGTGTGAACATAAACTAAATGACAAATTCCAGAGAACAGCCACCCACTTGTGAATTTGTAATATATTGTTTTCACACCTACATTTCAAAATGGTAAAACTGGCACTTGCTTGAGGAATTTACTCCAGCTGGTGAAGAGGAGGGGCTGAGGAGACCTCTGTTGGCTTTTAACGGGGAGCAGTGTAGTCCAGGGTAACATTTAAAGCTCCTGTGTGGAGATTTTTTTTCTGGTTATGAAACAGACTGAAATCAACACTGATGTATCTTAATGAGCTACAAAAGCAAATGAAACCATCAGCATGAAGATTTACTGTTTCTGTATAGTTTGGTGTTATGCCTCAAACCACTGCTCGGGGGTAGGTGACATAAAACACAACAACTACACGCTTCAAAAACAACCTTTGTTTGTATTTTCCACTGCAATGATTCTCAGTGAGTGATACATTCTACCATTAACAGGGTGGCAGGATGAGATTTTTTGACAGAAAACACTGCCTAGACATTTTGTACAGGATAAAATCAGCAAAAAAGAGGTACCACTTTGTCCACAGGGGGCGCCAAAGTCAACACAAACTAAAAGTTCCTCACAGGAGCTTTAAGTGAAGAATAAGTACTCTACTTTTAATAGATGAGTTTAATTTGCTCACGGATTAACTTTAGTTTTTACTAGTAGTGAAAGATAACCCCTGTGTAGTTTGGCAATGTTAACAGAAATGAGTGTAATACTTGTTAAATCAGAGATTAAATTCACATTATGGTGTAAAATAACAGACATTATAAGGGTCATCTCATTGATTATAGTAAAGTTGAACACTTTATATTCATGTGGGATAACAGCATGAGAAATCAGACAACATCTAAACTCACATACATGATAAACAGTCATTCAATAGCATAAATACAGTTTTTAAAGCTGTATTTAATGTCTGTTAAAGGTGCTGTGGTTCCAGTGGGGTAACACTGAACCACAGCAGATACTTGTTAGGAGACCATGCTTTATCATTTTCACTCCTGTTGAGTCTGATTGTGAAGCTCTGTGTCTCCACCTGGTGGAGAACAAATGTGTGATAGCACCTAAATCTGTTCAGCCCCTAAATACAGATATTATTATGAGCTATTTGATTAAAACAGGAAGTAAATGAAAATGACAGTACATATGTGCACTATAAAGGGAACAAATAAAGTGTCTTTGAAATTGAAACTTCTGGTTAAAAATCCACTCTATAACAAGTGTCCTTCTGTGATTTGTCTGCAGCTTTTCAGAGTTGAAGTCTTGTTCAATGAGAGGAAACACTTTGTGCTCAGAAGAGGCAGCGAGTTCCAGGCTCTGCACCGAAAAGTAAGTCAATTGAATAAAGTCATAGAGAGCTACTGATCGACTGAACACTGGAAGCAACGTACACTGATCTATAGAAAGAAACTGTGGCACAAATTCTAACCACTAAGATGTACTACATTTGGAGATTGTTGTGGTTTTACTGGAATACTTATAGATGGAGGATAAAATGTTACAATTTGAACATAACCGTGGCTTTATAATGCAGCCTAAATATCTCAACGTGTGTGTGTATCCTTCAGGCACAAGATCGGGTTGAAAATTCAGCATTATTGTCCTCACACAGTTTGGGATGCAAGAAAGGAGTACTGATATAATAACTAAATTTTACTTAAGCAGACAGCTTTCACATTTATGTTACATTTTTATAGATTAGAATTTGATTCAGCAATAAAGTAGGCAATGAAGAAAATGCATCGCCAATATAGTGTTTGCACTTTTAATGTGCTTGTTGCCGTGCAGAAAAGGAGGCAGTGTTGTATAGAGATCTGCTTTACAAAGACACAATGTTGTGTTGCTGGATTACACTCTTCTTCTTCTTCTTCTTCTTCTTCTTCTTCTTCTTCTTCTTCTTCTTCTTCTTCTTCTTCTTCTTCTTCTTCTTCTTCTTCTTCTTCTTCTTCTTCTTCTTCTTCTTCTTCTTCTTCTTCTTCTTCTTCTTCTCTGCCTTTTTAGTTGTAACTTTTTGATACATTATCGCCAACAATAATTGTAAAAGTTTGACACCAACAGCATCCACACTTGGTCAAACACTTTAAATCCTTCAAATGTCAACCACTTATTGATTCAGGTGCTTTCTTTTGAATTACCGCTGATTTAAGTCTTCATGTTGTGTTCACTCTGTGGTTCCTGCAGCTCAGGAAAATCATCCAGGTCCCCGACTTCCCGAGCAAAAGGAACCCCCATCTGAGGACCAAACCTCCAGAGCAGAGGATGCAGGAGCTGGAATACTACGTCCAGGTAACACATCCAGGTGTCTGCTCAGTGAAAGGGGAACTTCAGCCCTCATCTTTCAACTGGGTAGCATAAGCAGAAAATGTCTGTCCTGCTGAAGTTCCCATGTGCAAGACAGGACTCTAAACATTTTAGAGGGCAGTGAAAAGCGAATAAGGATTTTTGTCCACACCAAGCAAGTAGCTGAACTTATTTTATCCCAACTATTTCTTCTAGAAGTTAAGAAGTGATAGAAATGGCTAAACTACAATGTAATAAAGGTAAAAAGAAGAAAGACTTTTTAAAATCACTAAAAGGCTCTCCACTTCTACTTCTACAACCACAGTGACTTAAATATGTATCTTTATTCTCTTTTTTATCTCCTCTCTTGATAGACATTGTGAATAATATGTTTGTGTGTGGCTAAATGCGTGTGGGTATGTAGTGAATGTTTTTCTGTTGTTCTACAGAAGCAAAGCAAGTTTTGTTGTAATGTGAGAAATTACATTGAAGGCTTTCTGTTTTGTTCTATTTTACTCACTCATAAACCAAAAAACACAAGCTTTGTCATCAGACTCAAAAGTGCTTATTTAAAAGTTTAAAAGTTCCGGTTTTAAATGCGATCTCTTTTTGGTCAGGATATCATCTATCAGGATGATGACGTGCCTCAGGTGCTGCTGGACTTCCTGCACGTTAAACACTTTCACACGGGGAACAAGATCAGCAGCATGGAGTGAGTCCTTCACCCCCGAGATGTTGGGCATGTTGCTATATTTAGAGACTCTATTATTGGATTGGGGGCAATGCAGCAACATAATAAAACTTTGAACACATTTCTCACTGTGATGCAGCATTGCGTCTGACCCCAAAAGTATGGCCAATGATAAATGAAGGAGAGTGCACCGATGAATCGGTACATCTGTGACTGTTTGGGGTTTCAATATTTAGAGGAAGTAGTTAGAGTAGCACAAACTTTTCATAACCAATACATAAACATGTTATAAGAGCAGCATACTTTTTCTAGGTCACTTGGATTTTCTGTATCTTTTTATAAAAGCGTATTGTAACTTTTAAAACAGTAGTAAGTGACTCTTAGTAGCACAGAGTAGCTCTTATAATCTGTCTTCAAAGCTTTAAACATGTATGTGGACTTGTATTTTGGTTGTGCCCTCTGTATATCTGTAATAGTTATGTCTTCATTCATTTCAGATCACTGGATGAACTGGACAGTCATGATGACTGGTAAGAGCTTTACTCGTATGTCCGGTTTTGCTGCATTAACAATACAATATATGTGTGTACTCTGTCTGTTAGAGGAGATTAGTTAATGTGCACAGGTGATACGTCTCCACTTGCTCCTGGTCTCTGCAACATCAATACTTGAGCGATGGGAAATACATTATAAAAACTACAAGGTGACACCTTAAGGTCTTTGAGTATGTTCTATTTCACTGCAGTCCTGCTGGTGTCAAATAAGCCCCACTTCAAAACCTACAATAGGAAGCTATGACCAGTGGTGCAAGAAGTAGAGAAATGTCATGTCTCGAGATAGTTCAGCTTTTTGGTACATTTTTCTGTCTTCAAAATTTGAATTCCTTCTACTGTATGACGTGCATTAAAATGCGCAGTGTGTAGTGTTTAGCAGCAGTTAGCAGAACAGACTTGGTAGAAATTGAATATAATATTTATAAGTGTGTTTAAGTATGTTAGGATCATGCTTCTCATGCATCACAGGAGCTTCTTGACCTCTTCACATCTGCCCACGAGAGAAAGAGGGCAAAATATGCAGATTTGGTGGCAGACTGCAGGGAAGGAGGATGGAGTCTAAAGCTCTACCCAGTGGAGGTGGGGGCTAGAGGCTTTGTTGGAGCTTCAACAACACGGCTACTCAAAGATGTGGTTAGTCGGGGAGCTAGGCTGCACAAGGCAACCAGGGAGCTCTCAGAGGAGGCCGAAAAGGAAGGCAAGCTTCTGGCTATGGCTGAGAAGAAGGAACAAAATATGGGGAGCAAGCAGCTCCTGAAGAGTGTTAGCTCCAGGGAGTGTCAGGGAGAGGTGTTCACTATCCCGCCACCAGGAGATGTTCTGGGCTAAGGGGTGGAACATCTATGAGCGGTGGTCCCCAGCTGATGACCCTGCAGCTTACCAGAACAGGCACTGGTGGAGGTGCGGCAGGCTGAGGGCAATGCAGGAAGAACATCTACCTTTAAAACAAATTCCATAGATGAAGCAACAGATGGGGGGAGCTTTTCAGTCTAGAATCTGACCTACAGTACTCTACATACTGTACCTTTTTAGAACACAAAAAGTCTCTCTTTCACTGAGGAGACCTCTGTTTTTGTCCCTTGTGTTGAACCAAAAGTCAATAATACCATTTTAGACCTTTCCCCCCCGAACTGATGCAAGGAGTCCTGAAGGTGAACGCCTATAGAGGAAGTTAGTGTCAGTGTTGCAGGTATTAATGACTTCCATGAAGTAGCATGTCATTTATGCCATGATCAGTGTGTGACCATGTTCATGATGCTTCATTTCAAACTCAGCATGGTGCATCAGTACAGCTATACTAACAGAGGAATTATTTTACACGGATAGATTAATCAGTGTCGTTTCACTTTTGTCTCCTCAGTTATCAGTTACAACATCAGCGAGTGTTTGGATTTTTCCAGGATCCGTATATTTCTGACCGCAGATCAGGTGAGGGAGAACAGATTTGTACTTCTGCTCAGTAAAGTGCATTTCTGACTCTGACTCTGTACTTCTCTTTAGTGCAGTGTGTGTGTGTTTGGCTCTGTAATGTTGTCTTTCAGAGTAAAAGCATTAAAAGTATTAAACACCACAATCCCTGTCTTACAGAGCTCCCTGATATTGTTGTGGACGGGGTCCTTCAGGGTTTTTACCCCCGGGACATCCGGGTCACCTTCACTGCCCCCACCGTCACCGAGCCTGACTCCTCTATTTCTTTAGAAGAAGCCTGATATGATAGTTTGAAAGAGACAAAGTTTTAAGATATCCTGTAACAAGGGCATGAAAGATGAAAGAAAAAGCCATCAGCTTACAGTTACAAGCTGTTGAAGAGAAATAGCCCAAACCAGGTCACTTTGAGGATTCTTTTGTCCAAAACCAGAAGTCCCAGTGGGATTTTAATCTCAAACCAGCTTTATAGTTCTCATACTTCTGGTGCAATGTTCAACCTCATTCAAGCCCTGTGACTATCTTTATCCCCACTCGGCGTATGTGACTGCTTTTGTACACATGAAGATGGGGATTATGTAGCATTAAATAGATGTTTAGAGAATGTCTTTTATTCATTTTACTGTCACTGAAGTTTTAAAATAGAAGAGTTTTAATAGAAAGGTGTGGGTGTGTAGAAAGACTTGAATTTAAGGGGAAGAGAGGGTAGATTTTTTTAATGATGTCAGTGAGGAATGTGGGCATTTAGTTGACAAAACAACACCCTCGCTAGTCAACACCAGCATTATATAGAATATTTTTAATGTAAGGCTGAAATGCTTCTCATATGTTGTGTCCAAGCTGCAGTGCAGCAACGCGCCACTAGCAGGGGCTGTGGCTCCTATTAGTGACCACTGCTCTACTACAGGGATGTAAACAAACACAGATGACTGGCAGCATCCCGTAGCGTGGTGTGGTTTGGCAGTATTTTGATCTAGAAAAGTTGTATATAAGCTGTGTCTGGTTATACTGCTATATAAACACTTGACTGGAGCAGTGTTTAAACAGCGCAGGCATGTGGGCATTAACCTGTAAGGAGGACCAAAGGCTGGTGGTGCTAGCTCTGCTGACTGTAGCCACATTGTTTACCTGCAGACTCTGATCCTGTGATTAGCCGTGTTGGATAAATTAAGCTGAAATCCGACTGTTTCTGAGTGTTTCCATAAGACTAGTTGGTTGGCAGAAGTTAAAATTTTCCCTCAAACGACCTGGAAGTTACTCACTTCAGTACATCCCTAGTGTTTACATTTTTACTTATGGATACACACTTGAGAAAAGTGTTCCAAAAACATGTGCGTAAAGTGACCTTCAATTTCATACCATGTTTTAGGACACACAGCCTTTTACCCTTCAGTCCAAACAGTGGTGTTTAGGTGGAGGTATTTTGTATCATTTTGTATGTAAAGAGATGGTTCAGTAGATGGTTTATATGTCATTTTTGTATAATCTTGTTTATATCTTAACTCCATATGAAAAATTATAATAAAGATTTCAACATGACTGATCCTGTTTGGTTTCTCTATGTAGTCTTTAGCTGTCAAACAAGTTGATCTACATTTTTCTGTTCTGAACTAAATACTGTTCTAGTTCTTCAGTTGTTTTCATACAGTCTTCATTTTTTTTACTCCCTACTGATACTGACAAAACTTTATTTATTTAATTATTTTTAGAGGACCTTTTTTAGAGGACCCCCCAGTAAAATAAGGAGGTAATATGTTAAATATGTTTCATTGATCTTGTAATGGTTTAAATCTGGATTAAATTATTAAACTTAAAATATTCCTGAAATAGGAAGAAAACTGATTGACAATCGTATATTCCAGAAACACACCTCTTTTGCTTTAACAGAACTGTGTAGGTATAGTTTATCAATTTGATTGACATCCACCAAACAACAAGCCGACTTCTTTCACGTCTTGGTGTAAAAGTTTCTAAATCCTCTTAATGATTACCTCAAAAGAGCACAGCCTCTTAAAAGCAGAAAAGGAGAGACCAGCACAGAAATACTGTTTTAGGTTTTACTGCAACATCCAGTGTTCATGTGTTGGAGTTGGGTAAGCTGTTTTATGCTTACAGCTGCCACACCTCACTCAGCCTCAGGCGAAATAGTTAAACAAGCAGAAACAAGCAGCTCAGGCAGAACCATCACACATTTTGCCTGAAGGAAAGAAGAAGAAAAGGGGGTCAGGGTCTTTAATGAGGTTTTTGTTTGGAATTTACTGAACTGCTGCTCTAGCTGGTAACCTGTTTGGCTTACTTAAGACCTTTGTAGACGTGCTGACTGAACAGAAATTTGAGATAAAGGAGTACGTTTTCAGTGACTTGGCAAAGAAGATAATGCAGCGATGCATCCACTTATTTTAGAATGAATGGTCTGAGGGGCAAAGGACTTTAGTCGAGGTCAAACAAAGATCACTTGACATTAATGTTTCTAATGAGGGGGCATAATTTGGCCTTACTCCATACACAGAGGCTACAGTCCTCGTTGCAGTGGTCCCTGGTTCAGGCCATGACACTTTGCTGCATCTCTTCCCCAATTTCTCATCCCCACAATTCCTGTCTCTCTTCAGTGTTCAAGATACAAACTTAATGTCTAATATGGTCATGAAGTCTAAAATATAGCTGCTCTTAATTACAAGTGAAACATCAGACCTCATATGTTACATTCATATTCTCTGTCAACGGATTCAGGTATGGATGCATATTGTATTTCTTTGTAGTTTGTGAATTGTCCATCTAGCTTTAAAACCAAGCCAGCACTTAAGTTTTTGAACATACAGTACATGACCAACTTTAAAGCACTTATGAAAAAAGATACTTGCAGATTTGGTTAGGTGCAGTCTTTCCGGTTTTTCCAAGTTTTGAAATAGTCTCTACAGCAAATTTCAGCATGTGTATTTTTCTTATTCCTAGGCAAGGCAAGGCAAGGCAGCTTTATTTGTATAGCGCATTTCATACACGAGGGCAACTCAATGTGCTTTACATTAAAACATTAAAAGCATTGGAGACATTCAGACAGGCATAAAATAACACAGACAACAGTTTCTCAGTAGACTGAATATGAGCCGCATTCATGTGACAATTTTAGAAAAGAACCTTACTTGAAGATATTACGAGCAAAATATAAGGCTTGAATTGCATGTAATGTAAAAAAAATGTGATTGCATTCAGTATAATTTAGCTTCTTAAAATAAGATATTCTGATTACAAGATATTAACAAGTAAACTTTTGCTTACTAATGTTAAACATTTTTATGCACTCATGTGACAAGGACAGAGAAAATGACTTTAATCCTGCATTTATGTATTAGAAAAAGGTTTTTAGTTCAGGAAAAACTCATGTGGAAGTAAGGATACTGCCAATAATGTTGGGCCCCATGACTTCATTGGCCCTCAGAATCACCCTAATTTTTCCCCCCTTATAGCACCCTCGTATAGAAGCCAAACAGAGGTTTTAAAGCACAGTTTAATCCACAATGTGGGGACAGTTTTCTATCCCGTCTCACATTGAAAGTTTGTGTTTCGGATTTGAACCAAGAACCTTTGATTGAAGGCAGCAGTCCCATCCTGCACACGGGGCTACCTGGCAGTGCAGTCACCATTTTTGTTTATGGTAAATCAAAAAGCACAGCTCAGATTACAGCATGGGGAAAGCATGATGTCAATGTCATTTCACAATGAAAGCCCCTGTCTGGAATTTTAATCCAACATCATATCATTTAAAGGTGGCAGACCTAACAACCATACCACAATGCAGCCTGTCCGTGCTGCCATGTACAGTTTTATGTATTTTGTAGTTTATCCTGGTAGTTTGAAAAGCAGCTGTCATTTGTTTAAGTCAGTTGACTTTGTAGTACATTCTGGTAGATAACAATTTTGGATAAGATTCCAGTTGGAGAAAGCCAGATCACTCTTCTTTTCCACACAGAAAGTTCCCCAGCCTGGGTTTGAACCCTGGACATGTATACTGTTAGACAGCAGTGTGAACCACCACACTAGCATCCCCACTTGCTGTGCCTCCTCACTGCAGTTCTTAATTTTCTATTTCAGTCTGGTAGTACAAAATCATAGCTCCCTGTGCATTGGGGAAAATTTCAACCTAAGGGTTTATTTTCTTTCAAATTCAGTCTTGGTGTTAAAAAAATCATCAAACTCTATTGGGAGAAAGTAAAAAAAAAACCTCCAGCTTCATTCATGAAAGCCCTGGCTTGGATTGAAACTTGAACCCTTCCGCTTAAAATTTGAAGAACTACCCACCACATTATCATGCCACCTTGCAGTACTAACTTGTGTAGGTGTATTTAGTATGCATGCCAAACTGGTGGTTCAAAATCTACATCAACACTGAAGTTGGAGAAAGCCAAAACACTTTCACTTCAAACAGGAAACCATGAAGCCATTAAGGAGGCTCAGATCCTTAGACATCTGCAGTAAGATGCTGCAGATGTTTTATCAGTATGTGGTGGCAAGTGTGTTATTCTATGCTGCAGTCTTCTGGGTAAGCAGTATAAAACACAAGGATGCGAGGCGACTAGACAAACTAGTTAAAAGAGCTGACACTGTGATTGGAACCAGGTTGGACTCACTGGGGGCTGTGGTGGAGAGATGCACACAGAAGAAACTAGAGGCTGTTCTGAATTACACAGATCATCCACTTTACAACTTCTTTGTGGACCAGAGAATCAGCGGCAGTGGACGGCTCATCTCTCTGTGCTGCAGGACTGAGAGATACAGAAAAATCCTTCATCCCTGCAGCCATTAGACTTCATAACTATCTAGCTACTGGGAGATGAGCTGACAGACACCTGAATTACTTGTTTTATGTGATTTCTATCATTTTATCTGCCAGAAACCTGAATTTCCCCCTTTGGGGATTAATAAAGTACATTCTATTCTACTCTATTCTATTCTATTCTATTCTATGGCTTGGATTTGAACCCTTCATCCTGTCACTTTGGGGCAGCAGTGCTTACAGTTATTCTAACATGCCACCATGCAGAGTTTACTTGCACCTTTAGTAGTTAAAGTAGATATGAGTTGACAAGACAGAAAGGGTAAATAAAAGTGCTTCTCTTTTGTGTCTTCATGCCACCTCTACAAAAGTCTGGGCCCCAACCATTCCAATCACAAAAGTCTTGCTCAGCCCCTGATCTGAACACATAACATTAAAACATTTCTGGATTTAAACTAAACCTATTGACCTCCCTGATCTGTTCCTCACACTCTGTACCATGAATGTTCCCTGTTACGACGCATGCGCAGAGCGGTAACCGGAAGCTGCTGCTGCTCTCTGCTGTGTGCACGCAGGCGGTATCTGGCTGCTGCTGCTGTTTCTCCCAATCATTGCTCCTTCAATGACTCGTACTGACTCGGACTTCTTCAGTTACCTCTCCCTGCACCGGTGGCATTGAACGAGCTTCATGCACTGAAAGTGATTTAGCAGGAAACAGGATCTTCTTCCTGGTTTTACTAAACTTGAAGTCTTCACATTAAAAAGGTACGTGTCGCTAACAAACTGTTTCAAGCTCTTTTTTTTTTACTGCTTCGATTTTTAACCAGAAACTGAGCCTGCACTCAGTGTGTCTCTGACTGGCAGACTCTAAATGAGATTGCCTGTTAATCCGAGGTGGAAGCTTCTTGCTTCTGTCAGATTAGCTTTAATACACTGAAGCCAAAGAAACACCCTGTGTGTGCGCTGGTGTTAGCATGTTAGCTCACAAAGTGTTCGTGTCCACGTTAGCAGTAACTTAAACCCTGGATCCTGAATCATAAAGTGCCTTACACAGCTGCAGTTTAAAGGGCAGGGTCACCCTTAATGGATACAGGAATTATTGTGCAATAAAAACAGGTTTAATGAGATTATCTGTCAGTGGTGTGATCATAAATCATTATGTACTATTAACCTGAAGTACTACAATGAAGGAGAGTTCACTCATGCTGTTTTTCCACCATTAACTATGGCAGAGTATTAGTCTTCTAATGTCATCACAACTTCACCTTAATGAAGTGCATATGCTGCCTTGTACAGGTGCATGCATTTAAATTAGTCATAGCAGCAGTGCAAGGCAAAGTACACAGCTTCATTATTGAAGTCAAAGTATAGATATCATTGAATTCATTGAGCATTGAATTATTTATTTATCTATTTATTTCTTGTATTCACCTGATCTTGTTAACGCTACCTTATTTTTTACTTTTCTTTCCCCTCTTTCTTATTTTATTTATTTGACTGTATTGATTTTATTTTATCTTTTAAGTATTTTATGTATAACCATGCCTTACTTAGTACTTAAGGTTAATACTACATATAAAGATTAATGAGTACACACTCATGCTGTTTTCCCACCTCTTTCATTCACTATGGATGACTCTGCAAAGTATTCTTCTTCTAATTTCATCACAACTTCACCTTAATGAAGTGCATATGCTGCCTTGTACAGGTGCATGCATTTAAATTAGTCATATCAGCAGTCGTGGGCAAAGTACACAGCTTCATTACTGAAGTCAAAGTATAGATATCATTGCATTCATTGAGCATTGAATCATTGCTTTAACATTTATTTATCTTATTAAATAATTATTTTATCTATTTATTTCTTGTATTCACCTGATCTTGTTAATGGTACCTCATTTTTAACCTTTCTTTCCCCTCTTACTTATTTTATTAATTTGACTGTATTGATTTTAATTTATTTTTAAGTATTTTATTTATAATCCTGGCTTTATAATTTTACCATTGCTGTTTTCTGTCTCTCTGTTATTCTGTGAAGCACTTTGGGCTGCATGTTTTTATGTATGAAAGGTGCTATATAAATAAAGTTGAGTTGAGTTGAGATACTTCAGGTCAAATATTACTCCAATACAAGTAAAAGTTGCTCTGTCAGATTATTACTTGAGTTAAAGTACTTGAGTACTTCCTTTTAGAAATACTTAAGTATTCAAAGTACTTTTTAGAATATTTCAAACCTTGTACATCAGTGCAGTCAAGAATACATAGGAGTACATGCGATTACATTATGTTTATCTAGAAAACAATACTTGAAATCTCTAGAAACTATACCATGGAATGAAAACAGCAACTAAGTTACTCCAAGCACAGACAACTTAGTTTGAAATGTTCATCTGGAATGAAACAAACATTACGTAGCTCACATACTTTCTCAGGTTGGACTGTACATTTTTGTATGTTTGGGCAGAGTGGATAACAGGGAGAACATTTCAAACGACACGTATCATTCTTCATTTTAAAAACCTCTAACACAGGCTGAAGATATGGCCAAGGGTTCTCAGGGGGATAATTATAGCCATCATTACCACCTCTAAATGAACTGCCTGATCTGAGTGAAATTTTCTCTGTGCTTGCTCCACGTTCAACTGTGGAGACGCACGATATACAGGTATGACTAAACCACTGAGACAAACAGAACTACACAAACACATTTTACTGTCTCAGTGGTCATACTCAGAAAAGAGAAGGAAATTCATGAGCTGACTTCAAAGCAAATGTAGTGAGAAACTAGAGCATTGATAGAAATGTAGTGGAGTCAAAAGTACAATAATTGTCTTCTGAATGTAGTGGAGTAAAAGTAATAAGTTTCCTCAAAAAATAATACTCGAGTTAAGTACAGATACTCAAAAAATGTACTCAAGTACATTTACTTTGTTACTGTCCACCACTGCATATCAGACTATTTGCATTTCAACTTTAAAAGAAACACGTAGAGAGGTTGATGATTTCAGCTTTCCAACTCTCACAAACTACAGTTCTTCTTGGTCTGACATTAGTGTAAATTGAGTTATCAGTCCATAAATTATTCAGACTGTATTTGCACTTTTCATTCAACACTAATGTAACACAAAGTGCTTGAAAAAAAACAGGAAATCAATAAAACCAAAATGAGCACCCTGCACCTCACAGGGTAATGTATCATAAATAAAAGACTCAATAATATCAGGGACTAATAGACCGAGGACATGCTGTCACTCATTTATAAAAAGGAAACACAGGTGTGTGGGTAAAAGTGTTAAAATGTCAAGAAAGCAAAATAAGACACAAATAAATTGGAGGGAATAAATAAGATATTGATAAAACACTTAAGGATGATCCAGAAAAATAGATTAGAGGTAGACGACATGATAAAACAGATTAAAATGTCAGTAAATAAATAAAGTTACACAACACAAATTAAAACTAACAGACAGTTTAATTCCAGACCAGACGGGTAGGTCTCCAGCTTTCTTTGTAAACTGTAAATATTGACTCTCTGTCACGCCCTCAGGTCTTCAGGAAGGCTGTTTGTTAATTGTTCGTTAAAAGTTGCACAAAAAACACACGATCACTTCCTCTTTCTCTCCCTCTTGTCTTATAAGATGAAGTGATCATGAGTTTTTTTGTCATTTGGTGGGATTTTTTGGAAAGAGAAACAGATGCATCTGACTCTGTTTGTGTCGCCACGCCTGCTAAAAACATATTCTCCAATCACAGAAGGACTGCAGGTCATGATTATTCCCATTATCTGTCAATTCTCCAGTTTATAAACCATCAGGAAACTCAATATCTCTTTTCCTTGTGATCAAATGTCTTTTTTACAGTTGATAACTGTAAGACTAAAGGCTCACATATTAAGAAACAGGTACCATCAAATATTTTCCTGAGTCAAAGGTTTGAAGGCGGAGAGGGATGGATTTATTGGTGGCACTGTGTGAACACTGAACAGAAGTTGCCCCCCCCCCCTCCTGTCTCAAGGGCATCTGAAGAATCCTCCTGGGTGCTTACTCACTGACACCATGTTGCTAAGATCTTACAGTCCCATCCTTACATCCTGAACTCTTTCACTCGCTAGATACTATATCTGCAGGATATGAGAAATGTACTAGATGTGCTGTTGTATCGTTCAATAGTGTGATAACATATAAAATAATACACTCTTAGCTTTAACTCACACTTCTCCCTGTAACTGGTGTTCTTCATGTTTTATCTGTGTTTGCATGTAACTCTGAGATTCTTCTAAAAAGCTTAAGTAGTAGAGTAAAAACTTGCACCGATTAAAGCTCCTGTGCGAAGTTTTTTTTTTGCCAGTTATAAAACAGACCTAACTTCATATTGATGCCTCTTTATGATATACAAAGCAAACAAGACCATCAGCAACATTCACAGTTAACACATTTGACCGTCAGAAGTCAGCAGGATGAGATTTTTTGTGACTAGATACTACTTAAGCTTGTGAAGGACAAGATAGGCAAAGACTCCTTTTAACCACTAGGGGCGCCATAATTGACACAACCCAAAATTTCCTGACAGGAGCTTTAATCTGAGGGCAGCTGATAGCTAGATTGAACCTCATCTGACTGCATGAAAATACTCTTAAAGGGGGTGCTGGACTGCTGGCGGCTTAGCGGTCTAAGCGGCCCACATACAGAGGCTATAGTCCTCGTTGCAGAGGTTGCCTGTTCGACTCCAGGTCGCAACCATTTGCTACATGTCCTTCCCCCACTCTCTACTCCCCCATCTCCTGTCTCTCTACCCAAGATGCCCAAGAATATAACTTGAAAAAATACTCTGAGAGTACAGACATTATATCCACATAGCACACTGAGTAAGAAAGCATTGCCTGTTTAAATTGAGTATTTCTTCCCTTTCAAAGGGATAAATTCAGAGTTTGGGAATGTGTTTATTGCAAGTGCTCTCATAAGGATAGTGCAAAATGTAATTTATTGTGCAGCTCTACTGAACCAAAGGTTGTCCCTCAGACATGACCCAAACACAGCATAATAATAAGAAAATCAGATATAAAGGTATGGAGATGAGTCCCATATGGCTCAATTCATACGCAGACGACACCACATTCTTCCAGCTTGTCAGAAGGGCTGATTTAAAGGGATTCTTTAAATATAAGTACACATTTTTCTTCAGGAAAATCCCACAAATTCTGCCTCTGAACAACTGAAATAACTTTATCTTGAAAATTAAGCAATCCATTGTCTTTGGATCTATTTTTAACACCTGTATTTTAATTGTATGGTTGAAATATTCAGGCTAATCCTATAATATCATTATGTCATTGTTGTACACATTTCCTACTAAGTTATTTATTAAAGTGAGCTGTAATTAAAGACTAATGACATGAGTTGGTGGATCTTTTCCAAACACACAAATTAAAGCTCCTTATTGTTCTGCACTGTCAAATAACCTCCATAAACCATTGCATCCTTTTTGAGCTGATATGACAGAGATAAAAAACTGACTGGTTTCTGTTGTTGCAGGACTGTGTGGGAGCATCATGTGGAGGAAGGCTTCTGTAGCAGCCCTGCTGGCGATAACTGTTGGCTATCTTTACCATGGCAGTCCGGAGGTGCCGGAGCAGATTCTGCAATACCTTAGCCTGCCAAACTTCCAGCAGTCATCACAGAGCCAGAACAGCCAGAACAACCAGCGCAGCCTGGAGGAGGTGATCTCCACCGCCTGGGAGACTCTGATCACTCTGCCCAGCCGGCAGTGGAGCAAAGTGGCCGTCGGGTGAGTCAGAGAGGCAAACTGTGGTGCTTTAAGAAATCGATGCAGGTCTTTCTTTAGTCATCAAACTGCAGCTGGAGGCATATTTATGTACCTGCTTTGGTCGCTGTGCTGCACACTGTGGCATGTTGAGAGGCTGTTTTCAGCTCTGCTAGTGAGGAGGAATGTGTGATCATGAGCTCAGATGGCTGCCTCCAAGACGTTAGTCCCCAAGTGAGTTAGATTACTGTCTATACCTATCACGTAGCGTGCAGGCTGCTTTAGTATAGCCAGCACATGGGATCAGTGTCATTGAAAGGTGGAGGGAGGTGATAGGGTGGGCCTGAGGGACGGCCTACCAGAGGGATGGACAGACTGATCAAACAGAGGGGAGACTTGAAGGAGAAAAGGTTGCAGGAGAGAGGTTATATTTGAGGTCAAAGTGAAAAATCATCTCTGTGTATCACTTTTAGAAATATGGCAAAGTAGAATATGTTGATAGGGGAAAGAGGAGGGAGATGTGTATCAATAAAATGACCTCAGATCATCAGCTCTTCTGAAAATACCCCTGACCTGATTCAGTGATAGCTCTGCCAGCTGTTAAATCCTGAAAGCTAATGGTGAGGTGCAGTTTCACATGTTTATCTTGTTGCAAAACTCACATCTGGTCTGAAAAATACCCCTGTGCTCTGATCTTCTACAGGAAGAGAAAAAAAAGGTTTCATTTTATTTTTTTGAACTTAGTTTTTATTTATTTTTCTCATCAACAACAGTACAATGTGAAAAATATGTCTTTCTTTTTTTCCAGCTGTTTAGATACATTCAGACATTAAGACAGCAGAAATAGATAACACAAATAAAATAAACCAAAATGTCCACTCCAGAGAATATACATACAAGCAATAATACACATAGACAAACAAGTATAAAAATACATGTTCATAAAAGTAAAGGAGAAATGAGCATCATAATTAAATATTGTAATTATAAAGAAATAAATTCTATATATATCACGTTTTAAAGTACAGGTGCAAAGTCAAACCCAGGAAAAAATAATGCATGATCTTGGTCTGCGCCTAATTTAAACATCACTCTCTATTGAATTAGTAGAGCCAGTACAGGTCTCCATCTTGTTCTGAAAGTTTCTCTTTGGTGTCTTAATTGGTATGTAATTTGTTCCATTTGATAAATGTAAGTGGGAGGGTCTGGTTTCAACCAGCGTATGGTGATGCACTTCAAGGCTGCTGTAAATAAGATATTAAACAAGTACTTTTTGGCCCTCCCATTCAGGCCAACTGGCATCACTTGCCACCAAAGGGTCTTGTGGAATGTCATTTTGGAAGACCTCTTTCAGTGCATCAAATATTTCAAAAAGGTTTCATTTCATGTAAAAGTTTGTATTCAATGGAAATGAAGAGATATCAAACTAAAAGCTAGTAAGCTAGAAATACCAAAAGATAAGAACTTTGGAAGTTACACTTTTTTTTTGTTCCACTGTTTTATAAGCAAGCACAAATGTTAACATCTCAACTAATTTGTAACTTCATAGAACTGACTGACACTCATTAACATCAGGTTGACTCTATTCCAGGTCTTACAACAGCGGCTCATGTGTGTAATTTTTTGCAGAGCTCTAGAAAGCAGAACAAAAAAAAAGATTGTCACCGTCCTTTAATTCTAAAGCAGAGTTTAGGTTGAATGAGCCGTTGGCTGGCAAATCACTGATCATATATAAAGAGGATTTTAACAATAAAACAGAAAAAATTCTATGTTTTAAATTGAATATCCTGCGCTCAGTATTTCCTCACAGCTCTCCTCCTCTCCTCTTGTGTTCAGGGTGAATGCCTGTGTGGACGTCGTGGTCTCAGGAGTGGGTCTGCTGCAGGCTCTGGCTGTGGACCCCGGAGCCGGCCTGGATCATGAAGTGTTGCACTCCAAAGAGGACTTGAGGGAAGCGTTCATCCACTACATGGGGCGAGGAGCAGCAGCCGAACGCTTCTTCAGCGACAAGGAGGTGTTTCAGAGGATCGCTCGGGCAGCAGCAGAGTACCCTGGAGCAAAGGTAAGACCACCTCACTCCACTGACAGAAGTTCACATTCCTAAATGTTCCCCCTCCTGTGTAAACTTAACTTCTGTCTTCTTTCAGCTGTATGTGGGAGGGAACGCTGCTCTCATTGGTCAGAAGCTTGCCACATACCCAGATCTGATGGTACAGTCACATGTTTGTTTGTTTGCTGGGCTCTCTTTCAATCACCCTGAATTTATGAGCTCTCTAAGCCATTAGAATAAAGATAATTCAAGCTACCTCTAAATTAATATACAACTATTCACCTGTACTAAACACCTTTATACTGCAGGTTTTGCTATGCGGGCCTGTTGGACCTAAACTTCACGAGATGCTGGATGAGCAGATCGTCGTTCCTCCAGAGTCTCTCCAGGAGACAGATGAATATCACCTCATCCTGGAGTATAAAGCAGGTAAAGAGGAGAGCAAGCTGGAGCTGCACATTTTTCCCTTCATTCCTCCAGTCTATCAGGATGTAACATATACAGTCGTGCTTATTCTCCTTTCATATCTCCAGGTGAGAAGTGGGGATCAACTCAGGCGCCTCAAGCCAACCGCTTCATCTTCTCTCACGACATCTCTAACGGGGGGATGAGCTCACTGGAGACGTTTGTGGCGAGTTTGGAGGAGTTTCAGCCCGATCTGGTCGTCCTTTCGGGGCTCCACATGATGGAGGGTCAGGGCAGAGAGCTGTGGGAGGACAGACTGAAGGAGGTGAGCTGCTCCCTGTATAGTTTCTCAACTTGCTGTTTAAAAGCTTCCCCAACCATTAGTAGTAATCTGAAAAGATATGTATACTCTGATTATATTACTTCTCTCTGCTCTCCATTTGTGGTGTACTTTCTTTTGTGTCTGTTTTCTTTAATTTGGGCGATGTCTCTTTCACTCGGCTTCTTCTTTACCATCCTTTGCTCGTTTCTCGCTGTCTCTCTTCTTCTTTTCTCTGCTCTTGTCAGCCTTTAACCACGACTCTAAAGTATTGTGCCCTCCAAATATATTCAGAGTAATATAAAGAATATCCTTCATGTTGTTAACCGACTCTTTCAGAAACTTACATTTTTGCCATATTGTCAACAGGAAGAAGTAAAATTAGAAACTATGTAATTTTGTCGGACTCCTTTCCGTGGATTTTGTTTGATACTTAGTGTGTCTGATTGTCCCTGGTGTCACTCGTTCTATTCAGAATGAATAACATTGTTTTGGGGTTTTGACCAATCAAAATCCAGTATTTAACTAAGCCAGGTGATTGGTTAGAAAGCTAGGTTAAATTCATTAGAATGCAGTTTTTACATCAGTTAAAAAAGTATGTTTGAATTTGGAAATGCTTTGTATTTTTTTTGACTCCATGTGCTTTATACTTTAACATACAAACACTTTGGTGTGGTCCTTTGAAAGGGAACCTACCGCTAATGCTCACAAGCTAACAATTCTTCATGGTCACATTTGAAGAGTCAAGCTTTACAGAAATGACACAAAATAACATTCATCACAGAGCATCTTATCATTTTCCACAGTAGTGTGGGGTCCTGATAGTGATTGTTTTTGGAGCCAAGGAAGAAAGGTTAAAGGTTACTGCTCTGCTTCAATCTGCAACGATGAAATGTACAAACCAAGCCAGAAACCTTGGTGTAGTTAATTTCAGCAGCCACATTAAGACAATTACAAAGTCAGCCTACTATCACCTTAAGAATATATCAAGGATTAAAGGACTTATGTCTCAGCAGGATGCAGAAAAACTCGTCCATGCATTTATCTTTAGCAAACTAGACTGCTGTAACGGTGTCTTTACAGGACTCCCTAAAAAATTCACCAGACGGCTGCAGTTCATACAGAATGCTTCTACTCGAGTCCTAACAAGGACCAAAAAAGTAGACCACATCACTCCAGTTCTGAGATCTCTACACTGGCTTCCTGTCTGACAGAAAATAGACTTTAAAATCCTGCTGATGGTTTATAAAGCACTGAATGGTTGAGGCCCAAAATACATTGCTGATCTGCTACTACTCTATGAACCACCTCGACCTCTGAGGTCATCAGGTACTGGTCTGCTTTCAGTCCCAAGAGTCAGAACAAAACATGGTGAAGCAGCATTTAGTCATTATGCACCACATAACTGGAACACACTCCCTGAAAGCTGTAGGTCTGCTCCAACTCTCACCTTTTTTAAATCCAAGATTAAGACTTTTTTTATTTGCCACTATCTCCTATCTTAGCTTATTTTAACTCACTTTAATTTAAAAAAAAATACTTAATTTTTAATATATTTCTAATTTTCCTTTTCTTTTCTATGTTTTATTATATTTGTCATTTTAATTGTGTTCTTTTATGCTTGTCTGAATGTTTCCAATGCTTTTAATGTTTTAATGTGAAGCACATTGAGTTGCCCCTGTGTATGAAATGTGCTATACAAATAAAGCTGCCTTGCCTTTATATGTTTATGGTAACATTGCTGTCAAACTATACTAAAGAATATCCTGTATATACTTAACCACTCTCTGTGTCTCTGCAGGCTGTGTCTGCCATATCTGACATCCGTAAGGAAATCCCCATCCACCTGGAGCTGGCAAGCATGACTGACAAAGACTACATGAACAGCATCATGCAGGAGGTACATGTCGAACCGCGTTTAGTCAAGTCCTCCCAGAGAAAAGATGTGTGTGCTAAAAACCCTGATGTCCCTGAGGATTTCAGTGTGTTTAATTAAGGTTTTCTTCCTCTGTTTCCTGTTAGCAGTTTATGCCCATTGTCAGCTCCATCGGCCTGAACGAGCAGGAGCTGCTTTTCCTCTCTCAGGCAGGTGAGGGGCCTCACGCAGACATGGCCGCCTGGAAAGGCATCCCAGAAGTGGGCCGGGTCAGCGACATCCTCCTCTGGATCCTGGAGCAGCATGGCCGCAGCGACCCTCTGTCAGAAGCTGACCTCACTCGTATTCATTTCCACACGCTGGCCTACCATATCATGGCCACAGTGGACGGGTACTGGGGGAACCAGGTGGCGGCAGTGACAGCCGGAGCTCGAGTGGCGAGCAGTCAGGCGTGCGGCCTCCAGTCTGTGGATGTTAGCAAAGTGGAGCTGAAAGCGCCGCTGGAGTTTCACAGCTCGCACACTGAGCCACGCGAGAAGCTGACAATAAACCCAGCACAGCCGGTGACTGTGTGGCGCCGAGGTAACGTCACCTTCCACATGACGCCGGTGCTGGTCTGCAAACAGCCTCTGCGGACAGTCGGTCTCGGAGATGCCATCTCAGCAGAAGGACTGGTTTACTCTGAGCGTATGCCCGATGAGCAGCCGTTGTAAGCTTTGCTTGAATTTGACTCTCCGTTTGTCTGGAAAAGGATGCTGGGAAGTGCTGAAAAAACCTAGTGAAGTGTCACCTGCTGCTGTGGCCGCTGGATTT
This sequence comes from Notolabrus celidotus, assembly GCF_009762535.1. Taxonomy (NCBI): domain Eukaryota; kingdom Metazoa; phylum Chordata; class Actinopteri; order Labriformes; family Labridae; genus Notolabrus; species Notolabrus celidotus. The sequence continues at coordinate 30,005,077 of NC_048277.1, read as the reverse complement.
TGTTCAGACCTGTGTCTTGAAACCGTTTAAGTGTCTTCCTTCCCAAAGCTCCTCCGAGTCTAAAAGTGTGGTCAATGGTGTTAGTTTTAAAATCCTGCCAGATGAGTCCTCCAGCCGGCTCAGCTCTCCTCTGTCCTCCCTCCTGATCCTCCAGCAGACACGGACACCGAGGCAGAGCTGCTCACACAGATCTGACCGGACTGAGAGGCACTGACTCTATGCACTGGGCGCAGCTCAAAGTCGCCTTCACAAACTCCAAAGAGTTTTGTCGGCTCCCCTTAATTACTTTCACTCGCATACCTTCAGTATGCTGTGCCTTGAGTAAATAATAGTTAGACTTAAATATTTTATCCTCACTTTAGAGCTGAACAAACTTAAAACAAAGCATCACATTAGATCAACACACACACACACACACACACACACACACACACACACACACACACACACACACACACACACACACACACACACACACACACACACACACACACACACACATACACACACACACACACACACACACACACATACACATATAACCACTGTGTTGTCTGCAAACTGATGACGTCTTACTCTATCATAGAAGCTAAGTGGTATTATTGATGTTCTTTGTTTCTGGTGCATTCATGTCAAATAGTCACTAGATCACTTGAAGCTCATTCTCTTATAGGTGTCTGACTCCTTGATGTGTAATAATGGTTCTATCTAGAGATACTTGACTTTTGTCTTCATTTGTCCTGTGAGGATAAAAAGTAGAAGAGCGTGCAAAAGTTTGTTTTCTGTTTTTTAGCCAAAACACTCCCATGTTGAAGATGTTTACGTCTGTATAGCTCAAACATCAGTTATAGAGCAGTAGATATAGTCGTGTTGTTTGCTCTACCTTATAAATTCATGCTCAAATAATGACAAATTATACTTATAAATGCAAACCCTGTTTTTGAAGGGGATCCTCCTTTATGCAGCAAAGCTCCATTAGCAATGAGATGCTAATAAACCTAAAATTTCTGTTGGCATTTCAATCGAAAATGAAATTTCAAAATAAAGGTTTAGATCATATGTTATCAGGGTTACTGATTTTCTTTGTTTTCCATTGATTTGCTGGTGCAACTAAATGTTTTGCATCCCATGCTTATAAAATGTTTGTTTAAAATTGTGTATCATGATTGACTTCAGAAACTTAAAACCTGGCCGATGTAACAAACTGCTAATCAAACATCTCGATTTATTTCCCAGCAGGTTGTTGAATTATGCTTTTTCATGGGTTGTTTGTTGGTTTTGTTGTTTTTCTGACCTTACTTGGGAATGCCTGAATCATGTTAGATGTACAGTATGTGACTGTCAGAACAGTGTATTTGTATACCTCACATGGCCACCCAAGGCATGCAATAATAATGAGTCTTAATGCAAACAAACATACAACAAAAAGATGTATGGCGTTGTGTTTAGCTGAAGTAATTCTTTGCACTAGTAGGAAGTGGCAGGTGAGCCTGCAAAGGTGAATGTAACCTTAACTCCGACCCCCTCCTTCCTGTTACTTTAAGCAAGTACAATCTACTCGACTTTACTTCTTCATAGTTTGTGTCTCATGTTTTTAACATTTGTAACTGTCAATAAGTTTCATTTACTTTTAGTTTGTCATTAAAAATGTACGGAGAGATGGACTTGGCTTGATTATTTTTCACATTCCTCAATGTTTCAAGGACTTCTTTGTTTAAATTACTCCCAAACTACTAAACTCAGCTCAACTTTATTTAGAAAGCATCTTTCATACATACAAGCATGCAGCCCAAAGTGCCTCACTAAAGCAGTGGTTCTCAAAGTGGGGTCCTGGGACCCCTGGGGGTCCGCAAACCATAGCGTGGGGGTCCATGAAATAATTTGAATACATTTCTTATAAATTATAAAATTCTGCTGTGTCATTACAAAACAGCATAAACACCATTGTTATGATACCATTTAGTGGTTCGAAGGGATATGCGAGTCTTGCTACTGTTGATTTTCTGAAAGCTTTTAAGATCAATTACTTGAAAAGTATAAATTCTGTCATGTTGATTCCATAAGGAATGAAATGATCCTCTGTTTTAAAGTATACAAGTGGTATTTACTTGATTCAAATGGAAGTGTTACCTGTTTATCACTATGGTACAGGTCTGAAGTATTTACATTGATCCATTTTACAATACAAATAGTTCCAAGGGCAACTAAGAGTGCAAATGGAAGTAAGCATGTGCTTAATCTGTGTTACAATTATGAGAAGGTCCTTGGACAATTTTCTCACCTTTAAGGAGTCCTTGGCTCCAAAAAGTTTGAGAACCCCTGCACTAAAAAACGAGAGACAGAAAACAACAGAAATGGGCAAGATGATAAAAGACATAATCATAAAAAATACTTAAAAATAAAATAGAACCAATACAGTAAAATTAATAAATGAGTAAGCAAAATTAAAAATCTGTTAAAGTTGGGAAAAAAAGAAAAATAAGAACAGTCCTGTTAGTGACTTGTACATCTTTTTAGAGAAATTCACATAGAAAAAATACGTGTTCCCTCTTTGCAGTTATGTAAAAGCAACTCTTATGTTATTATCACAGAGACACTTTTAGATTTAAAACTGTGTTAAATAACTCAAGAAATGTATAGACGTCATCTTGGGACCTGAACTTGATATTGAGTATTTTGTCTCTACTTTTGTAAACACAATTTACATGGAAACAAAATACCACAGGATTTCTTGCCCTGCTTTAAATAAGGAGTGGGACAAAAGATGGGCAGTATAAATTGTAGTCCTTTTTTGTGCAATGCAGTTATTGTATTGCTGGTGCCAAATACATGTAGTTTTAATTTGAAAATAACATGACTTATAACTACTAAAACACAGCATTTTCAGGAAACAAAAAACATACCTAAAATAACACAAAGTGAGCAAATATTTTCAATAATAATAAATAATACATTTTATTTGTAATGCACCTTTCAAAGCCAGAGTTACAAGGTGCCATACAGACACACATTAAAAAACAAGGCTAAAACAAGCTGACAGACTGACTTCACTAAAACTACACACAGGAGACATGGTGCTGCTTTTGATTCTTTTTCATTCATATCTGTCGATAAAACAAGGATTTAAAAGTTTGATGGTGGATTTATTCAGAACCTCTTTATACTAAACCTCAGGTGATTGGCTGTAAGGGGAAGTGAAACCATCTTTGATCTGTCAAACACTACAGTCTGGATCAAACAAAATACTGTATGCTTTCCTCTTACATTCTGAACTGTACAACTCAAAGTCAACACCTACCTAAGATAATTTTATACAGACTTGTGTATGGACATGTATCCCTGCATGATCTATATATCTGTAGGTGGTAATGATACAGTAATATGAGAAAGTTAAAATGACCAGAAAATAAAAAAATATACACTACCGTTCAAAAGTTTGGGGTCACTTAGAAATGTCCTTATTTTTTAAAGAAAAGCACTGTTTTTTTTAATAAGGATAACATTAAATTAATCAGAAATACACTCTATACATTGTTAATGTGGTAAATGACTATTCTAGCTGTAAACGTCTGGTTTTTAATGGAATATCTACATAGGTGTATAGAGGCTCATTTCCAGCAACCATCCCTCCAGTATTCTAATGGTACATTGTGTTTGCTAATCGCGTTAGAAAGCTAATGGATGATTAGAAACACCTTGAAAACCCTTGTGCAATCATGTTAGCACAGCTGAAAATGGTTTTGCTTGTTAGAGAATCTGTAAAACTGGCCTTTCTTTGAGCTAGTTGAGTATCTGGAGCATCACATTTGTGGGTTTGATTATACTCTCAAAATGGCCAGAAAAAGGGACTTTTCATATGAAACTCGACAGTCCATTCTTGTTCTTATAAATTAAGGATATTCCATGCGAGAAATTGCAAAGAAACTGAAGATTTCCTACAACGTTGTGTACTACTCCCTTCAGAGAACAGCACAAACAGGCTCTAACCAGAGTAGAAAGAGAAGTGGGAGGCCCCGGTGCACAACTGAGCAAGAAGACAAGTACAGTAGAGTCTCTAGTTTGAGAAACAGACGCCTCACAGGTCCTGAACTGGCAGCTTCATTAAATGGTACCCGCAAAACGCCAGTGTCAACGTCTACAGTGAAGAGGCGACTCCGGGATGCTGGCCTTTTAGGCAGAGTGACAAAGAAAAAGCCATATCTGAGACTGGCCAATAAAAGGAAAAGATTAATATTGGTAAAAGAACACAGACATTGGACAGAGGAAGATTGGAAAAAAGTGTTATGGACAGACGAATCGAAGTTTCAGGTGTTTGGATCACACAGAAGAACATTAGTGAGATGCAGAACAAGTGAAAAGATGCTGGAAGAGTGCCTGATGCCATCTGTCAAGCATGGTGGAGATAATGTGATGGTCTGGGGCTGCTTTGGTGCAGGTAAAGTGGGAGATTTGTAAAAGATAAAAGGGATTTTGAATAAGGAAGGCTATCACTCAATTTTGCAACGCCATGCCATACCCTGTGGACAGCGCTTGATTGCAGACAATTTCCCCCTACAACAGGACAATGACCCAAAGCACACTTCCAAATTATGCAAGAACTATTTAGGGAAGAAGCAGGCAGCTGGTATCCTGTCTGTAATGGAGTGGACAGCGTAGTCACCAGATCTCAACCCCATTGAGCTGTTGTGGGAGCAGCTTGACCGTATGGTACGCAAGAAGTGCCCATCAAGCCAATCCAACTTGTGGGAGTTGCTTCAGAAAGCGTGGGGTGAAATTTCTTCAGATTCCCTCAACAAATTAACAGCTAGAATGCCAAAGGTCTGCAATGCTGTAATTGCTGCAAAGGGAGCATTCTTTGATGAAAGCAAAGTTTGAAGGACAAAACTATTATTTCAAATAAAAATCATTTTTCTAACCATGTCAATGTCTTGACTATATTTTCTATTCATTTTGCAACTCATTTGATAAATAAAAGTGTGAGTTTTAATGGAAAACACAAAATTTGTCTGGGTGACCCCAAACTTTTGAACAGTAGTGTAAGTATTAATGGCAAACCAGTTCTGAGAAAGCCTTACGAAAAGGAATGTTTTAGTGAAGATTTAAAAGAGGATACAGACTCAGCTAACCTAAGATCATCTGGCAAGGAGATCCAACGCTTAGGGGCCCAAACAGCAAAGGCCCGACCCCCTTTAAAGCAATAACAATTTTTAGTTTCATCATTCATATGTTGTGTTTGTACTTTTTTCCATTAAATATAGTGTTAAATAATTTGCAAACTATCAAAATCTGTTTTTTTCATCATTTAACACAGTGTCCCAACTTTTTGGAATTGGGGTTTCATACAAAAAAAATGGAATAGTAAACAAAAAGTTGAAAGGAAATAAATAAAAACAAATACGCATTTAAAAGCTGTGATAACCTCAATCTGTCGGTCTTCTGTGTTGGATTAAGAGGTAACATGACATGCAGAAATGGGAACAAACTGTATGTCCTCAATTTTTTGCATTGAATTGTTGGCTCTCTGACAAACCGATTTTACGCGTCTGCCTCTGATTGGCTCAACGTGGACCAATCAGAGGGTTGTGCGTCTCTGCTTCTGCGTGCTGAACCCCCGCCCTCCCAGTGTCGTGGAAGCAGCGCAGGCGCAGCTCGGAGCCCCGGAGCGGCCTTCCAGCTGTAGTCCCCTCCCCGGATACTGCACTTCTCCTTCCCCCTTCATATATAAAGCTAACACGACAATCAGGCCGTCCCCGGGCTGCTCTATTTTCTCGTATATGGTGAGACTGTGCGAGAGAAGGATGAAGTTCCTTGTAGCTGTTACAGTCATTGTGGGATCGTTGATTTTCCTCGCTTTCCCTAATGGCTCCTCTGCTGACGAGAAGAAGAAAGGCCCGAAAGTGACTGCGAAGGTAGGCTGGAGCTTGGTGGCTACTAGCTTGCTCTGCATCATGATAAAAATCAAAGCTCTTCCTTATTGCTAACATAGCTGCAGTAAAGCCACGTCACACGCAAGTTAGCTTCTAACGGGTCAGACTTTAGAGCATTTGGTTAGCTGGGAGAAACGTTGTCTAGCTGCTTTGTTAAATGGTTTGGCTGTAATCGTATTAAAATGTGCTTTAGACTGGGTTTGCAACAGATGCTGTACCAAGACAACCAGACAGAATATAACGGGCTTCACTAATCTCAATGAGGCTAGCTACCACAGCTAGTTTCTCGGCCTAAGCTGATCTCAATTGTCTAAATGCATTGATTAACACACCATCCATCAATTACACCTAAATCCATTTACACTCGACTTTAAACTACAGGGTCAAGTTATTTGTCTCCCTGCTGTTTTGATGCTGTTCTGCATGGTCCTGCAGAGGCTTTGTCCACGTCCACACTCAGCTGATCCCATGAGCTCTGTGACTGTGTGACAAACCAAAGTATTAGTTTTCTTTGATATTACTTTTGTGGTCCTGAAGCAGAGCCGACCCTAACCGTAACCGACATGATGCCCTAGGGAAGATTTCAACTAGTACTCCTTGTATTGTAACCAACTCACACTTAAAGGCAGAAGCATAATGCTTATTTAAGCCTAGCCTACATTTTCTATGTAATTAAGCTAACAGCTTCCAAAGTGTGAAGAAAACAACAAAACAAAAACAAGTAAATCATGGAAACTTATAGACTTCAAAAACTGCTTTGGAAACCTTTTTTTTTTTTTTAAAACAAAAGTGAATCACAAGCTTTAAAATGTTTACTGTTATCACTCCTCAATTTAACCCCAAATTGTATTAGAAAAAACAATTTTCTTTTTCCTTTTATCTATAAATTTTATTCCTCACTCATTTAGGGTGCAAGCAGCGCCCCCTATGGACGGCCGGCGCCCCTAGCATTTGCCTATACTGCCTATGCCACGGGCTGACCCTGTCCTGGAGGCTAAATAACCTCCCTTAGCTGTCTATATCTCCATCTAAATGCACAACAATGTAAACATTCCATATCTGATAGAAGTTTCAAGTTCTGCAAGCCATGATCAAGTAAAGACTATCTGCATATCTGTGAAGTAAAACAAATTGTCCAAGACTTAAAATATATGAGTCTTCATTTTAGACCTGTAATTGTATCATTTTTGCCAAAGAGAGGATGAGTCTAAAGTTTGAATGCCAACATTGTAGCCAGGCTCTTTCCCAGATGAACTGATGACGGAGATTAAACATCTTTAAATGACTTGATGTCTTGTTGAGATGGCTGCTTTTAAACTCTCCAACAAAGGAAGGCTGGATGATCATTGCCAGTCAATAAAATGTATATGGGCCCTTTGAAGTAAGCCCAGCCTTAAACACACAGGACAATGTAATTTGTCATTGTCAAAACACAGTTTTTTTGCCTGACTATGGGGGAGGAGTTTATTGAAGGTACTGAGACCCTGTGGGGTAAAATAACTTGATTTCTTTTGCAGGTGTTCTTTGACATCAGGATTGGAGATGAAGATGTAGGAAGAATCGTCATCGGAGTGTTTGGAAAGACTGTCCCCAAAACAGTCGACAACTTCGTGGCCCTTGCAACAGGAGAGGTGAGGACATCATGATTCTATCGTATTTATTTTGCATATTTTAAATAAACAAGGATGTTTGTTGAAAGGGGGCCCACTGAGTAATAATGGCAGAAATAAAAACACTGTAAAATACATAAAAACAAATATAATGTGTACCAAAATGAAGGGATCACACTCAAACCATTACAGATTAATCATAGCACTTTCTGTAAACATACTGTTTACACAAAGTGCTATGATCAATCTGTAACGGTTTTATCCATCATGAAAGCAAACTTTCAGACATCTCACACAAATTAAAAGTCACCCTTTTCCCTTTTTTTAACAATTAATAAATATGTTATAAAATAATATAAGAAGCTGATGCCATATTTGAGATTTTATAACGCTTTTGTTTTTGTTTTGATGTAAACAAACAGAAAGGATTCGGCTACAAAGGCAGCAAGTTCCACAGAGTCATCAAGGACTTCATGATCCAGGGTGGAGACTTCACCAGAGGAGACGGCACCGGGGGTAAGATGCCACCGATCAACACCTGCAGACTGGAATTTCAGTCAGATCTTGTCTCTGCAAGAACAAACTTGCCCCCTACTGTCTGAATCTGAGCTGTGCTGAACGTTAGCAGTTCAACTTTTTTTTTTTTTTTTTGATTTAAGTATTTATTCAGTACAATTTGAAACAGGTTTTGCAGCTAGTCAAAGTAACAAAGCATTTTTTCAGAAAGTAAAGAGGTACATAAAACAGGAATAAGACAGTTGTCTAAACATTCTTATAAAATGAGGTGATAATAAGTGGTGAGAGAAATAAATATTTTGTAAAAGAAAATTCAAAGCTTGGCAATGCCATTGTGAATAAAGGTAGTTTGCTAGGATTGGTAAACAAATAGGATCATTGTCATATACATCTATATACATTTATACACCCTCACTTACAAGAAAACATTTAGAAACGTATATCTGCACACATACATACCCATGTACCCGTTCAGGGTGACGATAAATCAGTGAAGGAATGTAAATAAGCTTAAAGTTATTAAACTTGTATCCAGGCTTACAGATTTAAATCATCACATATTGAGAAAAGAAAAGAAATAAATAAAGAATCTTGAAAAAACTTGATCAGAAAAAGTGATCAGTGAACAGTTCAACTTTTTAACACTTATTTTCTATTTATTTGTTAACGTCTAAATAGAAAATACCCAAGCACAGAGATAGGCACCATTTTTAATTTAAAAAGATTCTATCTAGAATCCACAGACCATGTCAAATGAGGACATAGTCTCAGTGAGTCATGAAGTCCATCAGTGGCATAGGCTGTATTGGAAATGATGAAGGCACCCTATTTTAACACTTCAAAGGTGCATTACTGCACAGCATTGATAAACAAAAAAAGTCAGCACACAAAATCTCCTTTTTCAACTATTTAATCCGAGCAATACTACAGACCAGTAACAGCAATAGACACGCTACAGCACAAAGCCATCCTCAGCCTTTCAAATCAAGAAATAGTGTGTTTCTGCAGAGCCTGATGCTGCATCTCTTGGACTCTGATGTTGTGACAGTTATGGTTATGGTCATGGTTAGACGCTAAAAATGCTGTCTTTGGCAAGACATTGGACCAGGTGTCGCTGTCGCAAACAACAAGAGCCTTAAAGTTTGCAGTCCCAGAAACGCGGTCAGCAATCAGGTTTGCAGACACAAGCTACTTTGGCAAACGGCTTCATTGCACCTCCCTGCCTGTCAAATCAGCTTTGCCTCTCATTATGGATATTGCATAACTCTTATCCTTGAAAAAAAAAACCACCTCTGTACAATTGTTATGTATAAAGAAAAAAAATCTAGTGACCAAATTAGCATTTTGTTCCATTAAACAAGGTTAATTCTGCTGTAGTAATGTGCTTTTTTTGTTTTTTTATATATATTTTATTCATTTTTACACATAACACAGAACAAGACAGCACAGATGTAGTCAAATTACTTAAAAAAAATATACATATAAAAAGTATAATAACAAACATGGGTCATAATAACGTATATCATATCAGATACAATCGTATCTATCTGAATTACATGTCAAAGGAAAAAAACAAGACTATGATGTATTTTTGAAGATAAAATGTGGGCACCCTTTCTGCAGTAAGCCCACCAGATCAGTGGGAAGATGATCTATGAAGGGTTGCCAAATATTATAAATTAGGTTGTCACTGCCCTTTAATTTAGGAATAGGAAAATAGGAAAAGCCTTGAATGTTTCTCTCTACCACTGCGTGACTGATGGAGGGTAATGTGCATTTTAATACAGGCATCTCTTTGGCTGCTTCAAGTGGACTCTGGAGGAACTGCAGTTTTTTGCACTTCAGTCTGGGCTTCATTTTTTCCCCCCAGAGGCTGCTGCTTTGTTGAACGTAGTGCAAAGAACTATTTCACAGCGGTCACGTTGCCATTTTGTGACTCATCTTGAGTACGATGTTGTTAGGCTTATGTTCTTACAAAGTCGCTCTCAGTACTGCTAAGATTTCATGAACAAAGTGTCATCAGGATAACTTTCAGCAGATATCAAGTCATCTAAGTGATCTGCAAAGGTTAAGGGACGTCTTGTGGATTGTACGGATAAGTGGACTAAAGTATCTCTTCCTTCTTTCCTATCAAGGCAAGAGCATCTATGGAGACCGCTTCCCCGATGAGAACTTCAAGCTGAAGCACTACGGACCCGGCTGGCTCAGCATGGCCAACGCTGGCAAAGACACCAACGGCTCTCAGTTCTTTATCACTACTGCTACCACTCAGTGGCTGGATGGCAAACACGTCGTCTTTGGAAAAATTTTGGAGGGAAATGTGAGTATCAGGAGTTAGAGTCTCATTGAGATCTGAGGAGGTTAGAAGCAGCTGTAATGAACATCTTAAAGGTGACATATCATGCAAAATCAACTTTTTAATGTTTCTCTACCTGAAATATGTGTCCCTGGCATGTCTACAAACCCCCCGAAAATGAAAAAAATCCATTCTGCCCCTGTTCTGATTTCTCCACCTTTCTGTAAATGTGTGCTGAAACGAGCTGTTTCAGTTTTCAGTGTTTTTGTTAAGTCACAACGACATCCGGTCTGTAACAGAAATCAGAGCTCGGAGCTTGTTCAGCCCATAGACTGTATAAAATACAACTCAACCCCTCCTCTGTTTTTCATTACCTGCACACATGTGTACTAACAAGGAGCTGAGGAGGGAGGCATGCTAGTTGTAGGCTGTCTTAATAAACACAAAGGTCGGTTTTACTCCCCACGTCTGCAGATTTGAAGATCTACTGGATGATTTTTTTTTTTTCATGGAAAAGTGCTAGTGGTAGTTAGCATAGCCACATAGCTACATGTTTGTAGCTGTGTACCAAGACACACGTCGACATACCGACAAATAAAACAACAAGAGACACTAAATCTGTGACCAATGGTTCAGAAAGGTCCTGCTGCAGGCGCCTCTCTGTCAGGATCAGATTCTGGATCAAATTCAGAGGGTTGAAGTAACGCGGGTCTGTGAGCAGCCGTGTATATTCAGCCAGCATGTAAACATTAGATCAACGTGCTGGAGAGCCGAGGGGACATCCACTTCCTGAGGGGGCGTGGTCAGAGAGCTCATTCTCATTTAAAGGCACAGACACAGAAAACAGCCTGTTCTGAGCAGGGCTGAAAAAGAAGGGTTTACAGGCATGCCAAAATCTGATTTCAAAGTGTTTTTTTGAGCAATAAACTTTAAAGACATGTTTTGGGGACCTCTTAGACCAATATATTTTGATGAAAAAGAGCATAATATGTCACCTTTAATGGAAAGAGAGGTGCTATTATTTGTCATACAAACACTCTTAAGTGTATTTGGTCTCAAGATACCTGCAGTGTCTTTTGAAATGCCCAAAATAGAAAGCAGACTAAAATAGACTTGTTTCCTGTTTGTTCCTCTCGGGGCTCAGTGGACAGAGTTAAAAAGGAAAATAAATCATGAGACAGGCTGAAATCTGTCTGCTCAAGCTTGAATATAAAGCAAAGAGCAAAATGACAGATGGAAGCGTCAACATGAAAGTAAACCATGTCGTCCAGTGCACAAACAAGCTGCACAAGTTCAAGATCAAAAGCAGCCTTTTGAGAATTGAAAACTATTCAAATTGTTCCACTTCTCTGAATGCACACACAAAATTCACAGATATCACTTTGATGTCAGGAGCAGATCGTGCAGAAGGACTCAGAAATAAACCCTGAAATAAAATGAATGCGATCTTAATGGTAACACTTAAAATTAGCTGTATACTGAAAAGTGGAGAGTAGATACAAATATGTCCATACCAAACCAGCACAACATAATCTCTGTTATGGATTCATATGCTTGAAAATGCTGAATCTGCAGGCCTCAGAGATGAGTTTGTTATCCCTGGTTTTAGGCGGATGGTACAAGTTGCATCGTGTAGTATCCTCTCAGCTGGCTTTAGCTGTATTCAGGAACACAAACTGCATGAAGAGCAACAAGGCAATCCACTATAACGCAATACATGTACCCAATGGCAGTCCTCCTACAACCATGAAGCTCTGATTGATGTCTGTAAGCAGACATGTGTCCAAGTTCAGCTCCAAGCTGTGTCTCATCACCAATTCCAATATCTCACTTTTCAAGAAGCTAATTGGACCGTACCTAAAATAACGACTATGGTTGTGTGAGGTCTAAATTTGTGTAGCGTTTTTATTTATCATTTGGTCAAAGCTTTTTTGTAAAATTACAACTTTTTAAATGTGATGTTGTCTTTGCTAAACTGTTCTCCCTCTCTTCTCGCTTGTGTCTTTTCAGGATGTGGTGAAGAAAGTTGAGAGCACAAAGACAGACGGCCGCGATAAACCTCTGAAAGACGTCATCATCCACGATTGCGGCAAAATCGAGGTGGAAAAGCCTTTCGCAGTGGCCAAGGAGTAAGAGAGCTGCAGAGAGGAAACGGGACTGGGGGCTTTACTGAGGGTGCGGGTTAATCGTGCGGGTCACCTTGATTTTTATCGCGAGCAGCCCCACGTGGTCCTGGAAGAACAGGCTGCGGGTCATTCAGTGTTGGTGGCTGTCGTCTTAAAGCACCAGGAGAGCATTAACATCGAGCAATCACTACGACACTCTGGGTCCATTTACCAACGAGCATTCCATGGTGCACTTACTGGTCGTTGTTGATTTTTTTTTTTTTTTTTTGTAAAAAATGAAATCCAAAATAAAGATTTCAAATTTTGTTAAACATTTGACTGAATCTCTTTATTTACATGTATCACAGGCAACACAAAAAATGAGCCTGTACAGCATTATGTGGGCTTTGTTTGGGTGTAATTTGTCACAGTGTAAATGTTAAAAGTGTTAACTTTGATTTAGTAAGACAGAAAATATGGATGCTTTCTCTGTTAAAAACTGCAAACCAGACAATGGTAGCTCTGCCTGTGACCACTAGGGGCGCTAAATTCTGTTATTCTACCATACAGTTATACCAACAGTGGAAATCTATTGTCATAGTGAGCTTTATTGGCCTAATGTAAAAAAAAAAAAAACTATACTTTTACCAAAAACTAGTTTCATATTTCACGGATTTCTACCATCAAGGTTGAAGCAAATTAAGCAAGCTGAGGTTCTCAAAATAGTTTGGTACCTGCGTTCAACCTTCTGAGAGAAGCCATTGTAACAAGATAATAACATTCCCTTCACTGATCAGCGATAATGTTATGGCTGTTTTGTTTATAATATGGTATGAAAACTTCAAAGGATAAACAACAAAAAAGACAGAATAATGCATTTAAGGTGAAAAGTTCCTAACACTTTTCTGGCAGGAAGAGCAGCATAGCACAGCTGTAGGTTTCTGTACTTGAAGGATACACATTTGTTCACTGCATCACTTTTTAAGAAGTCAGTAAGGGTATTTCAGGAAGGGTAGTACTTTGAGAAGTTTATGCCCCGGGGGGGATAAATATATCTGAGGAAAAATGGAAAAAAATGTGGGAATACCATTGGAAATGTAGTAGTTTGCAAATATGGAGGGAATACTGCTGGAAAAACCTGATAAGATATTTTATAACACCCTCACAGAAATCCCACTATGATGGAAATCCCCCCACATGTTAGCGGAACTGCGGTAGCCAAAATGCAAACCACTACCACGTTATGTGGGACTTCCCTATTATCAATAACTATTGGAGAGATGTACACAATGCTCTACAGGATATTTTTGAAGATGTGCTGTCTCTTGAGGTCAAGATGTTGTATTTTGGGATTTTCCCTCAAGATTGGTCAAAAAAGGACAAATATCTAATGAACATTCTACTGGTTGCGGCTAAAAAGGCGTTAACCAGGAAATGGTTGACACAGGAGAGCCCAACTCTAAATGGATGGATGGACATTACAATGGACATTTACAATATGGAAAAGACTACAGCACTTGTTAATCACAGGTCAGAGCAATTCACTGCTAACTGGAGGCAATGGGTTAATTTTGTAACCCCCCCTAGACCAGATTTTATTTTCACTGCTTATTAGTTTTATTGTATATTTTAAGTAAAGGAAAGACTACTCCCTTGTTGTACATAATTTGCTTTTAGTGTCTGTTATGTTATTTTAATTCTGTCGGTATATATGGGATTTTGAAATTATGATTTCAAAGCTTATGTGAAGAAGTAGAGAGGATGTATATACCATGGAAGTGTTTAATGCAAAATTTCAACAAAAAATTAATTATAAAAAAATATATATATATAGGAGAAGTTTATGCCCCGAGTACGTCTACTAACACTACAGTAAAAAATACACACACGAACATTTAAATTTCCAATCTCATGCATGACTCAGTTTTACGTTTAATCCTTCTTGTGCAGAGGACACTGATAAACACACACACACACCTCTAGACTGAACAGCATAGACTTTGAGTGTGGCCTGCAGAGGGCGCCCTCACACCACACAGATCAGCCTCACAGCAGAACCGAGGCTCTCCATGTTTGTGGTTTCACATGAGATTTTACTGCAATAAAATGAGTATTTGTGCATTTCTGTGGTTCTCTTCCTGATCATGATTGATGAGGGCATAAAATTACTCATCTGGCTTTCCACATCATATTTGTGGAAAAGGGTCCTTACAGAGGAATCATCTGTATTTGCAATACTTTCAGTATTCATTTATACTACATGAGTCGGCGCACATTTCAGGCAGGTATTTTGTTTCCATTTAAGCCAAGTCAAGACTTTGAGTTACTCTCAACATTACACTCTTATATATTTTTCATCATTTTTTTGTATTACTATTATTCACAATAAAGGAAAAACAAAATTAAGGTTACACAACAAAATAAGTACAGGAGAGAGGGATCATGTCCAATGCTGATGTAAGATGAGGGATAGGTAAATAACGAGCAAAAAACCCCCAATCAAACAGAGATTAAATTGTCTCTCAGCCCAGGATCAGCATGGCACGAATGACAAACCTAGGTAAGTAAATATAAAAAGGAAAGGGGAAAAAAACAGTGAACATTTCATTTTCACTGTTTCATATTTATCTTTCTTCCAGATGAAGTGATTTTGACCTGAAAGTTGCAGAATATACATTTTTTTCCTTTGAATTAGGAAAAGCTTCTACTTCTTGAGTTCAATCAATGTTGATCCAGGTTAAAACTGAAAAAATGTAATGTGTTGGAAAAAGTTTAGTCTGTGTTAAGAGCTCTAACGCTACACATGCTAATGGAATGACATGAAGAGAATAACATGGTTAATGGACTGCATTCATAAAGCACTATCTCTAGTCTTCTGACCATTCAAATTGCATTTACATTACATGTCACATTCACCATTATATGTCACCACATTCATACACTGACAGCAGAGGCTGCTATGTAAGGTGCCCAACAGTACCAACTAATCCCATTCACACACTACTGGCACAGCCACCAGGGGCAGTCTGGGATTAAGAGTCTTGCCTAAGGACACTTCAATATCTGTACAGCAGGACCTAACCTTCCCATTGAGAGACAACCGATTCTACCACTGAGCCAAAGCCGCCCCAAATAGAAAGGTACTTTATTGATCCCCAATTCAATTTTTTCCACTCATGCTATTTTGGACATGCTACACATACGTTTTTTTTTTGGTATATACATACAAATGCACACAAATGCAGTGAACATGCTTAGGGAGAGATGTCGGAGTGAGGATACTGCCGTCAACCAGCCCACCCCGAGCAGATGGGGGTTCAGTGCCTCGCTCAAGGGCACCTCAGCAGTGCCCAGGCAAATGAACCAGCACCTCTCCAGCCACCAGTCCACTTGCCAAGCTTCATCCATACTGGGACTCAAACCGGCGACCCTTCGGTTCCCAAGCCAAGTCCCTATGGACTGAGCTACTGCTGCCCCCATAAAATACCATAATGTCATAGAGTGTGAGGTACAACCCCCTACAATTGGTTTTAAACTAGAATAGTTTAGCTCACAGGTTAGCTCATATGATAAAATACTCATGCATGTGAGTATGTTGTGTTGTATATTGACACTGCATTCTCAAACACTGTATGCAGTTTTAATCAAGAGTTGCAAACAAGTTATATTTAATTTTTACAGATATGGGAAAGTCTTTATTGTTGGCTGAGATTGCAGAAAAAGAAGTGCTACATAGTTGAATGATTCAAGGACTTTTAAGGATCCCACTGATAGAAAGCAAACTCAAAAAAATTTTGCATCTCAAATTGTCAGGATGCAGTTTTTTATTCCTAATACTCTGACAGTGTCCTTAAATTACAGTTTAGAAATCCCAATACAGGACCATGTTAACAGTATTAACATCACAATATGTTGAATCTAACCCCTGTATCAAGATATATACTATCTCCAATAAACAGCCCTGTGTTATAGAGTATATTGCATTTCTTTGTGTTTAACCACCCAGTACTTTACCATACCAAAGGTTGCATGTCACTGTCATAATTATATCTATTCTGCACAACAACATACACATCAGTGCAGGAGTAACACTGATCTCAAGCATCACAACATGTACATTTCCCACCACTCCTGTCTGCACTCGTCCTCCTCTACCATGCCTCCTCTGCACACTGCGGTTAACGTTGTCAAATACAGAAGACAAACACTGGACACACCTTCCTGTGATTGTCTAATCTTCCTGATGCTCACATGATGAAGCCACACCCATTTTGAGCCTCTGCGTGTTAAAACAAACACTGAGCAGATAACCACAGGTCGAGCGTGCTGCCATGTCTGTACAGTATGTCCTGTTGTTCATTTAGAATCAGACTGCGGATCACTCACATGACTCCTTGCCATGTTGTGCTTTCATACCAAAGACAACAAATGATTTCCAGCTTGATGGTTTGACCGGTTTGTGTTTGAGTTTATTATTGTGCAAAATACATGAAAGTCTATGCGGGTATTGCTGGAGGAAAAGCACCCACATTTGGGAATAAATTCTAATAATGTCAGCTCTCCCATTTTTAATGATGAGAGGCAACATAAATTCTGAGATTTTAAACAGTTCTCACATCGTAAATGTCACAACATTTCCAATAAACACAACTGACTTCTGCGCCTTTGGGTTAACGTTCCCTTGACAATAACTGATACAATCCTAAAATGATCTTATTTTTTCCTGTGTTTCCATTCTAGGAATCAGTGTGTGAAAGCATGTTGAGGCCATGGGAACGGGGCTGGATGAGTTATTCCTAAACATAACTGACCTCAAATGCTCTCGAGAAAACAATCTGACATTTTTCACATTTTTTTCTGCTAAAATTGGAAAAGTTTAGTCATCATCTGTTGTTACTTCAAATTCTTTGCTGGAGATGTAAATAACCTGAAAGCAGTGACTCAAACTGAGCTGGCGTTGTAGCCTTAAATCCTATTGTTAGAGCTATTGAGTCCATAATGAACTATTCTGTTCATTCTGTATAATAACCCAGTTATTTCTTTAAGTAAATAATATTTAATTAATTACAACTCATTTGAAAGCTTATTCCTATTGTCATATAGCTTAAGAGGGAAGTTAATATTAAAGATGATGAGTGTTCGGACCACAAGGAGAAGTTCTCAATATGGAACTACAGCAATGTCAGAACATAATTCAGTTCAAGAAGAAGTACAAAGAAATGATTTTCCTGAGGTACAAGGAGAAAGACTAGTGTTGAGAATCATGAGGGGTTTACTTTTGTTTGTCGGTGGAAATATGAAGATAATATATGAAGATTTGACTTGTGGGATTGCACTCATTTAATGGCAGAAAATAGTGAATAAAGGGGTAGGATTAGATAAGTTTGAACTTCTTCCTACTCCTTTTCGAACATGTAAATTGTTTCACTGCTTGCTAATATTGATTTTGTTTCTTTTGTTTAACTGTTTCTTTTTTTTCTTGTATGTTTGTATAACTCTTTCTTCTTTTCTACTTGTATGCTTTTTTTTTTGTATTTTTACTTTAAATGTTCAAAAAAAGTCATCAAATCAAATCCAATCAAATCAAATCAAATCAAATCAAATCAAATATTCTTTCATATCTCCCTCCAAAAGAAAGCTTTGGAATTTTGAAATAAGCTAAATGGTCAAATTAACCCCCCATAAAATCAGATTTCTGGTAAACTGTAAAATGTTTCCCTGCTATGGTCCAGCAGTACTGCAGGTACACGCCCTGACTGAGAGACTCTCCACCACATGGGAAAGTCTTTACTTTCATCTTGATTTAGTTTGAAGAAGTTGTATAATTACAGAGGAGTGTGTCAGTGCTGTAATCAGAGTATAATTAAGAAAGCTTTACCCAATGTGAAATTAAATTATATAACAGTTTTGTTTTGATGATTTTTAAGTCTGAAAGGAGTTCAACGTTCTGGAAATAAATATTGCTACTTCAAAGGTTCAAAACCCTAAGTTCGTGAGTATAATTCTTTGTAATGGATGTTTTCTGTAAGCTATTGGAGCAACATGTGGCTCAGGTTTGTGGACCCACAGTGCAGCCAAGACAAACTTTTTGATGTGCTACAGAAAGTGGGATGTGTGCCCTGCAGTCCTTGTTTTGCCCAGATTCACTCAGGCATCCAGTGACTCACCAGGAGCAAAATATGGAAAGAATTCCCTGGAGTCGGCACAACCGTGGTCTTGGTTAAACCCTCTGTTGTTCGGTTTGGCCTTGTTTGTGGCAATTGGGGATTGTCCGGTGAAACACTGTTATTCTTCACTTACTGGCCTCGCTGGTAAAGCCGTTACGAGCCGGACATATCTGGCATAGCTTCCTGCAAGAGGCTTTGTCAATGAGATTAGAAGAACACTGGAGAGAATCACAACACCAAGCGTGGAGGTTTTTCTGTCACACCGGAGGATCAAACGCCCACATCCTGCCGTCCTGCCAGGGAGCAGTGGGGCAGATTGTTGTTTGTCCTCACACTGAAAGTTATGAAGTAGCTGATAAAGCATATCTTGATGATGTCTGATTACCCAATGTGATGATGGGTTCTTGGAAAGTCATCACATATGTACTTTTATAAAGTAGTCAGACCACTTAAAATTGCTTGAATCTTTATTTTCATGTCAACAACAGGTCACAGGAGTACAGTAAATGTGTGCACAAGGTGTCAAACCCTTTTGACCACACCCATCAACAATGTTATGCCATCCCTCAGCTCATGTATGGATCAAAACAAAATTGTCCCTTTTCATATTGACAATACAAGTCGAGTCAGGGTGCCGTTTGTCAGAATTTAGGTGTATTTAATTTGATAGGACGCTTAAATGTGTTTGCAGATTTGAATATTTGCGTGCAACTTTTTTAGGTTTTAGGTCACAGAGTTTGAGTACAAACTTTTCCCTGGGCTCTTAAGGACACTCAGAGACTCACTGGCACTCCAATGCTTTCTTACTTTGTCTTTTGAACTGTTGTTATGCTGAAATTTGAGTCTTCTCCCCAAGCATCCGTCACGTTTGCCCTGGTTCTCTTTTAGCCTCTCTCAAGAGCAAAGACCTGAACAGTAAATTGTTGCAGAAACTCTTTCAGCGCCTTCAGTGACTTTTGTATGAAATCATCCCTTTAAAAGCCAATGCTCCTCTTTCTCAGTGGCTCTGTTTGGCAGAAGTACAAGCCTTTGAGCCTTGGTGGTTTCATATTCCTGATGGAGCCCACTGTACTCCTGGGAGTCTTTTCAGTCCTTCAGCAAATTATCAGAGCCATTTATCAACAGCGCCTGAACAACAGTCTTTGTCAGATGTGTGGTGATAATTATGTAGACCTCCATTTCGAACAATGTCTTCGGCACTGTTTTACAGAAGTCAAGTTCCAGTCATTTTGAGAAAAACAAAGGAGCTGTCCATCCAAATACCATTGAGAGTCACCACAAAAGCTGCAGAAACTTTGCCAAAGTATGTCAATTGCAGTTGAAATGAGGCCGGAAATGACTATCCTGATGGTATTTCTTCAAAGCAATTTTCCAGCAGACATTAAAATCCTGTCAACACAAGGATGTAATTTCAACACTTTATATCTTTTCACACAACAACAATAAAATCGTGGTGGTTTATGGACTGTGGGAGGTTAAAAAATAGGCTTAGAGACAACATAAAGGAAGCAGTCTTAAAAATTCATGAAGGAGTAGAAGACTGTGCATGGGCTGGTACTTATGCTGCACGACTCTGACCATGAAGGTGGAAAGACTTCATGATTCTGATATCTGAAGGATGCTAGTGTTTGCAAGACTTCAGTAGTTGACGGTGGTGAGCAATGGTTCCCTGTGTGATCAAATCCCTTTGCCCTTTTTTAGATGTTTCATTGGTGACTGGTGCACTATAATACATTCATTTAAGCTGTTTATATACAAGATGCAGCAATATGAGTTTGAATGTGTGATGATCTTGTGACAGAAGCAGATTGCCCGGGAAATTTGGTCAAAACATAGGCGTCAAATCGTGGCTCCAAATAGTCTTAGAAAAACAAAAGGTCCTTTTTTGGGGGGCGCTGGTTTGGCCTAGTGGTTCAGTCGCACACCCGAGGTACAGAGGCTGTAGTCCTCAGGCAGGCGGTCCCGGTTAAATTCCAACCTGCAGCCCCTTTGCTGCATGTCACACCTCACTCCCTCCCTGTTTCTGTTCGTAGTTCTTGATCCCTATGTTTCCAGTTACGGTTTACTTCCTGCCCTTGCAGGTGCGTGCGTTTCCCTCCCTTTTTGATTAACCTCAATAGTTTCACCTGTGTCCTGTGTTCCACACCTATGTTAATCACTCTGCCCTGTATTGGATCATTGTAAGTCTTCCTTGTGTTCTCTGTGTTTTTTCCTTAGTGTTTCATTCTGGATTTAGTTCTTGGACATTTTAGTACGTTTTGTTTGTCCCTTTTGTTCTGTTATTATTTAAATCTTAATTTTTTTCTGCACATTCTCCCTCCATTTCTTCCATTGTGACAGTTTCCTGTACTATCCACTGTCCTATCCTTGCTGCATAAAGGCATAAAAGCCCACAAACTAAACTTTAAACAAGAAAATTCACTTATGAACCAGCTTTCAGCTTTTTTCAACAGTTGCCATAGCCGTCTATAAACAATTGTTTAATGGAAAAATGCTCATCTCTTGATCTACAGTCACATAAGTGTCTGTTAAAAATCCTGTGAGGAACTTTCTGTTTGTGTTGACTTTGGCGCCCCCTGTGGACAAACTGATACCTCTTGTGTATTTTTTATTTTTGTTCTATACAGATGATACAGAGAAATGTATCACTAATAATGACTGTTTCATGATTGCCTCACAGCTTCCATTTGCAGTGGTTACAGGTGTTACAATACAGAAGTTGTCTGTCTATTTGCTAATAGCCCAGCTTGTAGGTCATAAAGAGCCATCACTGTTAATGTCAGTCTGTTTCATAACCAGTCCAAAAAAACTCCACACAGGAGCTTTAAGTCACAATCTCTTAGAAGTTCTTTCTCAATTTGTCAAAATGAAAAAAATAATAATTTTGTGATGATAATTCAGAACAAAACTCTGCAAAAATTCAAGAAGGGCATATATTACCCTTCTTTGTCTTTAACTTTGCACTTAACAAAAAAACAACCTCTGTTTGTACAGGTAAGTAGGTCAGAAAGATCTGTATGGAAGACAATGTAAGTGACATATTTTGACTAGTATGTTAGCTCAAGGCTGTTTGTGTTTTCTGACTGCGTTTACAAAGAGGTCAGGTATTGTAACCAGTGGTTCAGATATAGTTTTGTTCCTTACTGAAACCTTTTTTTTCTGTGATATCTGCCACTGCAAGAACAATCGCCCAATAAGAAACCCTAATCTCAACATAAAATGTCAGCAGCTAGAACAGCTAGAAGGCCTGCATAAAGCCAGGATCAAGTTCAAAATAACAACACGTCCACAAAGATAAGGAAACACAAACATGCAGTGTACTAGCAAGAAAGGGAAGCAGTTCGACAAGAGTAGAATAAATATACAATATGAGTAGCAGCGTGGGAAAGGTCCCCGTGGGAACTGGGCCTGATTTTTTTGTCAATGAATTTCAGAGAGTGTGACTCTGACTCCTGTACAACAGAGGTTTTGGTTCCCAGCCGAGCAGTAGTGTCGCATCCACGTCTTCATTGTTCTCCAGTTTCCTCCCTGGTTTCTTTTCCTTTCCTATGATGTTTGCAGAGTTTGTCATGCTGTTCTCTGGAAGGAGCTTTCTTCTGGACGTGGCCTAGGCCGCGTTGACACTCCGGTTCCCACGATCCCTTGCCCTTCCTGCCGAGTTAATGCTTGCTCACGGCTCTGAACAGGAAGTCGGTGCAACAAGGCCACAGAGAGTGTGCGCTAATTTAGCCCTGCTGTTCTGGGTTTCTATTGTCTTAAAGGGGAATTACGTGAAAGACCATCATCTGCCTGTATCTCCCATGAAGCTCATCACCCATAAATGGGAGCTGTGCGTGCTTTAAAGTGCCTGATACATAAAGAAACTCAAGTATGAACGTTAAACATGGGATATTTTTCCATCACTAGTGAGAACTTCTTCCAGGGAAGGAGGTTAGTTCAAGTTCAGAGGCTGGAGAGCAGCACAGTGCTTCCTATTTAATTTTATCCCACAAAACAAGTCCAACCTCGGAGTTCATTGGCCAGATAATTTTGAGTTTTAAAAAGGACAAACAAGATTGGGAAGAACAACAACAGCAGGTTTATTTCTAATTCATGAACTTTTTTCAGATGTTCACAATCTTCAGAGGAATCCTGCTGACTTTTGGAAACTTTGTTTCCTTTACTGTCATCGTAAGATCGACATTTAAAAGGTGACATATCATGCAAAATCGACTTTTTAATGGTTCTCTACCTGAAATATGTGTCCCTGGCATGTCTACAAACCCCCCGAAAATGAAAAAAATCCATTCTGCCCCTGTTCTGATTTCTCCACCTTTCTGTAAATGTGTGCCGAAATGAGCCGTTTCAGTTTGGGGTGTTTATCATATGTCATAACGCCATCCGGTCTGTAACGGAAGTCAGAGCTCGGAGCTTGTTCAGCCCATAGACTGTATAAAATACAACTCAACTCCTGCTACATTTTTCATGACCTGCACACATGTGTGCTAACAAGGAGCTTAGGAGGGAGGCATGCTAGTTGTAGGCTGTCTTAATAAACACAAAGGTTTTACTCCTCACGTCTGCAGATTTGAAGATCTAGTGGATGATTTTTATTTATCATGGATAAGTGCTAGCGCTGGTTAGCATAGCCATATAGCTACATGTTCGTAGCTGTGTACCAAGACACACGTCGACATACTGACAAATAAAACAACAAGAAACACAAAATCTGTGACCAATCGTTCAGAAAGGTCCTGCTGCAGGTGCCTCTCCGTCAGGATCAGATTCTGGATCAGATTCAGAGGGTTGAAGTAACGCGGGTCTGTGAGCAGCCGTGTATATTCAGCCAGCATGTAAACATTAGATCAACGTGCTGGAGAGCCGAGGGGACATCCACTTCCTGAGGGGGCGTGGTCAGAGAGCTCATTCTCATTTGAAGGCACAGACACAGAAAACAGCCTGTTCTGAGCAGGGCTGAAAAATAGGGTTTTTCAGACATGACAAATTCTGATTTCAAAGTGTTTTTTTGAGCAATAAACTTCAAAGACATGTTTTGGGGACCTCTTAGACCAATATATTTTGATGAAAAAGAGCATAATATGTCACCTTTAAGGTTTTCAGTGAAATACCTTGACAAGGAACATGCCCCAAAATTGATGCAGATATTCAAATTCCCACAAGATCAGTTGTTTTATGGTTCTCAAATTTTTTTTTTCGAGCAGTTGTCGGGTCAAAGTTTTATTCCCTCTTTGGTTTCTGAACAAATAACCCTCACTGTATAAAACATATGCTTGATTTTTTTCTTTTAATCAATCCAAACATTTGGTCTGTCAGGTTGCATTTGTGCTTTTCGAACCATATGTTGTTCAGCCACAAACCCCACTCTGTAAAACTTAAACCAAACTACATTTTTCAGTTTCAGCTTTTAGAAGTCATATTCAATGTTAGCTTCACCTTCTCTTCATTATCTCGTCATCTCGTCCTCTGGATTAAATTGACAGTGTGGTTAATAAGTAAAGTCTCGGGGGATATTAGCTGTCTGCCTGCTCTGCACAGACCAGCTGGCCTTCATGCTCTGTACGGTCGGTGCTGGGTACTCGGCTAATTAAAGTCACCCCCTCCCTCCTCCTGGCCTGGACGCATATTTTCAGGGACACGATAAAACTATAAAGCAGCGTCATAGGGAGTCTGTTAAGTGCTCTGGTCGAGACAGTAAAAGTGCTGCTGCATTCCTACCCGTCTCATGTAGCTGGGTAACAGCAGAGGCTCTGGGTTATGCTGACTGGCTAATTGAGGGGTTGTGTAAGAGCTTTGAAATATTCATCTTACTGTAGTTCTTCATGCTGTGGACCCGGGGCCAGAGCTTCAAGTTTTTTTTATACGCGTTTGGAGAAACGGAGTAAATAGTGTATGCATGAAAGAGTTAACGTACGTGAGTGTATTTGAATCTAATATTTATGGACACACATACCAAAAAAAGCAGCTATGACTTGCTTTCTTTACCCTAAAAGTCTTCCACCCAGGGGATGAACATACAGGACGGAGGGTGGAAATAGGACAGCAGGACTTACATAATTAAGCCAAGAGCTGAGGGCCACGATTGGCTTCTTTTAGAGTGAGTGTCTCTGTTGTAACTTGAGGCATATGGAGTCTGATATGAAGCCCACTGAAGGAATATCCAGTTACACAGAACCTGCAGGCCGCCTGTCCATGCAGGAAAATGACCATTACCGTAGAGTCCAAGCAACGCTACTGTTTTACAACACGGGGTTGTGAAGAGTGCAAAAAGCTAGTGGCAGTGAAAGTGATGTCTGCCATGGATAATACAGATGCTATTTTTGTTGTATACTACCATTAGCGGTCTTGAAGCAAGGGGTTTCTAACTTGGGTTCCTTATGAAGAAAGGGATGATGTGTAGTGAGCTGGTGGTTGTGCAAAATAAGATCCTGACC
The DNA here is from genome assembly GCF_009762535.1 of Notolabrus celidotus. Taxonomy (NCBI): domain Eukaryota; kingdom Metazoa; phylum Chordata; class Actinopteri; order Labriformes; family Labridae; genus Notolabrus; species Notolabrus celidotus. The sequence goes on along the minus strand of NC_048277.1, from coordinate 29,980,025 downwards.
AAGCGGCAACCTCTGGCCGTGAGAATTGAAGCCAATGCCGAAGTGTTAAAAACTGCAGTTCATCAAGTGTCCACTTGAGGCTGGCTCCGGAAGAACCAGTAACCACATACACACCCATTCAAAAAAGCCGATCTTTACAGCAGAAATAAACATGTTTACAGCCTGGTACAAAAAACTAGTGTAGTCTGGTTAGCTCATTTCTTGATTGGCACACACTGTACGGGGGATGAATTTTTTCATAACGCAGCAATTTCGAAGATTTTAAGATTACAAGTTTTCCATTACGAGAGGCACAGCTGACTTGATTGACAGGCGGGAACATTGTAGCTGTAAGCTAGGAGGCTCAATGCCCGCTTCTTTACCTCAAGCTCGCTCGACAGCAGTTATGTTTGGTTCAACATTTCCAATATGGCTCCCGCCGACGTTTGGCCTCAAAACAGCGCTTCAGAAACAGATGGGTGACATCACGGATACTACGTCCATTATTCAAATAGTCTATGATCCTGACAGGGTGAGATAAAACCCTGCTCACTGTACATTATCATGCTTACTGCTCAGCTACCAACTAGAAATACAAACAAGCTGGCAATACATTCTGATTTGAGATGATTTTTTATTAATTAAAGTTAGATTTTTTTGGCCTTTTTACCTTTATTTGATAGTACAGGTTAAGAGAGACAGGAAATGTGGGGAGTAAAGAGTTGGGGAAGACATTCAGGAAATGGTCGACCGGCCGGGAATCAAACCGGCGACCCCTGCGACGAGTACTGTAGCCTTTGTATGTAGGGCGATTAGACCACTAGGCCACTAGCGCCCCATTGAGATGATTTTTTGATTGAAGATTGAGTTTATTGTGTTGATTTTATTTGTCTTAGTATTATCCCAGTGGTGGTTGTTGGTGAGAACAACTCCCATGATCCCAGACTTCTTTACGACAATGTTTCCATGAGACCCCTCTGGCAGTAGACTTTACATACAGTCTGCGTGAGTTACTTAAATTACAGCATTATTTGCTTCATTATAATTGAGCAGGAATACTCTCTTTTTCTTAAATTCCTCTTTACTTAGCAGACTCAGAATGATACCTTAAACCAATTAGAGTTCATTATCATGAATGTAGAAAAGACTCTACTACCTCCTTGGTGAAATACCCAAGTGATTTTGTAGTAACTATAACTATACTATATAACTATCGAACCTTCATGAACAAGAACATATTAATGTGATGAAATACACAACATGAGTTACAGTAGATGGACTGAATAACCTGTATGTGATAACGGCTGCAGTCGTCTTTTATCCGTTCATGTGCTGAGATTATTTGCTGGTGAAGAAGTCAGCTGCAGGTCACGCTGACCGACTGAGAGACAATCAGCTTATAAAGGTGCTGAGTATGGCTGCAGTGAACGGCCCGACACTCAGACCTGACTCAGCGAGCCCAAAGATCCATCACGCGAGTGCAACTTCGACGCAAGTGAGAGGGAGTATTTAAGGATGTGACATTCCCTGCTTGATTAATATTACTCAAGAACAGATGCAAAAGCTTAGTTTTTGTTCCATTTTTTATTATGTCTGTCCTCACTCATCATATCTGCTTAACTATTAAGTAGTATTAATTGTCGCAACTTATAAAACACCCATGCTTAAGTCTGCGAGGACTCAAATAGAAGCAAGTTAAGACAACATGCTTCTTTGAAATGTCACAAAAAATGGTTGGGCTTTGTAGAGGTGGCTGCAACAGAGTCCAATGTGTTAGTTTCAAGTTAAAGGTACAGTGTGTAGAATTTAGCAGAACATAATTGGCATTAATTGAGTGTACTATTCTTGGTGTGTTTGAATTAGTGTGTTATCACCTGTGAATATATAAATTATTTTGTTTTTGTTAACCTGGAATGAGACTTTTCTTGTGGGTTCCCTTCCAAGGAGGCTGCCATATTGCACCGCCATGTTTCTACAGCAGCACAGAACGGACAAACTAGCAATGGCCATACGCCTTTTCGTGTTTAGTGAGTGGCCACATGAAATGCAGAGTGGTTCTTGTTATTGTGCGCAAAACACTTAGTATCGATAGGTGTTTTTGATGGTAAAAACTTGACAAATGGAGGATGATATTTATCATGCATCACAGCAGCTTCTTTTCCTCAAAGGCCACCGTCGCTTCACTGATGGCAGGAGTGAGCAAGGGAGTGTTTTATCTAAACTCTGACCGCTAAATATCGCTAAATATTCACATTTCTACACACTGTACCTTTAAGACACTTTCTGATGAGGCAGATGCCCAACTGTAGTTTACAGGAAATGATTACCTGGCTTTCATACTAGTTATCTAGCTGTATTAAATACTTGATTCTGATTGGTTAAACCCACCATGACGGTTATTGATACTGAATAACAAGGACAACACAAGGGACAACAGCATCATATATGCCGTAGCCAGTCCTGTCCTTGCATCTTTGCACTGGTTGCCTGTGAACTTTAGGATCCAGTTCAAGGTCCTATTAATTGTTTTTAAGTGTTTAAATGGTCTGGCATCGTCTTATTTATCAGACCTTGTACAGCCTCACAGTACTTCCAGAGCACTTAGGTCATCAAACCAGCTGCTCCTGGCAGTACCTCGGTCTAGACTCTCTACTCTTGGGGACGGAGCCTTCTCAGTGGCGGCCCCAAAGCTGTGGAACAGCCTACCTTTCCAGGTTAGAGCTGCACAGTCTGTTGAGCACTTTAAAACACTGCTGAAAACCCATCTTTTCTCCTTGGCGTTTAGTCCCAGCTAAACAAGAATCCTTGGCTTCTTACTTTTTTACTCTTTTTATTTCCTAAGTTGATCTCTTACTATTCTTTTATTGTTTTTATTTATTGTTATATTTGTGTATGATTATATTGTATTTTAATAACTGTACAGCACTTTGGTCAACTGAGGTTGTTTTAAATGTGCTTTATAAATAAAGCTTGACTTGACTTGATATCAAATAATCTCCCTCTTCTACTTTGCATCGGGGTCCTGCTCTCCCTGCGGGGACGTTAATTTGCATAACTACCTGTTAGTTGTACGTTATACTTCCACGGCACCTGCTCAGATTAAAGGGGGGGTTGAGGGAGGGGCATGCCCTCACGCCACATTTAAATTAAAACTCCAAACCAGAGTTGAAAATATTAGATGTGCTCTTTTCTCACTGTCATGGAAAAAAGTCATATATGAGCAAGCAAAGAAAACACAGGAAATTTTGCCTGGTGTCTGAACATAACACAAATGAACTGAGGGAAAGTGGCAGGTAAGATAATGATTCTTTATCTGTCAGAACATAGTACACATAAAAAGTTTCTGTTTCTATTTTAGGCAACGGTTGGAGTATAAAAACCACAGGGATTCATCCACACCCTTAAAACCAGCCTTGAAGATAACACACTGTGATCTGTGAAGCACTCGCTGTGACTTTCAAAGTACATGTAAACATTCAAATCATGTGAAGAACAAAGTGAACAGCTTCTCCTCCTCTGTCCTGTCGACGCCCACATGCTTAGCTCTATTGTTGATAAGGACCTCGCCCTCAACAACCACTCTCATCATCATCATCATAACTTCCACTGAAGATTTGGCAAAGAAGGATAGGCTGATTCAAACATATGCTCAATTTGTATAAGCATAAACCAGAACTAAAGGACTTATTGTATTATTTATACTTTTATCTATGCCAGCAGACATTAATTAAATGTAAAAATGGAGGAAATTAACACACAAAGTTTAGTGTGTCTTTTTGCAGGGATCACCTTTTAGAGTAAATCAACTTTAACCTTCCGGAGAGGAACAATGGGAACTGTAATAAGATCAAGACTTTTTCCAATGCTTGTCTTGCTTTCTCCTGTGTCCAAACACAAACAAACACATACATAAAAGCATTCACACAAAAGTGTGCTAGAATACGTTCTTCATTTCATTTCTTGGTGCTCTGTAATGGAGACTCCCTTGTTTAGCTACAAGCTGGAAACCTGAAGACAGTTTATTCAGTTAGCGTCCCAGTTCTGATGTTTTCCCTCCTATGTAACACATATGTTGTTTTTTACACATTTTATGAAAGGAAACATGATCTTGTTATTTTTCAGCGTTGAGTTGTTTTTCTAAACTGGCCTGTAACAATCACCTGTGGACTACACTGTGGGATCATGTACTACATGAACTTACTTATCTTGTAAGTTGTAGGTGGGTCAAAACAACGAATGACCCAGAAATAAATACACTAAACACTTGAAGTAGCTACAAAACATTGCTGAGATCATAAATTCAGTAAAAAGAGTCCCTAATACACTGCAAAAAAAAATCTCACTGAATGTATTTCTTACAAATTTATATTAATCAGTGTCTCATTATATATCTCATCACAATTAAAGCTACTGTGAAGAGGTTTTAGCTGTTTATGAAACAAGCTGAAATTGAAACTGATGCCTCATTCAGACCTCCAGAAGCAAAGAGATCATCAGCATAGCTTTTCAAAATTATATTTGTGATGTCTAAAACTGCTGGCGAAGGTAGGTGTCAGTCAGATGGATTAAAAATCAGCAAAGAGATAAGAGGTACTGCTGTGTCCAGAGGGGGCGCCAAAATCAAAACACACTGACAGTTCCTCACAGGAGCTTTAAGAAAAAGCTGCATTGGCCTAACGATCTAACAATCTAAAATCAAGGGCTTGATGTTGTAATGAGAAAAATGGCTGCAAGCAAAGTTTTCATGATGGACTTTTTACATTAAGAAAAATATTTTGAGCAGTGACGAGACAAATACACTCACTCATATTGAAGTTTTTGCAGTGCATGTCACATTTAGAGTATATCAAGATAGGAAACATAGAACCCAGACATATGCTCTAGTCTAAATGTTCGTACTTTCTCTCCACACTTTGATATCAAGGGGACAAGGATAGTTTATTTCTGGTATTCTAGCCTGAAAATTCATTCAAATAGACTTTAACCCTCCTGTAATGCTGCGGGTCAAATTGACCCTTTTTAAAGTCTATTTTGGGCAATATATGCCTTCCAAACCAGCTAAGTGCAGCATAAAAATCTGGGCAGCATGTGACAGAAGAGGTGTCATGTTAATTTATCAACATCACTTAATAAAAAAAAAAAAAGTAAAAAATTAAAAAATAAAATAAACAAAAATCTATATCATGTAAAACTATTGTATTTATATTTAGGGCTTTCCAATGTACAAAAAAACCCCATGAATTTTAATGAAAAATTTGTGCGTTATCATCATTGAACTATGATCTGTGAGAATTAAAGAACACCAATGGACTAAATCTTGATTTAAGTGTTTAGCAATAGAGTTACAAATTAGATTTTAAAAACTGTGTATTGTTTTTTTGGGGGGCTCTGACACTTTTGGATAACTGAATATGCCCCGAGTCAAATTGATCCACATTCGTGTTGTTGCAGAGAAACAAACATAACAGGAGGGTTAAATGACTTTAGGCATGAGGACAAATAACTGCAAACAAGCAACAAACCAAGACTTGAGTGGTCCTGTGAGCAGTGAAAATGCCGAATGTTGAATGTAGTCCTCAGAACTTTACATATTCAAATGATAATCATACACTTCTTAGGAAAAAGACATAGGTAAAGACATGCACATATAGATTATGTGATCTAATTTGTGATCCACAGTCCTGATAATAAGTCCCATCAGGCCCAGTCCTTATCAAACCCAAACATCTGGCCACAACGATAGCACGCTCCTCAAGCAACAGTCTTTTTTTGAAAGTATCTCCCGCTGGGCTCGTGCTGAATATTTCATCCTCAAAGCAGAGATAGAGTGTCCCATGCTGTTCACATGATCTGCCTTTGTCTGCAGTGTGAGGAGCTCAGTGGACTAAACAAAATACCAGGTCAGGGGGTGTCGGTCACAAACTGCATTGAGGCGACAGATTGAAACTCGAGAAATGTTTTGCTTTTCAGCCGACATCTCGTGTGCGACTCAGTGACGCTGCTAAGAGTTCACTGAGATCATCCGAGGAACAGTTTGTACCAGAAAAGCAAGTTGCTCAGCGTTTACCTGAGCTTTAGATGGTGCTCAGATCACAGTATGCATCAGACAGACTGGCTCTTTGGTTTGAAGTTTTTAAACATTTCAATATAATGTTATTGTGTGTCTGCTTTCTGACACATTTGCAGCCAGTTTGGTCCATTATTGAAAAAGATGGTATAAGCAGAGGGATAAAATGTGTACCAATCAGTCTAAAATCAATTTTGTTATTATTATACCGTTCCTACAGTTAATTTTTATTCCTGTTTGCTGATTAATCCTCCTGTCCACCACTTGGGTTCAGACTGAAATATTTGAACATCTACTTATGTGGATTACCATGAAATGTTATACTGGACAAAGGACAAATTAAGCCATGCTCAACAAGTCACTATGTGCAGATGGATGGATGTTTGGAGAGTTCATCTGGAAAAAACTACATTATAAACCTCTTGCATTTAAGATGAATGAATTGTAAAATGAGTGTAAATACAATCAAAAGACCCAGCATTTATGAATTGTTGAAGCTGTGTGTTGTTAAGTCCTAACATACTAATCAGAATCATTCAAATATTTATCTTCATTGTTTGTACTCTTAGTCTTTGTCTTTAAAAAGTTGGATTTCAAGTAAAGCACCTGGACTTTAATCATACAAAGCACCTGTCACTTTAATGCAAAAATGCATGATATATTAGACTGCTGTGTTTTTAATCCTCTTTATTTTTCCCTTCCCACTAAGACCACATTGTGTTTAAGCTTGCCCTGTGGACACAGCGGCTCTCTGTCAGTGTTTGAGACTGAAAGCAGCACAAAAATAGGGCAGTAGGGGAACAACATCAGCACATTTCTCTGCATTCTAAATAATGAGGCCAAGAATTTGACCCAGTCCTCGGTATTTGTTTGCAGGCTCAGTGTGACTGATTCGAAAAACTTTCTGATAGCCTGTCTCCTGAAGCAGAAGTAGGCCAGTCGGTCTACGTCTCTCGGTCGAGTGTGAAATGTTAATGAGCTTGTTTAAAAACTGTTACTGATTCATGTTTCTTTAAGAACTTGTGCCTATCATAACAGAGATGCCAGACTGTATTTAAAAGGCAATTTATACAACATATGCAGCATGTACATTATTTACCTGTAAACTAATTATCTTGGTTTAAAATCTGTTTGTTACATTTTTTGGATTACAGAATAAAGTACAGATCAATATAAACATTTACTAGGGATGCAAAACAGAATCGATCTGGGTAGAACTACTATCTCATGCAGGCAACTCAAAAGTCAGTGTATGTGTATTTTAAGTTATTATTAAAATACTAAAACCTTTTTAATCTGCTGTAGGTGCACTAAAAGACATTTATTCAGCCTCTAAGGAGGCTTAGTCTGGCACGTGGCTTAAGCTCTGCTCTGCTTTTAAAAATCTCACTCAGTGGAGGGTGATAAAGTTTTACATCAAAGATGTACCAACAAGGACAGCACTCTTAATCACGTTATATCCTGTCATCCAGTGTCAGTAAAGGCTTTGAATTAGATTTCATACCATGGAGTTTTCAAAACATTCTTTTTAAGGACACCTGTGGCTGTTGTGGGAACTTCAGTCAGGATCCTGTCCCTCTGGAGCCAGCATCCACGTGCATCCACGTGTGTTGCAGCACCAGTCTGAAAAAGCAAGACTGACACTATTGTAGTAGTTAGGGTCAGGCATGTGCTCCTACAATATTATACAAACAGCATGCTTGCCAATTAACACAGCAGATCATCCCAAGGAGTGCAGGTTTATTAGCTTACAATACTCACTCAAAGACAGTGTTTGGTCAGGGTTCTCAATTCTGGGACCTGAAAAAAATAGACAAAGGGTATGGCTCAATAGATTTATTTTTAAAGTGAAGTTGGATGTTGAGTTTGAAGCTGGGAAGGAACAGATTATCTAGCAGAAAAATCACAGAAGAGTTGTGATCCATGTGAGGAACTGAAACTTGGGTATACATACTGCAGGAGCTTGATTAGTGGATGGATCTCAGGTGTGCAGGTTGATTGTCAGGAGTGTAATGGAGAGCCACGCCCTGACAGACACACACAGAACGTGGGGGCACAATAACACACACTAGGGAGGAAAAACAACTGAAAGACAAGGAATGAGGAAGGAGTTGAAGTATCTGATATAAAATAAGTAACTGACATGAAACAAGTCAAGGAGAAATCTGTGTTGTCTCAGACTCTCAAGGACATTTAGACAGAGACCCTTCCTGTTCTGTGACTTGCAGGGATACGTTTTGCGACCCTTAGGTTAGCAGGGCTGAAGAACAATACAATAAAAGACTAAATGTTAAGATAAGTTTGGGCTCTGTAGTAGGCTATGACACTGGCTCTCAGACCTATAAAGGGTATTGGTCAACAGCATTCTGGGAGTCAGCAGATTTGTAGAGCTGTTCTCCCAAGCATTCTGCGGTGCTTGTTCAATACTGGTTTTGATTCTTGTAATAAACATATCACTATGCAAGCAAGCCAGTGTCACGAGGATTCCTTCTGCATCTACACATCACGGGCGGTCAAGATACGACCGAGTCATGACATATTTTGCTTTGCTCTGTATCTAGGTAATTCTTCCACTTTAGCAAGTTAGGTAATGTAGGCTACCAAAGGCTAATAAAGCCAAAAACAGAGGTTTCTGGGTAAATTTGGAGCCAGCTAATGTTTACTTTTTCACCAGCATTAGTCACATTCCTGTTTGGGGACAGGTTAAAAAATGTTTTACAGTCTTGTTATTAGAGTAAGGTTACAATCTGCCCACATCTGGCAGTACAGAGCGAGCAATCCAGGAACGTTACTCCACATACCTGACTGACAGGGAATTATTTGCTCTTACAGTATATTCTTCTCTGATCTGTGTTGATCGGGTGGTTGCTGTGCTAGATCTGGCCAGAACATCTCTCACCTGACAAAGAACTGTTTAGAGTCACAAGACATTCATACATTCACACCTGAGCTTTCCCAGCACAACCACAGTCTTCTCCCAAAGAATGCTTTGTGGCACTGGGAGAGCAGTTTTGGGCTAAATGCCTTAAATGGGCAAATAACCGTGATTGAATATAAAAACTCTTTATGAGATCTTGACTGAATATCTGTGCTCACTGTATGACCTATCTCATCGCACAAATCCAATCTATATATCCGCTTATGTGTAATTTGTTTGTTCTGTGAGGTTCTCATCCATCCTTAATCCTGGATATAACCATGATCATTACTTAACGTGAGCAGATCAGGAGATGAGGGCATCTTACCAAAGATCTAATCAATCTGATGTTATAACAGTCAGATTAAAATGTTTCATTTTCTCTTGCTCACTCCTGACACTGCTGCTGTATTTTAGGCTGACTGTCTGTCTGGGCTTCACTCACCGTTACATCATGAGGTTGCTGTTCCGTGCTGGTTCGCAGGTGGCACTGACCCCCATGTCCCCTGTTCACCCAGGCTAACTGGACCGCCAACATTTGTACTGTGATGTGCCAGGATCAAGTAGCAGGGCTGCTATCTTGTTACTAATCGGATAATCTGTTTGGCATAGGGGCTCTTTTCCATTCCTCCTTACATAACTGTGTCTATGTTCAGACTCATGCTGAGAGTCAGGGCTAAAAGCTGACCACTGCCAGGGGCGGACAGACAGTTTTGGATGAGGAACAGGACTCTGTGATCCAAGAAGACATATTACGTTCGTTCCTTGAAATCTGTTTTCATAGTTCATGTTGATCAGAGGTCAACTTTTATGCAGGACCCTGGGAAAGTTTTGATGTACCCAAAATCTATATCCTCAAAAACAGTAACTGTGATGAAAGTATTACATTCATTGCCCCACAATTGTAGAAAATGGGGGTAACAAAATTGTCAAATTATCCCAAATCTACTGTGCTAGTTTAGCTCAATGGTTAAATCATGTGGCCACTTCAAAGAGGCTATAATCTTCATCCCAGCAGCCATGGGTCCATTCCCAATCTGGGCTGTTTGCTACGTCATTCCCCACTCGCTCCTCCTCTCTAAAATTGAAATAACTTTTAATATGTTAAAGTTTCTTCTACAATACTTATGTAAGGAACAACCTGGGACATCATTCAACAAGGAATTACTTGAGTCTGAGGTCTTGATGTGAGCATGAAACATAACTTTGATGGATGGCAATCAAACTTCAGCAGAAGTCTTTAAATGGCCTCAAGGATTAAAGAATTTACCATAAGCTGAAAATGATCCATTTTAAGAGTCAAGAACTGCAGTACAACTCTGTGGTTAGTTTTTACATTTGTAATGAGAATCGTTACGTATTGTTTATAGTGTATTTAACCTGATGGCAAAATCTGTGACTGACTGTACAAGGGGGATATATTTGCATATCACCTCAGTGATACCACCCCTCTTTAAAGCTAACCCTTGAGAGACTAAAAACAAGGTACAACAGTGGGTAAATTCCAGCAGTGAAAGAACTACATAGATGTATGTTATGCTATTTAAGGTTAACTTTGCTGGAAAAACATTGAGACAATCCTTACTTTTACATTAATCTGTAAAGAAAGGGAATATTTGTTGATGTTTAAAATGTTTATACATAAGTAGAAACTCACATTTTTCCAAGAAAATGACAAGCTTTTTTATTATTTACTGTACCTGCCAAATACTTTGTGTCTTACATGGTATTTACTGGTTCTGTCCATATCCTATCATTACTGACGAAGCACACCTGCTTTTCTAGTACTTTGCATATCACATGTGTGTTTATTGTACTAGACTGCTATAACTGCACTGGTTGAATAGAGAACTGCACGTTGCTGTTTTTACTAAAACGTACAATGTACCGTGCCATTTTATTGAAATAAATTGTGTTAAATGTAATTTCTACAGTTCATACTGTACTTTTGTATGACAGTTTTTATTTCATATGTTATGCTTTTTAATCTGCTGTTACAAAAGCAGAGATACAGACTTGAGGAGTCCTTAAGTTTGACTGAGGTGATATTATGTGTGTGCTAGGATTGACTACCACCCTTGGCCCTTTGCCACATATCAGTCCCCACTCTCTCTTCCCTATTCCCAACTATGTCTGTCTTGTCCTCTCAGTAAAGGCATGAAAAATCCCAAAAGGAAAATGCATAAAGATAAGAATGTCAAGTTTAAGTTCTTTATTGTAAAATGCATAATTGATAGAGTGAAAATATTCATTGGTTGTAAAATTATTAAGTCTCAGCCTTTCACTAAAAGGAACAAAATCTAATTTTCATTTATGAGAGAAAATATTACAACATCCAAAACATAGATGTATATTATCATGTTATATAACCCAGACTGTAAAAAGGTGAAGGTTGTTTCCTTGTTTCTATGTTATCAAAATGTATGACACAGGACACATCATTGAATGTCTTTAGAGACATGGTGGCTGGAAATATTATATCTCAATCTAAAGGTTGGCGGTTCGATCCCAGCTCCTGCAGTCACATGCAGAAGTGTCCTTGGTTATAGTGACCTCAATATCATCCAAAACAACCAAAACAAATGTGTGTAAGATGTTGATATTTCTTATGTTATATACAGCTAAAACAGCATGGGGTCAAATTGACCCCAAGGAACACCGATGCATTTGGGTATTCTCCATTTTTATATAATCAAAGTTTCTCTGTGCAGAGCACTATCATGTATGGTATGGTAATAGCTAAGAGAGTGATATTAGATCTCTGACACTGTGCCCCAGTTCAAGGCCTGGCTATCTGACCTCACCTGTGTACTGCACATGAAGAAAATCAGGTATGGCATGATGGGCAATCTTACCAAATGTTTCAACATCTGGCAGCCTTTTTCTGATTATCTTGCCTGATTGGACAGAGTTCCCTGACAGTGTCTGATTTTACTGCTCACTGCTTACCTCTCTTTAAAGATTTGTCTTAAGAAATATTGTGCTATTGATGCCATATAGCATAATGTAAGCCCTGTTTTGTTTTTTTGTTTTTTTGTTTGTTTGTATGGTTTTTTTTCTGTCTGACTTTATTCTTTATACTCTGTGAAACTTTCTGAAAATCTTAATAAAAACATGGTTAAAAAAAAAGGTACACCGATGCATACATTTTATTTATTTTTTACAGGAAATTGGAACATATCAACATTTTAATTTTACGTTTTCCCAGTTGTCCCCATTAAATTAGAAAAAGTCATGAAATATGAAGCCAAAAAAATGATGATAATTTAGAGATGTTAAACATTGACACCCCAAAGGTGTCATCCTCAACAGCACCCTTTCCTTCACCTCCCATATCAACCAGATCCTCCTCCTCCATCCACCTCACTATCCCCCCTGCTTGCCTTGTTACCACGGGGAGCAGAGCCTTCAGCCGCTCTGCTCCCCAGCTCTGGAACTCTCTCCCACCTGACCTCCGTAATACTGACTCACTCCCACATTTTAAATCCAAACTCAAAACTCATCTGTTTAGACTGGCTTACTCCATCTGACCACAACACCGCTTTCCATTCACTTAAAATTTTTTAAATTGTATTTTATTTACTGTTTGTTATTTAAACCATGTTTGTTTTAATGTTGTAAGGTGACCTTGAGTGTCAAGAAAGGCGCCTATAAATAAAATACATTATTATTATTATTATTATTATTATTATTATTATTATTATTATTATTATAGGAGGGTTAAGAGATGTAAACAGAGGGTAAACAGGGGGCGCCAGTGCTATGAATGTTTTAAGAGTCAGTAAGTTTTGTACAAAAATACAGTTAAGTTATTTTAAGAAACATTGATGTTTCTTATTCAATGTAAAGTGACATATGTGATATTTATACAAATGTTGGAGTGATTGTTTCTCTAAATGTGAGGTTTAATCGTTTGTAAGTCGGTTTGTTTACCTAAAAACAGTCACTTCCGGGTGTAAGTTTACCCATGGTGCCTTGCGGTGTCTATATAAACCCCCGTCCTGCTGCTAAGCAGCACAGACTCGCCACTGACGAGCGACACAGTTGAACCGCGCACATCTCCCCTACAGAAAGTCTCTCTAAAGACTTCTGCTGCATCTAGGGTTTACGTTGAGTTACGAATGGTGAACTCGTCTGTGGAGTTTTTGTTGAATAGTAACTGCTTTAGTTGTCAAAAAGGACCTAAAGACCCGTGTTTCCTCGAAGCTATCATGCTGAACACAGAGGAAAGGTAGGAGGATGCTCTTTTTGTTGTGGGAACATTGAGAACAGATTTTTATGGTTATTTCTTGATGGCAGATGAACCAATGAGTGCAGTCTGGTTCAGTTTGATAGGAGTGCAGAGTAGTTCACGGTTTTTTTTTAACCCACAAATTTGCATAAAATAACATCAAAATGTCGTAAATGAATCAGAAACATCAAGCATGAGTAGACATGCCTTGAACAAGACCTGCAGGTTTCATGTTTGCATACTGATGTTAAAATGTGAGGTAGTTCACTGATTGTGTTTGTAATGTTTACAGAGTCAGATGCTGCGGATAAGTTCAGGCAGAAGTTGACAAAAGTGGTGCAGCAAAGAGTAAAACCATGCTTTAACATGTTCTGGGTGTGCAGAAGCTGGAGTGAACTTCTGGTGTTGGCTGTGAAGGTCTCAAAATATCTCACTTTAAACTGGAAACTTTTCCCCCCTTTAACTGTCACTGCTTCTTCCGGGAACCTTGAAGCTGTTTTTAAATGGCCTGAGAGAAATGTGCCTGAACAAACAATGTCTTTCACTTTTCATTCTCATGATTATTATGCTGTCAGCATTATTCTACCAAGGGGGAAATAAACACCTGTGAAATGACAACAATTACAAAAAAAAGAAAAAAGGAATTAAAAATTGACAAAGTGAGCTAGAATCTTAATCCTTTCGGGACATTGGATTTTTATGTTTGTAAGATTTTCAAAATAGAAGGTGAATACTTTAGTGTAATGATGCCTTTGAGTAATTACTGTGCAGTTTTCAATGAAGACATGCTTGCTGATGATTCCTTATAACTCACAGTGATTCATGGAGTAGTAGTAGCATTACTAGAGTGGTTTAAGTCATTTATATTATGAAAAAATTGCAAAGAATTTCTGGTACTAGCTTGCAATCAAAAGTTATAGGTGTACTAGTAATGCATTATTATGATTTATGACTGTTAGCTGATTTTTTTTTGCAAGTAAGTGGTGTTTAAAATTGTGAAAGTGAATCTTAACTTTGTAGAATACTAAAGCATAAATAACAGATTTTATAATTGGTTCCTGCCCTGCTTACAGTTTGGCATAGTCTTGGTATTCTGTTATTTTGTCTGTACATGTTGTACCAAACCAGGTAGCGATATATTGCCACCCTCCTCCTCTCAGTATTAAGCCTTTTTTGCCGTGCAATATTAGTCAAATCATGACTGCTGCCTCTTCTGATTTTTGCATACTGATCATAAGAAAGTCCCATGAGGACATTTGGTGTCTCTCTGTGGTAGTAATATGTCTTTTGCGAGGTGATATGGAGCCATGTTATAAGCCGTTGCAGAGGTTCATTGTAATGTGTGTGTGTGTGTGTGTGTGTGTGTGTGGGGGGGGGGTGTTCTTCTTCTGCCTTTCTATCTGAAATAGAGACATACGCTTTGTTTTCGTCCTCCTGTGGGTTCATCATCCGACACACAGAGGGGGAGAGCTCCATTGATGCGGTGTGCCAGAGCAGAGATTATATTAGCTCTCTGAGAGTTATAGTTCTGTCAGCTGAAGGCATCAACTGGCCTACATCAGGCTGCTTACATAACCACCTATCCTCCCCTCCCCTCCTTTTCCGTCCTGGTGCACTTCTCAAACATCAATGAAATCTGTGGGAGTGTGTGTGTGTATGTGTGTGTGAGGAGTATGCATTCTGTCAGTAACAGCTGGATTATCTGACCTGAGCGTAAGGGAATAAGTCTCCCTTTGACTGACTGTCAGACTCAACTCTTCTAAGATTCTTGATGGGAGCACAGTGGAACTCAGTTTCACTGTTTCCCCTGACATGAGGAGTTGTCACCTCAGCTATTGTAAGTGACTCCTGTAGAAGCTGCATGCATGCACAGATGACCTAAGATGAACACTAACCTGGTGCTGCAAAATGATCTGCATTCAAATCATCACTGCACCATGAACATGCACAGTAAGCACGTCGTAAAAGGCTGCATGAAGCCCAATGACACGGACAAAACATTGCACCATGCACACACACACACACACATAGCATCAGAATATTTGACATATCAGATGAAGCCCTGGATTCACCGGACATGCATTCACAACGTTAGGCCGATCAGATAAAGACCCAGCTGTAGCTATCAGCTACCAGCAGATTAGTCGTTCATAATTTAGTGGTGACTGCAAGGTCAGGGAACAGGGCGGCTGGGGAAGGAGGGAGGAGCCAGGAGAGCCAGGTAGTTAGAAAAGAACGAAGGACCTTGTGGAACAAAAGGACAGTACTCCCTATTTTACATTCATTGGGAAAGGCTGAAAACTTTCATTATTTGAAGATTTGAAAATAAATATTGGTTAACATTTGGTCAATACAAGGTCAAAGTTATAGCAATCCTAATTTCTAAAGCATAATTTGGCACAGAAACATTAGTGTGACTAAAAGTTCCACACCCAGTTGTTAAAGGGACCGGTTGATTGGTCAGTTGACAGAAAACTGGCAACTATCACTTCCTTTTATTGAATCGTGCCAGTTCATGCCACCTTGCATCATTGTAAGCCTATTTTTAGACTTTTTTAAACCTGTTTCTGAAACTTTATGCACCTAACATTTCATAACATGAGTAATAGGTCGACATATCTTTGAATGAAGCCCCAAGTCAGATTTTCAGGTTTCATAGATCTGCACTGAAATGCGTCTAACAGTTCATTTTTTGTACATTTTACTGCACTTGGATTGGTCTGTTATCAAAATAGGGATTAGGAAGAATTGAATGATGTTGGATTATCTTATTGGTTAAACAACAAAGTGTTTCAGAAAAACATAAAGAGTGAAAATGTGTATGTAAAGTAATCTACAGTAGCACATCTTGACCTTTCATTGTACTGTCAGTGTGCCGGCTCTGTGTTTCCTGTGAGATGGGACTGTTTATCTCAGCTAACCAGACCTGATGCTTCCTCCTCAGTTGACTCTGAAACAAACACGAACATGTGTTTCTCTTTTCAGTCTCTCTCCAACTTCTTAAGAATACTTGTAGGTGCCATCCGTCCGTCCGGAGCACAGCGTGGCAGACAATCAAATGCAGTGCACCGCCCGATACTAAAACGCCACCGCAGATAGCTCAGTGCCAGACACACCCTCTGTGCTGTCTGATGAATGTTTTGACCTCATTTCCTGACAAAGCTGATGTTTTCAAAACAGGCGACAGACATGTAGGCTCAGATACAGCGTTTAGACGACGGTGAATTATGGTGCGGCTTTGCTGTTTGGACTTTTCCCTCACTTTGATGTCATACTGTTATTTACTGTTACCACAGGCTTACCAAAAACTGTGCCTGTCCTGACAAAACCAGAGCAGATTAAACCACTATGGGGGATATATTTGACAAACCACAGTCTGCCTGTCGTTTGAATCAGACACATTTTGAATAAATGACAAATTAGTGCTGACAAATTGCAAGGTTTGTTTTGTCTGTTTTGGTATTGTCTCATGTGTTGTATGAATATTATGAATGAAAATAATTATAAAAGTGGTGCTAATTTATTTATTTATTTTAGTTATATTTTGGGGCATTTTTTGCCTTTTAATGGATAGGACAGCTGAAGAGAGACCGGAAATGTGGGGAGTAGAGAGTGGGGGAGGACATGCATTAAATGGTCAAGGCTGGAATCGAACCTACGACCTCTGAGACAAGGGCTATGGCCTCTGTATATGGGGCGCACTTAGACCGCTAGGCCAACGGGGCCCCAAAAGTGGTGCTACTTTATATGAGGTGTTTAAGCTGTAGTGCAGTGCTGTCACAATGATAATGCTCTACAACCCAGATGAAAACGAACACAGATGACCCGGTTTGTCAGTATTTTGATCTGGATCTGATCTTGTTTACCTTTAGACTCTGTGTTCCTGCATTTCAGTTTTTATACCTTTTAGACAAGTAGATTAGTCAGAATCTAAATTTCTGTCCAAACCACTCGCCAAGTCGTCACATTTGAGCATCCCTCGTCTTCACAACCATACGCTAGATTGTCTAAAAATTGGTTTGCACATTCAAATCATTGATTGTAACAAATCAAATGATTTGTAAGAAACTTGGTGATCCTTAAACTTTTAATGTGGTGCAAATATGATGACACATTTTTGTTTTACACTAATTAAAACTTCGATTTATGACCTGGGCTGATGGTACCTGTAAAACTGAAGTAGTTCTACTCCACTGCAAATAAATGTTACAGTGCTCTGTTAACTGTAAGGGATTGTTTTAAAGTAAATCTGTGACATTTGATTCTCGTGAAAGTTAAAAAGATACACTAACTGATTTAAAAGGATCACAAATATATTATAGATTATGTCCCACATTTTATTTATTCACCAGTCTTTTGGTAGAGGATTGAAATCCTGTGGTGTTTTGTGCCTCTTTGAGGGACCAGTCCAGGTTGTATTTTCCTGAACTTTACTGAGTCAATATTGATCCTGCAGACCAAGTTTCAGAGAAACACTTACAGTTTGCACATCCTGCACTGTACTTCTTGTTTGGACCAGTTTGATCATTTTTGTTGTCTTTTGCTTGTCTGACAAGTCAAGCATATTCACAGTTTGGCCCCAGGGGTCACGATCGGATTGAACAGGGGTACGTCCAACCACGTGGTGGTTTCAGAGCACGTGTGCCTTTCCTGTTTCTGTCTCGGCATCTTTTCCGACCCCCTGCTCTGCCAAACCTCCAGAGGTCAGAGGAGGTCTGAGGACTCTCCTGTTTATTTCCTGCATACAGCACCGTGATGTTTACATCTACAACTTTAATGGTTTCGAAACTGTTCTTCAGAGCATCTAATAAGCTTATTTCTGTTTACAACCTTGGCTCAAATGGAGTCTCTTTTCCATTGCTAAGCTGGTAATTATAGTGTTGGAAGTGGGTTTATGTTTCAGTCTTCTTGGAGAGCCTACCGCAGCACTTCCTGTTTTGGATGAGTCGTGTGTTTCTTGGCTGTGAACCAAACTCTGCTCTAACAGCGAGGGCCAACTCCAGCCGATCATCCCAATGAAACAATTCACCTGAAGCAGTTCTCATAACAACTCCCAGCCAAGGAAAGGCACACTGGAAGTAGAAGCGTTCATCCTCAGGAATTAAAAAAAAACATGTCTGGTGCTCACCCGTCCTTGCAGGATGGGACAATGACGCACTTGGCATCTTTGAACCTCATTGCAACACACAGATGATTAAACCCTCAGCAGCAAATAAATATAGCCCAGACTTGTCCGTGTGCTTGGCCTTCATGCTGCTGCACGTACTCTCTCTCACCCATCAGGACAACCTTTTTAAAAACCTCACCTATATTCTGTTTTTAGTGCGCCCTCATGACCTATGGGGGGGGTCTAAAGGCTGCAGCTCTCCAGCTAAGGTGGTATCATGGGATGAGGGGGGAGGCAGGGAGGGCTGCATGGAGTGTGGCTGAAATGTCAGAGGACCAAAGTGTTACCTTTCAAAACAAGCTGGCATTCGGTCAAGGACAGGCTCTAATGTCCGTCTCTGAAAGGGAAGATGGAAAAAGAGAGGCAGGTCTTGACATCTTGGCAAGCTTGTTTATCTCTTCCTCCATCTGCGTCCTACCTGTTGTCCCTGATACAGTCTCTATCAATGTTTATCGGATATAAATCAAGAGGAATTCTTGGCCCTCCTGACTGTTTTGATGGTGCACTGCCAACACCCACCTACTCCCAAACTTGACTGGTTTAAGAAGCTTGTGGTTAAAACATGTTTTAAGTTTTGGGTGTTGATTTGTTCTGGTTGAAAAATGTCAGCACTCCCAATTCAGTTGACAAACTTTAAATGTCAATAATCTGATTGCAGCAAAACGAAACAAAACGAACGCGTTTCAGCCCGAGGCGTTCTTCAGCGTCTCGCCACCGCAAAGCTTTCTTCAGCGTCTCGCCGGGTGGGGGCGGGTGTGTCCGATTTATCACAAATGTTGCCAGGTGACACAGAAAGACGCCTGTTGCCAAAAGTTATAAAATGAACCCAAGTAACGTAAAAATACAAGAATCACAGAAAAAATAGAAATATAATTATTTTAAATAAATAAAAAACAAATAAAAATACACAAAAAACAACAACTAAAATAAAAATACACAAAAAACAACAATTAAAATAGAAATACACATAAAAATAAAACAATTAAAATCAAAATACACATACAAATAAAACAATTAAAATCAAAATACGAAGAAAAACAACAATTAAAATCAAAATACACATAAAAAACAACAATTAAAATAAAAAAACAAAAATAAAACAATTAAAATAAAAATAAACAAAAATAAAACAATTAAAATAGAAATACACAAAAAATACAACAGAAACAAAAAAACAATAAAAATAAAAATACTTAAATTATACAAGAAATACAAGAAACACATTGACAACCTCTCCACTGTGTGATCAGAAAAATTGCCAGAATACTAAATTACAAATATTACAGAAAATAGGAGAAAGAAAACTCCTTGTTTAAACCTCCAGGAGACTCTGTCTGTATATGATGGCTCCAATGGGCCTCTCTCTGAAGGACTATCTCTATCACCCCCCCTAAACACTGTCCCAACGGGCTCAATCCCCATGTTGATTTTTTCTGCACCGTGACTGAGATCTCTTGTGTATCTGTTTAGATTATTTTGCATATTTCTCAGGTGTTTACAGTTATTGAGTGGAGCTACATACATACATCTACCCAAGCACTGATGTACATACAATCTAAAACACCATTCAAAGAGTTTATAAAACCTTACACATGTGATAGATTCACTTCCCAAAACTTAATAAAATCAAGTGAAAACTGAACCCTGCAAAAAGAAAATGGAGATGCATGGTATTTATCAAACTGGAGCGACCTAGCTGCGTAATTAAGCGTAAAGATGCATGGTCTAACATGTCAATAAGCACATTATTATCGTAGGTGTTGGCTTTCTTTTCATTCCTTTCGTTTCTATCATCACCGGTTAATTCGCTTGATTAGTCAGCCAATGGTTTCACTGTAAGTATTACATAATGCTAAAAATTCCATCAAATTCAATGCTGAGCAATTGCCAAAAAAAAAAAAAACAATAACCCAAAAATGAAAGCAGCAACTTCTCCTACATGTGACCCTGTAGCTTAATCATCACAGATTCATGACTTTATCTAAAGTAAAGGATCTGGATACTTCTTCTTCTACTGCATAGGTAAAGCAGTAGAAGACGCTCCAGGTCACTTTATTGACTAGAAGAAAGACGGCACTCTGGAGGGAAAGCTCAAACAGACAGCTGCTGTTTACAGTAAACATGTTATGAAGAGAAAGCACAATCGTTTCTTTTCTTTCTTTAAGGTGAAGAGAAGCGTCCCTCTGCTCCATGAGATGAGGGAAAGAGTGTGTGCAGTTGCTGCTGAAACATGAACGTGCATAATGAGCTTTGTTTTCCATTGCTCACCCTCTTGGCTCGTAGCTATGCAGCTCAGGTAGTCCAGGTTACCTGTTGGCTCTGCAGGGTAACTGAGGAACATGACTCTTGCATACCTGCGGTTGATTAACTCACAAACAAACCCATCTGTCTTGCTGGTTCAGTTTCAGATCGGGAGATGTTATGAGGTGTCGGGTTTAGTGAAAGTGTATGAGTCTTCTAGGGACTGAACTTGAGGATAGTTACTCATCTAAAAGGCCAAAATCTGACATAATGACAATCCTGAGCCCTCATGTCAAGGCCCGTCTGGGCTCGTCGGCCGGCTGCCATCATGTCTGCTTCAAGATGCACGACTGTAACTCAAAACGCTGAAGATGTGTGTTCCCGAAAGCCTCCACAAGCTATTTGCAGAGGTGTTTACAGATCATGTGCTTGTTAAAGACGCATGCCTTCCATCTCACGCACAACCCGTCCAGGAGCTCTCTGAATGCTGTTGTGGGACTCTCATTATAAACAAACAGCCTGAGCAGCAGAGTCCATGAACTGAGACTTTGATTAATTCAGTCGTTTTCAGAGCGTGTCCGAATCACACGCTCGACAGCTTCTGTTTACGCATCATCACTTGAATTTGTTTGGACTGAGGGATGGATGAATATGAAGAGGCCTTTAATTAGCCAACAAAACCTCACTAGCTGGATCAAGTCGGCACAGGTTTTGCTTTGTCTTGTAATTAGAAACGTATTAATCATACAAAAAGATAAAGTTTCATTTTCACTGCAGGGTCGGCACTTGTTGCACAGGTTCTTTCCAAGCGGCATCCTCCGGTCTAAAAATATGAGCCCAATGTGGAAGCGCTAAAAACTGCAGTTCATAGAGGATCTGCTTGAGGCTGGCTCCAGAAATACCGGAAACCACATACACACTAATTCAAAAAAGACAATTTTTACAGCAGAAATAAAAATGTTTACAGCCTGGTACAAAAGATGAGTGTTGCTCATTTCTCGATTGGCACACACTGTACGGGGGGTGAATTTTTTCATAACGCAGTAATTTCGAAGATATTGAGATTACGAGTCCTCCAATGAGAGGCACAGCTGACTTGATTGACAGGCAGGAACACCGTAGCTGTTGGCTAGGAGGCTCAAAGCCCGCCTCTTTACGTCACAATCGCTCGACAGCAACAATATGGCTCCCGCAGACTAGTGGCCTCAAAACATAAGATAAGATACTCCTTTATTCGTCCCACAACGGGAAAATTCATGGAGTTATAGCAGAAAACAAAAAGGTGTAAAGTAAAATAATTTCAACAAGAATATAGAAAAGAAATGTTCATCAAAGACGACAGATTGGCCATAATCCTCCTGTCAGCCACCACCTCCACAGGGTCCAGGACTGAGCTGGCCTTCTTCACCAGTGTGTTCAGTCTTGCTCTCCTGTATCCTGTCCGCCCACAGCAGGTGTCATCCTTCCTATGTGGCATTCGTGTCTGGTGTTAGCTCTGTTAGCATGATGCTACTCTGCCAGTATTCCCTCTGGTGCTGGGTTAGCTCGTCCTCCTTATCGTATATAGATCTTGCATTCCCCATAACGGTGGGTGGAAGGACAGGTCCATGTCGTCTGTTTTTTCGTGAAGCTACATGAAGTTTGAAAAGGACTGCAGTAGTGAAGCAATACGCTAAGTGATCGACCCCCTTTTCAGTCTCTCTTCTTCCTTCGAGCTGTCACCACCCTGAGGCTATACTGTGCATTTTTGAACTCCAGCAACTTGACATTCTTGCGTAAATGCTTTCTGTGTTCTGAAAGTCATTTCTAAAATGCATGCACAATACAGCAAAATACATTTGAAGTCTCTTTGTTCAAAAAACTTGCAACATAGCAGGTTTCATGATCTTTAAGCATAATAAAGGTTTTGAATATACTGCAACAGAGGTTCTTGGCTTACATCTGGAGTCATTTCCTGAGTTTACTGTTTTATTCGAGTTGCTCGGGAATCAAAGCGAGCCTGGCTCGGTTGATTAAGTGACTCTTGAAACAATAGGTCGACTCCTAAACAGCTTTCCAAGCAGCCAACACCAACAGTGTTGAAACAGTTCAGCTTAACAAGCATGGCAGCATTTCAGGAAATGTACAGTCACCGCTCAGAAACCCACAAAGCCTTTTTACTTGATGCACAGCAGGGGGGAAAAACTGGATTCAGTGAATCTGATAGGATAAGTTGTCTGTTTCTTTGATGTTGCATGAGTGGTGTTTTGATTTGCTGTAATGAGAACATTATTGGAAAGAGACACTTGAAAGTGACCTCTCTGTCTTTCTCCTTCCAGTTCGTGGTTAGCTGGGTCTCGGCTGACCTGCTCCATCCCTCAGTCTCCAGGGCCTCTGTGGTGCTCCTGATGCCCCTCACCCACTACTGAAGATCCCGGGTGGGCGAGGGACGGTCAGGGATCACTCTCTCGGCGTGCTACTACATAAGGTGAGTGTCCACAACTTCTCACTGAAACACAAATTAACTCTGGTCCAACATTTGTAAAGAAGTGTCATGGTGAGAACATCTGGACCTACAACGGCCATAATCCACCAGATCTGTGTCAGGTCCGTCTCCAATCCGTTACAACACCGGATCTGATTGGTTTCTATTGTAGTCAATGTGTTAACTCCCACTGGATCCGCTGCGTATTTCGCTTTTAACTATGACAACAAACCGTCATTTTGAGCAGAGCCAGGCCTGGAGTCATCAGGTCAGAGGTTTTCAGAGGACCATAAGGACAACATGGATGAGGAGAGGAGGGGGAGAATCCTTGATTCAGTAATTACCGCGGGAAAACCTCAGTCACATGACTCCAGCTGTCTAGCAGTCCTGATCCCTGCTGCGTTCCGAAAACACAACCAATGGGTGTTGATGGATGAGAGAGCATGGAGCAGGACCGCAGAGGATCGGAGACGGACCGGACACGGATCTGGTGGAAGTCCTGTGTAATACAAAAGTGCTGCTTACGTACAATCAGTAGGATAGTGATGCACCTCACAAGGATCAGTGGATGCTTTGGTTGGGGATCTAATATTCAAATATCTTCCAAACATCACCTGAGCCCATTTAAGTGACATGTTTCCCTTTTAAACTGAGACTTAAAAATGTTTTTGAGAGAGATGATAAGAGGGTTTCTCCCAGGTCAGTATTTCAAAAGATTTTTTTTCTGAGATTAAATTGGTTTTGTTATAGTTTAATGGTTTAACAGATTAGTAATGGCGAAACAAAAGCCTGCACGTGTTGCTCTGGTTCACTGGGAGCACTTGAGGTAATAATTGTGTTAAGTGCTTCTCCTCCACACTGAGTCGTACCCTCATTTTTGAAGCTTAAAACCCTTTTAATCTGTGCCATGTGCTCAGTGTGTGCACCTGCAGCTGATTCAATGCATTCATTCATTCATTTGGAGAACTCTCTTAATCGAATATAAAGTATTGAGTTATTTTAGTCAGGTGTCACTTAAAGAACACTTAATAGTTTCAGTTCCTTAACCTTAACATATTTGGTTGGTAAATGTCTGGACACTAAGTCCTGTGTGTGCACGCGTGTCAACTTGTACCCCAGACATGTGACTGACTGTCCCTGGGGAGATTTAGAGATTTAGGATCAGACAGATCAGTCACAACTGTCATATTAGTGTCCTCATCTGTCCTCAACAAGCAAGACAAACCTCAGTAACTGTACTGCTTTATCAGATTCAGTCTGAAACTCTTGCCAACATTCACACTCTGCCTCTAAACTCGTAAAAGCACATCGTAACGCAGTATAACTTGATATTATTTCAAACCGCTCCAGCATTAAGATACATTTCTTTTCAGATCCAGTAAACGCAGACATTCAGCAGCAGCCACCGTATCACAACAATAATTGCAAAGCTGTAAATGCATGAACTGCTGCAGGGAGCAAAATGAAGCAGTAAACAAAGAGGCTACACATCTATATTGTGGACATCACTGCTGTTGACACTGAACTCGTGCTAAGCTGTCACATGCACTCAGAAAAAAAATCATATGCTAATATCACAGTAAGTTAATAAAACTAGAGGTCAGAGCAGATATTATTTACACTACAGGACTCCTCTGCTGCTAACACGATCCTCAGTGCTGCTGCTGCTGCTGCTTCCTCAAGATACTCAGACGACCGTGACCACTTCCTCTTTGACCCGTCGCACTTCTACAAACAATTTTCTTCTTTATCTGATTTAGGAAGTTTAGAGTGCCCAGTGGAGCAGTGTGTTATGAGAAGAATAGAAAACACCTGACAAATTTGACCTTGATGAAACTCCAAAGTTAGATGTCAAAGAAGTCTATTTCACCTGTGATGTATTCTTATCTGATGACAGAGAAGGTTAAAAATACTGTTTGAAAATGATGATACATTTGCAAAGAGAGTAAACGTATTCTTTTAATTTATAAATTTTGACTATTGCAGCAAAAGCCTGCTCTAGCTTAAGTTTCAATCAATCAATCAATCAATCAATCAATCAATCAATCAATCAGACTTTATTTATAAAGCGCTAAAAAAGAAGTTGTTGAACGAACTGAGGAAACGGTTTCATGATATATAAATGAGGAAACACTGGCGGTAAAATAAGATATTAGAAGTTAACACAGGAAATTAAACTCACCAAAATAAAATACATTTCTAAGATAAAAAAAACGCTAAAATATTAAACCATTAAAAGAAAATAAGATGATATACTTACATAATAAATACCTAAATAAATCGAATAAAAGGTGGCTAAAATTTGAACTAGATAATAGATAAATAAATAAATAAAGTAAGGTGAAATAAAACTGTTGAGGAATGAAGAATAAAAGAATGAAACTCAGTTAAAAGCAAGACTAAAAATGTGTCCAGTAAATTCAGGTTAACATCTGACCATTGAAAATAATATTAAAAACCTCTGAACCTAACATGCAGAAGTTTTTGTTTTTTATCAGATTATTCAAACTGCACAAAGTATATCTTGCAAAAAGTCACTGAATTTCAAAATAAAAGAACAGCTCACGACATTGACATCTGAAATCGTCCTAAACCTTTATGCATGATCAATAATAACAAATATATAACTGACTTCATCTTCACCTTTTTTGGTCCATCTGTTCATCCTTTGTCTCTTTTTGTCTCATCTGTTGTAATCCAGGATGAAAAGTTAACCGTGACACAGGGCGCTCCAGGGAGTGGGAACCCCTCTCTTCTACGCTTCCACTACCAGCTAAGTGAGCGCCGCTCGGCCTTCTGGGACACCGTTCTATCAGGAGACAGCTTATATCTGGAGATCCCTGCTGGTTCGCTCGCGGAGGGAAGCAAAGAAGGGTGAGAACCTTTGTTCTAAGATCATGAGGCGTTGTGCTGCACACACAGTAATGTTCGATTACTGTGTTTATTGTTCGTTCAAAGATCATCTATTCCCATTATAATCAGAGACTGGCTCTGTAATATTGATAGTAATCCTTTTAACGTGAGGTGTGCATATCATTATGGTGTGAATCTGACACCAGAGGCAGTTTTCATTGTGTTTTAAGGCTCCCTGTGCGTGCAAACTGCAAACGGCTGCTAAAAAGTTTCTGTTGCCATTTCCCGCCGTTGTGTTTGTAATCGATGCCAGGCTACAGTAACCTTGCCCGCCGCAGGCACAGAGCCCACACTGTCGAATGAGCAGCCACTGCTGCAGCTGCCACTGCATTATTATGTAAAGTTGCAGCTCTTATGTAAAGAGAAAAAAAAAATAAAAAGTTTGTGCGTCATCACCCCGCTCTGTGTTCACTGGCTGACTCTCTCCAATTCCCTCTCTCTCTCTCCCTCGCTCCCTCTCTCTGTCTCTCTTATCCTCCTCAGGCTAACAGCTCTGCTGGAGTTTGCAGAGGAGAAGCTCAAAGTTAACTACGTGTTCCTGTGGTTCCATAAAAGCAGAGAGGATCGATGTAAGTTCTTCTTTTAAAGCAGCAAAAATACATTTTAGAGGCAGCTTTTTCTCTCACTACATTTTTCTATTCATCTGAAAATAAGAACACCTTTATCTGTGTACCCAGTCAATAGTAAGGATTTTCTCCTCATGGAGAGTGTTTTTGTGGATGCAGTGCAGTCCAGGGGTCAAACTTTGTTGTTGGGTTCCTATTGACAGAACAGGCATTTGCATGTGTATCAGCATAAAGACTAGAGGCAGTTAACAACTTTCTCAAAAGTAGAAAAACAAACCTCCCAACACAACACAACAAGCCTTGCTACCTGACATGTTGATCCGTCTCAGTCCTGCACAAACACAAATATTCAAAGTAATATTTGAACATTTCCAGGAAGCTTAGTGCACAACATCCAACCACAATGCCTGGTGTGATTTTTAGGTGTTGAGATTTTTAAAAGTTTTCTCTCAGCTCAACATTGGGAATTCAATCCATACACTTGTAGAGATTGTTTTCATGCTCCTACTGAGTTTTGATTGGCAGATTAGAGATGATATTCAATGCCTGCAATTTCCCCGTGAGTTCACCAGACTACCAACACCATTAAGTCTGAAAAGCTGTGCTAGTTAATAAAGAAGTTCTTCCGTGAAACTTTACTTATCTGCGACTAAAACTTTAAGCTAGTGCTTTAATAAAATTAATTCAGGAAACAAAATCAGATCCAAGTATTGGAAAAAGACAGGGAGCTGATTTAACTCTGCACTTAAATCATGCTCCCCACCGTCCTCAAAGTGAGAGGCTCTATGTTTGGCCATTTGCTGCATGTCATTCTCCACCCTCCTCCACTGTGACGTCCTCTCATTGAAGGCAGGAGAAGCCCTAAAATAATCCAAACTGAAAGATAAGCATTGGAAAAACATTCAGATGAATTTATTATCAAGTGAGAATAAGTATCAACGGTCCTACTGTTGAACATCAGAGAAAGTAAAGCCAGCTGTTTCTCTCTGCCTCCAGTCTTTATCTGAGACTCATTAAGGTTCCTCCAGTAGACCCTCTGACGTTCTCCTTTCCTCCCCAGTGTCCATCATCAAGACGTTCCACTACATGGGCTTTGAGATGGTGAAGCCAGGCAACCCCATGGTACCCACCCGGCCCGATCTAGCCTTCATGGTTTACTCTCTGGACAACAGCAGCTCAGACGAGGAGTGACTGCCACCCAGTCTCCTGACACCTCCCTCATCCACCCTGACTCTCCTTCTACCTCCCCGTTTCCCCCCCCAACAGAAACACACACCCTCTGCCTCGACTCTCACTCCCGCCCGAACTCCAAGTCTCCTCTCAGAAGTCCTTCATCACTGACCGGGAGGTGTCTCCTTTTTTTTTTTGTGAAAATAGACTTTGTGATCTAAGGAGGTTTTAAAGCGGTAGGATTTCCATATGATGCAGACACCCCCCCACCTCCCTATGGTTCCCTTCCCAGAGGATCACAGCAGACTGGAGATGGAGAGGCGTAGCTCGAACTGAGTCACCACACACATCGTTTTGTTTCTCTTTTCCTGCTTGGTGATTCCCCGCTCAACTTTATTATTTTTGTGCTATGATCAACAAGACACACAACTAGGAAGATGTGGTGATTTACATAGAAATTCAGCATATCTCTCCTCCGACAGCTTCAACCTTTTATAAGAAAAGAGACTTTGGTTTGTCTTTGTGTGCTGTAAAACATGCAAGCGGTGCTGGTTGGGGTAAAAAGAGGAACTTAAGGCTTAGATTTAGTAAAAAAAAAAAAGTTATGCTTCATGATATAAATGATGGTGAACGCCTGATGTGTTACATTTATCCTCAAAGCACATGTAAACATTTCTTTACAGTTCCTCCTGATATATGTTAAAGGCATCATTCCAGCACATGTCACACACTTTGGGGTTTGTGTTACATTTTTTTTGCTCCAATCTACCCAAAACTGTCTCACCACAAATGTAGAAATCTCCTGTTAGTCTCTGCGCTCGCGTCACAGCTGAGCAGCAGATCGTATATTGAATGTTGAAATGAGGAAGCTGCCAGCTCGCCGAGGCAAACATCTCCTCTTCCTCTTCTGGGCGATAATCAGCTGTGTGTTTATTGACCGACTGAAGAGGAAGATTTACCCAGTTCACCCATGACACCCAGAAATGAGTGCTTAGAGTTTATATTTTTCAAGAGTCATAAGCTGCAAAACAGTTAGTGTGAGGTGACCAGGTTTACAGAGGAACTCCACTCATTGTTTCTTTGTATTAAAATGTCAAAATGATGCTCAAATCCAGTGAAGCTTAAGCCCCAGTTTGAACCTTTCATGCATCTCATTCAAGTCAAGCTCAGCATCCATTTTCATTTAGTGAAAAGAAACATCTGATGAAGGTTGGAAATCTGTGAAGGTTGTGAAACAGCATGAAACACTGACCTGAGGGGATTTCCAGCATCCTGTGGGACTCCATTCAGTCACTTGCATAATAAGAGCGCTGTTAAACACAGAGCGGTTTGAATTTGTGTCAAAATTCAGGTAGCAGGACACGACCGCATGAACTTCCAAACATCATTTTGTGTGAAAATCTGAAATAATACAATTCAGATCTCTGCAGGGAAATCTAACCCTTTGATAGAGCGTTTTATTACTTTTGAGTCGTGTTATTTTTTGGATGTTCTGTACTGCTGCTATCTGAATTTTAATCAGGAGCAAGAAGCGCGTCTTCAGAGGACAAACGTCTCTGTATTTACAACGATAGTTTTGTTCATCCCCACGGTTCTGGAAATGTTTTTATAACAATGTTAACTTCTGTTTTACAACCTTCTGGGATTTTCCAAAGATCACTGAACCACCCTGTGACTGGAATAATGCTTATACACGAGAGGCACAAACTGGGCTCTGTGAGGGCTTCATTCAGCCCTGTGCAGTCATCAGTTTTATTTCCCCAAGTCAGCTGAAAGCTTGATTAAAAACGGGGCTTTTTGTGCCTAAAGAGGAGAGTGCAATGTCAACGATGTTTGTTTTTTACTCTTGAGTCTTATTGAAGAATGTCTCCCATATTTCATCCCATGCAGATCAGACCCTAATGTGAGAGAATGAGCTCATCAGAGGGGGGCAACAGCAGCAGCAGCAGCACTTCAGGTTATTACCATATATGCAAACAGCAGGAGGAGTCCTGTGCAGGTTTTATTTTAGGTTTTTAGTACTTTTGAACAAAACGCCAAAGAGCCCATTGTCTGTAAAATCTTCAAACATGCTTTGGAATTCAGCTGATTTAAGCCCTAGTTTGGTATGTAAAGCAATATAAACCTACATTCCCCATGCCAGCCGTACTACCTGTAACACCTCAGAGAAAACACATGATAGTCGACTGTTCCATGTTGGTGTTGGGATGGGGTGGGGCCTTTCTTCTTTTTATTCTTCTTTTTTCTGCATGTGTTCAGAACATACGAGTCTTCATTGCTACTGATCGAGCCCTGACTATAAGCTGTTAGGAAATGTCAATATATGAATTTTTTTTCTCAGAGGTATATTTTTATGTATGTATATTTCTCTAATGTTTACTGTGATAGTTTAGGGTTCTATTTTTTGTTCTCAGTGACGATAGTTTTAGTGAACATTCAATGACAATCCACTCTTGTATACTTGGAATTTTTTGTCTGGGGGGGAAACAATAAAACTTGTTATCTAAACTGGTGTCTTCTGTTTGTTTCATTTCTTCCCTTCCTGGTGGATCTGGGTCCAGGGGATACACGTGTCCCTGTAACATGTTGTCTTTGCTTGAGGCTTAGTTAAAGGAGTTTTGTAGAAGTTTTATGACAGTAAACAACTAAAAGAGATAACACAGAAGACAGAGCTGAGGTCTGCAAACTGAGAAACCAAAGCGTTGGCCTTGAAATTACTAATTGATCAATAAGTGCCATGACAGCTAAAATATTTATAGAAGAATCGAAACTGTTGAAGTGAAGCAGCGATGATGATATGAGGAAATGAAAGTGATCATTTTTTCATTGTAGGAGGTTGCGTTCCAGCTGAACGCTGACTCAGGCGTTAATCTGTAACCAGCTCAGCTCACAGCACATTACAACTCACCTCGGCCGCACGCCAGGAACTGAAACCTCCAGAGTCAGTTGATCTAGAGATCTATTTACAGTGTCAGGCCAGGATGGACTCAGCTGTGCTATATCTGCTCTCTCTAATACAACTGCAACCTGTTTTTGAACCTTTGTTGTGTCCTGAAGGAGAAAAAGAAATGTCATGGTGCAGAGCTGGCCCTGAGGTGCTGAAACAGAAGACCTCACCGGTGATAAAACATTATGAAGAACAAAAGATTCAAGAGAACTCTATGAATGACAGAAAAACAACTATTACACAACACTTTAGAGGACACTAAAGTGGCTCTGCTTTAACTCCCTGTTTCTCACTGAATCAGAAACATCTGAAGTTCATTCCCTAAAGTAATCATGTAAAGCTTTCTTTATTTAAACCCCATGTTCAGGATATCAGTGACTATTGATGGCAGACTTCTTCTTTCTTCTCTGCCTTTTGTTCTGCACTTCCATACTGAACATAACAACAGTGTGAAATTTGTATCACCAACATGCCCGCTCATATTACAGAAAAACAGACCTCTGTGGATGACAAACCTGTCCTTCAGGTACTTGTTTGTGAAAAGGAATCTGTGCCCGGGTTTTGTTGAGTTGTCTGCAAAGCTGTGGTTCCAGTGTTCTGCTTTTCTTTTTTTTTTTCTTTTTTGTGATTTGTGTTTTTGCTACTTCTGTTTTTTTTGGTTTGGTTGTGTCATTTTGTTTTTTATGATTCTCCTGTGGCGACCATTCCAGTTGTGTTAATTTTGGCACCCCCTATTGACAAAGCAGTACCCCATATCTCCTTGCTACTTTTAGGGTTTCAAGTCTCATCTTACTTTCATTTTAATAGGTGTATGGCTCATTTACAATCTATGCCATGGAAGATGTAAATTAAGCTGTTTCAGCAGTGAGCAGTTCATCAACAGGACTGGCACAGAAGTAATCTACTGCTAGTAAGCTTACAAAAGATGACCTGTACTAGTTTAACGTTACCTGTCACAACCCTGAAGTTATGACGTGTGCTCCTGACCCAATAAATATCTGAACCTGGAAGAGCAGTGAAGTATTCACAAAGCAACATAAACATTCAAAGCCATTTTGCTGTTTTAGCTAGCAAAGCCCTGGCTGTAGAGATTCCCCGTCTGAAACAAAACTTCATCAGAAAACTGAAGTCTTTCTACTAATCCTGCTCCAGTGTCAGCCATGAGGACAAAAATCCAACTGCTTGCTAATTTACTTCTCACTGCCAAACTTTACCAGCAGAGCTCTGAACATAGAAAGTGAGTGCAAAATACTGACTCAGCTGTTTTGCAAAATTCCAACCCCAACATGGGCACTAAAAATCAGTAGGAATAACCAATCTTGTGACTGATAATCTTATTGCACAAGGAGGTCATGAAGAGGCATCAGTATAAGAGTGAGATTATGTCAAAGTTGAAAGTTCCACACTGTGCCTTTAAACTTTCATCAGGTTAAGCTGGAACCAAAGAACATTCTTTCCTGAATACCTGCTCAGGTGAGGCCGCCAAGGGATCATGCACCGTCAGGCATCAGTACCACAGTATTAAGCTAATTAGAGGGTTCTTCCCAATGGTAAAAATAGAAATTACACAACCTATTTTAGACTTAAATTATATCAGTTTATTTATGAAGCATGAGTTTTTCTTTCAAAAGTGTCATCTTTTACTTTCTGTGTTTCATCCAGAGTCCTTGAAGAGCACTTTCCTGCTCAGGGGACTCATGAGAGTGCTCCTGCCTCCAACCGCCATCATTACCAGAAGAAGAAGTCATGACACAACAGTTGACATCTGAAGTCAGCCATTCAAGCTGTGCCACTAATCTGCTGGAGCAAGAGTCAAGAGGCAGATTGTCCCCTCCTGGCCTTAATCTCACGTAGAGGTTGCATAAACTCACCTCAGATTGAGGCTGATTACGACATTATCTGCACCCACAGCAGGACATTTCTCAGAAGCTGTCCTGCCATCTCAGTTAGCTGCATCCGGTGAGCAGAGTTAAAACCAGACAGTCAATGGCTAATCCGCTCTAAAGAGACTTACACTGCTGAAGCCGAGGATCAGCGCTCCAATGGAAACCTACTTTTCTCTGATTCTGCTATTATCTCATCATGTCCTGACAAAACTACAGCTGACTAAGTAATCCACGAGATCCATTACGTAGCTGTCCTGGAGCTCTTTATCACGTCACATGATCGTTATCTTTAGATGGAGATATTCATATTCCTTATTGAATTAAGCCCTTTGAAAGACTTGTTGTCCAGCTTGTTTACTAATTAGATTCAGAGTTCTTTCTTCAAAGCATTTGGATATTTTGATGTGATAAGAAGTTACATAAAAGATTTTACATGAATAAATATAATTCTTGACCTTTTAGACAGCGTTTGTCAAATCTCACCAACTGAAGTCCATGTGTCAGCTGCTGTTAAACTTTGCATCATATAACATCAACTTCATTTTATTGCTGCTTCATTGCACATATCCAAATATTCACATTTCTGGGTACTTTGAGGCATATCCTGCATGACACCATGAAAGTCGAGTGCTGCAATTCATCTTAACTTTTAAAACTCTGCATTTGATGAAGTAACCACAACATCTACGTAACGCTGTGTCTAAGCTTTTGATCAGAGGGAATTCAGAATATTCACCATGAAATGGCTTCTGATAAAGCTCTTGATATATCATGAAAAGCTCCAGAGTTCATTTTGATCCTGAGATTGTGTGTTTTATTAAAACCTGAAAGAACGGTTTGTTTTCACCATTTGGGGCGACAAAAATGAGTCAAAGACACTTTGGAATTAAATTGGAATAAATGTAGCAGTGTTGGCCATTTAATGAGAGTTAGTCCAATTTTCACTCTCCTTTTAGCTCTGTTTTTGGTCACTACCACTGACATGTTTGTGTCATATGAACCCACGAGGAACCTACGAACGTCTGGGGCTGGACTACTGACCGTCCCAAGAGTCAGAACAAAGCATGGAGAAGCAGCATTTTGTTATTATGCAGCACAGACCTGGAAAAACCTCCCAGATAGTATTAGACAAGCCCCGACTCTGACCACTTTTAAGTCCAGACTAAAAACTTTCCTCTTTTTAGCTGCTTACACTGCTCAATAATGGATGCATTTTTAAACCTTAGTTTTTATTTCTGTAACTACAAACTTTTAATTTCTTTCAACAAACTGAGTTTTAATAAAGTTCATAACTAAGTTTACTTTCTTTCTTTTTTTCTTGATCTTAGATTTTAAAATCTGTTATGTTTTCATTCTTATGTTTGGTTAATGTAATATTTTAAATTGGATATTTTCTGACAAGGTATGGCGTTATGGAATTAACCTGATATTGGATCTACAATTAGATGTTGGGCATACAGGCACCCTGCAACGGTGTCAAGAGGTCTGAGCCAGCTTCGGGCTGCGACTCGACACAGAAAAGATTCAATGTGTGAGTCTTAATCCTTGGGAAGAAGTTCTGAGATGAATTGAATAATTAAAGGGTTCATTTAAGTTAATTTAGTTAAGACAAGATCAGTTGGGATTCTGTGTCCGGCGGGACAGTAAGACTCTGAAAGTTATGGACTTCAGAGCAGTGAAAGGGGGGCTGATTATTTATAATAATCTCTCCTAATGTAAATAAATAATAAGACCCAACGCTATTTACTTTGTACGTAAGTTACATAAGTACAGAGAGAGAGAGACAGTCGATCAATCATAACTGGCCGCATATAAAATGTAAATGTTTGAAGTGTTTGCTGTGTGTTTTTGTTGATTGTTACTGTTCTGGTTTTTGTTTTTAACTCTGTAAAGCACTTTGAATTGCTTTGTATGAATGGTGCTTTATAAATAAACTTGCCTTGCCTTGCCACTACCACTGACATCGCCTCCATCCTCTCCTATTGTGATACCTGAAGCCAAAATACTGACACACTGTGCTGGTAGAGCTAGAGCTGATGTCAAACCCCTTCCACCAAAAACTCCCTTAAAGCTAGGGTTTGTAGTCACGGAAAACTAGCATGAATTTGAATGTAGCATTTCCTCGGTACTCTGTGTTATCCCCCCAGTGACTGACATTAACAAACTGTACTTCCCTCTTTACTGTGTTTAACAAATCAACTGGAAATCAACTTAAAATAATTTGTTATTCAGATTTAAGTGAAAACACCCAGCATACAGACCGTGTTGGATTTATACTCTTCCTGTTTTTAATCACTGTGTTATATGGTCGGCCCAAAAAGCTCTGAGATCTCTTTGAAAATTATTGATCGACAGAATTTTGTGATGAACCTCTCAAATTAACATTCTTTCATACTGAGAATTTCCATGACACCACTTGGACTGCTGTTTTATAACAGTGTAAAGCATTCAATACACAACTCATGCAGAATACATTAAGACCATCTGCTCAGTGCTGGAACAGATTGAGCACACATTAGGCTGTAATCCTTTTAATATTGATTTCAGCTGTTATATCCACACATATGTAATGGACGAGGTCAGTGACAACTGTGAAACCCTGACACAGAAAAGAGCAGTAGAGTGGACTTTGATTCAGATTTTCTATCAGTTACTCAGTGATACCATCCAGATTAATTCAACCGCTTTGAGATCATTTCTGATTGAAACGTTTTAAAACCGCTACAAGTTTTAGGACACCAGTTTGGCTAAAGATCGCATACAACATGTTCAGACTTCGGTTTAATCCCAGCCTGTGGTCCTTCACAGTATGTCATCTTCCATTGTGTACTTCCAGTTTGACTTTACCCAACGTCCTCTCTTTAATTTTGAGGCTTTTATGCCTTTATTCAAAGTTTTGATAATGACCATAATGGATTGTTTTAGCTTTTCATAGCTCAAATGTTTCAACACTGAATACTTACAGCTCCCGTGAGGAGTTTTTAATGTATGAAACGGCTGAAACTATAACTGAGGCCTCTATATGAGCTAAAAAAGAAAACAAGATCATCATAGAGAAGACTGATTCTTTCTCAGTGGTTAAGTTTCATGGCTGTTTAATACCTGAGAAAGATGGATCACTTTAGATACTTTAAAATGTTTAAAACAGATACAAAACTTAATCATTCATCATCTGGATTTATTAGTAGAAACAAATCAAATACAAACACAGCTGAAAACTCAGGATTTACCATCTCATTCACAAACTTACATTCACTCTCACACTCAAAACTCAAACAAGCGTATGTCAGCATCTCTACTTGTCCTTCTCTTTCTGCTCCTTCTCTTTCTTGTCTTTCTCGGCTTTAGCCTCCTCGGCTTCGTGCTTCTTGATCAGCTCCTCCACCTCCTTCAGCTTCAGCACCTTAATGCAGGTCTTTCCTTTCTCGCGGGTCAGCGTGGCGATCTCCACTGAAACACACAGACAGACACAGACAGTGAGGAACCGGCTGCTCTGTCACTCGCTGCTGCAGTTCATCATAAGTGTAGGGAGCAGCAGTGTCTGTTTTTGAACACGCTGTAACCTGATTGGTACAAAACAGGTTGACCAGGTATAAAAGCTCTCTGAGTCTACACTCACTCATGATGAATCATGCACACCTTGAATTCCAAGGTAAACAAATAAAACCCCACCTAAAACAGAAGGTGTTATTAATTTCTGGTTGTGCTGATATTGTTTGTAAATTTATGCCCTGGTGTCATTGAGGAACAGGATGTTCTCTGTGGTTTTGAGCATTTTGCATAATGAATCCTGTCATAAGACTTGGCGACACAGGTTGTAAAAAGCTAATACAGACTAACTGATTACAAAAACCCAAATTTGGGTCTCCTATGTTTTGCAAAATCCAGTTGAATGGTTATGACCATTAATATCTAAACAGCCTTTGAAGAAGACTTGATTTTTTTTGCACCCTGGGGGCAGCACAGCAGGCTTTAAGCATATCATCCACATATCATTGCATTGAAGATGTGTTATGGTGAACGTTTAAGCTAACACCTGCTTATAAACATGTCAAGCAGCTATAGAGGAATATCTGTTTTAATTGTCATGTCCACAAAATGAATATAAAAGCAATATCTTATCTATCTTGCTCTGTTTTTGGTCTCCACCATCTCCTGAAGTAAATCCCTGGCACTTAAAGAGACAGTTTGGTTTCTCTAAGTGGGGTTGTATGAGGCCCTTGTCAATAGAAAGTGTAAAACACACAGAGGTTGCTGGTCCTGAGCAGCTGATCAGTGCAGTACAGGCAGAGGAATGTGTCACGTCTTCAAATAGCACTAAAAGAAAGTGACGGATGGCAGAATAAGGTGCTGAAAATTTTACAAATAGAGTGTGTGATTACACCGACATTAATGTTTGAGTTGGAGTGTCTTAAACTGAGCTAAATTCACCATTTCAAATCACAACTAAACACACATCTGTTTAAAACCGCCAACTCCATCTGATGCCAATTGCACTGTCACTTTTTATTGTTTCCATTTTCTTACCACTTTGTCAGTTTATATTATTTCATTTTGATTTTGATTTTGTTTCCTTTAATGTTAATTTGTGTATGTACATATATATATTTGTGCGGTGTCCTTGAGTGCAGAGAAAGGCGCCTTTCAATAAAATGTATTATTATTATTATTATTATTAAATTATGAGGTAGTGTTGACCTCGTCTCAAGTGGTTCACAGCCGAGCTTCTGTGTCGCTTT
This sequence comes from Notolabrus celidotus, assembly GCF_009762535.1. Taxonomy (NCBI): domain Eukaryota; kingdom Metazoa; phylum Chordata; class Actinopteri; order Labriformes; family Labridae; genus Notolabrus; species Notolabrus celidotus. The sequence continues at coordinate 29,942,738 of NC_048277.1, read as the reverse complement.
AACGACCGGTTTCTGAACAAAAGGGCCGAGCATCCCCTGTGGGTGATATACTTACTACTGGCAAGTACCTCATTCAACCTCACTAAAAAAAAAACACTGAACTATCCCTTTAAGTAGCTATACGCCCTTATGTATTCATCAGCTGCTAGCTTACACGATCTGTGTAAATGCTCTGCAGAGCCACAGGAACCTGCAGCCAACGTTTCAGTTAGGCAGTCATGTTTGTATCATTGAGGCAGATTAAAATCACACAAAGCAAGATTATTAATATTTATAATGAGCTCTTTTTGCTGCTTGATGTTGGTTGCTGGTCCATGTGTACTCTTCTCTGTTCTCTGTATCCTGCTAGAGAAGTTACCTGAGTATAAAGGTTTTGTTCAGGTCTCTACTGAAGAGAAAACCTTCCTCTCAAAGGGACGGCCCTATGAAATGTTTGTGTTGCCTTTATTGAATCTAACTCAACCTTTGGACCGTAGAACATTAGATGATATTCTTTAAAATTGCTGGTATTTGCACTCGGCTTAAAATCCACACCTTTCTCTGCAGACAGCTTGCTCACATCCATTGTTTTGTTGAGAACTTTGACGGCCAGAGCGAGGGCTGCAGAAAGAGCCATCTCTCCTTCCTTGTAGTCCTGTTTCAGCATAGAGACAGCGGCCTGTGAGGGAGCAAAGAAAGAAAGACGATGTTACAACCAATCCTGAAAAACTCCCACAACACTTTGTTTTTTGTAAGCGCTGCAGAATCCCATCTGCTCCGTATTGTGAGGGCTGCATTTACACGCCAATACATCTGATATCTGCTCCTGACTGCCTCACTGTACTGAGCACAACACTGTCACTGTCAGGATCAGGTGTGTGTTACCCCACTGGAGACCCCCAAAGTGAAACCACATGCACTCAGGGTTTTGTAAGCCATCTTGGACAAAAGTGCTCCCACAGTATTCTGAGGACGCTCTGTTACCCACAATGCTTTGTGTGCGGCCCCCTGAGACCCACTCAGATTAGCCAAGCCATCATGAATCAGGACTTACACAATTAGATGCCCCAAGAGTCAGCACTATGTAGGCCACAGCATGTCTGTTTACTGTCAGCCTACACTTCTTTTTTTAGCAGCTGTCGTTTCAAATGCAGTTGCGCCCTCTGGTGTCAGTGTGTGGAACAGCAGGTTAATAACTCAGCCTGCTTCAGTGTGGACACATCTCCACCAAGTTCAAATGCAAATACTCAGAACTTAGAGACTCACAGCGCTGTTGTTTCCGATGCAGGTGGCCTTCCAGCCTCCGTAGTTTCCACTGGGGTCACTCTGGTAGAGCTGGAAGCCGTAGTGTTTATCCCAGCCCATGTAGAGCAGAGAGACTCCAAAGGGACGCTTTCCTGTGAGATAAGAAAGAAACATAGAGCGACTTTAACACACTGGAACAGATGAAGTGTCTGTTTCTCACTGTGATATTTGAACTTAACTTCTTTTGAAACTTGTGAGGAGAAGTTTTCAAACTCTCATCTTCATTTGACAAAACTTTCAGATGACATCAGTCAGGTTCTGTTGACTCAGGCTGGGCGATATGGCCAAAACAAAATCTCAGATTTTTTCACACCAAACTGGATTTGTGATTTTATTCAGATCTTTTTCACCTTCTTAAAAAAAATCCTATAAATGATGACGAAAAGACTCAAATGGGCACCATAAGGAAACCTTAATTACTGCACGAAGTACATTTTAGGTTATTTGTATTACTTGAATTTATAAGACTTATTTACTTTGTGTATTAAGATGTACAGTGCACTGTGGTGGATGTGGTTTAACACAGCAGAAAATTCCACTGTATTATTTTGAGCTTACAAAATTAACTTTATTATCATTATTATTTCACGTTTATTCACAGCACTATAAGTGTTATTTGTGCTTTTATGTGTGATATATAAGTTGCTATTTAAATCCCCTTTTCTTATTGTGAACATTAGTTCCTACCTGTCATTGTTTCAGGAGGGAGAGGTTTGAGTGTGGCGGTATAAAGTGAACCAAACTTTGGCTGTTTCCGAAACGGCCTGCTACATACTACTTACTAATGTAGTAGGCAGTAGGTATTGCCTACTACATACTGCGTTTGAATTTAGTATATAGTATGACTGTTCTGTCCGATCTGTCATGCAGCATGCTGAGCCAGACGTCGCTGGAGTTCCGGTTTCGGAAAGTGGAAGTAAACAACCGCGAAGCCGATAAATAAAATGCTTATTTAGCATCCATTTATGATTTAAAAAGATAGGAAGTGGTTTATATGTAATTTGATAACTTTCACAGCACCCAAAAACGGATTTCCCCCTGTCAAAAAATAAGGCAAAAGAAAAAGCAGAACGAGCGCTGTGCATTATGGGAAACAGTACGCGAGGCAGACTGGTCCGATGCATACTGAGATATTTTCCCGAATCAGTAGACATCCGGGGAGTTTTGGCATACTGCAGATTTTGCTCTTGTTCACATACTTCTTACTACATACTGAATTTTGGACATATCAGTACGTACTGCTAGTATAGTAGGCGATTTCAGAAACAGCCCAATTCCAAGGAATTGGCGAGACTGTGGCACTGTGCCTCTTTTGGGAAAAACTTTTCATCAATGCTGGCAGCCATGTTGTCGTTGTGTGTGTGTGTATTAGTAGGAAATATAGAGGAGGCTGTGAACTAAGGGAACCCAAGATGAATGTTGGAGAAAATCTTGATTTACATTTTTAAAATCATCGTTAAGTACAAATCCGATTTATTGATTTATCGCCCAGCCCTACTATTGACATTGGTTTCTTTGTTTTTTAAGAGACCATTATAGATTTAAAGTGACTTAAAGAACATTCTCAGCGTTTATTAATGTGCCATCAACCTGGGATTTTAATTTGAATCATTATCAGCTTTAGAGATCCATATGAGCACGTACATGAGCACTAAGAGTGTAGACGATTCTATAAACAAGCCAAAATCACCATGTGTCTTTGTAACAACAAGAACAGCAAAACAATACCTGTTCAAAAAGCTGTCAAGGCGCAAGATGTTAAATGGAAATTCGTACGATTTTTCTTTATGGATCTATTCCTCATTATAGATCCATAGATTATGCTACTTTGAAACTCGCCACCCTTATCGCAAGGAGTTTTAAAGAATGACAGCTGGAGGGTGATGAATATGGGAACTAGCAGCACAAGGTGCTTACAGCCTTCAAATAAAAGTTTAAATATTTGAAATGTTTGTCTCAGTCTAACCTCAAACACAGATAGTACCCCCCTGGATTGTTTAAGGTAACTTGCCAAACACCAGTTTGTGTATATGTGTAAGTTTTAGACAATGGTTTATGAGTTGTTGATCAAATAAAAAGTTAAAAGCTGGGTCAGATACCCCAGCTGAAAGTTAAAGAGGCACAACTTAGTCTCAAAAAGTTGTCTCACTGGGGTTTTAACCTCACATTAAACCCTCCTCTATAAGTAGGACAGAAATGTGTGATGCTGCTCTGTACCTCCAAACTGGGTGTAGGCCTGTTTGATGTCACACAGAGCGGTGACCAGCTGCTCACATGGCATTGGCTCCTGATACTGCAGCAGGTACCTGAAACATAAACGATTGTTATCACAGTCACGTTTGTGTTCTGTCTCACTTAAAACCATATCTGAAGAACGAAGAAGATGACAGTGATTCTGCACGGAGCTCACCTCTGTGCTATGAGCCTCAGCTCGTTCGTCAGTACGTTGGCATCTGATGTGATTCCTGCCACACTGCATGCCATATCCCTGTGAGGAGACAGGAGGATTTAAGAGAGGTGCAAAAACAGATTCTTTTTGTACATCCAGTGATTGAATATAACTGTTTAGTCCAATCACAGGCCAAGGTAGGCTGTTAGAGGAAGTTCACACTTATTTAACATTTAAACACTGCGATATAACTCACTCATTCAGTTTGTAGATTTTCTCTGAGAAGAAGACTTCATCCAGCAGCTTGTGGATGTTCCTCCTCTCAGCGGCCAGCAGCACTCCATCGTTGGCTAAAATTCCCAGACAGGTGCCGGCATGCCCGATGGCTTCCATGGCGTACTCCACCTGATACAGACGCCCTGCAAGTGACGCAGACAGTGCTGTCAGTGTGAGGCTTGAACACTTCAAGGAAAGACATTAGAAAGAAGAATGATGCCTGTACATGCTTGAAATTATATAAATTATTGAGACAAAGACAATTTTCAAAAACAATGATTGATAACCTGATCTATGACATTATTCAGAACTCTTACCCTCCGGTGAGAAGATGGTTGTTCGTGAATCATATCGACGAGACTGAAAGGAAAAAGAAAACAGAAGGAATTTAATTATCACTAATAATTAATAACTATTAAACACAGACAACAAAGCCACAACTAACTGAGACATGGTTTAAATAAGGGGCCATGGCAGTTTTTCCTTCATAACTCTTCTACACCTTACATTGAAATATGTGGTACACAGATCAAATCACAAGACTATGCAGTAGCGCCGAGATCAAATGCCGGATTCATAATAATAACAGTAATAATTTATTTGTAGAGCACTTTTCAAAAACCAAGTTCCAAAGTGCTTCACATGGGCAGCAAAATAAAACAGGCGGTTCATAAAAACACACAAGTCAAGATAAAGAAATAAAACTTTTTAAAAGACAAAATTCCCCTGAAAGAACTCTAAAGGAATAAGATTCTTCTGAAATATATTTGCTAAGACGGTTAAAAAAAAAATGAAATAAAATTCAGATAAAATCAGGAAAGGCTCTACGATAAAAGTACGTTTTCAGAAGAGATTTAAAAGAGCTCACTGACTCAGCAGACCTGATCTCCTCGGGCAGATGGTTCCAAAATCTCTGACCCCTCACAGCGAACGCCTTGTCCTCTTTCGTTTTCATTTTTGTATTTGGAATGCACAATAAACCTCTGCCTGAGGATCTCAATGCACGCGTCGGCTCATAGGGTACTAAAAGGTCTGCTATATAGCTCGGAGTAAGTCCATGAAGAGCTTTAAAAGTAAAATCTTAAAATCAGTTCTAAAACATACAGGGAGCCAAGCTAAAACCGGAGAGATATGGTCGTATTTTTTGGTTCAGATCATGATATATTTACTGCATTCTACAAGTAGAATCATGTGTAGCCTAATATTTGTTCTGTTTCAATGATCTGTTACAGTGCTTTACATGCAAATACAAAACACAACCTATTCCTGCACTGGTCTTGAACCTGCGATCTTTGAAGTGTTTAGTTTAACGTCATAAAGCCCTGATGCACAGGATTTATAATTTTTTTCTTCAAAACAAATGAAACATTTGAAGTGTTTGTTTGAGAAGATGAGATTTCATTACTGCTGGGAAATTATTTTAGAAGTTATGATTTCTTCCTCTCCGGGTTCTCCGGCTTCCTCCCACAATCCAAAAACATGCTCAGGTTGATTGATCACTCTAAATTGCCCGTAGGCTCTCTGTGTTAGCCCTGTGATAGGTTGGCGACCTGTCCAGGGTGTACCCTGCCTTCCGCCCGAAGCCAGCTGGGATAGGCTCCAGCCCCCCGTGACCCCTAACGGGATAAGCGGTCAAGATAATGGATGGATGGATTTCTGCCCTCCTTTCAACACTTCAAAAGACCATTTTTAACTGTTTTAAAAAATGTCATCAACCACGATCATGTGTAAAGACTATTTGTAGACTAATCACAAGAAAAGATTAGTCTACAAGGCAACCAGGCACGGCAAACACAGCGACAGTTCGGGGCAGTGTGGAGTGGCATGTCACAAGGCAGATTTCGATCTTGCTGTCACTCAGACTATGTGAAAGTATGAACTCAACTTCCACTATATCATATATTTAATCGATGATCTGCCTCGTTGAAAGATTCTGCTTCTGATTTGCACTTGCAACATATCAAAGACTACTTTATGTGCTTATAGTTCCAGTTGAATAAAATTAAAACTAATGGTAGAATGAGATATTTGTTTATGTTTTTGATTACACACAGGGGTAGCTGTACTATAAAAAATAAGGCAATCATGTTTTGGTACTATATTATAAAACCATTAATAAGATGTCCTGAGTCACATTACTCCATAGATTCATTTCCCCATCAAATAACTCTCTCTCTTCATTTTAAAACACTACTTACTCATACTGCAGATGTTGCATTACAAATAATTATTAAAGATTTCAGGAGAAGTGTGTTTCAGGTTTCAACCAGTATCAACAGACCAAGCAAGCTGCTTTGATCTGAGAGTTTACAATGCAAGGTAATAACAAACCCCCAGGATTATGGCTTGTGGTACATCTAGATAGGTAGCACGATCAGCCAGAACACCTGCTGCACAACAACAATGCAAACAAACATTACGTTATAGAGAATACTCACCATTTTGGAGACTGCAGTCAGACCCTGTGGATGTGAGAGATAAACATAAGGTTTAGCTGATAGGTATCACGTAGAAGGGGATTAACAGGAGCTCACCTGCAACTACAGATTTGCTTTGTCACCAGTGGCAGGTTGTGAAAGTGAAAGAGAAACAGAAGCCTGTGAATCTAATAACTAACAAAGCAAATTGCCTTTTAGCATCACTAACAGTGACTAAGCTGTTATTAAAAGCACTGTGTCAGCTCTCATTGTTTGGGTGTCCCCTGCCTCACAGTCCTCGGCTAACAGTAACATTAACATGATGCACGACTGAAGATGAATCGACAGAATTTAAAGCCCAGCCTTGCTCGGTGATTTCTCACGTTACATCGACCAACGACTCCTCCTCTTATATTTTTCACACACGAGCCAATAATGAAGCCATTAAAGATGTTTAAAACAGCTTCTTCTTCTTTATTGTGAAGAAACAAATACTTACCGCTAGGAGCTTGCTGGGGGGGCGCGCTTTGATGACGTCACACAAACGCGATACGTGTCATTTAAACGCGCCGTCAGATTTAGGATTATATTTATTTATATTTATTTATTTATTTATATGTATTTATATTTATTTTATACAGTCTATGATTTAGGATAAATTTGTGGATATTTTTTCTGTACAGAAAATGTCTCCATTTAAATCAGACATTCATTGTCTTGTGGTCAATAAGCATATTAATGTAAGAGTTTTTTTTTTTTTTTTACTGTAAACCGTACTTTTACTGAGCACCAGGCCCAGCATCTGTTTTTAATTATTTTCAAATCAGTTAATTCATTGCCCTCAGTAATAGCCAGATGAAGTCTGTGACCATGATAATAATAACAATGATAATAATAATAATAAGAAGAAGAAGCAATGGCGGTTCTAGACCAATTTTACTGGGGGGCCAGGATGGGGCCAAGGGTGTTGTCAGAGGGATACATTCAACCCTGACAAAAGAGACTGAGAAGGGCGAGGACCGGCTGAGAACAAACTGACAAAACATCAGTGCATCCCTATATACTAGACATACTACTGTGTACTATAACAAAATGCAGACTGACGGCATCTGTTTGTCTGTTTACACATAACATGAGTCCCTAAGCGCTTAGACTTGGTTCTGGTTCTGTTTGCTTGAGTTTGGTTCTAGTTCTGGTTCTGTTTGCTTGAGTTCGGTTCTGGTTCCGGTTGGGTTCGGATCTGGTTCGGTTTGGTTCTGGTTCCGATGGCTGGAGTTCGGTTCTGGTTCGGTTTTGATCTGGTTCGGTTCCGGTTCAGTTCTGGTTAGGTTCTGGTTCAGTTCGGTTCGGTTCGGTTCAATTCTGGTTCGGTTCTGGTTCGGTCCTGGTTCGGTTCTGGTTGGATTCTAGTTCGGTTCAGGTTTGGTTTGGTTCTGGTTCGGTTCTGGTTCGGGTTCGGTTCTGGTTCTGGTTCAGTTCTGGTTCAGTTCTGGTTCAGCTCTGGCTCGGTTTGCTTGAGTTTGGTTCTGTTTCTGTTTGCATGAGTTTGGTTCTGGTTCTGTTTGTTGAAGTTTAGTTCTGGTTCTAGCCCTAACCCTAACCTTAAACATTACCCTGACACTAGCCCTAATCACAACCCTAACCCTAATCCTAACCCTAAACATAACCATAATCATAACCCTAACCCTAATCCTAACCCTAATCATAACCCTAACCCTAATCCTAACCCTAATCATAACCCTAACCCTAATCCTAACCCTAACCCTAACCCTAGTCACAACCCTGACCCTAGCACCTAATCCTAGCCCTAAACCTAACCCTAACCCTAACCCTAAAACTAATCATAACCCTAAACCTAACCCTAACCCTTACCCTAACCCTAATAATAACCCTAACCCAAACCCAGTTGAGTACGGTTCTGGTTCTGGTTCAGTTCCGGTTCAGTTCAGAGCTGGTGTGGTTCCGGTTTGGTTCTAGTTCTGATGGCTTGAGTTCGATTCTGGTTCGGTTCTGGTTCGGTTCTGGTTCGGTTCTGGTTCGGTTCTGGTTCGGTTCTGGTTCGGTTCTAGTTCTGTTCTGGTTCAGTTCGGATCTGGTTCGGTTCGGATCTGGTTCGGTTCTGGTTCTGTTTGCATGAGTTTGGTTCTGTTTCTGTTTGTTGAAGTTTAGTTCTGGTTCTAGCCCTAACCCTAACCTTAATCATTACCCTAGACCTAATCCTAAACCTAACCCTAACCAGAACCCTAATGCTAACCAGAACCAGAACCCTAACCCTAATCATAACCCTAAACCTAACCCTAACCCTAACCCAACCCCTAACCCTAACCCTAACCTTAATCATTACCCTAACCCTAATCCTAACCCTAACCCTAACCAGAACCCTAATCCTAACCAGAACCAAAACCCTAACCCTAATCATAACCCTAAACCTAACCCTAACCCAACCCCTAACCCTAACCCTAATCCTAACCCTAACCCTAACCCTAATCCTAACCCTGACCCTAACCCTAACCCTAACCCTAACCCTAATCCTAACCCTAACCCTAACCCTTATCCTAACCCTAACCCTAACCCTAACCCTAATCCTAACCAGAACCAAAACCCTAACCCTAATCCTAACCCTAAACCTAACCCTATCCCTAACCCTAACCCAAACCCTAACCCTAATCCTAACCCTAACCCTAATCCTAACCCTAACCCTAACCCTAACCCTAATCCTAACCCTAACCCTAATCCTAACCCTAACCCTAATCCTAATCCTAACCCTAACCCTAACCCTAATCATGACCTTAACCCTAACCCTAATCCTAACCCTAACCCTAACCCTAATCCTAATCCTAACCCTAACCCTAACCCTAATCATGACCTTAACCCTAACCCTAATCCTAACCCTAACCCTAATCATGACCTTAACCCTAACCCTAATCCTAACCCTAACCCTAATCCTAATCCTAACCCTAACCCTAACCCTAATCATGACCTTAACCCTAACCCTAATCCTAACCCTAACCATAACCCTAATCATAACCCTAACCCTAATCCTAACCCTAACCCTAACCCTAATCCTAACCCTAATCCTAACCCTAACCCTAACCCTAATCCTAATCATGACCTTAACCCTAACCCTAACCCTAACCCTAATCCTAACCCTAACCATAACCCTAACCCTAATCCTAACCCTAACCCTAATCCTAACCCTAACCATAACCCTAACCCTAATCCTAACCCTAACCCTAATCCTAACCCTAATCCTAACCCTAACCCTAACCCTTACCCTAACCCTAACCCTAATCCTAACCCTAACCCCAACTCCTAACCCTAATCCTAACCCTAACCCTAACCCTAACCCTAATCCTAACCCTAACCCTAATCCTAACCCTAACCCTAATCCTAACCCTAACCCTAACCCTAATCCTAACCCAAACCCTAATCCTAACCCTAACCCTAATCCTAACCCTAACCCTAATCCTAACCCTAACCCTAATCATAACCCTAACCCTAACCCTAATACTAACCCTGACCCTGACCCTAATCCTAACCCAAACCATAATCCTAACCCTAACCCTAAGCCTAACCCTAACCCTAACCCTAATCCTAACCCTAACCCTAACCCTAACCCTAATCCTAACCCTAACCCTAACCCTAACCCTTACCCTAACCCTAACCCTAACCCTAATCCTAACCAGAACCAAAACACTAACCCCAATCCTAACCCTAAACCTAACCCTAACCCTAACCCTTACCCTAATCCTAACCAGAACCAAAACACTAACCCTAATCCTAACCCTAAACCTAACCCTAACCCTAACCCTGACCCAAACCCTAACCCTAATCCTAAATCTAACCCTCATCCTAACCCTAACCCTAAACTCTCCTAACCCTAACCCTAACCCTTACCCTAACCCTAACCCTAACCCTAATCCTAACCCTAACCCTAACCCTAATCCTAACCCTAACAATAACCCTAACCCTTACCCTAACCCTAACCCAAGTCCTAACCTTAACCCTAACCCTAATCCTAACCAGAACCAAAACACTAACCCTAATCCTAACCCTAAACCTAACCCTAACCCTAACCCTAATCCTAACCAGAACCAAAACCCTAACCCTAACCCTAATCCTAACCCTAACCCTAATCCTAACCGTAACCCTAACCCTTAACCCTAGCCTAACCCTAACCCAAACCCTAACCCTAACCCTAACCAGAACCGAAACCCAAACCCAGTTGAGTACGGTTCTGGTTCTGGTTCAGTTTCGGTTCAGTTCAGAGCTGGTGTGGTTCCGATTTGGTTCTGGTTCTGTTGGCTTGAGTTCGGTTCTGGTTTGGTTCTGGTTCGGTTCTGGTTCGGTTTTGGTTCTGTTCTGGTTCGGTTCGGAGCTGGTTCGGTTCTGGTTCGGTTCTGGTTCGGTTCTGGTTCGGTTCTGGTTCGGTTCGGTTCAATTGTAGTTCGGTTCTGGTTCGGTTCTGGTTCAGTTCGGTTCGGTACAATTGTAGTTCGGTTCTTGTTCGGTTCTGGTTCGGTTCTGGTTCGGTTCTGGTTCGGTTCTGGTTTGGTTCTGGTTCTGTTCTGGTTCTGGTTGGATTCTGGTTCGGTTCGGATCTGGTTCGGTTCTGGTTGGATTCTAGTTCGGTTCTGGTTCTGGTTCTGGTTCGGTTCTGGTTCAGTTCTGGTTTGGTTCTGGTTGGATTCTAGATCGGTTCTGGTTCGGGTTTGGTTCGATTCTGGTTAGATTCTGGTTCAGTTCTGATTCGGTTTGCTTGAGTTTGGTTCTGGTTCTGTTTGCATGAGTTTGGTTCTGTTTCTGTTCGGTGAAGTTAAGTTCTGGTTCTAGCCCTAACCCTAACCTTAATCATTACCCTGACCCTAACCGTAACCCTAACCCTAATCCTAACCAGAACCAAAACACTAACCCTAATCCTAACCCTAAACCTAAGCCTAACCCTAACCCTAACCCTAACCCTAACCCTAATCCTAACCCTAACACTAACCCTAATCCTAACCCTAACCCTAATCATAACCCTAACCCTAATCCTAACCCTAACCCTAACCCTAACCTTAACCCTAATCTTAACCCTAACCCTAACCCTAATCCTAACCCTAACCATAACCCTAATCATAACCCTAATCATAACCCTAACCTTAACCCTAATTCTAATCCTAACCCTAACCCTAATCCTAACCCTAGCCCTAACCCTAACCCTAACCTTTCCTAACCATAACCCTAACCCTAACCTCTCCTAACCCTAACCCTAACCCTAATCCTAACCCTAACCCTAACCCTAACCCTAACCCTAACCCCCTAACCCTAACCCTAACCCTAACCCTAACCCTAACCCTTATCCTAACACTAACCCTAACCCTAACCCTAACCCTAATCATAACCCTAACCCTAACCCTAATCCTAACCCTAACCCTAACCCTAATCCTAACCCTAACCCTAACCCTTCCTAACCATAACCCTAACCATAACCCTAACCATAACCCTAACCATAACCCTAACCATAACCCTAACCTCTCCTAACCCTAACCCTAACCCTAATCCTAACCATAACCCTAATCCTAACCCTAACCCTAATCCTAACCCTAACCATAACCCTAATCCTAACCCTAATCCTAACCCTAGCCCTAACCCTAACCCTAATCATAACCCTAACCCTAACCCTAACCCTTACCCTAATACTAACCCTAACCCTAATCTTAACCCTAACCCTAACCCTAATCCTAACCCTAACCCTTACCCTAATCATAACCCTAACCCTAACCCTAATCCTAACCCTAACCCTAACCCTAACCCTAATCCTAACCCTAACCCTAACCCTAACCCTAACCCTAACCTTAACCCTAACCCTAACCCTAATCCTAACCCTAACCCTAATCCTAACCCTAACCCTAACCCTAACCCTAACCTTTCCTAACCATAACCCTAACCCTAACCCTAACCCTAATCCTAACCCTAACCCTAATCATAACCCTAACCCTAACCCTAATCCTAACCCTAACCATAACCCTAATCATAACCCTAATCATAACCCTAACCCTAACCCTAATCCTAACCCTAACCCTAATCCTAACCCTAACCCTAATCATAACCCTAACCCTAACCCTAATACTAACCCTGACCCTGACCCTAATCCTATCCCTAACCCTAACCCTAATCATAACCCTAACCCTAATCCTAACCCTAACCCTAACCCTAACCCTAATCATAACCCTAACCCTAACCCTAACCCTAATCATAACCCTAACCCTAACCCTAACCCTTACCCTAACCCTAACCCTAACCCTAACCCTAACACTCATCATAACCCTAACCCTAATCCTAACACTAACCCTAACCCTAACCCTAACCCTAACCCTAATCATAACCCTAACCCTAACCCTAATCCTAACCCTAACCCTAACCCTAATCCTAACCCTAACCCTAACCCTAACCCTTCCTAACCATAACCCTAACCATAACCCTAACCATAACCCTAACCATAACCCTAACCATAACCCTAACCCTAACCTCTCCTAACCCTAACCCTAACCCTAATCCTAACCATAACCCTAATCCTAACCCTAACCCTAATCCTAACCCTAACCATAACCCTAATCCTAACCCTAATCCTAACCCTAGCCCTAACCCTAACCCTAATCATAACCCTAACCCTAACCCTAACCCTTACCCTAATACTAACCCTAACCCTAATCTTAACCCTAACCCTAACCCTAATCCTAACCCTAACCCTTACCCTAATCATAACCCTAACCCTAACCCTAATCCTAACCCTAACCCTAACCCTAACCCTAACCCTAACCTTAACCCTAACCCTAACCCTAATCCTAACCCTAACCCTAATCCTAACCCTAACCCTAACCCTAACCTTTCCTAACCATAACCCTAACCCTAACCCTAACCCTAATCCTAACCCTAACCCTAATCATAACCCTAACCCTAACCCTAACCCTAACCCTAACCATAACCCTAATCATAACCCTAATCATAACCCTAACCCTAACCCTAATCCTAACCCTAACCCTAATCCTAACCCTAGCCCTAACCCTAACCCTAATCATAACCCTAACCCTAACCCTAACCCTAATACTAACCCTGACCCTGACCCTAATCCTATCCCTAACCCTAACCCTAATCATAACCCTAACCCTAATCCTAACCCTAACCCTAATCGTAACCCTAGCCCTAACCCTAACCCTAATCATCAACCTAACCTTAACCCTAACCTTTCCTAACCATAACCCTAACCCTAACCCTAACCCTAACCCTAACCTTAACCTTTCCTAACCCTAACCCTAACCCAAGTCCTAACCCTAATCATAACCCTAACCCTGGTCATAACCCTAACCCAAACTCTAACCCTAACCCAACCTTAACCCTAATCATAACCCTAATCCTAACCCTAACCCTAACCCTAATCGTAACCCTAGCCCTAACCCTAACCCTAATCATCAACCTAACCTTAACCCTAACCTTTCCTAACCATAACCCTAACCCTAACCCTAACCTTAACCTTTCCTAACCCTAACCCTAACCCTAACCCTAACCCAAGTCCTAACCCTAATCATAACCCTAACCCTGGTCATAACCCTAACCCAAACTCTAACCCTAACCCAACCTTAACCCTAATCATAACCCTAATCCTTACCCTAACCCTAACTCTAATCCTAACCCTAACCCTAACATCACTTCATAAAAAATAAAAAATAAATAAATAAAATGAAACAAACAAAAACCTATGTCATGCAAAACTATTGTATTTATATTTACGTCTTTCAAATGTACATTAAAAAAAACTTTAACATGAATTTTCATAAAAAACGAGTGAGTTATCCTCGTTGAACCATGATCTGTGAGGATTAAAGAACACCATTGCTCTAAATATTGATTGAAATGGTTAGAAATGGAGTTTATAATGAGATTAAAAAATGTTTATTCGGATTTTTTTGAGTTCTGACATTTCTGGATAATTAAACGTGCCCCTGGTCAAGTTGACCCTCGAACATTATTGCTGTCCTAGAAACGAACATAACAGGAGGGTTAAAACAAGAATAAAGACAACAGCATCATTCCTTAATCAGTGCATTGATTATGTATAGTGAAATAGTGACAGCATCCTTTATTTACACATGTTGCCTCCAAATCAACTTGGCATACCTGAAAATTAGTACAACATTAAGAATAAAAGATGATTGTCTGAATATTGTTTATTCAATAACATCAAAATGTCTTCAAATATGGTAAAGCAAATTATTAACCAGAAGATCAAAACACAGTCTTTGATTTTCAAAATACACATGAACCAGAGAGGTGCAGTGATTTGGCCCCAGTCCATGTAGACTGCTTTAAGTTTCACAATCCCCAAGATGTTGTTATTTAGCAAGAAGCTCTGTGTCTTTGTCACCAGTCACCACTCCTCTCTAGGTTCTATTGATTTCTAGGTCTAACAAAGCACTCAACTATTTAACAGGTTGTGTATTTTTGTATCTCATCATTTTCACCACTAGAGGGCCCCCTTGATTCAACTGTGTGGTACTACAACGTGTCTCCGCTTGGAAATACAGCATGCTTTCAGGAAACAGTTCCACAAAACTGAGAGTCATGACTCCGTTCAAGTGTAAAAGAAATCAGCTTTTTGGAGTTTATCTGCTGAGATGCTAAGCTGTAGCTGACCTCTGACCTCTGTTGGCAGGTGGTGGTGCTGGTGTGTGTGTGTAGTCGTGTTTCAATCAGGCTGATGTTTCTTGGTCTCACATATGTGGAAGGTTTAGCTGCTGTCTCATTCAGAATGATGTTTGATCTAACTCAAACTGATTGTCTTTTTGAGTTCCAGCTAAAACTTAGATATTAGGGGAGGTTTTGCAGGCAGAGGAACTCATACAGTGTGTTGCATCCCAGAATAGAGCAAGAACAAATGGGCTTTCTGTCTGCAAAGTTAAGCGCTGAAAAATGTCCAAATAGAGCGTACACTACATGCTGAGCTGACCTCACCTACAAGCCGGTTTCTCAACAAAGGGGCGAAGCTGACCGACATCCTCTGTGGCTATAATACACCCACTATTGACAAGTACCTCATACAACCCCACTTAAAAAAAAAAATAATCCAGCTGTGTCTGTTATTAAACCAATTAAGTCTGCTTGGTTTCCTATGTGTCCTGGATAGATTTATCCTCAAAGGAAATATGAACATCCATAAATTCATAAACACTCCTGAATCTCCTGTTATAGATCAGTTGATAAGTTCCAGCCACAGAATAAACTCTCAAGGTGAGTTTGTTAAAGGTGAAAGTACAGCTGATTAATTCTACAAATTGTAAACTTGATATATTTGAGAAATCACATGATAAGAATCAGCCAAAGCAGCGGGGTAGAACAAACCTCTTTGTTTCTGGTCAGAGTTTTTCCTCTCAGTTAAACAGCCCAGAAGTTCAGCAGCCTGGCAGCTTACCTTGAGATTTTCAAAAATAATCACATCCTCACATTGTTCTCTGAGGACTGGCGCAGGGAAGCAGAGAGCTGCAGCTGCAACACCTCAATAAACAACCATAACACTGTACTGTTTATTCAGAGATGAGGAGCGTACTGTGTTTTGATTTGTTTCGTTGGCTGGAGTGTCCTCTGTGGAGCTGGCTCGCAGACCTTGCTGGATCAGTCTGAAGAGTTTATAGCTCCTTCATCGTATTTTTCTTTTAAAGGCTCTGACACAGAGCTCACATCGTTCCAGCTGCAGTCTGTAGTTTTTTAAAAATAGGAGGTGAACACAAAACATCTATTCTCTAACTTCTCAGGAGTAATCTCTTTAAGCAAATCCAGGCCCAATACAGGCTTACTGCTGAGTGATTGATGTGAACTATGCAATCTGCACTGGCATCTAATTGTTTGGTATTACTAAAGTGGGTTATGTTTTGTAATCAGTATTTGGCTGCCTAAGCTGGAGGCCTACTACAAAGGGATGTTTATTGGCCCCTATAAAACTCACCGCTGGGACAAAAGATGCCCAGCACCGCAGTGAAATATAGGAGGATGGGAGGACCAGCCATCAGTCACTATATTGAGGATGGCATGGATCCATTGACAAAAGTAATGTTGTTGTTTTTACTAAAAAAAAAAAAACTATCATTGGTTTATATCACATTAACTTTGGCTTCTTTCTATAACTTAACATGCTAGCTAAACACCCTTCTTACAGAGCACCATGTTTTTGTTAGCTATCTAAAGCTGGAGCGAACCTAGAGCTGGAGTTAGCCTATATATTTAATATTGTACCACCACTGAGTGGACTCTTGCAACAGCAGCACATGGATGTCACACGCTCACACTAAAAACAGATGCACAAGTTTTGGAGGACAGACTCCTGTAGAGAGATGTAGGCAGGACGTTTGTTCAGCAACAACGTCTGTGATGATGTCATCTTCTACATGTCTCCTGTCACCACACACTGTTGCCTTTATGGTCATTTCCTTTGACTAGGGATGTTAATCTCTCCCTAACAAGATGATCTGATCTAATTAATCATTGCAGGCTACGACTTGATTCAAGGATGATTCATTGAAATAAAGAACATTTTGATTTTATTTTTTTGGATTTGACTTGACTTGATTTGATTTGATTTGATTTGATTTGATTTGATTTGATTTGATTTGATATGATTATAGTTGGTGCCATTTGATTCAGTTTGGTTCAATGTAAATCGATAATTGAATCCCAAGTAATTCTTTACTACATGTGACTGGGTGAAGAATTATAGATATATTGTAAATCCTTCCCCAACAAGATGATCTGATCTAATTCGATCATGAAGGCTGAGATTTGATTCCAGGATGTTTCATTAAAATAAACGTTTTGATTAGATTCATTTTGGTACGATTTGATTCAGTCACGGTAAGATTTTCCTTTCAATGTAAATCAATAATTGAATCCCGAGTACAATTTATCAACATGTAACTGCATAAAGAATTACAGACAAATGTGTCGTTCAAAATTACATTTCCTTGTGTTTTTTTACTTTTCCAAGAGACAAAAGATTGGTCATACTGTACAATCTTAAATAATAACTGAACATAAACTGAAGTCTTTGTCACACACTCAGGTGACGCCCAGGTGTCTCACTTTGACAGGTATGGGTGAGAAATATGAAAGTTTGTTATAGGTCACACAGAAACATTGGCATCCTTGCACACTTACCTTCATGAACTTTGTAAAGCTCTTTTGGCACTTACAACAAAGTATTTATTTAATCTCCAATAAAAAAAAATTAACCCAATTAAACACTGAAAGTCGATGGAAACAGCATTGTATAACAAAGCTTGTTGTGCCACGTTAGATAGACGGACAAGACTTTTGTTAAATTATAATGATGAAAACTACATAAGACACTGTTTTTCTCTCCTTTAATAATTTCTCTGATTGTCACATATAAATCACACATGATGTGGCGACTACTAGGAGCCAAAAGCCGCTGAGAGGCTGACGCTGGGCCGAGTTATTGCCAGACGCGCTAAAGCAAAAAACACTAATGCACAAAAATAAGTTTAACCTTTTATTATCAAAAAAGGATGATAAACTCATAATAAAATGCACAAACAAAAATAGGAAAAGTAAGTGATAAATAAGCATTCATTAAGCGAAAAACAAGCGTAAAGCAAGCGTAAAGCAAGCGTAAAGCAAGCGGTCAACAAAAAGTACGGAGACCCAGCTCACCCCCTCTCTCTACCTGCCAAACAATGGGACACAGGTGGCCTAAATTAACTCGGTATCCCCGGCCCTAACACATGACCCGTAAATAACCTAATTAACTAATCCCACAATAAACTATATTGTAAACAAACACCATAAATAACACCACAAAAAGTATGCAAACAATATCCTACCCTAAACCTCAAAATAACATAATATAAACACTTGAAGTCCCTTCATGGCTCCAACACATGACATTTAGGCATATTTGTTATTACTGCTTTCTCTTCATTTCAAAGTTCTTTTCTTTATTTGAGAAACACGTCAGGTGAAATTAGTCTTACTGCCGATGTACATTATTGATTTTCTACAAAGCATACTGAAAGGTGGACCTTTTCTATCCTTACCATTAAGTCCACATGACTTGATTTCTGAAATGGAAACTGAAAATGATGTCCTTAGTCACCCTGTGAGCTAATACCTGACAAGCTAACGTTACTCTCGTGAAAGGTAGAAGGTTCATGTCCCAGTCTTGTGAGATTGAAAAGACAGTTTGCAGGTAAAACACAGCAAAACCTGAGTCAACCGGATCACAACTTAGAAACTGGGCCATTGATCAGTTTGTATGACATTTTTACTGATCTGGGTGTTCTGGACCAGTGCACTCTGATCTTAAACGTTAAAATCGATAACTCATTCAGATCAGTGAATCTTTATACCATTATTATTACAAAAATAATATATGATTAAGGATAAAATGAAATATGATAGAAAACATATCACTTTGTCCTTTTACTTACACATAACATACAAAGATTTAAAGTCAGTTATAATGGTGGATTGCACAAGAAAATCTGCCTTTTCCCAAAGCTGGTTGCCTTTCTGTTCCAGGTTATATCTTTAGTCACACATCGTCATCACCAGACAATTAATACCGAAACTGAAACAAAGAAACACTTCCTGTCATGGCGGGATATCAATGCAATCATTTCCTGGGAACTTTAACAGGTACAAACACTGTGTCATCCCAGGTGAGGTAAGAGATTCTGGAAGTTTCCACAACTTTAAGAAGAATGTTTTCCACTTTGAACATAAGTATTGTTTATGAGGACCTGCTGGAGCATGTACCATCGTATCATTCATACTGTATTGCAGCTGTATCATCTCTTTATGGTAGTTATATTAGCATAACGAAGAGGGACTGTGACTTGCTATGATGGCTTGACAACTAATGAACAGAGTCCAAGTGGATATCATTTTTATAAAACACTTCAGGTGGTTCTTCTGGGCTGTTGCTGTCGCCTGTAATCTGCCCCATTTCTCTTTAATTACAATGAGTGAAACAGTACCCATCTGAATGTTTTGTGGTGGATGTGTGATTCAAGTATGGTGGCCGTGAATTAATTTGCTTGTCACACATGCAGGAGTGAAGACAGGGGGTTGCCAGGAAATCTTATTGGCTACTCCAGTTGTCACCTTGAAATCCTAAACTATGATTTGCTTGTCAGAGGTGGCGCTTATGTTGAAACCAACTACTTGGGTTGTGTTTCCACAGGCTGCAAGTAGCTCCTTTGCAATCCTTACAGAATTAAGTTAAGTCGATTTTAATGTTGACATTCATACCTTTCAGAGTTAAACATTCTATTTAAGAATATAACATTTTTGTCTTCTAGGTGATAGAGCTCAAATACAGAACGTTTCAAAGAGTGCTTTTTCTATCATTATGGTTGGTTTGATCACTGCATCCAGAATTATTTTAAGACTTTGGAAATCTGACACAAGCCCAAGACTGAAAGACTGGGTAGATGCAATGATAGAGACGGCATCTTACGAATCCATGCTGAACAGATTAAAAGGTAATACAGAAGGTGGGACCACCTCCTGGGACTGCTTTTGGGCTCACATAAAAACTGACCAAGACACTGTGCAGATCCCAATAGTATCAGGATCTCCTGTATAACTATTGCTGTAACACTGTATTATTCCGTTTCTAGTTATCTCTTTGAACGGATGTCCTGTCTGTATATGTATCCTTTATCCTATGTTTGTGATTGTCTGTCTGGCCTGTGCAATGTATCCCAGTACTTTGTATTTCTGCTTCATTTTGTTCTTTCTTTTCATTATTGTTTTATTTGTAAAACATTGAAAAGTTAATAAAAACTTTAATGACAAAAAGAATATAACATTTTTGGATTAATTAATAAAATAAGTTAAAGTAGAGGTTATTCGTGGAGATAAGATAAGTTTGAGGTAAGCTCTAGAGTTTATCCTGCCTGGCCACCCCTACAAAAGTAAGTGCCCCTGTTTGGCTACCCAAGTCAAAAAAAGTCTAGCTCCACCGCTGTCGTCACATCTCAGAGCAAGCCAGTTGAAGTTGATATCCCATTGGTAAAAAAAAAAGAAACAATGATTGACCAATCAGTTGATCATTCATGTTATAGTCAGGACTATACCAAAGAGTAGTGGAAATGGTCCTTCCATCTTATCCCATCTGGGTCCCAGGTGGATGACGTCACGGTTACTACGTCCATTATTTATATACAGTCTATGGTTAAAACAGGACAGCATTACTAGCTAGCTTAAATGAAAACATGGTCGCTAAAAACTGAGCTCCAGCCTTCTAGCTAGCTTTGAAGCAGAAGTGATACTTTTGAATTATCACGAAATTAACAAAAAATTCCAGTCAAGTGTCAGCGGGTCCATGTGTGTGTTGCAATATTTTCCATATGACTAAGAAAATTTCAAGTAAACACTGCATCAACCGTTTTTTAGTTGCTTGGTAAATTTTGTTTTCTGAGTCAGTGTCTGCCTGGCATCATTCATTGTTCGATATAGTATGGAAACTGTGATGCCGTGCAAAATGAGCTGTAAATTACAAAATAGTGGGATATCAAAGGATAACTGCTGGGAACTGAGACAGGTAACAAACAGTGTGTCATCTCAGGTGGAGTTTCTCGCTTACAGAAAGACTATTTGCACGTCAGGTGATTAATGTAATTTGTGACTTGTTGATTGGAGAGCAAGGAAGCTGTAGGACAGTTTGGGGGTTGTGTAATCTTAGACACCCAAACACCTTTTACACACCTGAGCCATCAGGGCTAAATACTTGTATTGTTTTTTTGTTTAAGTTAGCTGCTTTACATTTTTAGAGTTATTTAGACTCAGTAGTAAACTCACTGTGGCTCAGTGGTAGAATCTGTAATCTCTCAATCGAAAGGTTTGATTCCAGGTCCCTGCTGCCCGAATGCCGAAGTGTCCTTGGGCAAGACACTTACTCCCAAAATGCTCCAGGTACTGTGCCATCATTATGTGAATGGGCTTGGTTAATACTGATGGGTGCTTTACACAGCAGCCTCTGCCATTGGTGTATGAATGTGATGTGAAAGGGGGAATATGATATGAGAAATCACTATATAAACACAGTGCATTTACCAGTTATTAGATAGGACAGCAGAGCAGAGAGTGGGGGAAAGACATGAAGCAAATGGTTGTGGCCGGAGGTCAAACTAGTGACTGCTGCCACAAGGGAATGCGCTTAAATAGCTAGGCCAACGGGTGCCCCTTATCATCTATGCTTAGTTCAAAATTATCATTTAAACAGCTGCCTGTAAACTCAACAACCTTAACTCTAACTCATGTAACTGTCTCAGAACTTCCTTTGTACTTTCAGTGCTATTAGCTTCAGGTGACAGTGTTGGAACACACACAGTTTAATACAGTATTATACTAAAGAGGAACAAATATTTGGTTGATGAAACTGAACAAAACATTTCTTCATGGAGAGTGACAAAACATTAAATGTTTAAAGCATCATTTTTTGGGGGGCATTTTGGATGTAAATTAATCAATTTTAATTAATTAACTGTATATTAAATGGACAATGTGCCCTAATCTCCTCCTATTGTAACATGTGAAGTCAAAACACCACCTCGATCAGCATGGACATATTGCCCTGATGGAGCCATGGCGTGCACAATGGCGATCTGGCATGTGGATCCACAGGACTGATGTCACACCCTTCCACTAACCAAAACACACTTTCAAACATCCTGAGATCCCTCAGGTCACTATAGTCCACAGCATAGCAGATTATGGTGGTGATTGGAAGTTGGCACTCATGGTTACGGAAAGTCCAATGCCTCTAAAAAAAACACTGTAAAAAAATGCTGAAGGAGCTCGCATTTATCAACTGAGCTGTCAATTAATCATCTCTTGAACATCAAATAACTAACAACAAGTTTACCTTATGTTTCATCTGTTAAAATGGAGGGGTGGGCTTGTAGAGTTATACTGCAGCCAGTCACCAGGGGGAGCTCTTACAATTATGGCTTCACCCAGGATAGCTATTGTTCTGTCCATTATTTTGTACAGTGTGTGGTTCGAACATGGATGCCAGCAACCAGTTAACTTAGCCTAGGATTAAACTTGGAGATTACCCTTGTCACAAAAAATAATTTCAGTAATATGTTAAAATTCATTTCAATTTGTGTGCTAGAGATGCTAGAAGTATGAATTGGTTTTATTTGAACACAATCTGTATTCAGTCTTTGTGCTGAATGGATGCCAGCTGTGGGAACTCAGCTATAACTTCTAGAAAGACAGTTTTACTGGTAACTATGCAGCATTACATCAACAAGGCAAGACGTGAACACACTTTCGATTCTGTCTCATTCTATTCTTTTCATTCTCAGGTAACCGTGTAATCTTACGGCACTTCTTCATGGCACTTCTTTACGGCACTTTTTTACGGCTCTTGAATTACAACATTAACAGGGGGCATACTACCATCTTGTGGACTGCATAAAGAAATGTTTTCACCATCGGTTAACATTAAATGGAGTTATTAACTATGACCAACCATATTTATCGTCACTAGGTAAAGTAAATAATATTATATTGCATCAATGAACTAAAGATACAACACCAGCAGTAGCTTTCTATTTACTGTGCTGAAGACTGGTACCTGTCCTTTCAGGTCACTCTTGTTAAAAAAGTGTGTTTCCAGGAACATTAAACTATCCCCTAAATTTGACAGTTTTTCAACCCAAGTGAGATTAACCTAAAAACAAGCCCAGCTATATTCACACATGAGCTCTTATTTTACAGAAAGAATGTATAAATGTCAAACTGAAATACCAAGAGGCCCCTTTGTTGCTGCTTTCTCTGTTTTTCATCCCTTCTCAGTTTTCTGGTTGACAGAAGAGTCATGTTGCCCTCCTGGCTATACTCTCCACTATTTCAACCTTTTCCAGTCCATTGTCTCCATTAGCCCACCCTCTGCCCTCAGCTACTGTCTCTTGTTATTTTACGTGAAGCTCCTGTCATTTTGGACACCGACGCTGGCCTGGATGTGCACGCCGAGGGCCCCTCAACACGGAGTTGGATTCCAACTTTCAGGGCCGAAGGGAGGATTTCCTTTTCAAAATGTCTGGCTGGTAAATATGTCACAAGGCTGGAAAGCGATCCTGTGAAAAACAGGTGGGATGTTTTCAAGCTCGCCACAGGAGTGTGTGCTATCTGTTTCTTCCCTCACACACTCTTGAGGATACACAGTGTCAATCTCCTGCAAAGCAGAGGGATTGTCTGTCAAGAGAAAGCAACCCCTGAGCAGTTTATCTGAGATCTGCTAAATCTCTAAATTAGATTTAGCAAAGATTCACTGTATGTGTGTGTTGTTTCTATGGACCTCAAAAAGAGTTGAATTTCACTGTACAGCCCCGCGGTGATAACAAAAATGAAAAAACACCGACCTTTCAACTGACAGATCCATTTGACGAGGTGTGGTGTGTGAGGGGAGTATTGACTCAGAGGGACTTGGCTGTCAACACACAACTCAAAAAGGGAAGAACCTGTTACTCACTCATAAGGTAACAGATACAGCCCCCTCAATTGTGTCTGTGGAAAAAAAGTCAATAGTAAATGCTCACCTGATAGTGTACACCTCCACACTTACACATTCTGAATACATTTTTCAATCCACCAATACATTAAAGAGAGGCAGGTTGTTTTTGTTACTGTTAATGAAAACACTGCCAACTCTGCTCAGTGAGCACTTTTCTGTTGAAATGACATTCAGAAACAAGTTTGGCCACCACTGGAAAGACATTCAAAACTGGTTCAAACCTGAACACTTTTTCACTAACTATAAATGCTGATATAACATAATTACATTGATGACATACTACATCAGGATTTTCAACAGTTTGAACTGTCATTATGTAGCTGCATGTATGTTAATGCCAACACCCTTTATGGAGCCAAAATATGCACTTCCATATTTTTCAGTTGAAGGCCAAAGGTGCAAACGTGGTTTGAATACACATCTTAAGATACAAATAAACCAGAGCTAGCAATCCTAGCTGTATTAATAGTAAACTTTATTTATAGAGTTGTCAGAATCTGCATTACAAAGTGCTTTACAATGCATCAAAATGACAGGTGTAAAATCATCAACATTTTAAAGGGATCATCCAGTAAGAGCATAAAACATTACTAGTAAAAGAAAACATAAAAAAGCAGGACCCTGTGCAAGACACTTCTGATCAAATAAAACCATGAGAGCGCAGTATTAGCTTAAATACTGCTGCACAACTATACTTAAGCTAACAATCAGCATGTTAACATGTTCACAATGAAAATGCTTAGCAAGATTGTTATCATATTCTGCATGCCGGTGCAAAAGGTATCACTGTGGCCTCACGGCAAGAAGGTTCCTGGTTGAAATCCCCAGCTGCGGGCTTCACTTTGCAGAGTTTATATGCTCTCTCTGTGCATGTGTGGGTTCCCTTCAGCTTCCTTTCAAAGTCAAAAGACATTTGGACACTGATTTGGTCACAAATTGGGCACTCAAACCTGCCCTGTGGGTATTAGTGGGTGGTTGTCTCTGTATGTGGACTCTGTGATTGACTGGCAAGTTGACCAGAGTAAACAATGCCTCTCTTCAAGTGACAGCACGATATGTCTTGTTTTTTAGGCCTTTTTAGTTCACGTTTGTATTTCACAAAGGCCATATTATTTTTCTTTAAAATGATTGGAGGCTATTCCTGAATACATATGTGGTCAATTCAATCATCTGACCACATCACTCCTGCTCTCATTCAACTTCACTGGCTCCCTGTACAATACAGCATCCAGAACAAAAACCTTCTCCTCACCTATGAAGCTCTCCACAACCTGGCCCCCACTTACCTCCGCGACCTTCTTCACGAATACACTCCCTCCCATTCCCTCCGCTTAACCTCTGCCGGACTTCTAACCATCCCAATGTCTCACCTCAGTACCACGGGTGCCCAGTCCTTCAGTTGCTTAGCATCCAGGCTCTGGAACTACCTCCCCCAACACATAAGACAGTCAGAGTCCATAACATCATTCAAATCCCAGCTCAAAACCCACCTTTTCAAATTACAAATTCCCTTTACAACTGAACTCTGTGCGCTTCACTAGTTTTTTTAAATTTTTAATATTATTATTTAGTCTGTTTGTTTTAATGATGTTTTAATGATGAATGTTTTTTTAATTTCCTGTAGGTGACCTTGGGTGACCTGAAAGGCACCTCCAAATAAAATGTATTATTATTATTATTATCAGTGGTGGATAAAGTACACAGCTTCATTACTTAAGTCAAAGTATAGATACTCCAGGTCAAATATTACTCCAATACAAGCGAAAGGTGCTCTATCAAATAATTACTTGAGTTAAAGTACTGAAGTACTTGCTTTTAAAAGTGCTTAAGTATTCAAAGTACTTTTTAAAAAATCTCAAAATGTTGTATTTTCACAAAGCGTGAGTGCAGTCAAGAATACATAGAAGTACATATGCTTACATTATGTCTATCTAGAAAACATTACTTGAAATCTCTAGAAACTATACCCTGGAATAAAAACAGCAACTAAGTTACTCCAAGCATAGACAACTTAGTTTGAAATGTTCATCTGGAATGAAACAAATGTTACGTAGCTCAACACGCTTTCTCAGGTTGGACAGTGAATTGTTGTATGTTTGAGCAGAGGGAAAAAAACAGGGAGAACATTTCAAACATTACGTATCACTCTTTATTTCAAAAACCTCTAACACGGGCTGAAGATAAGGACATGGGTGCTCAGGTGGAGAATTAGAGCCATCATTACCACCTCTAAATGAACTACCTCTGTTCGCTCCACACTCAACAGTGGAGACGCACTATATACAGGTACGGCTAAACCACTGAGACAAACAGAACTACACAAACATATTTTACTGTCTTAGGGATCAGATTCAGAAAAGAGGACATTCATGAGCTGACTTCAAAGCTAAAGTAGTGAGTAACTAGAGCATTGATAGAAATGTAGTGGAGTAAAAAGTACAATAATTGTCTTCTGAATGTAGTGGAGTAAAAGTAATGTTTCCTCAAAAAATAATATTCAAGTAAAGCACAGATACTCAAAATGTTTTTCTTAAGTACTGTACTCAAGTAAATTTACTCTGTTACTGTCCACCACTGATTATTATTATAAGTACATTATGCCTATCTCTGTACATGTAGCACCAGATGTAAATTGCTAATACTCATGAAAAAGGCACCATCATATCCCCACAGGTTCAGTCTAGAAGCTCCGTGCGTGTGTTGAGTAAGGGGTGTCCACATTTTTGGCCACACCCCATACTCTTGTCCGTCATGTCCATGGGGGACACTGTCTGTTAATAAACCTTCATTATGATTGCTCAAACCTAAAATACAAAATCAAGAAGCAAATGAGCCACCACGTTGTCACTCGAAAACAATCACAAGACAAATATTTCACACGAAGGTCCTCCCATCATCCCAATCATCCTTAGCGCTGCTACAAAGCTCCCACCCCTCAGCCATCGTGTGGACGCGCAGTGCGAGTGCCCGAGCTGCTCGAGTGGCTACCGAGGAGAAAAAGGGGAGAGAGCAGAGCAGAGCAGAGCAGAGAGGAGCTGTGGGAGGAAGGAGACGTGACGGGAGGACTCAAAACAGAAGCTCTCAGGACTACGCCAGACTTACAGAAAGGAAAGTGGATCATATTTGCTGCACATTTGGAGATTTAAGCGGCGGGATAGGCTACGTGGTGCGGACTGTTACGCACGACAGCGTTCCCCTGCGGTAAAATCAGCCTGAGTTTTTGGACAGGAGACGCACAGCTTGCCTGCTTCTTCCTCTTCAGAAGGGAGGGTTTATAGCAGGGGACGTTTACGGAGCAGCACACTGAGGGCACAGAGGAGGAGGTAAGCCCCAATTTTTGCACACTTAAGCTCACATTGAATTCACGTTTAGCTGTCAGCGAACGCACCAGCAGGGCTCGGAGTGAATGTCAAAGCTCCATGTTGCGGGGTTGCTCGCTGTCTGTCAAATTAACATCAGCTGCAGCCTCCCTGGTCCCCATTCAAATCCAACATCAGACTACACATCATGTTCTATTATGACAGAACTGGATCGACACGGTCTAAATATCCCTTGTAGCAGCCCTGGACGCACACAGGGCTCCAGGCTTGAAGGCTCCCAGGCCCCCCTCCTCCTCCCCTCTCCTTCCTCACCTCTCTCCCCTCCATCAAGCCCCTGCTGCTGCTGCTGCTTGCCGCCGCCTCGGATGAATGTCACGCAGTTTTCTTACATAATGCGTAAATGTGCAGTTACAGATGTTGCCCTGTGTGTGCTGGACGCCACATGTAGGCTGCAGCGCGCGCGCGTGTGTGTGTGTGTGTGTGTGTTTCGAGTGTGACAGTGCAGCAGCAGAAATGAACGTGACGCACTACATTGATGAGACAGTAGATGGATCCATGCACAGCGGTGCTGGTTGGGTTCATTGTCGCAGAGGAAGGTCGGAGAGTCTGTGTGGTGTAAAATGCTACAGGGCCGTGGTTGTATGATATATTACGACACTGCAATATGGTCAATACGAGCTGTGACGGTCAAATGTGACAGTTTTGGTCATGAGTGAGGCGTTGAGGTTGCTTACATCACACTGCACATCACTGATGGGGCAGACAGAGGCGTTTTTTTTTTTTTTTTTACAGCTGGACATCCTGGTGCCTGATTAAACGGTGATGATTTTGCTGTAGATGGGGGTTAATACAGGTCTGTGTGGGGTATGGAGTGTATTGTGGGATCTCCTGTTGATCACAACAAGAAACAACAGACAAACAAGAGAATGGAGGTGTAGTTTTTGATTTGTGGTCTGGTTGTTAGACAAAACAATGACTCTGAATGTGTTGCCTTTGTCTTCCTGTTGTCCAGAGGGTCAAGTTTGTTGATAACACAGATTGATGATATTGAAAGCGAATGGTCGGTTGTAGCAAGAGTCAAGAATACTGTAATCTACAAATGAAGTGTTTGCTCAGAGTTAAATCATGTAAGCCTAAGTAATCCAGACTATGATAACTGGAGTTAATGTTTGTCACATGGTTGCGGTATTTCTCTAAACTGTCTTCAAACCATTAATTTTGGGAGCATCTACAACAAAAATGGGAGGCATGGGCCTTGTAAAAAACTGCAAAATTAGAGCAAATACAGATATGCTCCCCCAAAAATGTGCTTAATCAGCATATTCCCCTCCGATTTGTAGAAATATATCTGACATTACACTGTTAAGGTCTCAAAAGCAGCAACAAGCATAGTGGGTTTGTAAACCTGGCTCTAGTTGGAGCTGAAATGAGGTTGTTTCAAGCTTGTTAACAAGTTAAAACAGGCCTGCTTGGCCTCAGCCAGACCAGACCAGACCAGCAGTGCCCCCGAGGTTTCTGTCCACGAGTCCAAGAGGTGACCCACCCACCCTCCTCCTCCTCCTCCTCCTCCTCCTCCTCCTCTAGCTCTGAAGTGCCTGTGTTGAGCAACAGCACTGAGGAGCCTTAGCTGCATGTGACTCGTCCAGCCTTTGGCACTTTTCATGAAAAGCTATGGGGGAAGGAGATAAAGTCATTACAGGTGCATTATTTTAAAGACAGGACAACAAGTTCTCATCACCTCATGTGTGATCTGCAGCCGGCCAGTCTGTCTCCCCCCCTCTAACTGCTGCTTCACTCAGAGGAGAATTCCCTCATTGCGTTGTCAACTTTGCTGACATTAACATTTCATTCAGCTTATTACGTAAGTGGCAAAGCTCTTGAGAACAGACCTGAAAACATTGCTTTGACAGCTCCAGCTGCCCAGTGCATGTACCCGTGAACGTAGCAGAACAGCTCCAAAGCCTCTCAGTGAGATCTTGGTTTTAGACCTTTGACAGATGAAGACATCACAGCAGTAGGAACATTGCTGCAACATCTAGAGCACTTTGTAGACACATGATACTTGCAGAGTTTGCATTTTCTTCTGTTTTTGCTATTGTTTATGAGCTGTTACTATCAACAAAATTAGTAGAAACATTTTCTCTGTCCATGTCCTGGATAAATCAAGTCTTTCCACTGGGATTTAATGAGAATCTGGTGTTGAAAGGCTTATTATGGTGTGGAAATGGTTTGAGAATGTACTGTTTCATTCCTAAGAAGTTAACAGGCAGCTTATTTAAAACCAGAACTTTTACCCATTGCTATCAAAAACCATTCAGGGCCACATGTGTTGATGCTTTGGTGCACTTATGTCTGAGCAGATATCAGCGTCAAGACGAGAAAGATGGTGATGGTGGAAAACAACGACAAAGATTCGAGGAAGCTTCCCAGTACCAGCTAGCTTTCCATGCTGTACTGGGAAGAGAGTGCTAGAAAAGATATTTGTACAAATGAGCCTCCCCAGCTGCAGTAAAGAAGTGCCTAAAAGAGATTATTTCTACCAGTTAGCATCCCTTGATGTAAATAACTTTGTTCTTGTTAAGTAATCCCAAATAAGTGGCGCTATTGACAAATTAGCTTCCTTAGCCAAGCTGTGGTAGCTAAAGGAACACTAGAGAAGAGATGCTCTCAACAGTAGCTTTACTATTGCTATTTCACTCTTGCCTAACGCTAGAAGGAGGTGTTTACATCTTCTTAGCTTCACTGACTTCACTAATTAGCTTTCCTTGCTAAGAAATCCTACAGAAGAAGTGCTTTCTACTAACTAGCGGCCCTATTAGTACTTGTTAGCAGTCCTGGCTGTCCTTGCTTTGGTGCTGGAAGCAAGTTGGTTTCAGTTCTTAGATCTCTACACTCAATTCCTGTCTGTCAGAGAATAGACTTTAAAATCCTGCTGATGGTTTATAAAGCACTGAATGGTTTAGGCCCAAAATACATTGCTGATCTGCTGCTACTGTATAAACCATCTGGACCTCTGAGGTCATCAGGTACTGGTCTTCTTTCAGTCCCTAGAGTCAGAACGAAACATGGTGAAGCAGCGTTTAGTCATGATGCAACACATATCTGGAACAAACTCCCTGAAAGCTGTAGGTCTGCTCCAACTCTCACCTCCTTTTAAATCAAAGATTAAGACTTTTTTTATTTGTCACTGCCTTCCTATCTTAGCTTATTTGAACTCACTTTAAATGCAAACTTTAAATTTACCTTTAATATATTTCTAATTATCCTTTTCTTTTCTGTTTTATTATATTTGTCATTTTAATTGTGCTCTTTTGTGCTTCCAATGCTTTTAATGTTTTAATGTAAAGCACATTGAGTTGCCCTTGTGTATGAAATGCGCTATACAAATAAAGTTGCCTTGCCTTGCCTTCCACTTGTTGGGTTCTCCAATACAAGGAAGTGCTAAAGAGGTGTTTTGTTCTTGCTAGTGTCCATTAACAGCAAGCTTTTCTAGCTGTACTTGCAAGGAGACTTGAAAAGAGGTGTTTTATACTAGTTAGCAGTACTAGCTGGCTTTCACTGTACTACCAAGGGAGTGCTAGAGAAGGGTTTTATTGTGTGTCTTTTCTTGTAGTCCTTGCTAGGCCTTTCTTAGCCAGACAATGTTTGGTGAGAGGTATTTGTTACTATTACATTTTTCGGGCTATTCTAGCCAGGCTGTGCTATAAACCATAGGCTGTATCCAGAACACAACTGTTTCAGAAACCTTTGACAGACCACATAAATTCTTTACACTCATATCAGCACTGTTTCAAGGGGTCCTTCATAAATTAATAGGTCACATTAAAGATTGCTATTTGACAGTTAATGGTCAATAGTTTTATTTAAGCCTCATACTAAAACCACACATTTACTGTTTACTTTCAGGTGCTCTCTTCCTGATTGTTTAGTTCACACTACACTTTGATTGACAGACTTCCTTATAGCTAAAACAATGAGTTTGTTTGCACTGATACAGACACGTGAGATGTAATAGCAGCCTTAGTTGTAATGGCTTGTGTTCTGGAAATGATGTGTATATGGTTCTAAATTGTTTTCCCAATTATGTTGTGGTGACAAATGTAATTGCCGGCTGCGTTTATGAAACAAACTGGAGTCATGGGTAAGTGCTGGGGATGGATGGTGGGTGCACAGAGAATAGAGACCAGAGTACACTCTCAAACGGCTGTCTGTGGTCCGGTTTAGGCAACTAAAGTGCTTTGGTTGGGGTTTGGAAAAATCAGGGAATCAGTTCAGTGCTCATGGTTGTTTGTCTCAAGACACTGGAACTTATTTTTTTCGATTTAACACCAGCTTTCCTGTAACATGCAACCAAGAGAACATCAAAAATTGCTTATTTTGACAGATAAACGTCATTAAGGTTGACTTTCAACTTGCCTGACAGGTAAAAAAAGTGTCAGTGATTTAACTCAGTCAACTTCCTCTGTGTTTGTGTACTGTGAAATGAGCAACTATCCCATGTGATCTCATAGTAACTGACATCCAATCACTTTCCTATAGATTTACTGTAATCTACAAGCTTTATGATGATGTCTGCATTAGATCATGGAGTTAAGCTCATCAGCAGATTTACCTCCACTGAAATAATTTCAGACCACAAGCCTACTGACCCACATTTCTTTTCTTTCGACCTCTTGAATTGATAGCTTGAAGAAAAATGGTTTTGTTTGGCGAAGCCATTGATACTGGATCCCACCGTCCTTACTCAAACAGTCAAATCACGACCATCCAACCTGGGCCGCTCAAGGCTTCATGTAAGACAACACCAGGATGAGGTCAATGTTTCACATACCATGTCAGTCTAAATGCATCTCTAACCAGGTGTATTTATAGAGCCTTTCCACAATGGTGGTGGAGGTGGTGGTGTGTGTGGTGAATCTTAAATAGCATATCCCTTTGTCCTGACAGAGACAGGAAGACTGGAGAAGATACAGTGAAGTTATCAGCTTTCAGTTTCTGTCAGTTATCTTTTGAAAGAGAAATTTATGGTTTGACGATGCCCCTGCAGTGATTTTTTGGTTGATTACTTCTGCATTTTCTCTCTGATCCGGACTCACACAGATGGATCAGGTGACAATGGGTTTGAATCTGGGCGGGTTGATTCAGATCTTTCTTTAAATCTGGGGGACACAATAACTAAGACCCAATTCACATCATCACACAGGGACTTGCTGGGGTGCTGAATTTGAGAGGGATCAGTGCTGCTTCACAAATGATGGAGGGCTCTGATGCAGGCTTTCAACTCAATATTGTGCCCTACTGATAACCACTGATGTGTGTGACACATGGCAGCCCAGGATCGATTGCACTTATATCATGCTTTGTGGCGTTTTTATCAGAAGAAATGAAGGAAGCTAAATTACAGCTGTTTTGAAGTATTTCATATTTGCCTGGCCACAAAACGCATGTCATTTGCAACATCTGAGAAGTTGATGATGCTACCTTACACATTACAGAACAACTCCAGTCACTGAAGCGTACAGTCTACACATTAAATGCTGGTATCAGATCGGTTTCTGGGATTAGCCAAAATCCAAAGTCAGACATTAGAATCAGGGGGGAAACAGTCCGATTGGTGGATTGGTAGATGAGATAAGGGAAGTTTATTTGTTTTTTCAAGCAGTGAGAAGATAACCGGATTCTGAGTGAAACATGTAGAAACACCATGCATCACTTGAAACCTTTTAACTCATTTGAGCTGCAGCTGTTTTGAGTAGAACTAAAGGGAAACATGAACCCTTGGTTACTAAATGTACCCTAATTTATATGAAGTATATGTTAAATGCATTGTAGGAGTATTACAGTCTGCTATTCAGTTATTTTCCCCTCAGTTTGTGATTTCCCAGAATGCTTTTCAACATCTCCCACAGACTGAGCATGGTCTGGCCGTGTTGAGCTATGGGTTTTAAGTGTTGTTTGGGTGAGCTGTAGTGTTGTGGAGAGCGAGACGAAAAGCCTCACAGCCCTCAAATAGAAACAGACAGTCATGTGGTTGCAATGCATTCTGGATAATTGAGGCCACTATTGTTTTGAAATGTGTGCATCTTCCTGCTCTTAGTTAGTTCCCTTGTTTTCTAATGGACAAGAAAATATGACTTATACAGAGAATGATTCATGCAGGAAATAAAGTTATGAATAGGTTATATTCCTCTTCTTTGCCTTAAAGCTCCTTTTGTTTTGTGAAACTATTAAAACACACAAATGATACTCTTGATGAAAATGAGCAAAGGTGCTCGTCCTGCAACAGGAAAAACTCTCAAGACAACCAAATCTGTGCACATCCGCGCCTCCTCCTGTTTGCTAAAAATGTCAAGTGCCAATTTTTTTCAGCAAATAAGCCTGTTTTGAATGTGAACATATGTTTTTGACTTGTTCTTAAAGAATTAAACCCTCATAAGAAACCGCAGGAGCAGAACTTGAATGCCACACAAATAGAGAATAAGAGAGTACTGAGAGGCAGTTTGCAGATTTTTTTTTTAAACAATGAATAAAACAGGATTTCTAAACTTCACAGTAGCTTGGCATGTCATGTTACTTCAAGTCTGTTTTGAAAAGTTCACTTCATAAACTAGAAATATAAACACACAAACAACAACATTAACCCAGATATGCTAAATATAACAGTAGCTGTGTCTGCTCTGTCTTTTCTGCTCATGTGTTTCAGGAACATCTGGTCACATTTTTCAGCTACACTGTTATCTGACATGGAGTTTATATATAAAATATTAAAGGATAATCTTTTAACATTTGAAAAGAGTTCTGCATTCTTCCTGAATAACATCACAGTCAGTTAGATCAATCAGTGGAAGTGTGACTGCTGAAACACTTCTGCTGTTCATGCTGACACTAGACACCCATTTGTGACCTGCTGCCCTCTGCGACACTCATGTGACATGCTGGCTGAAAGTGATTTGCTAAGTGTTAAAGCTCCCATAGACAGTCTTAAGTCTGTTATATTGACCACAGCATGACTTTCAATGAAGATAATCTCATGCAGATGCGTTTGCCCTTTTTAGAATCCATTCACAGCTGAGGTTAATTCATAAACACATTCTTCTTGTTAGGTTTAACTCATCTCTAAGAAAAGAAAGAAACAACAAGCAAAACAAGAGAAGACAGCCAGCTAAAAATGCTACCTCTCTCTCATGCAGCTGTCCAAAAATATTAATGTCAGATGCACCTTTTTTTTGCAGTCTCCTTCAAAGATGTTGCTGTAGTTTGTATCATTGGTGCAGACGGTATGCATGGTAGCAGAAGTCCTTTTGATTCCTACATGGCTTGATACTTAGCAGGGATTTACTGTTTGTTATTCTTTCAGCTGTTCAAAGCCGGGCCTCTCGTTGAATTTCTGCATCTATTATCTTCTCTTACATCTTTTTGTATAATTCATTGAACCTTGCATTATACAGTGAAAGTTTTGCAGCTCCAGGCATAAACACCCTATGAAAAAGTGATTTCTCATTATGCAAATACATATTTCCTGACTTTCTTCTGGAAGTTTTTGAAGACATGGAAGAGTTGCAGCACTTGGTGTTTTTATGCAGCATGCAGCAGCTGGTGAAGGCACAGATCAGTCCCCTGGCACTGCCCCGGGGCATAGAGCAGCCAGCAGCACTGCCACGCTCCTCTCCGTCCTGCTTGGCTGATCACAGACAGAGGGACTGGAAGAGAGAGTATGACAGGGGTGATTAGGAAAAGGAGTGTAGGCATTAATACATGTTGAGGGATTCCCTTAAATCAAACAGCCAACAGGCTCCCTCTGCAGATTAGAGCTGTGCTTCCAGCTTTTTAATGCTTGTACTGGCTTCTGTTCTGTTTAAGTACATTTATCAAATGTTGACAAGTGTGGATTTAAATTTTAAAGTGTGCATCATGTCTCTTGGTGCAGATAAGTTATGCACTGGACTAAAGCAACATCTTACTAGATAGGCCTTGGAATTGTTTTTTCCCCACATGAAAATCTAGGGTTAGGGTTTAAGGGCCTTACTAGTGTGGCTCAGTAATGCTGTTTACATATTGTGTAAGACTTGGACAATTAAACCTGCATTAAGTGATTTTTGTTTTGGCTACATGCAGGGGCGTGTCCAGACTTGCTCGACTGGGGTGGCCCAGCTAGGATGATGATTTATCCGGGGGTGGGCATGAAGTATGCGTTCACACACACATGCCCAAGTAGGATTTATTGACAATATCTGTCTCCACCTCCATTAACTTAAGCTACAAACATTAGGGTTCAACAAAGATGCAAAAAGGCATTCCTGTGTAATTCCGAAAGTTAGACCAAGGAGTAAGAAATATATGTTCCATGCTTTACTTTTTACTGACTCAAAAACAAGATGTATTCCCAAATTCCTCACAGTTTAAAGTACCAACAAAATAAAACGGGCCACATTTTAATGCATCAAAAATACCACCTGCCTTTGGAAACACTAAAAACAGAGAAAGATATAAGTCCTACCTCTGACCAGGTAAATAACTAGGACTTTGTGGTGGCACCTGGTCTGGTGACTGACCAGATTTCAGGCTCAGGCCACACCTATGGCAGTACAGTGGAAGCAGCTTTTTGAGGTTTTGTCCAATCAGTGTCAAGTATATTATACAGCTGGGTGGTAAGTTGACAATATTGTTAACTCAGGTTTTTACTTACTTATTGATTGTGTTTGATAACTTGGGATCTTTGGCCCTTTTACCTAAATGATCTGCTTTATTAAGAAAGTATGTACAGCTGAACATGGGATTGGTCTGTGAAGAGACATGTTTCTTGAAGCCTCAGACCTTTTTTGTTGTGTCCCATGTTTCCATGTTGTAGCAAGGAAATTGGTGCGTTCGATGTTATCACACCTAATAGGAATGATAACAAAAAGACAAATAAAAGACCCTAGTCATATGACGCTGAGTCTCTCTTCAAGTTTTTTGGTTTTATGTACCTCCACTTGTCAACTTCTGGGTGGTTTAGTGCTTCGAGAGCCCATCCACATGATCCACATGACCTCCGTCCAAGCTTTAAGCTGACAGTCATCTGCCTGCTGAAGTGTCTTTGATCAGTCCCATGAATCCCTAAAAGCCTCGAGGTCACAGTTTTACAGCTGACCCTGAGCTCCGAGGTCTAAAGACTGAGGTGATTAAAGGGAAAGTCCCTACAGCCATCAGTAAAATATCAAATTAACCTCTTTGTTTGCAAACTTTGTTCGAAGGAAGTTCTTTAGTTTTGAGTTGGAGCATGAGAGGAGCAGCTGAGGGAAGCCTTGAGCCAAAGTGTGTCACAACTGGACATTACTCAGAGAGATCAAAAGAAGGAGAACAGAATGAGGGTTGTTGGATGTGATGCACAAATGTAATGAGAATTCTGTTATTCTATTGGAAGATACCTTGCAGCTCAATTCAGTTCTATTAAGCGCTGATTTGTAAGTGGATAAAATGTTGGGAAATGATCAGATGTGACTGTAAATGATGGACATAGCCCATGTTTTGTTGTAAGCATTGTAAATACCAAGTTATCAAAGCTGTATAGCCTGTGTCTAATTTATTAGCTGTTACATTAGCTAGCTAACCCTTGTTAAGGAGTGAGACTCAGTTTGTGGCTTAAAGTAACAACCTTCTTCTGAGGGGAAAAGCCAACAACAATCCTGACTCTCATATGTGGGCTGCCACAAACAAAACAGTGAACAGAACAAGCTAACAAGTCTGGTATAAGTCAGTGGATTTAGCCTTTATTGGCAAGAACAGCTGAAGAGAGACAGGAAACATGGAGAGTATAGAATTGGGGAATAACATGCAGCAAAGAGTCATGGCCAGACAAGCCTCTGACATAGAGCACGCTTTCATTTCTAAGTTAAACTAGCTTGTTCTAGTCACTCAGAGTGACTCTGCCCTTATTCAGGTATAATATTAATCCTTAAATAGAGACATAAGGGGAAAGAGCAAGAGCTTGTACCAAGCTGTAAGCATATGTATTATCTCCTAGTGTAATATGGTTGAAATTGGGGATTCACTTGCTTTTGGAGCCAGCCTCAAGTGTGGCCATTCAAGAAGCTGCAGTTTTTAGCACCTCTATATTCTCTGTGTTTTCTGCCCCAAATGCATCTCCTCTGCTGTGACCTTCTACATTTATCGCCTCACTGAATTCAGGTGGTCAGTAATCTCTCACTCTGTTTTAGCTCTGCTGCTGATGCTGATTCTGATGCTGATGCTGATGCTGACGTGTGCTTTGTTTGTCTCACTGTGTAACCAGCAGATTGATGGGGCTGCTGCTCAGATTGACAGATCTAGGCTCAGTCAGCCACTCTCCCCTAAAGCCAGCCAGAGCCTGCCTGTGAAAAATGCCTGAGAGGGTAAATCAGTAGTAAAGAAAAACTATTGCCCCTCTGCAATTAGCACCATGTCATTTTGGGGTTTGAAGGCAGCCGATAATGTCACATCTCAGTCTTGTCTGTGGTGCAGATCTTAAACGTTTCTGACTGCACGCCTGCAGATTCAGGAGGCTGCGTTACCCAGCACTCGTGTCACTTCCCTCATAAAGCTGAATTACAGTCTTTAATAAGTGCTTGTTTCATATTTGTGCCGTCTGTGCTGTCAGTTAGTTTTTCTGAGCAGCGTCTGGTTTCAGTCACCGTGGACCGGCTGCGGGTTTGGAGCCAAATGACGCCCCTCAGAAGAGCGCTGGCAGCCGACACACACGCCAGAGGAATTTGAATACACGCACAATAAGACAGGCAGGCTGGACGAGCGTGTGACCTACTGTCTGTCGCTGATTTGTTGCAATATACTGTTGGCAGTGTGTGTGTGTTTTTTGTGTGTGTGAGACGGAGAGAGAGACAGTGTTGGCCGGGGCAGAACAAAGCAGTCTGCGACCAGAGGAGCTGGGTGTGGCTCTCAGTTTGATGAAGCACCAAATGAAGTCTGATCCCTGTGCTGTCCTTTTGTTGCAAAGTCCTCTGCTCTTTTACACTGTTTATTTTTTAGGTGTATCAAACCTCAACTCTTAAAAGTACTGTGTAAATGTACAGTAAATGTGTCTGCTGCATCTTTGTCAAACCATATGCTTCGTCAAATCTGGATAACCTGCTCTTTCATCAGATATTTATGAATTTAGTCCTAAATTTACCAGTTTAAACCACTATTTCATCATGGGCTGAGAAAAATACAATGTCTAATTGTCTAATCAGATCCAGTTTTGACAAACTATTACTGTAAGCCACTGATTTCTTGCACAAATAGCAAACATTCTTCAGTTGCAGTTTCCCCCTTTCTGGATTTGTTTCTCATATCTCTAATATGTTCACCAGGAAACTGAATATCTCTGTTTTTTTATAGTGTTTGAAGAATTAAGACATCTATAGAAGTCTCTCTTTGCTTTACTTAGACTGTGGTTTTGGACATTATATAGTTTAAACTATTCTGTAAATTAGTGAGAATTAACCTTATGTACAGTTCACTTTGGGGGATGTCCTGATAAGCCTTTTTGGCCTTGATCCCAATCTGGTAATTCTGATATTGAGCATTTTTCAAGTTCCTGATCTGATGCTTTTGTTTACCTAGATGATAGAGCTGAACACCACTTTAGTTCTCTTGTCAATGACCTGTTTATCATGCTCTGCTGTATGAGGCCGAAAAAACTGGTGTGAATGCAATACTTCACACTGAAACTGAAAAGTGGAGGAATTGATCCAGTGTGCAGTGAGGCTCAGCAGTGACATGGGACAACACTTCATATTTTTAATCACCTTGTGTATTGTCACAAACTGTTCTGTACAGCACAGTTAGGGCAGTGTCTGAAATGTGGTATCAAGATGGCAGGACATACCGTGGATCCAAAAGCTCCAAAAGATGGCAAAATCAATTTAAGCGCCAGACACAGCATCAGTCAGTTGAAACAACTGCCCAGGTCGGCTCTTATCTGATACTTGAGATCGGGATCGGGACTTCCCTAATTTGCTTGGTTGCATCCTTAATGTCAGCTTTTTGTGTCTGATATAAATTGTAGTCTTACCCCAGAATTACGGCTTCAAAAACCCTTCACTTTACATTTTGCACTTAAGTGATTGTATCTGTACATCAAAGAGATTTAACAGACTCCCTCAGCTCTATTAATTTGTCTCCTTCAGTTGCTCTTCCGTTTCCTTTTGTTCTCTTTCTTTCTCGTCCCTCTCTGTCTTTGTTTGTCTGGCTTTAACAGCTTTGTCATTCTGCCAAGGGTGTCTGAAAGTTCCATTGTCCTGCAGTCCGTCCTACTTTGGTGCAGGACTCTAAAACTGGGACAAAACAATACAGATTTAGCAG
This sequence comes from Notolabrus celidotus, assembly GCF_009762535.1. Taxonomy (NCBI): domain Eukaryota; kingdom Metazoa; phylum Chordata; class Actinopteri; order Labriformes; family Labridae; genus Notolabrus; species Notolabrus celidotus. The sequence continues at coordinate 29,903,156 of NC_048277.1, read as the reverse complement.
GTAGAAGCAGACGGATCACGGGCTCAAAGTCACAAGATGTGTAGATCGGACACTGCAGGTCCAGATATTGCAGGTGTCTTGTTAAAGGTCTGTATCTGTCTGAAAGAAGACAATGTTAGATGCGAGTTTGGATGTCTTACAGCAAGATAGTGGACAAGGTTTAAGTTTTGTAAGGATGAGAGCTCTATTTGACCTAAAATGTAAAACAAAACACTGTAATGGTATCTCTTAGTTAAATGTGTATGAAATGACAGTCTCTCCTTAATTGTAACCATGAACATGAGATCATGCTGTCGAACACGGAGCCGTATGCCTCATCAAACAGTTGTCATCTTCCTTTATCCTTCAGCCTGATCATTACACGATGGTGTCAGTTTTTCAGGCTGTAATAAAATCCTTTCAGGCTACTCTTTATTTCTATTTTATGTATCGTCTTATCTTATTAGAGCTTCTCAGATGTGAGCATTCCCTGCCTTTCGTTTGTTAAATTCCAGAGTAAATTGAATAATTTTGGGTTAGGGTTATTCTTGGACACTTAATTTTTTGATTTTATGTTTTCATTGATTGCATAACTAGAAAGCCAGTTTAACAAACAAGCTAGAGATCAATTTGTAATTAAAATAAAGCAGCTGCTTAGTAGCTAAACAACTCGAGGCAATCTCCTTTATTCCCCATTTGGATGCTCATTAGATGATGTCTGACTGGTTAGATAAACCATTCATTCTGTTTCAAGGGCCTTTTCTGTTTTTTTGTCAACTTTATATGGTTACAAAGCAACTAGGAGCTGAAACAAATAGATGAAAAGATAATAAACAAAAAAGTAATTACCAAAAATTATCAGTTGATCATTTGAGCAATTTGATAAATTGTTATTTTCATTTCTATTCGACATTTTCTCAACCATAGTATTCACATATTTTAGATTAATATATATATATATATATATAATTAGTGTGGCCTCAAGTCTCCCATGGCAGCTTTAGAATTAGTCTTGATGTTTTACTCAGTTTCTCATTGCACAATTTCTGTATTTTATTTTAACATAAACAATAAGCATTACAATAAAAACGTACATCAGCTGTATGCTACCATTCAGCATATCTGCACAGCGGCTGTTTCCTTTGAAGACACACTCAGGTTGGAAAGCTCAGCTGCTTTGTAAAGGGTTGTAGGCCTAATAAAAGTTTGGTGCCTGATAATCTGTCTTAATCTCAATTAATGAGCCAGTGAAAAGACATTTGAAAGTGAAAATCCAGAGAGAAATCTGGCTAAAGCTAGCATTAAGGCTCTGAACATTGCATTGAATTTTACGTTAGCTTGCAAGACTTTCTGGCAAGTAATTACTAACATTATGCAAGTTATCTCAGGAATCTAAGAAAGCTTTCCTTTTGTATCATGAAAAATAACCAAACAGTATTTTCAACTTCTGTTATGTTATTTTTTAGTAGTGGGCTGAATGCTAACGTTAGCTGTTCTTTGACAGTAGCTAATTGGTTTTCCATAGGGGTGGGAATTAAAGGGTAACTCATGATACATAATAACACGATAAAGCTTGATAAGACATGATCTGATTTGATAAGATACAATACGATAAGAGACATGACATAGACATAGTCTTCCATCCTGAGCATGATGTCAGAGGAAAATGGCCGCCTTTTGATTGTGGTCAGCAGTTACTCTGACTCTTTCATCATGATCATGAAAACAACAATAAAAAATCTGTAGCCCTTTCAAACCCTCACAAACATGATATCTTCAGAGAATCAGCGTTCATCCCTTCTTTCTCTGATTCAGATCACTTTTTCTTTCATTAATTCAGACTCTTTACGGGCTCCATACCTCTTCAGCCTCCCCTGACAGGAGGCGGTTGCTAGGAGCCAGACTCTCTCTCTCTCTTTTGCTCTCTCTCTTTCTCTCTGTCGCTCTCCAATAAGAGCCGGATGGTAACAATGAGGGTCACTGCTGATGAGCTGCACAGAGCTGTTTTTCTGTATTTATTAACTCCAAACTCTGGTTAGAAAGGTAAGCACGATTTGTTTAATATTATTGTTTTGCAAAAGCTAAGTAGAACTAAATGGAAGAGGCATTTTATCTGATGTGTTTTCTTATGATTTCCTGATAAAATGTGGCATCACCCGTCATGTCAATGTTGTTTATCCCTTTTATTTATCTTTAATTGACAACTAGCTTTGACAAAAAAACTGAATATAATATTTATATTATAAGAGTTGCAATATCAGTTAAGGAAATCTTTGAAATTTGGCTAAAGAAGGAACATTGAAGTTTGACGGGATTTTTTTCCACTTGCTTTAAGTGAAAAAAACTCAATTAAATTATTTAGTTGATTAATCTGATAGTAAATTGACATAACATTAAATAATTGAAGTAACACAGTTTAAAAAAGCTTTTATTTTCATTATACAGATGTGCAAGAAAACAATACAACAAAATTGCATTGCTGGATTAAGTATTTTTTTGGTTGAACAAGCTGAAATCAACCTGTTTCAGCTTTTTAATTATAATAATTAGCATGTTTTTGGGGTTATTTGGCACTATGTCAAAAATCTAATGCACAAAACAATACCTTTGAATCTGCAAAATTGAGTTTTTAATTGTTTCCTTCTAAATTAAAAGCAAAAATAATCTGCAGATTAATCAGTAATATGTACAAATGCAGGTTAACGCCCTTAAAGAAAAAACAGGCACATGTGTACAGCAGAGAGCTGCTAAGATTAATCAATGAATGATTGACCGATTAATCAATAAAGACAGCTAATAATAGAAGGAAAGCAAATAACAAAGGGGGCACATAGGCATGTAAACAAACCCAGCATGGACCAACAAAAGCTGATAACAAACGGCTTAAAGGAGCAGTTCATGATTTCCAGTGGACACACAGCTGAGTAATTAGGAGCTACAGTTGTTATTGTGGAGACATGCTGTGTGTGTTTCCATCGGGGAGTCACGTCGTCCGTACAGATGTTCTCTTAATGAAAAGCTCTCACTTTGCTCTGCGGCTCAGAGGCTCAGTGGAATAATAAAGCAGCTCTACAGCCTCATCCGAAACAATGATGAAAGCTGCTCATGGATAACGAGGCTCACAATGAGCGCTCTGATTGGTCAGTGTTGAACGAGGGAAGGTGAACCATTGGCTGTTTACTTTAGAGTAGCTGGGATGTGGTTGGCTGTTGTCACGGAGCTGAAAAGTCTCACCAGAGAGAGCTTGTGCGTGTGCGTGTGCGTGTGCGTGTGCGTGTGCGTGTGTGTGTGTGTGTGTGTGTGTGTGTGTGTGTGTGTGTGTGTGTAAACTGGGAGTGGGTGACAGGATATTGGCAGCGGTGAAAGGGAAGTGTGTGTGTGTGTGTGTGTGTGTGTGTGTGTGTGTGTGTGTGTGTGTGTGTGTGTGTGTGTGTGTGTGTGTGTGTGTGTGTGTGTGTGTGTGTGTGTGTGTGTGTGTGTGTTGTTAAAGTGTTAAAAAGCAGAGGTCAGGGTTAGCACAGTGGGGTTTAATGCAGTCAGAGAAGGTGTGAAAGCTCACTCACTGTGGCTACATAGGTGTGAATGATGGGTGTTTGAATCATCACACACTCTGTAAACAAATTGGCACGCACACACGCACACACACACCCACACACCCACACACACGCACACATAACCACAAACGATAACTTTGTTCCACATTTATGCCTGCGTTATGATCAAAAGTTGCCCCCTGCCTGATTTAAGATTTAAAAAATCTGCATATTTATGGACTAATCATGATTTTTCTACCTTGTTGTTTCTTTGTGTTCTTGCTGTGAAGCTTTTTCGTGTGTGCACCCTGGGAAATTTCCAGAAAATTACCCTGAAATTTAACAAAGTTGCATATTCACACATGTTCCTCACAGTGTAGAGTTTACCGTGACGGATGTGAAAGGAGGATCTCTGGAGACAAGACTTTATTTAGATATGAAGCCGCTGTAGTCACCGTGTAATGTTTACAGGATATCTAAGATGAGGGAGGAAGCAGAGTCCAACACTTTCATGGTGCATTTAGTAACTTGACTGGAGTGTATAGAAATCTCAGTTTATGACATAAAATGTTTTTATTTCTTTAAAATTGTAAATTTACAGTTACCCAAAATGCATCAACAAAGCAAATCCTCATTAGAGAAGCTCAGAATGATGAACATTTGGTGCCTTAATTATAAAAAAATCAAACAATAGATCAGCTGTTGTGTCTTTGTTTTTAGACTGTTGTATAATAAAGGGACGTTGTATTCAGTTATCTAAAGAATTGCGTCATACAGATGTATCCGTACCCTTTGTTTTAGTTCACTGAACCACTCAATCAAAGAAGCATTGTGAGCGTGTATTTGTGTGCGCGCATGTATTTGTGTATGTGTGTGTCCTTTATATTAAATGCAATCTCATTAGTGAATCTGTAGGCCTGTGAAAATGACTGACAACCTCCATTGCGCCCTTTTAATCTCCTTTGTCTCCCTCATCACCTCCCCTCTGCCTGACCCTCCCCGCTCATAGCACAATCACTGAAATGGATTTGTGTGTATTTTTTGTGTAAGTTGCTTCTTTATCCTTGTTTCGTAGAACCCTGTGTGCGTCATCATAGCTACACCACAAACGTCCCTTCTTTCGTGCAGATGACGTTTCCACCTTTTTTTTTTTGAGGTTGAAACTGAGATTTTAAAGAATCACTGATCAGGATTTCCTGTCTCAAACTCCACATGCTGAGTGACGTCCTTCAAACATTTCAACATAAAAGTATTTCTGTGCTTTTTTTTTTTGTCATTGAAAAGATATTCGATCCTTAATTACAGTCTTGTATTCATTGCCCTTTTTAAAACTCGTACAGCCTTGTGTGGATTACTAGAGGAAATGTAAATCTCTCACATCTTCAGCTCGTCTCCGCCTGGCTGACACTCGATTAGGTGGTCGAGACGGAGGAGAGAGAGCGGAGCAGCTGCCGCCAGAGAGAAAACAATCAGCCAGTCGCACACTGGCCTGTAAGTGGATTTGGTGGCTGGAGGGAGGAGGGGAAGGGGGAGGGGAGACGGCGTCTGTGCTTCATGTCTAGATCGCCTTGTGGACTTGGTGTGTGTGTGTGTGATTAGATGTGCCTTTTGTTTTCAAGGAGCATGCATGTGTGTGTGTGTTGCCAGTTGATAGCAGTGATTTGGTCGTGCCAGCAATGTGTTGGACACTCATAGAGGTGTGTGTGTGTGTGTGTGTGTGTGTGTGTGTGTGTGAGATGAAATTTTAATGATCCATGTACAGAAATCTGGGTCGTTCCACCTACAAATTAATAAGATACGGTGAAATAAATAGACCGTTTTATCAGAATAATTTGACACAGTCTGCGTTTTTTAAAGGACAATGTGGGCGACTGAAGACACTAATGCGGAGACAGACTAAGTTGCGGTTATATTAGATACACTTCTACTGCCAAAACTGTGATTCATTAGAAGTTTGCAGTGTTTTTCAGCTGTGTTAAACATGTTCCTGCTTTTAGTTTACCCTCATTGATTTAAAAGGGCTGGACAAAGTGATAAAACAACTCCCTAGAGAGCCCCCTCCTCCAAAACAAGCATCATGTCGATTAAACACCTTTTGGAAACATTTTAATCAGATTACATTATAACCTCTATAGAAGGAAGGATCATGATAACAGTCCAACAATTTATGATACAGAGATTTTTTTGACGCTGCACAGACCTCTACAATACTCAGTCTCTGCATCTACCCTCTAAATTACTTGTACCTAGTGCTTTAAGTGGGCCAGTGCTCTCCAGTAGACTACCCCTTGGTGTACTGGGACATTTCAGCGTACAGGGACTTCTTACCAGCTGCCAGTACCCTTTCATGTCCCCCTCCATATTACAGTTTCTCTTGGCAATTCATAAAAGCACCTGACATAAATTACCCATGGTGCACTTGCATCCTTTCACAACGCTCAGCCGTCTGTTTTTTTTGCAGGAAAGTAGGGACAAATTAACGCAAACATGCAGGTCTCCACAGACGTCTTTGCACCACACACAAAAGCTGTACGTAGCTTCTATAGCCTGATGGAAAAATTGGATTGGAGCATGGTGATGCAGGGTTGAAGAGGTTCTTTGTTTGTGTGACACATTAAGGTAGATTTTTCAATAAATGTGCGTTAGGAAAATCAGCATTAACGTCTAGTATCTTTAACTGCAGCAGGACACAAGCAGTGAGAGCGTCTGTCTTGACCTTTATGTCAGTGTTTCTGTGACGCAGTGTGTATGTTTACATTTTACGGCCATGCTCAGTATCTGGAAATACGTGTGGAGTAGTGTGAGATTCAGAAATGGAGAAAATCACTGTTTTCTTGTTCTTTTGCTAGTTAATGCAGTTAACATTCTTCTTCTTCTGTTACTTAATGCGGTTAGCAAATAGCTTTAAGACGCTCTATAGCTACCGTCTGGTTGGAATACCGTATTACAATCAGGCGTTGGTAGAAACTGACATTTTTTTAAATGAGAAAATATTCAAAGTAACTCTTCGATTTCTACTAAGTGAACGAATATTCAAATACTCAAAAATAATTGCCCATCCCGAGAACATAATACTGTTGGTTTACTGATACCGGGAGCAGGATACACACGCCGACTAGTGAGCAAAAGGGGTCCCCGCTCTTTTCCTTTTTTTACTTAAAGCTCCTGTAAGAAAATGTCAATTTGTGGTGGTCTGAGCGCCCCCTGTGGACAAAAGATTACATCTTTTATCTTCACTGTTTTCATCTTGTGCATGTGTAAGTTGTGTTTTTAACAACACTGTTGACAAACTGTGAAAACAGGCTGTTGTGGCTGAGAGAAGTCAAACACTTTAACTGACATCAACCCCCCCATATTGATCTTAGACACAAAAAATAACCATATAGAAATAGTAAACCATTATGCTAATGCTCCTTTTTGCCTTTGAAGGTCATACAGAAGCATTCATGTTAATTTGAGTCTCTTTCTTACTCAACTAAACTCCTCCAAGGAGCTTAAAAGCACTCCTCGTACCTGTGACACCAACACCACGTATTATGATCCAGGCCCTTAAAAGTTATTCATTTTTCTTTTTCTCACCACTGATGCCAAAGATCCTGTAAATATGCCTTTTTTGATTTATACAACAGCTCTGGTGCGTATACACATAAGGGAATGAAAGTTGTGTTTGTTCTCTCTGTATTATCCCTTTACCAGGTGTGTACTGGGATAGCCTCAGAGCCCGAATAGAGAAAACAGATAGCAGTTTGAGAAACTGTGTTGGTGTTACGCTGCATTTGTTCTCCAATTGTTTCCCTTTTTGTGGTTGTAAAATAAAACAGAAGCATCAAATGTGAACTAGCTGTGTTTTCGCTCACATATGTCTGGTGTTGATCTGAAGTTTCATCACATTTTCATCAATAGCTGCTGCAGCTCACTGAGACTTGCTCTGTGGCTGGGTTTATCTTTGTTTGTGTGTGTGTATATGTGTGTGTGTTTATGTTTGCTAAACTCGGTGAGAGTTTGTGGTCGGTCTTCAAAAGAAGCGGAGAGAGCTCTGTTTCACTTTGTCACTCAACTCTCCTTTGATACCGTCAGTAAATCCACTCAGAGATAACACTTGCAAGACGTCAAGTTTCTGCAGTTATTCTTCATTTTCTGGATTTTCTGCGTGTCTCAGTTCAGAGCCAGAAAAGTCATGGGAACATGGCAGATTTGAAAGCATTAACTGTCATTCTGCAGTGATCAATGAGTAAAAAATACTTCACCTTGAGTGCATGACATTCAGACATCCCCAGTAACATGGCAAACATTCATCCAGGTGAAAAATGTACTTTGCCCAGAAAACATGGATGTTGCATGGTAGATGATTAACACTGCATGGTAAAAAATGTATCTTGCCGGATAGAAAATGTACACAGATCAGTCATAACACTATGCAAACTGACAGTGGTTATCTTGAGACTGTGGCACCTGTCTGTGGGTTGGATACATTAAGCAGCAAGTCCCATTTGTCCTTGAAGTTGAGGTCTGGAGGCAGAAAGAGTGAGAATTCCTGCATTTTTGACCAGAATTGGATTGTGAAGGCTAGATGACTGGGTCAGAGCTTTTATAAAACTGCAGCTCTTGTGGGGTGTTCCCTGTCTGTACCCGCCAAACAGTTCCACTGAAAGAAAACCAGCAAACTCCTCTGACAAAAAGAATCACAAATTGATTCACAGAAAGCTAAAAAATGTCTTCAAAAATTCCAAAGAAGAACATGGAAGAATAATTTGAACATAGATCAAAGTTTTATTCTGAAATTATTTTTTTCAGGAGTGATTTTATAAGCGGTGACAGATTTATCAAGCCAGATTTTAGCAGGGATACCAAAAGCCTGGAAGCCCTCACTCAGCAGGATGGCTCTCTATGCGACTAGTAAACCCTTATCAACTGAGAAGACCAGGTTCATAGGGGTTAGTAGTTCTTAGTAGGGGCCCTTAATATTCTGTGCATCCCTTTAATCTGAAAAAAAAAACCCTGTCATTTATTTTTCTTGCATGTCTGATCAGATCACATCAATTAGCTCCCACTGTCTTTAACTCTTTGTGCAGTTTGCTCCACACAAGCAAAGTGTGCATGTGTGTCTCCATGAAGCAGACTTCCTCTCGATTACACGTCTCATCAGTACCTGATTTATTGATGAAGCTCTGATCGTCTTACTTGTTACCGGAGCAGATTCACACACATCTTTTGTATTATTCATCCAAGCATGGTCAAGTGTGAAAATTCACAGAAAAGAGCTACGTGTGTCTTTATCTATCATATCATGCTGCTGATGATGATCCCAGTAAGTGTGTGTGTGTGTGTGTGTGTGTGTGACTGTCTTCAATCCTACCATGTTTTTTGAGACATGCCCCGAGGCGCGTCCTTGTGGGAGATGTGTTGGTCTAATGGCTGCATTCTTGGGACTAAATGGAGTGTACCTAATCCACATCATTGATATCCCCACACACACACTGACACACACGCACTGACAAAAACACACTGACACACACTCGTACAGGCTTCCCTCTGGGCCTCTGTGCAGGGAGCAGACGGGTGGCCATCTCTGCAGCTCTTCCCTCTTTTATAATGTCATCCTAAATGTGATGTGTTCAAATGCTAACCTAAAAATCTGACACCACAGGTCTCTCTGCAGTAAAAGTGTGCTTGAGCATCTCTGACATCCTCCAGCATGATCTGGCTGCGAGGATGTCACTGCGATATGACACCACTTTCTCTTTTTCTACCCTCCTCTTCCTCTTCTCTTCGGCCTTTCTTTTTTTTTTCAGGCTGACAGAAAACAGACGTTTGGTCTGCAGGCGACACAAGGATTTTAAAAACATCCTCTGAGCTGTGTGGAGGGTCAGCTGCAGTCTGTAATCTGAGGACTGAGAGAGATAGTGTAGTAGACATACTGTCGGTTTTGAGTCTCTGTTTCTGTGATGTAATCCTGAATGACTGTTCCTCGGTGTGATGGTTAGATCTAATCTGCAGGATTGGCCCATGATGGCTCCAGTCACTCATGTTAAACACTGCAAGTTTTCAAAATAAAAGCCTCTTCCTTGCTGCAGTAAGAATGTTTTTAAGTGAATCTCAGTTACATATATATATGGACAAACAAAGCTGGTGTAGCAGGAACGTATGGGGCTTTTATTTTGGTGATTTAATTCTTAGAATATTTGATCAGCTGTGTTTCTCAGTGTGTGGATTATCTCTCCCTGCTTGTCTGTTTGTATTAAGCCACTCAGGCTTTGTTGTCTCAACAAAGCCTTACTTCATGTTAGTCAAAGTCAAAGGTAGTCCCCTTTAAGCAGGTCTATGTGCTTTAATGAAAGGTTGAACCAGTCGTGCAGCCTGCACAGCCTGGTCATTACCTGCGCTTACACCACAGCCTCGACTCTCAGACCTGCACTTGACAGTTGTCTCCTCTGCTTGTTTTTGCCCCCTCCTCTGTCAGTCTGTCAGTCTATGTGAACAGGTCAGAGCCCCGCAGCAGCAGAGACAACAATGCAGCGTGTCAAGGAGGCTGGTAGCTAATTCAGTTCTTCTTTTAGGTTCACTCTCAGGTTTCTCAGGAGTCAGTGGTCAGAGCTCTTCTAGCCCAGAAACGGCAGGTTTAAAAAGAGGATGTGATGATCTTCTGCTGGTCTGTGTTTTCAAAATGACCATCACAGGAAATGATTCATGTGGAGGAGGCGAAGAGAAACGTCCAAGTGCTCTGTGGCTGAAAACTGAGAGGTGGAAGTGAAAGTCGTGTCCTGTTTCACCAGAGTGAAAAACAAGAACCTTGAAGCATCTTCCTCTTTCCCTAATTGGAGACTCATTTCCTTTTTGGATTTCAGGAGAAGAGGGAGGTGCCTTATTTCATCCAAATGAAAACCGAGAACCAAGATAAACCTCTACTATTGAGGGGGAGAGAGAGAGAGAGAGGGAGAGAGAGGATCAGACGATGTGAGGGGCTGCCAATGAATGTACGCAGCATTGTTGTTGTGTCCAGCCTGGTTTGATTCGCTGTAACTCAAGGCCTGGTGCAGACAATAGGTGTGGTCGAGGCAAACAATGCAGGCTTTTCCTCAAAAAACAAATCAAAACGTCACACGGACATTTCTTGGAAGCCGTCGCAGTAGTTAAATCTGTACAGTGAACAGCCTCTCTTAATGAAACACCTTGTGTTCTTGCTGCAGGGCCTGGTTCTACATGTTGTCACTTTGTGTACGGGGTCAGAGGTCAAGGCTGAGATGTTTTCCACCTCAGTGTTGGACTGAAGTGTTTACGATCCTGTAAACCGAGCCTGTCAGAGCGCAGACATCTGGTCAGGGCACATTCTTCTTATTTTTGTCCAGTGATCTCAGGTTTTTTGGACGACCCCCTCCTCTCCACTGCTATCCCCTCCCTCTCTTTTACAAACATGAACTCCGCCTCAGGTTGGATTAAGGCCCAGACAACAATAATACTAAACGTGGGGCTTAGAAATTCCTGCAGTCTCTCAGTGAGGGCGTAGGATGTGACTCTCTTACCAGGTAGATTCATCTGTGAGCAGATAATGATTTATACTCTGTTATTGTCTCGTCTTTTAGAAAGACATTCAGGCTCTCTACAGCTGTGAGGGACTTTATTTTTATGATGATCTTAAAGTGGAAAAAGTGGTATGTCTTACCTCTTTCCTGCTCTCTTTGTCCTTTATTTGTGTAGGCAGTGTTTTCTGACAAAATAAATCTATCTGTCTTTCTTTTCATTGCCAAATGTATCCCTTTATGAATCTTTGCAGGAGAAACTGTAATAAAAAGCATGCTCATCTGGCATCTACTCAGTATCAGTGGTTAGAAGCACTAAAAATCTTAACATAAACTGCTCTGTTCATTTCCTTATGGTCTGGTTTGCCTTCTTAGGTCATAAAGAGGCATCAATATTAATCTCACTCTGTTTCACAGGAGCTTTTAATGAATAAAGCTGCATCACGACTCTCTGGTCAGTGGTTTTTTAAGTGGGTCGACCTTGTAGATCTCAGACCTACGTCTTCACTCTTCCTCCGTCTGTCCTTGCTGACTTCAGAGAACATATTGGTTTCTCTTCCCGTCACTTGAATGACGCCATTTCTGAACAGCCGTGTACGTACGTTCAACCTCATGAGTCACTGTGACAGGAGCTGACCCCCCCTGAGCGTCTCTAATAGAAGATGTGCAGTTTGTCTGTTCCTCCCCTGGCTTTTTACACAGCATGTTCTCCTTTTAACGTCATCCTTCTTTTTACAGGTTTTTATAGTAGATGATTCTGTGTTTTGTAATGTTATCATTCGTCATCCAAAGGCTGTAAAAGCAACCGCAACCAGCTGTTTGAGTAGTTTCTGTGTAGCTGCAGTTATGTGGTTTATCTAGTACTACCAAGCGGCAACCTCCGGTCTAAAATTATGAGTCCAATGGGGAAGTGCTAAAAACTGCAGTTCATCTAGGATCCGCTTGAGGCTGGCTCCGGAAGTACTGGAAACCACATACACACCAATTCAAAAAAGCTGATCTTTACAGCAGAAATAAACATGTTTACAGCCTGGTACAAAAGACGAGTGTAGTCTGGATAGCTCATTTCTCGATCGACACAATGTACGGGGGGTGAATTTTTTCACAACGCGGTTATTTCAAAGATATTGAGGTCACAAGTCACTGCCGTAGACGTCCTCCTGCTGCGGACGATCTGGACTCCAGCTGATACGGACGTGCTGGACTCCAGCGGCAACAGCTTCTACTACTACTACTCGTCTCATCACCTCTCTCTCTTACTCCCCTCTATCTGTCTTTCCAGACCCAACTCGGTCAAGGCATGATGGCTGTCTAACATGAGTCTGGTTCTGCCTGAGGTTTCTGCCTGTTAAACGGAAGTTTTTCCTCGCCACTGTAACTAGCTAAATACTGCGATGTGCAATGCTCATGATGGATTAAGGTGGGGTCAGACTGAGTCTTACCCTGTCTTGAAGTTGGGTCTCTGTTCATAATTTGACATAGAGTGGTCTAGACCTGCTATGTTTGTAAAAGCGTCTTGAGATAACGTTTGTTGTGATTTGGCGCTATACAAATAAAGATTGATTGATTGATTGAAGTCTTCCATGAGAGGCACAGCTGACTTGATTGACAGGCGGGAACACTGTAGCTGTTGGCTAGGAGGCTCAAAGCCCACCTCTTAACATCACAATCACTCGACAGCAGCAATATGGCTCCCACCGACAATTGGCCTCAAAACAGCGCTTCAGAAACAGACGGGTGACGTTACAGATACCAAGTCCATATTTTATACAGTCTATGAGTACTACTTGTCAGTTTATAAAAGACCCATACATCCACATTTGATACAATATTTCATCATTGTGTTCATTTCATTGACATAATTTGTGTCCTAGGTAACTCATTAACCTGTTATCTGCTCTCCTTTTCAATTTGTTCTAAGCTAGCTCTACTTGCTTGTTGCATTCTATTTTTCTGGGATTGTTAAAATTCAAAACCAAGTCTGCCATTGTTGTTCCTTTTAAAGGTCAAAACAACGATCAAGTAAAGAAGAAACAGTGAGGACAAAGAAACTGGTTCTCCGACAGGCCGCACGTCATTTCTAGATCGTCTGACTTCTGCAGGGAGCTGCTGTCAAAGGCAGAGCCCGAAATGTGGGCGCAAACATGCAATTTGACATCCTCTTTCTGATGTCAAATTCCATCTGTTGCTGAAAAAACATGCCTCTGGTAATTCTTGTGGCACCCTTGTTTTGCTTCGCCTTCAGAGTCATGTTAAAGGACGCTTCCAATGAAGAGCTGCAGACCTCTTCATCACGAAGCCGTTTCGTCTCCAACCACAATGACTTCATCTTCCTTTTATATATACTTTTACAAAAGCACTTATGCAGAAATGCACGCACTGCTTTCTCACATGTCTGTCAGTCCACACCAAGCATGGCAACTGTAAATGTAAACCAGAAATGGCAGTCCCTGCAGGGAGGACGTTTCCCGGACCTAACCGTCACTTTACCTGTCACTCTACTCTACCTGTCACTCTTTATGCCTGATGCAAAAGCTTCTGCAAAGCATTCAGCGAACATCACAAAAGCCTGTAGCGTAGAGCGCCAGGTTTTGCATTTGCATGGACGAGTGTAATCCCCTGCTCTCCATGCAAAAACATGCACATCCTGCTGGTCGTGACATGTTTGCCTCTTCCTGGTCCAGCGTTGTGAGGGCCATTATTAGGGCCAGACTTGCTCTGCTTTGATCTTCCCCAAACTCCACTAACTCGCCATTCATTACAGCGCAGAAATAATGCATGGAGAGCTGTCGGTCTGCGAGCATTACTCAGCCTGAGCCCTTCACAGATGTAATTGGAAAGGAAGGAAAAAGCAGTTTTAAATTAAGGGTAAGAAGAGGATTACTTCATGTGGAGTCCTTTTATTGATCTGGATATTTTTGTAGTCAGACCGTCTCACGTCAGTCATAACCAGAGTGAGTCAGCAGGATAAAATAAGCTTTATTGTACTGTACTTTCTGATCTTTATGAACAGAATTAAATACAAATGTGTGTCAAATGATTCAGCCCACCCTGCCCTGCAGTCTCCTGTCATTCAGAGCTCTGCAGTGGAAACAAAAATCTGATTTTATTTTAGCATTGATTATTTGAAAATGAAAAATGTAGACCTCTAATGCACGAAAACCAAAAGGCTGATATTGATCGTTGTTCTGCAGACACAAATCCCAGCACAGAGCTGCAGGACGGACGGGAAATAGAGGTGGAAAGTGAAGGATCAATGAAGATGATGGAGCCATTAGTGACACTGTGACCCTGCTGAGGTTCGATTGTTTTTGTGGTAGTGTGTTTCAAAGTAGGACTGTTGATGTTGGGTAACCGTGCGGTGGTTACGGACAACACTGACGGTACATCTGTGGTCAATCTGTTGACATTGAAGAAGCATGTCACCGCGCTTTTGCATTTTTTAAAGGTGTCTGTTTTTCCTGCCTGCCTTATGAACTCCCTCTCTTCATTTATCATCATGTCCAGTAGTTACTCAGCAGGAGCTCTCCTGGATAATGTTCAGCTGACCCCATCTCCAGAGTCAAAATTGCAGGCAGATCATCTCTTCTCATTCGGGTGCACAAGTCTTGGGCAAAGCTGCTTAAATGCAGTAACACTCTGTGGGGTGTTTCTGTTGGCCTCGCTCAGAATGGGGGAGAGAAAAGTAGGACGGACATTTCCTTGGCTCAGACGTGCATCCTACTTTATTCTGTAACAGCAGGAGAAGAGCAAGAATATTAGGTGCAATTAGTATGAAAACTTCATAACATTTTGGAAATTTTTGAAACAAAAAAGTTATTCCTGGACCAAACTTTGCAAAGATACGACGTCAGCCATGTTTTTTTTTAAACAAATAATGCCAGGTCGATGTTTTACTTCTACACGTGTTGCAATTTTGCTTCAAGAATGAAACCCATGTCACCTTTGGAGGGTTCTCAAAGGGTGTCTGTTAGTTCAGATTGACATTTCTTATGTTATTAGCATTGTCACCAAGTTTTATTCAATCAGTGTACCCAGAGGATGAACCCTGATAAAGTCTCTCATCACTTGGTATTTTTCAGAATGCTGAATCTTTGGTTTTATGCTAAATGTCACAACGACTATGAGCTGGATTGTCCTTATTTTGGGGCAGCGATGCATGCTCCCCAGAGGATAAATTATGACTGTAATGATTAGTCTGAAATCTTGACTTTTCATTAAATTCCCCCTCTTAGGTCTGTCTTGGTCGGTAGGTCTGCAACATAATGCAAAAGAAGGTTTTCCCTCTGAGGTCCCCAAACTAAATCTGGAAAAGATCAATGACAATCATTTATTAGAATCAATAAAATGCAAAACAATAACAAGAACTGAAGCAAATGATGATTCTGCTGCTTCTTGTCCAACAAAGGCTTGAAGGAAACAGAAAAACCTCATGCTTTAAACCCTAACAAAATACTCTAGATCACAAGTTGCATGTAGCTAAGTCCTGCAGGTCAGGATCGTACCTCGGCAGTAGCCTCTGTACATGGAGCGCATGATTTAACCTCTGAGCCAGATGGAAGGATGTTGACGTTGGACCAATCCAATAGCTTCAACCTCCATTACTGACCCACAGCTTGAATTTGTCCTGGTCTTTTGTTTATGACTCAATATTCAGTCAGTCTCAGCTGTTCTTTCAGTTTGTGCTCAGCGACAGACGTTGCATGGCTGCGTCCGAAACAACGAGGGCTTAATCCTAAGAATTACCTCGTGTCATTGTTGTCATTTATTACATGCTGCTGTGACAGAGAGAGCCTCTCAGAGCTGCCTTTGTAAGTGTCTTGTTAGCAACACGACTCTTCTGTTCCATAAATATCTGCAGCAGGAAACTGATACAGAATGAGCTTTCTGTTCTCTGTGCAATCACTGGTTCAAAGCAGGGGGTCCATCGCTGTTATTATGATTCAACAAGTCAGCTGTACTGCTGAAATGAGAAATACACAGAGAAGCCTCTTTTTGCTGATCTGCTCTTCCTGTTTAGAAAGAATATTTCATCATCTCTCAGCTATTTTAGTGTAGATTTGGCCTAAATCAGTTTTGTAGCTTTGTTGATTTACAAAATCTCACACGTGGGATTTCTTGCTCATGATTGGTCAAAAGAGTGGTATGTTATTTGATTGATTACATTAAATAACAATGTGCACATAAAAAAACCCCTCATAGAACCAGTCGGTGTGTCTGTTTGAGGCTCAGCTCCATGCAGGTTGAACCTCAGGCAGAAAAGCTGCAGGACACACCCAACCACCCAGCAGGCGAGGTCGACATTTTCTCTCTGCTCACGGGCTCGGATCAATAACCACACGCTGTTCATCACTTATAGAGTCATCTGTGTCCCACAGGGGGTTTGTTAGCTGCACGCTGAGACAGAGTGGAGCAGAGAGGCAGAGAAAACTCACTTCTTTTTACATTCTGGACAGTTTTAGCAACATTAAGAAGCTGGTTTAAGTCATTTTGACACCTGTTTGATGATGAAAAGGAGTAAAAAATAGATCCCTGAGCAAAGCGATGTGACATACTGGTTGATCCTGACGCCCTGTTCCACTTTCGTTTGTGTCACTCATGTGGACGTGAACAAGCTGATCGTGATTCCTGAAGTTTCATAAAGTACCAGTTCGATATTTCCTTGTTTTACTGGAAAAACATCATGGTTGGACGTGCTGACAGTGTTCAGAAAGAAAATGTTACCTGATTTTTTTTTTTTGCTTTCTGGCTCAACAGGACTTGTCAGCTCATTTTTCAAACAGAGATAGTGGTGCTCTAACAACATCTGAGACTGAAGCTTTGCGTGTCAACTTCTGTTGACTTCAGTGGCGATCCTTGTCTTCTTTTTATCGTTGTGTAAATGTTAGAAGATAGACGGCACTCCTTCATCTCCGGCGTCTCCAGCTGCTCTCCTGATATCTGATAATGTTGAGCTTTTTAATGGTGAAATAATAGCAGTGTATATTTCATGAATGCAGTGTGGACAAGCAGCATCCATTGCAATGTGATGTAATATGATTCTCTAGGATATACAACACAATATCTGATGCTTGCATGCAGTAAGGACACGGTGAAACTTAATGTGCTTGAAGGACAGATGTTCGCATCTCTAGTTCCTTAAAACCATGTAAGAATGTTATTTTAAGAGGATTTAACATTTTCTAGATATGCAATTGTTACTCGCACCACTTTTGCTTCATGCATGTTATGTGGAAAATGTCTCATTATGACAAACCCTGACAAAATATACTCTTCTCCCCTCAGTTCCAGGTGTTTTACAGTATTATTCAGCTCTTCTTCAGGGTTTTAGGATTTCAAATATCTTTTATCAGTCAGATCGTCGCCTGTTATGTTCTCACAGTCTGTTCTGCTATCCTGTTATAAGAAAAAAACAAATAAACAAAAACAAGGGATGATTGAATGACAGCTGTATCTGCTTCATGTCATGCAGTTTGAAAGAAGGGATTACAAAGAGACAGAAAGGAGAGATAAATGAGATAAAGACATTCATGTGAACCCGTTTTATCGTCCTTTTAACCCCCATTTTAGATGGAGGAATAGAGCCGCCTGCTCCACAGAAAAACACACTGCTATCACATTCAGAGCATCCAAGATACAAATGGCACTTAATGAATTCAATAAGCCTGTTACCATGGCAACAGAGATGCTGAGATGATGACTGATTGTGGTGAAGAGGGGGGCGGGTCCTCAATCAATACAGCTCCCAGCAGCCCAGAGGTCTTTTTTCTGACAGTGGAGCTCCATTAGTGTGTGTGTGTGTGTGTGTGTGTGTGTGTGTGTGTGTGTGTGTGTGTGTGTGTGTGTGTGTGTGTGTGTGTGTGTGTGTGTGTGTGTGTGTGTGTGTGTGTGTGTGTGTGTGTGTGTGTGTGTGTGTGTGTGTGTGTGTGTGTGTGTGTGTGTGTGTGTGTGTGTGTGTGTGTGTGTGTGGACCTCCCAGTGCCAGGAGGAGGATGGTGCAGGTCGAGGTGATGTCATCCTCCGTAAGGGGGAAAGTAACAGTGTGTAGAGGATGGGGAAGGGGTTCTGCATCATGTCTTTAACACACACACACACACACACACACACACACACACACACACACGCTATCTATGCTCTGACCTTTGGTGATGTTTGCCGTGTAAAGACATAAGACATCGTCTCCTGTGTTTCCTCTCCCTCATTTATCCTCTGCTTGTTTCCTTTTTCCCCCTACCTTCTCTCATCCTTAGGTTTCCTTATCTCCTCACCTTCTTATCTCCTTGTTTCCTTTTTTCTGTTTTTATGAAATACATCACATTTATTTCATGTTATCTTGTCATACAGGTTTTCAATCTTGCCTTATTGCTGCACATTTTGAAGAGAAGTACTTCCATTAACGTCTTCATCTCCCAATTTCTTCCTAAAAAATGTGACAGCATTTGGAAGAGCTGTTGGTGGCATGAGACATCTTTAATCCTGAGAGTTTTATTTAGCCACTTTTTCAGTTCAGAAATTGAGACTTGCACGTGTTTTTTTTGCCACACTCACTCACACACACACACACAGAGCTGAGCTGAATGACTCGGCACTCTGTCTCGTTGTGCAGTGTGCACGGTTTCTGGCAGATGTTTGTGTCTGTGTGGGCTCAGTTCCTGTGAGCTCTGCTGGCCTGCTGGAATTCAGGAATTCACACACACACACACACACACACACACACACACACACACACACACACAGACGCACACACGCACACACGCACACACGCACACACACAAGGCATTTATTATTTAGCTTTTTTAATACTTGAACTTTAACTTTCCAGTGAAAGTTGCATGAACACAGTTTCTGTTTTCCAGTAAAAGTCAAAGCGTCACTTTCACACTCAGAGTGAAAGCTGCAGTAGGAGCTCAGTCTGAAGTCTGAAGAGCTCAGTGGAACTCGAAAACAAGTTTTCAAACTATTCCTGAAAGAGAAAGTGCTTATACTTGTTTCAGAGGAAAAACAGCCTCCATAGAGGACTAGACCTTGGGTGATTGCTGAAAACCGGCACACTAAAAGGAAGATTATAATCACTGAGACGACAGGGGAACTGTTGTGCCCTTTTCAAACAGCAGAGGGTGCTATGTGCCTTTGACTTGTCCTGTCCTACGTCATAACGTCTCTAACATCTGTAGCTGAATAGAGGTGTACAGACATGCCGACAGCTGGTTAAATTTTTGCAGTCAAGGATGTACCGTCAGGGATTTCCACATTTCGATGACACCCTGGCTTCTCAACAAACTATACTTACCGGGCATTTTAGCAGTTTCCTGTATTTTCATGATAAATGGTGGAAAATCTCTTACTTGCTGTCTCTCTCTCTCTACTTCCGGTGCAAGTAGTTTCCTTACACCTAAAAATAGAGACACACAGCAACAAAACACATTGCTCAGACAGTGGAAGGGCTTAGGTTGGTCCAGGAGTCATAAATAACATTGAGAACCAAGGATCATAATTTGATCATATCGTATCGTCTCGTATCGTATTGTCTCGTATCGTATTGTGACGTGTCGTATTGTATCCAATCGTATTGTGTCATGTCGTGTTGTATCGTATCCAATCTTGTGGTGAGCAGATTGTATTGTTACACCTAACCTCATACTGATATAGGAAGAGATAACAGTGAAATGGATATAGTGAGAGACACTTTTGGATATCCCTCCTCAAACATTGTGTTCTAACAATCGGTTTTTGCATGAAGGACAACAAAACTTGCTTTTCAGGAGGAAATCCTGCATTCCAACACACCTGGCCCATCTCCTTATCATAATTGTCAGTTTGTACTTTTCAGAAATGCACTAGAGTTTTCCAACATCAGTAGGTTTTTGAG
Source organism: Notolabrus celidotus (assembly GCF_009762535.1). Classification (NCBI taxonomy): domain Eukaryota; kingdom Metazoa; phylum Chordata; class Actinopteri; order Labriformes; family Labridae; genus Notolabrus; species Notolabrus celidotus. The sequence continues at coordinate 29,883,258 of NC_048277.1, read as the reverse complement.
TGGGGGTGGCAGGGTCTCAGAAACTGCAATAATTCAGAAACAACTTCTTTTGAGCCGTACCGAAGCTTTTCAGGAAACTTGTGCACAAATTTCAAGAGTTTTTGTTTCAACACATCACAAATCTACATCTTCAACCCTTTATTTTTTTTATTTTACAGCGTTACAGTCTTAGAATTTGGTGTAGGATTTAAATTTGCGGCTTTTTGATCACAAATGTCTGAACCTTTAAATACGTAGCTTAAAATAAAGAAAGGAAACAGTAGACTGCTTGTAGCAAAGGAAGAGTGACTGTTTGGTAACAGGGTTTAAAAGATACCATGAGCTAGAGTCTTTTTGATCAAATACTAAACAGAAAGGGTACTTTATTTTTGTACTTAATTTTAAAAAGGTTTATATACTTTTAAAGAATATCTCAAAAGCTTTAACATCTTCTACTGAACACCTATTAGAAAAAAACTCAGGTGACAGTTGGACTTCCAGACTTTCCTAATACCAGCTGCATGCAAATCACGCACACACAACCACACACATTGATGACGAGATATGTGAGCACAAGGTGTGGTGTCCGTCTGATCCGGTGCTTTTGGAAGTGTGTAGGTGTGTAACTGTGTGTGTGTGTGTGTGTGTGCGGACTAAACCTCAGGAACTACTGTCGAGCAGCAGCAGCCAGTGGTGAGGAATAAACCACAGGGAGTTTAAATATGCCTGTAATCCCTGAATGATCCTCTCTGATGAGTGATCAGGGGAGGGAGCGAGTGTGTGTGGACTGTGGAGGTAGAAAAGAATTACTGTGCGAGTAACAGCTCTGAGTCTAGTTTAACCATGTCGTTCCCATCTCACTTATTTAACATCCCTTAGTTTAAGAAGTACAGAAAACCTTCAGTTTTTGGTACAAGGAAGTAAACACACTGCCTTTGTCAAATGAGGTGAATTAGTGTGTTTATGTGTGTGTTAGCAATGTGGAGGAATGCTGAGGTTTGTGTTTATTGCTGTTAAAGTGGTGAGAAGTGACTGTGGGAGAGGAGGGGGTGTTTACCAGCCAGACTCTGCAGACCTGCACGTCGAGTTGATCTTCTCACCTTCTTCTGTTTAATGTCTTGGATGTTTGCCTGTCACTGGAAGCTTTCTCAGTTTTTCTATGAGCTTACCAACTCTCTGTCTCCGCTAATGCATTTGTTTAAGAGGAAGTTCTTCACTGCAAGTTAACTACTGAGCTGCTATACTATCAGATTGTATTCTCTGTCTTTGCCAAAGAACGATCTAGAGATCTCTTCTCGCTGCACCATCCTGGAACCCTGCTAAAGCCAGTGTTTTCTTCATGTCTGCTTTCTTCTTGCTCTTTCCTTCAGCTCCTTGTGTTATTTCAATCAGGAGAGACACAGTTTAAAGATTAAAGCTTATTTATTACAACTTAATTAATAATGAAACTTGACAGAAATCTTTGGCGTAAGGACTGGGGATATTTTGTGAGCGTAGGATGTGTGAATTTGGCAGCAGAAGAAATCCCCCTAGAGTCCGGACACTGGTGGTGGTGGTTGATGAATCCTAGGAATTGAAGACTTGTGGAGACCAGGTGGAGATGGGGAGGTGGAGGGGTGCGCACCATCAATGCAAGAGGGAACTAGCAGGAGAGAGAGACACATTTAAAAAGACAGCAGAAAGTTGACGATAAGGGCGTGCCACTGAGCTATTGGATGACAGCCGCCGCTGATTAACCAATGACAGCTCCAGAGCGTGCAGCTGGAAGCGGGTGAGCTATTGAACGAGGGAGAGAAGAGTTAAACAACTGCTGTGATTGCCTAGTCTTCCTGTCTGAACTTTCACTAGAGCTACATTTAACATTCCTCACTCTTTTTCATCCCCTCATCTTCCTTTCTCTGATATTGACTGATCAGCCATTAATCATGAATCTGTCGTTTTCAACTCCCCAGATAAATTTAGAGCAATATCAAAAATACCATTCATGCTTATGCTAATGATGCTGATGATTACATGTGGCTTTACATGTGGCATGAAACATGCAGCTCGTATGTGTCATGAGTCTGAGATCTGCACAGAATGAGATGAAGTTGAGATGACTGACTGGCTACTGATCACAGCCGATCAGGCTGATTCTGGTCACCAGCCAGCATCTCCAGCTCTTTCTACTATCTCTCTGCACTCTGTCAGACTCTTTAAATATTAATGTGTATCTGGTACACGCTCTGTTTTCTAACATTAGCAGCTTCCCTCCACCTGACTGATGGCTGGGAATGGTGCTGACCCGTGGTTGAACCTGTCCAGCAGTCAAATGACTGGCACGCTCTCATTAAGACGTCCACTACTCTTTCAATCTCTCTCCATATGAAGCAGTACGCTCATTGCTGCAAACGTCAGCTCCCGGCTTTATCTCAGTACGCTGTCAGCACTTCAGATTCAACCGTGTCAAAACAAGACATAACAGACGTTTAGCTCCCTCTTCTTCACCACCTCTTCTTTGTTTGTCGTCTTTCCACAACTCTTCCCTTCCTCTCATCTCATTTAGCCTCCTTCTTTCCTCTCGGTGTCTGCCTTGTCTCACTTTCCAGCTTCATCCATCATCACCAAAAACTCCCACAGCATTAGTTTCATCTGTAAATGCCGAACAAACAGTATTAAAGTCATGTTTTTTAGTACTTGATGTGTAATAGCCGTCCAGTTCCTGCCTGAATGACCTCAACGCATGCAGCTGTTCAAGGAAAATGCCAGTAAAGTTTTTTTTCCAATCTCTCCAAATATTCTCAGCCGCAACACCGCAGCTCCACACATGTGATTTGTCAGAGCCTCAGCTGGAATGTAACCTTGGCTTCTCACTCTGACCTTTGACCCTTAAAGACCATCCATCAGCCCCCCCACCCCTGATCCGTCAGACGGTTCATCGCAACCTCTCAGCTACTCCTGACGTCTCCTGCTGTCCAGTTTGCTGGCTCGTAAAGTCTCAGCAGACGGGCCACTGAAATCAGGCCGAAAGGTTAATTTTCTCCGAACTCATCCAGTGATTTTCTGCTCAGCTCTGGTGGGAATTGAACAGGGTCTCACTTTAACTCTGTGCTGGATATGGACACAGATTAAAGACAGAACAATAAAAGCAGAGGGGGAGTTCAAATTGCTGTATTCCCGAGTTTGGGGGGAAAAATGTCATTACCAGAAGTAGGGATTTAGTTTCCCCTCTTATCCCTTAAACTGCTAATCCTTAATATCCTTTTATTTTGGTGACATCTGGGTTGTTTTTGAATGGAATTTCCCACGGATCATTTGTGCATCTGAGAAAATTTTACCATACTCAGACGCGGCTCTTGTGATTTGGGGGTCCCAGGCAAGGGCCAACACAAGGTCTGGCCCCATTTATTGTAACACAATCATAACTAGTGAACTAATATATTGGTGGTACAGTAATGTCACCCGATGTGCATTATGCTTTTACCTCTAGGGTTTTAAGATCTTTGGGAGCGGACTTGTCCGAATGGTTAAGTTGCGCGCCCATGAAGCGGTTGGCCTGGGTTTGAATCCAGCCTGTGGCCTCTCTCCCACATGTCACTCCCCCATGCTCTCCCTGTTTTCTACACGATCCACTGTCCTCTCCTCTATAATAAAGCCCAACAAATATAACTTAAAAAAGGAGTTAAAGATCTTCGTTTGTGACAAACTAAAATCTTGTTTAAAAATGGACAGAACAACAGCTGTCTCCAGTGAAGCCAAAACTTTGAGAGCTCCCCCTGGTGGCCCACAACAGATGGAACATGGGTCAAACTAGAAAATGCCAATGCACATGAAATAATTTATCCTCAGACATGCTTTCTGTCATAGCAGGTAGTTTTCAAGCCTGATTTATAGGGAAATGTTCATATTTTAATTAAGTTGAGTTTTGATTAGTTATTAAATGCTAAAAAGAGGGGATGTGATGTCATGATTGACAGCTCTGTAGACGAATGAGGGCTCCTGCATTATCTTTGCCAGAGTAGCAGAATAGAGGAGGGACAGTGAGAGAAAGCATACCTAACACTAACACAAGAGTCAGTGAACATCTGCTTCAGAGCAACCTGAGAATCTGTTCTGCTGTGGATCGTACCCACCAGGAGGATCTTTTGTGTTTCATCAGATAAGGTGTGACGTCAGTCCTGCAGGGTCAACTCACCAGATCACCTCTCTGTATAGTGAAGAGAGACATTTTTCTGTCGCCATGTTGTTTTCATCTGGACAGCGAATACATCAAAGATTGTGGATGGAAGTGTTGTTCTCTTTTTAGCCGGCCAGCTGTATGACAGTGTGACTTTGTTCATTCTAACGTACACATGATCTCACACACTCCTGCTGAGATTTTATTATTGATTAAAAACTTCAGAGCAGCACAGCTGTGCCCACGTAGAAGCCTTCAGGTCTTTTGTGTCTTCATTGGTATTGTACTTAATTTGAAAGAGGACGGCCGACCTCTAACAAAAGGACCCCACCAGACAGCACAAACACACCATCAATGCTTACTGTATTTGCATTTCTGCATAATAGACTTGAACTACGACCTTTTACCTTCATGAACAGCTCATTAGTGCCCTCATGTATCAGTCCCGGGGGGCATAGTTTTTCCAATCTTGTGTACTCTCTGTCATCTTTGTCTGTTCTTCAGGTCTGGTTTCTCTGCCTCTGCTCTCTTTCATCCCTCGCAGTTCACCGCTTTGTTTCTCACAGACACCCAGCTGTCTATTTCCTCTCTGTGTGTCTGTCTGGTGGAGGTGGGCTGCTGCAGACTGCTGTAGGTGGTCAGGATCACTCCAGACAAGCAGGAGGGAAAGAGAGAGGAGGGTCTGTCTGGGGCGCTTGGAGGACGGCTGGCTGGCTCATCCTTCATGTTTCTCTCTCTTTCTCTCTCTCTCTCTCTCTGTCTAGCACATGCACTTAGCTGTGGAGAAAACATTTAGAATGAGCACAGGATTCAATTAAGAGAAACCTTCAAGGGCTGTTGAAGACATTTTTATCTATGTAATACCGCAGGAAAGTCAGGAATTATATAACTGTTGTTAAAGGACGTTTCAGATCCTGTCCAGCCTGTGGACCGTAGTTCCCGGTAAGACATATTTTAAAAAATATGTAGCTTTTTAATGTTGATTTGAAATATCTAGAACAAAAAATGGGGAGAAGAGGAAAAGGATAAGTGCAATGACTCAGAAAAGTAAGCTTACCGAAGGGAGTTGGACAACTTTTGTTTTGACTGTTGGGGATTAAGTCTTCACGGTCGTGGTCTGGGTTTTCGACCCACATTTAAACCAAAGCCTTGTTTTGGGTTGTGATCCATCTTCTTGTGGCTCCACACTGAGGTATATTAATGGTTTAACAATCTATGTTTGTGTTTAAAATGCACGGTCTGTGGACAATTGGGAATCCCATTGAGATTAGATCCCTTAGAAATGAATACTTACACTTTATGTCTGTACTTAGGTGTGCAACAGTCCAGTATCACAGGCTCTAGCACCCAGATCGGACCAGTATTACAATCAACTTACAATGATCAAAGTGCTGTTTCTCATAAGATGATTTGAATGAATTAAATAGCCTTAACAGTTAAAAAATAACAGAAAGGGGCACCGTTGGCCTAATAGTCTAAGCGCACGCCCCATATACGGAGGCTGTGGTACTCACAGGGCAGTCGTAGGTTCGACTCACAGCCTTGACCATGTGCTGCATGTCTCCCTGCACTCTCTGCTCCCTGCATTTCCTGTCTCTCTTCAGCTGTCCTGCCCTTTAAAGCCGAAAATGCCCAGAAATATGACCTAAAAAAAATAAATAAATAACAGAATAGTCCATACTGTGTGATACTTTTAGTTAGAAAGACGGGATAGCAATATGTTTTTGCCATAACAGGACAGATATTGCTTTTTCATGAAGTTCTATTGAACTCCACGTAATAGTCATAATACTGACACAGCCTTGAACACATCATAATGTAACCTTATGTCAGCATGTTTGATTTGCCAACTTGGTTTTATCCTGCGATTCCAGCACGGATTTCAACATGGGATAACTATTTTAAACTTATGTGGCTTGCACATAACCTGCTTGCAGAGTAGGAGGAGAGAGATGACTGCCCCGCAGCAGAAGCAGCAGCCTGAGTTTTTCCAGCTTGAAGCTAGTGATGATGTGCTTGGCCATGGAGGCTCTGTTCCCCACTTGCATCAAACTATTTTGCATCATAAACTGCACTTTGCTCTCTCCCTATCCTCTGCTTTGGTAAAATGTAGTCAGTCTTTTGATCACTTTGCACATGCAGCCATCCTTGCAAGCATCTCACCACCAGACATCTCCTATGTGTCGTTTAATACCTGTCGGCTGATGATTCAATTTTATCAAAATCTTTTTTCAGGCAATTTATGTATATACAGTACGTGCATCAAAGACTTGATTAAAATATTGTGACTTGACTCAAGATATAACAGTACATCATAGGACCCACGAGACTCTATAGCAGAATCAATAAGCCTGAACCTCATTGATTTTCAGGTTTTGAAAATGTGGAGCTGGGTCCTTAATAGAGCTGAGTTTCGATCCCCGTCCCTACCAACACTGCTACAGTAGAAACAAAGGCATGCACTCATTTGAAATCGTGTACGCCATCTCAAATAATGATAAAAGAAATCTGAATAAATTTTCAGATCATGACAGAATATCAACCCTATAATTAAATGATGTTACCCTATAAACAAGGAACCTTCCAAACAAACAAAAGCTGGGTACTCATCTGAGTAGTAGGAATGTAAAAACATAATTATATAATATGTTGTAACATTAATTAACTTAAATTGTTCTAGTTTGGCAGTATTTGGATGTCTTCCTTTAAAGCACAGTTTAATAAGATGAACACTCTTCATAACCTTATCTCGGTAGCATCAAAGATGGACGGTTTCATGTATCAGCACTAAAATCTACATCCATTTAGTGTAGTTCTGCAATCAGTGAAATACTTACCGGTACTTTACAGTCTATCTTTTTGAACATTTGAAGCTTTGTAGTCTATGAAACTGGACTGAGTGTGTGTATGTGTGTGTCTAAAGAGAGAGGGAGAATGGAGTGCTGTGTTCACTATCAACAGGGAAGTGGTGAATTACACCATTGTGCTCTCATTACAGCCACTTTTGTGTGGAAGGTGGCAGCTGTTAATCTTGGCACACGGCTAGAGCCTTTGGATTATCACATGAGTACACTCTCATACACACACTCGCACACACATACACACACAGGGTTTGTGGCTCTGATAAGCTGGCTGGTAGCCTTTAAATTCATGAAGCAGCTACTGTTCCTCATTGTTTTGAATGTCTATCACTTCTTGTCTCTGTCTTTGACTCGTATCATGCTCCTCTTTTGTGGCGTTGGTGATAGTCGTTTCCTTTACAACCTGAAACAGAAAGTCTATTGAGTGGTCGTACTCTGTCATGGGACAGATGAAATCGACATGACTCTACTGACCCTGTTGTGGCTCAATGTACTGGAAATGCCCGAGGCTGTGAGGACACGTTGTGATGTTTGAAATCTTTTTCTGTTCCTTTGCTTCCATGTTTAACCTCTCCCATCTTCTCTCTGTTCTCTTCCAGTTGGGATGTCCTGAGTCAGTCCTCCTGGCCCAGAGAGCGGTGTGCTGATGGGACCTGCTGCGCCACCATGAGCTTACAAGATGGCGGCTGCAGCTACGCCAGCAGCGCCAACATGGCCACCGCTTGTGGCAGCATGCGGCGGCGCCTGGAGGACCAGGACTTCAGCCTGCGGGTCTATCCAGGAGCCCTGGCTGAGGGAACCATCTACTGCCCCGTCAGCGCCCGCAAGAACACCACGGCTGCTGAAGCCATCGACTCCCTCATCCAACGCTTATGCCTGGAGCGGACCAAATGCTACGTCTTGGCTGAGGTAAAGGAGTTTGGCGGGGAGGAATGGATCCTGAACCCCTGCGACTGCCCCGTTCAGCGGATGATGCTGTGGCCTCGGACTGCCCTGGAGAACCGCAGTGGGCTGGGCAGCGGCGAGGACTACCGCTTCCTCCTGCGGGAAAAGAACCTGGATGGATCTATTCATTATGGCGGCAGCCTGCAGATGTGGCTACGGGTGACTGAGGAGCGCAGACGCATGGTGGAACGGGGTTTCCTCCCTCAGCCTGCAGGGAGCGACCCTCCGTCCGACCTCTGCGCTCTCCCGGAGCTAACTGAGCGTGCCATTTTGGAAAGCCTTCGAGCACGTTTCCGCCAGGAGAAGATCTACACATACATTGGGAGTATTCTTATTGTAGTTAACCCTTTTCAGTTCCTGCCAATCTACAATCCTAAATATGTCAAATTATACGACAACCACGCATTAGGGAAGCTGGAGCCCCATATTTATGCTGTGGCAGATGTGGCTTATCATGCAATGCTACAGCGAAGGAAGAACCAGTGCATAGTCATCTCTGGTGAGAGCGGGTCGGGGAAGACCCAGAGCACTAACTTCCTCATTCATCATCTGACGGCACTCAGCCAGAAGGGATTCGCCAGCGGGGTGGAGCAGATCATCCTGGGAGCCGGGCCTGTGCTGGAGGTAAGGAACTCACCTGACAATCATGTTGTATAGAGAGAATGATACAGAGGATGTGGTTCTGCTCTCCTAGTCTAAAATCTGTTGGTTTTTCTGGTAGGTGTCTTGAAGTCTTAACAGTAAATTTGAATGAAACTTGGTTTTGACAAAAGAACAGAGGACTTCATTGTTGTGGTCTTCTTTCCCACCACTTCTAAATACAAATTCCCAAAGTTATGAGAAAGTTGTTTGATGATGAATGCCAACCTTCACTATCACTCCTAGTTTAGGAATATTCCTCAGGGCCCATGTTGGTGAAGGGCCCTCAGACTCTTCATACCTTCCCTTGTCCATACGGTGCCACTGGCCATTTAAAAACTGTTGTATTTGTAGGTTGAGCTGTATTCCCTACCCCTAAGCCAAGCTGAGAGTGATCCATATAGACTGAATGACACACCTCAGTTTTAGAAAGGAGGTGACAAAAGCCTGATGAAGTCTGAAGAGGAGTCAGTAGGTCATTTCTCTGGTGTTGGAATGTCAGCTCATGAAACGTGGCATGAAAAGGATTACAGAAATATTGAACGAAACTGGAATCCCTTGACATACAGAGGGACCTATATTTAGCCCCTGCTTTAGCACATATGACTCTTATGTGTATGATTTGACCCAGAAACTGGGTTTTCCACAGCTCCCAATCTCTGTGTTGATGGAAAAGAAAAATCTAATGGAATGTCACCTAATCCGCTCTGGATTATAGATCAATGAAGGATTATGGATTATGGAATTTCATTGGGAATTTCATGTTTTGGGAAGGTCTCCTGAAGGGCAACATGATCTTTATAGACTTATAGATATGACTCAGTGGGCTTTGTGTTTCTCAATGGTTTGTTGTTTTCTGGCAGCCATTTTGTTCTGCACGCACACAGCTTCCTGTCAGAACGTATGGGGATGTCATGTCAACACACAGCTGTGCATGTTGACACCATGTGAGTCCCATGTGGAGGTTTGTACAGTAAAACTTGGCTGTTGTATGCTCGGGTGGATATACAGTCTGTCATCTGGAAATCATGAATCACCTTTAGACCTCCTAGCGTCTTCTGGGGTAGAAACATGTGCATGCAGCTGCTCACTCTTTTCACGTAAAGAAGAAATGCTCTTAGAGTCTTTCTAAAACCATCATTTTACAAAGAATGTCCTGCAGATAGAAGCTTTGGAGGCACAAAGCTGTCGTGTGACCACAGCTATGCCATTTATCCTAAGAATCTCTTTCAAACCAACAAATAAGGCATGTGTTACACGTGTCAGAAATGATAAATGTTTTTTGTCCGTGTGCTCCGCATAGCTGTGGTTGAACCTTGCCGTCACGTGTGCAAGGTTGCACTTCTCTGTAGGTGATGATTTGACACTAGTGACTGAATACCTGTCAGAGCTCGGGTGCCAGAGGCGACGGCGTTGGGAGGACTGTAAAGGCTTGTTTTTGATAATAACACGGATAGAGGAACATCACTCTCTGAGGAACTGGATACAGTACGTGGTAGCTTTGTGTGGGTGCATGACTGTGTCCCATGTTATCACTTCCCCATCAATCACCTGTCTGACCGAGGTGTGAGAAACAAGGTGGTGGTTTGAATGTCACAGAGACAAACACGCAGAGGCCAGGAGGACTCCATCTTTCTGTTCCAGTTTCTTATTTTACTGGTCTTGTGTTCTTGTTGATAAGGTCACTTTAAATTTGTAGGAAACATAACATCACGAATGTGGCAGTTTGAAAAACACAGTTTCTAATATCTTTAGAGTAAGAATAAATCTTAAATTAGACAAATTGGGGCAACATGGTTAGCTTAGCTTCTTTCAAAGACAATGAGTGTTGCCTCCCAGCACCTGTGAAGCATTATTTACAACATGACTATCTTGTTTGTTAGATATATGCAGAAACAAAGTGTGAAAAATTCCCATAATGTCTACATTTGCTGTTGATGAGGGGTCTTGGTAGAAGCAACATCTGGAATCTCAGTAGGTAGCTCGCTAACTAGCCAACGCTTCTCTTAGCACACTTTAATATAAAATATCCTGTAGTTATTGTATGGATAAAGAATGCTAGATGTCAGTAACAAGTCAGTTAGAGGTGCTACTACTTAAATTTTGTTACCTATAGACAGAGGCTAGCCGTTTCCTCTTATTTTCAGTCTTTATCCTATAAGCTATATCCACAGTAGCTTCATTTTTAGCGTATAAGCATGAGTGGGGTATCGATCTTTTTGTCTAACTATGGTCAAGAAAGTGAATTAATAAAGCAGCGTAGAGTTTAAGCAGCATAAGCTCAATATGTTGAGCATAATACAAATATTTGTAGCCTAGAGAGATTTCAAAATTGAAACATTTTCACAAGAAGTTTAAGATACCTGGGTGTATATTGATCAAAATTTGGTACAACATTTTTTTTTTTAGTATTATTTCTTTGGTCAACCCAAGCAGCAACCTCCACTGTTGAAAAATAAAGCCAATGCAGGAGTGCAAATTACTGCAGTTCCTCAAGTGTCCACTTGAGGCTGGCTGCAAAAGCAAAGGAATCCCCATTAAGTCGCATGTTAGGATCCTGTTTAAAAAATGTGGGCTATGTATGTAGCTCATATATTTCTTTCATGCACTGTTCATGGAGGGAGAGGGAGTTTTTATAAATCCTCCATGAAGATTATATCAAGTCTAGAAATTTGCATAAATAAGGTATAGCTGAGTTGATGGTCTGGTCTGTGTATTATAGATTTTGCTCAGGTGGTTGGTAGCGCAGCCTCTTCGTCTGGTTCTGTTTTGATCAAAAGATAGGTTGAGTCATCATCTCAAATATGATATGCTGCCCTTTGTTCATGTTTTTTATACAGTCTATCTTAATACAATAGGACAGCAGAGACAGAAAGAGCTGGAACAAGCATATGAAATGGCAGAGGATCAGGGTTGAACTCAGGACAAATGTGGCAATGACTTCTCTGCACATGGGGAATGTGCCAACTGGGCTAAAGCAGCGCCCCAGAAACTCCATCTCCTTGTTAAAAATGTGCTTGTATTACAGGTTAATCAGATAATGTGGAAAATAAGGAAACCACACATCCCAAAACAGCTACATCACACTGTACGAGCTTGTGACTCGCATACAGCCGTCCACAAACCACACACAACATGTAAATAACAGTTTTCCTGTGTGCTGGAGCTTCTCTAACACCCCCCGACAGCTGTACATGACGTCCACATTAAAGCACTGTTTGCATGCTGCTGGCATCTTATGACCGACAGCTGGATGCAGAGACATAATGTGCTGCTGTGAATGACGCGTTTCTTTACAGATGCAGCTCTCCTGGGGCAAAAAGTTTGCTGCAAGCCAAGAAATGAGGCAGCTGAGTTCAACCCACTGAATATTTCGGTTTCCACAAGTTGTAATGCCAATTACAGAATGATTTGCCTCGGTCAGATGCCGCCACTGCCTCACTGACGCTTTGTGAAAGTTTGAATGTGGGCCTGGGGCAGAGTCAGGCTGAAAATATGAGGTCAGTTAGTTTAATGAGATGGATTTCAAATGCATGAAGAAGAAATCTGGCCAATTTGTTGTTTTTCTCATGAGTTAAATACCTTAAGCTCATTTTTTCTCCAAGCTTATTGCACCAAATATGATCCTAATAACATGCCACCCCTAGAATCTTAACATGACAGGGAATTACTTCACTGTGATGAAATAACTGGACCTCTAATTGTAATCCCTCACACAAATTTTCACATTACTTTTAGGCTGTTTCTTTACAAAACAATGACCCTTTATTGACTAATTGAGTCTAATCCTTGATATGAGGACTTGATGATGTACTCAATTCTTTGTTATACATCTCCGTAATCAGTAATCTGAGTACCCGACTAAAAGAAAAACCGAACCAAACATATTAAATGCGTTTTGAGATACCATGATGCCTTTCCCCCACAATTCTTTGCAGCTGTTTTACATCGTAGTTCACATTAAATTAGTTCTGCAGAAAGAAACTAATTGTTTAAAAAGTCCAGGGACCACACATGAGAGTCATAGCCCAGAATAAAAAAGGCTCTTAACTTTTACCACATATAGATTATCATAATGGATGAAACTGGTTCAAAATGCCTCACATTTAAGACATCAGTGGTCTCCATGGCACATGTTTCTTGTAAACAAGGCCACTCTATGTCAGCTGTTTGCTCCAAAATTGTTTCTAAGTCAACAAGTGAAGGACAGCAGACGCCCAGACTTTGACATAAAGTCTGAACCAGCCTGGTGAAAAAAGGTCTGGAATCAAATGGAAAACATTTCTCAGGATGAGCTATGTCTGGCTGGCAGTGGCTGATGTGGTTGGACGTGGATTTGAGAACATTTGTGTAAGTGCCTGTAGACTCAGATAAGTCATTCTTTTTGGATCCACTTAAGGAGCTTACTGCCAACTGCATGAATGGCTGAAGGGAGGGAAACCTGCAGGCCAGTGAATTATGACTTTTTAAACCTTATTCTTTAATGCTTTAGACCTGTTATATTAATTCTACAGTTTATTGACAACATTAAAAGTCAAAAGGGGATTACATTCCTCCTTTTCCCTCTCAGTTGTAACTCTCAAAGGTAAAAGCTTTTTTTCTGCAAAAGGGAAAGAAAACGAAAAACAACCTTGGGTCTTCCGGAATCTGATTGCAAGGATAAGATGAGAAATCTGGATCCATCTCAGGTTTCTCTCCTGCCACATCTTCACCCCTGTCTCCCTCCACCTTCTCCACCACTGTTCAATCCTGTGTTGGATCCAGCTGAGCAGAGCGGCCACTAGCACTGCGCTTCACATCATGTCACGGTGAAGTGCAAGGTCAGCAGCATAGGAGGGGGCAGGCTATTTTAGTCCTTCATGGGGCTGATGTGGAGGACTCTCCTTTCTGCTCAACAAGAGGCTCAAGAAAATGCATACATGTAACAAGCTCAGAGAAGAAAGGCAGCTGCAGACACTGATGTTAGTACAGAGGCTTGTTGAGTTCACTTTCTGAACTCTGACTTTGGTGCCTTTTTCAAAATGTTAGTAAAGCCTTTCACATCACATAACATCTGATGCCCATATTAGCAAATTGGTGCTGCATGTGCTGCACAAACATGCCCAGCTGCTATCATTTCAGCTTCACTTAAGACTACCCTGACATGAACTTTAGCTGTAATTTCTACCTCTGCCTGGATCATGTCGTTTATAATAGCATTTTTTTTAACCCTGATTTGTACATGCTCACACATCCGTGTGCACTGACACACATTAACTGCTAACTCATGACTTGACTCTACTCACGTCCACTGAAGGTAAACTGCTGTGCTCTGCCATGACTGACTTTGCTCTTCTCTCAAGGACACAGTAGTGTAAGTGTGTGAATTCTGTCTGTGTGCATGTGTGTGTGGCTTTGAAGGTACAGCTCAACAGTCTCCTTTTCATTCATTTTTGCAGCAGTGAGCTGACTCAGTGTGTTACAGCACATAGAGCTTTATTGTCTTGATTGACGCCCCTCAACTCTTGATAGGCGCAACGGCAGCCGCAGGGATCAGTCATGTGACCTTTTGGCTACACTGCAGGCTTTGTAGCCGCTGTGGTGCAGCCTCACAGCTAACAAGGACAGACTGTCAGCATGACATCACACCGGCGGTATCATCTGATGGTTCTATATATAATCTGATTGCCCGCTGAAATCATTTCTTGTCATGAAAAAGTCTTTAATAACGCACTGCAGATGGTCAGTTGCTGCAGTGGTGTGTAATTTGAGCTGCATTCAGAGGCAGGCAACAGTACAGATATGACTGTACAGCAGGACAGCACTGATGGGAAGACAGCTGGCAGGCTGATGGGAGGGGTTTGGCCTCTGTGGGTGCTGATGTGTGGCTTTCTGGTTGTTGTACTGCAATCAGAAGATGTTCCTTTTTTGTCCCCAACTTCAACACCAACAACTTTTAGGTTACAGGCTGCTAGAGTTTAACGTGGTAAAAGTTATTCAAGAATCTGACTGCAATATTTGAATGTTAGATTATTCAATACCAGATGATAATATAGTGTGTCGTATCATATCATATCGAATTGCATCGTATTGTAACGTATTATAGTCTACTGCATCGTACTATATTTGATCTTATCTTTCTAATATTGCATCTTATCATATCTTATAGTACCATATCGTACTATTCTGTATCCTATCATCATATCATATCCTATTGCATTATAGTATCCCATCTTATCACCTGGCTTTCTTACTGATCTTCAAGCTTTGTAAGATGCTTGATTCTGATTGGTCAGGGTCCTGTCTCACCCTGTCGAGATTCTATTTCCCATAACTACCTGTTAACCATATATTATACCTTCTATATCGTATCAATCCTGTCCCATATTATTAGACTGTGTGGTGTAGTATGGATTTGTACATTATTGCAAGGTGTTTTATCATTGTCCTGTTGGTTTTTGGGGGGAATAAAACTTCACTGTGAGTTCCATGTAACTCTTAAAGGTCAGTTTTGTAGTGAGTGAAGGACTCAAGTGAGATTCCGTATGTTTTTGGTTTTCTCACCTTACAGGACCTACCTAAGTTCTTTTAGTTCTTGCCCTGCTTCTATACAGACTTGCACACGTCCAGCAGACCTCCTCTGTAGTTAAAGAAAACCTTGATTTATCACCCTGCCTGTTTGTTGTGGTGAAATGAAAAAGCCTTGACATCATGTTGGATCATCAACAATAAAGACAGATTTCTAAATTATCAAAGGAGGTGAGTTGGAACAGAAGATGCGTCTACTTTATCCCTGTTTCTGATGTAAGCTGCACAGACTGTCATACAGGCTCGTAAATCTGAAGAACAAATGGCAGATTTATCCAGAACATCCTGCTCTGCATGAGAAACAGGCATTGTTCACCTCCAGATTTTATACACATTCAGTGAATGATTTTGGGTCTGATTCGAGGACATTTTGAAACGTTTCACATCTGTTGATGGACATGTTCGCTACAGCTGACTGGCAAAGACTTTCTGACCCTGACAACTGGCCTGCAGTAATATGCTGGAGCGTGTCCAGTTAATGCAGGAAAACCTTGAAAACGGCAAAAAGCATTCCCTTTATTTTTATTAATGAACTCCTTGTTGGTTTTAGTCCTTTTTGTGTGTGATTGGTTGTAACTTGACCAGTAAAGGCGGCTCTTGCTCAGTTTAAAAAGGACTATGGCTTCACTGTGCAGTTGCATGAGAAGCATACATCCGCTCCTCAAATCCTCCTGAAGACCGTCTGAGGCTCTGAGACTGACCCCAGCTGTGTGGTGCTGTATCTGGAGGCTCCTGCAGGGAGCCACATTACAGCCTGTCTTTGTTCTGATGGTGTGACCAGTAGACCTGCCTGCCTGCTGCATTAGCAGCCGACCCCCTAGTCCCAGACCCCTCAGACCCCCCCAATCCATCCCTTTCCCTTCACCAGATGGTTCCCATCCAGATCTACCCCCCTGCTCTTAACCCAGCCCTCAGGGACAGGACCTGTCTCCTGTGGCTGATAGATGGCTCCAGGTAGTGCCTCGGCCCTCTGGTTTTAAGAGTGTGTGTTCAAAGGCTTGTGTATCGTTAAGTGTGTAAGAAGCTGCTCAGGACCCTTATCCTGCACCACAGACCCTGAGATTGCAGACAGCTCACTTTAAAGCTTTAAATCTCTTGTAGTCTGGACATATAGTCACACTTATTGTACAGCAACAGCTCAGAGGCTGCGACTGAGCCCACTGAATCAGGACTGTACTGGTGTTTAGGAGGAAACACGCACTATGGCTAGATTTGTTCTGATACTCACACAAGTAAAGGCAACCTTTAATACAGCAGGAGTACTCCATGCGTATGAACCTGTGATACCATAGTTTGTAAGTCCAGGTAAAGACCTCTCTTCAGGAAATAACATCTTCTTCATCACTCCAAAACACCAACCCACACAGCAAGGTGCAGTGTGCTGCCACAATAGATGTATTTGGCTGGTGACTAAGTACTGTTTTAAAGCTTCAAAGAACCAATTTCCACAGCTCCTGTAGAGAGCATAGCAGTAATCTGAGTTTAACTTCACAATTGGGCAGTTTCACAATCAAAATGTGTGTTTCATGGTGCTTCAGCAGACACGTCAGGTCCTGCAAACTGAGCTGCAGCTTCTTTCTGAGCTGCTTTCTTTGTGTCAGGTTAGCAAGCCTTTCACATTCATCAGTTCTGAGGTTTTTAACAGGAACCAGATTAAACACAGAGGTGTCCTGGAAATCCTAGAACTAACCAAAACTGTTATATACATGAAGGATAAAGCTTCATTCAGATTGTAATATTTAGCGCACAAAGTAAAAAGTTCTCAGAACATTTATTATTATGCAACTTTCTTTGATGCACGTGAGTATCATGGGGAACTGCTCTTATTCCCACTTGAGCAAGGACAAAGCTGCTCTGCACCGTTTCCACTGCTGCATGTGTAGTAGTGTGTGTGCCAGTGTGTGTGCTTTTGTGCAGAGCAAACCTGTGTGCAGAGGAGAGGCTCCTGTCAGATCGTGTTAGCAGTCAGCCCTCCCTGCAGCAGGAGGAATAGGAGACATTCACCCACGACTGAGTGTGTCCTTGCTCTTTAAATCACAATGAGACATCCAAAAGCTCTCTACCGTCGGAGCTGGTCCCTGCAGAAAGAGGAGGACAGGCTGGTTTATGGCACAGCACTTTACACCGTAGGTCTGTCTAGGGGGAGCACCTCCCTCAATGAGTGGTCACCTCGGATCTCATTCATTTTTTTTGCAGCAGCTCAAATTTTAGTGTGGTTGTTGGAAGGAAACATTTAGAAACAGTTTGCTGTGGTAGGTTTAGTAATATTATTTTTACAGGTATCAGCCGAGCTAGCATAAACATCTGATTTTACAAATTTAAATGATGGTGGATTATGATTGCTGAATATCTCCTGTCTATACATTACAGGCATCCATTATGGTATTTAGGCATTTTTTGTAATAAAGAACATCTCGGTTATATCTGTTTCTTTTAATTTCAAATAATTTACTAAGAACATGTTTTTAGTTAATCTATCACATGATGAGAGCAAACAACTGTGCAGTGCTGGCATGGTGTAACGTAGTCAAAGCTAGCATGTCAGCACTCTTTGTTTCCAAGTCACTTTCTAATACTCTGCTCCCCCTTAATTTAAAGTTAGGAGAACTATAACATTTAAAAATCCTAAATAAATATCTTTTAAGGTAAAATCTGTGTTTTTTGTATACCCTTCAACTGACACATGGGCTGTGGTGGTGACCCATCGTACGGTTAGCTTAACTTGTTTCTAGCTTTAGCTCTAGCTTGTTTCTGTTGGTTGAATTTTCTGTGTCATGAGGCTACAATAATAAGAGCAATCATATCACCCTCATACAGGGTTAGTAGTTAATAGGGTTCAAACTTTAATAATAATTATGTTTTTTTTGTTTTATTTTTAGATATATTTTTGGGGCTTTTTCGCCTTAATTGGATAGGACAGCTGAAGAAAGACAGGAAACTGGGAGTAGAGAGTGGGGGAAGACATTCAGTGAATGGTCGTCCAGCCGGGAGTCGAACCAGCGACCTCTGTAACAAGGACTGTAGCCTCTATACGTGGGACGCTTAGACCGCTAGGCCACCAGCGCCCCATAATTATATGTTTTTTAGATCACACAAGTATCTGGGTTAGCCTGTTTGTTACAGCTACTGATCAAATCTAGGTGTTGTAGTTGGTAGCAGGCTGTAAAAATTGTATCAAGAACTCTTTATTTAGGAAAAAGGAAGCACAGTAAAAACTATGAATATCTATGTCTTGCTTAAATATCCGTCTTACTGTTTTATTCTCATGCTACTTCCTCTGCAGGCTACTTCTGTACACTGTCTTTGCAGAGCTTGTTTAAATCCCAGCTTTTCTCAAACAGCAGCAGCAGCAGAATGAGTCCCACTTTCATTACATTAGGCTTAACAATGGGCGCTGCCTTCACCTCAGAGAGCGGTGCGCTGGCTGGCTAGCTATCGTGGCTGAGTGTTGGCTAATCACGTAGCCCACCTCCAGCCCCCCTATGTTCCTGTTAGCACGTCTATAATCCGTATCCTCTGGGCAACAAGCACTCTTCAGTGAGCTCCCAAACATCTGTTCACTGGATTATCCCCATCTCCTTCTCATTGGGCCTTTCTCTGGAGCATTCTCGTTTTCCTCTCTCAGTACAGTGAGCATTATCCCCGCAGACAGCTGGACACAGTGTACTCAAACACTCTGTGGTCGTATAGTTGACCTGGAGAAGGTTCAACATGATATCAGAAGCCAAGTTTTCTGCTCATGTTGCTCCTGGTGCAGCCCGGGAATAATTTTCCACTCTTTGGTCTGTCTTTACTTTTAAATGTGTTACTTATTCTATGTCCAATATAATTACTTTTTCTTTGGGTGTTGTTTTTAATGGTTCTCTTCTGTTCAAAAAGCTGTCTCTGAGTATTGAGCAAAGTCATGCTTTATCAAATTAGCTAATGATGATTCCTCGATTAAAACACTACAATGGAAGATGATACCTGGCTCGGTGTAAGGTGCCAGTATACTTGATTTGGGGCTCTGGTCGGCCTCGCTGTTTAAGCTCTTGTGAGGAACTTTCTGTTTGTGTCAATTTGGCACCCACTGTGGAAAAAGTGATACATCTTTTTTCTTTGCTGATCTTGTCCTGTACATGAGTAAGTGGTATTCTCCTTCTGCTTCCTTTAAATCGTCAAACTTCTGTGAGTATGTGCTGTGAAAAAGGAATAGGTTAGTGTTGTTCCTTCAGCAGGCCGTCAGTCATCTTTTCTGACACCTACCCCCTTGCAGAGATTACAGGTATCCAAAATTACAGCATAGAAGTAGTCAATATCATTGCTGAAGGTCTCGTTTGCTTTTTTAAGTCATTTCCAGGCATCTTGGTTAATTTCAGTCTGTTTCATAACCAGTTAAAAACTTCTCATAGGAGCTTTAACCCACTAAAAACTACCATTATGAGCGCAAAGGGCACTGCAGCACTGATGTGTTACTGTTTCACACAGATCTAATGTGATTAGTTCGCTACTGAAGAAATATCAAAGCAAGCTGTCACCAAACAGGAAGTCAAACAGGAGTTTAAGATGAAAGTGCCTATTTAGGATAAAGTGATTTGCCTCATAGTGCTGCATGATAAATGAGTTTATCTGGAGTAAATGGGTGTCCTTTAGTTTTTAACTTCAGTTTTGGAAGTATCTCGCTCCTTTTCTCAGTCAGTGGGGAAGCAGCCACATTTCAACCATTCCCCATTTGTGTTTTTTGTGCTGACTCCACACGACTCCACCCATCCAGATTGAGAGAAAGGCTCGCGACAGGAAATTGATCGTCCAAATGGGTCTGATTCGATCTCAGCCTTGCTTGCGTGGTGTCGCAGCAATCAGACCCAGATGAGATTACAGACATTAGGAGGCGAAGTCGGACAGGAGGCCATCTGGGAAGATTGGTGCAATTTAGCAAACAAGATCTAATACGAGTTAGCAATGTCTATTTGAACTGTTAACTAGACTGTTATCAATCAAAGTCAATCTAATTAGTCATCATCTATCAAAAATAATGGGTGGTCTTTTCCACTTAGTCCTTGTTATCGCTTTTTTTATGTCCAGAGAGTTTTTTTGAAGAACAGCCTTTTCTTTCCTAGAAAGTTTCCAGTATTTAAATTTCCATCGGTCCTGTTTCTGCCTCACAAACACACAAACAGCAGCATGTTACTCATTACCTTTTCTCTCTGTAGTCTGTGGTTGTGATCCACCCTTTGTAGAGTTATTTAAAGTTTCTAAAGAAAACAAATGCAGATTTTGTTTGTTAGTTTCTGGGGAAGCTTTGCCTCAGACTAATTGGTAGCCTCGATGCAGCACATGGTGTTACAAAGAGAGATTTCAGAAATGATTTAGAATAATGTTTTCGACGATTGGTTGGCAACACATGTGGGAGTTTAAAAACAAATCTATACTGTAAATAGTCAGCTCAAAACACAATCACAAAGCACTTTAGCAAAGCCAGGAAAGAGAGCTATGCATAAATAATCGCAGTGTCAGGTTTATTTTCACTTCTCGGAGGCTACTGACGATGTTTTGGCAAAAAAGGAAACCCACAGAAAGCACTTAGTTTACCAATAAATCACATTTGATAACATGTTACCTGTCTGTTGCTAGAGCCAGCAGTTAGTGAGGAGTAGGGTTTATAATCTGCAACATGATTAGTCAGTCATGCCAGTGATCTGTGTTGTTTTTGCTGTTCCCTTATTTACTGTCATCAGTCTACTGATTGTATCTTTATTTTTTTTAAGTTATATTTTTGGGCCTTTTTGCCTTTATTTTATAGGACAGCTGAAGACAGACAGGAAATGTGTGGAGTAGAGAGAGGAGGAAGACATGCAGGAAATGGTCGACCGGCTGGGAATCAAACGGGTGACCCCTGCGACAAGGACTGTAGCCCCTGTATGTGGGGCGCTTAGACCGCTAGGCCACCAGCGCCCCTTGATTGTATCTTTTAAAGGCGTACAAATATCTAGAAAAAACATCTCACAGAATAAGTACATTAGCCAAAAGGCCTAACTGTTCCTTTAATAGGCAATGACAATGCCTATGGGGGCCATGTTTATATAAGGAGTCACAGCCTTCATTTTTAGGCTCTAACAGGGAATTTGAGTATCTATCACAAATTGACATTTTTTGGACTCTGATTGAATTTCTTTATCTTTTGAAGACAGCTTCATGTGGACACTTTAGGTACTGCATGCATTTTTAGAACTTCCATATTGGCTTCACTTTTCAACGGGGCTGTTGGTTGAGCTACACATGTTTCCAAATGGAAGTGTTGTGTTTGATCCATCCATCAGTCTTGTCCTCCTCCCTCCATGGCCTTCTCACTCTGAACACAAGGTGACACTTCCTTTTGTTGCCCTTATAATTACTTTGTCAACTGGTGGTCAATTTGAACTAAAACATGGGTCGTATTCATCTCATGTTTGGTTGATGTTGGTTCACAAGGACAGATGAGTACCTGCAGGTTGCTAAGATAGGAAATCCAGCTGCACTTCAGGTGAGTGTAGATCAGGTTCAGCTGCGTTAGAGGCTGAGTTATCATCATGTCATCAGACCAACATGAGGTCTGTCTGCAGCCATCACTGGCTCTGCTTTAATCTTTCTGAGGATCTTTGTGCCTGTGTATCTGGATCACTGAAAAGAGCTTCAGACAACAGGAGTCCTCATCACTGTGTTTGTTCTTACTCACAAAACATAACTTTACACATGAAGCCTCATCCATCAGGTCCCAACAGGTTTCTGTGTCGAAATGCAGCCAAACAAAGCAGACCCCCCCTCCCTCAGTATCCAAATGAAGTACAGTCACGTTCAGTCTCGCCGCTGAAAGCAGAGCAGTGTGTTGTGGGTAAATGAGTGATGGGATGAATGGTGCAGATGTGCCATTGAGAGCGGGCCTGTAGAGTGTGAGAGCGAGAGGGCGGGTGAATGAAAGAGAGCGGGGAGTGTCGGGTGGAAGTTTGAACACGTTCCCGGATGGAGACAGGTGATGCTTTGGTTCGGTTTGTCAATTTATTGTACACACACCTGTTTGTGTGTGTTAGACTGGCCTGTGTTTAATACACACAGCTGCTCTGTGTGTCGGCGTTTGGGTATGCTCTGTCTTTTCTTAGTCCTGACGTTTCTTGCAGCATATATTTACCATCTCCCTCTTTTTGATTTAAGTTTCTCCTCTCACAAACTTACGCCTCTGTAGTTGTTTTTTTCATGCATTCATTTATCAAAGCTTTTTCTTCTCAGTTGCGACACAAATGTCTCCTCTCAAAATAAGATGCATTGCTCGATTTAAAGACAATTTAAGTATCTTTAAGGTCCCAAAATAAGAGAAAAAACACCATTCTTTAGTCTTTGTTTTGCACAGAAATAAATCTTTTTTGCATGAATCACAGTCCTGAACCTCTTCCTCATTGTGTGGTATCGGCCTATCATGTGCAGTAACCTGTGCTATGATAATGTGGACGGATTCATACTATTCCTAATGCACTGTTTGTTCTTCTCTGATCTATATCCTGTACTCTGCTGGTGCAATGACCCGATTTCCCCCGTGGGGATCATTAAAATTTCATCTAATCTAATAGAGCGTATAAGAGGGCAGATGACTGATGCTGCTGCTGCTGCTGCTGGTGTAAACTCTCATAATGTAGTGTGTTGTTCATTGTGCAGCCATGCAGCTTCAGGAGCGTACATGTTGAATCTTACATTAGTGCAATTAGCTCAGTTAGCAATAAGCGTATGCATTAGTCTGGGAATAGAAAACTGGATCAAAAGTCTGGACAATTGTTTTAACGGCATTGAAAGGCATTGGTACACCTCACAAGCAGCTGCAGTGCTATCCTGAACACTTTGCGGACTTTGAATGACTTAAATTAGCTGTGTTAACATTTTATTGAATGCATTCTTTGTCATCATGAAACTGTTTTCTACCAGCTTGAGAGAAGTGTGAATACAAAAGATAACAACTCTAACGTATCATCAGTTCTTGAAAATGCATATGGCTAACATTTAATCAAAGAACTGCTTATTTATGTATCCAGCTATTACAAAGAAATTCATTCAGAGAAGTTTTTCTGTCCACTCTGCAAGTGTGAGTCAAACATTTTCTCTCTTCAAACTCAAGTTTTGGTCTCCACCCACCCCTGAGTGTATATCTGCTCATTGAGCTTCTGAACCTCCCTTCACAGTGTTCTCCAAATACATCTGTCTGTTTGCAGTTTGTTGCCGAGCAGGACCTTTTCCCTCAATCAGCATCCTGCCGCATTTGAAAACAACGCAAAGAGAGCCATGAGAGTGAATTGAAGTAGTCGAGTCTGTGTCCCAGTCGAGCAATGATCTGATATATTTTATGAAGCTCTATAATTAGGCAGATTTAAATTCTCTGCTGCCTCACTTTCATTGTAAATTGAGCTTCAGAATAGCAGCAGGACAAAGCAGAAACATGTTGAATAATGAAGCCAATGGAAGTGGTAAAATCTGCAGTACCTTGAGTGTCCACTTGAGGCTTGCTGCAAAAACCAAGGAATTCCAATTAGGTCTTATGTGTAAATGCAGGTTTAGCCAGTAGCTGTGGTGACGTACAGATAGGTGCACGGTCGCTGTTTGCCAGGAGGTCTAAAGCCCGCCTCAGCTCCTCCTCTTTGCTTGTGTCATGGTTGAGTCAGCATTGCAACATGGCTCCCGCTATCACAGGGCTTAAAAACACCTCTCCAGACACCAGTGGGTGTCGTCCCTGAGACTACGTCCATGTTTTGTACAGTCTGGGAACTTGACTCAAAATAACCTCACTGCAAACACAACAGTGATTGAAAATAGAGAAGGACAATGGAAAGAGGAAGAGGAGGCGTGATGCACACTCTCATTTCTGCCTGCTCTTTCAAAGTCGGGTGAACTGTTCCTGGACCAAAGACCTCTTCTGAAATGATTGAAGACTTAACCACAGACATGAAGGAGAAGGACTTGGCTGTACGTGGACTATATAACTGAAGTCACTTGTTTCATTGTTTTATTGATAGGGACAAGCGATGTTGATGAGCTTCAGAGTAAATACACATGATTTAAACATGCAGAGAAAGATTTGTAAGATTTGAGCTTCTTTTGTGGACGTCTGATGTTCCCTCTACATCCAGAGGCTTCCTGTTAGAGATGCTAAGACTGAGCCCAGTGTCTGATCTGCAGGCTAACTCAAAGAGGTGTTGATTGAAGTAGACTCTGACGTAATATAGCAATAATGTTTCGCCCCTTGTTGAGTTGATTTCATATCAAACTAATCCAGAGTTTGACCAAAGGTTGATTTGAAAAGTAAACATCTCAATACGTCAGTAACATTTGAACATCCACTGCCTCTGTGAATAAAGTCAAAGCAGAAAGTAGGTCAGCAGGATCTTACACCGTCCAGCATCATTTATTCCTCTAACAACTGCACATGTTGCTCATAAAACAGGTTGTCGTGACATCTTTGTAACACTGACTTTGTAAACTGTGATAACTAACATGAGTAATGGGTCTAACTCTTTAAAATCTATGTTGCACAGTACCGATGTGCTTGTTCTGCTGCATCACTCCGGCTGTGTCTCCCTCCTGATACGCAGCCCTGCAGAGAGAAGATAAAAGCACTCTGTTGCAGCGACGAGCCTCCCTGCCTTCATCTTCTCTCCATCCCACCCTCCTCTCCACAGCACCGGGGGCACATGGAGGGGGTGGTAGATGAAAAGGAAGGGGGGAGGATAAGAGAGAAGGAAGAGAGGAGGATGTGGGGGATGAGAGAAGAAGGATGAAATCGTTGCTTAAATAATACAGAGCCGGAGAGTCATTTTTCAAGCGTCCGAGCTCCCCGGTGTCCCAGTTTCTGCGGTTTAGTGAAATGGAGATGAGGCGGGTAATGCCGGTAGATTTGAACCCTCCTGAAGGCCGTCTCCTCTCTGAAGAAGAAAAAAGGAGGCAGCAGAAACGCTTCCTCCAACAAAGTGACCCCCCCTCACTGTATCCACTCTTATCCCCCCTCAGCTGCTTGTTCACCTTGTAAACAGGCAGCAGAGAGAAGGTTGACTGAGTGCTCTTAGAGCTCCGACTTCCGTAATGACCCTTTTAAGGTGTTTAATAGATCAGGTCGTCTGTAGTCTGCGCCGTTTACAGCTTCCTCCCAGTAAACACTAAACAGATCCAGCTTCCTCTAAACCTCTGCAGGTCTCTGAGGGCCTGAGGTCGAGAAGTGCAACAGAGGAGGATCACTGTATCGCTACTTTATGCTCAGTAAGCAGGAGGTCTACAGATGTATACAATGGTATCATGTGTCAGTGTGCTGATACTGAAACTTGTCATGGATAGATAAATGATTTATGGATCGATACATCCTATTCACATTCCATAAATAGAAAAAACATACATTCAGAGTTTTTCACTTGCAGTTTGCAGATTAACTGGAAAAACCACTTACTGATTGGGCCTCGTATACCCCTTTTTGACCATTGCAAACCTGGTTCTAGCTTCGGGCTGGTGCTCGTGCTGGTTTGGAGCTGGTTCAACTTGCGAACCAACTCAGCACCAGTTGTTTTTCCCCTCCCTTGAGCTCTTGGAAGAGCCATGTCATGACGTCACTTCTATGTGACAGCTTTCCCCAGGACTGCTAGTGCGAACTTTCCCTCACAATGATAAGGATGGCGGACAATGTAGCATGCTTGCCGGTGCTGCTCCTGGCTTTTCTTAATCACATGAGGTCCCGAAGAGAACTTATCCAACTTAACCAACACTTCTGTGCTACTCATTGTGCTTTACATGGATGGCGACTTCATATGAGAAGAACCCCTCGCCCCTCGCCCCTCACCCCTCGCCCCTCACCCCTCGCCCCTCACCCCTCGCCCCTCACCCCTCGCCCCTCACCCCTCGCCCCTCACGTAAGCGGTTTGTGGTTCTAGACCAGCAAAGAGTTGGGGCTGCTCTGGAACCTGTTTTCCTGGCTGGGAGCTGGTTTTCTCGAAGCCGAAACACACAAAAAATTGATTTTTAATTGAGCACTGGCTCCGAATCGGCCCTGGAACTGCCTCAGTGAAAAAAGGGGTACCAGTACTCATGCTGATTTCAGTCACTTTATCCATTATCCTACATAAGCATCATGTAACATCTGCGGAAGGTCATGACAGTAACGTAGTGCACCATAAATGATAGGCTTTAGATGAATCTCAAAAAGAAAGTGTAATATGGAGAGGACAGGTACTTGGTAAGAAGTCCTGGTGTGCCACAAATGTCCCTGAGGGGTCAACTCTAGAAATGGCGGCACTGCGTATCAGAGCATACCGGCCTACTTAAAGCACTACCTCCAGCTGAAGGGCACATTGCATGAGTCTGAGACGCTGATCTGTCATAGATGCACCTTGATCTAGCATTTCACTTCTAACCAGCTGCTGTAGTCAAGACCCCGGCACTAAGCATACCGCCTGTTTTTCCTTGTGATAACAAAATAATCAAAGTGTCACCTCCAGGATAACAGCCTTAGAATAATAATTTCATGCAGAGTGTTCTTGGCTTTAATGGATTTGTAATGTGTTTGGAGAGAGGACGACATGTGCCTGTTTTTCTCCACCCACACACTGCAAACAAGCATCTTATCACGTCCATGCTTGTTTACTGTGTGAAGATAAACATGGATGATGAGAAGCTGCTATCACTGCAGCATCATGTCACGGTTGTTTGTCAGCGGCAGCGTGGATGATGCTGTGATGTAGCCGCTGGTTTCCACTGTGAGTTTGCTCTCTTCTATGCTCCCTAAGTGTGTGCCTGTGTGTGTGAGCGTGTTGCAAATGTGTGTTCATTTTTTTAGGATCACTCTATTGGCCTGTTGTATTGTTCATGTTGGGTTTTTGCTGCATCATTGTCTGTATCTAGATATAGATATGTATTTTGATGCTTGTATCACAGAGTAGAGCACCATCCTGCAGTCTGACACACGTCCAACCAGATGAGGAGGAGATAAGATGGAGAGGAGAAGTGAAGATAATGAAGTTAAGGAGTAAGTAAAGGAGACAGAAGCAAAGGCAGCCAAAAGAGGCAAAGGAAGGAGAGAAAAGGAGGGATAGAGCGGCCTATAATTAGAAAAACTTGAGAGGTAAAGATAGAAGAAGAAGAAAGAATGAATGGTGGCTCAGTTTCCAGCTAATTTTCAGACAGACAAAGAGGAAATAGAGCAGTCTCAAAGGAAGACAGTGTCTCTCTTTCTCTGGCTTCACCTCTTTCCGATGGTTCCTTCCCCCCCCGACAGGCAGAGATAAGACAGGAGGAAATGCCATGGTCCCTTATTGAATTAGTTTGCCAAATCCACTGTTCATACAGAGCACTAATTCAACTTCCCTCTCTTCCTTCCCCTGGCACTTTGGTAACACAAAACCGCGTCCATGAGCGGAGAGAGATGGGACGATAACTCCTCCAGAGCTGCCCTTTAACCCGTCGCTCTGAGTTATAACCAGAAAGGTGACTCTCAGGTAAAAGTACAGTTATAAAGCTGTGTTTTGGGCTCATAATATATACTTTGGACATGAAAACAGCCAAACTGTAAATTGGACCTGTTGGCCAACGTGTCTGTAAACCTCCCTGTTTGGCTCTTTAATTTGAAAGCAGTGTTTTTGAAGAGAGAGGCAGCTCTCCTCCAGAAAGATTTGACCTAAATATGGAAAGCTTCAGGGCTTAAAGCTGCTGTCTTGTGTGTCTAGTAAAGTAATGTTTTTAGCTCTGCTGGCAGCTCAGCTTTACAGACTGTAGTGGTTGTTCTTTCAGTTCTGGGAACAAGACTGTCTTTAAAAAATGTCCTGACAATCCATTTCACATTTTTTGAGATTTTCTTCGTGGTTCTCTGACGATCCTTGACTTTACTGAAGCCGCCTTCAGTTCAGGTTGGCATGTTTTGTTTTTAAGGCATGTTGGGATGAATATTTGATGGATTGCAATTAGGGATGCAGAATATTGGACTTTGCAGATATCTAATATGCTATGCAGATATTTTAAAACTCATTTTTGGCCGTTACTGATATGTGCAAACCTTTTTCTTTAATTGTAAAGAACACTGAGTCTCTCCTGTGCTAGGATTTACCTGTAACTCTAAATGTGACAGTCTGTTTTAAAAAGACAAACATAAAACAAGCTGAACAATGTTTGAACAAAGTGTGTTCTATTTCAATTATAGGAATCCAGAAATGGTTTTCTTTCTACCTTGAATACGTACAGCTGTAAATCTGACGACAGCCAAAACACAACATATTTAAACTCGCCCGTAACGTCCTGACTCCTGGGGTTGCAAGTTTAGTTTGATGCCTTGTTCGAAGGCTACCTTTCAAATCAAATGAAAGTGGAGACAGACAAATGGAAGAAAAGAAATCAGTCGTTCTTCAGGGCCACACATGAACAGACAGTACACTATTTGTCATCCTGTGGTTTTGATTCAGATATTAATTAAACTGATGAACAGATTTATTGCGCAAGGACAGCTCCTGGTTAAAGTTGGTATTTCAACAAGGAAGTGGCCATTGAAATTCCCTCTATGGTCCTGAGGAGAAACACACACCTGCTTAGATGTTATTCAAACTGAACCTCTGCCCCTCAAGTTAAAACAAAATTTATAATCCCTTTTTCAGTCCTATCTGAACTTACTCAATGTTCCCCAACCTGCTCTCTTATTTTAGAACAAACTCAAACATCAACTTCATGTTTTTGCTGGCCACACTGAAGCTGGCTCTGCCCTCTGAAACGCATGTGTTAGTCGAAGCTGTCAGCAGCATGCAGGGTGAAGAATGAGAACCAAAGAACTGTTTTATAAAGAATTATTAGAGGCCTGACAAGCAGCCGGAATTCATCCTGCAAAGTGAGGACCATCATCATGTATCTTTTCAGCCACCTCAGAGAGGGCAGGAGGAGGACAGCCTCTGCAGTGTTGGACACTTGCAGACAGAAATGAATGAAATCGACCTGATCTGGCTGAGTCATGTGATTTTGTGGTGAGAGTTTGATGTGAGGCTCTTGTTCTAGAAATGACGTTTCAGCCCTCAACCAAAGATAGACAATGACTCTGCTCTTCTGTACGAAGCAGCAATCTCTCCCTCTCATCATTTTTGACCTTCCAGACACAAAAGTCCTCGTATGACTGATGAGGTCCTTTGAAGTGCTACATCTTTGTCTGCCGCAAATGTTCATGCAGCGGCTCTTTTTAATGTAGTCTATTCAAAACTGCTCCATCATCCCTTAAGGGATTTCTCTGCATTTTGTCATCAATACTCTGCTTTCACTTTGCTCCATATACTGTATGCTGCTTGGAGCTACAATAAAGAGGGTTTTAATGAAGTGAAGTTCCTGGTTTCAATAAGTTTAGGGGACATCAAAAGAAAGTGAGCCAAGAAGAAAGGGATGAACTAGTTCATGTTCATTTTTTAAGCTGCACTGAAATTTTTTTCCAGCCGAGCCTCAATCACTAGCATTTCTTAAGCTAAATGAATACCTGTAGTCTACTATAGAATCATAGATGGGTGTAAAAGCCACAAAAAGCCCAATTAAATGTAGGAAAAAATCCCCAGCTTTGAAGATCTGAAAACACACATATCACTTTTATTTGTTCACTGAATATTTGGATAAAAGTTTGACTTTAACACCCAAACACAAACGGAAAATCTGCTTTGTAAAAGACGGTGAGGGTGACATGTTTTTTAAATCCCCTAAATTAAAAGGGCTGAAGCTGAAGCTGAAGAAACAAACAAAAAGTGAATTATACTCTATTCTCAAAAAGTCACACCTCTCTAAACCATACATGTTTTTAGCCAGATGAAATCTGTCCTGATTTCGTTAAAACTCCTTCAAATGTTCACTAGAGCTAACTAGGAACATAAGCCATGCCAAATGTCGGCTGGGTGCCATAATTCAGATTAGGCTGCTGTCAAAGGTGTTATCTTATCACGGGGAATAGAAAACATATTGGTCTTACCATGCCGATTTATGTGCAAGTTTACTTTTAATCAGATGTTTGGTGCTGAAAAGAGGGGGTGGGACGTCATGATTGACAGCTCTGTTGACAAATGCGACTCCTGCAACCTTCTTTACCAGGTTATCTAAGTAGAGGAGGAACAGAGAGAGAAAACATAATGAACACAACCTCAAGAGTCCAAATACATGACCAGTACAAGATGTCAGCAGCAGTATTTTGGCCTCTTTCTTTTACATTGGGAGAGATGGAGGCGTGTTGTCCATGTTTATATACAGCTTTTTATTCCATGTCACCTGACATCCTCCTGTTGCCTCCTTCATGTTTATTATGGCCACCAGGCTTCGACCACTTCACGCATATTTATTTAAACACATTCATCCGTTCTTCAACGGGACCTTTTTGTTTGTGTTTGTCTGAGTCGGACGATAAATAAGAGCAGGCTGTTCTGTTGTAACACAGAGCTGTTTTTAGTCAGAGTGAGTGCTCAGCCTCGAGCTGTTGTGTGAAAGATTTGTCTTGTGGTTTTAGTGTGCTACAAACAGTCTCTTTAACCGCTATAATGCAATGCGTTTCATGTGACACATAAATGTTATATGTGACAAAGATGTTGCATACAACCTTCAATTCTCATATGTATATTTGATAAACAGCAGTACTCTGAGACTACACTGCTTACAGGGTAATAAAAAGGGAACATGGAGCTGGCTGCAGCCTGTGGAACCGAGTTAATGAAGTGAGTTTAAGAGTGTAGAGGAGGAGGGAAAAAACGATGAGAGAGAGAGGAAACGCCGGAGGTTGCAACTAGTGTTCGCTTCCCCTGCAAAAGCCCCCAGTAAACAAAGCCCAAGCATGTGCAAACAAAAACACACGGATGAGAAGGCTGAAACATGCTGCAGGATTACTTCTCACTGGATGCAACATAAAACTGAAGAAATTAACAAAGTTGGAATTCAAATATTTAAGGATTCAAAGAAGTTAAACACTTTGACATTAACATACTTAACACTACAAATAATTGCATCAAAGTTAATGCACACTCTTAGATTTGACTCAGAAGTTAAGTAACTCAGCTGCAGTCGAAAAAGTAACAACTAAGCTCAAATATTCTGCACTGTACAGATACTACAGTGTCTTAAAGTACATGTGGAACACACAAGCATTGGTCTAACACACACACACACACACACACATACACGCTCACACCCTACATAACAACATCCAAACATTAATGCCTTGCAAAGACAAACACACACTTCAAACACTGCAAACACACACTCCTCCCACCCAAATCCCTGAATTAATCATCTCTCACTACTACACACACTCACTCACACACACACATAAACACACACACTGCAGCACATAGGAGTCCAGCTCTCGAGGGATTAACACTTCAACACACTCAGTCGTGGGATTTTCCCACACCGCCTCACAGGCTGAGTTACATTTTCTGTCAGTCACACCGCGCTGCGTTACAGGCTCACCGCCAGCTTCCAGCACACTCCCACAAACCCTCAGGATCTGCCAGATGCTGCAAAGCTGCGGTGCGTTAGAGCTCTGGATCGAAGCAAAGGCGGTTTGGGGTCTATTAGTTGTCTTAATGTTTGTTGAAAGGTGTATATTTTTCTTTGGGGGGGTATTTTTTGTTGCAGAGGTTGAGACACAAATTGCTAACAGCTACCCTGGCAGAGGCACAACAACATGAGGCTTGGGCATTTATGAGGGATGGCTGGACTGACAGACAATAGTTACTTAAATACTAACACCCACACACACTGCTCTGGAGCCAGCTGTTCAGAGCTGGTTGAGTAATACACATCCACCAGGATTACTGGAGCACAGATCTGTATCTGTCTTTTTCTGTAGTTGTCAGTGAAGCTGTTTTTATGCACAGTTTCAATGCCTGCACTAAAGACAACAAAAATAAACCAGAAAAAGATAAAATATGAATTAATTGGCTCATTTACTTCAAGTCTCATCCAACATTCAAAGAAAGCTTATTTGCTGTGTGCCTGAGACTTATTCAAGCTCCTGTTAGGATCTCTTAGTTTCAGTTGATTTTGGCGCCCCCTGTGGTCAAAGCAGTTTTGCTAATTTTGTCCTTTATGATTGTTTAAATGTTTTTTGGCACATGATCTCGTCCTGCTCTCTTATAACAGCTAGATACAAAGGTCCAGTCACAGGTCCGGTAGCTTAGCTTTCGAATAGCATTGCCATACCCTCGTAGCTGCTGTGCTAGGTAATTCCAACATCCACTCAATTTGCTTCTTTTTAACATAACAGGCAGATGTTTGTTTTGACATCACTTTGTTTAATTTTTTGGGTTACATGAACTATAATTCAAATCATGACTTCTTTGCAGAAACAGAACATTTCATGTTAGCGTGATCCATGCTATAACTACGGTTGAGATTGGCCTGTCAACGTCAAGCTAGATGGATATATCTCAGAGCAGGAGGCAGCATCTGCAAGTGTGAACAAATTCAACTGCTTCCCATGTTAGCTTAACTTAGCACATATAAAGATGACACAAGAGCAGGTACAGGTTCAGGTTACTTTATTTGTACCCGTAGGTAAACTTGTTTTGCAGCCGGTGAGATGTTAGGTCAATACAGAATTAGAAGACAGATGTCAGACAGAACAAACAGCTAGCCTGGATTTTTCTGTTCTAGTAGGCTGAGAGGCATCCCAGTAGGGACAGCAAAACTTAAAGAAGTCACTGTGCTTGGTTAAGGGATACTCTTAAACACTTTTCTTCAGCATGTTCACATGATTTCAAGGATTTTATGTGCTTGCTGTTTTCCTGTTTGCAGTCTTCCTGTGAAGCTAACTCGCTCTAGCAGCTAGCTTTCATACAGACAGCTAGGAGTGGTGTTGATGTTCTTATATTCGCAGTAATGAACATGTTTCCCAAAGTGTTGAGGTCTTTCTGTAAACGCCAGAAAATGCAAAATCCACATGATCATGAATTATGCATCATGTCCTCTTAAATACATTCTCATTACGGGAGCTGCTGGAAAAACACATTAACATTTATGGTGCAAAAAGTGCAGAAAATGTATTTTGCAACCTGCATAAATGAAAACACATGTCTCTTTAGACCTCTTCCTCATCCTTCTCCTGTACCCTTTTCTCCTCTTATCTCCTTTTCTGACCTGTTCCCTCTTTATTTTCCCTCTCCACTCTCCTAATTTCACCTTCTCATGCCTCCCTTCATTTCCCCATGCCCCTTCCTCCACTCTTCCTTCTCTTTCCTCCCTCTTTATCTCTCATCTTCCCTCTTTCCTCCTCCTCTCCACCACCTCTGCACTGACAGTGGTAGAGGGTCTGTTGTCAGTCCTCTGCAGAGGAGGTAGGCTTTTATTGGGCCTCTGTGTTCAGCCTTTCCTGAGGCCAATGGGATCCAGATGTGGCCCCAGCACTCTAGTGACAGCAACCATTTATGGAGAGAGAGGGAGAGAGAATATGCATGTGCGTGTTGATGTGTGTGTGTGTGTGTGTGTGTGTGTGTGTTTGTGTGTGCTTTTAGGAGAGTGTGAGAAAGATGTGAGTTGTCTTCCCATCATGGTCTCTCCCTCCCCTCAACATGTGTGCAGATGTGTTCGTAGAGTGGCGTAAAACGCTTTCAAGCACATTTTTTTGAAAAACAAATCCACATGGCATACACACACAACCAAACAAGTTGACACACCACAAGTTCACAAGTTTGAGGACAAAGTTATTTGTGAGGACCACTTTGGACTGTTAGACCTTGTAACTGTGGGCATTTTTAACATTCCTACTCTCTTCAAAGAGCTTTTTGGGGTTTAAGTTGGTTTAATGGTTTCAAGAACGAGGTCCAGCAGAGTGTCTTAATGCTCTGTGGTCTAGACACATACACGTTCTCACATTTGGGACCTTTATTGCATGCCATTCCCCTGTCTCTCCCCCGTGTCCTCTGTCTGTCGGTTCTGTTAAACTTAAGATTTTCACTCTCTTTTTTTGATGGGTTATGTAAGCTTTGATTATGTGCATATTTACACCATTTTATTAAAAAGAGGGAAAAACATCCTGTGGATATATTGATGGAAAGAGTGTAGAGGTTGTGTTCAATTTTGTGATTATGTAATACAGATTGTGCCAAACAGATGACACAAAAGAACTCATTAGCAGAGACATTGTTGTGCCCCTCAAATTACTGATAAAAAACAAACATGAATGCCATATTTCTTCCATTTGATTTGATTTTTATGCATTTTTTTTCAGCAGACCTAATCTGAAGCAACTACAGCTCCAGCAGTGTTTTTGGAATATTTGAGAGAGAATACCTAATACCATGAAGAGAGGAGCAATGGTTTTGAACCCTTTCCCCATTCCTCCTCCTTTAGTCGATATACTGTAAATACTTTCCCTTCAGAATTGTTTGTTTGGTTGATGCAACAGCAAAACTTGTGCTGCCATTATTTCCCAAATAGCCATGGCAAGATAACAACTAACAATATTAACAGATGCTGGTTAACTGGAGCTGGTGTCACAGTTTGAACATGGCGCCTGTCCACAGAAAACTACATAATTGAAATCACAGCACAATCATTAGAAGTCATCGCTAAAAGTTCCCTTGGAGTGGAGAAGGTAGGCAAAGTAGGCTCCAAACAATAATAATAATGATAATAAAAAGAATATTGATTTTATGCTGAATTATATTGAGGCCTTGGTTCCTCATTTTAAATCGTTGTAATGGTTTAGGATAAAGTGAGGCTGTGTGTTAAGCACTCTAATGTAAGAGAGTTTAGCTGCTTAATTGATCCACACAAGCTACTTTTTCCAACAACAAAGTGGGTTCATCATAAATGAAAATAACTTGAAAGAAGCTGGCTGTTTCTGCTGTGTTTCTGAAGCTTATCTTGCTACATCTCTCCAGGAGGCAGCTCTAGGAGCTCACAGGTTCAGGTTTTTGTGTTTGTCACATCTTATTCTCTGCTTCTCCCTCTCACCCTTTCCCCTTTCCTATTTATGTTATAGGTTATGTGTAGCCAAGGTAAACTGCAAAGGTTTGTCCTTGCATGTGTGCTTGGGTATATGTGTGAACGTTCACCATAATGTATGTGTGTGAATGGACTAATGGGTCCCTGTTGAAAGGATGACCCTGACAAAGCCACAGCAGACAAAGATGAAGAGCTGCAGATGGCTCATTCTGAACATTTCATGCAGGCACTTCATGGATATTTCACTCATATAGAACTCCCTCAAGCCTTTTTATGGCTGTTTCTGAATGTACATTACATATGCAGACACACTATGCTCTTTGTACAGTTTGTTCTGCCTGCAAAGTGCCAATAGTTCCTCTGCAGCCAAGACAAATGTCTGCTTGTTTATTTTCTACTTTTTAAACATCATGTGAGCTTTGATTTGGGATTATTGGGTGTTTTCCCATTTGATCTTAAACTGATTTAATTCATATCACTTCAAATTTCTACATTCCACTCACCACTGCAGGGTGTATTAAATGCCCCACTTGTGCTGGAATCAAATCATGTGTAACCACATATAGTCAAAATAACCTTTTTGCATTTTACAGCCATGTCTGTTTTACCTCTTTGCAGATCTTTTGCCCAGATGGCCAGTTTGAAAACTTCTTGTGGTTAAATTGGGCAATACCGGCCTGTTTTACTCAACTAGATGATGGTCATGGAACGAGGTTTTTCACGTCAAACCCTAGCCATGGGGCCGTGACGTTAACTGCCGGTGTTCACCACATGAAACAAAACTACGTCTCAAGAGTGTGTCACCGGATAGCAGAACTATTAGCCAATAACTACACCCACATGGAGAGCCGTAATGAAGCTGGTTCTACTCTGTGGGTAAAGGAAGAGGTGTAATGTCCAAAAATGTAATCTATAATTGAACTAATGTTGCCTGGAGTTGGACGCAGATGGCAGCAACTTAAGCTAGCTGAAGCTAACTCAGCAGCCAGCTAACCTTTAACTTTGGCTTTTGAAGATATGAAAAAAACAAGATGTATAGAGACTGATACAGCTTTTTATGCCCTTGGACAAAACCAGGCTAACTGTTTCCTCCTGTTTTCAGTCTTGATGGTGAGCTAAGCTAACTGTCTGTGTTAGAATAGAATAGAATAGAATGCCTTTATTGTCATCGCAACAAGTACAATGAAATTGAAAGGTGCAGTCCTCATTAGGTGCCATTTAAAGAGACAAAAACAACAACAACAATCAAGGTATAAAAAGTAATAAATACAGGAATAAAAAAAACACTGTCATACACACAACATACAAATCAAATCATGGAGTCTTATTATTGCACAGTTTGTTATTATTCCACTTGTGTATTACACTTGACTATATTGCACAAAAGTCACTATTCAAAAAGCCCATACTCAAGCAGTTTTGAGAGCAGTAATGGCTCTTGAATAAAAACTGCTTTTTAGTCTGTTTGTTCTTGCTTTTAATGTCCTAAATCATCTTCCACAGGGTAGCAGCTCAAAAAGCTCAAAATGTATGAGAATGTAGGCTAATGGATGTTTCAGCTGACAAATCACAAATAAGAGAAAAATCTGCAAATGTTGGCTAAAATCTGAAGTTGTGTGGAAAAAAATAATGTTCACTCCTGTAGCATTCAGTTTTAATAGGCAGGTCATCTATGTTAAAGGAACATCTACGTTAAGGTAACAATGCAGCTAGTCAACAACAGGACATATTCCTTGGAAATCCTTCTATGTGGGTTAAGTTTAATACTAATATCCACTCCCTGTTAGGTTCATGCTAAGTCATTGTGCCCAGAGTGCTGCCCAAGAGGGGACTAGTCAATAAAAAACTTTGGTGTGTTGAAATCAGTTTGATTATTCTGTGATGAATTGAAGTGTGTCTGACAGGATGTGGTAGTAACAGAGCAGACAGGGAATCTCTGATAAAAATCAATAGATAAAGATTGAAAATAAAAATGGTGATTGTTTCTACACTCTTCGTGGTTGACTGGGAATCAGTCTGTGGTCAACTGGTCCATCATCTGTTTGTCAGGCTGGACTGTAGAGATGATTCACACTTGT
Organism: Notolabrus celidotus; assembly: GCF_009762535.1. Taxonomy (NCBI): domain Eukaryota; kingdom Metazoa; phylum Chordata; class Actinopteri; order Labriformes; family Labridae; genus Notolabrus; species Notolabrus celidotus. The sequence goes on along the minus strand of NC_048277.1, from coordinate 29,846,116 downwards.
TGGGTGCATGGCTACCGTGCACTCCATCGACATGCCCCCAGCATCCTGAATTACTGCTCATTTTTTCATGATTTTGAAAGCTAGTTTTATATATTTAGCAATGTTTCTAATCATTCAGATTTGTCTGGATGGTTTATTCTTCTGTTGTGTGACAACCTCAGATGTCACATCTTTTCTCCACTTTACATGGACTTTAAGCAACAATGGAGCTTGAATAGAACAGAAGACAATACTTGGAAATAATTGAATGTATGTTTGAGAGAATGCATGGAATGTTCAGCCACTGTATGAGGTCGATGTCAAGTTAACTTTTATGCAGGAAATAAGGTAATGGTCTTTTACAAAAGCCTGGAGGAAGTAAGGAAGTGCTTGATGGCCATGCACACAGATTCTGTGTGGGAGTGTGTGTACTTGTTTTTATACCTCAACCTTGTTTTTATACCTCGGAAGTGAGGTCATTTTTGGAAAGTGAAATCCTCTTTTGAAGGCTCAGACTTGTTGTGTTTGGAGTCAGTTTAAGATAATGCTTAAGGGTTGAAGAATTCAAGAGGGTCAAGAGGGTCCTCATAACTTTAGATGTACACACGTGTGTGGGTTGTGACTCACATCAAGCTGAATATTTACCTCTTCCGACTGTATCAGATTCTTCCTTCCTGCGTCACCCAAACTAACTCACTTCCTCTCTACACATGTTTGCTGTTACAAGGAGGCCCCTTCAGTGTGACCCGTCAGGATTACGTAACTGCACTCCTCCTCTGTCCTCGCCTTCTTTTCCCTCCTTTATTTTCCTCTTTTTTTCCTAGAAATGAGGGATCTGCTCATGTGTCTGAAGTGAAGCCAAGAAAACAAACAGAGAAAGAGAGAGGAGAGGGACGAGGCGAGGGAGACTAAGAGATGGACAAAGAAGGAGGTTAAAGCAAAGATGAAAAAGACTTATTAAGGGTCTCTGATGTCAAAGATTAAACCCTCTTAACTTACTCCTGCACATTTTCAAAGATGTCTGGGTCAGCTGTGGTTCCTTGACTCTTTGAGGAGTGAGAGATGTTTGTGTTTGAGTTTTCTTTCTTTTTATTTGAAGAACTTTTGATTCAAATGCAAAACCGTCACATACCAGTCCCATATTTATCTAAAGAAACAAACTGTGTTGATCTTTTATTTGTGCTTTCTGATATTTTCGCAGTATCTGAATTTGTGTAAATTTTTCCATTAGTAATTCAAATGAAGAACCCTGAAAACGTTATGATGTATCCTGTTCAATGTGACTTTGATTTTGACATAAGATTTTGAAAGGTATGATGGGTAATATTGGTACATAAAACTCCCTGAAAATTACTATAATTACAGTGTTATTTGTCGAAATAACACAGCAAAATTACAGTGCCTTTGAGGCTTTTGTCTATCATGTCTCATCTTGTGCTGTCTGTTTGAGTAAAAGGAAGCCGACTCACTCGCTGCAAACTAAATCAACCCGCAGGTACAAATAAAAGTGTGTTTGATTTGCTCTCCTGTCCAAGAGGAACACAATTCACTCCAATTATTACCCGGCTTTCTTACTGATCTTCCGGTTGTGTAAGATGCTTGATTCTGATTGGTCAAAACCCCTTGACCACCCCTTGACAATGGTTATTAACTGTCTCTAACATGAGCAACACCAGAGGCAAACTGATCACGTCATGTCAAACTATCCGCACAAAAGAGATTTTTTGCTTCTGCTTGTTGACACGATAGACTGTAAGGTGATATAAAACTGTTAGCTTCCATTCACATCGAAACAATGTGGCTAAAATATTAGTTTTAGTTAGCATGCTAAGTGGGCCGGCTACGGACATTTTCATATTGGATCCTGTCCAGGGATATATGTAACGGCAGCAGAGCAGGTGAGTGCAACTTTAAGTTACTGGTCGCTACAAAGTAACTTAAACCATGAGTGGTGGTGATGATAGAAGCAGTATTTCAATTACAGACTGTATAAATAACGGACGTAGTATCAGTGACGTCACCCATCTGTTTCTGAAGCGCTGTTTTGAGGCCAATTTTCGACGGGAGCCATATTGCTGCTGTTGAGGGATTGTGACATAGAGAGGTGGGCTTTGAGCTTTCTAGCCAACAGCTACAGTGTTCCCGCCTGTCAATCGAGTCAGATGAAGAAGAAAGAAAGGTACTTTATTGATCCCCAGGGGGGAAATTCAATTTTTTCACTCATGCTATTTTGGACATGCTACACATAAAGTTTTTTTGGTATATACATACAAATGCACACACATGCAGTGAACATGCTTAGGGAGAGATGTCAGAGTGAGGATACTGCCGTCAACCAGCGCACCCCGAGCAGTTGGGGGTTCGGTGCCTTGCTCAAGGGCACCTCGGCAGTGCCCAGGCAGGTGAACCAGCACCTCTCCAGCCACCAGTCCACTTGCCAAACTTCGTCCATGCTGGGACTCGAACCGGCGACCCTTCGGTTCCCAAGCCAAGTCCCTATGGACTGAGCTACTGATGCCCCCAGCTGTGCCGCTCATAATGGAAAACTCGTAATCTTAATATCTTCGAAATTTCTGCGTTATGAAAAAGTTCACCCCCCGTCAAGTGTGTGCCGATCGGGAAATGAGCTATCCAGACTACACTCGTCTTTTGTACAAGGCTGTAAACATGTTTATTTTTGCTGTAAAGATCGGCTTTTTTGAATTGGTGTGTATGTGGTTTCTAATACTTCTAGAGCCAGCCTCAAGCGGACACTCTAGAAACTGCTGTTTTTAACACTTCTGCAATTGGACTCATATTTTTAGACTTGGTTTCAATTTATGGTTAGCAGGTAGTTATGGGAAACAGAATCCTAACAGGGTGAGGTAAGAGGTCTTGTCCAATATCCATATATGATCCCTTACATAACATGTTGAGGAGCCAAGAAGAAAGTTCTCAAAATACTTATATTTGCTCGAATTAATTGCAGCTTTCTGTTATAATGAAAAGACAACATGATTTAATATGACTGAATTTAACTTGTATGGCCTCCATCACCTTATCCATGTTTTGTACTTAAGGACATCATCACACTACAATTAATGTTTTGGCTTTGTTTCAAATCGAGCTCTGTAACCTCCACTTCCAGCGTGACTCAGCCTCCCAGCTGCTTGTGACAATCACCAGTTAGTCCAGATAATGAGGGCTTGTGAATGTCCAGATGCACGTTATAAAGATTTACAGAAACAGTGTGGAACTGGTCCCAAACAGATTAAAGGATGAGACCGACTTGAGCTGAATTCAAATGTGCACACACACACACACACACACACACACACACACACACACACACACACACACACACACACACACACACACACACACACACTAGCACAACACCATCATTTGTCCTGTCTTAACAACTCGCTGCTAGAGGAGCAGAGCACTTCACAAGCACCTGCTCTCCTGCATGAGTGTTTGTTTTCAAGCCTGACCGCACACCTAGAGGAGGAGCTGGAATTAGAGCTGATCCAAACCACACACTCAAACACACATGCTCTGTTTTCCCAGCCTTGCCATGAGAAACTGAGCTGCACCTGCTAGCGGAGGAATGCAATGTGATGTCATCTTGCTGAGAGCTCCCCTCAATGTGGAAATAGTAAAGCTTTAAGAAAAAACAGCCCATGGATCTAAAAGCAGACTCAGACAGAGCTTGGAGGTAACCATGCAGCATGAAATCATCCTGAAAGATAGATTCGAGGCATGTCTGCTGCTCCAGATGCTGATGTTTTACAGCAGGAAACAGGGACGCAGAGATAGATAACACACACAGAGATGGTTACAACTCAAAGGGCACCAGTGGCGTCTTTGTCGCCTCTTATCTCTTGTAGTCTCACTTTCTGTTTTGAAAAAGTTCAGAAAGGAGTTACTAGAGAAGACATGTTTTTTTTCTTCTTCTACTGTTGAATTAAAAATGACTGCATCAAGTATTTTCTCATAACCTATCAAAAAAACACCCCATAAACTATTAGTAGCACCTAATGTGACACTTTTTAGGTAAGACCCAAATGTGTTCACACCACAGACTCGCTACTATTAAGAGTTTGCACCGAAGCTCTGGTCAGAGGTGTGATCTTGTTTTCTACTGCCTGGTTTGACGTAATTATGCAGACAGAGAGCTGTTTCATAGTCTGAGTTCTTCTTTAGCTGGTTTGATTATGATTAAAGTCATTTAAGTTTTTGTCTTGCTCACATAGCTGACATTTTTTCTCTCAAAGAACATACTTTGTACTTAGATAAAGTAGATTAAGAGAGTTTAGTCTTCCCTAACCTCAAAACCCCACTGTGACTGTATCCTTCTGTATTTTCGACACTCTGTATTTTCATCACACAGTTTTATGCTTTCAGGGCACAGAAACCCTAAAAAGCAGACGTCTGCTCTAATTAGCTGCTTAGGAGTAAAGCTTAATGCTCCAGCTATTAAACACGTCTTTCATTGGAGGCCAGAACAGAAACACACTTCTATTAAAACACTTGTTTTTAGTATTTTTCCCCTAATTTAACAAATGAGCAATGCTCCTCTCTCATTGGTTCACCACTCATTACTCAAAATTAACCTCCATTATATGATGCCTACAGTCATGGGAACTGCCTCAGTGTTAATTGGGATTTTGGTGACTTTCTCACCTGTGATGAAGCCGTCAAAAACCCTGTTCGACATGTATATCTGTTCATGTGTAACAGCTGTGTGACACCTCAACTCCTCCTGTCATGTTGAAGCAGTTTAATGAGGCAGCAAATGGAGTTGGTGTGATCCTGAATCTATGTAGTGATGGCATTTACTGTATCTGCTGCCTAAACCTTCCAGCATGTGGTTGTTTTATAGAAGGTGTGTGTATATGTGTGTGTGAGTGAGTGTTATTAAAGCTTGACTGACACACTGACTGCAGACCGTGTAGTTGTGCTGCTGCTGTCTGGATCCCCGCAGGCTGAATGCAGAGCGCTGCTTTCTGGTCTGGTTTTGTCACAGTAAATTGGGAGAAAGAGGTTGAGCACTTCTGCCCTCCTGCTGGTTTTAAAGCGGAATCTACATGTAGCACAAATGAAAAGAAAGTAACCTGCTGTTTTGGACTTCGCTAGCTTCACTGGCAGCACTGTCTCTGCAGAAAATCAGAGGGGCAAGGTTTGAAGTTGCAATTCCCAATCCAGACAATGTTTTGTTACACGTCAAATTTAAGCAGACTGATCGCCTTTAAAGTTCCTGTGAGGAGTTTTGAAACAAGATATTTTAAAAACGTCATCTTGGAATTTGTGAAGCATTGCACGTCTGGCTTTATCAACAAAAACAACAAATCAGAAAAACATATATAGATATTTCATACACTGATGGCAGAGGCTGCTATGTAAAGCATTTGCCAATCCCATTCACACACAGCTGCTTCAGCCACCTGGGGCTGTTTATGGTTAGGTGTCTTGCCAAAGGACACTTTGGACTGTGGACAGTGATACCTGGGATCAAACCCCCAACCCTCTTAATGGAAGATGACTGTCTCTTCAGCCAAAGCTGCTGTGACACAAAGAATAATTAAATGGGGTTAAAATACCTCTTTTTTTTACAGCAATTAGCAACCGGAAATCTCTTGTATATTTATGGATATTAGTTAAGAATAACTGACCCATCAGATTAAGTGTGATCACATGTTTGCCTGAAGAGAGAAATATCATGAGGTTAGCAGGCTTATAAACTTTTGCCTGGTTGCCAATGGTTTCCTTGTTCTTTTGATCAATAATGGACTAGACCACCAAAACAGATCCCTTGCTGTACGCTGTTAGTCTCCCCCATGCCCACCACGTCATCATGTCGACCCCCTCTGACCTGGATTTCCACATAAAAGCACCAGGAACGTCATAAAACATCCTGCTGACACCAGCAGTCACCATCACCTGGACATTAGGGCGCTGCAGCCAGCATCAATAATTTTATCCACTCAGCACCCCATGAAATACACAAACTAGCTAATGGAAGCTAGCCCAGTGGTGGTTTTGGCAGGACTCCACTTGTTTTCACAAACTAGGTCACCAAATGGTTTTGAGAGTGTTTAGGGAAACACTGCAGCTTCACTTGGGAACAAGACAAAGAGGAATAGAGGAAAAAATAGAGCACAGCATTATTAGCTTGATATTTGAGCTGATTTTAGCCGCACAGTCCTGACATGCTAATTAAAAATGTAACTCTCATTTTGTTCCTCTTCCTCACGAATGTTAACATGCTAAATCCTGTCCTGAAATAGCATCACCGCTGCTCGCTTCCTCTAAGGAGCAGAGACATTCTGTGCGGTGCAGGGAAACAACTAGCTAACGCAATGTGACAGCGTGGAAGAGCCCACAGGCGCTAACGCAGTTCATAAGCATACATTAGCATACAGTCAGTATGGAGCCAGAGTTAGCATTTGGACCTTACACAAACTAATGCTCACACACACAGTCACAGAAGGATTAAGCCTCAGGGTCAGCACATAATTTGCTTCAACATAAATGAAGCATATGGCCGGCTAAGCGCTGTATCTGTGATTCACTTAAATGGGCGAAGTGGTAAGCTGTTTTTAACACACTTAAGTTGGTTATTTCTGGACTCCATATGGCACCACAGGCTACTCAGTGAAAGCTGGGCTTAATTCAGTTTGTATTGAGTCGAGTTTAATTTCAAATTGAAATGACAACATGCTCTTTTTAAGTCTCTGGGAACAGCACGTGTGTCCAGTTTGTACTCGTTGTTCTGGGATGTTTCCCCGAGGCTATATGTTCTCTTTAAAAAGAACAAACATGAGATCACAGTTCGCTATGTTTCTTCAAGCCTGTCATTGATTTAGACCAAGATCAAATAAAAAGCACATAGAGGAACTCTGTTGAAAAATATTAGTGTTGGCAAGAAGTGAAGAGGTTTCTCTGCATGAATGTGTAGAAAACATGTACAAAATAATGTTTTTGACAGTATTTTCTGGACATACCTGTATGTGTCTTACATGTGTCAAAGAAGTGAAATGAAAATCACTGTCGAGAAGCTCACAGAGTTAAACTCAATCGAACCAAACCACTGAGCACTCAGCTGGCCATAACTCTTCTCAACACCTGGGCTGCAGATCAGCACCAAGCCATGCACATCTGCTGCTGCTGCTGCTGCTGCACACAATGGAAAAACTATAACTCAGCAAAAACATTACCCTAAATACCTTGAACTTAACCCTGTTTTCATCCTATATTAATAAACCAAATGTGGATAAGCACATGGGCCTTTTCAGCATGTATTTTGCCATCATGCCTTTTTTCCATTGGTCCATTTTAGAATAAAGACACTCCGCCTTGTCTATCATGGTTAGTAGTTAAAACTGATATTAGTATTACAGTGGTTATCACTGTATAGTGCTAGTGATAACTAGTCAAACGCAAAAAACACTGCTGAAATACTTTTCTGTATCTTTTTCAAACTAGGGTAATAACAATAAAGATATTAGTTTGTCAAGTTTCATTTTTCCTCATTCGCTCCTTTGCCATCTCTCTCTCTCTCTCTCTCTCTCTCTCTCTCTCTCTCTCTCTCTCTCTCTCTCTCTCTCTCTCTCTCTCTCTCTCTCTCTCTCTCTCTCTCTCTCTCTCTCTCTTATTCATATGCTTTGCACACACACACACATAGAGTAATCACTGATTCACAGTGTGTGTTTTCCTGTGCTGTGGTCTCAGCAGGCATGGACCATGAGGCAGAGTTCAGCACTAAATCATCCAGACACAGCAGCTCTGCTCATTAATCTCTTTCTCACACACACACACACACACACACACACACACACACACACACACACACACACACAGCATGCATCCACACATGGCACACATGCAAAATGTGCCTTCCCTTCAAAACACAACAGTGCATCAGGTCTTCCCTGCGTGTCTCCTCTCAGCAGCGGTTTAATTGTCATTGATGGTTTCCATTGCAGCCGCCCTCATTTCCCCATCATTTCAGGAAGTGGATTTCTCTTTGTGAAACTCCAAACTGGAAACATTTTGCCACAAAAGGAGGCTCTCATATCGAGAAATGATTGAGGATGAAAGCTCTGGTATTATCATGTTAATTGCAGTTTCGATTTACATTTTGGATTGAGGGAGTTGAAGGAGATTTCTCTCTCTGTTTCCTGCCCACTCACTTTGATCCAATCAAAACCGTGACCGGAAACTGCTCGAATTAAAGGAGAGACTAAAGACATGAAAAGGTAGAGGAAATAAGACAGAGGTGGACAAACAAAACACAGGGAAAAGATGGATCTTCCTCTCTTCCTGCAGCTGCTGGGCTCTGATTGGCTGGTTGAATGTGTGTCAGCTCGGCGGTGTTGGGGGAGTTTTTTTTCTTTGAATGAATCATCACACGGATCAAAGCCTGATTCAGGAACAGGATTTCACTTTTATTAACCGTGTTATTCTGGAGCTGTAGCATTCAGCCAGCAGCCACAATCAATTACCCAACGCCCACTTCTCTCTCTTTCTCTTTCTCTCCCCCTTCTCCCCCTTTCTCTGCTGTTCCCTATTTAGTCATTTATCATAACTCCAAAATAAAGATTGCATCAGCCAAGGATTTCACCCCTGCTTCTGTAAACCGAAGTGCTGAATTATGAAAATATTTCTCCTGCAAAGCACATTGTCTCTTCTCCTCTTCTTGTCCTTCACTCCCCCCTCTCATCTCTTCCTTCCTTTTCTCTTCCTGTGCTGGTTTTTAATTTCTTCTCATCTCCTTTTTTTAATATCATGTCTTATTTGTTTTTGATCTTCTATCCTGTCCTCATTTCCTGTCCTCTCTTCTTTTGCTTCACTCCTTCATTCCTTTTACCGTCTCCTCTGTTTTTGATGATCCTTTCTTCCCTCCTCTCAACCGTCATTTCATCTCATCCAGGTTTTTCTTTCTTTTGTAATATCTTTGTTCCTCCTCTCCTCTCCTCTCCTCTCCTCTCCTCTCCTCTCCTCTCCTCTCCTCTCCTCTCCTCTCCTCCATGTTTCTTTCCTTGTTGTTATCTCCCCCCTCTTCTTATTTCCTGTCCTTGTCCCCTCTGGTCTTCTTTCCTTAACATGTAATTTTCTCCTTGTCGTTTCTCATCTTCTTGCATCCTTCCAGCTTCTCTCCTTGTTCCACCTTTTTGTTTCTTTCTCATCTTTGCTCCTCCCCTCTACACTCCTTGTCTCCTCTCCTCATTGTTCTTCCTTCACTCTCCTTGTTTCCTTTTCTCCTCTTTCCTGTCCTCATAATGTTTTTATCTCTCCTCCTCTCCTCTCCTCTCCTCTCCTCTCCTCTCCTCTCCTCTCCTCTCCTCTCCTCTCCTCTCCTCTCCTCTCCTCTCCACTTTTATTCTTTCTACCTCTCCTTGCTCTCATCTAGTACTGCCACTATGCCTCCTTTTCTTTCTAATGCTACCTTCCCCCTGTTCTCATCTCCTTTTATACCTCCTTATTTTCTCTCCTAATCTTGTTTTTCTTCCTCTGTCCTCTCCTCTTGTCTTCTCTACTGACTAACCAGCTCCTGAGGGTCCATCAGACTCCTAATGAGCTCCTGAGTGAATCCTCCAGGGGCCTCTAATGATGCTCTCCCTATGTGTGTGTGAAGTCCCTATGTGTGTGTGTGTGTGTGTGTGTGTGTGGATGTTGGCCTCAGACTCCCATGAGTTGTGTGAGTGTCTGTTTCAGCCTCTGGAGTGTGCTCGCCTTTATTGGAATTTGGCAGTTCGGTGCATGGTTGACGTGTCTGAGTGTGTGTGTTTCGTTATGAGTGTGTGTGTGTTTGTGGGTGTATGTGTGTGTTCCTCGGTGGGCCCCTTCCTGAGCCGCAGGTCCTCCGTCACAGGGCTGTGATTGGTGGCTTTTAGCTCTGCACCTCACACCTATTTTTCACTTTGGTTCATACGCACACACATTAACATTTTTACATCTATCAGATTTGTATCGTCTATCCTCTCAGTTGAAGCTTGTTTGATAGTGGAGCTGATGTTTTCTTTGTTTATTCCGTCTCTATATTTAGAAAAAATAAGAAAAAAATCAGATTTAGTCCCTGGCATAATATCTGCAAGTGATTCCTGTTTGTAAGATCCTGACCCAGGAAAGCTTTTTGCTATGAAGGTGTTTGTAGTTAAAGAATTTGGAAATGTAATTAGTATTTTTTCATGTATGTAGACAAATGACGGAGAACCACACTCTGTACCTGTCAGTTATCACCTGTCTGTCTGCGTGCTGCTGTGTTGATCTCTAACCTGACCCTCTCTGTTCTCTCCTCAGGCCTTTGGGAACGCTAAAACCGCCCACAACAACAACTCCAGCCGCTTCGGAAAGTTCATCCAGGTCAACTACCAGGAGAGTGGCACCGTCAGGGGGTGAGACACACACACACACACACACACACACACACACATGCACACACACTGACATACGCACACAAACACTAAAAGTCAAATATAAATCACTCAACACACTGAAATCCATACAAGTGCATGATTTACACCTTTACAAGTACTTAACTCCCGTCAGCTGGCAGTGTGCTCACATTCATCACTTGCACGTGGTTATTTATGAATCAGGCACTTAAATGATCATTAATGGTTAAATACTGACTGAAGGCACCTTGAGGAGTCCTCATGTTGTGTTTATTCTGGTGACCCTTTTGATGTAGGGTTCTTTTTTTTTTTTAAAGACTGCATTTCCCATGAGCACCATCACCCTCTGTCGTAAAGATATGTCTCTTGCCAAAGCGAGCATTTGTTGTGGAAGCAAATGAATTAATACAGATGTTCTTTTTAATATATTGAAGAAAACTTTCTGTAGGATGCAGAGAGTTTTAATGTGTGCTAAGTATGGCTGAATAACGTAAATATGCACACGGTTTAACTCTTTAGTCCTCAACGAGCAGTGAAGCATTCATACACTGGCATAAACATTACATCCTGCTAATAGCAATTTTGCTCTTTTAGCAAGCAAAGCCCTGACTGTAGAGCTTCTCCATCTAAAACATACCTCTTTCTGCCAATCCTACTCTGGTATCATCCATGAGTAATTATTTAAAAAAAGAAAATGATCTAAAGAAAGAACTCCTCCTGTTGTTAACTCACTTCTCACTGCCAAACTTTACCAGCAGGGTTGTAAACATCAGAGTGAGCTACTTCAGGGTGAGTGAGCTCTTAGATTCAGTATAAAGAAATAACCAACCTTGTCGCTGATCATCTCATTTTACTTTGTGGGTCCAGCAGAGACATCAGTGTAAGAGTGTCTCCATTTCAAATCTGTTAAAACTCCTCAGTGCCTTTAAGTATCTGATTAATATCCCTGATTAGTCACATAACACCGATCATTTCTGTGTCCTGTCGATGAAAATGAAACGTCTTACACTTTTGTTAATTAAGAAGCATTCATCAAACCCTGATTGTTAATTTATAACCTCTTTATTTCCTCTGGTGAGCAACAGAATTAATACGCCAATAAGTCACTATGAGACAGAGAGGTGATTACATTTCATTTCACAACTTATTAAAAATGCATTAAATGAGATTACACTACATTTTAGTTCTCCCTCTTGTATGTTCTCTTTCTGTTTGTATTCACATTTTTATGGCACGAGTCTGCAAATCAACGGTGTCCCCTGATGCGCTGTCAACACAGTTCATAAAAGTGCTCCTAGCACAATGAGTTATTATTATCATTTACTCATTTTTAAAGCTACAACAGCTTTGCATGATTTATCCTCTTGCTCTTTTGACTTCAATGTATCTGTGTGTGTGTTTCTCTTCAGGGCGTATGTGGAGAAGTACCTGCTGGAGAAGTCCCGTCTGGTGTACCAGGAGCACAATGAGAGGTGAGTGGAGACACGAGAAGCAGAGTTCAGACAGATGGGAGTGTACAGGGATCATATGCTGTGTGTGTGTTTCAGTTATTTATCAGGGTTAATAGCAGTTGCAGTTTTATTTATAAAGCACATTTCATTACATGTAAGGTCAATGTGCTTTACATTGAGAATTAAAAACATAAAAACATTAAAAACATAGAAAAACAGCAATCAAATAAAGAGCAAGTGTTGCTGTATGCAGCCAGTCACAATAATAATTATTTCAGTCAGACAACTCACGTTTACTTAATAAGTTTATTGCAGCATACAGTATTGTGTTTGGCGTGTGGGCTCCGAATTTCATTACTCCTCGTAGATTATTTAAATGCAGACATTAGGAGCAATGAGAGAGGACTAACCCCCTCGGAGCCCGCAGGTGGAAGCCGGGGAGGAGGTGGGGACAAACTTCACACAGCACTGAGCAGAACAGCAGGAGCACTGCAAGCAGAGGCAGAGACAGGAGGCTTGCCGTTTAAATAGACCGCCGAATGAGGATGTTGAGATCAGCTGATGGAGAGGTGGTGACGTGTCAGTATGATGAGCGCGGCTCGAGTTGTCTGCCTGAACTAGCTTGCAGGCGGCGCTCCATATCATAGATATTCAGAGGAAATACGTGATGACATTTTTTCATAAATTTGGCTCAGTAAGCACACAGCTGTGCTAGATTCTTTTTGTGTAATAATTATAAAATGATGTAAATTAGTTGGATAAAAGTTGGAAGATATGTATGGAAATCTTCAGCAGTTTTTTTGATCATTTTAAAGGAGACACTGCATGAGATGATGTTTAGTAAAAGGCTGACAGTGTGAAATAGAACCTCGACAGGTTGAGAGAGAAAGAAGCAGAGGGATACATTATCCTTCTTATTACCCAGCTACAAACTAAAAATACAAACATGATGACACTAAAGATTGATCTGAATATGGTTTTATTGATTTAGAAATGGTTTATTTATACAGCTGAAACAGACATCTCTTCAATATAATAGTTGGTAGCACTTCAATAATATTCTTATCAGCCTCCTTGCAGGTTGTATTAAAATAAAACGGATCATTTTATTTCACGGTAAAGTCAAAACATAAGCGTTTTTCTGTTGGCATTCTTGCCTACAGATGTAGAAAATAACAGCACCTGTGTGATCCTCTTCTCTGCAACTTCTCTGTCTGCATTTTCTTCTCACTCATACAGTCCTGTAACATCCCTGAAGCCCACACCTTTACTGTGTCGCAGTTTGTGGTTGTTTCATATGTTTTCTTCAATTTGGTCGACGTCTCTGTCACTCAGCTCTTTGTGTGTTTCAACATCCCTCACTAGTTTCTGCATCTTTTTGTCATCTTGTCTTATGAAATACATTGAGAGCAGTATTGAAAATATCCTACATTTTTTTTACAATGCTGTCAAAAAGTAACATTTTTGCCAAAGTGTCAACAGGAAGAGGAGAAATTATAAATGTTATAAATGTGCAGACTCCTTTATGCAGATTGATTTATTATGACGTCAGGTCGTCCCAGGTTTTGCCTTTGCTATACAGTATTTATAACCATTGTCAAGCGGGTTTGACCAATCAGAATCAATCATATAACACAGCTGGGTGATTAAAAGGAAAGCCGGATAATAATCAATCTAACTGCATCTTATTGTAGAAGAAAGAAAAGTTAAATTTTGTCAATGTACAATTTCTGAACATGGGGTTTTCCATACAGAAGAAAAAAGGAGTTCAGAGGAACTCTGTGTGAATTAGTGTCGCAGAAAATAATCTAAATCAAGAAATAAGAAACACTGATGGCTACATTGAAGCTTATTTTACAGATAAGATTTCCAATCCATACCTCTGCACTGATGTGCTCTTTGTCTCAGAAACTTAATACTAAAGTAGCGTTCATTTCCTCTGCATGCTAAGGAAATATCAGGTGTCCATCTGAAACAGGCCTCTGCCCTGTGCTGAGTTAACACTGACACTCTCAGGTTTCACTTCGATGCACACAGACGACTCGATTCTATCTGTGAACAGAAATAAAAGAGCAGAATATTTCTGGAGGATGAGAAAATAGATCACAGTGTGACAGCTGACCCATCTGCTCTCACTTCTTGCTTTTATTTTCACACATAAGCCAACACTGTGTCTGAATTACTCAAACAGACACACGCACATATGTGTATAGCACATGCTGAACGGAGGAATTTCCACCTGCAACCACATCCCTGAAATCATGTTGACTTCTTTCAGACAACACACACACACACACACACACACACACACACACTCTGCGTGTTTTACCGTCTGTCCCAGACGACAGTAAAATATAAAATCACTGACCCTAGCAGTGTGATAGCTTTGTGAGGGGAAGGAATAAACAATGTAAAACTCCATGGGTCATCTAATCCCTCTAACCCTGACTGGCCCGGGGGTTTCTATTTCATCCTGCTGACAGGACCTGGCGGCCATATTGATAGTGTGGAAACTGAAGACGAGACCTCCCAGCCGGCTCAGACCTGAAGCAGGGAGGAGGGGGAACAAGCAGACTGATGATAAACTGCAAAATACCTTAAATCTTAAATCCTGTCTCCTGACAGGTTGCCTCTGAACGACCCCGGAGTAAGAATCAAAATAGTGGGAGGAGAGAAGCTGAGCTTTTTATAGAGATGCTGTCAGGTTTTATGACTCTGAACTCAGGAGGAGAGGAGATGGTGAAAGTGAGAAGCTGTTAATGTTCTCAGCAAGCTTATTTTGCTCTAGTATAATTGGCATTATGGTTTGATTCATTGGTTTAAGCTTTTAAAGTTGCAGTGCAGTAGCATGTTCAACACATTATTTGCCTTGATACTTGTAGTACATGGAGATATGTACTAAATAATCATATCTTAGTGTCCTCAGATGATTTTGTTACGCTGAAACTTATTCTTTGAGGGTTTTCAAGGCAGATACGTTTACTTAAGGCTTAATTTGAGGCCCAAACAGGAGTTATTAACAACAGAAGCAGTGAAGGAAGTAAATATGAGAGACCTTGTTGACGCCCAAACCCTCATCTCCTTACCTTCTTACCTCCAGCTTACACACATTCACAATGCTGCTCTTTTAACCAGACACGTGAGCCTGTCAGGGTCAAAAGGTTGATTGATTGGTTAATGAACTCTCTGCAGGTTGTGGTTGTGAAAAAGTCTTCAAATTGAGAGTTTTCACATCCAGATTGTGGTTTCAGCAGAACCAGGAGCTGACCTGTTACGGTCCCCTCTGAGGGAACCGAGAAATGATTCATGAAATGAGAGCTGGAACAAAGTTTTGTGCTGGAAATCATATCCTCTAACTTATCCTGAATGTGTGTGTGTCTGCAGGAACTATCATGTGTTTTACTACCTGTTGGCTGGAGCCAGTGACGATGAGAGGAAATCCTTCCACCTACTCAAGCCTGAGGAATACCACTACCTCAACCAGGTCGGCACACACACTCACACTTACCGTTCTGTTGTGTCACTATCATATTGCTAATTGTCTATTTCAATGTCTGTGTGTATCCCATATTTTACATTCTTTCTTCTTGTGTTTTTTGCTTTTTATTGGTTGAAAAGAGATTTAAGAGATCTTTAAAGTGCATCCTGCCCACAAGAGGAAGATAAAAGAACAAATTACATGCATAAGACCGATACCACAAAATGTAGCAAACAATAGGAGCCATGCAAGCAGAGTTTTATTCTCATCCTAATTCTCTTGCGTTTGGATGACATGCTTGCATCAGATTTACTAAATCGTCTCTACTGCACAAAGCTGTAGTAAATCACCGTCAGTGAATCGAGTCCTGCTGTTTGAAAGCAGTAATAAAGAGATCCAAGCTGAGTCAGTGGTCGTATTTGAGGACAATGAGCGATCTTTAAATATGAATAAACAGCCATAAAGAAGCTGTCATCATAAGAGCGCTGAACTTCGCCTCATTTAAAGAGAGGATGTTTGCATGGGCAGTAAAATGCTTAAATCGTCCAAAGCAAAGTTTGCATGACTTGAACAAGAGACAGTAGCGATAGAGTTTTAAGAGTTGACTGCCACAGAGCTACAGAGCGCTGCACGTAGAACCCGAGGTAGCTGTATAAATACTACTGAAATGGCTAGAACCAAGCTGATATACATTGCAGGATATCAAAAGTAGGGTGAAGGAACAAAATGTTCAAAATCTTAGTTTTGCATTGAGTCTGTTTTAGTTTATATGTGTTACCTTGTGAGGAAAGGAAAGACCCTGTGCAGCAGATCTGGACCACTCATTAAATCAGGATTAACCCTAAGTGGAAGCGATCTTAAGGTACCTGTGTTTATGATTGTCACAACACAAGAACTTTAAACTTTGATATAGTAAATATCAAACAAATTCAATATCTGTTTCAGTACTGGGGCGTCAAAAAAGTGTGCACCTGGTACCAAACATGGGGTCAAACAGCCGGTATAAAGAAAAAGAAATAGAACACAGATCACCATTTACTTTAAAAGATACAGAAAAGCAACATATGAATTTCCAAAATAATCTTTCTACCCAAAATGAAATAGGACTATTTCCTCTTAGTAATCATTGACCATAATGTGTGGTTATTTTAGACACTCGTAGCATCATTATTTTTTGCAGAGGTGCGAAACAGTGCAGTGGAAAAAATCCCTCATCATAGGTGTGAAACAGTTAGTGAATAACGTCTTTATTTCCCAGGTTCACCGCAATGAGGTGCTTTTTCTTCACTTCCTTTTTAATTGATCGACCCCTGCTGCTCTTCCTTTTGCTCGTGGCAGCTTTGAGTTGAAAATATGACTAGGTGTGTTTTATCACAAGCTTCAGTACTTTAAGATACTATCCTATGTAAAAGATTATTGATATATTAAAGCCTGTGGTACGGAAAAGTATCAATTATCAAAATTGAAAATCTGATCTGCATCTGGAATAGTTGAATTTGGGAATATCTCCTTTTGTCCATTGGGCTTAAAACCAGTTGGAAAGTAGGCAGTGCCTGAAAGTCTACAATCCACATAAGATACCAACCTGTTCATACAAATGGTCCCAGTGTGGCATTTCAGTTTTACTGTACTGCAAAGAAAGTGCAAATATGAAGTGTTAATAACTATTTTTTCTCTTTGTAAATGAATAACGGTCGTCTTAAAAGCTACTGCTGCATGTAGAGAGATCGATGGAGACCTTGAAGATGATGATGGAAAAATATCAACATCTCTCTTCCCTTTATTTTCTCTCTGTACACATCTTCTTTACTTGTTTACCACAACTGTATCTCGTCTTGTTGCTCTGGTGTGTTGATTGCGTCAGCTCATGGAATTTCAGCCCGGTATGCATGTGTGTATCTCAAATATGTGTGTGTGAGAGAGTCTGAATGTGTTTACATACTTGGGTACATGCCAAAAGCCTTTATATGTTTGCATCTTTTGCAGTCCATGCTTCTTTATGTTAGTGAGTGTGTGTGTGTGTGTGTGTGTGTGTGTGTGTGTGTGTGTGTGTGTGTGTGTGTGTGTTGGCAGCACATGTGTAAGGTTCATACTCCCTCCTCCTGTGGCAGTACGATGAAAAAGTCAACTGAGAAAAAATCCCCAACTCTTTGTTCCTCAGTTTTGGCTTCCCCAAAAAAGTAACAGTTTTTCATCTTCCCCCCCTAAATCCCCTCGATGAAACCCACCCCTGCAACCAACCCCATCCCATCCTCTGCCGCCTGTTACCATGCAGCTCTGTTTCCATGGCAACAGCAACACTCAGTAGGCCAGTTAATCTGGCGCTGACTCGCTCTCGTGCAGAGGGCGCCGACGGTCGCGTGTGTTTGTGTGCACACGTGTTTGCTGGAGCACACACACACACAGAGTGTCACAAAGGAACAAAATGATTACCCATTTTTATCTCCTCTCAAATTTTGTTCTCTGTCTGTGTGTCTGTCTGCAGTCTGTGTCTGAGCGTTGGCTCATAACTTTAAACATTTGTCCCTCTCCAGTACTTAGTCGTTATAGTTAAAGCTATATTTTATAATAATAATGTAATGTGACATTTTAAGGGTTTGCTTCTTGTCGTAAACCTACAGAGAATTAAACCTCAAGCTCAGAGCTTTACAGCAGGTTTCAGCTTGTTTAGCTCTCCTAACCCTTAACTCTAATGTTTTACTGCACTAGTGTCACATTCATTTACAACTCAAATTCAACAACATTTACACATCCAGACTATTCCTTTTTCAGGGACAACCTTGCATATTTCAGCATGCTTCTACTACAGCATGGCTCTGTAGTAGAAGTGCCCAGGTGCTAAACTGGCCTGCCTGCTGTCCTGACTTGTCACCCACTGAAAACATTCTGTGGGTTTCACTGAATGAAGCCTCAGTTTGACGTTATAAAAACCCCCTCCTTCTACTTCACCTCAACAATTCCACAGGACCACTCATAAAAAGTGTAAACCGTTTACTTCAACAAAAATAAAACAGGTACAGAAAGGTGTCAATTTTGCCAAGTTAAATTTCAAAAGAGAGACTAAGAGAGGTCAAAAAACGATGTCGCTCCACTCTCTGCTTGTCTAACTGCCACCTTGTTAATTCAAACACTACTCTCTGTAGAACAACAAGGGGGGGAGGGTTACAAAAAGCTATGGTTAAGCCACTCATCCAACAGTAACATTCTATATAACAAACCCAAAAACATTTTGAATATTATGAATCCCTCACCATATTTAATTTTGAAATTCACTTTTACCATTTGTATATAACTGTAAATATTTCCCTGAATCATTATAAATGAATTGCGTACGTTATTATTTCACACATCAACTTAAATTGTTTTAAACATCATGAATTGCGTTTAGGCTATAACACATTTGGTGCATCATGAAAGGAAAAGTATTTCAAAAGAGACAACAAACTGTTAAAGCTGCTGTTGGTAGGAATTTTTCTGCTGGGTTTGGAGAAAAAAGTAATAATGCCCATCGGTTTTCATCGGTAAGTGAAGTAATTTGAGACTATTGCGAAATCTCTGAGTTTTCCAATGCCTTTGTATCAAGCAATGTTATTATTCCCCTATTCCGTTATGATGGACCAATCATAGCTAATCTCCAATCCTCTGTCCTGATTGGTTAAGGGGCGGCCCCTACTATGTCCTCAGATTGGTTATGAGTCTGGCACTTTCATGACTGCATACGCCAATCTGTGTCGGAGGGCTAAGAGGAAATCTGGTTGGGAGGGATAGTGTTGACATTCGAAGATCCTCTCTCTGAACAGATGTTTACTCTGTGACTACCAACATCAGCTTTAAGTAGCTGAAAAATACGGCAAGAATGAGACAACATCTCACTTTCAAAACTCCAGAATCTAATCTCCTGGGTTACAAAGCATTTACAGTGTTGTTAATAGAAGAGAAGATAAATCACGGTTGTAAACATGCCCCTGTCCCACTTTGCTTAGAATGAGTTGCTGGTATTAACTTCAAGATGAGCCTTTATTTTCATTAAACCATATGTTTTTTCAGTTTCAACATTTAACATGTTGTCTTTGCACCAATATCAATGAAACATAAGGTTTGAATGATCTGCAAACCAGCAAAATCTGTTGAATTAACATCTTTCAGAGTCCTGTGTCTGTGTGCTGTAGCTAACACCATCTGACACCTTATGGTAGAAGTTACAGGCAGGGAAAAATAGCTATATTAAAATGATCTGCCTTGTTGCTGATGGTCTAGTTAGCTTCTGTAGGAGTATCACTGTTCATTTCCATCTGCTTTATGACCAATTAAAGTTTCCCCACAGGAGCTTTAAGTAGAATTTGCCAAGTAGTGCTTCAATTATTTAAAACTTTTGCTCTACTACATTTCAGTCTGACATGTCGCTCTATTTAAAACATAGTAAAAATAGATTATCAAACTATAGTAGCATTGTTAGAGATACACGTAACAGTATAAAATAAAAAATAAAAATCATCTTGCTATCATCTAGATAGTAAAATACGGCTTAAATGCATCAATAGTGACCCCATAGTATACCATACAACAAAACAATGATTGCGCAAAAGTGAAAACATAGACCTACTTTGCTTTGTTCTCACTTTGATGTAAACCAGTTGTATCAGCTAACATTTCTGAATGACCTCACATAATGTATTCCTGCAGCTCTGTAGATGCGTGTCCATTTGTGTGTATGTGTACAGATTGTTTTTCCTCACATGGTCTCAGCATGTTGTCGTTCTTCGTCTCTCTAAGTGCGCCTGTCATTGTGTGTAATTCTTACCCTCCTAACCCGCTCTGCCTTGCTTCCAGATGACACAGAAATCGCACAAACTGCACTGGGACAATTACTATGAGAGTGATCTGGTCAGTATCTCGTGGACGACGACTTGTTTGTGTGCGTCTGTGCTCATGGGTGTGTCGTGGTGCTCTGGGTTTTTTTGGTGCCAGTCTTGGTCTTGTTCTCTCTCTCCCCGCTGTCCACACACACACTCGCTTTCAATGAAAGATGGAGGCGACCTGAGCTGACCTCAGCTGGTTGAGCTGCCTCCTGAATGTTAAAGGGATACCTTTTAATGCAACTACTTTAATTTGATTTGATTGATTTTGTCCCAGGATCAGTATTTATGAAGAGGGGGGTCAAGGTGGTACACATTCAGTATCTACTTTAAGGTTTAACTAAGCTGATATTGTACCTCAAGTTCTGTGTACCCAAAATAATATGGAAGACAATATTTCTCTGAGAGACCGTGGCTCTGTATGAGTCACAGAAAAATTAGCTTCTACAGTTCTTATTTTATTTTGACATCATTAAATATGACTTTATATGTTAATGTACACGCTAAATAAGCAAATAAAACTCACACATGAAGGTATCCCTTTAATCTGTTCTTTGGCTTTGGGT
Organism: Notolabrus celidotus; assembly: GCF_009762535.1. Classification (NCBI taxonomy): domain Eukaryota; kingdom Metazoa; phylum Chordata; class Actinopteri; order Labriformes; family Labridae; genus Notolabrus; species Notolabrus celidotus. The sequence continues at coordinate 29,825,407 of NC_048277.1, read as the reverse complement.
GCTTTGCTGTCTCAATATTGGTGATGATGTCAAACATGGGACCTGACAACTTTAAAGGGAAGGTTCAGGATTTTACTTTCAATCCTACTTTTACACAGAATTTCAAAATACACACAAAAACTAAATTGAGGCTTTACTGTGTATAAGAGCCTGTGTTCACTATCAGGTATTATCCGCTTTTCTACACAAAACCAAAACAGTTCAGTATTCTCAGCACCCAGAATCCTGAGCACAAAAATGTCCTTATCAGTGATTCTTTCTTGCTGCGCTCACAGCGTTCACTGCTGAAAATAATGCATCTTCTGGCACACTGCTGTGCTCGTCAATATCACTTCTCCCTCATCAACCGATCAAAATCAGGATGGGGTGGGTCTTCTTAAACCCTCTCTGAAAACTTGCATTTTCATGAGGACACAATTCCTTTCTGTGTAAAGTTTCCTCAAACAAAATAAGATGTAAGCATACAGAGCAACATACCTAATGGTCAGTACAGAGGGAAGATGCTCTAGGAGACAACTTTCTAGCAACAGCAAGTGTCACTGAGAAACGCTCTGAAATAAAGGTTATGGGTGCTACCAGCCAGAAAACGCAGCAAGTGGACACAGGCCCTAAATGTGTTTATTTAAGACTAAAATACCATATCTTATCTGATCTGTGTAATATACAAACATTTGTATGGTAAGGACTGTCATATTTGAAAATTAACAATTAAAATTCCCCAAACTCACATCTTTGCTGATTCAATGACCAAAGTGTAACATCAAAGTAGCAGCAGTAACAAATGTTAACTCTTCATCCTCAGGTTCTTTGTACAGCTGTTATCATCAGGGCTGTATGAAAGTGAAAAGATGAACTGATGTTAAAAAAGTGCAGTTTTACAGGGAATGGCAGCCTCATCACTTATGCTTTAAATAGCTATTGTTAAAGAAAGGCTGACCATGAGTGGTATCAGAAACAGGGTTTGGTTTCAGGAACATTTTAAGGATTATTTATAGCTGAACAGTAAACATTAGGATCAGGTTTTCTTCAGTAAAACTTGAAACATGGCATAAAAGCCGGTGTATTGATCAGGGTTTAAATATAAAACTGATGAATAAGTTACATATTCTCTTATTTTCTCACTCAGCAGCAACAATGAGAGTATGATAGACAATACACAAGAGGAGGAGTGTCTTTAAGTGAACTGATTTCTTCTCAATCATTACTTTCATGTGAGAGTGAAGGGCTCAGTAGTGATCAAAATGTTCCACTTCACATCCTGAAACTTCCCTCTAAGTGTGTGGTCCTTTGTGTGTTAGTGTGTGTGTGTGTGTGTGTGTGTGTGTGTGTGTGTGTGTGTGTGTGTGTGTGTGTTTGAACCTGCTCTGTGTGTCCAGCCTCCACCTGAAGTGACTAATGTTTGGTCAGTGGGATTAGTTGTGTGTGGTTCAAGGATTCAAGTTACTTTGTCATTGCTGGTGAGCAAACACTCGACATGAGAGCCGGTCAGCACAAATACAACTCATGTTTTGGTCTTACTGTATTTCCCTCTTTACTTTGGCGCTTTGTCAAAAAACTTTTGTAATAGTTTCCTTTCATCCTGGAAAGGTTTCCTCAGGACACTCACTCTATTTTTTTATGGGTCCTGTTTCACTTTTATCTCGTTAAAGAGATAATCCACCAAAAATCTGTCTTTTGATGTCAAGTACACCCAGTTATGCTTTGAAAGTGCTTCTTAAAGGGAGCTTCATCTTTAGATACCTAAAGGTGACGAAGTTAAGGCAAAAAACTTGTTTTTCCAAACTACCTCCACTGTTCTGCAACAAATAAAGTAGCTTTTTTCTTGGATTTAAAGGTGTAATTAAGTTTTTTTTTAACAACTGGACCAGTAGATTGTTGTTTGAGAAGCAAATTATACTACAGGAATAGTTTGTAATGTTTCAAAGTTTTGATTTACTGTTTTTCACAACTTTTGTGTGGAGAAGAGCAACTTTAATCACTGTTCTTCCAGATTCATCTAATTTTCTTTACATGAGAAGATCAAGGCACATGTATCCAACATGCAGCTAGACTCAGAACATGTCCAGTTTAGCTTACAAAGACCACATGAAGAGGGGGTTAGCAGCTAGCATGGCGCTACCTAAGGTTAAAACACGACCCCCTCTCTCTGATTCGACAGTTAGTTGCACTTCCATGGCAGCAGTGCTCTTAGCAGCCTACGTGCAGGTCGATTTAACATTAAAGTTCACATTTTCATTCCCATTTATTTCTCAACATTACCCTGCTTTACTGTCACAGAATACACTAAACTTAATATTTTCATTCTCTGTAAAATCCAAGCATGAGTGTTTTTCGATTGGCATTTTTAATAGATGCAGAAAACAACATCAGCATCTGTATGAGATCCTTTTCTTCTCACTCCACCAGCCCTGTAACTTTATCAAAGCACATACCCTGATGCACTTTGCTGCTGCTTCTTGTGTGTTTTCTTTAATTAGATCAACCTCTTGTTCGCTCAGCTCTTTGGTCGAAACCTCTGAGCAAACCTTGCACTAGCGAGTGATATTGAAACACACAATCAGAATCAAGAATCTAACACAGCTGGGTGATTAGTAAAGTGGACACAGTAATGTAGATTTAGGGCTTCTACAAACCAATGTTACCAGCCGCTGTCATCATTTTGGAAACCTAGACCATAACACGCCCTTCTCATCTTCTCAAATCAATCTCCAGAAATAAGTGAAAACTATATTTCCAAAAATGTTGCACTATCCCTTTAACTCCCTCCCCATGGTCCTGTTTCCCTTGGCTCCTCTCACACATCTTTCTCCCTTACACAACCGTCCCCTCTTCTCTGTTTGCTGACACACCGTCTCCCTCAAGGGTCAGTCAGTGACCTCATCAGTCTGTGACCCCACCGTCTAAGGAGGTGATGTCATCGTCTTCGCTTACCATCACACACACACACACACACACACACACACACACACACACACACACACACACACACACACACACACACACACACACACACTCACACACTCACAGATGGAGAAACCTTAGCAAGCCTTGACAGCTGTCTGAGCATCTGACCAACCCTTTGGGCCTATTTAACCTTTGACCTCATCCAGTGGTCAACGTGCAGTGGGGGCACGCTGCAGTAAATAGAGACGCTCAGCACTTTGAGCAGTGACACGTATTCGTCAGATTCCAGATGCAACATCTGGAATCTGCATGTTTAAAAAAAGCACATTTATTTAAAGAATTATGTTTTTGACTGAAGATCCCAAAGACCAAACATTTCTGGTTGTTTGTATCTGATGTGTGCAGTCGGGGTGTTTGGTTCTCGGTCTTCGGTGGCTGTGGGTTTTGCTTTTTGTGCTTGATTTGGTGTCTTTGGTTTTTGGCTGTGTGGAATGTCAAGTGGTGGATGGCATGTTGTTTTAGGCGCACACATTTGACAACATAAATCAAGATTAAGCCCTGGTAAGTCACAGGAAAGCCCCAGCTGGATTCACCAAACTTTTAACTGGATCCATAAGTGATCTGTTAAAAAGCTTCATGTGCTGCGTCAGCTTGGCTCTGGGTTTTACTCCACGTAGAGTAAGCCTGCACCAGAAGTGTTGCAACTGGCATGAAGTTACATTTTCAAGTTGTGAAGTTAGAAAAGGAGTCTTTGTTCAAGATAAGAAAAAAAAGGAACAGATTGTTTCTTAATCATCCCCAAACGGCACCCTGTGCTTTTAGCAGCATTAGCTAAGGATTGGGTTTTTGACCAAACTATTCCCTCTCAGTTGCACCAAATTGGTCTCTTTATTTTCTCAACTTCCTTCATCATATCACGTTTTGCTGCTTGGCACCGAAGCCCAACATACCCAGCAATTTGAAAAGTGTCTTTTCCCGGGCTTCGCCGTGGCTCGAGAAGCCTCAAACCCTTCTTTTGTTGCAGTTGGAGAAGCTCATTGGAGAAATACGCTTACAATTCTTGGCTCTGTGTTTCGCGACAAGTTCTGAGCCAGAGGAATAACAATGGAGAGGCAGAGAGGAGTGTTGAACGTTGAAGTGTAGCACAGGCAGAGTGTGGATTATGGGTTCCTGTGTCTTCTCTCGCTGGCCGCTCACTGTGGTATGTGCTAATTACAGCCTGAGAGAGGCTCGCTGCCGAAGCAGAGACATGCTGACCAACCAGAGAGCTGAGGAGACACACAGTCACCTCCTTCCTTTACAATCAAATTGTGATATTAGTGTCTCTAAATATCACCCATGAAAACCTGTTGACATGGTCTGGTTTCCTCATCTAAAATGAACTCAGAAGACATTCTTAGTTTTCTGACAGCGCCACATGCTGTCTGAATCATTTCAAAGCATAGTGCGTCATTTCATTTTCTCTCATGTTATTGATCTAGCCTATACATGGCGGTCTGGACCATTGATTATCAGGCCCTTAACCTAAGATGTAGCCTCATAAGTAGGGATATGTTTTCCTCAGTCACATGACTTGGCCTTTTGGCAAGCATGACGTCACATTTTCCCCAAACCCAATGACTGAACAGGATGTTGTAACTTAAGGATGCATTTGTGAATTTGGTCTGAAGCTCTACAATTAAGTTCCTGAAGAAGAAGGGTGTGCTAATTATGTACAAACTACTTATTACGGTCTTAAAATCAACAGAAGGAAAATGTTCTTTACATTTGTAAGAGTGAGACATGTTACTGTTATAGCATGCCTCTCAAAGTGAGCAACAGACTTGGTGAATGCTACTCAGAGGAGTTAAGCTAAGGCTGTGATTTCAGCCTGTCAGAAGTTCTTTCTGCTCTAGATATAATTCTCCTTGCAGATTTAGTTGAAATCATGAACACTAAACTTGAAAAAGGCTCATCGTGATCAGTTTAGGGAATACATGGTTCAGGACTTGGATCTGGTTTAGCTCTTGTTGGTCTTGACATGGGACCTGATAGCAAAGATTTGATGTTTACTTGTGAGCTGCAGAACAATCACTAACTACCTCTGATGGATGACTTCCGGTTTATGTGTTATAACTCTATTGTTGGCGTATGCATGTCTGTATGGTATGATCAGCAGGAAAGCTTCACAGTACAGAAACTCGTTATTTTTTTCTTTGTAATATATTTGTTCTGACTTATATCAAACAGGTTTTAATTTATTTTGTGTGTTTCACAACGATTTGAAAGACCCTTTCTTGATACTGATGGCCTTCTCTGTCTTCCTCTCTATGTCTGTCTGCGTGTGTTTCCACCTGACACCAGCAGGACTGCTTCACAGTGGAGGGAGAAGATCTGAAACATGACTTTGAGCGGCTGCAGCTGGCGATGGAGATGGTCGGCTTCTTACCCACAACACGAAAACGGTAAGATCAGCTATATCATGTATACAACTATTCTTCTCCAGCTGATAGCAGAGCCTCATTAGAAGTAGAATTAGGGCCTATGTCCATTAGTGGCAGCAGCACCCACAACCTCATTTGTAGAATGCTTCTCAGTGATGTTTACTGTGACATATAGACCGTTGAGTCCAGTGTAAATTGCTCTGTGTTCTTAACATTTGATTTTATTTAAGGAAATTTTACAAAGAAAACTTAAAGTCAGAGGACATGATTACTGTCCTGACATTAGCAGCTCTGGGTTGGGTGTGAATTATACTCCCAATGGTCAGTGAAGGAGAAGTGACACCGACGAGTGTGCTGATGTTTGAAAAGCTGAACTATTTTCAACTGAGAGCGCTGTGAATGTAGCAGTCAGCTCACGTTGAGGGGCGTTGTAGTTCTTGTTGGAATGGACGCTGCCAGTGGAAAAACGCTGTTAGTGGACACAGGCCCTTAAAATGCAGAAATTATTCCACTGATTGTTTTATCTGATCAATTCAGCATGTCTTAGGGGCAGCAATGTAAGGACTTAATTCAAACGTATCACTCTTTAAGTGCTCCTTCTCTTCTTCAAATTTTCTCACCCCAAAAAAATCCCCACTCTCAAATATTTTCTCACGTGTAGTTTAGTAACCAAGTTAGTTTTTAGTATTTTATTGCCCAGGTTTAAAGGCATAGTTAGATAAAATGACAGGATTTAATTTCATTTTCAACATACAGTACATTCATGCTCATCTTAACAGCAATTAAGTATATTTTCCCAAAATGTCAAACTTCTGTTCTAAATGTTTACATTGTTTAGATAATTGAGTCCCTGCAGTTATTGTATTCAACTTTAAATTCTGAAGCAGGCATCAGTCATGAACTTTGAATTTCTCAGTTAAACAGTTTTTATTAGACCTTACATCCTGCTAACTTCTACCCACTTCAATCAAAAATATTTAAACAGACATATGTCATGTTTTTATGTTAATTTGGTGTGTTAATATCAAAAATTTGAGCCAGTGTCCTGGCCAAGAATCTCTGAAGCAAGAAAGTCTTTTTAACAACAACAGAAGATTAACTGGCACAAGTACCATAGATGTACAACACTAAGTACTTTTTTTTACTTTGTCAGGATCTTCCTCCTGCTGTCAGCGATCCTCCACCTGGGAAACATTCGCTACAAGAAGAAGACCTACAGGGACGACTCCATCGACATCTGCAACCCAGAGGTCCTGCCCATCGTCTCGGAGCTGCTAGAGGTGAGCAGCTTAACGCACAGTTTTCACCAACACTGTGTCACTGTGTCATATTATTAAAGATCATGAATGAAGTCGATGTTCACATGGAGATTTTGCAATCAACAACTGAACTCAGATTTAATAACAATCCAGATTTTGATCTAAAATTCCATTAGGAGAAAACATGACACATCTGAGTCAAAAAACAGAGCACATTTTGTCTCCCTGACTTTATGCTGGAATACAATACCCCACATACTTTGAAGGATAATAAAAATGAAGAATTGGAGCAGGGCTTTACCACAGGGCTTGTTTATTCTCCCTGAATACTTTCTTTGCCATTTTGTCTCCCAGAGTTATTCCATTACATGCCCACTGGAGATACTTAAAACTCCATGGACTGAGTGAACTTTGAGGAACAAGCAGCATTTATCTGAACAAATGACTTTTCCTGTGGCTGCCTTCTTTTTTAAACCCTGTGTAAAACAATGATTCCTATAGTGCCACAGTTAACCTCTCGAAAAACCTTTTAGAGAGCTGAGGCCTCTCGTGTACAAGCACAGCTTGTGGTGACATCGGAAGTGAAGAGGTGCTTTGGGTCCCACAGAGCCGTCCAGAGCTTTTCACAAAGTGTTGTTTGTGTCAAGGCTATTTTCAGACCTTTGTGCTGTTGCGTAGGCGGCTTTCACACCAGGAACAACATGCCCTGTTGTGTACAACTTGTCTTGTTTTTTATAATTTGATTTTGATTTCCTTTTTGGAAAAACAAGATTTAAATGTTATGCATAAATGAAGCATAGAGGGGAGAAAATTGTGGGCTTGCACAAATAACCCCACCTGATATTTGAAATGTGAAGTTCTTCAAAATCGTGTTACAAATGAGCAGTTTTGGGTGTTTTTATAATCTTATAAATAGGGAAGAAAATATATTTTACAAACATCCAACAGCTTTCATACACTGCAACAAAACCTTCACATATCATATTTGATTGCTTTTAATGCAAGTCAGGAACTGGCTCAAGCTTCAACATTTTAAAAGGATTATGATAAATCTGTCATTTACAGCTTGGTTTTCAACATCTGTCTGTTCCTCATTTTTGTGGTGAAATATTTCAGTAAATCCTTTTTTTGTTTATTTACATATTGACCTGATTTCTACCTGACCTGTCAGCTATGAATTGTTAATCCCTGCTTACACCATACAACAGTTTCCTGCCTTAATATTATAATAAGGCAGATTAGTTTTTTCCTTGGAAGCTGTTTGTTCCTGCAGTAGAAGTTCAAATTCAGGTCAGCCAAAATCAGGTTTTAGCAACTTTATCATAGAATATTACAGAAGTATAACTGCTTCTGATAGTGTCTACAAGTCTTGGACAGTCTTGTGCTTGTTTACCGTTCATTTTACACATTTCAACATTGCATAGACATATCTTTGAATTATTTATCTAGTAAATCAATCCACTTTACTTTTCCAGTAATACTGCTAGTCTGCCCCCACAACATTTTAATGTTTAAAAAAGAAAGACATGGAAAGTAGCTTCAGTTTTAATTATGTACAAATGAACATGCAATCACAATCACAGCTATTTGATGTGAGAACTTATCTGTTTCCGCTCACATTTACTCTTTAAACGCAATACTTTTAAGCTTCCTTTTTTTCTTTAAACGCAAAACAAAAACAAATAGAAAAAGAGTTCATATAAAGGTTTGATTTTGCAGGTTAAACCTACCTCAGTTTAGACTCTGTAGTAATGATCTCACATACACTTATTAGTCTTATGAGCACGTTTGGAGTGATTAATGTAGACTCCTTTAAGTCCACAAGATACTGGTGCAGACAGGATGTTGGCATGGGTTAATACTTTTTGCAGTGTTTACAAATGTAGGATTTCATGCTGAATTTCTGTAGACCACACACACACACGTATACATCCATCCAAGTGGACACCTCCTCCACATGCTGTTCTGATTTATCTCAGGATTGACTGATGGTGGCACTTCTCAGCCCGTTTTTTTTTTTTACAAACCTCAACAATTAGCCGGATGTGCTTGTTGAGTCACTGACAAAACAAAGTCCGAAGTGTGCCGGAGACTCCTGTCAGCAGCACAGCAGGGATGTTATGACTGAGGAGAGCTCAGCTGAGGTTCCCTTCCAACATCCAGGCTGAGACTCTGTGACTCTCCAGAGGTTCAGAGAGGCAGTGACGCGAGGAGAGCCACATGTTGGCCACATGCACGGGGGGGTTAGTGTTTTATGTTAAGTTCAAGTTTATTTGGATGTCTGTTGGTTGGTGCAGAGGCTTTGGTTATTTCGCCCCAGGGACATATAAAACATTCTTAAAGAGACAAAGTAGAAAGAGGGAAACCAAAACAAAGCTTAGTCACAACGAAGCAAAACTTTTGAATAGACAACATTTATACTGAGACATGATGGAATATCATTGGTTAAAACTGTGTTTTCCAGGAACTTCAAGTCATAATGTGACTCATAACTGATCTAAAATAACTATCCAAAGTAATGTTCTATATTTTTATGAGTTGTGTTCTTACACCAAAGGTTTCCAAGACAAGACAGAGAGAGCTTTAAACATTTAATAAAAGTAAAGCTCAGTTTCAATTGGTCGCCTCACTGCACCAGCTAACGTTGCTTGCGCAAGCCAACATCATTTGCAGCTTTCATTGGCTAAATTTACTTTCAGTCGTTTCATTAGAATACATTTTAATTAAATGTATATACTCAATTAAAAATAACATGAAAAAATGCTTTATATAATGTGTAAGTGTTATTCCAAACGTCTCCAAAAATTGTAATCAAAGAAAGGTCTGTCATTTTAGTGAGGGTGAAATCCTGATTTATTTAGTCCCTTGTCTATGTAGCTGAAGTTGCTCGCAATTTACAACAGCTAATGTTACTTGCAGCTTGCACTAGCTAATGTCACTTTGCAATAACACAAGCTACTGTTACTTGCAGCTTACACGGCCGTTGTCTTTAGTTATTTAGTTTAAAAAAGCGTTTTGTCAATGCTTACCCTAAAAGTAAAGCTATTCAAATAACCTTGATGCTGATTCCAGCCCGAATAAAGTCAGGTGGTTAATTTATTTATTTATTTATTTAATTTATTTAAAAGTGCAAGTACACAGAGACATAAGACAAGACATACACAGACATAGAAAAGAAGAAATACAATATAATAGGAGACACCACAACACTGGACATGACACTGGTGGGGGGCTGGGGGGGGCTGGGGTACATGATAATTCATAACCAAATCATGATGGGTGGGTTCAGGAAAACCACAAAACATCTAGCAGTTATAACAGCAGCAGGTAAATAACAATAAGGAAGAGTCACCTTGCAGAGGACCATGAACACACATAGTTACAGTACAATACTGTACAAACCCAGACCTCTCCTGAAAATGTCCCAGAGCCCACTCAGACCTCGCTCAAAGTCTTTTAAGAGACCAGCAGCTCTCTCCATATTTAGCAGGTCAAGGTAGTCCTCCAGCCATGAGTCCTTCATGAAGCATGCTGGCTTTTGCCCCTTCCAAGTCTTTTAAACGAAAGGCACTCAAGGGCCCACAGGCATGTGACAGCAGGGCTAGTTTTAGTCTGGGGCTTATAGCCCAAAATGCAAATAGAAGGGGAGAAGGGAGGAACAGTATACAAAATTCCTGTCATGACGGCATGCACTTCTGACCACAAGGACTTAACAGCAGGACACTCCCATAGCAAATGTAGTAATGAGCCACAATGGCCACAGTTAAACCAACATAAAGCAGAAGTTGGTTAATTTAAAGATAATTAAATTGATGCAAAAACTCTCATAAACCTGCAATAGTTACAATACATGATACTTCAAACTAGACTGTTATTTGTTGTTTTTACAGACCTCCTGACACAGACATTACATTCAGTGTTTTAATGTGATTCTGTTTGTGATCTATGAAGTTTGGCTTTATTGTTTAAAGAAGATGTTTCTGAAATAAGCTGTAGATACATAGAGCTGCCTTTAATCATTCAGTCAGAGCACATATACAGTACCTTACTGTCATTTGAACTACAAGTCTTCCTTTTTTACTGAGATGTAATTTACACAATGCTTGAAGAGAATCAATATAGCCATGGACTAAAACAGGTGACAAGAAGTGAGCTTGTGTGTTCTATTGATGATGCATAGTTGTATTTTAAGACACTTTGTATATGAGACTGATAATGTTTTTGTGGTTTCCTGAATGCTGTTGTACGTGAGTCACACGAGGCTGAAGGGAAAGTTTGGGTTAAGTGCAGACACACACGCTCTGAGTAAGATCTAAGATTTTATCAGAAACCAAGGAGTGAATCAGTCCGTACTCCACTTTAATATGTTGAACTGGGGATATTTGGGACAGGATAGGACTGCCTTTACTACAATGTGAAGCATCTCTCAGGCAGCACTGGTTGGCACGAGTGTGGATTGATGATTGAATGGGAACGAAACTCACCGGGTCTTCCTGTTTCCTGTGGAGGTGGAACTGGAAGAGGAAGTAGAGCCTGTAAAGAGCTGATGGACGGCTGACAGGCGGGATCCTCTGAGGTGTGGAGTTGAGTGATTGGACCTAACGAGAAACATTCCTGTGCTAACTACTAATCGGTCCTGAGAGGGAAGCTTACTGTGAGAACAAATCCCACTTAAGCTTGAATTCGTTGATGGTATTAATGCTAAAAACAGTCTCCTGGAGCACAAAATTTGAAGCTGAGGGCATTCCAGTCCAAATGTTTTGTTCATTCATCACAACCTGACGTAGACTAATACACTTTGATAAAGTCCTGACAGGTTTCTGTTTTATTTTCCTAATCAGTAACCATAAAGTATTGTTTCCTTTCTGACCTTTCAGGACATTCTTCTTGTAATTTCTAGAATAAATCCACCTTATCTCTTCTCAGATGTTTTACTCAGATTTATGGGTTTCCACAGTGTATCAAATATAATCAATACAACTAAAAATAACTCCTAGCAATTTGGTACATCATATCCAGTTGGTTTGACAACTGAAGACAGAGGCTGTAAGGGCCACCAACTTATACCAATATATTTACATTTTAAGCAACATATCACTCTCACTTTGAGTCAGTGTTGCTCTGTCAAGTTCAAGTCAACGATGTGCTGACTTAACAAACAAGGACAGGATACTGTTACTAACTGCAGTCAGAAACCTAACTAGAGCAAACTGAGGTCATCCCTATATTCAAATATGATCACTAACGAGTCAAGAGATCCATTATGGCTCTTTGTAGTTTAAACTGCAAGCAAAGGAAGAGATCTTGATGTTGTTTAAGTGTCTTGTCTGCAAATGTAAAGGCTAAGAATTTAAAGTGTAGGACAGCAGAGCACAGGGGACATAGATTTATTTCTGGGTAGATGTTAGCTAGTGATTTTGCTTGCAGAAGATCTCAAACCTCAAAGGGAATCCAGGCATTCTTGAGAACCATTCTTGTGCACAGATTTCACTACCTGGACAAGGATGAAATGCATCTCTAAGCGGATTTATAAATGCCAATAAATACAAGAACAGAGGAAAGAAATCTGCTGCCCTTTCAGATAGGATTACAATGAGAATCAACCATTCTAAGGCATTTGGGAAATACATGAGCAAAACTCTAAAATACAGCAAAAAGATAATTAAAACAATGGGCCGATAACATGAAGAAAATGGGGCACAAAGATTACTTTAGAAATTCCTATTGGTAATGTTAGCTAATTCTAATAACAGCCACTTAAACAGACAAGATACTGTAAATTTTATGTTAATATCGTGTTCGGCAAAGTCTTCAATATGCAGTTTCTGTGCAGCTTTTGTAGTTCTTTGTAGTACCATCTGATCTTAGCATGTGAAGTTTGAAATCCTGCTAGCTACTGGTACAGTTATGAGCTCAGTTGCACCACCCACCTCCACAAGTATATTGTTGTCTTAAATTGAGGAGTCTTTTCGATCAATCCAGTTCCACACAAGGTTTATGAACCTGATATTTTACTGTCATTTTCTTTAAGTGCAGGAGTATTACTAATGAGGAGAAAAGCTGGATAAAAAGTGGTGCCCCAAGCCCGGTCTGCTATGCCACGTCTGTTTGCAAGATTTGCACATTGGAGTGGTTGTTTTCAATGCATAATGAAGGGGCGTGAATTATCAGTTGTCAGTTCGCGTGTAGCGGTGATGGTGATGGTAGTGGCTGCACTGGGAGTCATGATAGAGCCTGTCTATGATGAAGCTTTAGCTAGCATAGCACAATCTTCTGGGTAAACCTCTCTGTGTAAAAATCTAATTTTAATGTTAGTTATCCTTCTATTTGAAATGAAAAACATTTTAGTAATGCTACTGGTTTTAGCTCAATGTAAATGAATACAAATCTCTTTTTATGATGAGGATACCAAGCTAAGAGTGTGCTCAAGCCTGTCTTTTGACCGCCCTCAAAGTGTTTCTGTAGCATGTAACAAAGAGAGAGTGACCGGCCCCGGAGAAGCAATAGATCAATAAAAGTACATGGATTGTTTTGGATGGAACATTAAGGGAAATAAATGAGATAATAAAAGAGAACAGCCACTGTCAGAGGTAAAGACTTGCAAACAGACAATCAGCCAGGAAAAAAAGGTTAATTGGAGAAGAGAATCCCTGACCCCAAACTTGTGTGTATTCTGTGTATTATGGTATTAGAGCAGCGATCATAGACGGAGAGCAAGCCTGTTACCAAGCGACTAATACATGGAAATGTACCGGCTAAAGACCAATCACCGGGCTGCAGAATAGGCTTTACTCTCAGTCGAGGGATTATCAGGCAGTGTGAAATGAAGTCTGATTATGCCACCACCCCCCCAACGACCCACTCCCACACACACACACACAAGCAGCCTCCCCCTGTCCTTCCTCCTCTGTTTATGTCAGAGCCTTCACAAAGGAGACAGTTAACAAAACTAGATCCATAATGGTATTAACCAGAGCATTAACACCCTCTCCTTTTTACATGAAGACATCAGGCAGTCACACAAAGACATGCTGCCACAAGTATTCACACTCACTCACTCACATACACACACTCAAACACACACATGTGGTCTCAGCAGCAGCTGTTTGGTCCAATCCCATAATCCCTGTAGATGGAGAATATGTGTGCGGTGACATCTGCTTCTCCCAGTGTGGCCTTGTCATCAATGGTCCGTCTGGGGGCCAAGTTTAAAACCATTGTGGGCTCTCATGCGATGGCACATACAGTAAAGTGTATCACTGTGAGTGAGAGCGCAGGGAGGAGAGATAGTGTGCTAATCTTGGACACATATGTTAGTTAAAGCAGCACATTAGCTGAATTCCAAAGCTTGATCTTTAAGGCAACTGGACTGGTAGAAAGACGTTTCACCTCTCCATCTGTCTGGTCAGAACTGAAGAAGCCTTTCGGAGGAGAGGTGAAATATCTTCAAGACTTTCTACCAGTCCAGTTGCCTTACGGATCAAGCTTTGGATTACCATGACCTGGATGACTGAGAACCTTCACAGACATATTAGCTGAATTCCTTTGAGTGGACTGAAGGGTCATTTAGGGATGAGTGATAGAGATAAAGTCTTCTTCTATCACACCATGGTGAAACGTGTCATGTTTTTATAGTAGTTTCTCTCAAGGTAATGCAATAGAATCCAGATAAAATACCCATATCTGTCTTTTTTTAAGGTTTAACAGGTACAATTCCAGTAAAGGTATACTGGTATCCAATAAAGAAGTAATAACCTTTGTTTAAATGATATGTAATCCCAAACTCTCTACCTATAGACAAATCTTGATGGTATAATGCTAGGCAGTATTCAACCTTTATTTAATCTCAAGGTGTCATTGAAGACATGCCCTTATTTACAGTGACGGCTATTAAAATGTGCATAAACAAATAAACACAAACACTAATAAATTAAGTGAAATATTCAATTATTATCAGCAGTAATTAAAGAATAAGTGAAAAATTGACCTGTGGTTAGAGTTGTATTGACTTTAATCAAGTGGCAACCTCCAATCTTATAATATGAAGCCAATAGGGGAAATGTGAAAAACTGCAGTTCATCGGGCGTCCACTTGAGGCTGGCTGCAGAAACACTGGAAACAACATACACACCCATTCAAAAAAGACGATATTTACAGCAATAATAAACATGTTTACAGTCTGGTTCAAAAAACAGTTTTACCTCATTTTTCTATCATTGTACGGGGGTTGCATTTCTTTTTAGAACTCTGTATTTTGAAGATATTAAACTTACGAGTTCTGGCTAAATAAGGGCATGGCTGACTTGATTGTCAGGTGGGCACCCTGTAGCTGTTAGCAAAGAGGCTAAGCTAAGAGCACATCTCAACTCCACATCTTTGCATCGTTCTAGATCGACCAATGTTAGGTTGAGTCAGCATCCAATATGGCAACCGCTAATGATAGGCTTCAAAACTTTGCTTCAGAAACAAATGGGGGACTACGTCCATTTATTGTACAGTCTATGGTTTTAATGTGTGCTGTTAAAGGGATTCAGGTGTGTACACCACTAAAGCTTAAGGATGTTTAACAAACAGTTGTGTTTGCCTGTTGAATTTTGAGCATTAGCCAGTCACCTGAGCGAGTGTGATAGTGACTGTTGGACCAGGTTAATAAAGAAGTGATGTAGGATGGTTTATTTTCAGAAAGAGCTCTATAAATAAAAAGCAGTCAGTGCCTGTCACTTCTCACTGCTAAAGACGGCCAGCCAACTTTATCATACAAAATGCAATGATGAGTGGAATAACTGTCACCTGTGATAAATCTCAAA
Source organism: Notolabrus celidotus (assembly GCF_009762535.1). Lineage (NCBI taxonomy): Eukaryota > Metazoa > Chordata > Actinopteri > Labriformes > Labridae > Notolabrus > Notolabrus celidotus. The sequence continues at coordinate 29,810,014 of NC_048277.1, read as the reverse complement.
GCAGAGTGATACATGGAGTCGAGTGATTTTAGAGTGGAGGCAGAGACGTTTCTGTAGATAATGTCTCCGTAATCTAAAACAGACCAGAGGATGGCTTCCACTATCTGCTTCATACAGAGTGTGGAGGCATTAGTTCTGTTTCTGTGCAGATATCCTATTCGTTGTCTTAATTTTGTGGATAGTGAAGAGCTTGTATTTAGTTTTATCTGCATTTAGGAGTAATTTCAATTATGTGAAGCATGTCCTTATATATATGTTGAATTAGCTTTTCACCATCTCTTGTGTATTTGTCTATTTTATATATAGGTGTATCTCAAAAAAATTGAAAACTGTAAAAAAGTTAAATGTAATTTAAGAGAGTAAGACTTAAGATATTTCAAATGTATTACCAAAGAAACAGATTTTTTTTTTTATATTTCATATTTTGATTTGAATTGTTATGGCCTACAGCTCAAACAATTCCAAAAGCCTATCTCAAAATAATCAAATATTTCATTTTACTTTGATAAGTGTAAGTTATTCTGAAAAAAGTTAACTTTATAATGATATACTCACTTTTCAAGACATTGTTTTCAAAGGCCAGTCTCAGGAAATACACTGTGAGTGAGTTCAGGTTATAAATGCTGCATTGATTGTCTTCATCTCCTCCGTCCCTCTTTCCATCCCCAAATTGGTGGCAGATGGCTTTCTAACATAAGTCTGGTCCTGCTCAAGGTTTCTGTCTGTTAAAAGAAGTTTGTCCTTGCCACTGTAACTAGTTGAATGCTCTAAAGGGTTCTGCTCATGGTGGATTAAGATGAGATCAGACTGAGTCCTGTCTGTAAAATGGGGCTGGGTCTTATCCTGTCTTGATGTTGGGTCTTTGTTAATAATGTAACATAGAGTACGGTCTAGACCTGCTCTGTTCATAAAGTGTCTTGAGATAACGTTTGTTTTGCACTGTATAAACAAAGATTGATTGATTGATTGATTGATTGATTGATTGATTGATTGATTGATTGATTGAATGAATGATTGTTGAATTATATTTAATTTGGGGTACCTTAAATTAAAATTGTGACTAGTATTGTGGACATCCAAACTGTTCATTCTATAAGCAGAATGATGTCGTACATATCTGAATTTTAAAAACCTAATACATATGAATAGGATAAGTGACATCTATTGTCCCAGTAAGAATAATCTGGACATGTGAAATGACAAAAACAGATAGAAAAGATGTCACTGTTGATATCTAAAAAGCTCATTTGGACTATCTGTATTTATGTTCAGTAATTGTCAAAACGGCTTGCCAGGAGTGTTCCTTGTAAACCACCTCAGTGTTATTTGTCTTAACCCTGATGCTGTATAATTTCATCATACTTGATCACATTTAACACAACACCCCTCTCTACCATCATGTAAGCATGTAAGGCCTCCTTGTCCTCACCTTGTGTGTTTGATTCTTTTTAGGTGAAGGAAGAGATGCTGCTGGAAGCGCTGACCACAAGGAAGACGGTGACAGTCGGAGAGAGGCTGATCGTACCTTACAAACTCGCTGAGGTAACTTTTCCAGTAACCACGACACCAAACCCACATCTTTGTGCTGCTCTGATACACACACCTCTAAAACAGTCTTCATATCACTTGTAAGCCCCCAATATTGCCACCACATTTAAAGAAACAATCAATATTTTGAACATTAGAAACATTTCTTTTATTTCATAGTTAATTTCTCTCCAATTGAGGTCTGACGTGCCTGTGTGTGGGTTGTTTGAGTCACTTTGCAGAGCACATATTGGAGTCAGCTGGAGGGGGGATTCTGTGTTTGTGTTTGCATGGTTTAGGAGGTTGTCCAGGGAGTTTGTTGTGGCACTTCCCCAGCCTCCCTCCCCCTCCTCCCTTTTTTCTAAGGCTCTTTTGATGGGGGTCTCTTCCTCTGCAACTTCCTGTTTCCTGTCGAGTCAAGACACAGGGCGACTTAACCTCGTGCTCACAGCCCTCTGCACTCAGTCCAACAAATTTACCTCCAGGTACCTCAGCTGACCCACTTACACCGTGACGTCTCAGACTGAGCGTGTGGGTATTAATATTCAATGTTTTTTTGAGATAAATTGGGTCCTGCTCTCTGCTCGTGTCTGCAGGGCTTTTTCTCTGAGATAGGAAATCTTATACATAGATAGTCTGTTACACCCCCCATGTAATTTACGGGGTAGTTCAGCCCACTAATGCTTGCTCCCACTCTCACACACCCCCCATCCCTCCAGTCATGTGGTCTGGTCTCAGGAATGTGCAACCTCCACTGGAATATACAGAACAGAGGCCAAAAACCAGATCCTGAGTCTGCCTCTGTTTGTCTCTGTCTCCTTCACACACATTTTTTAACACATTCAGTCCCTTTTTCAAGACCACATACGTGATCAAAAACCTAATCCTGGATAAGGTCAGCAGTTATGATAAACCTCGTCCTGCAGCTGCTTGTGCCATGCCATGGAAGTTCCCTCCTGTCTGTCACCAAAGGTTTTATCTTGAAAGCAGTCAGCGGCAAATCATAAAGAAAGACGAGGAGAATATGACGCAGAAACGTCTGAAAGTCCCTGTTGACAAAAAAAAAAGGAAATGTTAGAAAAAATCAAAATGGCATTCTGGGAAATCCCCTGTTATATGCTCAAGGACAAAAAGTAGTCTTGTAATTTACTGTAATCCATATCTATCTCACAACATTCAATCAGTTATACCCATAGAGGAATTTCATGAGTTTGTTAACGCCAACGCCAAGAACAAACCAATTAAATTGTTCAAATCAGTCAAAGTATGAGGCTGCAGCACCAGACCATCATGAAGGGCTATTATTACTTTCTGAGGATATGATCACAGAAACCTTTATACTTTGTTTTTGGGTGAAACATCAAAAGATGTGACTATTCTCCTGTCCATTAATGTAGAATACTTTGTTACAGGAAAGGCTGTATCTCCAAAAATAAAAGGAGTTCAAATATAGCATTATCACATTTTAACAACTTAAAATATATGATATGTGCTCTGATTCTATATGAATTGGATATTTTCCACATCAAATTAATGTTAAACTTTTTTTCTGCATTTTTTGGCACAACTTTTGTTACAAAATAAGACATGATAAATTTGGTATTAAAAATGTATATTATTTGTAACTACATATATTTGAGGTTTCTCCAGCATATTTTTGATTTCAACCTGCAATATAAAAACATGTGGACTGTATCTTTATATTCAGAGAACTTTATTGGTCCCAGATATCTTTTTTTTTTTTTTTTTTAATGTATAATTTGGGGCTTTTTTGCCTTTAATGACAGGACAGCTGAAGAGAGACAGGAAATGTGGGGAGTGGAGAGTGGGGGAGGACATGCAGTGGATGGGTGACCAGCCTGTCACTGTAGCCTCTATACATGGGGCGCCTAGACCGCTAGGCCACCAGCGCCCCATGTCCCAGATATCTTAACCCATATTGTAACATCAACCCTCAAACAAAGTCTCTCCCGTCAAATCATCATCTAAAAAAATCAGGACCAAAATCTCCCTTCCCTTTTCTTTATCTAACAGTCAAAGTGATCCTCAGAGATAGACTTACTGAAGAACTCACACACCCACACACACACATTAGGTGTGCAGTAAAAGTGTAGCCCTGCCCTGCCCTGACTGAGGGCCGTGGGAGCGAGCTGAGGCCACCTGTGGAATCCATAACACGCCTGTTTTTATACAAAAGAAACCCTGAAAAAAAGAACCTGGCAAACATCACTGCTTCTTCTCAGAAATGATTTCTTCCTACTTGGATAAACGGTTGAGAGAGTGTGTTGGACGGCTGTCCCATCCACCCACGGTTTAGATGGGGAAATTTTGGCTTGGAGTCTGACCCGTTGAACCTCTCGAGCTGAGGAGTTTGGCTTCTCCCAGGCTTCAGCTGCTAAGGTCTCTAAATTCTCTGGACGGGTCTCTGGTTGAGTCAGGTGGAATGCACTTTTGAATTCTTGGTTTTAGTTCAAGAGTAATAATGAGAGTCAGTCATTCTCTTTTCAAGCAGGGAAACTTGGCGAGCTGAAAGGAGGTCAGAATGTGGAGTAGTATGTGTTGATGTCTTTCAGTTTTACTCAGAGATACTTGACCTGGAGGCAAGTATCCTTGGTGGTAGGTAAGGACCCCAGGAACTGCATTTGTCAACAGGTGTCAAACGTGGCTTTGTAGCCATTTTTAAAGCATTAAAGAGAAGGTATTGTGCTTTTTTTTCTATTTCACAAATAAGTAGAAGGTAAAATGTTGGATGCCAATACTAAACATGGACAAAGTTTTAAATTGTGAGGTTAACATGTGTAGGAGTGATCCCAGAGTGAGACTGCCAACTGCTCTGAACTGAACGGCTTGTATAACAGGCCACATTGGAATTACTCAAGAGGGACCAAACTTGTTTAGTTTGTGACGTCACCAGTTGGTCAATCTCCTTAAAAGAGCATGATTAACAAAGCACATACCAAATAGAAACACCCTGCTCTGTTTTTTGTTGCTGCAGATGTTCTTGTTGTTCCTTGGAAAACTTATGCGGTTCGGATTCAGGGTCCAAAACATACGGCCATATTTCATAATACGCCATTATAAATAGAGAAACACTGGCTATCATGATGACAATGACTACGGTGGAGGAAGCTTCTGGAAAGCTGACCAATTGGATGTGGGCTCACGGGGAGGGGCTTGAAGTGATGGTAGCTAAAATGAAGAGTTTCACATAGAAGCTGAAATGCTGGCTGTGAATCATACAAAGCTACTTCAGAATCAGAATCAGCTTTATTGGCCAGGTATGCTTGAACACACAAGGAATTTGACTTTGGTAAACTGTGCTCTATTTGTACAAGGCATAAGATAAGGCATATAAATAAAATAGAAATATAATAAAAAATTAAAATATAATAATAATAATAATTACATCGGCTATAAATACAAAGAACAACAAATAGGCATGACTAATATGTATAGACTCAAATAATACAGAGGTATCTTGGGACAATATACAGTCTAACTAGAATCACTTGCACATAGATCAACATGTTGACGACAGAAACCATGTTAAGGAAGTTTTAAGGTTTAAAGTTGTATACATGTATAATCTGTTAACATGGAAGAGGCATGCTTTATGACCTATACTTCACCAGTCACTCGCCAGGGGGAGCTCCAGATGTTTTTGCTTCACTTTGGGGGAGGACTTGTGCCGTCCAATTTTCTTCAGTCTATGATTAAGACTCATAAATGGAAACAAAACATCTACCAGTCTAACCTGGCTTAAAAAAAACAGCCCTCTGACTCACCCAGCATGTTGCAACATCTATTTTAGGTCTGGTCTGTAGAAGAGAGAACACAGTCTCTGTGAGTGCATCTAAGGGTAAATGACAGTGTGCATTTGTGGGTCTTTAAGGGTTGTGTGTGAACATCCGTCTGTCTAGATGAGTTGTGCTCTTGACTTTGACATTTCTGATGTGGCTTCAGATAACCTGACTTGACGCCGCTTACTTCTTCCTGTTTGAATGCAGACATTAGGAAGAGGAAGTGAGCGATCAGACCCTCATTGATGTCTTTTTGCATTCATATGAAAGGTTCCATCTAGTATCAGCAACAGTTCTCAGATGTGTTGAAGCCACATAGTGAGAGTGTGGAGTCATCTCTCATGAAATGAATGCATCACTTCGACACACATATAGGGTGTAGGTATGCGTAAGCTTATAGATAAACAACTGCATAAAATAAATGAGAAACACATGCAGTTTGGCATATTGTGGTGAAACACATGCACACACACACTCACACTCAAAACGTCCTGCAGCGAGGAGGCTGGCGGGCCACGTGCAGTGTGAGCTCATGCTGCTGTTTCACACCTCCTGTGGTTTTTCAGGAGACAGAAGTGAAAGAAAGAGTTTTATAGTCACAAACACACAGCTTAACCAGCTTTAACAGCCGGGGCCATCGACAGTTTAAAAAAGTGTCTGATAAAGTCCTGCTTATTATTTTGTCAGTTTCATGGGTGGCCCTCCAGTTAAACATTTTCAATGCGTTTGCTTCCAGTCATGTTCCTCCCTGGTTCTTAACTGGTGCCATTGTGGTGAATAATTAAATTACATGGCGAACACAGAGACATGGCACGCTCAGTGAGCATGTCAAATTTTTTGCACATCACATCAGCTAATCCCCTGAGTTCCTTCCCGAGCATTTAAATCTTGATTCTTCCTCAAATGTTTTATTATTCATAACAATCTTGCATAACATTGTGGGAGCAGGAACGTCACAGGCGTGTTTTCTAAAAATATCACAAACAATCAATAATGCAGGAGTGAAGAGGCAGCTTCTGAAAAGCAGCTTTTGCTTCATCACGGCTGCTGGCTGCATGTGGCCTCAGCGGGCGGCGTTTCAAAGAGTCCTTGATCAGGTTCACAGAGTCCCACAAAGGCTTCTGTCAGGAGGGACTTTTTTTCACTGTTGTTATATAACTGGTTTCAGACTCTTAGGTTAATTCAGTTTTCATGTCCTGGTGGAGCGAGTCTGTGTCACTGTCTGTTACAGAAAGCTTACTAACTGCTTTTTGGGGAATTGGTCTGATCTCCTGAGTCTTCTCCTCGCTGAAACAAGTTTGTTTTACAGTTTAGAAATGACAGTTTAAGTGCAATCTGTATCTGACCAGAGAGAAACATGAAAGATTGGTTTGCTCTGTAGAAATGCAGTTTAGGTCCCAAATGAATATTGAAAAAAGTTTGCTTGGTGAACTCTCCCTTTCTCTTCCTACTGACCATTGAGAGGTCCATTCCCAAAACATAAATAAAGAAGAAATACTTCCCAAAGTTCACTTACAGATAATGTCAATTCTGAATTTTGAATACTTATTATTTGATCTGTACTTGGTTGCTGTCTGGTGTGTTGAGTTGTTTTTTTATATTTAAGGCACAGTTTGTAGAAATGGGAATATTTAGCAATATCTAGTGATCAGATCCTAAATTGAAATGCTCCCTTACTCACCTCTCTTATTGGTGAATAGACAGTGGCCTTTGGGGACAAGGAGCCTCTGTGATAAAAGTTTTTACCCTCAGAAGCTCCTATTAATACTTTTTTTTTTTTAAGCAAAACAACCACTATCTTCTTCTTCTTCATATTACAAGTGGTGCATTTTGCAGAGCCGCTCTCTAAATATGAAAACGCACATGTTACTAGTTTGTCCATTCTGTGATGCTGTAGAAACTTGGCAGTGCAAGATGGCAGCCTCTGTGGAAGGGGACACACACCATGTTTAGGTGGAGAAGACTCATTCTAAGTTAATGTAAACAAAATTATTTTTATATTCAGGTGATTATGCACTACTTTAAACACTTTTATGAATATTATATTCCATTTCAACTAAGTCTGTTCTGCTAAAAGCTGCTAAATACGACACTGCACCTTTAAATCAAGTTGCACTGAGCTGTGTGTTCTCTTTGCATTATTACCAAAGATCCATTTCTTGTCAGCAACAATAAATTATATAATTTCTATTCTAATATATTCCAATCAAGACATCCTATCAAGTGTTTAAGTCTTTAAGTTTTTATGGCTATATTTACCATTTATTTTATGTTTTTTCTTTTTTCTGTCTCCTTATCTCCACTGTCTCTTTATGAAAAAAGTATGTGCAAAAGAAAAAAAGGGGAATTCCTCCCTTAAAATTACATAAGGTATCAATTTAATGTTATTCAGACTGGTAGAGCCTCAGATTAGCTTCAGAAAAACTGTGGAATATACTTTTGCATGACAAAGATTCTGCTTCTGTTTTCCAACATTTCAATTTGGAAGTGCTTTAAGAACTGTCTGATTGTTTAAAGGGAGGTCTGGGGTTTGAAAGGGGCTCTAACAATTGTTTGAATGCACAAATAAAAAAAAATAACCATCCTTTATGAACATTTCTTAGTCACAGAAACAGATAAAAAGATCCTACAAATTTCAAGAAACTGGGTTTTCACTGAAATCTTGAAGTTTAACTCATTAGCATTAACTCATCAGCTGTGACCTTATAAACAGAAAAAAGATATAGTCTGAAAAGGATTTTTTTTAAACCTAGGTTGTATGAGGTTCTTGTCACTTTAATTGTACCAGGAGATATCAGTCAGCTCAGCCCCTTTTTTGAGAATTTGAGTAGAGAACTGGTACAGAAGATAGACTCTCAGCCTATCAGGTATTTCAGCCTGCAGCGCACTGATCAGCCGTTTTGGCCTATGATGTTCTTGCCGAGTTTCTCAACACAGGGGCAAAGCACACCAAGATCCCCTGTAAGTAATATACTTATTATTGACAAATATCTCAAACAACCCCACTTTAAAATATCAGCCCCTAAATTTTCGATTAGACTTTTCAGACCCACAGTTCATTAGATGAATTGTCCCTGTTGCCACACTGAACACAGCTAATTTGACGTTTCTGTAGATGCCTGATACAAATGATTTACTGTTATTCGATGTGAAACACTTTCCACTGATTAGGCCTGATTATTCACCACAGAGCCTTCCCTGTCTCTGTTTTCAGGATGGTTTCAGGATCTTTTTGTTCTCTCTGTCGGAGCTGTCAGATGACTCAGCGACTCCCTGCGCTGTGGTTCATTAGACCTCTTCTCTGCTCACTTCACTCATTTAATAAGACACTGATCCAGTTACAGAGAAGACAGAGGGAACACTAACATCGTGTTGGTCTTGTCACTTTGATCAAAGCTGGTCTATGTTATGTTACTACTATATTTCAGTCACATGTTACAAGAGAAACAAAATAATGACTTTACGAAGGTTTGTAGAGCTTAGCTGGTTGCATAAGTTCTCTCTTAATTTAACACTTGCGGAGCACCGCAGCAACACTACCACTGACAAATAAAAATGCCTTTGCAGCAGAGCAGAGTTCCTCCAATAAGACTGCGAGTGAGAGTGATAAAACACACTTAGTGGACTCCTGTTCCAGATTAAGAAATCCAGATGTTTCTGATCGGGAAGAAAGTGACGTGTTTTTTCTCTGTTCTGTGTGTTCTGTGTGTGTGAAGGCGGGGACGGTGAGGGACTCCATGGCCAAGTCACTGTACAGCGCTCTGTTTGACTGGATTGTGTTCAGGACCAACCATGCACTATTAAACAACAAGGACCTGGAGGACGATTCAAAGGTAGGATTAAACACACACACTCACACACTTGGAGATCTTAGACACATTATGTGTCTTTGAAGACATGAATAATGGGTTTCATACAGTCCATCATGAATATATTTGAGATGGGTTAAAGAAGTCAATAACTCCATCTTTCAGAATTTACTTTTCCAGAAGCTGATAACGGAAGTATGTAACGAGGAAGCCATCTTGTTTTTCCTTTTCATCTTTGTTGACAATTCAGGAGTACAAATTTTGCATGGAGCAACTATTCACGTGCTGGTTTCCAACCCAGGAAGCTAAATGCCAGCCTGTTCTCTGCCAGTGAAGTGAGATCCCTTGATTTAACTCAAACCTTTACCTCTGCCCATCTCTAAGTTAGCAGCTCTAGCTAATTACTTGCCAGATCAGTGGCAGTGAAGGTGAACAGGACTGTCGCAGGAATACTTAAGTTGAAATTTCCATTGTCATTCAGCTTTCCTTCTTTGCTGATGACACACTTTTAAACATAAAGGTCATCTTTTCACACCATTGCTACTTCCATTTAAGGTTTAAATGTGACTTTGTAGTGATCTTCAACTTAGAGATGCTCTTACCAGCTCTGCTGCCGTTGCCTGGATTGCCGGACAGGATGTTGCTCCACTTTTCCCAATCACAGATGGTTGGGGCACAGAAGATCCTCAGGCTGCTCTCCCATCTGTGCCTCACTAACAGTAACTGACATATTTGCCACAGTGTCAACAGGCAGAAGTTAACGTGCTGAACTCTATGGACGTGTGTGTATTTTCTGTTGAGGATTAATTTCCGTCGTTATAGGGTTTTGACCAATCAGAATCAAGCATTTAACACAACTGGGTCATAAGGATACCCACCTAAAGCTTTCCTAAGTTCAGTGTGCTGCTACTGAGTTTGATGTCAAAAAATGAAACACAGCCATTGTTTCAGGTTTTATTACACGTGTGTCTTTTTCATTAAAGTAAATCAAAACACTGAGGTGAAAAGAGCCGTATCATAATAATCCCCTCATAATTCAACAGACAGCCCGGCTGCATGTGCCACCCCTTAGTCCTGTTCTTATCTTCCCTTTGTTCTTTTAGTCCCGTTGACTCATGCCCCTTATCCTGCTGCTGCCTGTCTGTCAGCCATGTCTGTCTGTCTGTTCTGATATCATGCTTTCTCCCTGGCTCCATCCACCCCCAGAGGAGAGGAGTGATGTGATATGAAAACTCACATTCCACTGTGTGTGTGTGTGGTTGTGTGTGTGTATGTGTGGGTGTATTAGTGAGTGTGTGTGTGTGTGCCATGTTCAGTATGTGTATTTGTGTGTGTATAAATGTGTACTGGAGTGGCAGCTGGCAAGTCATACCCTTTGGGGGCATCTAAAGGATTAGGAAACAGATCATGCTCTCTCTCTTTTTCTCTCTCCCTCTCTATTTCTCTCTCTCTCCCCCCTCTCTCTTTCTCTCTCTCTTTTTCTCTCTCTCCTCTCTCTCTGTATCTGTCTGTCTATGTGTGCATGTGTGTGTCTATGTGTATGTATTGGTGTGTGTGCCAAGAACATTGGGCAGATGGCATCAAGTTCCCCTCAGCTCAGTTTACCCCCTGTGGTCCTCTGTTGTCCCATTGCAGTGCAGTGAGTGTGTATCTGTGTGTGTTTGTGTGTGTAAGTGTGTGTGCTTCCCTTGGCACTGACATCATCTCTGTGTGTCAGTGCTCCCTGGATACCCTCAGGGGGTCGATGAGGTTGCACTTTGAGTCAAGGTCATTGTTCGTATGTGTAGATAACAGTTTATATAAGCGGTGTGTGCTCTTGTATGTTTTTATGCCAGATAAAAATAAAAATAAAAACTGCCCTTCAGAGAGAAATGAAACACTGCTGTGTGAGATTAAATGAAACTGGAAACAGCTTTTACAGTCCATTTCATAATTAAAGGCCTGCACCGAGAACACGCCTCCTTCAGATGGTGCAGATTAAAGATTTATGATGATATGAATCTTACTCGACACCCGGGGACCAGCGGGGCGCTGAAGATGGAGAGAGGGGGATATAAAAAGGAAATGCAATCAACAAATCTGAAAACAAAGATGATAAACATTCATAAACTTTTACTGATGTCCGCAGTGTTTCCAGAGAATACACTGTTATCTTTTTGTGAGCATACTTTCTTCCGATAACTGACTTCATATTTGGCCGGAGCTATACTTGGTGTTAACTATGTGCACAAGAACGTTGGTTTGGTGTGCCGACTGTACCTGTCCTCAAAAATTGATGCAAGGTACACTATGTGCATGAACGGTATGGGGTAGTGTAGTGGCAGCAGGGATTTACACAGCAGGGACAACAATGACATACAATTTTAAAGAGAAGCTGATGGACCAAATCCTCAGTTTTCCACATCTGCACAATGCATTTTTCCACTGCACAGCAACAAGCAAGCTGTTCAAAATAACTTGCAACAGATAAGTTCAGTTTTATGAATGGATGTGGAAACCTGCAGAAATAAAGGGAAACAAATCCGGGCCTGTTACATCCGAGCATGGAATGAAATGTTGGAAAAAATGAGTTGGGGTGGTATCATCGGTCATTGGTTCCCTGAGCTGGCTCAAAGAACCGTCACTCGGCAAGCCACTGAGAAACAGTCACCGAATCCAGTGGTTGCATATGTCCTGATCTCTCTAGTGTGCCCCCTAAAGGTATCCTCCTGTAAGATGCATTGTGCACAGTCATGTTTTTATACAATTACATTCATAATGAACTTGGTTGAGTTGGCAAACTGAGTTTGCGCTCCTTCCCTCCCAGAGATTGCAATGGCAACGGTATAGTCCAACAAGATGGAAAATTCTTTAACATTCAAGCCTTCAAAATACTAAATCAAAAAGATGACCCAGTTTTTAAAGCATTTACCTGCTCACTTCTTATGACTGATGATGGTTTTAATGGTGGATTCACATGCTCTAGATGCTCTTTTGTCCCTTGATGTATTCTTGTATTCATGTCTTCTAGTGTTTTTGATTTTGCCATAAGTTTTCTGTATGTTTTAACATTTTACCTGGGTGCAGAACCAATTCTCTCTCAGGAAACAAACGTTTGTAAAATATGCTAAAAACAATGTTTTTGTTTTCTAGATTCTGTCTATTGGAGTCCTGGACATCTTTGGATTTGAGGATTATGAGAACAACAGCTTCGAGCAGTTCTGCATCAACTTCGCCAACGAGCGGCTTCAGCACTACTTCAACCAACACATCTTCAAATTAGAACAGGTACAGCATTATCATTATTATTTCAGCCTTTTAGTGCCAATCAAGGATTGTTGTGCAGCTGCTGAACGAGCATTCTTGCATGGCGTGTTTTACTGCCATTGTGACAATAATAGCGACGCCCACACATTCATACATGATCTGCCACTGTGGGTCTTGGTTCACACACTGGCGTCACATCATTGTGGCTGTGGCACAGTCCTGCCTGCTTTTGACTGATTCCACTGATGGAGGAAAGAATGGGCTGCTCAGTCTGACTGTGCAGTTTTCCTTCATGCATCAAACTGTATGAAAAATGGATGACTTCCTGTTCAGTGGGGAGTTCCACTGCAGAGGAGTCAGGTTTAACACACTGAGAAAATGGAGATGAGATGGATCTTGTGACATTGTCCTTGTTTTTTTAAGATTTTTATGTTTTTATTTAATTTGGAGCACTTGCGAAAACACGCCTTCATTAAAGGATGGAGACAGGAGATAACCCTTTGAAGGAAAACTTGTTAATGTCGTTAATAGTGGTTGCAAATAAGAAATGGAGAGAGGGGTTCTAGTTTGGCTTATGACGAGGTCAGACAACACAATTTTTTAGTCTATTATAATGGTCACAGTTTCAGTTTAGGCAATCAAAGAGGCATACATTTGTGCCATCATGACCTATGTAACCTATGTGGAATAAAACGCCAGATTTTCGAGGCTGGTGGGTCTCAAACACTCTTTGTCTACCGGATCAGACTATAATTGTACTTAAAAAGTGTCATCTGACTTCAGCGTTAGTGGTTAAAGAGAATGACTGAGGTATAGATACTGCAGTCCTCACCACAGCAGTTAAAGGTTTGTCTCCGAGCCTTGACCCTTTGCTGCATGTCTTCCTCCGCTCTCTACTCCCAACATTTTCTGTCTCTCTTTGGCTGTCCAATCTCAAGAAGGTAAGAAAGCCCCAAAAAGAACTTAAAAAAGAAGAAATGTGGATAAGATTTTGATCAATAGTTATTTGAAAATAGTGTTGACATGAGGAAACTGGATTCATTTATCAGTCTAATTTGTTAGGGTGCCTCTTTGTCAAAGTGTTCTCAGTGAAGACACATAAAGGAATAGTTTTAAAATGTAGGTAATGTGCTTATTTTTTCTGACTGGGAGCTTAGTGAGAAGATTATTATGCCTCTTATGTCAGCACAGGAAAGAGGAAACTGAAGCATGTGGGTGGAGAATTCTTGTGAACTCTTGAGAAGCTGACAATGAGCGTTACTTCCAATCCTTCTGGATATCTGCTGGGACTTTCTACAACTTGCTTTGCCAGGTGGCTACCCACATTAGTAACAGGAAGTTTACAAATATATGTTCATGGTTTTTAACCAACTCACAAAATAATTTCTCAGAAAGTTCTCCCACTTCCCAAAGTATTCTTCTCTGTTGTATTTTGCTGGTCCGGCTTCAACTGTTGGCTACACTGCTCAACACTGCCCCCATGATTTCTGGCGGTACTGCAACACTTTGTTTGTACCTACCAGAGAACGTGCAGAAATACAGACAATATAAACGCAGAGTACAGGTAGAAGTGTGCAAACATGTGAATATCGAACATGGAGCTTGTCTTGTCATGTTACTCATTAATCAGGATGTTATAAAATAAAAACAGTTGGTCAGATTCCAAAAATGTATACGTATAACTTCACAACTTCCCCCTCTTAGTGGTAGGTCAGGAAAAAAGAAGGCTACCATGTGAATATGGGTGGTTGAGAAACACTTAATACTCAAAGTTTTTATTGTCAGACCGTTTACCAAGGCCAGCATTCAGATCTTCACAATGTAAATATTCCCCAGAACAATGGATTGGTTTTGTGCTGGATAGCCACATCCCCAACACATCCCAGAACAAGCAGCAGGTTTTATGCAGCTAGGTTAAGCTAGCACGCACACCCATTAAGAAAAAGGTCAGAGGAAAGTGCTGAATGACCAGAAGAGGCTGACAGGCTGGGTTAGAGTGCAGGAGTCACACAGCTGCTTTAGCTGCTAGCTGACCAGCTTATTGTGCCTACGATTCTTTGGTTTTTTGGTTGTGTTTTTTATCTTACAGGTTTTTGTCAGCCCTATTTTCACTGGCTATCCCTTTGTCCTTCATTAAAAAAAGAGCTCCAGAACCTCTGATCCCTTACCAGCTTTATTATGCATTCATTAGACCCATTTATTCAGAGAGCAACTGCCAAAACACTTAATATTCAGTGTGCATGTTTTATTGGTGTTCCCAATCATATCCGTGGAAAGCGAGAGAGTAGTGTGTGAGAAAGAAGAGAGTGAGATACTTTTTTTTGTGAGAGAGATAATGAGGCTTAGTTGGACGGAGTCCGTCACTGTAGCTGTCAGTTCTTCTCTCTCTCAAACTGAACTCTGATTGGCCGTGGCATCATAGCAGGCGGGCCCATCGCTGACGGCCAAACGAGGACAGAAACAGAGTGGAAGAAAAAAGAGCAGTGTTTCAGGAAACGAGTGCAATAATGTCCCTTCAGCCTCAATGAAGATCACACAGTGCCGATGCACTAATGGTTCTGTTATCTGTTTCTGACAGTTTGCCCTCAGGCCACACACACACACACACACACACACACACACACACACACACACACACACACACACACACACACACACACACCAGGATGTAACATGTTCTAACAAGCCAGTTGTGTTAATGTCATTGAAAATTTGATGTTAAAGCTCTGTGGGACTTTATTATTTAATCTAGATTTTCTGCAGCTGAAGCCCCAGTCAAAGCTAAAATAATCACTGCTGCAGTGTTTGGTTCTGCCTTCAACTTTTACCCAGCTGAATTGTGAATTTGTCCACATGACAAGCTTGTGTTTAGTGCTGATCAGCAAAATTTAGTGTGCTAACATGCTAAACTTTGATAATTAAGATATCAGGATGACAACTTATATGCATGCAGGCGTTAGCATTAGTCAAGCACAGCGTAAGATCCTTCTGCTGTGCCTTACTTAGATACTTCATGAGTCTCACTGCCATGTAGAACACTATGCACTTTGTCACATAGATCTTGAACTTTGACCTGGTCAAACTTTTGAATTAAAGTTGTGCAGTTGAAAAAAATAACAATACTTACATGTGAAACTTTTCCCTCCTCTCTTTATCAATGACAATTTTCAACTGTACAGTACATTGTTACCATAAACTTTAACCCTCCTGTTATGTTGCTGGTCAAATTGAAGTCTATTTTAGGTAATATATGCCTTTCAACCCAGCTAAATACAGCATAAAATCTGGGCAGCATGTGACAGAAGAGGTGTCATGTTAATTTATCAACATCACTTCATAAAAATAAAAAAAAATGCGTATTAGGATTTTTTGGGTACTGACACTTTTGGATAATTGAATATGCCCCAGGTCAAATTGACCCAGGAACATTATTGCTGTTCCAGAGAAATGAACATAACAGGAGGGTTAAAAATAGACTTGGACTCAGTGACCTCAAATGTTGGTTTTAAGTAGAAGAGGCATGAAGCTCAAAGATGGCGGTTGCCATATTGGAAATGCTGACTCAGACTAACATCAGTCTAATCCAGAAACTTGTTAAGGAATGGAAATGAGGCCATAACCTAGTTTAAAGCAAACAGCTGCTACACATCCACCTATCAGTTCACACAGCCACACCCCTAATTATGCAGAACTTTTTGCTGTAATATAATAATCTTAGATGGGCTTTAATGGGCTTGCTTTGGTTTTTGGAGCGCAACTTAAGTGGACACTCAGAGTAATGCGGTCTTAGGCGGCTGTGGCTCAGTGGGTAGAGTCGGTCGTCTATCAATCGGAAGGTTGGCGGTTCGATCCCACCTCCAGCAGTCACATTCCGAAGTGTCCTTGAGCAAGACACTGAACCCAAAATGTGTGAATGTGTATGCATGAGATTAGCTAACACTGATGGATCCTTACATCAGCAGCCTCTACCATCAGTGAGTGAATGGGTATGAATGGGTGAATGAGACAGGTAGTGTGTAAAAGTGCTTTGAGTAATCAGACAGACTACAAAATTGCTATATAAGTACAAGTCCATTTACCATTTACCATTTATGTAACTACAAGCATAGCTACAAACATCTGTCTGGATTTTTTTATATCTATTGACTTCTGTGTTTACTTGGCCTCAGTCTCAAATTAATATTATTTTGTGGGGGAAATAAAACATAAGCTCCATCATGTTCTTTCCAGTCCCTGCATCATAGTCTTTCCTGTCAGTAATAGCTGCATGTTGTACTTTGTAATGTACCATAACTTCTGTAATGATGTTTGTGCTGTCGGTGGTTCTCAGTCAGCAGGTGCTCCTTGATGGTTATCTCTGTTTTGATTGAGTCTCTCACTTGAAGCTTTGTTCACGTGTTCTGTTCGACTAATAAGTGTCAAAGTGCTGCTGAGATGCTCGCCCTCACAGGACGCTGCCTAATATTGTTCCAGCAGAGTTCAGGTTTATTATCCTTTAATCACTGGGGTCCTCTGAACCTTTGGCTCAGTGCCTCACCTCAGATTATTTGACAGGACAACAGTTAGTGGTGGAGGTGCCGAGCTCTGAGGCCCCTCTCAGGCAGGTTGGTAAAGCTTCCTGAGCGAGGGTCTACGTGATCTCCTCTGATTTGTGTTTGTTTGGATAAAGTTGGGAAGTTCACGCCACAGGTCTCTTTACCCGCAGTTTGACGTCACAAAACGTCTCCTCACCTCGTTTGTTATGATGTTTAGCCTTAAACTGCTGCCACTCATGTTTTTTTAGAAGATACAGACACTCTGCTGGCTTACATAACCTCACACACTGAACCCTTACCCTGATCCTGAAGTTTTCTGTATTTGCTGTGAGTTATGAGCTAATTTATCAGAAAATGTAACTTATTGGATGAATATTTCAATGGCTTTTTATCTTAAAAAACAAATAAGAACTTTCTGTTTGCTTAAAAGTCTGTTTGATGGGGGACATTAATGAAAAACACATTTTCCCTACCTATAGACATAAACATAAGGCAAACTCCAGCCTAGCAACCCTGAGAATGTGGAAGTAATAAAGCCCTTGCATTGTTTCTGCAGCTCAACTTCTGGAAAAGCATAGCTTCTATGAGGTGAACTACTCTGTTATTAGTTTCAAAAACCTACAATCTTAATAATCCTATCATCTATATTCTGTCCCAGCACAGTACCCCCCCCCCCCCCCCCCCCCCCCCAAATAGGTTACTTTATATATATTTTTTAATTTATTTGTACTAACAACTAACTTTGGACTGCTTTCAGTGAGGGCTGACCACATAAAGTTACACATATGGGTCAAATTTGTGTTGCAGCAGGTTCTTCTAGAGCGCTTTTGGTTTGTTGTTTTGGTGTTTTTCCGCCTCTGCATCCATCTGTATTCGTATGCACCCTCCCACTCAGACAACAATCAGGCAGCCAATCAGTGCAGCATTGCATTATCATATCATCCTGATCATGGATGATGAGAGGCTGTAGTTCCTCCATAGAGGTTGAATTTGTGATATTTTTTGCAGCTACTATAATATGTAACCTTTTATTGTGCTAGCAGTTCAAGTTAAAATAGCAGCATAATACAAAATTTGCATTGCTAACATCAACCTTTCTAACATTTTGTTATTTTACACTTAACTTTATTTCCTGCAGTGGGAGAAAATAGCAATATGTGGTTGGAAAGTTTAACTGAAATATTTAAAAAGCTGAACGAGAGGAACACTGAGCCTTTATTAAACTTTTGCACACTTTTAACTACCGTCTATCAGACATTTATTGGAGAGCGAAAAAGCAGCTCCAGTCAAATAATCACAGCTCTTTTGGCCCCACACTGGATTTCAGACATTGCAGTATCCCTCGTGATTACTATTTATTTTTTTCATGCTACTTATCTGTCTTTTACATCATAACTAGGACTCCATCTGTCTTAAGACATTGTACCACTTCTTTCCTTTTGTCTATACTGACTTTGAAACACATCTGACTCTCCGTCATGGGGGATTTTTCTCCTTACTCTCCCTTCGCCTTCACTCCCCTTCAACCAATCAGTTGCTTTTATCAGCAGTGTGTGTTTACCTTCAAAATACAGCAGCCAAAGCTAACAGGACCACACCAATCCAACAACTCCAACCCTCAGTGAGATGCAGGAGGGTGTGTTTGTGTGTATCTATGTGTGTTACTGTCAGGTTGTGGGTTTTTTTCTGTTATCTGAGTGTGTATCAAAGTAATAAAATACCTGACAGCCTCCACCTTATGCAAACAAATGGTTGTGCTGAACTTGTGAAATATGCTGAGTCAGCAAAGAAATAAAAGATCAGGTTCAGCTCTGGCTGAAAACTCCTGCTGGTGACTGTTGTATGAAACAACATGAAATGCAGAAGTGCCTGGGACTTTGTCTCGTCCTTGTTCTTTTATTTCAACTTGTAGTCACATTTGGGTTGCATCTGAAATATTGTACTCACTACTTCCTGCTACACAGTGAGCTAGTTGTTAAAGATAAAGACTAAAACATATAGGTTTCTGCTCAGCCTCTTTTCTCTGCACTGTTATTGTTAGTGTGATGCATGTAATTGTAGATCTAGGTTGCTGCACATCACTTTCCCGGGTGCATTGTGGGATACTGTGAGTCCAGTCTATAAGGAATATGTTGAACCCACTTTATAATAGACTACTGTTGATTTTGAGCGGTGAGTGTTTTTGGTTACAGCTGAGGTCTCATTCTTAAGGGAACCCTGGTCAGGATTTTGAAAAGATGTTCCCCCACCTCTCTTTTTTCAAGTGATCACACTGATCTAACTTTCACTCTCTACCCTTATTCCAATTAGCAGAGTCCAGTTTGTTCCTTGACATCACTTCTCTGTGAGTCATACTGGTCCACAGCTGCCTTCCTTCTGGACCACTAAAAAAAAACCTTCCAGAGTGTGTTTGATGGCGGCACAGCGAGCATGTCTTCTTTATTTCTCTGTCAGTTCTATCTCTGTGCTTATGAAACCACCAGAACTTTCTCCAGCTCCCATGATTGCACCGCTGCTCCTCCTGTCTGCTCTGTGAAAACACGCTGCTGCCATAACAGGAGAGATGAGCGCAGAGGGACAGAGAAGAAGAAATAGAGAGATACAGGAGACGTTCAGAGCCTCCCTCACCCCTTACATCCAAACACTGCTCCTGACACAGTTTTTCAAGGCTGGTTGAAAACTGTGTTATCCAGCAGAGAGCAGACACAGCAAGGGCTAATAGGTGCTGGGAAAGCTACAAGTCCTGAGTGAATTTATTGACCACAACTGAACTGCGTGCTTTCTGCAGCACAGCAGGGGGGGTGTTTAAGGCTTTTATTGCTCGCAGATTGTTTTTGGTCTGAGCTTTTTTTTATCTGGATCTATTGTATGACCTAGTTTCTGTCCTGTTTCTTTCTTTATAATGGTCAGAGGATGCAGAAAGAAGCCCTTTACCTTACTTATTTCAGGCAGTTTTGTGAATTATTGAAAAAATGAATTTAAATTGAGCAAATATTTTTCCTCCCATAAGTTTCTTCATTGTATACTATTGTCTTTGCACTATTTGCAATTCAGTATGAGCTCTGGATTATTTTCAAAGCATCAAATTCTGTTTTTAGTGACATTTTACACAGTGTCCCAACTTGGGTTGTACTTTCCAGTCAATAGGTTAACGCTAGCTTTCACGTTTAACTCATCATTTATCCTCTGCTGTATAAATTTGTATCTGTCATCCCTCAGGGTCCAGATTACTGCTGCGTTTTCTGTTTCTCCAGGTTTGAAGAGGCAGTCAGCAGCCAATCAATCAGGGCCTCATTATGGTTACCTTGAAAACAACTTATGAGTATTATGCTCCATTTCTGCCACGTCTGTTCTCTTAAATGTTGCTTATTGATTTGATTTGATTTGATTTGATTTGATGACTTTATTTCGAACATGTAAAAGTAAAAATACAAAAAAAGCATATAAGTAGAAAAGAAAAAAGAGTTATACAAGCATACAAGAAAAAAAAAGAAACAGTTACACAAAATAAACAAAATCAATATTAGCAAGCAGTGAAACAATTTACTTTATTCCTGCACACTGCACCTTGTGACCTCTTATTGATGCGTTGATCTCTGTAGCATTGTTTCTGCAGAATGACACGAAGAGTTTGAGTGGTAGTGTTAGTGCTTGATCAGGGATATATTTACACATCAGACTCTTTTTACCATAATAAAGTCCTAATTATGAGGAATATAGTGAAAATGTCAATTATCATTATCTGAAAATTCCGAAGCATCAAGTTTACTTTCATGAGGATGAAGGAAGCTTCAAATCTTCGCATTTTAGAAGCTGAACGCAGCATACATGACTAACTCATGAGTGATGGTTCCCTTTTTATCCCCTTTTTTGTGGATTGACTTCAATATGAGGACTTGGTTGCACAGTGCTTGCTCTGAAAAACAGCTGTTCCTTATGTCTGGCGTATCCAACACTCAGTGATGACACTGCTCAGAGCCACTTGTCCGTTCTGGCGTTTCCTCGAACCGTAACTGAAGCATTTTCTGTGCGTGCTTCACACACTGAGTCACAGCTTTGTTGTTCTGTGTCTGCAGGGCCGAGCTGTGTACCTCATGTGCGAATGTGTGTGTATGTAATAAAACGACTGATGAGTGTTTATGTTTGAGTTTATCTCCTTATCTGTGTGTCTGCATCTAATCGTCTCTCTGCCTCTCTGAGTCAACACACGTGTTCACGAACCCGCTCACAGACACAACAAAGTTCACTTGATGACCGGAGTCAGTCATCATGCAGTGCTCAGCTTGATGAGATTTAAACAAAACCACACGCATGCAGCTTTTTTTTTTTACTTCTCACGTCCAAATTTTCATTGAGCTGGATCTGGTGCGAGCTCTGAACAAAGCCAAACACGCCACATGTTGTGAATGCCTCGTCAGTGATTCAGCAGACTGAAAACAGAAGACAGGACAGACATGCCACATATGTAAAAATATCTACCAGCGCTGCTTTGAATGCTCGTCTGCTGTCTCATTATACTAATTGGAGGACGTGGGCTCTGACTGGTTGTCAAAATATTTTACATTTTTCTTTTTTGCAATAATGATAGTTCAGAAAGTCTCTCTCTTACTAAAGATACAGGACCAGAGTGCAAATGTGAAGACATAATGCATGTTTAAGTATTCACATTTACTCACCTGACATGTAGGTTGTTTGAAGGCCTGGTTGTTAAAAGTGGAATAGTTTCACTTTCTTTCTCAACCTTTCTTGCATGTCCAGTTGCATGATGAGGTGGGTGTACATTCAGAGACGGGCACAAGTCCCTTTTTGCATGTTTAAGTCAAGCCACAAGTCTTTGAGGGCAACAGGAAGTCCCAGTCAAGACTCTCATAGTTCAAATAAATATCAACAAAATAAAAACAATGTAATCGTAAAATGGGAAGCTCCATTGATTAGAAAATATCAGCCCATTCATTTTACATGCCGTGTTTTTTACTGGTGTGGCCAAACTGGGGCTCTGAATACTGCAGCAGTTGCATGAAGTATGTGTGCAAACACAAATGAACAGCATTTAATCACCTTTCTATCACTACCAATCATTTTATATTATCTTTTTTATAAATGAACTGAATAAATCATTAAAATGGTCAGCCTTTAGTAAGGGTTAAAGTATGGTGAGCAGTTATACTGATTGTACTCCTGACAGGGTGAGCAGGACGTCAACACAAAGCAAATAATTCGACACATCCATTCTTCATGTAGTTTTTCTTGAGTTTAAGGAAGTTATAGGAAATTGCATCCTGTCTCTTTTATTCCATCTTCTGTTTCTCCTTTGCCTTTTTGTAACTTATGTTTTAAACAGCAGATAATTGAATTACCCTGTAATACGGCACAGTCCATCATAACATTTGAAAATTTTAAATTTGAATCTCTGGGTGGGTTTTCATGACAATGGTGATCATAGTCATGGCTGAAACTCATGGTTCTTTTTTTCCTCTGCTGTAGTACATATATCATATAATATAATATATATAATCCCAACGCCACTTCAGAATTCCTGTTCACACTAAAGAATCAGAGTATAAGCCGGGGAAATGTACGAAGCACATTTATGTTCCTCTGTGGAGCACTTTGTCAACATTACACACAATGATGTGACACAATCTAATAGGCTCTTTGCCATAAAATTCTTAAAGCAC
Organism: Notolabrus celidotus; assembly: GCF_009762535.1. Lineage (NCBI taxonomy): Eukaryota > Metazoa > Chordata > Actinopteri > Labriformes > Labridae > Notolabrus > Notolabrus celidotus. Next base: position 29,787,419 of record NC_048277.1, on the reverse strand, counting down.
CCTCCCTTTGAAGAGGAAATCGCTTCAAGGACCTCGCTGCTCTTTTTTTTTAAATGTTGGAACAGAACAATAAAAAACGCTGTTGTTCTTTCAGTCATAGTATAGGGAACATGCATCATCTGAGAGCAGCCATAAATGCTTTCACAATGATTGTTTCTAATGCAAACTCCCTCCTGTTCCTCCTACAGCTGGTCCTTGCTGTGCTGCTGCTGCTGCTGCTGCTGCTGACCCTGTAGTTTTAATGTTGAACTTGTTCAGGAAAGTCTTTCTGAATGTGCATGCTCCTTTGTAACAGTCCAAAAGCAAGACAAACTGAGACCCAAAAAGCTACTGTTTACGATGCTACGCTTTCTCCCTCAGGGGTATTCAGGGGACAAGGGTCATATACCTTAGTCCTCATCAGCCCCTGGGGGCACATACATGTTGAATGTGATTTTACTGACAACCAACAAGCTGCTGGAAGTCGTGAGGATTCAGGTTTTTCCTTTTGCTTTGGTCTTTTTGGTTTTACACTGCAGAGACTGCTTTTATAACACCCAGGGTGATGCTTGGTTAAATTGAGAACAGTTGCTTTTCACCTTGAATCTGCTGAAAAAAAGAGGAGTAGGCAGCTCTTTCCTTTAAAGATATCATAAAAGATTCCACCAGTAAAGACCCATATTGATCCCAGTAAGCAGCAAACAAAAGATATCCCACAAAGTGTGGAGTCAGTTGTTTTCGGGTAGAGGTGAAAAACAGTCGATGATATCAACAAACGTTCCTTTTTTTCTGTAACAGCTTTGACAGAAGATCATTTATTGTCCAAGTCTTTATTGACCTGGAGTCTATGTTTTCCCTGCAGGAGGAGTACAGGGCGGAGGGCATCACCTGGCACAACATTGAATACATCGACAACAGCGGCTGCATCAACCTCATCAGCAAGAAACCCACCGCGCTGTTCCACCTGCTGGACGAGGAGTGCAAGTACGTCACCTGCTGAAGTCTAAGCTGTAACAAGCATCAGTTGTTCTTAAGTGTCCTCTGAAATTAAGGTCCGGGTTTTAGTGTGTTCCAGCAGTGAACTGCAGAACTCTAGCATGGATTACAACTTGAGACTGAGTTGTACTGTAAAATGTATTGATTCAAAGATCAAGTGGAGTCATATTTCTTGGGAAATGTTCTATATTTGCTGTGGGAATGAGTTTATTATCCCACTTGATGCCAACTTTGGTAGTTACAATGAGTGACTAACTCATATTTATTTAACTAACAACAGCCTGGTGTCTTTCCTGAACTGAGAGAATAATTCTTGCACTGTTTGTTCTTTGAGAATGAGCGACCATCAGGTTTCACTTTTGAAAATTCCTGATGGGACCGTTATGAGCCAGATGATTGGGGCAGCTGTGGCTCAGTGGGTAGAGTCGGTCATCTATCAATCGGAAGGTTGGCGGTTCAATCCCAGCTCCGGCAGTAACATGTTGAAGTCCTTGAGCAAGACACTGAACCCCGAATTGCTCCCTCTGTTGTTCAGAGGTGTGTGAATGTGAACGAATGAGATTAGTTAACACTGATGGTCCCTCACTACATAGCAGCCTCTACCATCAGTGAGTGGATGGGTATGAATGGGTGAATGTGACAAGTAGTTTAAAAGCGCTTTGAGTGGTCAGAAAGACTAGAAAAGTGTACAAGTCCATTTACCATTTACCATTGAGGTCAATCTGCTTCAGTTATCTCTCTCTCTCTCTCTCTCTCTCTCTCTCTCAGAAATGACCTTGTGATTAAGCACCACTGTATTGATTTAAAACGACCTGAAACCTCAAAAGCAAAATACTGTAATTCTCAAAATCAAAAATGATGGCTATAGACTATAGTCCTCTGAGTAGGTGGCCTGGATTGAAAGAACCCTTTGTGAAACCTGACCTGTGCTTCTATATAAACTTGCGCTCCTGTTGAAGAGTGATAGAGTTTGAGAAGGTTTAATCTTAATGTCTTTGAGGGAACTGAAGAGATCTGGATCCCATTCGAATTTCTCTCTGCCGTCTTGTCGTGAAACCCACTCTTCCTGCAGGTCAGTGCTCTGCCTCTGCACCTCACTCCTCCATAAATCAAATCCAGCTCCGTCCCACCCCCCTTGCATAAAAACACATCAGGCGGTACACACACGGTCATATTTATCAGTGTTAGCTGCCATCTTACCTGCCACTTAGTGTAGCTGCTTCATCTGGATCTAATAACACGTTGAGTGTATATATTTGTATATATATGTGTGTGTGTGTATTATGTGTTTGTGCAGAAGGGGGTCCACTTTGGGAGAATTAGGGTCAAAGGGGGATCTCTAAAGAAAAAACGAAGGGGAACAGGTTCTCTCCTGGGGGTTTTCTGCTGCCACGGGAAGCAGCTTCATGCTAAATGATTACACAGAGTGGAAGAAAGACGCTCAGAGATCCCATCATTCACAGTTAGCAGAGAGCTGGCGGGGCTGCAGGGCCTCTGGAGAAGTGGATTAGGTTACGGCAGAGTCGGGGGCGAGTGTGGGGGTTCATTTCTACAGTAACAGCATCAAGCTTTAAGACCCCTGCGGATAGTCTTCAGCCAGGAGTGTGTGTGTGTCACAAGTTTACGCAGGAGAGGTTGAGATGATGTGAAACAACCCTACGGGGATGTTGATCCAGCCACCTGAGGATAGATCTGAATGAGGGGGAAAATATCCACAAGGCAAAGGTGAAAACAACAGGGAGGAACGTGCAAGAAGAGCTGCTGTGAGCTCGGAAAATTGAAGCCGTGACATTAAGTTTTTGACAGATTTTAAATTCCCTGAGGGTTGAGGAGGGAAGGAAGTTAAGACACCGTGTGTTTTCTTTAGGTTTTGGGAGCACAAACATTGGCTGCAACAGTGGCACTGCATTGGTGTAAATGGAAATAGAAGCAAGCTAACAGCTGGAATAGTTAGTGTATTTAGCATTCATTTTTAGAAAACCTTCATGTTCAGTTGTAACGTTATACATCAAGTGTAGAATCTGAGATTTATTTATCCCAGAGTCTTAAATCTTATCTGTAAGTCTCATTGTATTTTCTGTTTTGCACCTTTCCCTGCTGTTGCTTTCAGTTTCCCTCAGGCGACAAATCAGACCTTGCTGGACAAGTTCAAGCGTCAGCATGAAGGAAACAGCTACATCGAGTTCCCCGCTGTCATGGAGCCCGCATTCATCATCAGACACTACGCTGGGAAAGTCAAGTACGGAGTCAAGGTGAGATAACAGACCACAAGGCTATAATGTAGCCAGTTTGATTGTAACATACAATATTACGCATTTTTTTAAAAGTTATTAAGAACCAGAAAAAACAGCCTTGGAGCTGGTTCACAGATTCACATGTTCTCTGTTAGCCTGTCATCACCAGGCAGGTTTTCACTCCATTAGTCTCATCCATAGATAGCTGACTATTTATATTCAGTATCTGCAATTTAATATAAATAACCAAATGATTGCATCCAAAGTTAGAGAACAATATGGTGGGAATCTGAGCAGGTTTTTGAATAAATGGGCTATTTTCAGGGATATTTGGATTTGTGGAGATACATGTTGATGTGTTTCAGCTTTCAGTCCCTCATGCTTTTAAATGTAGAAATAAAAAGAGGCAGTAACACTCTATTTTTTAGCCTGTTCCGATACTTTTCCTTTCCTCTTACCGGGGTCGCCTGATAAAAGAAGCATCCTCACTTCTCTTAAACCATCATGAAGCTCTGCAGGTCTGCAGCAGACCTACTTGTTGTTCTCTGTCGGCCTATTTTTTTTCTGCTAAATCAAATTCTATGCTGGCCTCCCAGCTGAGCTTTGATAAGAAGCACATGTTCTGCACTGGGACAAGCATATTGTTGTTTGACTGTATAATATAAATCTATAACAGTTGGTTATTCTGGATGTGGAAAACTATCCCATTATCTGCTGAGAGCCAGAGAGCTGTTTGGTGTGAAATGTGCAGAGAGAGCCACAGCCGTGAAATGTGTGTGACGTCGACTCAGCAGAGAACACACAGCTGACTCGAATCATACAGAGGGAAAAAATATGTTGAAGGGTTTATAGTTCATGGCTCTGTTATCTTAGCAAAGCCTCAGTCACAATATTTAATTACATACAGACTGATGAAACAGAGGAGGAGATTGAGGTTAACTTTGTGCATTAGCAGCTGTTTCTGATCCTCATTTTGAACGTTAAAGAGACTAATGTGAAAGCAAATGAGACTATGTATTTCTAGTCTGCTTGAGATTCTAAAAACAGATACTTTCATCTGTTACCTGCTTTAAAGCTTTAAATTGTAGAAGTAGTTCAAAGTTTTAGCTCAGTTTAGCACAAATCCTGGAAAGAAGGGAAAAAGGCAAGCCCATGAGCACTGCTAAAGTTCACAAATCAACACTGGATTTGTCATAACTACCAAGAAAAAGTTTTATGATTAGCTTTTTCTAGGAATTTGAATCAAACAACATATGAAATGTTAATAAGTGAGCCTAAGAAGAGGTGACAAGTGCTGCTGCTTTGTGTAGATAGAGCCAAGCTAGCTGTTGCCTCTGTTTCCAGTCTTAATGCCCAGCCATGCTAACTGGATGTTGACAAATGTGACAGTGGTGAGGATTTCCATGTCTGAATTTAATCTTTACCTGTGGAGTAACACATTTCCCTACTTCGTCAAAAAGAATTTGCTCTGTTAACGTCAAAAGTATCAACAACAGACTGTCCTAAAACCTCAGTCCTGAGGAGTAACACTCAGTTTGATGCTTGTGTTTTTTCTTTCCTTCATGCAGGACTTCAGGGAGAAGAACACTGACCACATGCGTCCTGACATCGTGGCCTTGCTCAAGAGCAGCAAGAGCGCCTTCATCTGCAACTTGATGGGAATCTGCCCCGTGGCCACTTTCCGCTGGGCCGTGCTGCGAGCTTACTTCAGAGCCCTGGTGGCTTTCAGGGAGGCCGGCCGCAGACACACCCACAAAAAAACAGGTGAGGAAAAGTACAATGCAGTGCGGTGATGAAGAAGAGGCAGCGGCTTAAAGGTTCCTTGAAAGTAATATTCTTACTCTGTTTGTTAATGAGAGTAACAGGATCCTGAATGAGCACAGTGTTATCTGCTGAAGTTACAGTAGTTTTCATCATTTTATCCATTTGTCTGTGCATTTCTTACCGGGTTAAAGTGGGCGGGGCTCCGTTAGAAAATGCTGATGTCATACGCCTTTCTGCACCAACCAGAATCCAGCAAGATTAGAATTCTAACGGATGTTTGTTGATGGGTTGGTTGGTTACAGACAATCATATCAAACCACACCCACAGTTCTTCTGAGTCCTTCTAAAACTACACTTATACAAAGACCAAGATTAGCTCAAAACTAACAGTTTTCCAGTCACTTAATTCTAAACTAACCTTCCTTATAATTATTTGTGAGTCTAAATCCACTTTCAAACTGACATACAATGTGGAAAATATGTAAAATATCACTTCTGACTTGTCTCAGAGGAGTCTGTCTTCTGTTGTGTCTGTTTTCTCATTCTTTGCCCCCTCTCTCTGAATTTTAGGAAACGATGCAGCTGTCCCCTGTTCCGTTGTCAAAACTGTCGACAGCTTCAGTTTCCTCCATCACCCGGTTCACCAGAGGAGCCTCGAGATCCTGCAAAGATGCAAAGATGAGAAATACAGTAAGTTCCCAGAATCCCACAGGACTTTTACCATCACTTATGTCAGATATTTTTTCACTTGTTTTTAAAAGGGGGTCTATCAAAATGGATCAGAAAAGGGCCACATGTGCACACAACAGTCATCAAAGGGATGAAGGTGAAATCTGTTACAAATGATATATGGCCTTATTTTTTCTGTCTTTGAAAACCCCTAATTTCAGCTACTGTCTCTTTAAGGCCCCACCCCTTGCGTTCCAGAACCCAGCATTCTAAAATCCTTTTTCACTGCTGCCGTGCTACAAAGTTGTGTTTCTCTTTTTTAAGTTACATATATGCCCTTTTAAGGAAACTCATCAACTCATGATGTCACGATTTGAGCAAATCCCGTGTTGATCTCACTGAACTCTCGTGTGACTGTTAGAACAAGCCGTTCAGAGCAGCCTGCAGCCTCACCTGGGGATTACTCCAACACGTGTCCCTCCATGTTTGCCCACATTTAGTATTGACATCCAACATTTCACCTAATATTTGTCTTAGCATATGAAACAAGCTTCATACCACCTCTTTAAAAATATGATAAAATCAAAATAGTATAAATGATAAGTATATAAAAGTCCATGAAATCTATTAAAATCAATGAATCCAATCAATGAAGAAGTGCATCTGTGTGTTAGTGTCTTCCAGTACCATGTTGGTTTTGTGTGAATTAACCGTCCTACACAATAACAACCAGCATCAGAGAACAGGTAGAATATCCACCAAAGAATAGTAATGATGGTAGTAACACATTTTTGAAGGACTTAAACAATATTCATTCATGAAAATACACTCTGTTTGGTTAAATTCGTACACATCAGTTTCTATTTTTTACAGTTGCCATGTCTTCTTTTTTAACTAATTTATTTTTAGTAGGTTTATTATATTTCTAGTGAAACTCGACCCTCATCCCTGCAGTATGTGAAATCTGCTTCCTGTCAATGGGATTTGTATGAAGGCATGGAATCTGTCGATAAAAGTCTTCTGAGTTGAAGTGAGCTGAAGCGAGAAAAGCCTTCATTTCCCATTTTTAAAGCCTTTTACTGCTCTCGACCCAATCAAAAAAATCAATCCCAGGCTGTACTGAAAAGTGCTCGGTGGTCAGGTTGAGAATAATGGATCAGGTTTGATTTTCAGCCTCAGTGAGCTGCTTTTATCACAGCTGTTAATAAGACATGGAGATCAGATATGAGGCTCATTGTGAGCTCGGGTCAGATAGAGTCCCAGCAGCAGAGCTCATAGCCTCACGTTCACACGCACCAGTGATCGCGCAAGTGAATCAGTCCCATGTGGACCAGCAGGCTCTAATGACGCCCAGTGAGTCTCTGCTCGTTCTTTTAAATACATCAATCCTCTGATATATTTGCACATGTGTGTCAGAATGATGCTTCATGTGCCCTGAAACAGAGTGTGTGTATGCACGTCACGTGTCGCCCTGCGTTAAAGCAGCACTTCGCTTTCAAGCGTAATATAACCCAGAGGGATTTAACAGCTGCCAGCATTGAAATTGATTTCGAAGAAAATTTCCAAGTGAATTCCCCAAAGAGTTTCCTCCGTTAAAGGGAAACTCCTCTGATTTTACACAACAATGTCAGCTTAGAGTCTCAGTCAATCATATATCTGCTTATGTTCGAAAGCATAAGACACAAGCCTTTGTTACAAACGGATGGTGTGAGGTTTAAAATATGTGGGAATTTACCACTTCGCTTCTGTTATAAATAGGCTATAGTGTTGTATTATGGAAAACCGAGGATAGGGTGCTTGACCCATAGAAAAGACTTAAAAGTTGAATTTGAACCATGTTTATAACTCTTGTTGATCCCCAAAATTATGGAAATAGAAAGATAATTCTTCTTACAGACCACAACATTTAGTAGCAACACATGCAACCAGCAGCGTCACAGTTAAACTAAAACATATGGTTGGATTGAAAAAATAGAATCACAGTTTGTAAAGTGATTCATACAACCATGTGCAGAATTGTCTAACTTTGTATACTTCAAACAAGGTGAATTTGAACCATGTTTATAACAAGTACATGAGTGCTCCTTACAGGCTTTGCTCAGCATCATTTCTCTTTGTGAGAGCGAGGCTAACTGTTCCCTGTGTTTCTAGCTAAGCTAACTAGCTGCTGGCTAACTCCTTGCTCCTTATATATACCAATGCTGGGAAATAAGTCATGCCATAGTAAAGGCAAGGAGTTTAAACATTTACAAGAGAAAAACCACAAACATAAAGTGGACACACTGAGCTCATTAGCTGCTTGTTTTCATATAGAATGTCTCCATATGTTCCACTGCCAAAACCACTAATACACACACACACTCATCTACACACACACATCATTACATCAAACATTTGGAGCTGACTGTGAAAAACAACACCCGTTTACTGAGGAATATTTTTGGGATATGCTTGTCAAATACTGTGAGGCATGACAAGTTTATGAAGCACTATTCATACAGAGAGAAATTCAAAGTGCTTTACAGAGATAGAAGCAATTACATTAACAGCATTGATAGTAATATGACATTAAGCATACATAAGAACTCTAACATTAAATCTATTAAAATATAAAATCAAGAAAGAAAGACATTAGGTAAAAAATGGAAATCAAATTATGAGAAAATATTTGAATATCCTAAAATTTGGTGGTTAATAATGAATAATGTACCTGCATGTTTGCAACTGTTATCGTGCTCTAAGGTCTGAGACTACAGAGTCACACCTTCCCGACTGACACAGATTCACCTGCTGGTCTAATTTTAATGGAAATGGATTCTGTTAAACTATCCACCTCAGAACATCCTCCTCTGGATTTAGGCTCAGATTGCTCTGTCTGTGTCAGGCACAGCCCTAAGCTGCCCCAGAAACCCCACATGGGGGGCGGCACTGCAGTGGCAGAACCACCCACAGTTTTTACACACTCTATGTCTGGTCTAACAATAATAAAGTCTGATGATTATAGATAATCCGATCTACAGGCAAGCAAGAACTTGTCTTAAGAGTCTTACGGCCCTGTATGTGTTAAAACATATTTACAAAGTGTGTTAAAGGTGGAAGTGGTGTTGTAAAAGGTGAAGTTCAGGATGTTGTTACCCTTCATGCTGCAGGTCATAGATGTGATGTGACTTAGACACAGATTTAAAATACCCAGCAAGTTCTGAATCTAATGTATCCCTTCTTTTCTTCCTCCCATCTCCTTTCCTTCCCTTTTCTTTCCTTTTCTTTTCTCTCTACCTATCTCTTTCTCTTGCCATCTCCTCTCCCCCCCTCTCCTCCTGCCTTCCAGGTATCACTCGTAAGAATCCTCGCACTCCTCTGTCAGATCTTCAAGGCACCAACGCCCTGAATGAAAAGGCCAGCTGGTGAGTACGACACAATACACGTGTCTTTGAAAAAGTCACCAGGATTTGATCCAACACTCCTGAACTTGATGAAACCCCCTCACCTCTCTTCCCTTCTTTCCCTCCTGCCTCTGTAGGGATGGCTTTGGTGTGGGATGTAACGGTCGCAGGGCTGGTCGTATGTCCTCGTCAGGGAGCCCCGCCCTAGAAGAAGAGGGTATCTTCATCCATTCAACCAGCAGCAAACTGCTGGAGAGAGCTCAGGGCATACTAATGTGAGTCTACCTCACACATACACACACAAACACACACACACACACACACACACACACACACACACACACACACACACACACACACACACACACACACACACACACACACACACACACACACACACACACACACACACACACACACACACACACAAACACACACACACACAAACACACACACACACAGCACTGATTCAAACTCTTGGCTTCCATATCTGTGTATTTATGCTTGTAAACCTCCTTAAATCCTTGAAGTAAGTCTTCTCACTTTTGGCCAATTCATACCTTTATGCTCATCTTTGAACCTACTATACTTAACCAGGGATGACTGATCCAAATCCCCCGGTCTTTGCTGGTGTACCACAGTAATAATCGGACATCATTGGCACTAAGGTCTGATAGAAGTGCTGATGCTGGATGTGTCAGGGATGACTCCTCTCTCAGATTTTCTTCTCCTTGTGTTTTACAGGCTGTTGTTGTCATCAGCTTTTGGTTTCCTTTTCAAGTAACCTTCTTTGTTGTCAAGTCAGGAGGGTCTAAATCAAAATAAACACTGTTCAGTTTTTATGTGGGCAGTGCAGTAGTCAGGGTATACAGGGAAAGCCTCATGTATGATCAGTTTGTTTGCAAAAACAGTTTTGTTTTTAATTTGTGGGGCACTTAAGGTAACAGCAATCAAACAGAGGTTGCTCTATTCAAAACCTTTTCTCACAAATGTCCCTTCCATATAAACTAAGCATCCAATTTTACCTAATGAGTGTATGTTGTCTTTTCATTCATGCTGTTGTATATCCTAGTCCATACAATAAAAACAACACTTTTCATCTGTAGGAGAAACAAAAACTGCAAAAGCAAGCCCTCCCTTCCCAAGGTGAGCCACAAAAGCGACACATTCCAACACTATAATACAGAAACAGCATTAAAAACGGTCTAACAGTAGGAGTGTTGTTTGTGTTTGTGTTAACAGCACTTGTTGGACGTGAAGTCTCTGCGCCACCTGAGTAGTGTGACGCTCCACGACCGCATCACCAAGTCTCTGCTTCACCTGCACAAGAAGAAGAAACCACCCAGCATCAGCGCACAGTTTCAGGTCAGTGCTGACGTCGCCCTCTGCTGGAAGATCAGGGTATTACAACAACACTGACTGTAGCAGCCCCCTTTGAATTTCTCAGCATGTTACAAACCAGAAGTTATTAAGGATGCAGATTTAAAAGTAGGGGTTGCAGGTTTCTTCAGGACAATGCACTATATATTGAATTAAGTACAAATTCTTATGCACTCTGGTGTAATAGCAAGAACAAATTGGACTTTAAATGCAGTGATGTATTCTGTGCTGGAACATAACAGTAGATGTGTTTCTAGTGGTGGAATAAGTTCAAGAAGTATCAAGTTCTCTGAAATGTAGCCTAGTAGAAGTATAAAGAAACACAAAAAGAAAACAGTCATTAAAGTTCAAGAAACCTCACATATGCACTGTTATGTAGTGAAGTATTCCTTACATTTGATCATTGGTTTGTGTTTTGTTTTGCAGGCATCTCTCAACAAGCTGATGGAGACTCTGGATCAGTCAGAGCCGTACTTTGTCAAATGCATCCGCTCAAATGCTGAGAAGGTATGTCTCTGCTGCAGGAAGAGTCATCACCTAAATAAAGCGTCTCTCGATTGACCACAGGCTGATGTCTGCTTTATTTTGATCACATTTTCTCTTTCTCTTTTTCTTTCCTCAGCTGCCACTTCGTTTCTACGACAGTCTGGTGCTCAGGCAGCTCAGATACACAGGCATGCTGGAAACCGTCCGGATCCGACAATCAGGATACAGCATCAAGTACACCTTCCAGGTAAATCATCTCTTACAGCATGCTAACTAGTTCAGAGTGATAGATGAGGGCAGAAACAGAATAAGAAAAACATTCATGTTTATCTTTGTCTTGCTTTATTTGATTTATTTTAACAGCTGTTGTAGCTGCCTGAGCCTAATCCTTTGTGTGCCTGAACATATTTCTCATGTGTCAAATAGGCCTGATTCTAACTGTAATATAACTTTGCATTGTTAAAGAAATATGGGTTGTTAAAGTTGAACTGGAGTTATTTCACTGCTCACTCTGATTTAAGAATTAGAAAGCAGGATTTCTAGATGTTTAAGAGAAATCTATACATCTGCCAAAGGAGACATTCAGGAAACACATATTTAATTGTGATTCACAATTATAGCGAAGCCTAGTTGTACGTAAACCCACTTTGTAAACCATATCCTTGCTGCAGGACTTTGTGCGACACTTTCACGTGCTGCTGCCTCGAGGCACCAAACCAACCAAGTCAGGCATCAGGGAGTTTTTCAGACAGATCCACCTGCTGCCCGCTGGGTATCAAGTGGGAAACACGATGGTATGGATTCTTGAAACTGATTCATCTTTTTCGTTGGTATTTTGAGGACACATGCTTATTTAAATTTCCTCATATGAAACAGGTGTTCCTGCGGGAGGCAGAGCGCCAGCGTCTCCAGACCTCCCTCCACCAGGAGGTCCTGAGGAGAATCGTCACGCTGCAGCGCCGCTTCAGGGCCGTCCTGGAGAGGAAGCGCTTTGTTGACATGAGGAGAGCCACCTGCGTCATCCAGGTGAGATGTAGTGGTAGGGAGAAGAGGTGCTCATGATAAGATATTCTGAACCTTTTTTCCCCTGTGCATTTCAATCAATATTTTATTCCCTGATTAGCTGTAAATGTTTGGTTCTAAATGCATCATAAATCAATTTAACAATCCTGCACTACATCCCAGTATTTCAGGAGGAGTTTCCATCATCCATTATGGCTGCTTAGCTTCAGACTGTTAATACATTTAGTGATTAATAGTGGTGCATTTAGTACTTGGAGCATGGTTCAGTAAATACCATCACTCAGTTAGACATGATGGGTGTCTCTGCAAGATTTTCCACTCATCACTGAAGCTCTTACTGCTCTCACTCTGCGATGTTAGCTTCATATTTGTCTTCTCCAGGGATTTCCTTTAATTCCAAATTGAGATTTTAACTTTTTGAAACTTGTCAGAAAAAATATGAATACAATAAAACTTACTTATGTGTAAATGAATCTAGTTTAGCTGACCTGCAGTGATAGACAGGTGGACTCCAGGACTCCTGGCCACCTCTTTTTGGGGGGGGGTTATTTACAGGTACAACCCTCTGAACATTCAGCTGGTTGTCAGAGGTTGAAAGTACCTCAAACCAGAGATGACAGAAAAAAATCCCTTCAGGTTAAAAAACATTATTAACATTTTAACCAATAAATTGTGTCTTCTTAAAACTCAAAGTGTTCATAGCTGACTTATTTACGCCACCATTTTTAAAGCTACTACTCCTAATAAAGCCAAACTTGTAAGTCTGAGCACAGGCACATTTTGGACGAGAAACCCACTTTTTTATTTCTCTAAGAAGGAAAAGAAGGATCGACAGAGGGAGAGTGAGAGAGAGTGAAAGAAAGCAAGCAGTGAAAGGACTGAGTGATGGGGAAAACACAGCATTCAATGGACTGTCGGCATGTTTTTTCTGGAGGCGCACTCAGAGGGGAGCTGTCCAAATCTTTGTCAGGCTGAGAGAAAACAAACACAGTGAAACAAAGAGCCAATGTAGCACAGATACAGTTAAATCTGAGAGAAATAATGTAATGAAAACACAAACATGTGGCGCAAGAATTCATCCATTTGAGTTCTGGCTGTCTGAAATATCAAATAGAAACAGTTTGCTTTGAGTTAGGATTCAGTTTGATTCATTAGCAATTTGTTAATAAATCAATATGACAAGGAAAAAATCTGAATTTGTCCCTTATGTCTTTCTCATGCACGCTCCATCATACTCTATAACATGGTCCTAACAAGCTGTAATGTGCCATGAAAAACAAAAATATCAGATTCCATTGACTCCCCTGACTTGTTTGGGTCTTGTTCAAAGTTGGCAGGAAGCACAATGTCTAAAGAAGGTCAGAAAGGGGGGATTTAAAACCTTTTCCTTTAAAAAAAAATCATCATATACTGTCCAAAACATTCAAGTACATCAAATTTCAAAGGGAAAATCAGTTAACAGGCATGTTTTGGACAAAACTGATCAAAGCAAAGCAAGAGTGTTTGATCTTACATCTGGAAATCATCTCCTCCTCCAAACAGGTGCAGATGTAAAAACTAGATTTTTATCAATTCAAAGCATGTCTTCCCACCTCCCTTTTGATTCTAACAAATATTCCCTCTCTGTTTCTTTTCTCCGTCTCTGCAGCGATGGTGGCGATCCTGTCTCCTCAGAGAATCCGCCATGGACTCCAGTTATGAGGAGGGGGCCGCTGTGTGTCTGCAGGCGGCCTGGAGGAGCTACAGGGAGCGCAGCAGGTTCCTGCAGTGGAGAGACTCTGCCGTCATCATCCAGAGGAGCTGGAGACACTGCAGCCAGCGCAGGTCTCAGGCGGCTTTGACGGTTCAGACGGCTTGGAGAGGATTCAGGGAGAGGAGACAATATAGTCAGACGTACAGGACAGTGAGACACCTGCAGGCGGTGGGCCGGGGGCACCTGGCTAGACTCAGGTGAGGAAAGAGTTTGAGTAGATGAGTAGATTACTTTCTTAAACTTAGATAATGAGACACTCATTTTATTTTACATCTTATCTCAGTTTTTAAAGATTGTTTTTATGAATGCAATTTGCAGCTTGTACCACTAACTGTAAGTAAAGATGGATGACATTCCCATCTCCTCTGGTTGTACTAAACACTTTTAGAAAAGTTGAATTCCTGTAATCAGCTCAGTTTATCAGAAGCACAACAAAGAGCTTTTTTAAGCTTTATTTGAGATCAGAGGTTAATAATTTGTTTTCCTAAAACAAGAAGTCTCATTTTCTTATGCTCAGGAAAAACATATCTTGTTATCTAATGAAGATAAAAGTCTGACTTCAAGATAACAAGACAATTAATGGTAGGAAAATTAATTTGGAAGTACTTGTGAATTATAATCTTCTTGATAGCAAAGTTTGTTTTCTTGAGATAACAGAAAAATCCCAGAGTGTTTTAAATATTTGTAAGTAGCTGTTTCCCTGTGTTTTCCCTGATTTCACAGCTAGAATCTGGTTTGATTCTCTAAACTTACATCACTATACAGCCGATGGATAAAGTGTATTATTGAGTAGATACAGAGCTGGACAGTTCCATCAGGAGACCAAACAAGACATAAGGGAGCATACCAGTAGAACAGACAGCTTTATACTCAATTTAATACTTCGTCAGTCTGATTCTTGATGTTTAAAAAACAACTGTGTGCTAACTTTACCATTTAAACTACAACAAAGTGTCAGTGTTGTGTTTAAAGTGCAGATTAGAGTAAGAAATCTGTACAAACCAACAGTATGAAAGCTCGTTTTTGAATATGAGATTCTGTTTTTTTCTTCTTTGTTTGATAATAGTTGTTTATTACACTTTTTCATAATTTCCCGATCACGTCATGCTCTTCAGGTTCAGGGAACTGAAGGAGCAGCATGAAAGACTCAGAGAACAGAGTCCTCCAGCAGAGATGGATGCAGGAACCATGGACGACATCTCCTCATCAGGACAAGAAGTTTGTGTTCAGGACATCTCTGTGGAGCTCTCTGAGGACTCTAAACCAGTCCTGTGTGACGTGGGAGAGGCAGATAAAGAAGAGGACTCAGAGAGAAGTAAAGTAATGGACGACACGAGCCATAAAACCAGATCTAAACGAGAGAGCAGACGGATGAGAGAGCTGGAGCAGGCTCAGTTCAGCTTGGAGCTCCTCAAAGTCCGAACCACCAGCATGGGAGGTCCTCCACAGGAGGATTCAATCCAAGACAGCAGACATTCACCCAGGGGGTCTCCAGCCAGCCATGGAAGTTTTGAACTACTCAACGTGGAAGACATGGAGACTGAAGGCTCTGGGGGTACTAGTTCCCAGTCGATGGAACCCCAGGAACACCCCCAAGTTGTGAATATTCAAATAGATGACCAGATGAGGGACTCAAACTTTAACGAAAAGCCTGCGCCGGAGCTGCCGAACAAGGAGGAGGGTCCAAGGGCAACATTTTATATTGCTTCTGACCAAAGCCCAATCCATGAACCAAAATGCGAAAGCCCAAACAAATCCTACAAAGACAGACGGGAGTCCACATCGCGGAGGCCTGTGGTGGTGTTGATCAGTATGCAAAAAGAGAGTCCCGTGGAGGAGGGGGAGCTGCTGGCGGCCCAAACCCTAGAAAGAGCTCTGGAAACACAAGCAGCAACGTCTGGTTCTCAAATAGCACCTGTTCCAAGCCTGGAGGTAACATCAAAGACAGAAAAACCTCACGGGACCACTACCCAAGGGAAGAAAGGTGCATCAGAAAGGGTCACATCTTCATCCGCCCATGCAGCAGCTCCAGAAGTACCAGGGATTCAATCCTCAGACATCAAGATCACCCAGGGGTCAAAAGACGGTGTCCCAGCTGTAACGAAGCATAAGGAGAAAAAGTCGTCTCGGTCTGCAAAGGAGGCTCCCAGCCCGGTCCTGGATACCAAACCTCCAAAGGCTCAGAAGAAGAGCTCAGCTCAAACTGTGATTGTGAACATGGTGGAGAAACCGTCCAACTCTGTGTTCTCCCCGCCCAGACGCAAGCTGCCATTCTCAAAGTAAGTCACACTTCTGAGTTAGATTAAGTCCTTTTTATCAACAAATTCTTTGAAGTACCAAACTTAAACCAATGCCACAATAATAAATCCATGACAAAACCAGGAAAAGAGCATCTAAATACGTTACTGTGATATACAGATACTTAATCTGACTCCCAGCCACTGCTGATTGATCCTGATGTTACCACAGAAGTTTCAGTCGAGGTTTAAAGTCAGATTTAGATCTTCTGTAAAGCTTTTGTTGCTCGCTTTTTATGTTGCAGGTCCGATAAAGATTTGGTGAACCAGGAGAGATCTCTAGCCATGTTCAGAGATGACTCCAAAACATCTGGATCCAGACACAGAGAGGTATGAGAAACACACGTCAGTGCACACGCCACATGCTCCCACAGAGCTGCAAAGTCTTCCCAATAGAATTAAGCATGAACAGTTTTTTGATTTGAAAGATTTGAAGTTTGAAGAAAAGTTTTATTTTACTCCTTTGAAATTGTTTTCAACTACTGTCATGTTTCCTGTGGGGGCTGAAAATATTAGACTCACCTTCATTGGCAAAACAAGCTACCAAATACAAAGAAATGAAATTAGAAAATACTCCAGTGGATTAAAATAACAGATTAATTTAGGTGAAAGTGGTTATGACAGAGCAGAAATATACAACTGATCCACAGACTGTCAGCATGTGTTGTTTACATCCACTTTAATTAGAGTCAGTTTTGTGCTGCTTCAGTCAGTTGTCATGAATATTTACACACAAACAAACACAAACACACACTTAGAAAGACGCGATGCATCTGACCTGATGTCCCTGTGGTTGCCTGGAAGCAGGTTGGCCGCCCCGGCCCCAAAAAGAAAGCTCGAATGTCCCGGACTCGCTCTGACTTCCTCACCCGCTGTAACTCTGAGGGGGCCACGCAGTCTGACGACGACGATGAATACTACGTACCTGTCCACTCCCACACGCTGCCCCCCTCCCTGACTCCCTCACGCGCCCACCCCGAGGCCGACTGTCACAGTGACTCTGAGATGGTAAAACACCGGATCTCTGGAGGTCCCATGACCTCAAAGCAACAAACTGTTTCCTATCCACTCTCAGGCCGCCTCCCCCCTCCACCCTCCTCTCTGGGTGGACCTGGCCAAGCAGCAAGGGGGGGAGCCTTTAACACTTCTAACCCTCACTTTAGTTCTGTTTGACCGCTGAGCTGCAGTCTACCCAGACAGTCAGTCACCTCAGCCAGTCTGATGTGACGTCACTCTGCTGGCTGTGGTTTTAAAAATCAGCTGAGTCTGAGACACCTCGGCTTTCTAATATCTCTTTATCCGGGGATACTGCAGCATTTTAGAGTTGAAGCTCAAATTTTTCCTTGACTGAACACGTAATATGCAGTCAGACTGCGGTTCAATTTTAATTTAAATGTATCACTGAATTTTTCTACTAATTAAAAATGAGTCAGAGCAGGAGGTGGAAAATATAAAGATCATCTTCAGTTCATTTCTTTTTCAACCAACTGCACAAAAAAACTTGAAGGTTCAAATTTACAATGATTCATTCACTAGGACCACGCCACACAAGGATATAAGTTTGAACATGTTATGAATTATTGGTGCGTAGTGTGGCCCAGCAAAAGGAGACTGAGGATGAGGGTTCCATCTCGGCGCTATCCTGGAAGTAGACAAGGACATAGAAGAAGCGAGCACAAGTTGAGTAGAAGGGGATAAGAAAAAAGGTTAAGTTGAGTAGAGGAAGGTGAGGGAGGGTAGGTGGGTTGACGAATCACAGACAAACGTTTGGAGTAGGCTGGCCACGTTTCAGTAGGCTTGTGGTTTAGACGTGGTCCTGCTCCCGAATTTAAGTTCACACCTTAACTTCATTTATTTAAAAAGCATCAAAAACATGCTTCTTAACAAAACAAGAAAATGCTCCCTTTTTGTTCTAGAAAATAACATTAGTAATGATTTGATCGTAAGAAGAGTTGGTTTTTAATTTATGGTGATCAAATAATCAGATAACTGATTGAGAACTACTTCAAAAGACTGGGATTAGTTTGGTGTCATTTTTTTTGCTGTATCATATTTGCATCTCTGAGAGCAAAGATATGTATATCACCAAGTTATTAATATGGTGATGTTGGAAGGCCCAGTTACTGATAGATAGATGAAGAAATAAACTTCTCAGTGTTCCAGTCATCTTAAAGGAAAAGTTCAAGTTTCAAACTCAAAATGTCAGTCTTTGAAAGCATCCCTTCGTAACATCTACTCCTTCAAAACGAAGAGATTTTCACAGTAAGGACTGACTGAAGATCTCTCCCACTCTTACCTGATCTACAACCACTGACCTGTCCTGACAACATCACGCCTCCTCTTCTGCTGCACGCCGTCTGCTGCCGCTGCATGCTGGAATTATTCAAACCGAGTCGAGACACACTTCTCACTAACAGGATCTTACTAGCATGTTTTCTGATTCTCTCTCAGTATCTAGATATCAGAGTTGATGTTACTCTGTGCAGTACTGCTTCTTTGACTCAATCTCTTCAGACTCAGTAGATGAATTATAACAGGAGATCTTTCTGTTGCAACACTGGAACAAGAAGATGAATACTAACCTTGATAAGTAGACACTAAGTGGATGATTTACAAAGATTTTCTCACACAGTAGCATCATAATTCCACAGTTTGTTGTAAACATAGAGATGCTACACTGTGTTCTACAAGAAATCAAGCACCTTGACATAAAACACAGTAATACTAGACAAGATTACTCCCGCCAGAAAACATGCTGGCTCATGGGAATACATTTTAAAGATGTTGTTCTCATCAATGTTTTTGTGGTTTACTAATCTCCAGGCATCTCACAAAGACCAGAAGAAGATCCACAAGACCATGTCGTCAGGAGACCTGGGCAAAGTGGAGGTCCTCAGGAAAACTTCCAGTCAGGATGGAGGGTAAGATCATTATGATGACATTTTCACCTGGTGAAATTCTTCTTTTTGTTGTTGCTTGAGTTGTTCAAACTCCTGTTTGCACAGTTAAAGTGTCATTAATCAGTTTTTCTAGCACTACTCTTCTTAATTGAGTCTGGACATCTGTGCTTTCTTGAACTAATTGTTTTTAAATGAATCCTTTTTGTTTTAATTTAGGATAATGAAAGGAAAGATGAGATTCTGGAGCAAATCCAAGCATGGCGAGAAAAAACTGTCAAGAGAGAAGCAGGCCAGCCGGGCAGAAGCTGGTGAGACACATGGTAAAGTGAATACTGACTGGCACACACACATGAGCAGTACATACATATGCATAACTACCACATGGAGGTCAGAGATCAACAGGAGGAAAAAAAAGAGGCAGCTTAAGAAGAGTTTTCATGGGGATTTAAGTGATTTTAACTCCCTCCTTCTCCATGTCTGTGTTCCTCCAGAAGGCGCTTCTCCTCCTCACAGCCCAGACCTGGAGGCCGCCACTCCCCGGGGGGTCAGGGACAGTAAGGAGATCAAGGAGCTGTCCCCAAAGATGAGGAGACGTCGCAGCCTGAAGATCAGCAGCATCACTCTGGAACCGGCTCAGTGGCAGAACGACGCGCTGCACATCCTCACCTCGGCACACGACTACCGCAGCATGAACGACTTCCTCATGAAGAAGGTGAGAGAGCGGACCTTTACCTGCAAACATGAACAAGTTTCACCTAACCCACAAAGTTGTTGCTGTGATCAGGTTGATTGTGGTAAGTAACGTTGATGTGTTTCTCCTCTTCAGATTGCAGACCTGGAGTCTGAAGATGGAAAGAAGGACACTATGGTGGATGTTGTCTTCAAGAAAGCGCTGAAGGAGTTCAGGATCAACATCTTTAACTCTTACTCCACCGCTCTGGCTGTGAGTTCCTGCTGATGTTTTCCTTTATTTTTAGATTCTCACCAGAGAACAGTGACCTGATCCTTGGATTCTTAAATCCAAGATAACTCCAATCCAAGATAAAATAGATTATATCCAAGTTTTTTGCAAGCTATAAATCATTCAAAACAATAAGTGCACTGAGGATTCTCTCCTTTACCTCCTACTACCAGATGGATGATGGAAAGAGTATCCGTTACAAGGACCTGTACGCGCTGTTTGAACACATCCTGGAGAAGTCGATGCGTCTTGAGCAGAGGGACTGGAGCGAGTCGCCGGTGAAGGTGTGGGTCAACACCTTCAAGGTGTTCCTGGACGAGTTTATGACCGAGTACAAGCCCATGGAGGGAACCATCGGCAGGGTAAGAGAGCTGATCCAGAGTCAGTTGTGGCTCTGCTGATCATAGATAGTTAAGGAACATATGAGTTCAAATATTAAGTTCAATATTTAAATAAGTGAAACAGCTTCACATTTTAATAAAAATTTCATCAGTGGATGTTAATTAGTTACACGTGAAGCATGAAGTGACACATTTCTATTTCTCTTCAGGCTCCAAAACGTGAGCGCAAGAAGTCGAGGAAGAAGGAGACAGACATTGTGAGTTTGTAATTTAACTTACTGACAATATTTATTCAATATACAGACGCAAAGTGTTTAAATAATAGCAGAGTCTGAGCTGAGCTGACGGGTGTCTCTGCTGCCCCCTGCAGGTGGAAGAACATAACGGCCACATCTTCAAATCCACACAGTACAGCATCCCAACATACTGCGAGTACTGCTCCTCCCTCATCTGGATGATGGACCGAGCCTGCGTCTGCAAACGTGAGGACTGGAGTCAAACACACACAAAAACACAAGACTCAAGTTTAATTAGAGGCTTTTATGCCTTTGTTTAGAGACAGGACAGTGGATAGAATCGAAAACTGGGAAGAGAGAGTCGGGGCTGATATGCAACAAAGGGCTGTGTGTTGGAATTGACACCTGGCCGTTTGTTTTAAGGACTAGAGCCTCTGTGCATGGGGCGCTTATCACTTAACTTTTGATAAGCTTTCACATGTTGTGCCTCATAAAAAAGAAAACAATCAACTCCTTCCACTGATGACTGAACCAGCATAGAGCAGTTAACACAAAGTTTGACTCATTGAAACAAACTATATGCTAAAAAGTAACCAAGTGGATTTCCCCAACTACGACATACTGTGAATATGAACAGTTTTGAAGTATTATCACTCCACTTAACTATTTCTCTAAAATGCTTCTTTACATGTCTGCTTTCTGTAAATCAAGTATGTGCTTTAACATTTATTTACATTATATACTTTGCAGATTCAGATTAAGCTAAAACCTCTTGTTCACTATAAGAACTATTATTTTTGGTGCTTTGGTGCTATGTTTAATGCTAACACACATACTGGCTAGACATGCACTTCATAGATAATATCAGGTAAGTATAAATGGAAATAGCTTCCTTTAAATAGGACAAGAACAGTGCCTAACATACACAAAGGACACAACATCGGATGATAAACAACCAATGTTTGGGAGGCAACTAAAAGTTGTACTAATAGTGAAACAAAACATGGTTTTCTCCACAAGTCCTGAAGTATCAATTTTTACTTCAGTACAAGTTAAGAGTTTTAAATAGACTGTGTGAGGTGGGGGGGCTGTTGGCCTAGAGGTGTAAGCGCGTGCCCCATATATGGAGGCTGTAGTCCTCGTCGCAGCGGCCGCAGGTTCGACTCCCGGCCCTGGTCATTTGCTGAATGTCTTCCACCCGCTCCGCATCTCTCCTGTCTCTCTTCAGCTGTCCTATCGAATAAAGCCAGAAATGCCCAAAAGTATATCTTGGGAAAAAAAAGTATGAGGTGGGTTTGAAGTTTCAAAGTGTTAAACAACATGAAGAAGCTTGAGGCAGACTCAGATATTTATGTCTCACTACTATATAATGGCTGAATAAAGCCCCCAGGCTCAGTGGACATTACTTATTTGTCTCATTGTTACTTTTAGAACAAATATTTGTGACATACATTTTATTTTTTATTTCACTACAAAGTCAGCATAAAATCCTTCTTATATTAGACATAGATACACAGCAGTATCTAATGTTCTAATGTTCTCCTAACTCACTTACCCACAGGCACTCACGCCTGTGTGTGAAGTTTTTATTTCCACCCACACAGCACATTACACCCCCTCCTACACACACACACACTCACTGCTCAGTAACACTCACACACTTGCCCAGCCTCCCTGAGTGTCAGAAAAATTGGATTAAGCATCCTGCTCCTTTCATAAATCCATCTTCTATCTAGTTAGAGTCTCCAACTGCACTCTCAGAGAGCAGCAGACACCATCTCCAAACTGTCTGCCGCCGCCTCCACGCTCACCTGACTCTTTGAGGTCAGGATGGACTGCAGCAGCAGCTGCTGCTGTTGTTGTTGCTGCAGTTGTGTGAATGTCATCGCATCAGCGTGACTGTGTTGTTCTGTGTTGTTGTTGTAGTGTGCCGCTACGCCTGCCACAGGAAGTGCTGCTCCAAGATGACCACCAAGTGCAGTAAAAAGGTAAGAGGAGATTTCTTTCTTTTTTTCTACTGGTGCCATTTTTTTCCTCCTGACACAGATTCTAGTACTTATACTTGGTTATCGGCAGATAAGGAGTACCTCTTTGGTACTGACTTCAAAAAATAATCGTGCATAATATGAGTGAAAAAACACTGATTTCTGATGCTTTGCTGGATATAACTATCATAACCTTCTTTGCTGGCAGCTGACTGTCTTTATATGTTATTGCCACATTTAGCACCACAAACCAGTTGGTTGTTTTGAGATATTAGCTTTAGTTTCGGAGCAATACAATGACCAACATACTCATCAAATCCTGATTCTACATTGTAGGAAGATACTGGCATCGTATCGAAAACAATTAACAGTTAAAATGCTCATTGACAAAGAAGGATATGGAGATCATCAGTTTAATCTCTAATCAACTCATTGTCTTTATAAAGCCTTTATGTATCCTAAGTGAAATGATAGAATGCCTGACCCATTTTTGTTCCATTTTCAGAGTATCTGAAAATCTTTGGACACATATCTGAAAATAACCCTCTGGGAAATAACACAACTATTAGAGCCTTGGAGGAGAAGGCCCTTAATTAAAGAAAATTTGAAGCAATACATTTGTCAAATAGTAAAAATTGAATTAAACTACTAATCTTGAACTTGTCTTGGTTTTCAGTTGTCAAAAGTTGTGCCTGCAAGCAAAGGAATCCCCATCAGGCTACATGTCAAAAAGCCAAAATTTACAGATGAATGAATCATGTTGCCAGCCTGGTTTTAAAAACAGCTTTGGTCTATGTAGCTAATTTCTTTATTTGTACAAGCTGTACAGGGGGGTTTATCTTGTCATAACCAAGCCATTAATTTCTTAGTAATTATTATTAATGTTTCATAAACTGGAGGTTATACACAAATTTGGACCATAAGAGGCACGGCTGAGTTGACAGACGGTTGAGGTTGGTTGTAGTTGTTTGCCGGGAAGCTAAAAGCCTGCCTCAGCTCCACCTCGTCAACAGTTTAAGTGGCCTGTAGAGGTGACTGTGAGATCTTTGGAATTACTGACATACACCTTAATAGCATGCACATTTTATACGTGACTAAAGGTTCATGGGAAAGGTTCATTGTGCATATTACTAATATTCTTTCCTGTTGAAGACAAAAGCTCAGGCAACACACATCAGTTCCTCTCAGCACTACAAACAGCGGAAAACCTTGTTTCCAGAGAACAGGCACTATTTATTTATGGGTTTCAAACGTTGCCGTTTCATCTTCATCTGAATCACTACTTTGTTCCTTTTGAAAGAAAATAAAGAAACATTTGGGAGTACATATAGCTGTTAAATTTGGATCACACTGGCCATAGTTGAAGCTTGTTACAAACCTTGTAGTTTGTTAACTTTGACATGATGTATGTTTGTGTTTTTGTAAATTAGTACGATCCGGAGCTGTCGTCTCGGCAGTATGGTGTGGAGTTGTCCCGTCTGACCAGCGAGGAGAGAGCTGTGCCCCAGCTGGTGGAGAAACTCATCAACTACATCGAGATGCACGGCCTCTATACAGAGGGCATCTACAGGAAATCAGGCTCTACCAATAAGATCAAAGAACTCCGTCTGGGGCTGGACACAGGTGAGACTGTAACATGTGAACTGTGCTGTAACTGTGTTTTTGAATAACTGTTAAAATTAGTGTTTATTTTATTACTTATCTTACTTCTATACTTGTTGTTGTTTTCAGATTCTACCATTGCTTCTTTAACTTTTTCCTCCAGGACCACTCCTAGTTCTTTCTTGAATTCATCTCCTTATTTTGCTACTTCAATACTTGTTCCCTTTCTTCTTCCTCTCCAGCTACCTGCATTACTAGTACTACCATTACTGCTACAGCCCCTGATCCTGTCACAAAGCTCTAAATATCCTGTTAACAGACATATGAGGCGCAGCTGATTCACCTGAAAGTATCTCTCTGTTTACAGATGTGAGCATCGTGAGCCTGGACGAATACAACATCCATGTCATCGCCAGCGTTCTCAAACAGTGGCTCCGTGACCTGCCCAGCCCTCTCATGACCTTTGAGCTGTACGAGGAGTTCCTCAGGGCCATGGGTAAGCTCATAATTAACTCCTTCAGTGCCTCCTCTTTGCTGCCCCGGCTGGGAGTCACCTTCAGGAGGTGAAACGTTACCTCTCTTCTGATAGTGTGTGATTGTTTTCTCTACAGGTCAGCCAGACAAGCGGGAAGTCATCCGAGGAGTGTATTCCGTGATCGACCAGCTCAGCAGGACGCACCTCAGCACATTGGAGCGCCTCATTTTCCATCTGGTCAGGTGAGAGATGGAAAATAATCGACATCAGCTGTACAGCCTCAGGGAAGAAGGCCGGGGACGGAAAATTAGGTTTTTGAAATCAGATCTGAGTAATGTTCTTTTGCCTTTCAGGGCAGTCACATGCCGTCATATCTGCTGTGTATGTGATGGGAACAGGTGTCATCCTCTGAAAGGATCAACATCAGAATTAACAGGATTATTTTGTGATGTGTTTTAGGATCGCCCTGCAGGAGGAGACTAACAGGATGTCAGCCAACGCCCTCGCCATCGTGTTCGCTCCCTGCATCCTCCGCTGCCCTGACACTATCGACCCGCTGCAGAGCGTCCAGGACATCAGCAAGACCACAGCGTATGTACACTGGCCTCACTTATCTTCTGCTGTTTCACAAAGTAACTCTTCTGCTCACTGACATATGACTTCAATAACTACCTGCAGGAGAGTAGTTATGTGTAAATCCCACTTTAGAGATTTTATGTTCATTTTTGTAAAGATTAAGTTTGCTGTGTTTGTTTTCACAAAGTTCCAATTATCTACATTTTGCAGTCCCCCAAAAAAAGTCTGTTGCAGCGCTAGAATAACAAAACATTTAAGCTAGGTTTAACGGTTCAGGCATTGGTAAAAGAACTGTATGGAGGCCTGTAGGGACAAAGTTTGAGATAGATGTCAGAGATGGAGGGACAGCACTTTGTAATTGACTAAATTGCTGTACTAGTAACTTCATAATTTGCAGGTAGCTTATGCAACAAGGATCTCAATGTTCTATTCTGATCTATAATGAACCTCTTCCCTGTAGATGCGTGGAGCTGATCATCAACGAGCAGATGAGCAAGTACAAAGCTCGTCTGAAGGACATCAGCAGTCTGGAGTTTGCAGAGAGCAAAGCCAAGAGCAGACTGACCCACATCAGGAGGTCTATGGTAGGATCAGAGTACTGACAAACAATAAACATCTCCATTAACAGCTCCTCTTCACCTGGGCTGCAATGCCCTGTTACACTCTCATTCTGATTGAATTTTAGAAAATACAATCCTTACTGCCTGACACTGGCCACGGATGTGTTTCTCCTCGTTCCTCTCACTCATCATTAAAATTGTGACACAGCAGTTTTCAGCTCCCTGAGCAGCTGGCATGGTTTTCCACACAGCCATGGCAGGAGTCCATTCCTCTGTGTTTGTCACATCTTTCATCAACAGATTTTGCAGTGTTTTTGTAACACAAGCAAAAAGCTGATCAAAGAACACACACTTAAGGGGATGTGCCTTTTAAAATATGCACAATATGATGCAGTAAATATTCATGCAAAAGAAAAAAAGGACAGATTTTAAACACAATACATTAATGCTACATAAGTGCAACTCTTTGTATGACCACTTCTATCTGTGGTGACTAATACCCCTTTGTATTAATGCATTAATCTTTCTTTCCTTATCATCTTACCTTACCCTAGAGGTATTTCAAAGTTAGGATAGGAGTTGAAAATGTAGCTCTGAAACGTATTTACACATAAGATGTGTTTATTTTGCTCACAAAAAAACACATCCAAATGAAAAGGGAACTGTGTAAAGACTGAAAAAGCAGTTCAAGGCTGTATGAATAAGCCATGCTCATATCAGTTATTTAAAATATCTGCAAGAGGGCATACTGAACAAAGAATTACAACATCTGACACCAAAACCTGTCATCAGATGGCTCCTAAAAAGGTATTTTAACTCTTATCAAGAAGAATTTTGGGACTTCAGTAGAATTATTGTGTTACCTTTGCTCTGTTAAAAAAAAATCTGCACTCTGTAGATAGATGGAAAGGTTAAACCAACTTCCCCATGAAGCTGCAGTGTGTAATAACAGCAGCCTAAGCACAGACTTACACTACATTTGAATAGGGTGTGATAGTACAGCGCTCTCAGGGGAGCATCAAACTGTGTACTACAGTCATTCTGGCACACATACATCATAGATACAGATACTGCTGACTTCTTTGTGATTCCCAAGACTTCCAAATTCCTACACCAACCAACCGCATCTAAAAACACCTAGTGAGTCCAGTTTGCTGATCAAACATGTCTGAACATCGACCTGGCAACATGGTTGAAGTCTGATGTTCTTTAGAAAGCCAGGTCACATTTAATCGTTTTCTTCACACCACTATTTAATTACTATGACACAGTTTTATTTTCGTTTTTGTCTACAGCCATTCAACCAAATTTGGCTCAGTTTAATCTAATTGTCTAGACCACTGTCTGCAAATAACCAAATCCAATCTTACTTACTTACTTCAACACACCTTAACCTTAATCTGTCCTTCCTTCCTCCCTCCTTTCCCCAACCCCTCCTTTCAGAAACCAGTACTAATTGCTGTTAGGTTTATGAGCATAACCCGCACTGCCACCCCGGTATGTATGCCCCATCCACTCCATGTGCCCACCCAGCATCACCAGTCCTGTCCTTCAGTCCTCCTGATCCATCCAATCATACTGTCCGAATACTTGTCACGTCTGTCTGCTAGTTTTTAGCCGTCTGATCTTTTTGTGTATTTGTTGCTGTTGTTGCTTAGTTAAAAAGTGTTACAAACTAAATCAATATGTCATTAAAGTGAACTGTATTTATTGAGAATGTAAATGTCTCTCTTTGGAAACGCTTTCAAAGACAAGAGATGCACATTTTTCTGAAATGAGTTGCTACCTGGCACTTTTGTGGCACTCTTCGTCCTGAAAGTTATAAAAGTAGTTACTATCCAATTAGTCTTCAAGTTCTAACCCTGCATTCACAGTATATGTCTGAAGACTTGAGACCACATTTGAACGTGAAGTTGATTTGCTTGTGACACTAATGTTTAGGGAACAGATGAGATTATAAAACTAGCTAACATTAGCGAGCGGTTGCTGTTTGCTAACAAATGACATAAGATATTGAAGCTATCTTTCAGAAAATATATATTATTGTCAGAGATAAATTTAGACACTACTTGATTTGAACTGTCATAAGCCCGTGTCATGAAGCTAATCTAGTGCATTGCAGCAAAAAATGCTAAAACCAACACTCCTGGATTTTTCATTTTACTTTTTACAGCTCATAATACAGCTCTGGTGTTTGATGTAAGCTGTAAAGAGAATGTTCAATGTGAAGTTATGGCTTTGTGTTGTGCTGCAGAAAACAAATCAAGCTAATAGCCTAGCTTGTTACTAGCAGCATCTCATCCAATGCTATGAGTGATGATGCTGCTGTCAAGCTATCTAGATAGATTTTAAAAAATGGACGTACAAATGGAGTAAGACAAATTAGGTGTCTTTTTATAGTATAACTGTTTCTGTAGCTATAGTTTTGTCTTTGCTTAAAGCTGCTGTTGGTAGGAATGGTGTAAAAAACATTACTTTTTTTTTGCTGGGTTTGGAGAAAAGGTCATACTGCCCATCAGTACTCATCGGTAAGTGAAGTAATTTGAGACTATTGCGAAATCTTTGCGTTTTCCAATGCCTTTGTATCAAGCAATGTTATTATTCCCCCTGTTCCCGTTATGACGGACCCATCATAGCTAATCTCCAATCCTCTGTCCTGATTGGTTAAGGGGTGGCCCCTACTATGTCCTCTGATTGGTTATGAGTCCGGCACTATCATGACTGCACACGCCGATCTGTGTTGGGGGGCTAAGAGGAAATCTGGTTGGATAGTGTTGACATTCGAAGTCCCTCTCTCTGAACAGATGTTTACTCTGTGACTACCAACAGCAGCTTTAATGTATGAACATTTGTCTGGAGCGCTCTGAGCTCGCAAGCAGCCCTCTGACATTAGCTTTACTGACTGCTTTTTGCTTTCTGTTTCTGCTTCACAAACGTATTAACACGCAGCCTAACACAGCTAAACTTAAGGTAAAGCCTACCTGTGTCTGTGTAGCATAATATGTCTTTGTGTATATGTGTGTTAATTAGCAAATCTCATAGTTTCTTAGCAGTGGTGTTGTGAGCAGTGGTAAATACGTCCTCTGTTTAGTCTGTCCGTAGTTAAAACATCCAACCATACCTAGAAAAACAGCTGTCTCTCCCTATGAAAATCAGTTAGCCTGCATTAATACTCTGTCTTGCTCTTTTCTTTTCTGTGAACCTGCAGAGCAAAAGTCGTGTTCGGCAAAGCAGCACCAACACCACCTCTCCTCCTCTAAGCCCCAAGGCAACATCTGTGGTGGATGGTGAGACTGCAGGAGGGGGAGGAGGAGGAGGAGTTGGAGTTGGAGTAGGAGTAGGAGGAGGAGGCGGAGGGGGAGGAGGAGGATGCGGAGGAGGAGAGGATGCAGCAGAAGGGGGGCTGAACGATCAGCAGCAGCAGGCGATGCAGCAGGAGGAGCGAATCCTCACTGAGCAGATCGAGAGTCTGCAGAAGGAGAAGTAAGATGTCTCTTCAGTTGAAATGTTCAGAAGAGGAAGGAAGTGTGTTGTGAGACTCAAATTGCCTAACCAAGCTACCTAAACAGAAGGACATCATTTTGTACAAAGTTCACAACAACACATCTATGTTCTTCCAAAAACAAAGTACAGCAGAATCCATTAGTTAATTAGAACAGTTGATTAGCACCATCATCCTGATAATTCAGGGATTTTTTTGTTTCTTCAAATTGAACAATACCCAGCAGATTATGAGGTAATAAAAAAAAAAACCTCAACCAACAGTAAGATTTTGCTTTTGCATTAATGCATGAGATATAATGATCCAATAGCATAATGTGTAATAGGACAATTGTGACAGGGGATAATTGTCTGCATTGACTACTTTTACTTTGATACTATCCATGGTTATATTTCAATTTGCAAGCTCAATTTTAATGCAGGAATTTAATACACATCAGAAACAGTAAACAGTGGCGTAATAGCACTTTTACTTTGTGAATGACTTGAGTCATAGGTGTTTCTAGCCCATTTTTGGGGGTGCTGAAGCACCTCTAAATTGAATCCCAGCACCCCTAAAATTTGATTTTTTTTTATATATATATTTTTTTTTTACTTTATGTTCTTTTTTAACAAGCTAGAAAAGTTTCAAAACCATACAGTACTTGGTTGAAACGTAATATTTTAACAGCAAAAATAAAGCAGCTCCACCGTGTTTCACATGTTATGCATTGCATTTCAAATGAAAGTACAAAAAATAACTCCAATGTCAATTGTTGGTATTTTTGGTACTCATTATAGGGGGCTGGTTTACTCCAGAAACATACATACTGTTTATGTATATGTTGAGGAGCTGCTGTATCAAAGTGAGTTGTCTTTCCCCAGAAATTAGGGTTACCATTTGTTTCTTTTATGATTCCAATCCATTTCTCTTTTGCTGTGGCTCAGAATTTAAATAACTTTATCAGATTTGATGGTTTAGTCACAGACTTTCCCAAAAGTGTTATACTTTTGTTTCACAAATGTGGGAATGAAATTGCATTAAAATGTACAAAACAGTGAAATTTATCCGGCTAAGCAACCCTAAACATCCGATCCAAGAATCGCCCCTGACTTGATTCTTCGTGTGTTTCTGTGTGTGTTCAGGGAGGAGCTTACGTATGAGATGTTGATATTGGAGCCGCGGACGTCAGATGATGAGACTCCCGAATCTGAAGCATCGATCGGAACAGCAGACAGCTCTGAGAACATCACGATGGAGGCAGAGGGAGCCACCTCAGACCCCTCGGGTATGTGCGTGATATCTTTATTTTTTATCTTTAACTAAGTGATTTTATTTTATTTGTAAAGGGACCATGTTCAATAATTAATATAAATATTGTGTGCCTGATTATGGGGCTCAGCTTGTTACTCACCTTTGAATCCGGGTTGTATCTCTTAATGTGTAAGCTAATGAAGAGAAGCGCGTGATTAAAGCTGGTGAAAGAGTCGATTACATTACGCCTTACACCCTAAACAGTGTGTCTGTTTACCATCGGTATGAATGTATAGTTACAACAATAAAAGTTAAGCAAGCTGGACAACTTTCCATCAGCAAGCACAACCACATGGATGAACTGTGTGATCAGAATGTTTCTTTAATAAACCACTGAATGATTAAGTTTTGGAGAACCTGTTTCTAACTCTGTTTGTTTTCTCTCTCTGCAGACCGTGGCACTTATCGCTCTAGGAAGTCTGAGGCTAAGGGCAGACGAACTTTGCACCGTCAGCCCGACTCCCAGGACTCTGCAGACTCCACCTCCACACTTTCCTCCTCCTACCATCCCTCCTCCTCTCTCTCCTCCAACGCTTCTGGCTCTCCCTTACCTCACTACCGCTTCCGCTCCTCCTCCTCGGGACCCCTGCTCACCACCTGTGGGCTGGGGACCCCGCTGGAGGCAGAAGGGAGCCAAAGAACAGGTAAGACTCGGCACAGGCTCCGACTCAGCCGCAGCTCCCCACGGGACCCCACGGGGGGCCACCGAAGAGACTCGGACTTTGGCTCGGGGCCACAGCAGCTGGTACTGTACGGCAGCAATGAGTTTATGGTGTGAAGATGAAAAAAGATGGGAAAAGCCGACCGCCGCCTCAGCTGTACGAGAAGGAGAGGAGGGAGAGTCTGGGGTCAAACGAGGCTGGTAACGGGGCGAGGTTTGAACCCCTCCTCGGTGCCCATCCCCTCCTCTCCTGGTCCAGGAAGAGCAGAAATCTTTGGGAGTTACAGGAGAGGAATCACAGAGGGACAAATGAACAGAAAAAGTGATGACAAATTGGAGCAGAGTGATGTGAAAAGATGTGGTCGGCCATGTTTGTTGCCCATCTGATTTCAGTGCTGTTGACCCCTGCTGGAGCCCCGGGGGTCAGCTGAGAGAGAGAGAAGAAGAATAGGACGGGGAGTGAGAAGCTTCGAATACCCACACCTGCAAAGCCAAATCTTATAGTGCCCCCATCTTTCTTTTTGAGCATGTGGGCAGTCACCCAGAAGAAATGTAGCCATACTGACTGACTGTCTGAACTGGCGGACGTTTTGTCTGTAACCAGCGCAAAGCTAAGTCTGCTTTTTCACGTTTACACAGGACACACCAGCCGAGAGGCTGCATGCTACTCCATCACACTTTTTCCTACGTCAGTTTGAAGAGACTGTACAGAAGTATGTTACAGCTGTATGTTACATCATTATTATTGTTATT
Organism: Notolabrus celidotus; assembly: GCF_009762535.1. Classification (NCBI taxonomy): domain Eukaryota; kingdom Metazoa; phylum Chordata; class Actinopteri; order Labriformes; family Labridae; genus Notolabrus; species Notolabrus celidotus. The sequence continues at coordinate 29,755,610 of NC_048277.1, read as the reverse complement.
ATTATAATTATTATTAATATTATTATGTTGCAGAGGAAAAAAGTGTACATAGAGAAGAAAAGTCCAGTGCTGCTCCTGGGTCGTTAATGTTGGTTAATCTCTATTTCTTGTTCTCTGTTTTTGCAAAGTGAAGTGTCTGGAGTCAAGGTTCCACTTTTTGTTTCTGTGCTTGCTCCATTTACTTTTCTTTTCTTTTCCTATGTTACAATGAACAGAGCCAGTTCTACTCCTGAAAAATGATAGAAGGAAGCTGTGGATGTGCGCTCACAGTGCTGCGTGTCGTCTGGTGTCACGTTTACTTAAACCTGAGGGGTCAACTGTCAATCAGCCATAAGTGTATTGTATCTGCCTTTCCCTGCAAGCTCCTCTTTTCCATGTTTTTTTCTTCTGTTTTTATCCACAAACATCAGTGTTACTACATCAGGACTTGAATTTTTTTAAATATAAATATATTATTGCTGTATTATAGGTGTTGTTACTGATATCAAAGATGACATGTTTTTGCTGTCAATATTGTTTCATGGTTTATTTTTGCTCAGATGAAAGCCATTTGTTTCCTTTCTAAGTATGTGTGTTTGTGTGTGCATGTCTGATTGAATGGATGAGTAACCCCTGCCACTGTATACACTCCCACTTTGTGCATGTGTTGTACTCTCTACACACACGTTCGCTGGTATTTCCATCCAAAAGTCGTTCTTTTTGTGAAAGGGGAAAAAGTCTCGGCAGCCATCGGGTGACACTAAAACAAACTCAGAGTTACAAAATGTGTCACTAGTCTGACTTTTATTACACCTGTGGGGAAACTGATGCACTCCCCTACACTATCAGACCGTCCATCATGTCCTCTGAGCCATCCAGAGCACTCTTCTTCTTCCTCTTCCTCCTCGTTTTCCTTCTCCTTGGCTTGTAAAAGTAGCGTTTAATCTGCCTGTTAATCAGACAATAATAAGTAGCATCTCATTCATACCGTCCGTGTCTTTCTGCATAGTCTCACTCTCTCTGTCTCTGTCCATACATTATCCTGTCAGTATACTAACCAGTCTAAAGGGCGTACTTGCTGCTAAACAGCAATGATGTCTCAGATCTCTGTGTCTGTCATCAGATACTTTGGTAACCTAGCTCCGGTCTCACCCACATAATCAGTGTTATTTAACTTACCTTGAAGTTGGAAGTGTCGGTAAGACTGCTGATCTCAGTTTTCATGCAGGTGTGGAGACTTGCACAGTGTTGTCTTTTGTTAACATAAACCGTAGTCCTGTTTAGAAAAAAAGAAACCGTTTCTGAGGTGAGCTAAAGGACAAAACTGATTCCAGGTCAAGTATCTCTACGCTGGTATTTAATGGGATGGTCTTTGTACATGTTCAGATTGTCCATAATGCAAAAAAATAAATAATAATAATAATAATAAGGAAGAAAAAAAGTGAATGTACCTGTCACTGGAAGGCATGCTCTGCTTTTTCTGGTTGTTTTTGTTCCTCTTTTATACACAGTGTGTGTACTATTTATGATCATGCTTTTGGGATGTACATTGGTTTAAAAGAATCTGTTATAAAAGGATATATTATCCTGTGTACGGTTCATTATCTACTATTAATCATGGCTACATTTGAACAGGCCACACTCAGACTGTCATGTTTGTGCTACGCAGCAGAAAAAAAAAGTGTCTTGTGTCTCTTTGTCTGCACCACTCTGGACACAGTTATGTAAAAGGTGCAAATTGTGTTATATTTCTTTTTTTATGATACCAACATGTCTATGGTTGTAAGAAAAAAAGACTTTATGGGGGGAATTCATCTGCTTATTAAAAAAGCAAAAGTGCAGCCAAACACACCTGAGTTGAGTCATGTTTGTCGAAAGGGACCCACAGAGAAATTAGCTTTTACTTTGAAAGGTCATCTTCTTTTTCTGCTTTGTAACATCACATATGGTTTCTTTACAACATAAGATTCACAGCTTCACTTCAAGTTTCAACAACAGAACAACATATGACTTGTGTGAATGAAAAGGTCCCAGTTTTCTCAGAGTTTGGCATCAGAATTTTTATTTATCAGTGACTTGATGGAGCCCAAGATCCAGTTTGCAATGAAGTTTCACAGGCTGGAGCTGGACGACGGTGACCTGGCTGCTATCATCTGCTGTGAAGGTGAGAAAGCTGGAAAATCAAAATGATTTCATAATTGAATAATTATCTTAATTTCTATTCTTCTTTTCTGACTTTTATCCTCTCATTTTAACAAGAAGAAGAAAGTTGTGAATCTATTCTGGTTCTACCTTTCTGTTTACATCTTTATGACTGGTTTATTTTTTGGGGTTAAAATGAATCAGGAATCTGGGGTGCTGGTGGCCTAGTGGTCTAAGTGCCCCATATACAGAGGCTACAGTCCTCATCACAGGGGTCACCAGCTCGATTCCCCGCCAGTTGACCATTTCCTGCATGTCTTCCCCATTTTCTACTCCCCACATTTTCTGTCTCTCTTCAGCTGTCCTATCAAATAAAGGCAAAAGGGCCAAAAATATAACTTAAAAAAAAAAAAAAAAGAATCAGGAATCAGATTCAGAAATACTTTACATTATAGTTGCTCTTATAAACAATTAGTAAGAATATCAGAATATTGATAGAAAGAAGAATAAGAATAATAAAGAATAAAATAAGATATAATATGATTCAATTAAATTAAAATAATAATAAAAGTATGAACAGAAGCACAGAATAGTTTAGAATAATAAATATTGGTATATCATGTGTTGGTTACATCTTTTAATAACTTTTCTCTACATTAGTTAGAGTTTTGTGTCATCTATGAATGTAAAGTTGCACAGTTTCATTGTCTACTTTTGGTTTAGCAGCACAATTGACACAAACAGCAAAACCACCGTATGAACGGCATGTTCTCCTCACATCACATGTCTTGAGTGGGAATGCCTTCTTTCAACTTTGGTGTTTTCCAAAGCTCTGACTCATAATGAACAAGGAACACATTTAAACACATGGGGGATGATAATAGAATACATGTTAAAAGTTAAATTAATAGTATTCAAAAGGAATAAATAAAATTCATTGTCATATTGATATGAATTTTGAAATAATTTGAGGTGGATTAACTGGTTTATCTTCATATCTTATGTATCAGTTATGCCAGTTACCTTAACACTATCCAACATCTTCCTTAAAAGATCTTAGAATCTGAATAAAAACCAAAGAATTAACAAAGTAAAGGCTTGGCAGTCCAGATACTCTAACATCTGAGGAGATACTGCAAATGTTGGATATTTGTAATCAGGTATAAGGAGGTGGCATAGAGGGAAAACAAAACCAGTCAATTATTGACAAGCACAAATGTGCCAGATAAGGATTAAAGTATGTAAGCCTGGTGCCAAAAAACAAAACAGAAGGAGGATGTTGTAACAGATGGGTGCGGCTGTGTGTCATTGGTAGGATGGTGGTGATATCAAGGCTCCTTCTGTCCTCATGCCACAGTGTCATTGTGCAAGACACCATACTCCAAATTGTCGGTAGCTTAGTGAGTGGTGTGTGAATGTGTGTGAAAAGGATTGGTTGATACTGATGGACACTTTACATAACAGCCTCCATTTTTAGTGCATGAATGTGATGTGAATGGGTGATGGTGAAGACCACAGAAAGTCCACTTACCGTTTACATCTAGCACACACTACGTTGTCAACATTACGCTTGGCAGTTTTGATCTAGAACCTGAACTTTATCATTTACCAGAAAAAGACTACAGTGAGAAAAAAAGGAAGGATGTTTGATCAAAGTTCCAAACCAGTAACTTTGGGGGCTTTTCTGACCACAGTCCTCTATGCAGTGGAAGATTCTGCACTCTCACAGAGCTACTGAGAGCACAATGCTGGATTATGTTCTGAACATCCAATGAAACAAACAATATTCAAATTTTGCAGTATGCACATCAAATGTGAAAAGGTCAATGTGCAAGGAAACATTTTATGATCAATCTGTATGTCCCAAACATTTTCATACTGCATGCAAATTACTCCTTTGGAAAGACAGCTCCAGTGCGTACTGTTAACAGAGGTGTGCTACCATTAAGGCTGTGTCCCTTTTTCTTGCATGCTCAAAAGGCCAAAAATGGAAGTATGGTGAAAGGAACACAGCCTATGAAAGGAAGTGAAGTTAAAAAAGGAAGCAAAAAAAGGATCCTTTCTGCAGTTGAAGCTGGAGTGAAGAGTAATGTGCAGGCATCCAGATTAGTAGACTTTACATTGCTTTGCACAAAATGGAAATGCTTAAGCAAATGAATGACGTTGGGTGAATAGACTACTATTCAACTAGCAGGGTTTTTTATTCTTTGTTTGTATCTGTTCACTTTATTTGTATCTCAACTCTATTTATTTAGAGGTAATATCCTATGTGTAGTGCTGTCAGAGCATTGTTCATTGTGTTTCATTATAAGAACTGATTTTATTTTCAGACATAAGCTTTATTATAAGTTTCATTCTCTTCAGTCGTCTGCGCGACAGTTGCCACAACAAAAGACTGTTTTTTTTTAACTTCCTGTCAACCACCTGGTGAAAAGTGAAAGTAAGCGAACAGCGGGGAAGATTCCAATTCACGGTAGGCTACAAAAAAAACCTCTCTATTGTCGAGTTGTGTCGGACAGCTGAGTCCGGGGAGGAGATCCACACAGGGGAGAGAAAAGAAAGCACGACAACACGTCGAGTTTCTGTTCCACTAAAATGAAAGTCGGGTTCCAGCTGATGTTTTTTAAGTTTTGAAATGCTCTGGCAGTGATTCACCTGAAACTACCTCCGGATGAAGAGAGGTGAGGTTATAAATTACAGCTGATCTGATGTGACTTCACATGAGATCACAGTCACAGGAACAATCAGCTGACCCCACAAACCTCTGTCCACGGTGAGTTCAGACACAGTTTCTTGATTAGGGATTATTTTTTAAGGATTACTTTTGAATTACTTTGATTTGTAATATTGATCTCTTCTTTTATCCTGCAGATGTCTGACTTCAAAACCATCGTTTTCTTTGACCTGGAGACCACTGGATTAGGTAATATTACATTCATGTCTTATTATGGCTTACAGTGTTATTTATTACATTAAATATAATCATAATTATGCAACTTCACTAACTCCCTGTGCAAAATGTTTTAACTGTTAACAATGTTGTTTAAAATACACTTGAAGAGTTAATTTGCAAAAACAGATAACTTACTTTAAAATAAAAAAAATTAAAAATGTTTCGAAAAATATATTTTTTCTATTACTAGCTTTTGGTACTATCAATCAATTGAAGTTGGGTAGCTTTGACTAAGTCAAAATGACATTACTAATCAGAGGTATCTTAAAAATGTAACTTTATTAAAATTCTTAATTAAAAAGATTTTTTTTTTAAATGTATAAAAATGGAGATATCTGTTTTTACAAATTAACTCTTTATTTTTACATTTATCTTACAGAGCTTAGTTAATTTATTAGTTTAAACTATTAAATTAAATTATTCTAGTGTAATAAAAAATAATTAGCTCAAGAAAAAGTCAAAGAGTAAAAAAAAAAAGAAATTTAAAATGCCATTTTAGGACAAAATAGCGATTGGACAAAAAAAAAAAAAAAAAATTGACAGTAGACCTAACAGTTTATCAGGTATAACAATAACAAAACAAAAATTCATGCATTTACATTCTCTGTCTTCTCTTGTTATTTAACATAACAACTATCATTAAAGTATCACACAGCTGTCATATTCATGTGTCTCATTGAGATACTAATAAGAGTGGTGACTCGTAAATCTCTTAAGCTAAATCCATTTTCTTAAATAAAGATAAAATAAATATATTTTTAATATACATATATTACAAATATTTTTTTGAATATATTTTATTTTTTATATATAATAAAGATATAAAAATATGTTAATCCAAAGGCAATTCAAAGAAATCTACTGCTCACCTGTTAATGTCAAAAAGGTTGCATTGAAAATAAATATTTAGGTTATATGTATGAGCTTAGTTTTGTTTGACAATTGCTCTAAATATTGCATCATTTTGTGAACAATCAACTAACAAACTGGGCATTTCTGTCTTGATTTAATTGTTGCTATCTTTGGTTGCGATCACAGTGAATTAAAAAGGTGCTCTGATCAGAACTAACCAACTTTTTTAATATTGTATCATTCCACTCTGAGGACTGCAGCTGTTGCACGTATCAGGTGGATTCTTTCTATGATAAGAAAGAACAGACTGTGCGTTTCAGTTTCTATTTTTTCTGCTCTCTAATCTAATCAAGTATGCAAATGACTACTGTCTCCTTTGCTACTTCCAATTCTCGAGAAATAGAAGCTCATGGTTTGTTTTGAAAAGGGGCGGAGCTTTACACTTTGAGTCATCACAATTACACAACAAAGGAAATGAGAAAACACTATGATGCCCAACCACAGACCAGTCAGACACTTCCTGTGACACAGGATGTCTCTGCTACATGACAGAAAACATGAAAGTTTCATGATATAGACCTTCTGATCATTAATCACATAGATTTAAGTGATATCATTGAATATTAAATACAGAGCCACATGGGCTGGAGAAGATTTGTCAAGATTTTTCATACATTTTAAAGACCAATTAAATCACAGTTGAGTTTATGCTTACGTTTCCAATCAGCAGCTGTAGTCATTAGTCACCATCCTATCATTGAGCTCTACAGCAACATTTACATTCAGTGATTCTGATCGAAACCCCTTTTTTTAAAAAAAAGGAAGTCATTAATTAGGCTCGTGACTTTCAGTGAATGTGATTCCAACAAAGATTTTAATAAAATTCATGAGTTAATTTATGCTCACACACTCACACTCACACTCACACACACACACACACACACACACACACACACACACACACACACACAGTTCCATTACTTCTCCATCGTGCATCCCTGACTTTGCTCATTTCCACGCTGCCACCCAATCATCAAAACTCTGATCATGCTGATCATATATGCTAAAAAAGGCTCTTTGGTTGGTAAATTTGTTCCTATAGATTTTGTTCTGAGTTCAGATTTACATATCAAACAGCTGAAGAGCACCAGAAACGATCTTTCATACTGTAAACATATGTATCTTGTTTCCATATCTTCTCTACTTTCAGACACTACTGTGTGTGACATCATCCAGCTGTCGGCAGTCTGTGGAGACAGGGTCTTCAACGCCTACACTCTCCCCCGCTGCGAGCTCACTGAAAGCGCCAAAAACGTCACAGGCTTCACTGTCAGCGATGATACCCTGTACCTCAAGGGGAAACCTCTGGACACCATCCCTCTGGATGAGGCTGTCACCTCCTTCCTGGCCTTCCTTCGTTCTTTCAGCCGCCCAGTGCTGCTGGCGGCGCACAGTGCCAGGCGTTTTGACGCACCTGTGCTCATGCGAGTGCTGAGAAAGCTCTCCCTCCGGCAAGAGTTCCTGCAAATGGTGTCGGGGTTCCTTGACACCTTCCTGCTGGCCAAAAATGTCTATCATGGTCTGGCGAGTTATTCCCAGGTGTACATGGTAAGCTACTTCCTGGGACAGACCTACGACGCCCACAACGCTGGTGAGGATGCTCGAATGCTGCAGGAGCTGTTCAAGGTGTGGGGACCAAAGAGACAGACTGTACAGAGATTTGTCTACAATGCAGCGTATGCATTTTAACATAGCTTCACAGACCTTAGGTCAAACCAATCTGACCCCGAAAACAAGATTATGTTGTATATTGCCGTTTTATCTTCACAGTTCACTCTCAGGTGTTTACACAGATTATGTTCTTTCACGCTGAGTAAAGTTATGAAGTGTCAGTTGGATTAAATTTGCTATTTGTAAATTTATTTAGCTTCTATTCCTTTTGGCCTCGTTGTAATCACTGGATGGATTCAGTTATCACAGATTGGAAATTATGTAAGTGCTGGCAGGGGGTAAATGCCAGTCTAAATTTATTCAACATACTGTCTGTTCAAAAAAAATGTATCACCCATGTATCACCCAGAGCTTTATGTCACTCTTAACCTAACCAGAGCTCAGAGGTCTGTCTGTGCTCAACTTAGATTTGGTATCCTTCCTTTGGCATTATAAACAGGCTGCTTCCACTCTGTTCCAGAGGAGGAGAGAAAGTGCTCCTTGTGTAATCTGGAGGAAGTTGAAAATGAAATGCACTTTTTATTCTACTGTCCATCATATCACGATCTCAGGTGTCATCTTTTCAACAAAATGTTAGAAAACTGTCCTGATTTGTTTTCCATGCCTGATGAAGATAGACTTCAGTAACTGTTTACACACAAAGTGTTTCAGTTTTCTCAGTTTATGTTAAACGCTGCTAGGAGCACACTGTATGACTGATTCAGTTGTTGTCACTGTCAAATGTCTGAAGTGTACCACTGCTTTTTAATTACTTTAGGTCATTGCTGGACATTTGCAGTATTGCAACTGCTCTCTTCTTTTTCCTTTTCTTCTCATGTTGTTGCTCCTATTTTGTTTTATTTTGTTTTGTTTTTGTAGTATCTTGTAAGTCCATACGGGATGGGCACCTTTCTGGTGCATGACACGATGAATAATAAAATAATACAATACAAGGCAAGGCAAGGCAACTTTATTGTATAGCGCATTTCATACACGAGGGCAACTCAATGTGCTTTACATTAAAACATTTAAAGCATTGGAAATATTCAGACAAGCATAAAAGAACACAATCAAAATAACAAATATAATAAAACAGAAAAGAAAAGGAAAATTAGAAATATATTAAAAATAAAATCTAAATTTGCATTTAAAACGAGTTAAAATAAACTAATATAGGAAGGCAGTGGCAAATAAAAAAGTCTTAATCTTTGATTTAAAAGAGGTTAGAGTTGGAGTTTATAAAATAAAATAAACATATTAAGTTTGCTCACTTAACATAATAATAATAACTATATTTATATAGCCCCTTGAAAAAAAACAAAGACAAACAAAGCGTGGTTCAGATACCAAAGTAAGCATTTAGACAGCGAGGAGGAATTTTAACAATGCAAAACAAAACAAAATGGTATTTGACAGCACGTATGATACACAACTTCGAAAAATACTTACACACTGTGCATGAACAATCAGGAGCAGGAAGAAGAAAAACTTACTGTAGCTGCCCCTTTTTTTCTTAATCACATAATAAATTAGGCCCACTACAAAATCACATGGCTTACCTGTTGTAGATAACCTTTTCTTATAAATATCAAAATGTAACAATACATTCCGAAACAATCTGAAACAACAATATTTTGGTCCATGGTGAACTGAACAGCTCAGTCTGCAACTCATGAATGAGCGTAGATCACTCTGGAGGCTCTGAGCGACCGCGCACATTCCGGGAGGATGCGAGAAGTATAGAGAGTTGCCGAGAGTTACCGAGTGCTGTGTTTTACGGCAGCCGAAGTCAGGTTAACGGCACCCGACAGGCACTCGGCATGGCTTTAATATGCATCCAGCAAACCAGATGCAGGCGCACCTGTGAAGCCAGCTGTTGTGGCGCAGTTTTAGGAGCGAATCAAGACGGATCCTGAAGGGCAGAAAACAGGTACGGTTTTAAAGAGGTGTAGCTTTTAAAGAATGAGGAATATTTCATTCTTAGTGTTTGTTTGTTTGTTCAGTGTTTCTTTTCCCTTAGACATTTTATTTGAGGAGTTTTTTCCCTGTGTTTTGGGGTGTTAAAGTCAGATCCTTACGCCAAATATTCAGCTGACAGATCGTAGAGTTGTGTTCCTAAGTTTTCAAAGCTTCACATTTTTTCTTGTGTTTAATTGGGATTTTATCACTTAACATCTGTCTATGATTCTAAAGTAGAATACAGTTATTTATTTAGTGCAGGAAATGTAAATGATTGAGGGCTGGGGACTGAACTTAACTTTGAGCTTGTTCATTTTATGTGTGAACTGGCTCAACACTGCAGCCAGGCTGTGTGCTGTTTCAGTATTTAATCTACCTCTCTATTTGCCATTGTCTCTTCATTTATCTTATGGAATACACATATTTTCAATTTGATGCCAGTAACATGTTTTAAAACAGTAAGGGACAAAGGCATGTTAACCATTGTGTTGCGTCACCTCTTCTTAAATGTTGTGGAACAAAGGAGAGCAGTTTCTGGAGTTTTGAATTGTAGTCACATTCTTGCCTGATAAAGGATTTCAGCTGCTCAATAGTTCAGGGTCTCCTTTGTCATAATTCTTGCATCATGATGCATCAAATGTGGTTAATAGGTGACAAATCTGCACTGCAGGCAGGCCAGTTTATCACCCTAACTCCTCTACTACAGAGCGCTGATCCTGTAATACGTGCAAAATGTTTGGCATCTTCTTGCTATTATACAATATCTTCCCTGAAAAAGGCATTGTCTGGATGACAGTATGTTGCAACAACTATTGTTCAGCATTAATGGCGCCTTCCAAAATATATAAGCTATGACATGGGCAAATATGCATCCCCATATCATCAGGGATGCTGGCTTTTGACCTGTGCACTGATTACAGGCCAAGTTGTCCCTCTTCTTGAGAACAAGTGTCCATGATTTCTAAAATGAATGTCAAATTTTGATTTGTCAGTCAGTGTTTCTGGATCATGTTTATATATGGTTTCCTCTTTGCATGGTGCGGTTTTAACTTGCATTTGTGAATGCAGAGACAAATTGTGTTCACAGACAATGGTTTCTGAAGGGGATTTTGAGCCCATGCAGTGATTTCCACTACAGAGTCATGTCTATTTTGAATGCAGTGCTGCCTGAGGGCCCAAAAATCATGGCCATCAAATATTGGTGTTCAGGCCTGTCCCTTTTGTACAGAGATCTCTCTAGATTCTCTGAATCTTTTAATGATATTCCTGAAAAAAATATATACAAGTATGGTAACGACAGTGAGCCATAAAACAAGGATGTTTTATCATAGTCTCAAACCAGTAACTTTGGGGGCTTTTCTGACCACAGTCCTCAAGGCTGTGTCCCTTTTTCTTGCATGCTCAAAAGGCCAAAAATGGAAGTATGGTGAAAGGAACACAGCCTATGAAAGGAAGTGAAGTTAAAAAAGGAAGCAAAAAAAGGGATCTTTCTACAGTTGTTGCTGGAGTGAAGAGCAATGTGCAGGCATCCAGATTAGTGGAGACTTTACATTGCTTTGCACAAAATGGAAATACTTAAGCAAATGCATGACGTTGGGTGTATAGACTACTATTCAACTGGGAGGGTTGTTTAGTCTTTGTTTGTATCTGTTCACTTTATTTTTATCTTGATTCTATTTGTTCATACATAATATTCGTACTGCTTTGTTCATTGTGTGTTTCATTAAGAACTGATTTTGTTTTCAGACATAAGCTATAGAATAAGTTTCATTCTCTTGAGTCGTCTGCACGACAGTTGCCAAAACAATAGGCTGTTTTTTTTTTAAACTTCCCATCAACCACCTGGAGAAAAGTGTAAGTAAGCAAACAGCAGGGAAGATTCCACCTTCACGGTAGGCTACAAAAAAATAGCTATTGTTGTGTCGGGCTGTAAACAGCTGAGTCCAGAAAGGAGATTCATTGGATTCATCAATTATCCAACGAACCACTGTCCACGGTGAGTCCATACTCAGTTTCATTATTAGAAACAATTACTTTTGAATTACTTAGATTAAAACACTGGATGTGTAATATGTAGCTCTTCTTTTGTCATGCAGATGTCTCGCTTCAAAAGCATTGTTTTCTTTGACATGGAGACCACTGGATTAGGTAATATTACATTCATATCTTTATGTCTTTATAAGCGTCAGCTTCTACTTGATCAGTCACAGTGTAATTTATTACGTTAAATATAATCATAATTCTGTAACTTAACTAACTCCCTGTGCAAACTGTTTTAATTGTTTTTAACTGTTTACAATGTTTGCAAGAAATGAATTAGCTCAAGAAAATGTTAAAGATTAAAAAAAAAAAGAAATAAAAATAGTCCAAAATGAAATTAAAGTACTTTGACAAAACAAATGACATTTAGGACATAATAGTAATTGGACAAAAAAAGAAACTTAAATTTTTTATTTTTTTTTAAATACACCTAACAGTTTATCGGTTATTAGAAAAATAAACAACAGATGAGTTTACAAATAATAATAAAAATAATGATAATAATAATAATTTGAAATATCCCTTTCAGTCTTTGATTGTTTTATTTAAGCTGAACCCTCATACAATCTGGCATTAGTTATCCACTTTCTATCCTTGGATACACAAAAATTCATAGCATTTACATTCTCTGTCATCTCTTATTAATTAACATAACAACTATCATTAAAGTATCACACGGCTGTCATATTCCTGTGTCTAATTTAGAAACTCGTCAGAGGGGTAACTCATAAATCTAATTCCTTAAATACATAAAAATATTTTAGACCAAGGCAATTCAAAGAAATCGACTGCTCACCTGTCAACACATGCAAATTATCTATTTTGCAATAAGTCCAACCTCTGACAAGACATAAAGCCAATCATGATTTTGGAGTGGCCAACCAGATTTTAAGGTGGGTAATGTCACCCTTGGTCACCCCTCTTGACACATTCCTATTCTCTAGAACTGACAGAGACATCCTCTTTATTTTACTGCAGATGTTTTACTCAAATGAAATAGTAATTCAGACTAAAACCAAAATATTATTAAGGTTATATGAGCTTAGTTTTGTTTGACAATATTGCTCTAAATATTGCATCATTTTGTGCACAATCAACTAACAAACTGGGTATTTCTGTCTTCATTTAAATGTTGCTGTCTTTGGCTGCCATCAAACCAAAATAAAAAAGGTGCTCTGATCAGAACTAACCAACCTTTTGATATTGTATCGTTCCAATCTGAAGACTGCACGTATCAGGTGGAGTCTTTCTATGATAAGAAAGAACTGTGTGTTTCAGTTTCAATTTTTCTTGCTCTCTAATCTAATCACGTCTGACTCCTGTCTCCTGTGCTACTTCCAATTCTCGAGGAATGAAAGCTCATGGTTTGTTTTGAAAAGGGGCGGAGCTTTACACTCTGAGGGATCACAATTATACAACAGAGGAAACACTATGGTGCCCAGCCCAACCACAGACCAGTCAGATACTTCCTGTGACACAGGATGCCTCTGCTAAATGACAGAAAATATGAAAGTTTCATGATATAGACATTCCTATCATTAATCACATAGATTAAAGAGATATCATTGAATATTAAATACAGAGCCACATGGGCTGGAGAAGATTTGTCAAGATTTTTCATAAATTTTAAAGACCAATTAAATCACAGTTGAGTTCATGCTTAAAGGCCCTGTGAGGAGTTTTGAACTGGCTGAGAAACAGACTGAAAATGATACTGATGCCTCTTTATAACCTTCAATAGCAAGCAAGACCATCTACAACAACACTGACACCTTCTCTGTTGTAATTTTTAATGCTTGAAACCGCCCTGGGGGGGTAGGTCCCAGACCAGATAATGGACATCTTGCTTCAGAAACAGCCTTTCTTTGACTGTTTTCATGGAAAATAATCACATTGCCTGATAAAGTTGACTGTTGAACACAACAGGATGAGGCTTTTGTTGAAAACACTACTTTTGCATGTATAGGACAAGAGATAAGAGGTATCACTTTGTCCACAAGGGGGCGCCAGAATTGACACAAAACAAAAGTTCCTCACAGCCGCTTTAAGTTTGGTTGGTAAATTAGTTTCCATAGATTTTGTTTTGAGTTCAGATTTACATATCAAACAGCTGAAGAGCACCAGAAACGATCTTTCATACTGTAAACATATTTATCTTGTTTCCATATCTTCTCAACTTTCAGACATTGCTGTGTGTGACATCATCCAGCTGTCAGCAATCTGTGGAGACAGGGTCTTCAACGCCTACATTCTACCCCGCCACGAGCTCACTGAGAGCGCCAAAATCGCCACAGGCTTCACTGTCAGCGGTGGCACCCTGTACCGCAGGGGGAAACCTCTGGACACCGTCTCTCTGTATGAGGCTGTCACCTTCTTCCTGGGCTACCTTCGTGCTTTCAGCCGCCCAGTGCTGCTGGCGGCGCACGGTGCCAGGCGTTTTGACGCACCCATGCTCGTGCGAGTGCTGCTGCAGTTCTCCCTCCAGCAAGAGTTCCTGCACATGGTGTTGGGGTTCCTTGACTCTTTTCTGCTGGCCAGTAATGTCTATCATGGTCTGGCGAGTTATTCTCTGGTGACACTGGCAAACTACTTCCTGGGACAGACCTACGACGCCCACAACGCTGTGGAGGATGCTCGAATGCTGCAGAAGCTGTTCAACGTGTGGGGACCAAACAGACAGACCATACAGAGATTTGTCTACAACGCGGAGTATATTTTTAACATAGCTTAACTGACCTTAGGTCAAATTAATCTGACTGCGAAAACAAGATGATGTTGTATTTTATTAAAACACTGTTCAATATTTCTGGTCAACTTGATACTTTTTCAAATATGATTTGAACCTGATGTTTGCTATTATATTATCTATTTATTTTGCTTCTATTCCTTTTGGCCTCATTGCAATCACTGAGTGGATTCACTTATCAAAGATTCAGCGAGATAAAGGAACAACTATCAGATCAATAATCAAATGAAACATAAACCAAACAAAAAGTTTGCTTATCAAAATGTACTGCAGAGAATTTTGAAGCCAGATTTTAGGGGGGGGGGGCATCATGTCCGAAAGAAACGCGCATAAGTGCCCTCTTTGAATCCACTGTAGTAGATAAACATTAAAAATGGCCTTCTTTGGTGCCCTTTCAAAGTAAAATGGGTGCCCTCTGAATGCCTCACAAATGTATAGCATGCAAAAAAGTGACCTCTGGCAGCCCCTCTAATGGATCGAATGTAAAAAAATAAATTAAAAAAAAGTGCCCTATGAATGCCCATGTAGTTAATTATGATGTGTTTTCCATTTTCATAGTTTAATTTCCAGCACATATGGTCCCATGAATATTCACCAAAATGCAGGAAATGTAGTGCTAGCTGCTCAAAATGTTCTGGGGAAGGACCCCTAAACCCAAACCAAACATTTTGGTGCATGGTACAAAAAGCATGACTTGTTAATAGTGCCACAGACACATGGAGTATCTCATGTATACAATGTGAGAGGATGGCTGCTCAGGCGGAGTAGAGGCATACGTAAAAAAAGTTGGTAGATGAAGCTGAGCAACAGTTGGTCACTGTACACCTGTTCCTCTGGTTTTAGAGGGAGCTGGAGTACAGAGTACAGATGAGGGAGTGAGTCATTGTTTTAGGTTTCGAAATGATGTGGCAGTGATCCAGCTGTACCACTACCTTCTGGGTGAACATATTTGAGGTTATAAAGGCTGATCTGATGTGACTGTCTTCACAGGAAATTTATCACAGAAGCGATTAGCTGACTCCTTGAACAACTAACCACGGTGAGCTCTAACACAGTTACACGTTTGGTATTTTGAATAACTGGCTTTGATTGTTAAATCTGCACCTGATGTTTGAATATTTATTTGATGTTTTCTTATCCTGCAGATGTCTGACTTCAAAACTATCGTTTTCTTTGACCTGGAGACAACTGGATTAGGTAAATTTACCTTTATTTCTTTATATCTGTCAGCCTGCACTTTATCAGTCACAGTGTTATTTATTTAGTAAAATATTATCATTATTTTCAGTTGACCTCACTAAGTCCATGTGTGGTGATTTGAAATTCTTAACAATATTTGGCTAAAATACTTTATTTAACATTTTTGTTTATAATCAAATAATGGGCAAGGGCTTGGCCTAATGGTTAAGTCGTGCGCCCATATAGTGAGCTGCCCGGGTTTGATTCCATCTTGTGGCCCTCTTCACTCATGTCCTTCCCCCATTCTCACCCAGTTTCTTTCCCTATTCTCTTTCCCTCCTCTAAAATAAAGGTGTAAGAGCCCCAAAATATTACAAAATGATAACAATAGTCAAATAATTGGCTTTAAATATGTTAAAGACAGAGTCAGTAGTTTAAAAAGTCAAAATGAAAGTCAAATACTCACATTGTGGAAAACACAAAACAAATCAGAACAGGAAGGTTCAGAGATCTGACCAAATAAAGTACTTTTTAAAAAATCCTAACATTTTATGGACCAAAATACTCATCAGTTATTTAAGAAAATAACCAACAGGTTAATTGACAATGATTCAAATTCTTTGTTTTAGTCCCAAATACTTTGCTAGAGCTTACATTTTCTGTCCTGGAACTCCTCAAGAGCTTTCAGACACATCTTCCTTGTCTCATTGCAGTTTTTAATAAATAATTCAGAAAGTCGCATAAAAAGAAATATTTCTATTATGTGTATGAAATAACTTTTGCTCTACAGCTGCCCTCAACCCATTCTGTCATTTTAGTGCAATCAACCCCGAAACCCACAAAGTGTTTCTGTCTTAATAAATGTCTGAAGTGTTGCCATCTTTAGATGTGTAAAGTGTCACTCAGCCTTTAAGTACTTTATTAAATGCAATCTGAAGACTCCAGCTGGTAGCAGGTATCAGGTGGAGTCTTTATGTGGTAAGGAGGAATACACTGCATTTCAGTTTCTATTTCTTCTTCTCTCTAATCTCACATTTGCATACAATGCTTGTCTATACAATTAAATAAATATAAAGAACTGGTTTGGTTGGATAAGAGAGGGAGTTGTGTTTCAGTCATTATATTTAGAACATGGAGGAACACTGGTGCCAGACCACAAACCAACCAGAGATGCTGCTACACGACAGAAACAAATGAAAGTTTCTTCACACGGACCTTATAGTTGTACCTGAGTTTATAAAGACATTAGATATTAAACACACAGCCCTGTGAGCTGGAGAAGACTTATTAAGATTTTCATCCATTTTCAAAACTATGTTTAGGATTTGCAACACTTCCATCTGAGTTCAGTTTTACATTTCAAACAGATGAAGAGCACCAGAAAAACCATCACAGTTATCAGTTTTCTTGCAAAGAGATGAGGATTCGAACTATTCTTCATTCTGTAAACATTTATTTTGTTTTTCTGGTGTTATTTATCCATATCTTCTCTACTTTCAGACACTGATGAGTGTGACATCATCCAGCTGTCAGCAGTCTGTGGAGAGAAGGTCTTCAATGTCTACACCCTCCCCAACAGCGAGATCAGTGAGGGATCTCAAAAGGTCACAGGCCTCACCGTCGAGGATGGCACCATGTTTCTTAAAGGGGAACCTGTGGAGACCATCCCTCTGCTCAAAGTTCTCACCTCCTTCATGGACTTCCTTCGCCCTTTCCCCAGCCCAGTGATTCTGGCAGCGCACAATGGTAGGGATTTAGATGTACCTATTCTGACGCGAGTGGTGAAACAGCTCTCTCTACAGCAAGACATCCTGCAGGTGGTTTCGGGGTTCATGGACACCCTCCCGTTGAGCAGGGATCTTCATCCAAATCTGCCAAGTTATTCTCAGGGGAATCTGGTACAGCACTTCCTGGATGAGACCTACGACGCCCACAACGCTGTGGAGGATGCTCAGATGCTGCAGAAGCTGTTCAACAAGTGGGGACCAGACAAACAGACCGTCCAGAGATTTATCGACAACGCGGCGTGTCTATTTTAACAAAGCTTCACACACCTGAGGTCAAACTAATCTGACCACAAAAACAAGATGATGTTGTATTTTGCCGTTTTATCTTCACAGTTCTCTCTCACCTGTTTACACAGATTATTTTCTTTAATGCTGAGTTAATTAATGAAGTGTCAGTTGGATCAAATTTGAGAGGAGACATATAATGGATGTAACAACAAACACATGAAGGCGTATAATGTCTATTTTTTGAAGTGATTTCGAATATACTGTTACATGTCTTATCTTCTTTTGTCTGCCATATTGTTTTTCCAAACACAACATTAAAAATCTGTTCAATATTTCTGGTCAACTTGATACTTTTTCAAATATGATTTGAAGCTGATTTTTGCTATTTGTGCATTTAGTTTGCTTCTATTCCTTTTGAACTCATTGTAATCACTGGGTGGATTCAGTTATCACAGATTCAGCGAGGTAAAGGAAAAACTATCAGATCAATAATCAAATGCAGGGGCACCGTTGGCCTAGCGGTCTAAGCTTGCACCCCATATTCAGAGGCTATAGCCCTAATTGCAGAGGTCGCAGCTTCGATTCAAGCCTCGACCATTTCTGCATGTCCTTCCATACTCTCTTCTCCCCACATTTCCTATCTCTCTCCAGCTGTACTATCAAATAAAGGCAAAAATATCACACACAAAAAATAATATATATATGTATATATATAAATAATCAAATGCAAAAAAACAAATTCAACTGCAGAGATTTTTAAAGCCAGTTTATATTGCAAAACATGATTTTATTAATGCAAGAGATCCTTACAAAATGGAAATGTGTCTAAAAGGAGGAATATTTCAAAACAGGAATACAAATATGGATAAAATGGAAATTATCTGAAAGTGCCGACAGGGCGTAGGTGCCAGTCTAAATTCATTCATATAAAGTTTGCTCACTTACGTGTTTGACAACACAACATGTGAAAAACTTACAGTACCTGTCCCTTTCTTAATCACATAATAATTTAGGCCCACTACAAAATCACATGGCTTACCTGTTATTGCTAACCTTTTCTTTCCACATAAATATCAAAATGTAACAGTTCATTCTGAAACAATCTGAAACAACAATATTTTGGTCCATGGTGAACTGAACAGCTCAGTCTGCAACTCATGAATGAGCGTAGATCACTCTGGAGGCTCTGAGCGACCGCGCACATTCCGGGAGGGTGCGAGAAGTATCGAGAGTTACCGAGAGTTACCGAGTGCTGTGTTTTACGGCAGCCGAAGTCAGGTTAACGGCACCCGACAGGCACTCGGCATGGCTTTATTATGCATCCAGCAAACCAGATGCAGGCGCGCCTGTGAAGCCAGCTGTTGTGGAGGAGTTTTAGGAGCGAATCAAGACGGATCCCGAAGGGCAGAAAACAGGTACGGTTTTAAAGAGGTGTAGCTTTTAAAGAATGAGGAATAATTCACTCTTAGTGTTTGTTTGTTTGTTTGTTTGTTCAGTGTTTCTTTCCCCTTAGACATTTTATTTGAGGAGATTTTCCCTGTGTATTGGGGTGTTAAAGTGAGATCCTTCAGCCAAATATTCAGCTGACAGAGTTGTGTTTCTCAGTTTTCAAAGCTTCAGATTTTTTCCTGTGTTTGATTGGGATCTTATCACTTAACATACAGTTGTTCTCATAAGTTTACATACCCTGGCAAAATTTATGATTTCTTGGGTAGTTTCTGTTGTCTTTATGATATAAAAAGAGTAACCACAGTTGTTTGATAAAAATTTTGCTTCACTACCCACTAACCATGAGTGAAAAAAAAGTTTTTCTCTTATCATTCATATTCTCTGAAAAAATGGCCAAAAAAAATCACAAATTCTGCCAGGGTATGTAAACTTATGAGCACAACTGTATGTCTATGATTCTAAAGCAGAATACAGTTATTTATTTAGTTTAGGAGATGTCCACGATTGGGGGCTGGTGACTGGAACATACTCTCTACTAGGCTCTACTAATAAATCTAAAAAATTAAAAAGAATATATGTGCAACTTAAAAAGATGAATGTGAACTAGTTCATTTTTTGGACCATGAACTTAGTTAAATTTTTGTTTTGTGTGAACTGAACATTGAGCTTGTTCATTTTACGTATGAACTGGCACAACACTGCTCACCTCACTGTAAATACTGCTTCAGCCACTTGCCATTTCATATTCACCAATCAATGTGTGCTGTTTTAGTGTTTTATTCCCCTCTCTATTTGCCACTGTCGCTTCATTTATCTCCTCTGCAAAACATATTCACATTTTAAATTTGATGCCAGCAACAAGTGTCCAAACAGTAAGGGATAGCCCTTCTCCAAGTGTTCTTTTTGGCATTTAATTTTTTTTTTTCTGTTTTTTTTTTTGTCCCTGCTCCAACTGCTCTGAAATGTCTTGTTGGCATCAAATGAAAAATGAGCACATCTTTTTTTATTTATTTATTTATTTTAGAAAATCGATTTTAAGTTGAAAATTTGATACATTTTATAAAAAACATTTTTAATTGCATTTAGGGTTTAAATTATTTGCAAATCATAAAATTCTGATTTTATTAAAATTGTACACAGAGTCCCACCTCTGATGAAATTGGGACTGAAGACAGCCTGAGGGATTCAGAAATGTATCATGTCATGTTATATAATTCATGCCAAGAATACAATTAAAATGTAGAAGATCAAGAAACAACTGCACCCTACCACCCTGACAAGTATGCAGTGTCTTGCAACAACTTGATCAGACATGAGGCTGCCTGCATGTTCTGGGTATGAGGGGGGGCGGTACTGTTTTAGGTTTCGAAATGATGTGACAGTGATCCAGCTGTACCACTACCTTCTGGGTGAACATATTTGAGGTTATAAAGGCTGATCTGATGTGACTGTCTTCACAGGAAATCTATCACAGAAAGATTAGCTGACTCCTTGAACAACTAACCACGGTGAGCTCTAACACAGTTACACGTTTAGTATTTTGAATAACTGGCTTTGATTGTTAAATCTGCACCTGATGTTTGAATATTTATTTGATGTTTTCTTATCCTGCAGATGTCTGACTTCAAAACTATCGTTTTCTTTGACCTGGAGACAACTGGATTAAGTAAATTTACCTTTATGTCTTTATATCTGTCAGCCTGTACTTTATCAGTCACAGTGTCATTTATTTAGTTAAATATAATCATTATTTTCAACTAATCTCACTAAGTCCATGTGTGGTGATTTGAAATTCTTAACAATATTTGGCTAAAATACTTTATTTAACATTTTTGTTTATAATCAAATAATGGGCAAGGGCTTGGCCTAATGGTTAAGTTGTGAGCCCATATAGTGAGCTGCTCGGGTTTGATTCCATCTTGTGGCCCTCTTCACTCATGTCCTTCCCCCATTCTCACCCAGTTTCTTTCCCTATTCTCTTTCCCTTCTCTAAAATAAAGGTGTAAGAGCCCCAAAATATTACAAAATGATAACAATAATCAAATAATTGGCTTTTAAATATGCTAAAGACAGAGCCAGTAGTTTAAAAAGTCAAAATGAAAGTCAAATACTCACATTGTGGAAAAAAAAAAAAATCAGAACATGAAGGTTCAGAGATCTGACCAAATAAAGTGCTTTTTAAAAAATCCTAATATTTTATGGACCAAAAAACTCACCAGTTCTTTGAGAAAATAATCAACAGGTTAATTGACAATGATTCAAATTCTTTGTTTTAGTCCCAAATACTTTGCTGGAGCTTACATTTTCTGTCCTGGAACTCCTCAAGAGCTTTCAGACACATCTTCCTTGTCTCATTGCAGTTTTTAATAAATAATTCAGAAAGTCGCATAAAAAGAAATATTTCTATTATGTTTATGAAATAACTTTTGCTCTACAGCTGCCCTCAACCCATTCTGTCATTTTAGTGCAATCAACCCCGAAACCCACAAAGTGTTTCTGTCTTAATAAATGTCTGAAGTGTTGCCATCTTTAGATGTGTAAAGTGTCACTCAGCCTTTAAGTACTTTATTAAATGCAATCTGAAGACTCCAGCTGGTAGCAGGTATCAGGTGGAGTCTTTATGTGGTAAGGAGGAATACACTGCATTTCAGTTTCTATTTCTTCTTCTCTCTAATCTCACATTTGCATACAACTCTTGTCTGTACCAGATCTAGAGAACTGGTTTGGTTGGATATGAGACGGAGCTGTGTTACACTTTGAGTCATTATAATCAGAAAATAGAGGAACACTAGTGCCAGACCACAAACCAACCAGAGATGCTGCTACATGACAGAAACAAATGAAAGTTTCTTCACACGGACCTTATAGTTGTACCTGAGTTTATAAAGACATTAGATATTAAACACACAGCCCTGTGAGCTGGAGAAGACTTATTAAGATTTTCATCCATTTTCAAAACTATGTTTATGATTTGCAACACTTCCATCTGAGTTCAGTTTTACATTTCAAACAGATGAAGAGCACCAGAAACACCATGACAGTTATCTTCTCTACTTTCAGACACTGGTGATTGTGCCATCACCCAGCTGTCAGCAGTCTGTGGAGAGAAGGTCTTCAATGTCTACACCCTCCCAGACCGTGAGATCACTAGGGGCGCTTCACTGGTCACAGGCCTCACCGTCGAGGATGGCACCATGTTTCTCAATGGGGAACCTGTGGAGACCATCCCTCTGCTCAAAGTTCTCACCTCCTTCATGGACTTCCTTCGCCCGTTCCCCAGCCCAGTGATTCTGGCAGCGCACAATGGTAGGCGTTTTGATGTACCTGTTCTCATGCGAGTGGTGAAACAGCTCTCCCTACAGCAAGACTTCCTGCAGGTGGTTTCAGGGTTCATGGACACCCTCCCGTTGAGCAGGGATCTTTATCCAGATCTGCCAAAGCATTCTCAGGGGAGACTGGTAAAGCACTTCCTGGGTGAGAGCTTTGACGCCCACAACGCTGTGGAGGATGCTCGGATGCTGCAGAAGCTGTTCAACAAGTGGGGACCAGACAAACAGACCGTCCAGAGATTTATCGACAACGCCGATACACAAACCTAAGAGGAAACTAGTCCGTCCACAAAAACATAATTGTTGATGTTCTTTGCAGTTTTTTCTTACAAAGAACCCTCAGGTGTTTACACTGGTTATTTTCTTTAATGCTGAGTAAAGTTTAATGTCAGCTGGATTTAATTTCTTGTTGGGGTAGACATCTAATGGGCACAATTCATATTTAGTTTTTAGCTTTGTTTTCTGATATAATGTGTGAAATGTCTTATCTTCACAGTTTTGTACTCTTCTGTCTGGCATATTGTGTTTTTTGAACACAAAACATTAAAATTCCATTTAATTAATTTGGTCAACATGGTACTTTTTTTCAAATTTGATTTGATCCAAAGTTTAGCCGCCATTCTTGAGCAAAATCCTTCCACTGATTTATTATTATATTTATTCAAATTAGCATGCTTGTTGCATGACTATCAAAAAACTAGATTAGTCACAGAGGGGAATACAGGGATCTTGTTGACGCGCTGACTCCAAAGGGAGGAAACATGAAGCCATTACTGCAATTTGAGTGTTTTATTTGACCTACTCGATAAACATAAATTCAAACATATACTTCATGAAGGTAGGCTTGCAGAATTCGACTATGTGGTGGTAATAAGTTTAAGCGGTCAACAGAAATAGCAGCACCCTCACTCCTCTCTCCCTGCACCAGGCAAGAAAACAGATTCACAGGCAGTGCAGGTGCTATTCATTAGGCAATCAGTGACACACACACACACTCACACAGACCCACACAGACACACCCACCCACACAGACACACCCACACTCCAAGTGAAAAGTGGGAAACCTTTCCCTGCCTCTACATTCCGGCCCCTAATTATTACAACATAATAATTACTTAACAACAATAATAGTAGCAAGGGATAATTCAATGCAAAATACATTCAAACAAGAAAAACAATCAATATCCATTTTTTTTTCTTTTCCTTTTTTTTTTGCAGATATGAGAATAGCTCATTATCAATGTCCTTGAACAAGCGGGTTCTTCATGCGTCAGTAAGTGTCTCTAGGCCAGAGGTTCCAGAACTTACGGAGCCTAGATAGTGTGGTCTGTGCCACATGTCTCATGTTCAAAAGTCAAGTCATGTCATTCAAGTCCAGTCAACAAGTAATCCATCAGGTGTCCTCGGCTTCCTGAAGCAGGCAAATCTTTGTGACAGGCCTGTCCAGACAGCTTGTCCTGGTCTTGATCTTGACTTGTCGAACGAGTCCCTTTTTATCTTGAA
This sequence comes from Notolabrus celidotus, assembly GCF_009762535.1. Taxonomy (NCBI): domain Eukaryota; kingdom Metazoa; phylum Chordata; class Actinopteri; order Labriformes; family Labridae; genus Notolabrus; species Notolabrus celidotus. Next base: position 29,731,754 of record NC_048277.1, on the reverse strand, counting down.
ACGCTTTGACAACTCTCCCCATGATCCAAGAGTTGCGGGGCGCAGAGTCATCCACAACGAGCACAATATCTCCAGGAATGAAATTGCGCTTGATTTTGTTCCATTTTTGTCGCTCCTGAAGCTGTGGTAGGTATTCTTTTATCCATCTTTTCCAGAACAGATTGGACATGTACTGTACTTGTTTCCATCTTCGAACAGCATACAAGTCCTCCTTTTGGAAAACACCAGGGGGAAATGATGGTTGACCTTTGAGGAGAAGAAGATGGTTGGGAGTTAGAGCCTCCAGGTCATTAGGGTCTGTAGATGCGTTTGTTATTGGTCTGCTGTTGAGAATAGCTTCGATTTCGCACAGCACAGTGTGGAGACCGTCATCATCCAGAGTTTGTACTCTTAAAGTAGAGTTAAGGACTTTCCTGATTGAGCGAATTAATCTCTCCCAGGCTCCTCCATGATGGGAACCACTTGGAGGATTAAACTTCCACCTTATTCCTTTCTGTAGAAGCTCATCATGGATCTGAGACTGATTCCACTGTTCCAAAGATCTTTTCAACTCTCGATCAGCACCAACAAAGTTGGTTCCATTGTCTGAGCAGAGTTCTTTAACTTGGCCTCTTCTTGCTGTAAAGCGACGCAGGGCGTTGATGAAGGAATCTGTCTCCAATGACGCAGCTACTTCAATATGCACAGCTCTTATAGCTAAGCAAGTGAATATCACTCCATATCTTTTAACTTTAGATCTTCCACGTTTCACTTCAAATGGACCAAAACAATCAACTCCCACTGAGGTGAATGGAGGTTCATCTGGAGAGATCCTATTGAGTGGCAAGTCTGCCATCTGTTGGCTGGCTGGCACTGCTAGAACCCGTCGACAAACAACACATTTGGCCAAGATCTTTCGTATAGCCACACCGGCCCCAGTAACCCAATATTTCTGGCGTAGCTTTGCCAAAATGTGGGTTCTTCCACCGTGGCCGACTTCTTTGTGTATTTGTCTTAGAATGAGGTCGGAGATATGTAGATCTTTGGTCAGTATGACTGGATGCTTTGACTCTTCAGGCATTGCTGCCCTACTAAGCCGTCCACCGACTCTCAAGACGCCATTGTCAAGCTCAGGATTTAGTTTGTATATGTGACTCGTCTGGTTCACATTCCGATTCTTTAGGAGGCTGGAAATCTCGTCTGGGAATCTTTTCCTTTGGCATGATCCAATTATTTCCAGCTCTGCCTCTTTTACCTCCTCCACAGTAAGAGAAACATCGAACGAATCTTTGACACTCTGCAGCTCCTTGTTCAGAACATCCTTCTGCTCTCTCTCATCTCTCTTTGAGTGTGACAGCAGTGCCTTGACCTCTTTCCTCTTCTTCCATAGACTTAAGAGTCTGTTTTTGAATCTTAAGACCCAACCCATCACTCTTTTCAGACGGTTCCAGGATGAGGCACGGTCTACCAGTTGAGACACTGAATCAACTTCTGTTTTGATTGAAACTGCATTAGCCAAAATGCTCATTCTAAACTCAGGATCCTCTTGCTCTGATAGTTCTTTTGAGATGTCTGGGTTTGTAGGCCATTGCTCCTCCTCTGCTAGCAGAAACTGTGGGCCACACATCCATTGCTCATCCTTAAGGAAGGACTTCACTCCAAGTCCCCTGGAAGCAATATCTGCTGGATTGGACAAGGTGCTCACATATCTCCACTGGGCTGCATGAGATGCTTTAAGGATCTCCGAGACCCTGTTGGCCACAAATGTCTTGAATCTGGATGTTTCATTTTTGACGTACTTTAGTACTGAGGTGCTGTCAGTCCAAAAGACTGAGTCAAGCAATGTCATCTGCAGCTCCTTTCTCCACAACCTGTCCATACGTGCTGCTACTACTGCTGCTGTTAGCTCCAGCCTGGGAATGGTAATTGGTTTTAAGGGAGCCACCCTGGCCTTTCCCATGACAAGGACGCTGCACAGCTCTCCATCAGTGTTGCGTAACAGTAGGTAGGTAGCTGTTCCATAACCCACCTCGCTTGCATCTGAAAAATGATGCAATTGGGCAGAAGCTACAGTGCCAAAGTCCACAGGCTTAAAACATCTGCTGACCTTGAAATCCTCAAGCAGGTGGAGCTCCTGTATCCAATTTGTCCACTCCAGTGCAATGGGTGTGGGTACAACATCATCCCACCCAAGGCCTTTCCTACACAGATCCTGCAGAATTAGCTTGGCTTTTAGCACCACTGGCACAAGCACTCCAAGTGGGTCGTAAATGGAACTGACCACAGACAAGATCCCTCTACGGGTCAAAGGTCGATCTTGGATTGAAATCTTGAACTTGAACGCATCTGACTGCACACACCATTGCACACCCAGTACTCTCTCAACAGGGAGTGTGTCATGGTCCAGATTCATCTCCATTACATCCACTGCCTTCTCCTCTTCAGGAATTGCAGCCAACACGTTTCTACTGTTACTTATCCACTTCTTTAGCTGAAAGCCACCTCTGGCACAAATAGCTCGAAGGTCATGGTAGAGAGCAATCGCCTCAGATTCAGATGGCACCGAGACAAGACAGTCATCCACATAGAAGCTTTGCATAATGGTCTCCACCACTTGCTGACTGAAGAAGCTGCTGTTATCCTCTGCACACCTTCGTAAAGCAAAGTTTGCACAGCTCGGTGATGAAGTTGCTCCGAAGAGATGGACACACATCCTGTACTCCTCCATAGGTTGAGAGAAATCCCCACTGGGCCACCAGAGAAATCTTAGCAGGTTACAGTCTTCAGCTGGTACACGCACCTGGTGGTACATGGCTTCGATATCGGCCATTAAGACGATGGATTCTTTCCTGAATCTGGTTATGACTCCGATTAATGAGCTGGTTAGATCGGGTCCTTGCAGCAGCTGTTTGTTCAGTGACATCCCTTGGAATGATGCAGCACAATCAAACACCACTCTGATTTTCTTCTTTTGTGGATGGTATACACCATGGTGTGGAATATACCACGTTTTACCACGACTGTACCCCAGCTCTTCAGCAGGCACCTGTTCAGCATAACCACAGGAAATGATGTTGTGCATAAAGGCGGAGTAATCTGCTTGAAATATGGCATCTTTCTGGAACCTTCTTTTCAGACTCAAGGCGCGTTGTTCTGCTAGCTTGCGGTTGTCAGGCATGCACACATTTCCTTTCTTTAGAGGCAAACCAATGGTGTAGTGACCATCCACCAGCTCAACAGTGCTTTTCACCATTTCCATAAACTGGCAATCTTCTCTTGATGGACTCAGTTGCTCTTCATGGCTGCATTCAGGAAAGTCTAATTGAAACTGCTGCTTCCACAGTTCATCCAATTTCACCACAGAGATGTGGTTAACAGTAATGTTGGGTTGATCCAGTTCTGCTTCACCAGACATTGGCCCGTTAACAGTCCATCCCAACAATGTCTGAACAGCGTATGGCCCTCCATCTTCACTTGGAATCACCTTTATGGGTTCCAGGGCTCTAGGTGCATTCAAACCGATCAAAAGCTCAATGTCTGCGTCAATTTCAGGTAGGTGTACCCCTCGCAAATATGGCCATCGGACCAGATCCTGTTCCCGTGGTATGTTACTCCTGCACACAGGCATTTTCTTCTGTGTAAAGACATCTGGCAAGTCACAGTAGAGGTCACTTTCCAGGCCAGCCACCTCCAGATCTGAGACAATGCAACTTCCCACAAGCTTTTCCTGGCCCATAGTGCGTAAGAGAATTTTAGTTCCTCTTCCTGAAACATTCAGCTTATTCATCAGACGTGATGTACAAAAGGAACCAGAACTGCCTTGGTCCAAAAAGGCATAGGTTTCCACAATTTTGTGACCCTTTTTAGACTTGACCTTGACTGGCACGATGGAGAGCTTGCAGTCATGGTCACCGGCCCCAGTAAGACCACTACTTTGCACCGCCGTCAGAGAGCTGCCCACTGCTGCATTTGTATCTGACACACCTGCTTGATCTCTACCTTGGTCTTTGTTCTTTGGGTGAATATGTAGCATGCTAGGGTGACTAGCTCCACATGTTTTACATGACAGTCTCCTCTTGCAGTCCCTACTTATGTGCCCTATGCACAGACAGCCAAAGCAGACTCCATGTTCTTTCAGAAAAGTGATCTTCTCTTTATGTGCCCTCTTTCCCAATAGAGAACACACTTCCAGTGCATGTTCACCCTTGCAGTATAGGCAGGTCCTTTTCTCCAGTGGGCCTCCTTCCTTTCTCACATGGGTCTTTCCATCAACCGATGCTACTGTAGTTGCAAAACTACTTCCTTGATTTCGGGTGCGACGCTGATAGGTATCTTTGCTGCTGTCTTTAATTTGCATTGTCTTCTGAGTGTCCTGTATATTACCAAATATAGGGTCTGCTGCAATCTTTACTTGGCGCTCAATGAAACTCACAATATCAGGGAATGTAGCTCTTCTGTGACGGGTCTCTTGAATATCACAAGCTACTGACCTCCATTTGTCTCTCAGCTTATATGGCAACTTCTTGATCACTGTCAGCATGTTTGCAGGCATGTTAAGCTCAGACATGTACTGTATGTCATCCATCGCGTTGCAACATCCTCTTAAGAAGAGACCATAAGCTTGGAGAGATTTAGCATCCTCTACTTTAACCACAGGCCATGAGAGTGCTTTGTCCAAATAAGCAGAAGCAATCCTTTGCTCATTCCCAAAATGTTCTTCCAACAAAGCCTTTGCCCTTTGATATCCTCTGTCTGCAGGCATTTGTTGACAGCTTCGAACAAGCTCATGTGGATCTCCTCTTGTGTATTGTGCCAGAAAGTGCAGACAGTCTCCAACATCACTTGTCCTTTCTTCTACATTGTGCTCAAAGGCTCTTATAAAGGCGTGATAGTGAAGAGGATTTCCATCAAACACCTGGATCTCTCTTTTTGGTAAATGAGAGGTGTTATGTCGTTGCACCAGCAGAGCAGAAATGTCATTTTGCCTTGCCATTATTGATAGCAAATTGTGACTGTCATCAATAACTGGCACCTGAGCATGTTGACTGTCTGCAAACTGAGAAACTGAAACATGATTCTTTACATTAGGAGCCATCAGGTACCCGGGCGGCCTCTGCTGAGCTATTTGAGATCCAACATCAACAGTAATTTTCCTTTCATTTGCCTTTGTCTGATGAGACTTGGTTGAAATTCGACTGTCATACACTCCTTGGCCACCAGGCACAAATGAATCAACCTCAGCGTTAAGAGCAGCATGAGCCTGTCTGGCCATGTAGGATTCCATACCATCCGATTTTCTACATCTGCTGCCTTTCACACTGCTTCCTGAGACTCTTAGGACCTCCATCCTAGCCTGAGCGGCTGCTATCTCCATCTCAAGCTCAAACCTTTCTTTCTTTTTCTTTATTTCCTCTTCTTGCTGGTCCAGCTCTTGTTTATGTTTGAGTAACTTCTGACGAGTGAGAAGAGCAGCCATTTCAGCCTCCGCTCTGACACGAGAAGAGGATACAGAGGAGCTTGAAGTTCTTGAAGTTCCAGCTTTTGATCCACATTTTTTACTGCTTCCAACATTTGAGATGCTGTCATTTGGTTGAATGTCATCCTGTTCCATGTCATTCATTTTTCCAGGCAAATCCTCCTGTCCCATGTCTGGGGACATTTTATTGTCAAGATGTGGCTTATGCAGTGGCAAGTTTGGAGGATTTTCACATTCCTTGTAATTTGGTAGTCTCTCCACGTTGTCATTTGTTGCAGATCTTGAGACTGATCTCTTAGTTCCAGAGAGCCACAATTTCACATCCTCAATAAATCCTTTGCTGTATTTATTGACGCTTGCAAACCACACCTTTTGTTTATCCTTTTCCACCTCAGGTAGCATTTCCATCAGTGATCCATGCAGGGAAATTGTCTCACCATGCAATTGCGTCAAAATGTCCAGTTGAGTTTGCACCTGTGAAACATTATCATCATTCTCCATGAGCTCCTTTAAAGCAGCGATGACACCTTTTATTTTATTCACTCTGGTTTGGCGTTCCTTTTGAAGTTTTTCAATTTAAACCCAAAAGCTTTTTCGGTGAGAATGATTTTCCTTTTGACAATTTCATTGTTATCAGTTTCATTTGCATTCAAACCGAACTTCGATCCACTCACATGTGAATCAGCCTTTGATCCACTCACATGTGAACCAGCCTTTGATCCACTCATATTGACATCCAGCAAAATATGCACCACAGAAATTCAGAGAGCAAACGTCACGATTCACATCCACATCTGCATCTTCAGTCCACATTCAACTTTGTTTTGGCACAAATCTGACTCCACTTGAACAATCCAATATTGTCTCCAAGTCCACAGTCCACACTCCAACTCAGACTTGAGCATCAGCAGTAAATCCAACTTCACTCCTTTAATGTGCACAAACAAGCGATCCACTTTTTCCACAGGTTACTTCAATCTTGAGCAATTTGGCAAGAATGACATCAAACAACATCCATAGCATCCATGCGCATCCAATATGCAGTAATGATCAGCATCAACTGTGTCCAGGCAAGTATAAACTTCACAGCATGAATAAACTGAGTTCCACATACCATGGGTTGCTCCGTCACTCCATTCATATTACTCACGGTCAACATCCAAAGTGGCTGAGTGGTCCTTTGCTTTACATGCAGAAATCCAGTGAAGCATCAGAAGTGTCGAATGTAGCTGTTTTTCTGTTGACAATGTTGCATGACTATCAAAAAACTAGATTAGTCACAGAGGGGAATACAGGGATCTTGTTGACGCGCTGACTCCAAAGGGAGGAAACATGAAGCCATTACTGCAATTTGAGTGTTTTATTTGACCTACTCGATAAACATAAATTCAAACATATACTTCATGAAGGTAGGCTTGCAGAATTCGACTATGTGGTGGTAATAAGTTTAAGCGGTCAACAGAAATAGCAGCACCCTCACTCCTCTCTCCCTGCACCAGGCAAGAAAACAGATTCACAGGCAGTGCAGGTGCTATTCATTAGGCAATCAGTGACACACACACACACTCACACAGACCCACACAGACACACCCACCCACACAGACACACCCACACTCCAAGTGAAAAGTGGGAAACCTTTCCCTGCCTCTACAATGCTTCTGATTGTTTCTGAATGTATTAATGATTTTTAAAAAGGTTTGCCCTAAATGTTAAGTTCCTCAGGATAATCTCCACAGCTTTGTGGCATAAATATCCGACATAGTAGACATAAAGAGGTAAAAGTGCAAATCTTAGAGGTATGCTTTGCTAAATATGTATACCATTCACTTTTTATTACTGTTGACCTTATTATAATTACAGAGTGAAAATCAGGTATCACAGCTTTAACTCGATAGAGGAAAAGAGTGTATGTAGGATTATAGAGTAAGGGGGATCAGATTATCGCATTTGAAATGTTAGGATTCAAATCAAGGTGTAAAATATTTTTGTTACATAATTACAAATTATGTTAGGTTTAAACATTTCTTTTAATACTTCATTAAAATGTATTAAATCTTTTGATTTTCCATCTCACTAAATTTACAACTTTAATCACTGTCATCACTTTTCCTTTCATAGTCACTTACTAAACAGCACATACAGGCTACCTGCTGGTTCAGTGTTTAATCTACATTTTTATTCACTGCTGTCTCATTGCACAGTCAGTTATCTCCTTTGGGGGGCAGCAGTTTCCCTTTATTTTGTTATTTTTAAAAGAAACTGAGTCAATGGAGAGAATTTAGCTTTTTGTTTTCATTTTATTTTTTTATTAATTGCATTTATTTGATCTTTTAAGTTAATTATTTAATCATTTTTTCCCTCTAGATTAATGTAAAAAGGGATCTCTGGTCCACACTCCAGTATAGTAGGTGGCGGTAATGCGCCTTTAACGCTCGTTGCCACCTGCCATTAAACAGAACGAAGAAGAATACGTTTTTCTGCGCTTGCGCAACATTCAAAAACAATAGCGGAAGGAAAGTGTTTCTTTGGACACCCTCTGTTTGCATGAAACTTTACATTTCAATTTGCAAAAGACATAAATGTACGTTATTTTTTGTTTTATACACTTCAAGTCCATTCAGGCTCTCGTGTTCTTCCTCACGGTAGTTTGTATTTGGACAGTTTATGCTGTCTGTCTGCACAGGTGTTAAAAATGACGGCATTAACATCGACACAGCAAACAAGAGATTCCGATAAAAGTCATGAAGATAAATAAGTGGTTTGTTTAATGTTCGTTATTATCTATGAAAGTTATTTAAACTGAGGCAGTAACGTGATGCAAAACTCAGAGTCAGGCAGAGCTGAAGAGTGTGAAGAGACGCTGGTTTTCTTTGACCTGGAGACAACTGGACTAGGTAAGATCATTATTAGCACTATTTATACATGTAAATGCCCTATGGGTGTTTTAATGCTAATGGCACACATTTTATTTTTATCTAACCAATTGTCTTACTTTGGGTCCTTTAGACCAGTGGTTCTCAACTGGTCTGTCTTCGGGACCCACCATCTCCCCTTAGCGACAAGCCCAAATCAAGGAACATAGTGCAGGAAAGATAGTGCAGTTTGAACCTGAGATACAGAATATCAGATTATGCCAACACACAAAATAAACAAGTGTACTGGTAAACCCAAAACGACCAGCAAGTGGCGATGCTCGAAGAAGAAATATGCCCTTTCACACTCTATTAGCTGCATTTTTAACGTCAATCAAAAAGTGCATATTAGGGACACAAGGTTTCAAGAATATTATGCACAATCATGAAACAAATAAGTCTAACTAGTGAGAACTAGTTTCAAAGAGATTCAAAAATATGTAGTTTTGGCACAAACAAAAATTATGCTATTAAAAGAGAGAAGAGTGTTTTGTTTCCAAATGCCGCTTTAATTTTGACAGCTTCATACTTTTACTTGCCAACACCTGGGTGCACACAACACACTGAGGTTTTTGTCGTCCTTTTTTATCAATATAATAAAATCCATATTTAATGTAGTCGTAATTCATTATTTGCGTTTAGCCATGCTTATTTCCCATAGGAAAAAAAATACTTTGATCGTCTTACACTACACTGTAAAAAGCATTGTGTCACAATTTTCATTTATATATTTTTTTCCCCAGCCGAAGGCCCGCGACCCACTCAAAACGAGTTTGCGATCCACTTTTGGGTCTCGACCCACCAGTTGAGAAACACTGCTTTAGACTACACCTAGGTGTCCCGAAATAACAGATAATTTAGTTTGACTGTAGATTTAGATTACTAAAGAAAGTCATGCATGTTTTTAAAGGTAGAAACTTTAACTTTTGAAGATGTTAGTGTGTTAGTTTATTTTTTATTCATCCATCCATGCATTTATTCATTCATTCATCCATCTGTCTATGTATTTTGCCCTGCTGTAGTTAAAGATTTGGGAAGTGAATCAAATGAAACATGTATAAATGTTAAATATATTTTAAACATTAAAAAAAAGAAATGCAATGATAGACAGACAGACAGACAGACAGACAGACAGACAGACAGACAGACAGACAGACAGACAAGGTAATGTTTACAAAGAATGAAAATGATAGAAGTATCATTTAACTTTCTATCCCATCTTATTTTCCTTTAATTGTTTTACTCTCTTAATATCTCATTTACAGCCTTTATTGATTTTATTTATCTTGATTTATTTATTTATTTATTTTACTGCTTTTATCTCTTTGTATGTCTTTACCTTAGCACAAGGTACCCAACACAAAGCCATTTGATATTATCTTCCATGTCTAATGTCGGTCAGTGTTGAAGAGTCTGAAGTTTTAATGTTTGCTTCTACAAAACACTAGCATGTCTGTGAAGTAAAAGCCTGTTCTCTGCTTCTTTCTCCCTCTAGGTCAGAGCTGTGAGATTGTCCAGCTGGCTGCAGTGAGTGGAGGTCACTCACTCAACCTCTACATCATCCCACGCAGTCGAATGCAGCGAGGAGCAGCCAAAGTGACCGGCTTCAAAGTCCGCAAGCACAGACTGTACCTCCACCGCCAGCTCGTCCTCACTAACTCCCTGAGAGAGGTCCTCGTCGCCTTCATAGCTTTCCTACAAATGCTCAGACGCCCGCTCGTCATCGGCCACAACATTCGCCGCTTCGACTGCCGCCTGCTGGCTCGAGCTCTGGATGAACTTGACCTCAGAGCAGAGTTTGACTCCTCAATCTCCGGTTGTGTTGACACTCTGCCACTGGCTCGAGAGATGCTGAAGGACCGCAGCCTCCAGAGTTTCCGACAGGAGAATCTGGTCAGGGAGCTGCTAGGTGTGGACTACAAGGCCCATGATGCTTTGGAGGATGTGCGGGCGTTACAGGCTCTGTACAGTGTGCTGAAGCCCACATCAGAGTTGATCTGTAAGCACAGGTTTACTTTGGACACCATGCAGAACAAACCTGTGAAAGCCTGCAAATCTAAAGTGGCCTCTAAGCCTCCACAACAGCGCCCCCTGTGGGAGCACTTCAGACAGGCAGTGAAGCTTACAGAGAGCAAAGCAGAGGGGCATGATGGAGAACCGAATGGATCATAGAACTTTTTCTACATGACTTTTCATAACCAGATCCTTACACAGAAGACTGGAACCCTTCACAGCCGGGTCACTGGTGTTACACATGCAAACCCAGAGAGAAGAAAGTTCCATCAAATGAAAACAAAGGACAACAGTGCAAACGAGTAAATCCAGCAGCAGCTTGTGGAGCCTTTGGAGAGGGGAGGGAAGCAAACAGAAACAATGCACACAGTTCTACTTCAGTCAAATACAGCTCTTAAATGAGGCTGTGAGGGCTTACAGAGGTCTTCTACAGGCTTTGTAAATCCTGAGTCTCTAACCTGTAGACTTCAGTCTGCTAAACAATGCACTTTAATTTAATACAGACTGGTTGGAGACTTGGGTCTGTTGCTGCTGTACTTGTGGAATCTTTGTTAATAATTTGAGGGGATCTTCAGACAACTGTCTGCTGCTTCTTCACCCTTTATTAGAGAATCAACTATCAGGCAGGCTGTCTTTATCTCTGAGAAGCTTATCTCTACAAAACGACGAGGTTCAGATATCTATTTCTACAATTTCAAACAGTCCAAATATAAATATTAACCAGCAGACTTTAAGTATGTCTCCTACTTCACTTCAAGCCTGGGGGCTTGATTTTTATTCACCTCTGTGTGTTATAAAATTCAATGTAAATGTGTTATTTATCTTCTATCGTGAATTCCTTAAAATGTTTTGATCAGTCCAACAGTTTATTTTATGAAAGGAAATAAATGTGTTAATAAATAAATTAAGGTTGTCAACATTTTCTTGTTGCTTCAAGATTCTTTAAAACAGAACAGTGGCTGTTTTTTGAAACCGCCTGCTATACTAGCAGTACGTACTGATCTGGCCAAAATTCAGTATGCAGTATGTGAACAGATCAAAATCTGCAGGATGCCAAAACTCCCCGGATGTCGTACTGATTCGGGAAAACTTGTCAGTATGCATCGGACCAGTCTCCCTTGTGTACTGTTTCCCACAATGCATAGCGCTAACATTCCACTCCTTCTTTTTTCTGTTTATGACGGCGGGGGGGCACTCAGTTTTTAGGTGCTGTGAAAATTATAAAATTACATATAAACGACTTCTTAATTTTTTTAATTATAAGTGGATGCTAAAGAAGCAGTTTATCTATCAGCTTCGTCGTTGGAAATCCAGCGACGCCTGGCCCAGCATACTGCAGACCAGATCCAGCAGAACAGTCGAACTACATACTACCTTCAAATGCAGTATGCAGTACGTACTGCATACTAAATACTACATTCATAGGTAGTATGTAGCAGGTGGTTTTGAAAACAGCCACTGTCCATAACTTTTACATTTGATAGCATCAGAAAGCTCCAAAGCCAAGGAAAAAAAACAGATCTATTCATATGTTCAACCAGAAGCTGCCACTAGACAACGAAAGAGAGACTGCAAGCAGCATGAAAAGCTGGTTATAGATTACTGACCTCTGAGAAAATACAACTCTTTGATTACAGCCTCTCATATGTAATAACGTTCTTTTTTTCCTCCATGTGACATGAAACTAAATACTTTTACATATTGGATAAACCATTCATTTGAAGTTTTTGAGATGTACTACTTGTGGAGCAGACGCCTAATTCAGGAACAGAGGAAACAGTTATTTGCAGCCCAGAGCTAAATGTAATCTCCTTTTTCTTAATATTACATTATTAAATAAAATAAAACTACATTCTTTCAGATAAAACAATAAACTTTGCTTTGAAATTTGAAGATAAAATTATTCAAACAAAACCAGCTCCTACCTGCTGCCTCCTCGGTTTCAGATCGTCATCTGCACCATGGGTCTACTCTCCACCCCAGGCTGTTTAAAGTTCAGCGTTTTTGGCCTGCTTTTCTCCAGTGCGCTCTGGATGACCTGCTCCAGGTGCGCCTGATAAGACAGATCAAGTCCTTCAGGGTAGAGCTGTCAACAGCTGATTTTCTTGTTGTTTGTTGACCGATTTATATTACATATTAAATCATGTATTCATGATTTAGTTGATTTATCTAGTCATTATCTTAACATTCTATTTATTTATCTATCTATTTATCTATCCCCTCTGCATCTGCATTAGTTTTACTGAATATATACTTATTATTAGAAACATACCTAGGATATTTAGAGTTATTTTAATATATTAAAGCCTAGTTAATAAACTTTTCTACTATAATTGATTTTATTTTTACATATTGTCTTGACAAGTATCAGTAGCAATAACCTGACTTTATTTCTTTGCAGTATTTTCAAGTAATCAGGGGTTAACTCTTCTGAAAAAAACCTTGCACCTTGAAAAGTCCAGCACATGGCTTGGTGTAAAAATGTCATCAAGTGATCCTCAAACCTGCTTTCAAAAAAAATCCCTTCATGTGTTTTTGAGTGTTTTTTGTTTTGACACCAAACAATTCAGACAGTGTAGTAACAGAACCAGGCTTTATTACACCAGTTTCTACGTACACACGTTCCCTGCAGTCCCAGGCTACATTATCACCATAATCAAAAATGCTAAACCATGCCCTAAGTTTAGAAATATTCAAAGAAATGCCCCCATAAAAGTTGAATCAAACAAATATGGTAAAAACACTGTGGCCTTCAGACATGTGTGCACTTGAAGGACATGAGTTAAAAGTGACAGAAAAGTTAAATAAAGATTTGTGTGCAAAGTCCTGGACGTACAGCATTTAACACAAACTGTGACATAAAACAGGATCAGTAACGAAGGTGTGATCATTAAATAAAACTTTAACTTGACCTCTACAGGATTTTGTCACTAAATCAAAACATTTAAAGAAAGAAGTCCAAGTGTGATGACAAAAAAAACTGGATGATTTAAATGATTCCCCAAAAACGCAATAATTTTAGCTCATGACTCCCTTCTTGTGTCTGCTCATATTCTTCCATTTTAACAATCTTTACAACAACAAACATCATAAAGGTTTAGTGCATTTATATCAAGGACAAGCATATTGATCAACCATCATCACTGATACATTAATGACTAAGGAAAAAGCATCACCAGGGTTGGCTCGCCTCACTGAAGTCACTCTAAGGTGAAACCATTCAGACATATGAACTCACTGCTACGTTTGCAGAGCTACGTCATCCTCAAATATTTGATTCCAGATTACTCATGATAAAGTGAGACTCACTTCAGAATTGTTCAAGTTCAAATTCGACCCTGGGCTGAACTGGAATATCACGCTCAAGTCTGCACCAAACTGAAAGAACACAGTTACAGTATAGTGGCAACATGTCAGGAAGTGGTGACCATAAAAAGGTCTCGCTGTGAAGACGAACCACTCAGCTCGTAATGTCATAATGTACAAGTGAAGCCTTATGATACAGAGCTCCTTCAGGGGGTCGCTTCATTCACTATTAATGAATCAGTACAAACAATAAAACATGCAAAAGGTCTGAAGAAATACAGACATGTTTGTTCTTAGAATACTATAAAATTGAATGCAGCATTTCGTCACATGACCGACCGTACAAGACGTGGATTTTCCAGCTTGGTTTGCAACAAGCAGCAGTAGTGCTTTTCAGTAGAGATGTTCTGATACCATTGTTCAATGTGAGAGCTTGATCCTGATACTTAACCTAACCTAGACTGGCTGAGACTAACGGCCAAATGCCACTAGATCCGTGTCCGGTCCGTCTCCGATCCCGACCGGACATGGATCTGATAGGTTTCTATTCTAGTCAATGTGTTAACTTCCACTGGATCCGTTCTTTTGCATTCTGGCAGGTCGGAACGCAACGGATCAGATACACTAGACTTCTATTTTTGCCGGCACAACACATTAATCTGCACAGAGCAGACAGAGCGGGACAGGACGTCAGGCACCAAAACAAAATTAAAACATCTGGTTAGTTCTCAGAATAAAACAAGATCGTTTTTAACTTTACTATGACAACAAAATGTCATTTTGAGTGGAGCCAGGCCTGGGGTCAACAGGTCTGAGGTTTTCAGCGTCCAATAAAGACAACATGGATGAGGAGAGGAGGAGGAGAATCCTTGATTCAGTAACTACGAGAGAGCATGGAGCCAGACCGGACACGGATTTTGTGTAAGAAATCTCCTTTACCATACAATAAAGATAAGTATATCATTATTACTGGTAAACAGCTGTTAACCACTACCCCTAAGTGTATGTTATAACATTGCTATAACTGATTTATGACCTGGCCCAGTTCCCATTAGAAATCCAAGCTGAACACCTGTAAACAAGCTATTATCTTATATGCCAAACACAACCTCAAAGTGTGTGCTGACATTCTATTGTGATTGGTGACTCTTTGCTAGTCTTGACTGTCCGCTTAATAGCAAGGCACCATTGTTGATTTTGAAGTTACCATCATAAATGACCGCAAGTCCGTTCTTTATTACTTGCTTTAAAACACAAGCAGCTACCTCCAGTTGTGTTGTGTTGTCGCTGCATAGGTTTCATTTTTTGAGAAGAAGAAACGTCATTGATCCCCTCTGTTGGGGATGAATGAAGGTATCAGATCTGTGCCTTGACGTTCTCTGCCCTCTCAGGATCATTTCTTCTATCGGTATTGGCATCGGAACAACTCTAACTTTCAGTCGTATGGAAGTTGGAGTTACATTTCCTGATTCTTATGAAGTCGTGCTGGGTGGGATGGAGACATAGGCCTTCATTTGCCTGTTCCCACTCCATGTTTTTATGATTTCTAAGACTGATCACTACTTTGAGGAGAAGTTTCCAGATTGTAAACATGCGCTGGTAACAGTTTAAAGCAGTAATACATGCAGGGGGTCGAGATGGAGGACCCTCTCAGGTATTACTGCTCTGAATCAAACATGCACAGGCATCTCAGCATTACACTATATACTGTACCCTCAACTGTGAACACTACGGATGTGTTTTCCCAGAGGCGGATTTTGTATTTGTTCAAGCTAAACTTAAATGATTAAACAGGTAGCTTTACCTTAGAGTAAGACAAACTGCTGGCTCACTTAACATGCTCAGTGGTGCTGTGGTTGTATAAAGTGAGTGGTGGTGAACTGCACCAGTGTAAACATATCCCCCACCCTGCTGCAGTGCAGTTTGAATAAATCACTGTTGGTGTGTGTTTTTGTTAGCGTTTAAAACCTGAAGGTATGGATGTAGAGCTGGAAGTGTATTAGGAATTTAAAAGGGGAAACAGCTGGGAACACTGAAGAGCAACCATTACAGAAATGCAGAATAAATTGAGCTCTGACCATATTTTTAAGTCAGTTAGCTATTATTCTCCAAGCTTTTAGTGATATCAAACTGTCTTCATAGGGAGAAGATTGCTCCAGAATAAGGTTGTTTTTATTTAACCCTATTTAATCCTTTGCAAAAATGTCCCCAAAAGCAAATGTTACTATATTAAAACACCTGATTGGCTTCTCTAGAGCAAGATCATATTTTATGGTCTTCAAAAGAAGATGTTTTTCGCCCAGGTTTGTATTTCCTATGTTATTCCAAGGTAAGAAATACTACTTTATGCAACATTTCATCAGCGCTTGTATTGTTTAAGGAAACTGTCACACTTCCATGTTGATGGAACCATAACGACTCTGTTTTATTGAGTCTGTGTTCTCCTTTTCTTTGCTGGCATGGTTTAGTCACACATCTTTGAAGGAGAGAAATTCATTGAACCAGATATTTAAACGGTGTATTCAGACTGATTGGTGAGTCACAGCCTTACCCAGTGTCTCTGTACACCAGACAGGTACAGCAGATAGCTACCGCAATTTTAAACAATGACTCCCACCCTCTGAACAACAAGTTTCATCTTCTTCCCTCCGGACGAAGGTATTCAGTCCCAAGGTGCAGATCAAATCCAGCAGATCCTGCTGCAACAACCAAGCTGAACAAGATGTTGTATGTATGTCTAATTATATGATCTTTTTCTCTCTCCTTTAAATTATGGGTGGTGGAACCAGAGTAATTTTATATCATGTTTTTGTGTTTTGATAGTTTGTCAATTCCTACTGTCAATGTCAAACTGGATGTTATCATCATCTTGCAACAAAACAAATCAACCTACCGGTATAAATAAAGTAACCTAACATTATAAATGTGTTCTTAACTGTATGTTGCTGCTGTTCAGTGTTGTAGCAATATTTTACCCTTATTTCTTAGTACATGTCCAGCACCTGTAAATTGTTTCGGATGTGCATATCCTCCGCATGGTTTCTACAAGATATTAACGTAGTACTACAGTTATAAAAGTTAAAACCAGTTAAAATCCAGCAGTATTGAATAACTGCTTAAGAAACACTAACGGAGGCAGTATTTACTGAGTTTGGGTTAGGGGGAGCAGTGGGCACAGACGGGCATCCACACTGTGTCTTAGTCCTCCTCTGGTGTACTACCTCCCTGAAAGTGCAGAGACTCACCTTCAGGATCAACTCTTGAACACAAGTCAACCTTACTGAGTGACACCAGAGGAAGACAGACACAGGCGGTTTGAGCTCTCACACTCACTCACAGACTCGCAGCTACAGAAGGCAGCAGGCCCTGAACATGTTCATCCCTGACTGGGAGGTGATGTGCAGGGAGACGCCCTCATTGGCTGACACAAACAGGACAGTGCCGCGTCTCAGGGTGACATCAGAGAGGGCGGCGGCAGAGGTCGCTGTGGCGTCACCTTCGATGACCAGGAGGATGCTGGCGCTGTCGACGGGAGCGACGGTGTACTGCTTCACTGAGGCTGGGACCTGAGGGACGGATGAAACAGCACATGGTGAGACTGTCTAGCTGGGACCTTGTGTATATTGTGACTGTACTACACACTTTGATGTTGGTCCTAAAAGCACAAGTCTGTTTACTGTGTCAGATAAGGCCAGGTTCATGTAGAGTTTAAAATCCATTTAGACTGTGATTTAATAACAAAGGAAGCTTTTGAGTCATATTTAATTTTTTGTTAATTCTCATGTACATCTGTCCCAAGAAACATCTCCTGTGAGACATTATACAACAGCAAAAGGATCGAGGAGGTTGATGCATGTGGGCAGCCGTCACATTTTAAGTTGAGGCTGATTTGTCTGCACATTAACCCTCCTATTATCCTCGGGGTCAATTGGACCCCATTCAATGTTTAACATCTCTAAATTAATGACTGACATCATTTTTTTGGGTTTTCCTAATTTAATGGGGACAACTGGGAAACCATAAAATTAAAATGCTGATATGTTCCAATTTCCTGTAAAAAACAAAAGAAGCATCTGTGTTCCTTGGGGTCAATTTGACCCAAGGCTGTTTTAGCTGTATATAACATTAGAAATATCAACATTTTACACATTTGTTTTGGTTGTTTTGGATGATATTGAGGTCACTATAACCAAGGACACTTCTGCATGTGACTGCAGGAGCTGGGATCGAACTGCCAACCTTTAGATTGAGATATAATATTTCCAGCCACCATGTCTCTAAAGACATTCAATGATGTGTCCTGTGTCATATGTTTTGATAACATAGAAACAAGGCAGGGCCGACGAGAGCATGACAAACTTGCAGCAGTTTCATGTTCTGTTTTACAAAAAAAGTCCTTCTAAATGCTTTAAATTGTGATTATGCTTGAAACATATTTTATTTAAAGGGCTATTCAAGTAGTCAACAAAGAAACATAAAGTACCTGACACATAAACCTCGGTAACAATCAGTTTCTGGAGGTTTAAATTGCTGGGGTCAAATTGACTCCAAGGATAAAATATGTCAGTAAATTTTAGGGTAACGGGAGGGTTAAAACTCTACATCTTTATCGTCAAGTCATACTAAACCCTAATGGTTTAAATGTTTATTTTCTATTTTGAGTACCAAAGTGACACCCCAGGGGATTTTCTAAATCATTCCATAGCTGGATCTCATTTAAAAATTGCTGGTTTCATCGTGCAGCAACTAGTAGAAGTTTCCTACCTGTATCCTCATGACAGTGAAGTCTGGCACTGGGGGGTCGTACAGGGTCACACAGGGATCTGAGGCATCTTGAACACACGGGAAGATTTTGGAGCTGGCTGAAGCCGGGCTGTAGTTCAGCATCTCACAGAGTGTGTTCACATCAATGTATTTAGGAGTCAGGCCAGCTCTCACCGTGTTGTCTGAGCAGGCCATGCACTCGATACAGTCTAGACAGAAAAGAAAAGCACATGTGATGATGACTCCTTATCAAATATAAAAAATCAATCCTCTGGCACTACAATGTAAGATCAGTCAGCCTTAGATGTTAAATGCATCAAGGGATCAAATTTTCTCCACCACTTTCATCTTTTACTTTAAGTGGGGGATTTCCAAAAATGTATTTAACGACAGGTGTGTGAACTAACATCTAAAAGCTTCTCTACAATACAGGAGAACATACTGCAGATTAGTCAGACACACTTAACAATTGTACTTATTCTATTTTTGGGCATTTTCGCCTTTAATAGATAGGACGGCTGAAGAGAGACAGGAAATGTGGGGAGTAGAGAGTGGGGGAGGACATGCAGCAAATGGTCGAGGCTGGAACCTGTGACCTCTGCAACGAGGGTTAAAGCCTCTGTATATGGGGTGCATGCTTAGACCGCTAGGCCAACGGCGCCCCACTTATTATTTTTTCAATCCGGATAAGATCTAGAGTGATTTATGTTTCATAAATACCAATCAAATTATTATCTGACCTCCATGAATGTATGCATGTGGCTCATTGGCTCCAAGGAACATGGCCTGTCCTGGATCCAGCACCATGTAGTTGAGGAAGTAGATGGAGAAGCAGCCGATGTCTCCAGGGTACTGGGAGTGGAGGCGTAGTAACAGGTCCCCGTTACTGGTTGATGTGTCTTTCCCTGCTGCACCTGTGAGGGTCATTAACATCCAAGATCAACCACCATCCATAAATCTGTTACTGCTTTTGAAATGTGTTCATATATCCATGTGTCATTGAGCAGCTATCTTTGTCCTCTTTTGAACTATTTTTAGCTAAATTTGTACTTTCAAAGTTCCACAAGTTGGTGGAGGATTTTTTTTCAACTGGTCGATATCTCAACACTTGCGTCATTGACCAAACTGTTGACTATGATGTAATTGCAGATTGTGTCCACATATTGAGCAATCATCTCATGGTGTATCAGACTATAGGCTGAAGTAGAACATGCAGCAAAGAAAAACACAGAATTAAAGGCTTCTCTTCTGCATAGATTTATTTTTTTACTCTCACTGCTGAATGGCTGTTCCTCCTGCAAATCAACTGAACTAGCTCCATAAAGCAGATATTAGAAATCTAGCTCATTAGTGACACCCCTCAGCCCCCTCCTCACCCTCTTCAGTGACTCTCTTGACCAACATGTTGAGCTGATCTACGAACACCTTCTTCTCACAGTTCATCATCCTGGTGAAGCACTTCTTCAGCACCTGGCCCGTCTGAACTGCATCTCCCATGCAGCCTCGCAGCTCCTCTGCTGCATCAAGGCCCACCAGAGCGCGGAACTCTGGGACGGCTAATGGACGAACATGGACACAAACACAAGGTATGAATTGACTTGATGAACATTTGTCCTCTGAAGTACACTACTTAATATAAATTATAGAATATGTAAGGGTTTCACGCTAAACAGATATGTATGATTTGACTCTTACATTTAAGGAATCCCAGGATCTCCTCCACTGGTCTGAAACCACACAGGCCCTGGAAGCGGGTCAGAGCAATGGCCATCTCTGGCTTGTGGTTGTTGTCTGGATAGTGCTCCGGAAACTGAGCATGGAGATGAGCAGCTAACTCCTGACCAAACCATAATGAGAGAGGAGGAAGAGGGGTTAACAAGGGTGAGCATGTAGACAGACATGAATCTGTTTTATGCATTAACAGAACCAACGCTATAAATCATTTCCCATGTTCTGAATAATGAGTCATTTTGTGCAGAACTTGAACAGTGTGTGGGTGTGTTTATACGTACTCTGTTGGGGTGGGCCTGTATGGACAGGGCTGTATTGACAGAGAGGACTTTGAAGAGGAAGGGCAGCTGACCATGGAAGGTGTCTTTGACCTTGGAGCCCAGGCAGGCAGGGAAGTGGGCGATCCACTGGCCCAGCGTGGTCTGTGCAATCCTGTTGTCTTTAATCTGGGCATCGCCTTTTGGGTGGGCACCCATCCACAGCTAGGAAACACAGCAGAGATGACTATGAATTACCATTGCTGCATATTAAGTAAGGCTGCAGAGTTACATCTGTGGCTGGAAGTTGATAAGTCAAACCCATAGACTGGATGAATAATGGACGTAGCATCCATGACATCCCCATCTGTTACTGAAGCGCTGTTTTGAAGCCAATCGTCTGCGGCAGCCATATTGGAAATGCTGAACTCAACCTAACTTCTGTGGAGCTAGTGTGAGGTAAAGAGGCAGGATTTGAGCCTCCTCGCCAACAGCTACAGTGTTCCCACCTGTCAGTCAAGTCAGTCATTTACCCTTAATGGGTAAAACTTGTAATCTTAATATCTTCTGAACCATCATGTTATAAAAAATTCACCCCGTACAGTGTGTGACGATAGAGAAATTAGCTCTTCAGACTGAAGCTGTTGTTTGAACCAGGCTGTAAACATGTTTATTAATGCTGCAAATATTGTCTTTTTCCAATTGGTGTGTGTGTGGTTTCCTGTGTTTCTGCAGCTAGCCTCAAGTGGATGCTCAAAGAACTGCAGTTTCTAACACTTCCACATGGGCTTCATATTTTGAGACCGAAGGTTGCTGCTTGGTCAAACCCCCCTTTTAACTAGAATTAAATGTGGGTTGCTTAAAGAGCTAATGACGAGTTCTGCAGCCTGACTAGAAATAGAATTACTTCAAGAATAAAAAAGTAGGCATCACAGGTTCTTGCTTATTCCTTTTATTCTCTGTTAGCAAAGGGTCTGGTGTCAGACATTTACATTTAATCAATTGATCAAATCCTTTAATCTAAAGTGGTTTATTCTCAGTGAGAGGGGAGGAATCCCAACCACCTTATTCAGTAAATCAGTCTGGATAAGAGGGTTACTCTAATGCCCCAGAAGTAAATGCAGGATTTTGTCTCTCAAGGGCACACACTTGTTGGTGGAAAAACACTAAGGGTGGCAGCACAGCTTAAACGGTGTGACGACTAACCTTTTTGATACAGGCTGGTTTCTCAGTCATCCTGATGCCAGAGTAGTGTTAAAATAACATACATTAACTGATTTTCTGATCTATTTTATCAACATATTGCAGCTTCCTAAGTAAGTAAGCCAAATGATGCACATTTACATGTTTTACTTGGTATTACTGTAAGATTATGTCTCACTAATGATAACAACAAATCAAGCTGAACCATGAAGTTATTTGCTGTAATGTGATTTTGCATCCATACCACAATTCAAAGATAACTAAGTAAAGCTCACATGAACAACCATGACATGTGACATTAATGTGGCTGGCCATATGTGAAAATGTCACCACTGCCATAAGTGGAACTGATGACCTTCATGACAAACCCTGCAGACCTGCTGTGGCTAAATAAGGAAAGACTTGTAAAGGCATGAAGAGAACAAGGCTCTCTGCCAAGACACTGAGGAACAACACCACTTTTATGTCCTAGATAATCTAAAAATATGGGAGGGATGATGCATCTTTGTACTGTAGAGCAATGTTTCTAGATCTCCGAGTTCCTACAAGAATTAGAGTGACTACCTGGAGAAAACTGCAAAATAAGAGTAGTTATCTGTACTGGTTTTAGTTGTCTTTCCTGTGATATATGAGGAAACGATGTTGATACCAATTATTCTATTATATATGTGTACTATTATCTCTATTACAGTGGCCTGGAACTGCTGTTCACAATACAATGACAAGCCATCTGTGGTCCAACTTTGACTAAACTTGGAAATGTTATGTGTCTCTGTTGTGCAGTTCATCTTAATAAAGTAGTACATCCATAACAAGCTGCTAAAGCTGATGTAGTCTTTCTGACTTTTCAATTGAATGCTTACATTGATCTTGGGGAGTGTCTTTTTTGTTGTTGACATTTTCAAATATCTACACTACACCCCACCTGAGAGCGGTGCAGTGTCAAAATTTACCTCAGGGACTAATCTGTGATTCTGTGATTTGAATCATCAGTACCTTCCAAGTGATGACTTTACCTCGGCATAGGGCTTGCCGTCCTCTACCACAGCGAGTGGATCTCCACCAATGACCAGTTTGGCCACTTCGCTGTTCTGCCCCACCTTCCCCCAGGCATAGTTTTGCACGGCACAAGTAAGGGGAAACACTGTGGAGAAATAATGAAGAGTTTAAATTATAAAGGAAAAAAGTGATTATGAAACGTATATGTTTCTAGGGCCTCCTTTACCTTTAAACTGTTATCAAAACAGATTAAAGCTGATCTAGGTCCCTTTGTTATCCTTCCTACAGGTGGGAACAATGTCTGGATATGTGTGCTTAGGGTCCTGTATTAGCCAGGACATCCCGTACATTGGGCTAAATTGGTTTGTTTCATACCTAGACCTCAATTGGCCCGTATATTGACTATTCACTCTTGTAAATACAGCAGACTGCAGATAAAACAGCAGTGGCAGATCATGTGCCAATCACACCGCCTGTCATCCAATCACAGGCCCACTCACACACATCAGTTGTATACAGCGCAAATGCGCCAAGTCCTGCAAAAAAAAAAGTGAGGAGAGGATTTTCTCTCTGATGGCCATTAAATGGTCAGACTCAAGAAACAGATGCAGCACAGAGCTGATCAAAAATGAACTTAAAATATCTGTAAACTGTGACTTGTCATGTAAGGACTTCTCTCTGGCTGTGCAAAAGGACAAAAGACTGCTTGAGTCTGTCAAGTGCAGCAAAAAGTATCCATGGAAAAAGTACATTTAGTAAGTCATACTCCTGTTTTGCATTTCATTTTTCTTTTGTCTGTTTTTTGATGTAAAGAGCCAAATTGTGGTTTCTTAGAGGTTTGTTCACATGAGGTTACATAATGATACAGTAAGGATTAAAGGGAATATACACACTTTCTGCATTTCCAGTTAAATCAGAATATTAATACACTGAATTGACATATCATGCCCACACTACCATGGCCCCATGCACCTGTCCCTTATGTAGTAGTGAGAAAGTTGGCAACCCTATGTGTGCTTGACATTGTTTTTATCTGTACATGTTCCATGATCAAAATGTGACCCAACAATATGAGAAAAATCAGAAGCACTGCATGCTGTTAAAACAATAACAAACTAATATGTTCACTAGATGACCAGCCTCTAAGATCGATAAGGTGTGGCGTGTTTAAAGGGAAAACAATGAAAGCGCCTTGCCTGAATATTTATTAAACAGTAATACGAGGGGAGCATACTCCGCTGGGGATACAGTTTTTGGCAGAACACCGGCCAGCTGACGATGCAACGACCATTGACAGAAACGCACACAGTAAGCAGGTTTACATCCACGAGGGGCTGAGCCAGGTTTGGATAAAATGTCGCTACACTTAGCGTATTGCTGTACACATCCTTAATGCTGTTCATGAAAGCCGAGCTGTATGGTATTTCACTGTGCTGCTAAGCGTTAATCGTGCTGCTTTGAAACCCTATCCTCTTCCCACTGTAACAAACAAAACGCCGGCTGAAATAAACGAGAGGGATGAGCGACAGCGCTTTTTGTTCAGTCCTTTCTTTCCTAAAACACGTTTCAGGTATCATGACATGTAAGGAAACCGCTGCAGCACTTGCTAGCTTCTTATTTATTGTTGTAAGAGATGATTTGAATCAGTTAAAGGAGGAGAAAATCTCACTCACCTCTCACTTCCTCCATGGCTGCAACGTCGACTGTCAGACCTTTGGTGACGTCACGACTCGACCAACCGGCTTCCTAGTTGTTTTTTTTCTGTTTTCAGCTGAAAATATCTTAAATATTATAATTATAACATGGACATACGGAAGATACGAAAGAGGATTAGGGCCACTGAAAAAAATAAAAATAAAAGGTCAAAAAATATTTTTTTAATTATTATTAATTCTGACTTTAATCTCAGACTTCTGACTTTATTCTCAGAATTCTGACTTTTTTCTCAGAATAATAATAAAAAAAAAAAAATGGACCTTTTTTTTTTTTTTTCAGTGGCCCTAATCCTCTTCCGTATCTTCCGTATGGACAAGATGAAAAGATGAACATAGGCTTGTTATTATTATTATTATTATTATTATTATTATTATTATTATTATTATCATTATCATTATCATTATTATTATAAAATTATCCCTCATGAACAATCAAACTGTAAATCACTAAAGACTCCTGTGATATTTCACATACATGTGCAATACTTTGATTTCCGGTGCAATACCTCATAACCATGTGCAATATTGTAAATTATTCCATAACATATTAATCTACTACATGTGCACTGTCTTTAAAAGTACTTCTTTACCTTTCTTTGTATAGATAGTCTTTTTATATTTATTTAGAATTTTTGGATTTGTGTTTGTGTTTTTATATATTTATTGCCCCTACTGTCTTGTTGTATTCTTACTGTCTTGTTGTTAAGTACCAGTGTTCCATTCACCACATCAAATTCCTTGTGTGTGCAAGCTCACTTGGCAATGAAGCTTTCTTGAATCTTGAATTATCATTTTTAATTATTCCATAATAACTAATTTCCTTGTGATTTCATTAAAATGAATGAAATTTCTTTTTAACGGTACGGAAGCCCAGAGTAGAACTGCATCCATACATTTTATTCACCCTGTTTCCCCGTGATAAAACTATAACCCTTACATCTAGGTCCAATAGGTTCAACAACTTCACAGTTCTGGTGTAAGCTTTAGTCTCTGTTGAAACGCAATTGATAACTTTCATCAATAATTTTCACATGTAAAATCATCTACATATTGTCAAAGTAATCAGCTCACAGACCTCCACACTTAAGCAAACTGATTGGCAATAGGTAGACTTTTCTGCAAACTGATATTTTTATCCTGAACTTAACCCTATTAAGAAGTAAACCACCTTTGCAGTCAACCTTCACACCTCTTCGAAACCCATCGATAACCCTGAGGTTACCTTGATACCTGCAAATCCTGCTTCATAGTATACCCCCCTGTTATAACATTGAGACCAGCTTTGTTTTCACAGGATAATTAGAAAAGTTAATGAAGATCTCAAAACAAACACACAAACTAACAAACAAACAAACAAACAAACAAAATAGTTAACTAAAAATAACTTGTCATTATAGGATAACAAAATACATAAAATGTATAGTTGTATACTATGTATGCTTAGTGCTTCTGTAAAACCATATTGATCCCTGCTGTTGTGTTGTTTTTACTAAAGACAAGCCAGCCATGAGAATATTTTTTGTTACAGCTCCAGTGTTGCCCCTCTAAAGTGTATTTTTCAAAGACCCATACTCTTCTTGTTAAATGCTCTCATCTTATATATGACTTATATGACTTTTAAATATTGTAGACTTAAAAAAAACCATTTCGGAATATATAACACATGGGTTCATGGGCTAATAGTTATTTTAATAATGGTTAAACTTCCCTTTACATGTGATTTAAGGTCTCTGTAATGTAGTCATTTTTTGAATAGACAAACAAGGATTAATGTGAAAGTTTAACTTATTTCCTTATTGAATGCCAGTTTTTGGTGTTAACCTCCTTCGAAATGTGCAGGACTCTGTCACGGACATTTTATGACAATGTGGTAGCGTCTGCATTCTTCTATGCAGTGATCTGCAAGGGAGCAGGAAGCACAGACAGGAACAGGAAAAGACTGAACAGACTGGTCAAGCGGGCCAGTTCTGTCCTGGGCTGTCCTCTGGACTCCATAGAGGAGATGGGTGAGAGGAGGATGTTAGCCAAGCTGACATCCATCATGGACAATCCCTCTCGCCCCCTGCATGAGACTGTGGGGTCCCTGAGCAGCTCCTTCGGCAGCAGACTGAGACTCCCACCCTGCAGGACGGAGCGCTACCGCAGGTCCTTCATCCCATCTGCAATCAGACTGTTAAACACCAGCACTGCTGTTTCACCTTAATCAGCTGTTCTCATCTTTCATTCCACTACACGGAAGTTACTATGTGACTTGGCACATTCACAAATAACTACTGTATCCATCTGAATCGCACTGTTTTTCATATTGTGTATGTTTGCTTTTAAATAACCTGGTGCATTTTTTTTATCGTGCAATAACTTACCTTATCTAAGTGTACATAGTGTGTATACATCCGTAATAGTTGCCATTATTATTTATTTTTATTCTATTTTATTCTATTTTATTTTATTCTATTTTATTTTATTTTATTATATTTTACCCTTGTCATTGCTATTATCATTGTTATCATATATTTTTTAAATATGTTAGTTCATTGTTGTATTCCCCTGTCTCGTGTTGTAAGCTGCTGTAAACAAAAGAATTTCCCCCAACGGGGGACAAATAAAGTATATCTTATCTTAATTGAGGTGTCACTTCATTTAACTTCTTACTTGGTAAGCCTACTTTGCTCCAATGTTTTTATTGATTTTTGCCAATATTTAATCCTTGTTTGATTTTCTAAAACAACACTATATAAGCAGCACATATCCCTTTATGATGGGATGTATCATAAAACCTAGAGCTACAGGTGGCGCGCTTCCCTTCTTGAAAGCCGTCAACACCATAGACTGTAAATAAAAGGTTAACACCTACAAACACGTCATAGCCCAGCTGGTCTAGTGCGCCTGCGCTGTCAACTTGATTCGAGGAAGTTAGGAGAGAGAAGTCCAACGACAGAGAGGAGTTTGCTGTTTATACCCTGTTTCAGAGCGGATAAAACAGCACGCAGTTTATTCAAAATGTCGGGATACGATAGCAACCCCTTCGCGGAGCCTGTTGCAGAAAACCCTTTCAATGTAAGTGTTCGGTTTATACTTTTGATAAGGAACAGTTGGGTTATTGGTGCTGACATATCGTTAAAACACAGCCAACACGCCAGGAAACTTGTTGGGTGGATGTGGGGGCGGGATCTTCCGCTACTCTCTTGAAAGCGATTGGACAATGACAATAGATTGGCAGGTCTTCAGCCAATCACTGGGCTTGGATTGAAAAGTGGGCGGGGCGTTCAGAGAGTTTCGTTGCAGGAAGTTAACTGAAGCCAACTAGGAATGTGTGTCAAACCTTTTTATCCGCATTACTACTGATTCTGTTGAACTTAAAAATGTATATTCAGCATTATTAAGAATTTATACTATGTTGGGTGTGATTTTTATAAACTTTTAAAGTCCTGTGACGCCTTTCTAATTATCTTAAAACTTTCTAACCAATTCAACTCATAGTGCTGCTGTGCAAGGAGACTTTCTAACTTAGAAATGCACCCTAGAAATCTTAGCAGCTTTTTAAAACATCTATCACATCTCTGTGTTCTAACCTTACAAAAGGTGTCGAATATGAGTAACTTTGTTTTATCACAACTGGGATGCTGTTTCATATTCGTAGTATTGTTTGATGTGAGAACTAGGCCGCTGACCCATAGGGGACAGTGTTTTATTTAATATAATTTTTTATTTTTCAAAAAGAAAGTATAAATCACTTTACAATTGTATTCATTGTTGCTGTTTTTTTTTTATTAACGTATAGGTGACAGTGTTTTTTGATGTTCATTTGTAAGTGCACATGAAACTGTGTGATACTGGGATGCATTGTTATCCCTATATTTTCAATTCAAGTCAACTCATTTGTATTTATAAAGCACCTTTCATACATTCAAGGATGCTTCACAAAAGAACAGAAACAGAAAACAACAGCAACAGATACAATGATACAAGAATTTTACCATCTGGAAGAAGGTACAGAGTCTCCAAGTGTAAATTGAATCGTTGTAACAGCAGTTACGGTTGGGACAGTGTTATGGTGCTCTCTCTTGTATGAATGTGTATTATTTATTGTATTTATTTATTGTATTTTTTTCTTTTTTATTTATGTGTGGTCTTGTCATTGTGGTGATTTTTTTAAAGAGCATGTGCAGCACTGATGTCAAAGACAAATTTTCTACAGGGACAATAAATGACATCATATCGTGTTGTACAAGACATAGGAATGTGATATGAAATACTTCAAAAATACAAATTTAATAAAATCAATTAAAATAAAAACGATCAATAAAATAAATACATATTGATGCTAAAAAAATGGTCATTAAAGTAATAAAGAGATTAAATAGGTAAGTCTTTAATTTACTTTTAAATACACCCAGAGAGCTCACTGTTTTAATGTCCATGGGCAGAGAGGTCCACAGCTTTGGTGCGTAATAATGAGCACTGATGTGATTTTCATTTTGTGCTTCCGGAAAGTTATTAGTAAGAAATTGACAGAGAAATAGTCTGAAGACTGATCCAAAAGGTCTTGATCATGTGTGGTCTTTATGTTAAATGAGAAGCTACTAAATATATTTGTTCAACATACCCTGCTTGCCAGATTGCCTTCTATATATTTTGTCAAAAAAAGTAGTTTTTTTTTTAATGTTATTTAGAACTTTTATATGCATTTGTAGGATGAAACTAACAGGAATCCCAGGACATACCATGATATATTTTTTCCAAGGATGTGACTCAGCACTGGTTAAAGCTGTAAAGCCATAACCACATTACTTTAGCTTAGGTTTGTAGGAAAAAAACTAGATTAACATCAAGAAGAATCAAGAAAGCTTTATTGCCAAGTGAGCTCACACACAAGGAATTTGACATCATAACAAGACAGTAGGGTCAATACACATAGAAACCTAAATGTACAAATTCTGAGTAAAAATACTTTCTGTACAAAGAAGTATAAAAGTACTATTTAAAGACATAAATGGATACATTTTCTTAAGCCAGAGTGCACATTTTAGCAGATTAATATAATAATCAATTATGGATTAAATTACAATATTGCACAAGGTTTTTGAGGTATTGCACCAGAAATCAAAGTATTGCACATGTGATATTCCACAGGAGCCTTTAGTGATTACATGCTGATCTCTCTCTCTCTCTCTCTGTTACTGTGGTTTGTGTCAGACACATGACATTTTAGTCACAGGGGCCTTTCGAGGAATAAGGGGAGGGTATGACAGGCAACAGTAAAAGTACATTTTGCATTAGTCACTTTTGAGAGTTTATAATGTGTGAATTAACCCACTAAACACACATCCAGTTTTGAATCAACACTTTCAAATACCTAATTTAATCTAGATTATTATAAGACATCAGGTGTCATATTTACTTCACAGCTGCTATAATCAGATATTATAGACTGAGAGTCGACTCATTCCTCAGGAACACAACTGTAGAGGGATTAGGCCTCTTACAGCGACACAAACGGTTTGCCTGGTTAAATAAGCAATTAATGCCTGGAGGGTAACCAGGTTCAACATGCTGTGTGACATTTCTGATGGATTCAAAATGCTGATACTGTCATATAACGAAGTTCAGTATCAGTATCAGTATCAGTTCGACTCCCCTGTTGTCAGTCACGTTACAGTGAAGTCACTTTTACAGGAGCACAGAGTCACACTTTATGATATCAGGTGCACAATAGCAGTGACTTCAGAGTGGAGGAGACCAGGCCACTGTTTGTTTGCTGGGTGTGGAAGTGGCTGAACAAATATCCTAGCAGCAGCTGGAATATGTTGTGTATGTTGTCAGCACTACACTCTCACACTGGTGTAGCCATACAAGCCTGCAGAGATAGTATAAAATACACACACACTCCTTCACACTGAAGTGAAGGATGTTTTTCTTTCTGTCTTGTTATCCACAGTTTGTGATCATGTACTTCTAATAATTGAAACTGTATAGGTGTGATTTGCAATATCTCAGTTGGCTTAATTTCAGACATAATATCCAATAGCAGTTTTGAAATTGTTACAGCTACAGTCGCCACACCTTGGCTATCAACGGCAATCAAAGGCTGTCAGCAAGTCCTGTTTCCTGGTACGCAGACATTCAGTCACATTAGCGTGCTGATTTTATCACACATGTACACTGACACATTTACATAAGTTAGTCAAACTTTAAACTTTATTCACATTATATCAGTGTGGTCAGACTTTACTGTGAATCTCCTCTCCACACTCCCTTTAAACACACATGCTGTTGTCTTGTTTTGTCTTGTTGCAGCTTAGTCCCTATTTCAGCAAGGCTTAGTGGTTTCGATCATCAGTTTGGTTATAGCATGAATTTATTCAAGGCTGTTTGTTATGTGTCATCTCAAGCAGCCTCTTACTCATGACTCAGCAGATCCTTTTCCTGCTGTTACA
This sequence comes from Notolabrus celidotus, assembly GCF_009762535.1. Classification (NCBI taxonomy): domain Eukaryota; kingdom Metazoa; phylum Chordata; class Actinopteri; order Labriformes; family Labridae; genus Notolabrus; species Notolabrus celidotus. The sequence continues at coordinate 29,700,962 of NC_048277.1, read as the reverse complement.
CAAAGGTACAAGGTAACCTCAACTCATTTTGCATAATAACACTGTTAAGAAATACATCAGTTGTGGAATATTTTAATACAGACTGGATTTCTCTTTTAATCCTACTGAGATGGTGTTTGACAGTATTTCAGAATCTTAAATCTGTAGTTAAGAAATGCTGTAAAGAGTAGTCGTGCTTTTGTGACTCTAACCGTTTCATTAAACCACCAAAATGTGTCGGGGAGTGAAACTGCTGGAACACTATTTCCTGCTGGGAATGATAACAGGTGTGACAAAGCAGATAAGTAGAAGTGAGTGATGTTGCACTTCAGTCACATGGTCAGTTAGTGACATGTTGGGTTACTTTGTGACTTAGTTCTTCTTTCCTTCTTGAAGGGATTGACCCAGATTTAAGAAAGTGTTCAGACAGTTTCAGTGGAGTATAGCTTTGTCAGAATCATTAGTCTCCCAAAGTCCTACATTACCCATAATCCATTCTGCTACATTTTCAATGAGATCTGCAGATGGTAGATCAGATTCAGGTTAATCCAGACTCTGAATACAACCAAAGATTGATTTTTGTTATTGATACAGTATAAGTATTGGCTATTTTTATTTTTACGATAATGAATCAAACAAGATTTCAGAGAAAAACAAGTAAAATATATGTTTATTACACTTTTTTTAATTTTTTAAATTATATTTTTGAGCATTTTTGCCTTTTAATGGATAGGACAGAGTTTTAAAGAGAGACAGGAAATGTGTGGAGTAGAGAGTGGGGGAGGACATGCAGTAAATGGTCAAGGCTGGAAGATGATGAATTTCAATCTCTCATTTGTTCAACTAAAATCTCAAACCTATAATATTGGGTTTATTTTTAAATGTAATAAAGGAAAGTAGAAATAATTACATCAGAGAAGCTAAATGCATCAGATTATTTACAGTTTCACTTGAAAGATTACTGAAACGATTGATTAATAATCAGTTAAGTAATAAGTCAGCATGTTTCAGGTACAATGTTGACACTACACTCAATCTGGGCTCCCAAAAATACATGTTACATGTCTGTTTTTAAAATCCTCGCTCCATTGTGTATTAAATGATTGTTATGGCTACTCTTATTATCCAAGAAAATGTCAAAATATAAAAAGAGTAGTCCGTGAGGAGGAGGAGGTTTAAGAACTCACTAAATAAATAAAAAGCACTCGCGGAGATTTTGGTTTCAAAAAATACTTGAATTCATTCAGATTAACGAAAATATACTCCGGGTTGACTTTCAGAAAAAGAAAACGTAATTCAGCATAATTTCGTGTGGTTGAAAAACCGTCTCACTCCTCACTCTCCTCGCTCCTGCACACAAAGGAAAGACACACCTCGAGCCAGGTGGCCTGACTCCCTAATCAAAGGAGTGGGGAGGAGGACAGCCTGGGCAGGAGGAGGGATGTGAGAAACAAAACACAAAATAAACAATAATAATTCAAAATTAGTTAACCTTAGCATTATATAAATGATGATAATAATAATAATGTTAATTCAAATAATAAATCGGCTCCAACAATGATTAAGTATGTCAGCTGTTGCTTTTTGACTCGTACTACAAGAGTCCTGACGATTCATACATAAGGATGTGTGTTTGTATTCCTGACTTTGATTATCAGGGAATTTGAAAAATGCTCACAGGAACTCAGACTCACTCTCTGGTCACCCTGAGAACATCAGAAGCTCTCAGATCACAGCCACAACATGAAGACAACATGAAGACCAAGATGTGCGCTTGGTTTGGTTGATATATTATATTCTGATCCAAGGGTGGCAGGGACACCCAAACAATTCTCCACTATTCAGTAATCTGAGATTATTTATTTTAGATAACAAAAAAATATGCATCAAATACTCCCTTTTGGCATTTGCACCTTTATTGACAGGACAGCTGGAGAGAGACAGGAAATGTGGGGAGCAGAGAGTGGGGCTAGACGTGCAGCAAATGGTCGAGGCTGGGAGTCGAACCAGCAACCTCTGCAACGAGGACTATGGCCTCTGTGGGGCGCACTTAGACCATTAGGCCGCCAGCGTCCTGAGTTATTGAATTGTTGCATAGATTTTTGTAACGACTAAACCTATTGGCTCAGTTTTTGATGACACCCATTGATTGCCTGAAAAAGTGTTGTAGCTGCACAAAAAGTGCTGAATAATGTCTCCTTGAAAATGCCTTTAGAAATCCAGTCCTGCACGCTCTTTTTTGAGTCACATGATCACAAGGATTAAACCAGGAATGTTTGTAAGATTGATGGAATTCATCAGGGCCACGCCATAGCAGAATCTGCTTGAGTCTAATGTTAACTTAACAACCTGGACGGACTGGCCTCTTGTATAAGTCAGGAGGTGTGAAATTCATCCTCATGTTTTAGATCAGAATGAATGTTTACCATGTCTAACCTCTGTAGGAGATAAGTCTCCTCTGAGTAATCATTAATCAGGGTCTGTAGAGGTTAAACAACAATAGCTGGATGTTAATGTATGTCATTTGGGGACTTGGTCAAAGCTTGGTAGCAGATTTCATGTGCCAGGCTTGTTTTTTGTATCTTAAGTTTACCTTTAATGTCTCTGGAAATGTTAGTCTCTAAGGAAGATTTTTTCTTAAAGGCAAAAAAAGTCATAAAACTTCTCATCAAGTGTTTCTAAAGGTTGAATATACAGTATTAAGACTCCAGGTCACAGATTTGAACAGACCCACATCTTAAAGTTCTGTCCACTTCAACAACAATAGCTGCTCTACGTGTGCACTGGTCTGGTGCAAAGCCGTGCTAAACACCCCCTGGTGCTGCCCTGATGGCCACACACTCACCCTGAACTTGGAAGGCTCCAGTGACCCCCGAACTACACTTAATCCAAGCCTCTATTCCATTAATGTCCCTAACAAGACAATACATTTCTGCTAAACCCAGCAGGTCTGACCTTTCTCTGACCAGAGGCGTCAAATGCTTACAAGAGATCAACAAAGTTCAGAAGAAGTCAAGCCCATCAAATTGGATTCAGAAGTCTCCGTTGATCCGATTGATGCAGATATAGTTGTTGTGACTGAGTGACCTATAATGATGAGTGACATGTGCGTTTTCTTTTCTGTCCTCCAGGACCCTTCAGTCACTCAAGTGACCCACTCCAGTGTAGAGCCTGTTGACCAGTACAACCCGTTCCCTGCATCAGTAAGACATCACAAACCTGAGTTCTCTTTATTGCCCCTCCATCCTCTTCCTTTCTTGTGGTCTTCTTCGTTCTTCAACATGTTTATACGTTCTCTTTTTTCCTTCTGTCTTTCGCTTAACCTCACTTTTTGTTCTCTCTTGTTTTACACCTTCTGTTTTGTTAACAGTTTTTGGTCTTCCTCTCCTTTTCCCTGTTCCTTTCTCTTCCATATCTATTTTTCTTCCTCTCATCCTCCTCCTTCCACTTTCTCTTCCTAACTCTTTCCACGTCCCCCTTCTTTTTCCTCTTCCTCTTGGTCTTTTCCTGTTTTAACATTCTTTCATATCTCCTCACAATCAACCATTTATGTCTTCTCATTATTTTTTAGGACGGTCTAGCGACTCAAACCACTCCGGCCGCTCCCTCTCCCTTCCAGCCTGCTGTGTTACAGCCATCTACAGAGCCCAGTCCACAGGTGAGCCCCATATTACTGAGTACACCACCGTGTCTCTCTCTGAAAAATAAAATGTTACAGAAGGTTGAAGGACAGCATTTCCCCGGATCCTGTTGCTATTTATGTCCATCATAGACTTTGCTGCCCTGTTATTTTTTAGACATTTGGTGCAGTTTTCTTCTCCTGTTGCTACAAAGTAAAGCCTTAAGAATATATCACAAGCAGAGAGAGAAATTTACACATCAAATCCATAGAAAGATGAAGAAATCAACAGTATCCACCTAAAAAGATTCACAAAACACAGCTGTATCCAGTGTCCAGTCTTGAGTGTTCCTTTTAATAGTCGTTCAATTTACTAAACAATGTTTTTCACTGATTCGTTTTTTATTCGTTTTTGAGATTGATGTCAAAGCCAATCAATCATTCAATCAATCAATCAATCAATCAATCAATCAATCAATCAATCAATCAATCAATCAATCAATCAATCAATCAATCAATCAATCAATCAATCAATCAATCAATCTTTATTTATTTAGCACCAAATCACAACAAATGCGATCTCAAGACACTTTACAAACAGAGTATGTCTAGACCGTACTCTGTTATATTATCAACAAAGACTCGACATCAAGTCAGCACAATATCCAGTCCCATCTTTCAGACAGAACTCGGTCTGATCTCATCTTAATCCACCATGAGTAGAGCACTTAGCAGCATTTAGCAAGTTACAGCAGCAAAGACAAACTTCCTTTAACAGGCAGAAACCTCGAGCAGGACCAGACGCATGTAAGACAGACATCTGCCTCGACCGAGTTGGGGTTTAAAAGAGGGATAGAGAGAGATGAAGAGATAGAGAGAGATCATAGTGATGAGAGGGATAGTAGTAGTTGTAGCAGCTTGAGTCTGGCACGTCTGTAGCAGCAGAAGTCAATCCCATAAAGTTTCCATAAAAAAAACCCAAAAGTCCTGATGGAGTCCAGCTTTATCTCTTATTTTTTTGGTGTGTCATCAACTAGGTAACAAGTCTTCACCCTTTGACTTTATGGGGAAGGCTTTTAAATCCTTACTTAGACAAATGGACACAGAGATATCTGAACTGTCACTCACTAAATGTTGTCTACACGAATTTCTATCATGAAGCAATTTCCTACACTTGTTAGAACGAGCCATTTACAGATTCATGTACAGTAAGTGTATGTTAAAGTAAGATATGCTTATTTAGATGTTGCATGATGATAGAAACACTCTTTTGTCACTGCACCTATGAGGGGCTTGATGACCACCACCCCTTGACCCCCAGAATAATTTGGACACCCTTCCCAGCAGCATGTAAAAAGAGGAATAAAGCCAAAGAGGGAAATCTGAATTGAGCCGTGGAGCCAATAAAGCTCCAATAATATACCCCAAATGCGATACATGAGATGCTGCGAAACACGCTTTTATCAGACTTGAAGGTTGTGCGTCTTGATCCTGTCTTTCCAGCCTGTTGTTAAACAAATGTTCACCTCTAAAAGGCAAAACAGATGAACTGCAGGTAGTTTCCCAGAGATCTGAAGACACAGTATGCAGTCCTGCTGTTATACCCTCAGGGCACTTGACTGCATTATTCAGGCTTTCCCCTCAAACCGTCTGTACCAAGTCATGAGAATAGAGAGCCCAACAACATCTGGTTTACAGGAAAAAGTCAATCTGATTGACTTTAGCCGACAGTTAGCTCATGTAAAACATGTAGATGTAATATCTAATACTAACTGGGGGCTTTAGAGGCAGCAGTCCATTCTGCACTCCACTCAGTACATGCTACTCATCGATGTTTGGTGGCTGCACAAACAGCTACTCAGTTTACACAACATTAAAATGAGCCTCCTTGTTCCACTGGTATTCTCATAAATATTCATGACAGTGCTGCAGATCACCTTTGTTCTTCATGTTTCTGCTAAGTCAGACTTCAGTTATGAATATGGAAATCCTGGATGTGTAGTTTTTGCTTTACAACCAGTACCGTGACCTTTTTAAGATCTTAACAAACACTTTTAAAAATCGGTTTAATGCATAAAATGTGTGTAAATCTGTACATGATGTCCCATATCTGCTATGTGAGATATGTAAAATAATGCTGCAGCCTTCTGCTGTGTGTGCAGTGAAGTGACGAAGGTCCTGTTATATCTCTAAAATGTGTTTGTTCTGTTAAACCCCTGAGAGTATCCGTTGGTTTCTGCACTTATGTCACAAAGATAAATTCCTGTACGTTCACTGTGTTTGTTGAGTAAAGTGTTTCTGACTCTCCTCCTGCAGGCCACTGCTGCTGCGGCTCAGGCCAACCTGCTGAGGCAGCAGGAGGAGCTGGAGAGGAAAGCTGCCCAGTTGGACCGCAGAGAGCAGGAGCTGCAGACCAGAGGCTCGACAGGTCATTAGAGACAAACCCTCTCCTCTGCAGCACTCGCAGCAGCAGCAGGACAACTTACAGAGACAGAGAAACAAAATGCAATGTGTGAGAGATAGTTTAGATAGAGAGAATATGATATACTCCTCAACACAGGCTCTGAGAACCACTGTGAAACCATAACCAGTTCTACAGATACTTATTTATGCACACCATAAACCAAGTTTCTCATTATAGACTGTATTACAGTAGAGTATAAAAATCATTTGAATTCACTTTTTAGATTTTCTTCATGTTTCAGCTGTATGATGTTTGATGTTCAGCATTTCTATCTATCTAACAGGACAGATTTGTCTCTTGTCTCGGCAGGTAAAGCAAACAATTGGCCCCCACTTCCCAAAAGCTTCCCCATCAAACCATGTTTCTATCAGGACTTCTCAGAAGACATCCCTCCAGAGTACCAGAGAGTCTGCAAAATGATGTACTACCTCTGGATGTGTAAGTTCATGAACATGATGTGTGCATCAGGGCAGAAATCTAAACAGAAATTCAAAGATGATTGAACGTCTCTATGCTGTAAGATTTCAAAATATAATTTAGAATTCTCTACACAAAAAATGTCATTCTGGAGAAAGTGTTTGTCAACAGACAATATGGAAGAGAAATGAGTCTTTATATTTGGATTGAAACTGAAAACAATCACCTATATTTGTATATCAGTTACAACAACGTAACAAAGTGTTACACAAAACATAGAAAACCCAGAAAAGACACAAAATTGTCTGAATAAAACAGGAAGACACAAAAGTCAAGAGAGGAACAACTCAGAACAAGATTTAGATAAGAATTGAAGCAAAAGAAGGTGAAGTTTTTTTTATTTTTTGGTAGAACCGCCTCCTGAACTCCATCTCTCTCCTCGATGATGCAGTGAAATCATCCAGAGCAAGAGAGAAAGTATGAAGATCTGTAAATCCTCCAAAGTCTGGCCCTGTTGAGGGAGTTGTGCGTGACTGTTGGGTGTCATTAATTAAAAAACCCTGCATCTTTCTTTTTTTTAAAAACTTTATTTAGGAAGTTTTCAGCTTGTACAACATATAAACACAAGCACACACAGACCAACATACTGAACTCGTACAGACAACACCCCACATTAACCTCACCCCAACCCCCTGGACCAAGAGAACCCCCTAAACAGATGAACAGAGGGCAATGAAGAAAATTCAGGAAGAGGAATAAACAAAGTGACAAGCCAACAGAAAATAATAATAAAATAAGATAAATGGGCATTAAGATAAATACATACACTACCAGTCAAAAGTTTGGACACTTCATTCAATGGGTTTCATTTATTGTAATTATTTTCAACATTGTAGTTTAATACTGAAGACATCAAAACTATGAAATAATCTGGTTTTGCCCTAATATAGATTACAACAGTAGTCAAATAGGACTATTCATTGTGTACCAACCCTACCTCTGAACAACACAACTGATGGTCTCAAACACATTAAGAAGGCAAGTCATTCTACACGCTAACTCTTAACATGGCTCATGTTAATTAGAAACCATTCCAGGAGACCACTTCATGAAGCAGACTGAGAGAATACCAAGAGTGTGCAAAGCTGTCATGAAGCATTGGCTTCAATCCTCATGGCCGGAGGTTGCTGCTTGATATCAACACAGCTTTACATTACGTTCTATGAGGTTATATCATGTGAATCAATGATACCAGTGCTTATGAAGGTGTTTGGGATCACTGCACAGATGATATAAATAGTTGTGTTATTATTGACTGTTATCAATGTTGTCTTCCACAGTCTTTTATAATAATCTAAATGATCCCTATTTAGTGGAGGCTTGTACATGTTCATGTTAGATGAACAGAGAGCAGAGTGTACCGGAGTCAACTTCCTTGTACACTCAAGCTGATTGTGCCTCTGACTCTGATTATCTGCCTTCTCTGTGTGATCATTTTCAGTCAACTGTGTCACTCTGTTCCTCAACCTGCTGGCATGTTTGGCGGCCTTTATCACCGATTCGAGTCACGGTGTGGATTTTGGCCTCTCCATTCTCTGGCTCATCCTCTTCGCTCCCTGCTCCTTCCTCTGCTGGTACAGACCCGTCTACAAGGCCTTCAAGTGAGTTCACCTCCATCAATGTCTCAGATAGATGAACATCTGCCATTAAAACTCCCCAGGTGATTCATTTAGTATTCCTTAGAGAGAATAATACTGATAACTTTGTTCCCAGAAAGAGGACCAATACACGATAGCTGGGAGAAGAAACTTAGACTCTATTAGATTTATAAACCAACTCACCTGCCTTTAAGAGCATGTATATAAAGTTATTTTTAGAACATCTTGTATGAGAGCATCCTGGTTTAATCGATCACACAGAGCCAAAAAGGATTGATCTCCTAAGTAATGTACATCTTTCTCATCTGAATACTACAGGTCGATGTGTTCAATGTTTCCTAGTTGTCGAGGAGTGTAGTGTTGAATATTCCTTTACTCCTCAGAAAACACAAATGTCTCTTTTATATTATTGACATAAACTCTAAACCTCAACCTCCTCCTTTGTATATATATATATTTTGTGTTGTGATATTTGGTTGGCCTTGTAATTGTGGTTGTAAGTAGCCCGTTCAAATAATTTTCAAACACGTGATATTGTGAGTGAAACGCTTGTTTTCTTCTTTTCAGGACGGACAGCTCCTTCAGCTTCTTCTTCTTCTTCTTTGTGTTTTTCTTCCAAGTGGTGATCTTCATCATCCAGGCTGTAGGCATCCCCAGCTGGGGGAACAGGTCAGTCAAACACTGAGTGCTTTATGATGGTTTGTAGAGGGGTAGCGATAATCAGTTTAGAACTAAAAGTGTTTGAAAGCTATATTTTAGTATTTGTATTCGTGTATTGTGTAGTTGTCAAGCATGTGTTTGATTTTAAGACCAAGCCCTCCAAATTTAAGTAATGGTTCTTGGTCAAATAGCTGTCGACCACAGTTTACATATTTCACATTATTCTGTTCTGACAAATTCATTTTTGCACAAATCTAACTGTGCCTAACTGACACTTAGAAAGATGAACATATTGAATTTTAAATGTGATTGTATTCACATCCCAACCTGTACCTTGTTACTAAAAGATAGCTTATCTTAACACTAAACATTAACTGTTATCACTTCTTATCTGACCTTATTGTTAGCTTCAAATTGTGTCCTGATATGTTTCGCTTCATGCTCAGGTTCTTTGAGGTTGCTCTGCATTTCTCATTTGAAGTTGTACCGATCATCTGCTCCTGCCTTCCCTCTTTTTCTCTTTTTATGCACTCTTTCATCTTTTCTGACAGAAACTTTTCATCCTTCAGCCTCTCCTCTGCTGCCTCTCTGTCTGCTGGTAACTCTGTAAGTTTCTGCTGCTCACTGTCTCTGCTGCCTTCTGCCAAAACTACCTCTACTCTCACTTTGTCCTTTGCAAACTTGTGTTTTGGTCTTGGTCTCTAATAATAATAATAATAATAATAATAATAATAATAATAATAATAATAATAATAATAATAAAAATAATGTTAGTCATTTCATTTATAGAGCACTTTTCATAAAACAGGTTACAACGTGCTTTACATGGGCAGAAAATGAAAACAAGGGGTCATAGAATCACACAAGGTAAATTGAAAATACAAAAGTATGAGATTTACTGTAGACTAATGAGCAATAGTGTACATGTTTTGATATGTAAAGTAACATGGCCATCAATATGACTTCTACATATCATGACACAGACATTTGGCGTGATGAATTGGTCTGTTTTTTTAATTTGTTTTTCTTTTCAACTCACCTCATTTTTATTTATATAACACCTTTCATACATTCATGCATGCAACCCAAAGTGCTTCACAAAAGAACAGAGACAGAAAAAAACAGGTAAAAGTGGAAAGGAAAGGGATATGAAATACTTACAAATTAAAATCATGACGATCAAATGAATAAAGTAAAATCAGAGTAGTATCAGGAAAATATAAAATCATTAAAATAGAAACAATAAAATAAAATCAGAGTAGTATCAGGAAAATAAAATAACAAAAAAGCATTACAATAAAATCACACCAAAAAAATCAGATAAATACCAGAAAAATAAAATTATATAAAATAAAATATATTATAATAAGATAGAGTAAAATAAAATAGATACAAATGATGCTAAAACAACAGTCATAATGGTAATAATGCAGTCCAGGGCTAAAAGGAAATTACTCCAAGTTTCAAACATGCCTCAATGGCATGTAAACCAGCCCCACATCAGATAAATGGTTCTGATCGGCCTCTTCTGAACCACATTGGATGGAAATCTGTATGAGTGTGAGGGGAAGCGACATACCTGCCAGAGAGAAAATAGAACCTGAGTTAGTGTTTCATCCTGGCTCCGATTTGGTTGAACTTAAAAAAAGGCCCTTTGATTTCTAAATGGCGCTATCCAGCATGACCCTTGTGCTAATGGCTCTTTATGACCTCCCTTTCCCTTTCATAATGGTACCACTCAATTCATCAGGACTCTTTGCATAATGTCTAAACAGACACGGTCTATGAACTCTTTCCTGATCTGTAGCTCTTCGTCTGCAGGTGAGACGAACCACAGAGCAGAACTATTTTAAAGTCATAGTCTGAAAGCAACCAAAGCACTACGAGAACATAAACATGAAAATTCACTCATACTTTGAAGTTGATTTAATTTGATGTCTGAGAGCATGCTTTCATACTGTAATAATACAATACTAAGGCTGGTTAAATGAACCCTAACTCTGTCTCTTCTTCTGTCTTCTCAGCTTTTCTTGCTGCCTCTTCAACTTTTTCTTTCCTCATAGATTATACTGATTTCTTCTGCTTTCATATAAGTGTTTAATATTGTTTTATTAACTATGAGATGACTGAAACTTACTCATGTGTGTCTTCTCCAGTGGTTGGATCAATGCCTTCACTAGTTTCCGTTTTAACAAGGCAGTGGGAGCCATCATGATCATAGTATCCATCCTCTTCACCATGTGTGCCGTGCTGGCAGTCGTCCTGCTCAAGATGGTGAGATTTACCTAGTTTCTAAAAATATGTATTTTCTATTTTTCTAGAGTTTGTTGGTTTGCAGCTTTGTCCCTTTGAGTCATCTATGTTTTATTTTTTGGTGAATTTAATTATTAATTTTTTGCAAATTTGACCCAAAAGCATGTTTTTCATTTTAATTTCAGAAAGATTTAGACAAAGGGAACTTGACCAAATGGATTAAAGGTGACATATCATGCAAAATGGACTTTTTAATGGTTCTCTACCTGAAATATGTGTCCCTGGCATGTCTACAAACCCCCCGAGAATGAAAAGAATCCATTCTGCCCCTGTTCTGATTTCTCCACCTTTCTGTAAATGTGTGTGAAACGAGCCGTTTCAGACTTCCGTGTTTTTGTTACGTAACAACAATATCCGGTCTGTCACGGAGTCAGAGCTCGGAGCTTGTTCAGCCCATAGACTGTATGAAATAATACTGAATCCCCCCTCCGTTTTTCATTACCTGCACACATGTGTGCTAACAAGGAGCTTAGGAGGGAGGCATGCTAGTTGTAGGCTGTCTTAATAAACACAAAGGTCGGTTTTACTCCCCACGTCTGCAGATTTGAAGATCTAGTGGATGATTTTTATTTGTCATGGATAAGTGCTAGCGCTAATTAGCATAGCCACATAGCTACATGTTCATAGCTGTAGCTGTAGCTGTGTACCAAGACGCACGTCGACATACTGACAAATAAAACAACAAGAAACACTAAATCTGTGACCAATGGTTCAGAAAGGTCCTGCTGCCTTTCTGGTAGAGGTCGGTTTTACTCCCCAGGCCTGCAGATTTGAAGATCTAGTGGATGATTTTTATTTATCATGGATAAGTGCTAGTGCTAGTTAGCATAGCCACATAGCTACATGTTCGTAGCTGTGTACCAAGACACACGTCGACATAAATAAAACAACAAGAAACACTAAATCTGTGACCAATCCTTCAGAAAGGTCCTGCTGCAGGCGCCTCTCCGTCAGGATCAGATTCTGGATCAGATTCAGAGGGTTAAAGTAACGCGGGTCTGTGAGCAGCCGTGTATATTCAGCCAACATGTAAACATTAGATCAACGAGCATAAACTTTAAAGACATGTTTTGGGGACCTCTTAGACCAATATATATTGCTGAAAAAAGCGTGATATGTCACCTTTAAAACGTGTTTATTGTTGAACTATTTTGCTTTAACGCTAAGATGAAGTGCTATCTAATATAAAATAAGAACTCAATGTCCTGTTTTTTTTTTTAAATCAAAGGTAATTTATGACTATGACTCCTGATCAGATGTGTAACAGTACAAAAACATTCTAGTCTGGTTTGGTTCTAGGTTTTGAGGTTTGGGGTGTTGGTTTGGTACATGTTGGGTACAATAAGGGAAACAAAACGCACCACGTGATTATTTTTTCCTTCACTAGGAACTCAAAGATCTTTCACACTTTGCCTAAAGTGCAGGAGGACAGCTCAGACTTGTAGGTCTGCTCAGATTTAGTTTTTATAACATCTCAAATTAATCACAATTAAAATATTCATACAAAAACTAAAATAGTGTAAAGGATACAATAATGCAGGGTCTGAAATCAACACCATTAAGCACCAATTTGGGCAGATTTCCTGTTTATACATTTCAGAGCTCTCTTTGCCACATTAACGGGTCAAAATAACCACGCTGAGTTTTTACCGTATTCAGCTGCAGCTTCTTTCTCTCCTGCTCCACTGCTGTCTGCATGTCAGAGCTTTACAGTGACGGGGGACACACACAAACATACAAACACAAATGCAACCTTAGATTTGAATCACCTTTAGTATTGCACCACTGTTTCGGTACACAGCTACACTAAATCAAAAGTGCCGTACAAAAACAGTTCGGTATTTGATATGCGTACATTTACACCCTACTATTGTAGCTTATACATATCTCTGCAAGAGTTGAAGCTACCAGATCACAGTTGGATGAAAAGGAAGGTTAATATCTCCCTCCTATTCATGATCACTTACAAATAATATTAATACAATTATTTATGTGGCACTTAAAAAAAAAAAGTTACAAAGTTCTTTTAACAGAAATTCAGAAAGATAAAGGGAAGTAGATAAAAACAGCACACACAAAGGTAGATGATAAATACAGGAGATCAAAAGACAGAACATTTGGAACAAGAGTGTCTTACTGTTAATAGCAGAAAGGTCAACAGTCTTCGGTCACCTTTGGTTTGAGTCGGGATGCAACCAGCAGAGCTGCATCCATCGATCTCAGGGAACGCCCCAGGCACATAAAGGGTCAAAAGATCTCATAAGTGTTTTGAAGCGAGGCCGTTTAGAGCTTTAAAAGTAATCAATACAATCTTAAAATCAATATGATAGAATGCAGAAAGATAAGTGGAAAGTAGATGAAAGACCAGCTCTCTTATTGTACAGTGACCTTAAAGTAGAAGTCAGCTTTAACGAAGTGTTGACCAGGAATCCCTCAGGTCAACTCAAACTTGATCACAATGCAGCCTCCTCAGTTTTAACAAGATCAAGGCCAGTGCAATGAGCTACATGCTAACACGGTCACTATCACAACATATCAACATATTACTGTTCAGAATGTGTGGAGGTGTTTGTTGTACCTTAGTTTTGTATGTTTGCCTGCTACTATTTGTTACTTAACACAAAGTACTGCTGAGGGGGGATGGTTATGTCCTAGGTTTTGCTGGTACACCGTCATAAACCACAGTGCTTAGCAGCATGACATATTGACCCCTCGGGTGATAAAACTGTTCCACGACATCCTGAGGAGGGTTTGAATCTGTACGCATAATTCTACCCTTGGTCTTCTGATTGTTAAGATATTTACATCTGGGCTGAATGGTGGATCAACCTTCTTCCTTTCACATCCCACAGACTGTATGTAAGGGCTAGAGTTAGTCATTTTGGTCATCACTACCTAACTTACAGGAGAGTATCCACCGTCTTATCCAAATCTGGTCAAGCATGGCTCAAAAAATATATAAATAAAATCGTGAAAGCAAATGTGAAACTCCCAAAAAATGTGTGCCAAAAAAAAAAAGTAAAAAAATACATAAACAGGGGCACTGGTGGCCTAGCGGTCTAAGCGCCCCACGTAGAGGCTATGGTCCTCGTTCCAGAGGTCGCCGGTTCGACTCCCGGCCGGTAGACCACTTGCTGCATGTCTTCCTCCACTCTCTACTCCCTACATTTCCTGTCTCTATTCAGCTGTCCTGTCAATAAAGGCAAAAAAGACCCCAAAAAATAAACATATAATTTAAAAAATACATCAATAAATGCACAAATAAAGGAATAGAACAGGGTGACGCTATCACAGTGGCTTTGCCCACTTCTTAAACCCCCTCATCACAGAAACTTAGTTCAACCATGTCCTCTTTTTGTCTTTAGGTCCACAAAATGTACCGCCGGACTGGGGCCAGTTTCCAGAAGGCCCAGCAGGAGTTCTCACAGGGCGTCTTCACCAGTAAAACCTTCCAGTCGGCTGCTTCAGGTGCAGCCTCATCTGCTGCCCAGGGAACCTTCCAGGGAAATAACTAATGGATGACAGAGCTAAGCAAAACTCCATTTAACAGCTCAAGGTCTATATGTTGTCGGGAATGGAGGGTTCACTTAAAACAAAGCTGAGGGCTAACAGAGAGGTAGGAGTCATTGTAGTGAAGCTGGACAACAGCTCCTACTTTCGCCAATCATAACCTCATGATGCATAGACCTTGAGCTAGCAGAGGCTACATTTCCAGCCTCCCTTCTTTCACCCCTTAAACAATGCACAGGTTAACCCCCATGATAGCTCTGCTACTCACACTCAGCATGTCTCCTCCGTCAGTCTGTTTGGGGGTAAAAAACCTTTGAGGGGAAAGTCACACACCAAAAGCATTCTGGGGTGAGAAGTATGAATGAAGTTGACTGGCGCTCCTTCGGTTGTGTCCTTGCTTTGTAAATTTTGTGTGCACTTTTTTGGCAATGCTCTTCAGTGTAATATGCGACTGTGTAGGTGCGTGTGTTGACTGTGTGTGTGTGTGCTGGCATGCTGACTACATGTATAAACATGGGTGCAGTATGCTAGTCTCTGTCCACACCTGTCTGTGGACTCTGATCTGTAATATAAATAAGATGAAGTGTTTCTGTGTTTCATTGATTGGCATTTTTTTCTGCCTCAAACGCATTTCTCCTGGTTGTTGAACATATTTTGGCTAAAAAAATTTCTTGTGTGCTTCAAAATTCAGTCTAATAAGGAAGACAAATAAATGTAAAAATGTGTAGTTTGTTCTAATGACCTTGGCCGTAGATCTTTGGATGTAGCTGTTACTGTAGATAATTATTAAAAATATTTCTTTAATTATTCAACAAGTAAAATACCCTACCCACCTCCAAATCCTTTTCAGATGGTCATACTGCATTGTCACTTTTTTAAAACTATGCCTTTTGACTCTCTGGAACCAAAGTTCTGCCAAGACTTTTCTGAAGATAACACTTAGAATCTGAAAATCTGTTTTGTTTCATCTTAATGTATCACATGGTGATGTCTACATAAAACTCACATTCTTAAAGTGTTGTGTTAGAACAACTTACAAGCCCTTTTTGGTATCTCCTTTCATTAGAACACACACAGACTGTAATTTTATTTCACTTTACAAAAGTTTTTTGGCAGAAATATCAAAAAACTGAAGTCGCTTTTAACAGCATGTTTGATCAGTGCCTTATTTAAGAGTTATTTCTGATGAAACCAAAGCATTGCTGTCTTTTGTTACTAAAATAAATGTGTAAATTAAAAGTAGATTGATTCCACTTTACTGTAATGCTCTGGGTTTGCTCTATTCTTCTCACGATTAACAGTAAATGCATGAAAGACAACAGTTTGTTATGAGAAGATGAACTCAGTCAATCTATTAGAACAATCAGGAGTGGTTCAGTTTCATGGTACTCCAGTGAGGTGACACATATCACAGGTATGATAGGAGGAGCATTTCTTGAATCCCTTTGTATTTAGTTTTTACTCTCTGATACTGTAAACACGCCATCTCATTAACCTTCTCTGAAGAGAGCCAACGTCTCTATACCACCAGTATGCAGCTTAAGTTTTTCATATTGACTTCTCTTTCAATGGGTTTATTATAAATTAAAAAAAACATGTTTATTTCTAAGATTACCACCAACCTCTAAATTATTTGATGTACATTTTCTGTGATTTCTTATATTGAAAAAACA
Source organism: Notolabrus celidotus (assembly GCF_009762535.1). Lineage (NCBI taxonomy): Eukaryota > Metazoa > Chordata > Actinopteri > Labriformes > Labridae > Notolabrus > Notolabrus celidotus. Next base: position 29,684,669 of record NC_048277.1, on the reverse strand, counting down.
ACATGTATTTGTTTGTTTATTTGATGTACTGTTAAGAATATCAGCCTGGATGTAACGTGTTTGCATTTCCTCAAAAACAAATACAGCAACAGACAGTGGTCTAATTTAAGGTTCAATTTCACATCTGTTATATATATTACATGATTTTTATGAAGTCGAACATCTCTGAATGCAATGTTTTGGGAGATCGTAAGCCAATGCCTTTTGTATTTCAGTAATGAATATAGCATCTAATAAAATGCTTTGCTTTCATGTTATACTGTGATTGTATTTTTTCTTAAAAACATGTATAAATATAAAAACTCTGGGTTTGTAGGAAGGATAATTGTGTTTGATATTGCTTTTGATGAAAAGCAGTTGAGTTAATGTTTCTTTTTTGCAGCCCCTGTGGACAAAGGTATCTTTTGAAAATAAGAAATCTGCATGATAAAGGATGAAGAACGTTCTTTTACAGAAAAGTTCTACATAAGTAAGTTTATTAGTATTATTTGTAAGTGATCATAAATAGGCGGGATATATTAAACGTATTCTTCTTTCAACTGTAGGCTATAAGGCAAGGTGAACAATGTTAATCAATGTTTTATTTAGAAGAATTCCTGATCTGGATCAAGATAATATTAGAATTAGAGCTGTTAGCATTGCCCCCTGCTATTTTGTCCCTTTCGGCACACCGTAGTTAAGTGGCCGCAGAGTCCTCCTGCTTCCTGCTGCCACTGTGATGGAAAATAACACCACTACCTTTCTGAATGGCACATTACAATTAAAAATTACCAGATGGCTCACTTGACAACTCAAAGTAATATGCACTTTGTCAAACAATTAAAAGTTCAAAAAAGTGCTTTCATTTTTAGCTACCACCTGTGAGCTAAGCATACAGGTGCAGCCAATCAGACGGACGTCAGTGTTCTTTGAAATCCTTAAATAGGACTGATTATTTTCTGCACTACTTTTGGTTTTGATACATTGTTGTATTTTCAAACTTCTAGATAAAAACTTTAGTTTTTTTATATGCAGTTTGTTTTCCAAATTAACATTCCCAGTTGCCCCCTAACTATCTAGCTCCATAGCTTCACAGGTATATTTTTGTTGTGTCTGATGGTTTCTCTTCAGTTGACTTTGATTTAATTTCTCTGATGTGTTTGCTTTTTGAGGTGTTACTGAGCTGATTTTCCTGCCACATCATTTAAATTCAATCCAACAAAATCAGGAAAAACACATGACCAAACACTCAACAACAGCTCAAGGCCATTTTCTCATCTTTCAATAGTCTGACAGTTTCCTGTCAGTTTTCTACTCTTTTCTATTTCTGTCAGGACAGAGGAGATGGAGGAGACAGAGGAGACAGGACACAGAGTGAGGAGGAGAGGCAGACCTTTGTGACCGCTCAGTGTCTGCAGCGACTCAGACTGTCTGTGGGGAATCTGCACTGAAACCCAAACTGCTGCTTTCACCATCTATCTGTCCGTCATTCTGCCTGTCGGAGTGTTTTCCTTCTCCAGGCTCTGTCTGTCACTCTGTCTGCAGCTCAGAATAACTGCAGCCACTTCCCATCAAACATGACCATCAGCAACTGGGCCAGACAGGAATGACCAGTGCAGACTCTGCAGACTCTCTACAGCCCCAAAGTGAGAGAGCATGACGCGTACTGGAACTGGTGGGATGCATAGTGGCTGGTACAAAATAATTGATTTAAATTTTCTTTTTAATTAGAGTTTCCTTTTTTTCAGTCACAACCCTTGGCACCAGTTTATGCAGCAAATACAAGAAAACTTCAAATATTGTTTAACTCTGTGGAATCAACTTTTGTTTTTGCTAAAGAAAGAATAGTTTGAGTGAGCTTTTCAAATAGTCAGACTTAGATCACTGACCCAAAATCAGATATCATATTACCAGATACACAGTTTATCTACTGCCCTTCGAAAGCCTCCCTTCAGGCATTCAAATAATCCAGGCACAGCTTTTTATCCATTTATTTAAAGCACAGAAGTAAACTCTTGTATGTAGCTGTAAATTACTGTTAACCTATACTTAAACAGTTAAAGCTTCTGTGTGGAACTTTTGATTTGAGTCCATTTTGGCACCCTCTATGGGCAAACCTGTACATCTTATAAGATTGCTGTTTTTGTCCTGTGCTCCTGTACATGCCAGGGTGGTAATTTCTAACATACTATTTCTTCCTGTTTTTCTTTTAACATTTGAATGTGTCACTCATTGTTAATGTTTGCTGGGGAAAATACAAAGAAAGACTGTTTCCTCAGTAGTCAATCATCTGGCCTGACACCTCCCCATCAAAATTTACAATGTAAAACTTGTGAATCTGGATTGTGATGGTCTGGTTTGCTTTTGTAGGTCATAAAAAGGCATAAGTATGAATCAGTTTCACAACCAGATAAAAACTCCTCACTGGGGCTTTTATAAGCTTTTCAAAAATTATATTTTCCCCCTTTTTCACGACCGAGCAGATTATGAAACTATAAATATGCAGCAAAAGTGATCGACCCAAAGGTGTGTTTTAACATTAGATGTCCAGCAGATGGCGTCATATCTTGATATAGTAATTTCTAGAATGTGCTATTGGATCAAATGATCTAATCTGGTACTTCTTTGAAAAACAGATGAAATTATGATGGTAACACCTGACTCTTGGTTGCAAAGTAGGAGTAGGCTATGAATTAAGAGTAAATATTGGTAACATCCTCAGGAACACCCTTATTGTCTGCTCTGAACATCCACATGAAAACAATACTTAACATTTCTTTGTTTCCTGCACATTCAGCCAGATCTGATTTCTATGTTTCTCAGCACTCTCATAATGAAGTAAAACAGCTTACATCATCCACTAACTTGTAGTGAGCTGAGAGCCTTGTTTCTCACCACTAGAGGGCAGCATGACTGTGGTGTGAGTGCTCTGTGAAGTGAAGTGCTGACTCACTGTCAGAGAAACCTGCAGTAAAAAAAAAACACAGTATGAGGTACCTTCATGCTGCTACTGTTGGATGAAGCTCTCTGTTTATTTTTACTCTGTTCACAGTGTCTCTCAGAGGCACAGCTCATTAGAGCAGATAGTATTTAAAGGTACTGAAGTCATACAGACCTCATTTTTAACCATTTCACTTTTTTAATTTGAATTCGAGAGAAGAGGTATGTTTTTATATAGGAACTTTAAACAGGTCTAATATAAAGCAGCAAACTTTAATGGGTACATGGATTAAAACATGGTTATTTACCAAATCTGCACAAATGAAAGCTGGGACTGATTTGACAATATGTGCTCTCAATTCTAGTTTCCCCTGCCTTGTGTTAAATCAGTGGTGACAATACTAAAAAAAAGGTTTAGGCCAAGTTTTGAGGCCAAACAGAAATCAGTGTAGACCTCCTTATTATCCCCTCAGTGTGGTGCTGACAGTTTGTGCTGAGACGCCCTCTGCTGCTCTCTGAAATGTGCCAAGCTCAAGGTTAACCAGGAGGGAGACGGAATGAGGAACAATTCTCGAAGAACAAAGAGGCTCTTTTAAGACTCCTCTGTATTCTCTCTGTCATTATCAGTGTGGCCTGATGTGTGTGTGTGTGTGTGTCTGTGTGTGTTTGAGTTCTGGAGAAACTGTCCTTTAATCTTATACAGATTATTTTTAATAAGTCCCCCTACATTCACAGCTCAAGAGCGACTGAATTCAAACATCATCTGAATCCTAAAAGGAGATTGAGAGTGCCTGAGTGACGTTCTGAAGGTTCTAATCCAGTTTTCCTTATAAATCCTGCTGGACTGTGTGCACAATGTTTGCCATGAAATGTATTTTTCCCGTGTCACTGTTTCTTCTTATGCTCTAGCTGTTTATTGAAGCCTTTGTTGGTTTCCAGCAAATGTGCACCTATTCAAAAAGAGAAAAAAACAAATAAAAGCTTCTAGATTTGTGCCACCACAAAAAGTGAAAACTATACTTATAGCTGCAATCTACAACAACCAAAAAGAGTGAAAGCTGCTGGATCACAATCAACCACTGACATTTTATACATCTGTTATTGAAGTAAACATGTACAGTTTCATTGTAAACTACAGAGCAGTATTATGTTCTTGCAGGTGCAAAATTTGAGTTATAGCAACTTGACAGAATGCCAGGGAGTAAAAGTTTCTCTTGTCGTATTAGAAACCATGGGGGGGATAAATCTTCTTATGCAATTTCACTGAAACATACACAAAGGTGCAAGATTTTTAGTTACACATAGTAAAAACTAATGCTGTCCAGTACAACAGTACCACAGCCTTAACGCAGGGTATAATACATGACTAATATAAGATAGATAGATAGATAGATAGATAGATAGATAGATAGATAGATAGATAGATAGATAGATAGATAGATAGATAGATAGATAGATAGATCTTTATTTGTCCTTAATAAGGAGATTTGTTGCCACCGTCTATACAGGAATACATGTATGAACACAATAACCATAAACATCCACCCAGCCTCACAGCAATGGTGCCCCGCACCCCACAAATATACACACCAGACACATATGCACACACTGGGCACATATAAAACACACCGAACACATATGAACACACTGGACACATATATGCACACCGAACACATATAAACACACCGGACACATTACAGTGGCATTCTGTTTAGCAGTGCTATGGCCGATAGGACGAAGCTTCTGCCAAACCGGGCTCGCCTACAGTAAGGGGATCTGTATCTGCGACCGGAGGGGAGTAGTGTGAAGACCGAGTAGAGGGGGTGTTGGGGGTCCAGTGTTATAGTGCGTGCTCTGTGTATGATGGCTCTGTTGTTGAGGTCAGACAGGTTGGGTGTGGGGAGGCGGATGATTTTGGTGGCAGTGTTTGTGGTGTGTATGAGTTTGTTTTTGTTGGAGACAGTTAGCATGTTGTACTAGCAACATGAATATGAGAGATTATTGCCATTATTGATAAAGGTTTCAACACACTTTTCCTGCTCAGTATTTAGAGAATCACTCGGTCGGCCCTGCCTTCATGCCGAATATCTCTTATGTCCTATCTGATGTGTTCAGCTGAAAGTTTTGTGACTTACAATGACATAACTGACTGAACATCCAGGAAGGGATGCTGAATATTATAACTTATTTGTCATTAAAATAATCATACCCAAATTAAATTCAGTGTATTCAATCAGTTACAACTTAACAGTTCATTTGATAAAAATAAAGCATTCTTACACCACATATGTGCACCAAATCCCAGTGACTAGGTAACTGAAAAATGGCCTATGGCATGCTGTGAAGTGGGCTCCCCATATGCTGGTAGTTCTGAGGCATATGCAGGTAGTAACTCAAGTGTTTTATTATTATTATTCCTCTCTGGAAGGAAGTTGTTTCAGCAGCAGATGCCAGTAGTTCTGAGGCATATGAAAGTGGTTCTGCAGCAAGTCAACGGTCGCTAGTTCAGTGTATCCTTTCAGTCCTCTCAGTGATGTTCCATCAGTATGCAACTAAATGTTTTTTGTCCTAATTGACAAAGTAAATGAATTCTAGTGATGTATTTTAAGGAATATGATGTCTTGTCTTTCATGTGTTTACAAATCATGGCTGTTTGGTACCCCCATGATGAAATAAAAGTAATTAAGCCTTAGTCAGAGGTTAGCCTGTTAGCTTATCATGTATTGTCAGATTAATGGACAGCAGATAAACTGCATTCCCACATCATTACATCATTACATGGAGTTAACGTCTCTGCTAATCATAAATATACCAGTTAAAATATCGAATTCCTTGGTGATAACAACAGGTTATCTGTTTAAAGTATTCCTCAAAGGTAAGTTTCTATGATGTGGGATTGCAGTTCATCTGCTATAAACTATTGCGGTGGCTATGGGGGCTAGGCTAACAGGCGATTATTTTATATCAACCGTACTTTAGCTGCAAATGAAAGGCATAAAAGATAAACACACAGTCTTTATTTTCAGCACTATATTGCATAAGTTGTCATTGAGGACAAAAAATGTGTACAGACCAAGCGGCAACCTCCGGTCTAAAAATACAAGGCCAATGCGGAAGTGCTAAAAACTGCAGTTCATCAAGGATCCGCTTGAGGCCGGCTCCAGAAGTACCGGAAACCACATACACACCAATTCAAAAAAGACGATCTTTACAGCAGAAATAAACATGTTTACAGCCTGGTACAAAAGACGAGTGTAGTCTGGATAGCTCATTTCTCGATCGGCACACACCGTACGGGGGATGAATTTTTTTTCTAACGCGGCAATTTCAAAGATATTAAGATTACAAGTTTTCCATTACGAGAGGCACAGCTGACTTGATTGACAGGCGGGAATACTGTAGTTGTTGGCGAGGAGGCTCAAAACCAGGAATTTACTAAATTGAAGGTTGGCTCCTAATAGGGAACTTAAATATAGTTGGGGAAAATCTATTTTAGCATAATCCTGACTAAAACAACCAGATTTCATGCAAGTACAGTTGAATATCTATGCTATTCCTCAATCACATGCACATAGCACATGGCTTACTGCAGTGCTATTGAGACCACGCCCCCTACATGCACTGTGCATTCCTCCATCACATGCACAGATGATCTAGAATCCTGCAGAGGCTTGGCTTGAGAAGCTTGAGGGAAGATGCTTTTTTATTTGCATTTTGACTTTGTTAGAGGGAGAGGGGCCCTTTTTAGTTAACATTTTGAATAAGACTTTGCTGAGATTGCATTTTTGTTAATTTTTTTAATGGGTTGGGTCGGGGGGATTAATATTTAACTCAACATTCATGTTTTTGGTCTTCAATGAAAGAATTGATTGTTCAATAAAATATGTAACACTTGATAAAGTTCTACTTACAAATAAATCGGATCAGAATCAGAATCAGAATCAGCTTTATTGGCCAGGTATGCTTGAAAACACAAGGAATTTGACTTAGGTAAACTGTGCTCTCTTTGTACAAGGCATAAGAATAAGACCTACAAATGAAAATAAAATAAAAATAATAACAGTAACATCATCTATAAATACAAAAGAACAACAAATAGGCATGACTAATATGTACAGGCTAAAATAATATGATAAAGTGCAGTGGTGAATAGCAGAGGTAGTTTTTACATTAAAAAAATAGTAATTAAATAATACAAAAAGTAGAAATATGGAATTCTGCTTGGAGAATTGTTGCATTGTATATCTACATGTATATTTACAGAGAGTACATGATGTGGTGAGTGATTTAATTGTATTATTTTGGATGGATGTCTGCTTATAACAAAACAAATATTTATGCTTGGATATGATACCTTTCCATTAAACTACCCTCAATTCCCAGTTAATTTCCATAAATTCCCATGGAAAGTTTCCACTTTGGAATATCTCCAAAAGTCCCCAGCTTAACTTCCCATGGAAATGTCAGTGTAGAAGAAATTATTGCCCAGCTTTTTCTATCACAAAAATAAATAGAACAAAATAAACAAACAGAACATTATCACTTCACATCACAAAATGCTCTATCACATTATTTAATCATTGATCGTCACAGGTTGATATTGCACTCTTTTAGAAATCTCCACCGGAAGTAATTCATTTTTGGTCCTCTGTGCAGTTTGATAATTTATTACCAGTCTTCACCTCCCTATACCTCCCCTCCCTACCTCTCACCCCCTCTTTTCTCACCCTCAGTCCTCCGACACCATCTCCATCTCCATCCCCACCCCACCCCTACCCACCAGGCTCTCCCCCTCGCGCATACCGGTAGTTGTCATGGCGATGGAGTCAGCTCCGGCGTCCGCACCGGGGGTTGTTGCCATGGAGATCCCGGTGCGAGGTGCGCTCCCGGTAGTGGAGGAGGACGAGGGCTTCGGAACACTTAAACCGGGGTCCGAGGAGCGACTACGGCACCGCCGGGGAGGAGGCAGACGGAGGTTTGGGTCGCCGTTCAACCGGAGCAGCCACTACATGCTGGTAGTGATCGGGGAGATCGGCACGGAGCTCCAGCTGGACGCAGCCAGAGCGCAGATAGAGCGGGGTGAGTGATGGAGGGAGCGCCGGTACCCAGTCTGTGGATGTAATCTGTTTGATAACTATGTGTCAATGTGCAACTCTGAGAGGGAAAGTGGAGGAAAAACATCAAACCTGGGGAGAAATGTTTCGACGCAGTGCTTAGAGTTGTTTCTGTAGGTAGTGGCTGCTGCTGCAGCATTGCACCATGGGACACCACGCATTTCCCTTTCCCTCTGTGAACTCTATGACTGTAAAATTGCAGTGTCAAGTTGTAGCTGCAGCACCGGTCTGTCACTTTAATAGAGCAGTGTTTCCCTGCTTTATTATATTATGTTATATTAGGCTACATTATTATTGTTTACTACAACTTATGGTCATAATATATACCCATATGTATTTATTATAGTGCTTAATCTGTCATTACCAACCATAATCACACCATGTTAACCTGTTACTACTGAAACATTTTTAATACTGCCTGTAATCACTACTATTTAATCCATTTGTAACATTGTAGATATCTAAATTGTATCTGTATTTATCTATTTTTATTTTTACTTATTTTATTTTACTAATTGGAACTTTTTCTTGATTGTACTTATGTCTGGGTTGCTGCAATAACTGAATTCCCCCCCAGGGGATCAGTAAAGTAATATCTTATCTTACCTTATCCTATCTTTTGGCATGCAGCCTCCCTCTCACTTTACCAAATACTGTACTCCATCACAGGACTTCTGATTAAATTCTGAGTTAATAATTTAGCAGACTTTCAGACCTGAGTGATCAGTGTGGCTGCATATGTTAAGCAAAAGATGAATTTAAAGCATGCATAATGAATATGTGGGTGTCTGTATTGCAGCAGGATGAGCAGGCTTGTGTGTCGGTGTCTCTGCTTGTCATGGATGAGTTGTCATGTACCCTCAAACCAGTAAACAAACCTAATCTGTAGGCTGTGCTCAGCATCTTCTCTGGTATTAAAAATGAAAAACACATACAGTAGCTTTCTGTTCCCGACTGGACTCTTACTTTGACGCTCTCAGGCATCATTACTCAGCTGAATACCTCTGCAGTCATTCTGTCAGTGTGGGCTGTCTGAAGTTTAGGGATGTAAAGGGATTTGTGGAGCAGTAGTGAAAGATGTGTGGACTGAGGAGTGTGCTGGTCAGCAATTTTTGTGCTGTGCCGTTGCCACTCTAAGCTCTTCTCATGCCAGATGATCAATCGCACATTCAGATGCCAGTCCGGCACCATAGCAACCCCATCCTTCCCTCCTGACCTCCTCTTACCGCCGTAAGGGACTTGACAGCTCAGTATCACACCCCCTCATCCCTTTGCAGCATAGATTCTTCTGTGTTTCTAAGTGTGACTCAGTGTGACTCACAGTAAACGACCTGCTATTGACTCTCATTACATGAGAGCATCAGGGTCCCATTGTAGGCCAGCAACAAGTCATCCTCCCTGCAGTGTTACTGTCAAACAAGCCAGGATGATTTGATACTATTCCAAAAATATTTGGAAAAAAATGAGCCAAAAATGTCATCTTCAAATAACTTTTATTCATTTTAGATAAAAATGTGCCTTTCATTTGTTCTAACAATTAAATCTCCTGTGTTGAACTTTCAGTTTGTGATGATTCTGGCGCCCCCTGCAAACAAAATTATACCTCTCATCTCTTTACTGACTTTGTCCTGTGTTTGTGGGAGTTGTGTCCGTCATGATAAGTCCCCTTTCTTATCGCTAATCTAGAAACTTTGTGTGAAAGGGACGTTTCCAGAGCATGCAGTAAACCTCTCAGTCGGACACCTACCCTGCAGCAGTGATATCAGGCATTAAGATCAACCCCGTAGAAATATTTTTGTACATGATAACTTTTGGAGGTCGTAAGTAGGCATCAATTTCATTTCTGTCTGATTGTAAGCGGTTAAAAACGCCTCACAGAAGTTTTAAGTGATAGTTTGATGTATTAAATCTCAAGGAACACTGAAAAAAGTCTCTAAGAAATCTCTTAAGGCAAAACTCGATCTGAAAATTGCCCAATATTATGATTAACAATCCAAAGTAGATTTAAAATGCAGGTTTTAGTCCAGAAGCCATGGTTGACACAGCACTTTTCAACTCTGACCTGTTTGGACAATCTATGAGTCATCACATTTTCAAAGCACAGTATAAATACACTCCTGGACTGTCTTGATTAAAGCACCTGTAAGGAGTTTTTAGCTAGTTATGAAATAGACTGAAATTAATACTGATACTGGTTAATACTGTGTGATCAAGAGAACATCAGCAAAAAGACTGATTATTTCTATTTTGTTATTTTTTATGCATGTTGCTGTTTAGGCGGGGACGGTGTCATGGGAGGCAATTAGTATCAGTTTAAACAGTATTTTTATCATTATTTCTATTGCAGTGATTCACAGTGAGTGACACATTGGGCTGCTGTAGGCTAAGATCAACTAAGAGAGATGTACTGCTTTGTCTACAGGGGGCACCAAAATCAAAACAAACAAGTTCCTGACAGGAGCTTTAAATAACATCTCGGGAATTTCCACCATTTTGGGTTTGAATATTGTAAGATTATGGTTTCCAACACTGTGAGTTGCTAATCGTTGAAGAGCATTTATTTGGATATACAACATAGATTTGATAGGTCCTTTATGCTTTTCCAAAGACCTGTGATACAGAAACTTTCAGATCACTTTTTAAGCCAGGAGCAATCCTAAACCCAAGGCAACAAGAAGCCCATTCAGGGTGAAATCTTTCCCAGGTTTAGTTTTTTGTGTTTGACACTACTTTGGTTCTTTATTTACTTTATTTTTCTCTGGAGATAATCCTAAGCAGTCATCCTCCTGTAGCTTAACTTTTATTACATTTTACTGCAAACTTGCAGAATTAAACATCAATTAACTAACACAACAGATTTTGTTGTGTTAGTTAATTGATGTTTAATTCTTTTGTTTTGATTTCCACATAATTCCACAAGCCTTGTGTTTATTTTGTAGCCCTCTGTTTTCTCATATCCCTGCATGAAATCAGTACACTTTATTGTTCCTGGAAAAGAAAATTACTCTTCAAACATCACAAGCACTTCTCTGAGCTTGTGATCCAGTGTTTCTGTCAGACCTGTAACACCTTTTAGGTTTAACAGATCAGGAACTTGGAGGCAGTGAAAGAGAAAATTAGTGTGACTGTGGGTCTGACACTGAGCTTAGAGAGAGCTCTCTCACCTTCACTTCATGTACCAGCCCTGAATTCAGAGTCTTTGCTGGATAACACTTTGATCAGGGCTGTAACTCTTTCCCCTCCATACAGGTTTCTTTAGGTGTTCTGCAGCATTCTGCAGCCGTAAAATCTTTTGCTGCATCCCAAAGTGAGAAGTAGGAAATATTTTACACGCAATCCCTCAATGTCCTTAGGTATGACTATTATATTTAAATTAAACCATTTTTAACATTTCACATCTCTCTACCCATTGCAGTATTAAGAAGTGGCCTCTTGTAGGTTTGAAAAATGGCTGTAAAAATGTTGTGATTTTGTCCTTCAGGGAGAACAATATGTCTGGTGGTCATCTTGAATTATTGCAGTGTCCACCGAGTTCAAGTTTTAAAGGTGGGCTGACAGCATCACACCGTCTCAGACACTCTTCAAACTGATCCTGCATCAAAACCAGCTTAGTCTGTCTTCTTCTGAGACAGACTCACGTTTTTCAGATCTGAAAAATGTTGACTGTCATAGAATACAAATCAAAACTTTTTACAGACACCCTTTTTAGATTTTAGCGTGTACGTTTTTGATACTGATGTTTGCTGAGTGAAGTCACTTAACATTTCAGGCTGGCTTTCCAAGTTAGAAAGGAGCCTTAAAACATATGCCACTGAATCTGTGAGTTGCCAAAAGCAAGCTTAAAAGCTCAATATTGCAGTCCATTGTAATATTGTTGAATATAAAATGATAGCTCACTTATAAAGCATAGAAGTCCCTTTGTGCTGCTTTGTCAAGTCAGATACTGTACACAAGAAGTGAATGGAGCCAGCCACAATGACATCAAACATGGTGGGTTGGGCACCAAGAGTTCCCTGACTGTGTGGCCAAAAGACTCAGAGCTCCCTCTACTGACTAGCTGCAGTTTGGTCTTAAACCCTGCCTCCCTCATGTTAACAGATGGACCATGGGTCAAACTATAAAATTAAGAAACATGTCAAATACATGCTCTGTCCTGTATCAAATGATCAGAGTAAAAGGGGATTGGCTAGAAAAAACATAACAAACACCAACACAAGAGTCATTGAACTTTCCATAACTGTGAGTATTCAACAGATCTGTTGCAGACTCTTGGACTGACCTCAGGGACCTTTAGCTTTTATCAGTTCTGTTAATAAATGCACACTTGGTTGGGAGAAAGGGTGTGATGTCAGTCTGATCATGCCTTGGTTGCATCAGAACAATATGTCAGCACTCATCGAGGATTGAGGCGGTCTTTTTGCTTCACATCTCACAATGAAAGCACATTTTCCATTCTATATACAGTGAGTGCTTTGAAGCCTTTTCTTTTTGGCTGTTTCCATTTTTTTTCTGGAGCCAGCAGTGATCATATTTGCATGACTGGATACTCAGAAGAGTGTTCAGATAGTAGAATTGTTCGAGGTGGCACCTAGCTGACAGAGATGTGCAGAAACCTGTAGGTGAGAGCTGCCACACCCTTTCTGATGTAATCCTTGATGGAGTGAGAGAAAAAAATGATTCCCTGTACAGCTGTCATGAATTGCAAAATTAGATATAGAAAACAAAATTGTTTTTTGATCCAGACTGAAACCAGGCTGTGATGAATTGTGCTTTAATAAGGTTGGGCATTTTAACATGGGGCCCAATGGGGACAGACTCATTTTTAGAGTCAGCCTCTAGTGGCCACTTGTGGAACTCCAGTGTGTGCACTTGTATGTTGACCTCATGGGTCTGGTCGAAATATAGTAAAGTAACAAAATTACGCCCCATGTCTTGGCCTACCTACTTTCCTTTGACCTCAATCAAAAATGTCACAGAGTCAAGGAAAGGTGTGAAGAAGGAGTTAGGAAAGGACGTTTCTAGAATCCCACTCCCCTAACAGAATTACAATCAGCCAAACATGGACTACAAAAAGCATGGTGCTTTGTGTGTTGTTTCAATCAGCCACACGCTCAGCTCAGGCTCCTTTCACTTATATTTATCCACACGAGTCATAAGTTTGATTAAATTAAACAATAGTTTAATTCAGTGAAGATGGCTTCAAAAAAATGTCATGTTGATTGCTTGTTTTCATGCATGGTGGAGAGGTGCGTATCTTTAAATGTCGATGGGGAAAATAATTGTTTACTTTATTATGTCTCCTCTCGTAAAGGATGCTTCAGTGTATCCTATTATAAAGGAGATAATAAAGGAAGCAATGAAGGTTGTTTCCTTGTAATTTGGCAAACTCTAACAGCTCCTATCACGGCCCACACTCAAACACTTTGGGGTTGTTACACTCCATCAGGACCCTGCCTATCCAAAAAGGACTGTTCATAATTCAGCTGTTGATGTCGCTTCTTCGTCTTAGTAAGATTTTAATTGTGTTCACCACTTTGCTTTATTCTGTTGTGCCTTGTTTACTAGCTGATTGCTGTCCCCTGAAGCTGGAGGGGAGAAAACATCACTACTGTTATGATTTGGCAAGAACTGCAGTCATAGTGGGCGTACTCTCCCTAATGGTTACAGAGCGCAGCAAACCTACAAAATACTAGAGAATAAACTTGTATAGCCCACACAGAGCAGAGATTTATGCTTTATCAGGTTTACATTGTTGCTTTTACAAGAGAACATCTTGTAAATTTCCCCTCTCCACAACAAATAACAGCAGACAGCATCTTACCTGAGCTTTTAATGGAAGCATCAATCGCTGCCTCACAAACAGTGTTTAAGAAGTTCATACCCTGGGCCATCATCATGTGTGCGTATTGATGTGTAAGTCTGATTTACTCTGAGACTGTGCAGAGTAAACTAAAGGTAAAAGGTCAAAAGAGGTTTCTAATCCGTATTAACTCAATCTTATCAGGTCTGTTATTGTAGGAGGATGAGCTTAAGTGGCTTATTTTACCCGGTACAGTGCTACATCTAGTTCTGTTACTCAGTGTAGATTCACATGTCTGTTCATTCATTATCATGTCACCATTGCCAAGCAATGCAGATTAAACCATCACAGGGAAGTAAATGCATCTCTACTTTACAAAATGTAAGAGCTTTTAAATCTGTAGTAATATTTAGCACTGATTTTTCTGCCTCAGCCAGCAGTGATTGGTTTGCAAGGGATAACCCCCACAGATTAGTAGGCTAAAGCAATAAGGGAGGTTGATTATAGACCATAAAAGAAAGTGATCAAAAGAGAGGGCAGAGAAGAGTACAGATAACAGCTTGTGCAGTTGTTACACAATGGAAGGCACTGATTTTTCAGATGGGGCATTGAGAGTGTTGGTATTACAGTCGCTTCCAGAGAGGGGAGAGAAGATGTTCACCCTCATTGAAAACCATTTTATTAAGCTGATGTTTGAAAAAAGACAGAAAATGTCCATCTCAAAGTTTGTGAGTCAAAAGTCAAAAACACCAAGACATGAACTTAGTCTGGTGCAAACTATAGAATAGCAGCATACAGTGTCTTCATATCTGCAAATGCACTTTTCTCAAAGGTACAGTGTGTGGTATTGGCAGCATTTAGCAGAACAGATTTGGTAGAAATGAAATATAGTATTCATAAGTATGTTTAACTTAGTGCATGATACCCTGGGCCTGAATATTAAAGTAGTTTAGTTGTAACTTAGAATGATCCCTTTATACCCACATAGGAGTGAGTCTCTTTCCACAGAGGCCCCCCATCTTGCACCGTCATCTTTCTACAGAAGCACAGAACCAACAAACCAGTGGCCCTGCAAAATGGAGTGTTTGGAAGATGATGAAGAAGAAGAGGTTGTTTAAAACTTTACATCAATCAATCCATTTATTTTTATATAACACCAAATTGCAACAAATATTATCTCAAGTTAGATCTGGTTCTGGTTCGGTTCTGGTTCGGTTCTGATTCGGTTCTGGTTCGGTTCTGGTTCGGTTTGCTTGAGTTTGGTTCTGGTTCTGGCTCTGTTTGGTTCTGGTTCTGGTTCGGTTCTGGTTCGGTTCCGGTTCAGTTCTGGTTTGGTTCGGTTCTGGTTTGGTTCGGTTCTGGTTTGGTTCGGTTCTGGTTTGGTTCGGTTCTGGTTTGGCTCAGGTTCGGTTCTGGTTCGGTTCGGTTCTGGTTCGGTTCGTTTCCGGTTCGGTTCTGGTTTGGTTCGATTCTGGTTTGGCTCAAGTTCGGTTCTGGTTCGGTTCGGGTTCGGTTTGCTGGAGTTGGTTCTGGTTCTGGTTCTGTTTGCTTGAGTTGGTTCTGGTTCTGGTTCTGTTTGGTTCTGGTTCTGGTTCAGTTCTGGTTCTGGTTTGGTTTGGTTTGGTTCGGTTCTGGTTCGGTTCTGGTTCGGTTCTGGTTCGGTTCGGTTCGATTCTGGTTTGGTTCTGGTTTGGTTCTGGTTTGGTTTGGTTCTGGTTTGGTTTGGTTCTGGTTCTGTTTGCTTGTGTTTGGTTCTGGTTCTCTTTGCATGAGTTTGGTTCTGGTTCTGTTTGCTTAAATTTAGTTCTGGTTCTGGTTCTGGTTCTAACCCTAACCCTAACCCTAACCCTAACCTTAACCCTAATCCAAACCCTAACCCAAACCCTAACCCTAACCCTAATCACAACCCTAACCCTAAACCTAACCCTAACCCTAACCCTAACCCTAATCCTAACCCTAACCCTAACCCTAATCCTAACCCTAACCCTAACCCTAATCCTAATCCTAACCCTAATCCTAACCCTAACCCTAACCTTTACCCTAACCCTAATCCTAACCCTAATCCTGATCCTAACCCTAACCCTAACCCTAATCCTAAACCTAACCCTAATCCTAACCCTAACCCTAATCCTAACCCTAACCCTAACCCTAACCTTAACCCTAACCCTAACCCTAACCCTAACCCTAATCCTAACCCTAACCCTAACCCTAATCCTAACCCTAACCCTAACCCTTACCTTAATCTTAACCCTAACCCTAACCCTAACCCTAACCCTAAGCCTAACCCTAACCCTAAACTTAACCCTAACCCTAACCCTAACCCTAATCCTAATCCTAACCCTAACCCTAACCCTAACCCTAACCCTAATCCGAACCCTAACCCTAGCCCTAACCCTAACCCTAACCCTAACCCTAACCCTAACCCTAATTCTAACCCTAATCCTAACCCCAACCCTAACCCTAACCCTAAGCTTAAACCTAACCCTAACCCTTAACTTAACCCTAACCCTAACCCTAACCCTAACCCTAGCCCTAACCCTAATCCTAACCCTAATCCTAACCCTAACCCTAACCCTAACCCTAATCCTAACCTTAACCCTAACCCTAACCTTAACCTTAACCTTAACCCTAACCCTAACCTTAACCCTAACCCTAACCCTAACCTTAACCCTAAACCTAATCCTAACCCTAACCCTAACCCTAACCCTAACCTCAACCCTAACCTTAACCCTAACCCTAATCCTAACCCTAACCCTAACCCTAACCTTAACCCTAATCCTAACCCTAACCCTAACCCAAATCCGAACCCTAACCCTAACCCTAATCCTAACCTTAACCCTAATCCTAATCCTAACCCTAACCCTAACCCTAACCCTAATCCTAACCTTAACCCTAACCCTAACCCTAACCCTAATCCAAACCCTAACCCTAATCACAACACTAACCCTAAACCTAACCCTAATCATAATCATAACCCTAATCTTAATGCTAACCCTAACCCTAACCCTAACCCTAATCATAACCCTAATCCTAACCCTAATACTAACCCTAACCCTAACCCTAATCCTAACCCTAACCCTAATCACAACCCTAACCCTAATCATAACCTTAACCCTAACCCTAGGTTCAGGGTAAGGATGGTTCTGTAACAGAATTAATGCACAAAATTGAGCAATTATAAGGCTTCTCATAAAAACACTGTATGTAAAAGGGTTTTCAACACAAACCATTAGTTTTTGCAAAGTTAAGGTAAAACATACGGCTACAAAAGATCCTAAATTAAGAGCCGTTCGGGAGTCTAAAGAGCCGGCTCTTCTTTGGGAGCCGAGTTAAAAGAGAAAAGAGCCGAACATCCCATCACTAAAGCACATGCTTACTACCATTTGCACTCTTAGTTGCCCTTGGAACTATTTGTATTGTAAAACGTATCAATGTAAATACTTCAGACCTGTACCATAGTGATAAACAGATAACACTTCAATTTGAATTATACCACTTGTATACTTTAAAAAAGAGGACTCAACATGACAGCATTTATACTTTTCAAGTAATTGATCTTAAACACGTTCAGAAAATTAACAGCAGCAAGACTCACATATCCCTTCGAACCACTAAATGGTATCATAACAATGGTGTATGCTGTTTTGTAGTGACACAGCACAATTTTATAATTTACTAGAAATGTATTCAAATTATTTCATGGACCACCACGCTATGGTTCGCGGACCCCCAGGGGTCCCAGGACCCCACTTTGAGAACAACTGCTGTACTGCACTGAACCAGACCGTTTGGTGGAAACGCAGCTTAAGATTTCAAAAGGGGGCCCATGGCACCCCTGGCTGCCCCTCTGGACACGCTCCCTATTCCCATAAAGCTTGAAATTTGAGTCATAAGAAAATTGAAACCAAGTTTTATCTGGGACTTTTTCAACCCTGGATTTGATGACTTGTTGAATTATGTCATCCTCCAAGATAAGCAGATCCAGACACACAAAGATGGAGCCTCCTTTATTCCCATCACTCTCTCTGTCTTCTATAGATGTGAACATATTTTTAACCGTGATGACTGGGATGAGAAGGCATCAATATCAGAGCAGGAGGATGTCATCTAATTCGTCTGGTAGTGCTAAGGAAAACATTCGCCAATGAATGCTAATGAACAGGGTGATAACAGTGACACAGCGATTCTTGGAACAGACTGCAGTCTGCAGCCAGGGAACATTTCCTCCTCAGCTGAGGGCAGAACAAGGTCTTCAAAGTCTTTTTTTGTGAAAGAGGAGATTGTGGCAGAGGGCTAAGGATTTGAAAAATTATAATAATCTAATTTTTTTGCCCTAGCTGAACAAATCCACAAGTGTATAAGATGAGAGAGGTGTGTGCACTGGTTTGTACCCTGCTGGATGAGATCTGACAAGTTCTCTCTGAAGTTTGACTCACTGCGGCTCAGCAGGATCTGATAAAGCTGCTGTGTGTGTGAGAGTGTGTGAGGGAGACGGAGACAGAGAGTGTGTGTGAGATGCTGATCAGTTCATTACTGAGTCACTTCTACTGATCCAGTGAACTTTAATTAGTTCTCATGTCAAAGGCTGATGTTTGTGTGGGGGACATTTATAATGATGATGCTTAATAACTCTGTATGATGTGATAATATTGTGGTAACTTATACTGACTGATAGTTGCACTATGTTACCAGTCAAGCTGTCGCCTCCCTCTGTTGTAGGAGCTACAACTTTCAGGAGTGCTTAGTGGTCAGTTGCTCATAGTCATCTAAGTGAACGGATGGAAACAGTCCACAGAAGTTTATTGATGATTTCTCAACAAAGACACTTTACTGATTGAGGATATAGCCTCCATGTCTGACAGTACAACCAGTGCCAAAGAGTCTTGAACCTCTGTACTCTCTAATGGCCAGCAGGGGGCGACCTCAACTCTACTAATCAATATTTCAACATTAACAGCGGCTATATGAAATATGACAGATACTGTTTGTTGTTTCCAGTCAGTAGAGAATTGTTTCCTGATACTGTAGATCATCTCGGCTCCACAGAGCACTTTAATGTCTTTCAGCTTGTTGTTTTGGTCATTCGGTCATTTTTAACTCATGTTTTGAGTCATAAAGCTCTGACACCAAAGTTACCTGTGCAGCACTTAATGCCACAGACTAGAGCTGGATATTCCCCACAGCCACATGATACAATACATGTCATGATACAAAGGCCATGATACGTTTCTCGACACACATTGATTTTAGATAATGACTATGCAGAATTTACTACAACAGCTGTTCTTTATTGTTGTGTATAACAGTAAAGGCTTTTTTTTTAAGTTATGTTTTGGGGCATTTCTTGCCTTAATCAGATATGAAAGAGACAGGAAATGTGGGGGAGTAGAGAGTGGGGGACGACATTCAGCAAATGATAGAGGCCAAGAGTCGAACACTGCGACAAGGACTGTAGCCTGTGGGGCTTGCACCTAGACGGCTAGGCCAACAACGCCTCTAAAGACATGGTTTTAAGGATCCTACAACTTAAAGCGCTTGGCCTAAAGTACATTAAAGTATTCTACCAGTTCCCATAGCTGTTATTAAATGAAAATAAGTAGTCTTTAATTTTCACATATAAAACTGTCTTTTCTGTTGCCTCTGTTTTAGCTGTTTTTTTAAAGCAACAATAACTTTCTGGTTTCATTGGATTTTAAGTCTACTTTTATTTGCTGCAAGAATGTCCAATGATTTATACTTTACAGATTCATACAATAAGCCATCCCAGTTTCTGTAATGAACCATCAAGTAGGGATTTCAAAAAGGCTTTAAGTGTGCAAGTCTTTACAGATAAAGGTTAGAAGTACTATTGTGATAATCTTAGCCTCTTTAGAAGTTGAGGGAAATTTTGAACTGCAGGCTTTATACAGTGTATGTTGGGACATCACACACTGGCCCTGTTCAGCAGGCCCATCTCTTGTTGCTAGCTGCTGATCAGAATGGTGTCTCATCATGTGTAGACAGAGGTCCATTATGTTGCTGCAGTTTTTACATTGTTTTTGCTAGGTGTTGGCTAATATCATTTGTTTAGGCCTGTGATGGCTGGAGCCACACAGTGAGTTACCTGGCTGTGGGAGCATGGCACTTCCTGGAATGAACAAAAGGCGTGGCAAAGGGTGAAAGGGACTCTTATGCTGAAGCCAGCTGAGTGAAGCAGACCATGGTCTCTGATGTCATGGGGGGGGGGGGGGGGGGAGTTGGACTTAGTTAGTATTACTTTGAATTCAGTTTGATTAAGCGTCCATTTTGTTTACCCCTTGAGTTAAACTTGGTTTGGCCCAACCACTACATAAGTTCTTTGATGTTTCATTGTGTCAGGTCTGTTTGTGTAGTTCACACCTCACCTTTTGTTGTGTTAAATTGAGTTATGTTAAGTTGACCTCTTTTAAAGGCCTGGTTCTTCTTATAACTTTGGTTTGTGAATTTGGTTTGCCTAATTTTGGGTAAAATAAAAACCCACTTCTCTTTAAAACTTACACCTGTGTCTTGTGCTTTACTGCTTGGTCCCTAACAAGGGCCAATACTGAGACTTATTTGAATCGATATGTAAAAATGTCAGAGTTTAGAATTTGGACCTTTCAGTCCCTAAACTAGGCCACTTCACTATTAGTTACCATAGATGAACATGTACAAAAGCAACAAAGGTGAGTTTTTATCTCTGAAAACCTGACACCTTTCACAGCTCCTGTTTGGATTAACCAGTTGTACGAGTGCTCAGATTTTTCACATTAGTAAAAGTAGCAGTAGTTAGCGGGACATAAGATGAGACAGAGTAGTGACTGGGGGAACCAAAGTTGTGCACTTTTCTATCAATTCATTTTATGGGCGATCGCTAGAATAACATGACGATACAGATAATCAGCTTAATGCCGAATAGTTGGCTAGTTATTTTGCATTGTACCATACACAGGTGATGTGTCCTTCTGAACTGCCATTTGCTAGCAATTCAGTAACATGTGCATCAATACACTACAATGTATTGGTAGGTGCTACAAGTTATTGTTGTATCAAGCACAGCCCCAATACAGATAAAGTAAACAACTAGCAGGTGAACAAAGTGGAACATTAAGCAGCTAATAAAACATGATTTATTTATTCGAGATGGTGGAGACCAAAAACAAAGCTAAAGAAAGTGAATATTTGAATTCATCAGGTATTGTTTTTCATTTGTAGAAATGCAATGTTTGATTTATTTTTTTTCAGTCCCCAAGTGGCTTAACATGTTGCTTTGAATGAGACTGATTTAATGTGTTTATTTACAAATAAAGGAAGGCAAATCACACAGTATCTGTACTTTGACCAATCCTAATCTGAATCCCACTATAACTCAGTAAGATCAAACTGGGCCTTTGGGCCCAGTATTGAAGGGTTTTCATTGCACAAAGCACCAACTCTTGTAGTGAACAGTGATGCATTGTTACACCTGGTACTTGAGAGGCTGTGTAAGGATGAGCTTTAAGGTTGGTAATACTGATGAAAGAAATTCATGCTGTGCTGTCGGTCTCAGGACTTCTTTACATGCAGGAACACTTTCTGCTCACTGACCTTCCCTGCAGCTTAAACAGAGTTAGAAACTGAGATGAGGGGAGAAGGTGAGGGAGACAAGATGCTGCAGCAACATCTGGTAAAAGGTTTCCTGAAGTTCACAAAACAGAAAGAAGAACTTCATTAACTCCCTGAAAATCTGTGTACGTGCATCCTGTCATCTGATTCCTCAGTATCACTAATGTCAGTCACAGTCCTGCTTCATAATGTTGACCTCAAACAATCTTTCTCCTATTCCTGGCAGGAATCCGATCCTGGGACGTGGACCTGAAGAGCTGTGACCTTCATCAGCAGCTGCAGCTGTTTGTCACTCGTCACTCCGCCCACTTCTCCTCGGAGGTCAGAGGTCAGTGTGATCTACAGCTCTATGAGCCTATGGGGTAGTGACCAGTGCAACTATGGGACGAGAGAAACAGTCAATACACTTCAGAGTTTAAGTTTTCCAACATCCACAGCTGAATTCAGCAGAAATATTTAGAAATAAAAACATGTGCCGCCACAACAGAGTGTATAAAAGATGGATGGCGTGACACCTCCCTGAAAGTACAGCCAAATTGATTAGATTGAGTTATTTAGAGGTCACAAAGCCTGCTTCCTCCATGTTAACAGATGGGACATGGATCAAACTATAAAATGTGCGTTGTGTTCCCCGGCTTAGCAGAGTAGAGGAGAAACGGTGAGAAGAAACCTAATGAGTATGAACAAAAGAGTCACTGAACTTTCTATAACCACGAGTATGTGCTTTGAACTAAGTCTTTGCAATTTTAGAGGTAAGGTAAATGTGTGTTTTGGCTAGTAGATGCGACGTACGTGGGCTCTATCAATGCAATCCTTACTGATGGCTCAAAAAACATCAGTCACTGTTGATTGCAGAGGTACTTTGGCTTCAATTTTCTGCAACAGGAGGAGCTGGAGACATGTCATCCATGCTTATATCCAGCCTTTATATACATCTTTACTGTAAACAGTAATCACCTGTTGTCTCACATCAGATGTGGTACATGCATGATTATGCTTCCTTGCTTTAAGAAAGAATCAAATGATCAGAGTCACTGAAGGTACATTCTGTCCTCTTAGTGTTCTGTGGTGGATTATCTCAGTCCAGCTTTCTGGATTTTGAAATTCAGATCAGTCTGAAAATGAGCTGCTGCCTTTTTGAGCTACGATTCATGCATGAATGTCTGATGCAGAGAGATGAAGTCCTTAAAACTTTGAACTGATTGCAAACAGAACTTTCAGCCTGAAAATGTGCTACCTAAGCTGGTTCATACATTACTTGATTATATCTATTCAGTACAATCACCGCAAATTCAAGGCTTTGCAAGTCAGAATCATACTAGTATAGAAAGTATGTGTCTAGATCTTTGTTAGCCTTAGGTTCACTGGTTCATTAGGTTGTTGAAGTACTCTATAAGACTTGAATATAGACCGAACAACCAGGAGGATGAAGCTGTTTTCATGTCTTCAAACATCCCAACAATACATTTTGTATTCAGCGATGAGTGACAGAAGTGACTTCAGTGGAAATTTAATCCACCTGCACTGCATCAGAGATAACTCTGTGTATAATCACCATGGTGACTGTTCAGAGAAGTGTGGCCCTGCAGCTTAAGGCCACTGTGTGTGTGTGTGTGTGTGTGTGTGTGTGTGTGTGTGTGTGTGTGTGTGTGTGTGTGTGTGTGTGTGTGTGTGTGTGTGTGTGTGTGTGTGGTTAGTGCGTATGTGTGTGTCTCAAGTGTCTATGTGATGAGATGATTTTCAGCTCAGAGCCCAGTTTGAAAGTACAACAGATGCTGAATAGAGGATTATTTCAATCATATGCCAGGTAAGGGCCAGATGGGAACAAACACACACACACACACACACACACACACACACACACACACACACACACACACACACACACACACACACACACACACACACACACACACACACACACACACACACACGCGCACGAAAAGAATGAATGGCACATCCACAGGGAAGATTATTACCACACTGGTGGCAGATGTTAAGTAGCAGCCGTCAGCAGAAAGCGACACCAGATTTAATTCCACTGTTGTAAAATAGAAAAACCTTCAGGAAAAGCAGACAGGGTCCTGTGAAACTAGAAACAATATTTGTATCATTTGTCCATCTGTCTCCCAGTCTGTCCTTTTACAAAGAAACACTCCTCCACTCATGTGAGCTGGAGTGAGTCACCTTCGTTTGTGCTTGCGACTGTTGTTTATTGATAAAAGTGCAGAGAGAACGCCTCCATCTGTAACACAGGATAAAAACAACAACATCTGAAGCTGTAACACATGATGACATAAACACACCAATCATATCTATCTTCTCCTTACTTCAGGGGACAATAACATGATCATTATTTAGACGTGTCATGGATTTAATGGACTGTGTTGAAGCTGTATTGATTTCTGAATGGCGTATTGGATATCTGACCCTCTGTCCTGTATGTCAGATAGCACAGTGGCATATTGAGAGGGTGAGACAGTTTCAGTGTCCAGTGACCTTCAGTAGCCTCCCTGTAGACATGATGCTGAAGCCCTGCAGGATTGTGTTTGTAGAAACATCTCAGGAAACATTACATGTAAGCAGAATTTTAATGCCAGTTATGGTTCACAGTTTTTCAGTTGTAAGGAGTCTTTTTACTGGGTATTTTCTGCGGTGATGGTTCTGTTCAGGCAGAGTCAGCACTACAGTTTCTGTTCAGTCTGGTGTTATAACTTTTGATTTTTAGTCATAAAGATGTGTTTTCAACATGAAGCAAACATAATTCAAACACATAACAGTTAAAAAAAAATAAATTCTGCCTTACTTTTAAAATATATTAACAAGAAAAAACAAAGACAAACAAGGGCTCAAACATAATGAAATAAATAATTAATAAATATAACATTAATTGAATGGATAAAATAAACAGATAAATAAATAAACAAACAAACAAACACCTACAGAAATTTGAAATAGAAAACATTTAATTGAAAAAGGATTTAAAATGACAAAACAAACGAGAGAAAAACACACACCTAACACTTTTATGTCGTCTTCAGGATGGTCTGGTCATCTTTAATTTTCTAAAATCATCACCATAACATTCTGGTCCAGACTAAGTAAGGCTTTAATAACATTTCTGTGTGCATTGTGCTCGGTGAGGGTGCTTTTATATAATAATAATAAAAATGCATTTGATTTGTTACGCACTTTACATTCGGAAACAAATCTCAAAGTGCTACATGTCACTGAAACAAGCAAAAGTAAAAACAGGGCTAAAAACAGACAATAAATTGCAGACACTTATCAAAAACAGTGTAGAAAAATAAAACAGATAAAAGCAGCAGAGGAGGGCAGAAAAATGCTCAAAAATGTCTTTGTTGCACTTCAAACCTCAGTGTTCAGGGCTCTGAAATATCACTTAAACTTCATCCTCATGTTTTTCCTCCAATGGTTACAGTAGGAAGGAACAAATCTGAATTTGTCCTTCTTTGCAGTGACATAAATATTCATCATGCATACATGCAGTTCACAGTGTGCTTTCCTGAACTGAAAAAGGAGATTATGAAAAATGCCTCCTCTCCTGTTTGGACTGTGAGGAATCAAAGGCTGAAGGACCAAAGATGGAGGCTTGGAGCATTGATTACACCGCCCCTCCCTCATCCACCTTTTTTCAGCACAGTGCACCAGGCAGATCAATAACACTTCAATAGGGAGCAACCCGATGGCTGCAGTGCAGAAATAGATAAGGGGATCACATTTCTTTAGGTGGGCCGAAAAACTTCCATTGTGGGAAAAGTGCAACAACGCTCCTCTCTCGCTGCACTCAGCTGATTGCAGAGAGAGGTGATAAGGTGAGGGAGGGCTGATGGGTTCACTGATAAAGGGAATAAAGGCTATGGATCCTGATCTACTCTCAACCTGCTGAGGTGCTCTTGAGACACCAGATGAAGCTTTTATGTGAGTCTGGGAGTCAAGGTGCTAATCAGAAAGGAGGTATCTATGCTATGATAGACTTCTTTGTTTGTTCCTACAGGAGGAAACTTATTCTGTGTATATTTTCATCTTTTGTTTATGATCACTACAGGGTGATATGAGGCTGCTGTGTGGGGTAACTGGTCCTGTGATTGGGTTAGGTGTCGGAGGTCACAGGTAAATAGGAAGTTAGTGAGCATTGGGGGAAGGATCACATGGTTAGAAATCACCTGTTGTCTGAGTAGTGATCAGTTGCCGATGTAACCACGCTCAACTGCACCTTATTGCAGACGGCTGTTCAGGAAACTCTACATTGTGGTTTTAAAGGATGAAGGGAGGCTTGTTTGAATCTTCAGACCACCACTATAACTGGACAGGACCAGAACATATGCTGGTCAGCTGCGCAGTGGCTTGTTCAACAGCTCATACAGCACACTACACAGAATAACAATGATATTAGCTACTAGCTTAATTATAAATCTACAGAGTGCTGCGTTCTGCCACTCACCTCCGGCAGGTCTACATACTGTACACTCGCACAGCATTACAGCTGCCCAGAGGTTTATACCTTGGAGAGGGGGTGCTCTAGAGCCACAAGTACATGTTACATACAATTACACATTAGAGCAAGTGGCACAATATGTAACACAGAACCTGTTACACTGACAATCTTGTTTTATAAATTCATCATCATCTAGATGAACAAGAACGTGACTCAAAGGGACTGTATACTCTGATTACAGTGATTAGACACAGACTAGTTCAGGGTCTTAGAATTTTATTTAGACTAACAGAGCGAAAGGCTTCCTCTAGGTAGAGGTCAGGAGGTCATGGAACTCACTGTGAGCAAAGGCTGTGCAGACGTCTTGTATGGGGAGAGTCTGCAGAGCTAATGTGTGTGTCTCCTGCTGAAAAACATCTGTGGGTTGATTTTAATTTGTACTCGTGCAGATGGTAAGATCATTCAGGATCTGTCTCAGTGTGCAGAAAGTTTAATTACTTTTTACAGTATACCAAAAATGTTACACCTGAATTTCTCTTCAGGGATTAATAAAGTACATTCTATTTTATTCAAACTTTATGGCGAACATTTCTGTTTTTACAAGGATAGCATTCATAGAAAGACTGTTTGTTACTAAGTGGTTATATTTTCTACCTTACTCCATAGCCGCTATCTCACTTTGATATTTTTACAAACTAATTGAAATTCTTTCCCTTTTAAACATTCATTTTGATTTTAATTGCATTTCTTATCGTGCGACCATGTTGAATTAGTACAAATGAAATAAAGCACTCAACTTATTACTCCACAGCTTTTACTTGGTTTCTTTTGAAGCACTAAACAATTTTCCACTCATAATTGCATTGTTTGCTCTATAGGGGGCTTTAAATGAATTAAAACAGTCTGTTATGAAGGTGTGAAGGGACCTCTGTGTTTCTAAATGTCCAATTCTGTCATCAAAATCTTGATCTACCTGCATTGTGATAGTAACAGCTGAAAAACTGTGTTGGGTTCAGTCTTCCATTCAAGGCTGCATGATTCTCACAGTGCTGCAGACTGACCAGGTCGTCTGACTACAACAAAGCAGGGTCATTTAAAATGACGTTTGCACCTCTCCGTTTTAATACTTCTCATATTCACTTGTAATCTAACATTAGCAATTTAATCTCTGCATGTTATTAAAAAGCAGAATAAAGCCTTTTATTAGCATCATCACTATTAAGAATATAACAGGAGAGCGTATTGAAACCAAAGCTGGAATAGTTCAATTATGTCTTCACATTTCACAGTATGCTGGTTTTAATAAGCATTTTCAAAGCACTCTGTGTTTGTGCAGAATCAGTATGTTTAGCTTAATATTGTAAAAGCAAAGCACAACATCACATCACATCAGCACTGATGTGCTGAGGCATCATTAGGATTCACTTGTGCAGGCTTAAACCAGAGATAAGATTACTGCTGGTGTCAAAATACTGCTGCTGTTTCTTCACATATAATCTCAATCTTTAGAATTCAAAATGTATGACAGATCAGGAACAAAATACTACATTTAAAGGATTTATTTAACTCTGAGAAGTTAAAATATTTTTTGGCGCATTTTTGCCTTCATTCGATGTGGGGAGTAGAGAGTGGGTACGACAAGCAGTAAATGGTCGAGGCTGGAATTGTACATGCGACCTCTGCGACAGGGGCTCTAGCCTCTGTGTATAGGGCACTCGCTTAGACCGCTAGGCCAACTGCACCCCACATACCATCATTAACTGCAGGCTCACCAGATAAATGTTAATGATTGGCATGTGCATGATTACAGGTTAATGAAACGTAAGTAAAGAAATATATTTTTTTCTCTTTTTTTTCTTCATTTTTCAATAAAAAAGCAAGCAACTTTTAACATCAATCATCTCTCGCTGGATATATTTTTGATTGATGAAACTGTTCCTCTTCTCTCTGTGGTAAAGCCAACAGATTTGTGGAAGAAGATACAGGACAAAACAGATTACAAAGGGTTTTGCTACTTTACCACTTCATTCTCATGGTATTAGGATTTAATTCTTACAATATTGAGTCTTAATTTGTATTAAACTACAAATCTAAATCTTAAAATCTTACAGTTTTTCTTAATTTGGCCTTCATAATTTACTTTTCATATCTGACTCAAAATGTTCAACTTTTCCTCCATGTAGTTTTTTCCTAACCACAATTTTTATTAACAAGCGCTCATATTTATGAGGAGTTATATCTCTGAGCTGCATGTCATTATAAAGAATGATGTCTGCTATCTTATATGAGTGTTAAATATGTGAAATATTTCCACTGCAGAGGTTCACAAGAAATGCACAGCCCTGAAAATAATCGATGCAAGGAGCTCCGACAATAACAGATAAATCAGATAGCCTTGTAAGTATCCCGGAAACTGACTGAGTGTCCATTGATCTCAGGGCTAGAATTTCTCTGCAAAGTTCAGCTGGTGATCCCTTTCATTTTAATTAGGACATTTTAGAGTGATGACACTACTTCCTCGTGTAACAGCCTCACAATAGGAAACGCGAGCACCATTCCCTTCATAGATTTCAGCTTTCCGCTGGAAAAGACAAAAAGTTAAGGTTTAAAAGTAGATATTAAATAAAATAAATTTTATATGATTAATAAAAAATAATAGCAATAACATTATTTATTATGCACAATTCAAAAAAAAAACTTACAAGATGCTGTACAGACATAAAAAAAACGCAGGTGAGGGGTGACAGGGGTTTAGTTTTGCACCACATGTAGCAGGCTTGATTTCAACCTGCGGCCCCTTTCCTGCATGTCACTCCCCACTCTCTCTTCCAGTTTCTTACTCTGTCAACTGTCCTATCCTCTCCCATTAAAGTCCAAAAATATAACTTAACAAAAAAAACAAGGGTAGAACAGGCAGGTAAAAACTGTTGTATGAAGACGCTAAGACTACCATAATAATATCAAACAAATGAAATATCAATAGCACACCAGTTCAGAGGAAGACTTTAGTGAGGATTTAAAATAGGACACAGACATCGCTAACCTAAGATCATCTGGTAAGGTGTTCCAAAGCTCAGGGCCTGAATAGTGAACGCCCAATCACCTGTGGTTACAAAGCGAGGTTGGGGAACACAAAGAAAATTTCACTATCAAACGGTGGTGCCTGACCATGCAGGGCTTTAAAAATGAGCATTTTAAAATCAGTTCTAAAACTGTTCAGCAAGAACGGGAGGTATGTGCTCACTTCTGTCAGAGCGAGTTAAGTTACAATAATCAAGTCTTGAGGTGATGAATGCATGGATGACCTTTTCTCAATCAGAAGAAAGAAAGGATCTCACCTCAGAGTTTAGTCTCAGCTGTTGAAAACAAGACCTTACAACTTTGGAGACTTGAGTATTAAAGCTGAGATTACAATCAAATATGGTGCCATGGTTTCTAGACTCATCTTTGACATAGTGGACCCAAGCCAGACATGGAGTGATGTCATTTTGGGGCCTACAGAGAGGATGACACTATTATATGTGTACAATTCTGTGCTTATTGTGTTAACAGTTTGCTTCAGATACGTTCACTTGACTTTCATATGAGCGTTCTGTCATGACATAAATTCACACAGCGACCTCTAGTGTAGAAACTGTGTATTGTAATGATGACCTGACGTTTAAAGACAAAGAAACACTGAAAGACTGAAAAACAGCATTAAAGAGCCTGTGAAGCTCAACCAGTCAATTTATATACAAAAGCACCCACACACACATAAACACACACACACACTCACACACACACCAGCTGCCTACACAAATACCCAGACGAGGACAGGGTGAGATAGGCCATGGATTAGTGTAAGCGATTTACTCTGATTAACTCTCCCACACTTAACTCACAAAGGTGTGTGTGTATTAGTGTGTGTGTGTGTGTGTGTGTGTGCGTGTATCCTCAGGCTGTGTTTTGTGGAGTTTTTGTGGATCCTGTTCCCCCGGGAAGTTTCATAATTTGTAAAAGTGGCTCTATGTACCAGCCTTTATCAACCTTTGTCTGGTGTGTTTTTGAAATTTGCTGTATTGCTGAATTTAAAAGGAAGTTTATCAGATTATAGGGAAATGAATCAGTGATGTTTTATGGGAAATGTGGTCCCACTTTGAAGCTTATTTAAATGGCACAGTCAACACAGAAACTTCATGGCAGTGAAAGGCATGACTAACAGCAGGACTCTTGAATTCCAGAGCTTCTCTTTTAGGTCAGTGTAGTGATAAACTGTCAGCTAAGTGTATGTACAACAAATCAAAACAGGCAGGATGAGTGTTTTGATTCAACATACACATTTCAATGACCTTGTAAGAATAAATATACAGTAGTTGTCTCTACTAGCTTGTTAGTGCAGGTATTCCTCAAGGATGGTAACATAAACATATCCAGAGTTCCTGTCTCATCAATACTGTCTAACTGGGGTCTTATTTGTTAAACACAATAAAATTCCTATTAAAAACAAGCTGCTTAATTCATATTAAGAAATTAGCTAATTTAACACGTCTAAAACTTTTACAATAAAAACTGAACATAATAACCTTCATGATGCCAGAAGTGACTGCAGGAATCTTGTAGGTGAACCTGATTGCTGTGTATAAAGAGAAAGAGGCAAATTCTTTCTAAGTGTATTTAGAGTAGCTCTCCCAGTATATAATAGATACCATCCTTTACAATACATACTGTGCAATATGTAACATCACATTACAATATGTTTTGTTCTGTTTTGTAATGTTCCGATCTGTTCCACTTATTTATGTTACATTGTGTTGCATAATGTTACAATACAATACGATACAATGCGATATTGTACAATACAGTACAATGCAAAACAATATGATATATTTACGATACAGTATGATACAATGTCATATACTATGATACAATGTGATTCAATACGATACAATACAATACAATATGATACAATATAATTCAATACAATATGATACAATGTGATGTATTACAATTCAATATGATACAATATAATTCATTATGATACAGTATGATATAATACAATACAATGTGTAACAAAACAATATGATACAATATGATACAGTACAATGTAATACAAGAAAGAAGAAACATACTTTATTAATCCCCATGAGGGAAATTCAATTTTTTCACTAGGGTTATTTTTTGGACATGCTACATACAGTTTTTGGTATATACATACAATCATGCACACACATGCAGTGGACATGCACTTAGGGAGAGATATCAGAGTGAGGATGCTGCCATCAACCAGCGCACCCCAAGCAGTTGGGGGTTAGGTGCCTTGCTCAATGGCACCTTGGCAGAGCCCAGGCAAGTAAACCAGCACCTCTCCAGCCACCAGTCCACTTGCCAAACTTCATCCATACTGAGACCTGAACCGGCGACCCATCTGTTCCCAAGCCAAGTCTCTATGGACTGAGCTACTGCCGCCACAATGTGTTATAGTACAATGCAAAACAGTTAGATATAATACAATGTGATACAGTGCGATACATTACGATAAAATAGGATAAAATATCATACAATACAATATGCTACCATACGATGCAATACGGTACCATACTATACAATACAATAAGGTACACTATGATACAATATGATACAATATGATACAGTACGATCCAATAGGATACAGTATGATACACTAACGATACAATACAATACGATACAATTCGATATGATACAATACGTTACCATACAATATGATACAATACAATACAATTCGATATGATATAATACAATACAATGTGATAAACTACTATACAATCCGATAGGACACAATAAAATTTGATACATTAGGATATCATTTGTTATGATACGAGATGTTACAGTTTGATAAGACATGGTCTAGGTATACCTAAGGCAGTGTACCTAATACTAAGAGTATATTTGATTTGGGAAACAAGAACAATCTGCAGAAGCATCGTAGAGAGAGTGCATTCAGACTATTACCATAAGCTTCTGTACTGTAGTGAATGTACAAGTTACTGCCAGCCTGTCAGTGCAGGTATTTCTGCAAGGATATCATAAACCATATTGTACAAAGCAGCACTGAGAATACTAAGCAGGAATGAAGCAGCGGTCGGTTTATGGGAAACAGGCTCATCTGACATCCCCAAAGGTCCTGAGATCCTTTGAAGTGAGATGCGAATCACGTCTCTCTTTTTTCTTTCTTACTCTCTGTCTCTCTGTCTCTCATTCAGGGAGGTGTGGGTGGAGAGAGAGGAGAAAGTAAAAAGAATCAGTGGGAATAAACTCGATGTAATCATTACGAGTGGATCCTCCCTCCTACACACACACACGCGCACGCACACACACACACACACACACACACACACACACACACACACACACACACACACACACACACACACACACACACACACACACACACACACAGGTTGAACTCAGTAAGATGGCTTAGTCAGGCAGGGAGCTCATGAAAGAGATAGACATCCAGTCCCTAATAAGAGGCTTTCTAGAGCAATCTGCAGTATGGAGGTTGTTTAATAACTACAATTGCAAAGTATAATTTTCTTTTAAAACTCTTCCCAGTCAGAAAACACGCAAATACACACATTAACTATTTGTGTGAAGGGGATTTGGTCTACGAGAAAGAATAATTGCAGGTTGCAGCTTTGTGTCGATAATTTAAAAACTCCTTCATAAAATGGACTTTAGGATTTGCATTGTCGGCAAAACAAAGACATAATCATTCAGGACAAAGACTTTCTCATTCACTGGGTAACACATTTCCCTTCCTTTTCCTAATGAGATCCCCTCAGCCTCACACCTGTTCAGCATTTGTGGAAAACACACACACCCATGGGACTGATATCTCCATGGCATCATGTGACCTAGATGCCGTACAGGTGAGAGTTGACCTGAGGACAGCACACGCTGATTTGAGACTCACTTTCGGTGTTGGAGCCAATTTGCACCAGCGCCTGGAGACCGAGCCTTTTTCGTGACTGTTGCTGTAGCGACCTCTCCTCCCTGCCTGCGATTAGACACTAAGAGGACCCTCAAGGTGCCAGAGATGAAGGGAGGAGTGTCCTTTTTAATACACCTCGAGCGAGGTCATATCAGAGAGCGGCTGCATGAAGTGTGCTTGAGATTAAAATCCTCAGCAGACATTATGTTTTTGTCTTGTAGCATACTTGGATGCAGCTGAGCCCCTAAAGAGTTTTTGGTTGGGAAATAATGAGTAACCCGAAAGTGCATCAACTGAGTTTAGAAGCTAGATGATATTTATCACAATGTCAACGTTTCATCAATAATTTGAGTTTTGAGTTTAATTTGTTTTTATAGCCCCAAACATCTGACATAAAGCAACTATGAGGCACTATCATTTTGTGTTGACTTTGGTGCCCCCTGTGTAGAAAGTGATTCATCTCATCTCTTTGCTGATCTTGTCCTGATTGAGCATTAAATTGGACTTCCACTAGTTCCATGTCTGGTCTAGCTCTGGGCTCTCTAAACTGTCAACACCCACCTGCTGCATTTTCAGAACAGAGCACGGAGCAGGACTGATGGGCAGCTGGAGTCATGTGACCAAGGTTTTCCTGTGGTGATTACTAAATCAATGATTATCCATCCCCTCTCCCCATCCATGTTGTCTTTATTGGGCTCTGAAAACCTCTGACCTGTTGACTCCAGGCCTGGCTCCGCTCATCATGACAGTTTGTTGTTGTAAGTGAAATACGATCTGGTGATAGCACAGAGTGTTTTATTCTGAAAATGAATCTGATGTTTTAATTTCCTTTTGGTGCCTGACTTCCTGTCCCGCTCAATCTGCTCTGTTGAGTGTGATACATCATGCTATGGCGTCCTGGCAAAAATAGAAGTCTTTTGTATCTGATCTGGAGGGCTCCGAACCTGCCAGATTAGAGACGGAGCCTGAGCGCAACGGAGTGGATCCAAGGGAAGTCAAAACATTGACTAGAATAGAAACCGATTAGATCCAGTGCCGCGACAGATCAGAGATGGGCGGACATGGATCTGGTGGAATTTGGCCGTAAATCAAGTCACAGTTTATTTGTATAACACATTTAAAACAAGATTAAAAAACATGATATTAAAAAAAGTAAAAAGGGTAAAAAATATTAAAAACACAAGAAATAACAGAATGAATAAGACCACATTACCTGACAGGATGTCACACTCCACTGTTATTAAATGGCAACCTGAAGAGATGGGTTTTCAGCAATGGTTTAAAACTTTCAAGGGACTGAGTGGTTCTTATTTTAAAGGATAGACCAGAGGGTTTGTTTCCATTTTTTTTCTTTTTTTTTTTATACATAAAACAAACTTTATTCTAGGCAGTGGAATCTAATAAAGTAAGATTATTCTTGGCATATAATTCAGAGCATTGTGTTATGTTTGTTTTGTACCATCATTTTCATTTTCCTTATTTCAAGTGACCCACCATCTGAACTTTATGTAGTTTACTGATGATCAATGATTCTGTCTTGAGGTTAATGACATGAAATCAAATGAGATCACTTAAAAAGTACTCATTTGAAATGTCAGACCTCTTACGTTGGATTACCATCCATTATCATTAAGCTTGTCCTCAAACATTAGCATTGAGATTCTCATCATTACTCTGAACACCAAATTCAAAAGTTCACCACAGGGTCAAAAAGTCTTGTAAAGTAGAAAGAATGAATGGAGAACTTTACTTTTTGTTAGACTGCAGTATGTTGGAAAGTACCACCCAATTTTTCTCTCCCAAATCTTACCGGTCTTACTTTCTGTAATGCTTATCTGGAAGTAAAGAAGAGAAAGCTTCCAGCTCTCCTGTAAGCCCTCAGTGCTGTTATTTCTCCTACTTCCTTCTTAATTCATCATTCTCAGCTTAAAGGAATATTTTTACACCTAAAATCTGGGCGCTAGATGTCTTTAATTACTTTAAAAATCCCTTCCATCTCATTCCTCAGCTCTCATATAGTTTCATTCTTCATCTGATTGCTCTCAGGTCATGGCAGAATTTGCTCTGAACTTTAAAAGCACGTTTTAGTTGCTTGTAAGGTTGCTGATCTAAGATCTCATTTCAGTCATCCTGAAAGGTACTTAGCATTTTGAAATGTCAGAGTGAAGGTCTGATATTAAGGCACTAACTAGAAATTATCCACATAGATTAAGAAGCTCTGATCACAACAAACATTCACTACTCAATTTAAGAACAGCTTTCATTAGTATCACTACTCTTTAGTCATTCAACCAGGGTTTTCTGACCTTATCATTTTGTGCTTGTTTTTCAGAAGTAGATTGAGCTGTCCACCCACTGTTTTTATTTCTTTGTACAGACAGAAGAAAAGCCATGAGGGGAATAAGTGAGGGGGAGAGACGGGTAGATTATGATCTGACCGAATTTCAGCTGAAGGGCCCAGTTGTGTCCTCTCCCTGCTTGTGTAATAAACAAAAAGTTTGGTCGGTTAATACTTCCTATCAGTGATGAGACACAGTTTATATTTTCAGAAAGTCAAACTTTAAAGCTTTATACTGAAAACAGAACTGGTATTCATAGATTAGGTTTGAATACTCTGTGGAGTGTCCTAACAACTTTGGAGTGATCCGAGACGACCACTCCAAAGTGAAAGTTATTGTTTTTTGTCAAAATGAAAATTCATAAAATCCTGTTCTGAGTGAATCACAGACTCCAGCATGTAAATGATGCACTGCTGTTGAACAGGTGGGGGGAATTGGAAATCATCAACCTTTCAGTCAATGTGACTCAGATGATGTTCTTTGGTAATGTTTTGTGAACACATTTATTCTGCTGAGTCATGTTAATAATCTGGTTCACACAATATGATCCTCTGAGGTGATGAGGTGTAATCGCCTTCCTGTTTTTGTGCCATTGGGATTAATTAATTTGTTTGCGTTTTACATCGAAGAGAGCGTGAATAATGAAATCAAGATTTTGACTCATACTGCATTTTATCATAATCCTTGAAACGACTCAGACATCCTATGATGAATTTCAGATTATATCAATGAGCCACTTTGTCTCTTAAACCTGGAGAGAAGCACACAGGTCTTAAAATATGAAGCCAATGCAGAAGTGCTAAAAATTGCAGTTCATCGTACATCTGCTTGAGGCTAGCTACAGAAACACCGGAAACTGCATATACACCCATTCAAAAAAGACAATCTTTGCAGCAAAAAAAAACACGTTTACAGCCTGGTTCAAAAACTGTTTGTGTCTGAATAGCTAATATCTTTATCGGCACACACTGCACGGGGGTGATATATTTTATAACTCATTATTCTTGAAGAACTTAAACTAAAATTCTTAAACTCAAGTTTTGCCCATTTAAGGGCATGGCTTTTTTTTCGCACATACAGGCACACAGGGTGACGCTTTAGCCTTTTTGTCACGACTGGCCGGACGTCTAATTTTGACCAGCTGGAAATCCACAGAACCACCATCACACAGTAAATGGGCAGTAAGTGTGATGGCCCATCTAAAACTTGAAAAAACTCAGATACTCCATTAAGGGCTCAGCTGAAGTATTTTTTAAAGCCTGGAAACCCTTCCTCTCTTACTTTGAACAAAATTTAACCTCTAAACAGTGAACATTGTACCTTCTTCTTCTGCTGTCTTGTTTTCTTGTCTTGTTGTTTTTTTCCACATTTGTTAGACTTGGATTGCCTTGTTAAGTTGTTTTTGCTGTTTGTTAATGTGTTGTTATGTATGAATTAATGTATGAAAAAAAAGGAAAAAAATCCAACAAAAAGATTTCTAAATTAAATTAAGGGCATGGCTGTCTTGATTGACAGATGTTCACCCTGCAGCTGTTAGCAAAAAGGCCAAAGGTCCGCCTCTTTACCTCACACTAGCTTGGACAAAGTTAGGTTGAGTTCAGCATATCCAATATGGCATCCGCCAATGATTGGCTTCAAAACTGGGCATCAGAAACAGATGGGTGACGTCACGGATACTACGTCCATTATTCATACAGTCTATGAATAGCACACTTTTCTGCTGTCTTTGCAGATTCTAAAAACCGAGTTTATTCATTCATACAATAAACACAATCTATATTTGCAATGGTTGTATAAACTGGAAGATCTGTTGCAAGGATCCAAGTTCTGCTTTTATTTTCTTAAGGTGGATCAAAAACAGATAGACCCCAGGGCACAGGAAATGTGGGTACGGATCAATTGTATGTTTGACAGTGACAGTGTAATGTGAGAAACAATAAAAACAAAAGACAGGAAAAAACAAAGTAGAGCATGCCATTTATAGAATTAAAATATAAATAGGCTGAAACACTGTACGATGAATGAAACTCAGAAAATGTGTTACATTCTCTGAAGATGGTAAAGAGATGAAGGGGGGTAACAGTAAGAATTAAACCCAGGGGAAAGAAGGAGGGAAGAAAGTAAAAGAACATTTAAATAATTTATTAACAAACTAAGAAAAAAAAACTACTTGAAACAGGCTCCTGTCAGACACACTGACTAAAGAGAAGCTAACCATTCATAAATAAAATCCAAACACTATTAAATAAAAATACAAAAATATTCAAAAACAAATCACTCCAAGGCTTCGAAGAAAAACTCCCTCCTTCCACTGAAGGAGTTACACGCAGCCAAAGACCCACTGGCCCTGACTGCTTCGTCTCCTCTGCTGCTCTTGATTCTCAGGGGCTTCTGGGTGGTTCGAGTTGTGCATTCATCTTCTGTTTATGAATGCAAGATCTCTTGGGTTTATTTATTTATTCATTTATTTTTGTTATTTCTTCTTTTTTTATTTTTATTTTTCAACCGATAATTTCTTTTTATGTGTTCGAAATAAAGGCATCAAATCAATATTTTTCTCTGGCCCTTTTTTGTCTCACCCATGTCAAGTATCTTATTTTAATAAGAAAGAAAGAAATACCAACATTAACAGAAACTCAACCAGAGTTTAAGCTCAACTAAACTTACAAACCAGCTTTAAAATCTCATAAGCCGGGTAATCGTGCTGTCCTCATCACATGTTGAAAAATCCATATCTGTCTATTCGTACAGAGAAGCTCAACCTTCTCAAACAATCTGGATCAATGAGTTGAATTTCTGTCCCCTCTTCCTCCTCTTAACTGTGATGTTTGTCATGTTGCTCATATTTCTGAAGACATGCTGAAAAAATAACAGAGGAAACACACATCCAATAACTTAACTGTATGTCATGTTTATGGTCCCATTGTTCATTCCTATTCCCATCTCCAATCACCTCCCACCGCTGAAATATTTCTCCCTGTGTCAATCTCTGTCCGTCTCCTATATTAGTTGGTGTGAGGACAGCATGTTCATCACTGTTAAGCTCTGCTAGATTGCCTTGAAGGAATCGATTGAGCCGAGCGGTGGCAGGAGAAGTTATGGTTTTTGAGCCGGGAGCTCTTTTTCCCCTGAAGCCAGGGATTCTGTGTCTGTCCCTTATTTCCTCTACTTTCAGATCCCCCAGCTCAGCCTGCTCCTTGGTGTTTTCCGCTCATATGGGGCTGCACAGTAATTAGTCACATAAAAATCAACATTGTTCTCCTCCCTTCTGCACTTTCCAGATTGCATTACGTTGCTGTTTTTATTTAGTCCCAAATGACTTCTTGAACAAAGTAATCTGGTGCTGTGGAAAATTCAAGGAGGCAAATTTTAATGGGAAAAGTGCCCTGTTTTTCAATTTACTATCAATATTCAGCTTCAGATTTGTTTCAGTGGACTTTTCTTGAAAAGTGATTCCCATGTAAATAATTAAGCTCCATTTCATTACCCAACTATCGTAAATGTTTTTTTTTATTTGTCAGTATTGTTTTGATTGGTTATGTATACCGATCAATGACTAAAGGCCCAATGGAGCTGCAGCAATAACTCCTTGAACAGTGGGTGACTGTTAATCATTTGGGATTGTGAGCCTTTTTCAGAGTCCTGAGTTTGAATACATCAGTTGGTTCATTCAGAGTAGTGTACCACCGAGTTTTCAGCTCATAATAAAAATAGTATGGGAGGTCAAGCCTTCAGTTATCAGGCACCTCTCCTTTGGAATCATCTACCAGTCAGGTACCAGACACTTCTACTTTTAAGATTAGGCTTAAAACTTTCCTTTTTGATAAAGCTTATAGTTAGGGCTGGCTCAGGCTTGGACCAGCTCTTAGTTATGCTGCTGTAGTGCTGGGGGAACTGTCACCCCCCCATCCCTTACTCTAACCCTCCCTGTCCCATTAGTGTTACTAACCATAGGCCTTCTGGAGTCCCTGAGCTCCCTTGTCTCGTAGGTTCCTCTGAGTCACTCCCGTAGACAACTTGCTGCTGTGGACGTTCTAGACTCAAGCTGCTATGAACATGCCAACAGCTACAACTATTGCTATCCGTTTCACCACTATCATCTCTCTCTTTCTCTCTCTCTCTCTCTCTCTCTCTCTCTCTCTCTCTCTCTCTCTCTTTTCATCTCCTCTATCCCTCTTTCCAACCCCGAATTGGTTGAGGTAGATGGCTGTCTATGAGTAACTAGCTAAATGCTGCAAAGTGGTGGATTAAGATGAGATCAGACTGAGTCTTACCCTGTCTTGATGTTGGGTCTGTGTTAATAATTGAACATAGAGTACGGTGTAGACCTGCTTTGTTTGTAAAAGCGTATTGAGATAACATTTGTTGTGATTTGGTGCTATATAAATAAAGATTGATTGATTGATTTATTGATGTGGACGATGCCCAGCAGCCTGTTCCCGATCTGATTTTTGAATAGTCTTGCTCTTATACTGATGCCTCTTCATGACTAATATAGTGAAATGAGCGACAAAGTTATTTCTCCACTCTGGGTTTCAGTGCCTGTGTCAGGGTTGGATTTTCTGTGAAACAAGCAGTCAATATTTGTCACTCCCCCTGAAGTGTCTGTGTTGAGAACTCTGCTGGTAAAGTTTGGCAGTGAGAATTTAGAGCTGGAGACATTTTCTTTCTTTAGATGATTTTTTTTTTTTTACATCATGTTTTGTACTCATGGTTGATACTGAAGCAGGAGTAGCAGAAAGAGGCACGTAACAAGTTGTGAAATCATCAACTACAACATTTGTAAATATAACTGGACTCTATTATTGTGCAGATGTATAGTTATTATCTCTGCTCATGGTAAATCAAAGCAGGGGTACAGATCAGAGTCATCACACATTTATGACTGATGCAACCTATCGTGGTGAACATGTTGCAGACATATTCACACCTACTAAGAAATGTCAAATTTAAGATTTGACTTATGTTCCGTTGGAACTATCTCAGCTGGTGCAACTCCTTAAATGTCATTCGAATATAAAATTTGTCATAAATTAAATATTACATCCAAATTAGACTGAACATAGCCGGGGTAGCCCAATGCTGTAGTCGATTGCCTTCAACAACAAATGCACATTATAGCAAAGCCACCTCCTTACGACAGTGGGTGATGCTGCTCATGGGAAATGAAGTCT
This sequence comes from Notolabrus celidotus, assembly GCF_009762535.1. Classification (NCBI taxonomy): domain Eukaryota; kingdom Metazoa; phylum Chordata; class Actinopteri; order Labriformes; family Labridae; genus Notolabrus; species Notolabrus celidotus. The sequence goes on along the minus strand of NC_048277.1, from coordinate 29,644,310 downwards.
TCATCCCTGGGAAATAAAAAAAACACAACCGATTTTGTCCAAAGGGGTCATCAGAATCAACACAATATGAAACTTCCTTACAGTGCCTTTAACATGTTGCAGCTATGTCTGTCTGTCTGTCTGTCTGTCTGTCTGTCTGTCTGCCTGCCTGTCTGTCTGTTTGTCTGTCTGTCTGTCTGTCTGTTGGAGTGATGACAGTAGGATTCTTCTGCCACTCCTTAGATGAGGATAAATTGATGTCCAAGAGGAATGACTTGCACCAGTGAACATCTATTAAAACAGGGCCACGATCAGGGTCATCATCCTGAAACAACGATATAAGCATAAGCAGATCCTGTGTCGGCAGATATGCTAGCTTCCTTATTGATCACCTTCATGATTGTTGTCGTTCTCCCTCTCCTCCTCCCTGTTGTGTATCACTGGCTGTTAGAGAACTCAAGGTAACGTTTTAATTCTGCTGTGTAACAGTGTCCTGACCCAAAGAGTGACACAGCACTTTTGTTGTCTCACCTTGTTGCAGCAGGAGAGGAAGGAGCTGTGTGTGTATGTGTGTGTGTGTGTGTGTGTGTGTGTGTGTGTGTGTGTGTGTGTGTGTGTGTGTGTGTGTGTGTGTGTGTGTGTGTGTGTGTGTGTGTGTGTGTATGTGTGTGTGAGTGTGATTACCCCCTCTGGTGCTGTTAGAAAGAATCTGGAGAGGTCATTGGTCTCAGTGGGATTCGGTGATGCGTTTATTCAAGCCAATGTCACACAGACAGATTCACATGAGGGACATGTTATTAACCTTTCTAAACACACACATTCTAAAAGCACACACATGTTTCCATTCTCACTGCTGGAAACACAAGAACATAAACACTCACAGCACAATCTGCTCAGCTGTGCTCGGCTATCGTTGAAATGGCATCTGAGGAGCTGTCGGTTTCCATTTCCCCCGGCCCTGAGCTGAACCAGAGAGGAAAGACCATTTGTGCTTAGTCGACTCCTTTCCTTCCACCTCCCTGCACATCGTCATGTCTTGTGCTTTCTAGTAAAACTCTCCCCTGTGCCCGAGGCGGTGAGAGGGGTGAAGAGTTGAATTTCCCTGAAGTTCACCAGTTCACTGACTTTCAGTGTTTAGAGCAGCATAAATATTGAATGTTTGTTCGTAGTATCTGTGTAGTCAAGAAGTCGCTGTGTTCAAAACAGAACACAATCCAGAATTCATCCCCGCACTTGGGATGCAAATGATAAAAGTGAAGCGAAACACTCAGTGGAGTTTGTGTACTTCATGAGCCTTCTTCAGTTTTGCAGATTTCTCTGTTGTAGCGACAGCTTTTGCTCTTTAATCTCTCCCTCCTCTTCCCCACTGGTTTCATTTATTTCCCTTGATTTCTCACCTTAAACAAACTGACATCAAATTAACCCCACCTTTTTTTCTATGCGTTGATTACAGTTAGTCTTCCAGCATCTGTGACTAGAACCACAAGTTTGCTAATAAGAATTAGCAAACTATTAATGATATCAATTTAGGAAACAAGCTGAGTATACAGCTAAGTAGTGATATGATGTGCAGCTTACATGTGTGAGTGTGAGTTTGGAGACTGTAATATGCAAAAGGCAAACTCAAGTTTCAGAGCACTCTGGTGCCTGGTTGCTGTTGCCGCCTCCATTTTCAAATTAAATTAAATCCCCCAAAAGGCCAGTCTCTTGTTGTCTGTTGTTTCCTACGAGTGTTACAGAACTTACCACAACACTATGCAATGACCAAGCAGAATTGAATACTTTACATATTCCTGTAATAAACTGAGATATTATTCTGTATAAATGTTGGTGATGCTGACAGTCGGAGCATTTCAAGGGCTTTGATTAACATCATATTTATGAGGGTATATCAGCACAGAGGAAGAGCTAGCATTTATTCTGCTAAATGCTTAAGACTTTACTACTATGAAATACTACACACTATGCCTTTAAACCTAGGTGAGTAAAACTCAATGACAAACTCCAAAGTGCAATTCATTGGCTCCCCGTCCCCTACCGCATACAGTTTAAAATCCTCCTCCTCACCCACAAAGCCCTCCACCACCAGGCCCCTTCCTACCTCACTGACCTCCTCCACCATCACACTCCTTCCCGTAACCTGCGCTCCTCACACGCCAACCTCCTGTCCCCACCTCACAGAACCAAGCACCGAACCTGGGTGGACAGAGCCTTCTCAGTAGCAGCCCCCACCCTCTGGAACTCACTCCCCTCCCATATCCAAAACTGCTCTGACCCTTCAGCTTTCAAATCTCTTTTAAAAACTCACCTTTTAAGTTAGATTTTCATTTGTGATTGTACTGTTGTGTTGTTTTGTTTGATGTGTGTTATTTGTTTTTTTGGTTTTTTTGCTTACAAGTATTGATTTTAACAATTGTACAGTGTCTTTGAGTTTTTGAAAAGCGCTATATAAATAAAATGTATTATTATTATTATAAAGTCCTCACCTTGTAGAAATTTGATGACATATTCAGTTGCTTTAATTTACTCAACTTCTATTAACTTACAGTAGTAATAGTGCTCTGTTTGGTTCCAAGTTGCAGTGTTGTAATAAGCTAAAGCTCATATGTTCTTTCAGTGTCTCATCCATTGCTTATGAATTTTCTGAAGGAATATGCATCTTTTTCTTATGAGGTAATCTCATGTCACATGTGACTAAAACCAGAGAACATAAAAATTTTTTTTTTTACAGTTTTAAAAAAGTGTCCACCCTTACATTTGAATGGATGTCTAACACTAGGGAGGCAACTGTTTTCCTGTGATATGGGAAAAATAAAGAAGACAATATAATTTCAGAGGTAAAATTGAGGTTTATGACATTTCTATAAGAACTAATGATTGCTCTTATTTATAGCTGTACTGAAAAACATAGAAATGCATTTCATCTCCCTTTTTTGTATTCCATATTCTTCCAAACTTCAGATTTTTATTTGTTGCCAGTTTTGGACATGTTTGTTTTCACCTCCAAAACAACGCCACCATAAAGGCCTATTTTGTTTGCAGCACCTATTTTCTTTACAATACCAACGCAGTTCAGTGTTGTCCGCTCTCAGTGTCCTAAAGTGAACCCACAAATTTGATTTCAGAAGTGCCCTGAAATTGTTGTTGTGGGTGCAGCTAGTGTGAACACAGGCCCAAATATTACTTTAGAAAAATGGCTAATGACTTGTTCTTGGTGTGTTTGGATCAATAAAGGTTTGGTCAGGTTGATAGTTTTATCTCCAATATTAAAAGAAGATTCTCCCAATTAGCACTTATTGAACTGGTTTACCTGAAGTATGATAGTTTTTTGGGCATAGATTCTCAAAGATTTATTTACAAAGGTTTAGTATTAGCCATGTGAAAGTACTTGATAACTTTTCAATCTCAAAAACATTCAAACCTTTTCCAATGAGATCTCTGGGTTCAGTTTCTGAACCGCTCCATCGGAGACCTGAGTGAATCTACATCTGTGGTCTGTTCACTAATGCTAATCCAATAGTGCTTAATGTTCAGCGTCATCATGGACTGCTCCCCTGTAATCTGTCTCTCATTGTTCACCAGTCTAACCCTTCACATGAGGGCAGACATTGTTGTCTTCGCTTTTCAATTCCGTCCTGATAAAAAACGACAGAGAAGTAGAACTTAAGCTGTTCTTCAAGAAGCGCTGCAGACAGCTAACCTGGACTGAGACATCTAGAAGAACTTTATAAGGTAACACATGTTGAAAATGTGGTCTGCTTTAAAGTGGGGAACTGAACAAGTGCTCACATTTCTGACTTTGATCTGTTGTAAGTGTAGCATTGCTGTTAGTGCACTGCAGACTAGCTTTTGATCCCTTTCATACAGGATGCTGTATCTTTAAGCTGCAGCAGATACAGAATATCTTCCTCAGTGTAAGATCTGAATGAATCCTTTCACTCCTACAAAAATAGCTCTTGAATAATGCAAATTGCAATGCCGGGGCTTGATGACTATTGAATCATGTTGTTGAATCACCCTGTTTTTTGTCACTCTCATTTCCATCAGCTGTAATGGTCTCGTCAAAACAGGAAGACCAGACTTGAACAAACTTTTAAGAGTTGAACTACTCTCATAATATGTAACTTACACAAGCTGGGCCCATACCTGACCATTGCCAGCGACTGGTGTTGTTGTTGATGCAGATGGTAGTGAAGGTTGACCTCAATTGACTGAAGGATAAAAAGGGAAACAGAGAACCTTCAAGAACCTGTTTACTCCGGCTTTGAATTGCTACTCAGACTAGTATTAACTGGTGACCTGGTTTGATATAGAAACTGCCCTCTTAAGTCAATTTTTCATGTCTCCAATCCAGACAGAGCAAGCTAAAGCTGTGCTGGAGTCTAGTCAACTACCTTCTCCCTTGTACTCTATATAAAGGCTCTGTTTAATTGCTTACTAGTCTACACAGTATTTCAAACTTGGTCGCTTCCAGGACTTTAACCTGTGACCAATCCAAGTCACTATGGACTAAGCTACTGCCAGCCCAAATGTTATCACTCAAACCAATTACCATTCCATTTTAGGTGATCCATGACACGTTTTTTTTTAATCAAATTTTTATTTTATTTTTTCTTTCCGTAAAAAAAAAAAAGTATGACTAGACATATGGATATTACAAAAATAGAGGACATATTCACATACCCATACAAAGGCTTATATACAAATACTTGCTTATAATAAATTCATATAATTCAAAATAAATTAAAAAGCCCAAATAAAACCCACCCATTCCCCGGATCCAGAACTACAGACCTCATGTACATGTTACACCTGAACCCCACGGAGGCTCATTAGAAGTGAATACCAAGCCTGTATAGCAGAGTCTTTAGCTCCCTGGACTCTGGCTATCGACAACTCCAAATAAACAATGTCAAAATATGTCAGAACCCATGCTCGGAAAGAGAGTGAGTGTGGAGGTTTCCAACGTATGGCGAGTAGTTTTTTTTCCAGCTGTAAGTCCAGCCAAAAATGCTCTTTTCCAACAATGAACCATGACACATTTAACCACACATTTTTGAAGTGTTAACAATAATAAGATTCAGACAAAGAGGTAACTGGAAAATACGTCATTGTACATGATGCAGAGGTTATTTTGGTGCTAGGCTCAAACTGTGAATCCTTTTTGGAGTTTGAATAGCCCTTGCATGTATTTCAGTTCCTGAAACATATCTGTAGCTCTTGTCTGACACCATACTAATGCTCTTTCACATTCTTTCTAAAGCAATGTGAGCTCAAAAGTAAAATTAACACGAGTGGTAAGCTGGACATCTTGAAGAGGCATGAAAGACACAGGTGGACAGCGATGTGTCTCAGTAGTACTCTTGTGTTTGAATAACAAAAAATATTTTAGAACCAAGGGTAAACAGGGTCTTATAGAGAGAGAGAGAAAGAGAAAGAGAGAGAGAGAAGGGGGGCATCCTTCCCAAAGTGGTTCATTGCGTCATACATTATTGAGGCAACTGCTGAATTATGCAAAGCTGTGATATTGATCCCAGGGCTTGCCATCGCTGCAGTCAGAGGGAGAGAGGGAAAGTAAGTGAGAGTGAAGAAGAGGAGGAAATAAGTGAGGAAAAGGATGAGGTATGGGCTCTAGAAACAGAACTTGTGAGAAAGAGAAGGACAGAGAGAGAGAGAGAAGGGTGGTGAGATGGAAAGACCTGAAGATAGAAAGGAGACAATAATCTGTTGTAAACAAAAGAGAGAGATGAAGCGGCGCAAAGATGCCCATGTGGTGTGTGGCACAGAATAAATCCTGCATTCATGAGTTCATCTCCCACCTTTGTGCATAATGTGTTTTTCATGAATAAAAATAGCTCCTATAATAAAGATGTTACATCAGAAGTAAGAAGACTTCAGAGACCAGACAGAGAAACGTTTAGGAAAATTGTCATTCCTATGGGGCCGGAGCTTTTATTCTCCACACGTTATAAACAGCTTCTCAGGGGAGCTGAAAGGTATGTAGTGCTGCCAGGGTAAAGCATCAGACATTGGTAGTTACCAGTATCAAGTTTCTTCAGTCTGTGTCTGAGAGCAGTCTTATACACATGAACATACTTAATCCATCGCAAGTGGGAAGTTGAGCTTTTGGCTGGCTGGATGTTGTTTTTTTCTGTAGCTGGGGTGAATGAGTTAAAACTATCTGCCATTATATATTTTTGCAGGATAGGAACAAACAAATGTACCGACACTTGCCAAATAACCACAGGAGAGGCTGTAATTAGCTAAGAAAAAAAACTATTTTAACAATTTGTATATTTTGACTTTATTTGATGGGAAAGCTAAAGAGGGAGAGGAAAAGTGGGGAGTAGAGAGCGGGGGTTTACATGAAGGAAAGGGTTGGGATGGAGTCGTACTAGCACGTTCTGTGACTAGTCTTGTCTCTGTAAATAGAGTGGGTACTCTAACCCTTAAGCTAAACCAGCGCTGAGCTAAACATTAACCTTTGAGTTGGAAGAGAAAATAAAGTTGTCTAAGCTAGCTTCCTAATCTCTTTTCCTGCCGAGTTAGCTTACTTACAAGCTAGTATTTGTGAGTTCTACACTGTTAGTTTTTATCTTCATGTTAAGTCTTTTTTTAAAGTAAGATTTAATACAATCATTTTAGCTAGAGTGGGTTTGGATGGAAGAGGGACCAGCTAACATAGCTCACTAGCGAATGTAAGCCTGAAAGCAGGTCATGGGTATCCTGATTTTGCTCTTTTCTCCTCTATTGAGACCAAATGAATGAACTGTCTGAGTAATAATTATCAGAGGTACTTTGACAGATGTTTGGCAGCTGATAATTTTCAAAACCTTGCAGTGCTGAAATGCCAAAAGTGTTTAAGGTAGCTTAGAAAAATATTTGGTATTAAATATTTGGTCCAGTAGAGAGTGCTTACAACATTATTTAATAAACTGATTAATGTCCAATGAGTAAATACTGTATGTTGGTAACTAATTTGAGGGTTATATTTTAAATATGGTATGGAGGATGCTAAAATGTAAGTATAAACCCATTTATTGTGGTTTTATTTTCTGAGCTTTATTATATGTGTTCCCTCAAATTCAATGAGTTAATATTTGGTCTCATGTCTGGGAACACTGCAAGATCTCTTAGAAGATCTAGTTGAAACAAGGTGCTCTATTAATGTGTTTTACAGTGTTAATTCTCTGCTTACATCCATGCATATGTCAATATAATTTTAAGAACTGTTCGCACGCTGTTTTTAACATAGACTATGACTCAGCACTGAGAAGTCATCAGCTTAGTAAAACCCATAAAACTGATTGTTTTGGTTGTCTTTCCAGTAACCATTCATCAGACCTGTTTGCTTCATCTCACACAATTTAAGATGTGGGTAGTGTCGGGAATCAGGCTTGCATTTTGCTACTATCCCAATCCAATATGACTACAACACTTTGTTGCCCAGCCAGGGAAAGAAAATCTGCTCCTCTATCTGAGATTGAAGCGTTTATTCAGAGACGTGGCATGCAGGCTCTCTTGGGCTCCTCTGATTGGCTCTTTAGGTGGGAAGGCAGGGCTTGTGGGTGAGAAGGCGTGGTCTCTGCATCTACTGAATGGGCTCTGCTGATCTGATAATCTGATCAGGTTTAAATACAGTAGCAAAAGAGATAATGGGATAGATCTGGTGCCCAAGTGTGTGTAAAGTGTGTGTGTGTGTGTGTGTGTGTGTGTGTGTGTGTGTGTGTGTGTGTGTGTGCGTGCGTGTATGTGAAGGGGTTTTTAAAATGTCATATAAAAAAGTAGCCGATTGGTGCAGTGTGCTCATGCCGCCAAAAACACACAATAAAAAATGAAACAGCACACAAACACACAAACATGATCACACATAATGACCCAAATAACACATATCAACTACTTATTATTCAATCTACATAAGCATGATTATAAAAAACAGCCAAAGAAGCGACCCCAGCCACAAAGGCGCACACATAAAAGGTCCAGAATCCTCTTTGCTGGACCATACACACTGTCACAGTTGACTTTTGTGATACATATTAGGGTATTTTAACAAACTGCACGGGCAGAGAGAATAATGAAAGATTAGGGCAGAACATGAGAAAGGAATTGGCTTGGTTGTCACAGAACATGACACTAAGATAACAAGTAAATAAGAACTTCTCAGTATTGTGGGCGGATGTCATGCAGAGAGTAATTGTCAGTATTAAGATTAGACCTGTGGTTTGGCTCTGACTGTAGCTCTGTTTGTGCATTGTCGCTTTAATGGTGATGATACTGTATGCTCAAATGGAGTTATTTAAAGTCTACTCTGCACACACAGAGGCTATACAGCCACATGCGATTGTTACAGATCTTATAAAACCACAGAGTTAACATGCTGCAATATCAGCCTCTGCTCCTCTGTGGAGGATTTGGAGCCAATTTTGTGACCTGGCTGCATTGATTTGCTCTCATTTAGTCACAAGAGCATTAGTGAAGTTACAGTTCATCCCAAAGCTGCTGGGCAGGGTTGAGGACATGGCTCTGTTCAGTGCAGTCAAGTTCTTGCACCAGGGAAAACCGTTTTATTTATGGACTTGGCTTTGTCCTCAGACAAAAGGTCCCCCCTTAACCCTTTCTTCAACAATAAGCATATAGTAGAGTATCATACATTGTCAACGACCCAAGTGATGTTGAACGATTATGCTTTTCTAAATAGTCCTATGGCATGGAGAAGTTTGCAGGCTGGTCTTTTTGGATGATGCTGTTATTCTGATTGCCCTGCTTACCTACATATTTCAGGTGCAACTGCTTACCCTTGCTCAACTCCCCTGTAGACCATCAAGCACCAAAAGCGGTGGCATCACAATGTGTTGCTTTGTGGTGCCAAGGTGTTCACTGAATTCTGAATTAGGTGTCCTATTAAAACACCAATCAGTAGTTTTTACTAATTAACTCTTTTTTTGTACTACACTGTTAGTGCTTTATGTCATCACGTGAGAATGAACCTGAAACAATGGGAGAACAGATGATTGACTTTTTGCTAGGGGGTTGTCGGACTTATGTCAAAACCAACTATTTGGGCTGTCACTTTGGACATGAATCATCTTTTTGTGTTTGTAAGGATTGCAAGATTAGCTGAGTAGCATGTGTCTGCAGGACCACATTTCTAGGACTGCAATTCGAAGACCCTTGTTGCTTGCACTAGCTATAGTGGTCACAAAGGACCACATCTTTAGTGCCTAACGGAATCACTTTTAGTGTCTCACCTTAACCCTAACCATCAATGTTGCAACAAAATACACGTCCCAGAGATGCAGTATTAGAAATGCAGAGCTGAAACTGCAGCCTCCAACTCTGCTGATGCATTTCCATTCAGTCATGTTTATGAAGGTTGATAACTATACACAAGAATACTGTGATGAATAGTTGTATGTAGTTAAAGTAGTTTAGTGGAGATATAAAGGGTAAACTGTTATTCATTCAAGTGTGCTCAATTACACACTTCATGCCACCCCTGCACTGGTAATTGTCTCAACTGGGCCACCCCGGTCTGAAAAGTCTGGATACGCCCCTGTTAAGGGACAGTTCGACTTGCATACTTGCACCATATGGCACAACAGACAGTATCAGAGGCACTACCAAAACTTCTGTCTGAAAAAGAGCAACTAAAAATAGTTGTGCATTGTCACCATTACTACTTGCAAATTCCATTTTGAAAGATGACTGAAGTTACCTAAATAGTGTATATACTATAGATGATTATATGTCCTTATACCGTTTATGTGACGTGATTGACGTAAAGTTACCTCCTAACTTGTGGTGTTCATTATCACGGTGTCATTGTGAGATTCCAGATTGGCTGACACGTTTTCATTGAGCGCTGTGAGATCTGGTGCATAACACCTCTCACTCTCTGACACACATACACAGCGCAGATCTGTTGTTTCCCTCCCTCAGCTTACAAAAGCAGTCCACCCACACCTCCCCGGCCGGCACTGAATGAGTTACTGCTGGTGCAGTGTGTGAGCCTGGTGCGCCCCTCCCTGGTTGGACGGCACGCCGCTGCTCGGCAGTCTGCAGACGGATGTTGCCGCATCCCGGCGCGCTGCGTTCCGCCACCAGGCTGCGTTCCTCTCCAAATGTGCCAAATCTCCTCCTCTGTGCTCCTGTCTCCGCCCGGCGCACACACACACACACACTCACACACACACACACACACACACGCAGCACCGACGCTCCTCGCCGGTCCTAGACACACAACTCTCCGGTAAAGTGGCTCCTCGTCCATAACGGTATGTAAACTGTTTCTGCAATCCCCCAACTCATGTTTGATGTTTTTCTTCTGTGTTTTTGGCGCGGAGTTGTTTTCGAATGCATCTTTCTTTCCCCCATGATTTGAGTGGGATGCTGTGGATCGACTGCTGCATATTTTGCCTGTTTTTAGTCCCTGCTCTAATTTTTCTCTCTCTTCTCCGCAAAGATGTGACGTTTTCTCTCAGACAGTTGCGTTCCAGTCGGTGTTTTTAGCCTGTTTCTGTTGCATAAGATTCTCTGAACATCCAAGGAGCGAAACATTTACTTTCCTGCGCAGTGTTTTTGGTGGCGCGTAAGAGGATCAATGTCTGGGAGAAATAAGGGCATGAGACAGCATTAACTCCTTAAACAATCAGTCCTCTTAAATCTACCTTGACATAAGAGGAGGCATGTCGGGTTCAGACAGGGGATTTCAGCGAGTCCTTTCTTTGTCCATAGTAAAGAGATTAATCCAGGCTATAAAGCAGTAGGGGCTCATTTAACCCATTTTCTCTATTAAAATATGCTGTACATGATCCAATAGATCAAAAACAACTGAACGTAAGCTTGTATAGAAATTTATACAGCCTAAACCTTTTTCTAAAATGAAATAGTTATTTAATAACTTGCCAAAAGATAAAAGGTTCAAGGATGATGTATTGGCTAAAGAGATTGTAAAGAAGCTGCAAGGACACACGTTTGATCTCCTAATTTGAGTCTATTTCTGCACAGTCACTGTGAGTTGGTGTGGAAAATATGAGTTTCTAATAACATGCAGGTGATGCAGATGAACTCAATGCCCCCTACAGGTGTGGAAAAAAAGGAAAACCGAATGCTCCCTTCAGATCCGGGAATATAAAACCCCAGTTCAGCTCTGTGCTCATTGTATCACTACCATGGTTTCCAGTTGGCATGCTGGTAACGTAATGGGATGAAGTCAGTCCCTGAGCTGTGTTTTGGTCCACAGGCGGACTAATGACCATGTAGAATCAGACATTGATGCACAAAGAGAGGAGGAAAGTGTCGATGTGTGATTTGGTCGAGCAACAAACAGCCATCCTTCGTACTCTCAAATAGGTAACTGTGTTTTGTGATGATTCATTCATGCCGAGGATGTTGCCATTGCAGTGAAACCATCCTCTGCTGTGTATGTTTGTGCATGTGTGTGTGTGTGTGTGTGTGTGGTTAGTTGTCTGTGAGATACAGATTGATGCCAAGAAAAGCTGCTATTTTTCTCTGTTAGTTTTCTTCCTGTGTTATTGAGTTTTCATCATGTAATAGGACGTTCTGGTTTCCTGTATGTGCTTCTTGGGGCTAAATGGTTCCAGTGACTCAGCAAAGGTGGTTCGATATAGCTACTGTGTTTGTGTGTGTCTGTGTGGGTTAGTGTGTGTGTGACCGATCTAATCGAGTGTCTGACTATGTGCACGACTTTTTTGACTCTGTGGTATAAACTGCCGGCATGCATGGCCGTGCCTATATAATTACTTTGCTGCATACTAATCCCAACTTTAATTTGAGTCGAAATTGAGCCATCTACCCCTGAAATCAGATTTCCTCTCATGTGCAGCTTTGATATTTGTTGGTCATAGATGCTGCATATCAGCCAAGCAGTCTGAAAAAGGGGTCTTCTTTTTGTGCGTTACATTCAAAGTCCTTCTGGTACTGGTAAGTACCTTTGTCCTTTAGATTTAAAGAGTCTGCTTGAGTTAAACTGGGCTTGCTTGGTCTAGACATACGGGCTCCACTGCTGTCTTGAGCTGAATATGTTTTCTTTTTGCCATGGAATTACTTGATTAGCTTGATTTTGCTCCTAATACCAAACTATTCAGCCATCACTTGAATTTGAAAAAAAGAAGATAATACAATCCTCTCAGCAATCCTTTGGAAGCATCTCTTACTCTTCCTACGACAGAATCCTAGGTTCTAGCTTGGAACTGCAAAAATCTGCTAACTCATGTTGCTCTTGATACGTCTGCCCCCTCCCATTGAGATAGATTTTCATCCAACCTGATTCAAATTGGTCCAATCCAAACTGTTGATGTCATGTGGTGCCAGTTGGAAGGGGTTTGATGAAATGAATGTACAAAGATGCGCACTGTTGAGGCATTTTTAAATGATCAAGATGGCTGCCACTGATGTTGACATTCTGAATCTATCGCGCCGGTCTTTAACATAGAAATGGTAAGTAGCGGCCGTCGAATCTTGCCATGCCAAACACCAGTGCGTATAATGCTGAAATAGAAACTAAAATGATTGAATGTTGAGATTAGTTTCCGGCTTTGCTTTAGCATTTTGGACAGCAGCAGCTGAAAATCCACGTTGGAAAGAACAGAGAGGTACCAGACTAATTTGCAAAGCTCATTGGTCGAGTGATGCCAGACTACCTGGTGCTTAAACACGCTGACAATCTTAAGCTATGTTTCCTTTGCCAGATATAAGCAAAAGTTTAACCCCACTCTCTGGTCTTCCATCCAATCAGATGCTAGCAGCTCAGCTAACATTGCTGAGTCACTCCTAGACATTAAATTGCTGCTCATTGTCAAGCAGCTGTTACAATGTACAATTGTTATGTTATAAGCCAAGCAATAGCTTAATTCCCTGGGGCAATGACACTCATAAACAGGCACTGTTTAATTACCACTTTTGAGGCTAGCTAAGGAATAACAAACAATTAGCCTAGCTGGCGAGCCTGCCAGTGAATCAACAGTTTGTAGCTGCAGTGAGAGTGCTGAGTCACTTTTTGACATTCTCTTCCTACGATTCACTCCTCACATCCCACACTGAATCCACATAAAAGTAAGGTTTCTACTTGACCTAAACAGAGTGCTGTATGTGGCCCATAAAGAAATAAATGACTGTAGATGGTTTTTCAGATCAGAAAGAAAAGTCCTAACATTTCTACCTGTTTTCTTTTGAAGGCGGTTTTAGATATGAGGCAGACGTCCAGTATTTGGACTAGCCTGTTACCATAAAACAAAAACAAAGAATCAATATTAATAAATCCTCTTGGGTGTCTTTCATAGTGAAAAAAAAATCATGTTAGAGTTTTAAAAGAAGACATACTTCTGATAGGCCTGGAGGGAGTGCTCATGCTGGTGTAGTTACAGACTCCGTGGAGTTTTAGACATTGACTAGTGTTCCAGTAAATCGAGCAGCTGTGGCGTAAAGGTTAGAGCAGATTTTAATCATAACACAGCGGAGAAGGGAGAACATATGAACGGCTGTTATATTGCATCAACAACTACGTGGAAAGTGCAAACTGAGCCAATGCAACAGTCCCAAATGAACACTTTGCAGGTTTCTGCTATTTCTAAGCAAACAGTTAAAAACATTACTATGATGCCAAGAACTATTTTTGAAAAGGCTTAATGATGGGTGTGATTTTCTGTGTTTGTATTGAGGAATCTAGCACCAAGAAATACTTACTAGATTGGGATTTCATAACAAGCAAGTGTTGTATGAATTGGACTTTCTATAACTAATGTTCAACAATAATTATGCTTTACTTTTAATACTTCCTGAGGGGAAGTTGTTTTTTCCTGTCTTCTTAAACCAAGAAAACAGACCTCATGGAGCCGTCATTTGATGGCATGGAAATCATCCAGTTGAAACAGTCATTATACAGACACAGGCGGCAACTAACAGTTAATGTCCTTGTTTTTCGTATTATTATTATTAGTTTTATTTATTTATTTAAAGTTATATTTTTTGGCCTTTTTGCCTTTATTTGATAGGACAGCTGAAGAGAGACAGGAACTGTGGGGAGTAGAGAGCAGGAAGACATGCAGGAAATGGTCAACCGGCTGGGAATCAAACCGGCGACCCCTGGGACGAGGACTGTAGCCTCTGTATGTGGGGCGCTTAGACCGCTAGGCCACTAGCGCCCCATTATTAGTTTTATTATTCTGATGAAGGTGACATCATCAGATTGCTTGTTTTGTCTGACCAAAAGTCCAAAACCCAAACACGTTCTCTTGATAGTCACGTTAGACCAAAAAAAAATGTCTAATCCTCACAATGAACCCAAAACAACGGAGTGTGACACAAAGACTTCCAGGGAAATGGTTGCTGATTATTGTTTTTCAATCAACTCTACAAAGACTAGCCATTTAAGCTCTTTAAGCCCAGAAACAAAACAGTTAAATACTTTTAGGAAAACTGGCAGGTCCATCCATCAGGTGATCTCGCTTTATCCTATTATTCTTACAACACTAGTTCAAGTACAATGGAGCTTACCGCAGTTTTTAAACACACGTAACCTCCAACACACACGTTTCCAAATCACTTACACTACAACTGAAAGTGCTTATTTGTTAATCTGCGAGGATTTTGGATTGCGGTTTTGACAATGAACCGCGCACGCCCTCTCGGATTAACAGCTGGTTGGCTTAACGCAGCGTAGCAAAGGTGAGCATCTAGGGAAAATTGATCACATGGCAGTGTAGCACCTCATTTAGATGAAGTTCAATGATTGAAATGATTCTCATGCACACACTCAAAGATTCACAGTCAAAGCACACAGACCTTTATCCCATCTAATGTGTCTAAATGGCTTAACAGCTGACCACTATAAAGCACCCTGAAGCCCTCATGACTCTCCCAGGACCACTTAACAGAACTGAGATGCCGACCAGTGTAATCATTGACATCCTTTATTAGATCGTCTTATTAAAGTATTAGCCTTCTTATGTCACTGGTTGAATGCACAAATTGGGACATTAAATGGTTTTCCAATTAGTGACCAGCTTAATTATGTAAATATAGTTGGGGGGCAGAGCTTGAAAATCGGCTTGAACAAGCTGGACTTTGAAAGGTCCCCTTGGGTCAGGGAGTTGTTGAAATAGCCTGTTGTTTGAGAGCTGACATTTTAGCTTGAAACAAAGTCCAATCATCTGCAAATTCAGCTATAGGACAAAGCTTTATCACTCCTACTGCCACCTTGATGTGGTGTTTTTTCTTTTTTTCTCACTCCTGTCTTGTTGAATGTATCGTCCAGTTGCCATTATCTTCTATACCACAGGCCCCGCAGAGTCGAGCCGTTAGAGAGGCAGGCATCTGGCAGGGAAGTTGTCTTTGATGCAAGCATCCGTCTACGGCAATGCTTTTTTCCTGGGACAGACACTCGGCTTCTACCTGCTCAGTTCAGATAAGAGCATCAGCTAAATGCGGCAAAGGTAGTTCAGTAACACTGGAAGTGTGCTACATTATTGGATGGACACAGAGACCATTATAAAGCCAATACAGAGAACTGGCATCACACTGTTGCTGGCTCATTTCCCTTAGACAACCTGTCTGCAAATTGGTTTAGTCTCAGTTCAAAATGAACTTTATGTTCTCATCCAACAATCGCTGTCAAAGTACATTACCAGCCTCTAAAAGGTTGTTTTTAGTATGTCTACTTGATATTCGTTTAGAGACATACTATATTTGGTAAGGATAGGCCCATACATTTCTCTGGTACATTTTTGTATCATTACATAAGCTTTAGAAAAATTAAGAGACAAATCAAGTGTTGGCATTCAATTAAAGAATTCGCCAGAACACAAATTTTCAGGATCATATGTTTCCCAACACTTATTGTAGTTGCACGCAGATGTTTTGTGTTAGCCAAGTATGTGTACACATACAAGGATTTTGACTCTGATTTAACTTTCCCTCTACGTCTACATTTATTAAACAACAGTGATTAAACTAACACGTACAAGCCAAGTGTGCAGTTCAATATAATATTAAGCCATTTGAATGTACAGTGATAAACAGTAGCTGACATATCACTACCACCACTCTGTGTTGACCAAAGCTAGACTTAGCTTATCAGAATGTCAGCTCTACCATTGGTTATTCCAAACAGTAAGACTTTAACCTTAGTGAAAGGCTGAAAATCTGGGCCACCGCTGCCACATTTATAGCGATGGGATCATAATTCCTAAATTAATCTTAATACATTTGATACATTTTACTTTTTCTCTCACTACACCACAACTTTGACATTTGTAATTCTATTGAAAAGACTGATACAGTTTGACGTGAAGCCCTGAAATTTTGTGTACACATTCTTATAAGGTATGAATTACAAATCACTGTAATGATGCCCTAACTTGTCGTCTAACAATGTTAGGTCAAAATCTGTTGATTATTATTTTTTTGACCAAAGACCCACAAAACTATTGATAACAACATCAACCATAGCTGATTATGTCTTAAGTGCTAATTTTCAAATGTTACAATGCTAACAAGCTAAACTGACATGACTATTATTATCCCTGCTAAAAGTCGCCATGTTAGCATAGTCATGGAGTTAACATCAAACTTAAAGCTTTGGTGTGCCTGAATCCTCACTTAGCTGCTAGCATGAGTGCAGATTGTTTGCCTTGTTGTAATAGAACCAGCGTGAGTGTTTTCAGTGAATGCTCCTTAAAAAGTGAACTGGTTAGCTTGTTATGACAACCTTGTAAACCGTGTTAGCTATATGCTTGATGTCAAGGGGTTCATTTGTGAGAACGCGGCTGCAGATAGCAGAAATATTGACACAAATAATGTATCAAGCTAGCAAGCAGGTACAGTAATGCAAGGGATTTAAAAGCATAATTACAGAGGAAAAAATGAGACCATAGACACACACATAGATAGACATGTTATAAAGTACTTAAGAATAAATGTATAAGACTTAAGTTTTGGTATGTTTACTTACCATTGACATAAAATCAATTAAAGCTCCTGTGAGGACTAAAATTAATATTGACGCCACATGACCTACAAAATCAAACAAGCAGCAGGATCGACTCTGTCTATATCGTTATATTTGATATCCAAAACCATTGCCACCAGGTAAGAGTCAGGTGAAGACATACACTTTCTTTACATTTTACATGGCAAATATTCTGAATGTGTTATATATTTGTCTTTTAAAAAAATCAGGATTAGATTTTGTGTGATAAAACATCACTTTGACATGAACAGGACAAAATCAGCAAAGAGTTAAGCAGTACTTATTTGCCCACAGGGGGCCCCCAAAATGATACAAATGAAGAGTTGCTCATAGGAGCTTTAAATAATATATATCTATTTTGTATATATAACAACAAAGCTCATCAAATGTTTATCATAGCATTTAAAAGAGCCTGTTCTTTAATCTTTACTAGATCTAGAATAAGGCTTTTTAAAAGTGGCCCAACACTAGCCCATCTTGAGTACACACTCCAAAACAGTTGAAAGGAAAAACTTTCTGTTGACAGGCAGAGACCTCGAGCAGAACCAGACTCATTGGTGGACAGCCTTCTGCCACAATGACCTGAGCTGAGAAATTAGGGTAGAGGAAGAGACCGAGTGAGATAAACAGAGGTATGTGATAATACTGGATGAAAAGTATGGTCAGACTAGCAGATCATAGAGCAGTTATAAGAGGCTTATAATGATATTCCATAAATAGTTTGTACACAGCACTCAACGACACAGTGTATGCACAGTCTGTTTTTCCAGTACTTCCTTGATTACTTTCATATGATCATACATTTCTAGATAAAGCAATTCATGTATTTGAGTTGAAACTTAGTTTTAGTGCATTGTAGGCTCCTTACATCCTATTGGGTCACCTCGCTTTAAGGAGAAACTGACCTGCCTTGAATTCTTTAGGGTTTTAATGAAGAGTGTTAGTGTCCCATTTTTAACTGCTGTGTCAGAGGAACCACTGAGTACTGCACTCATATTTTTAAGGCCATGGAAATTGGCATTAACATGCGGTGCATCATTATGAAACATTAGCCTACACTTAAAGACACTGGTACTGACTTTCATAAAGCATGATCGGTAGAATCCTTGTGGGATATATGTTTGTCTCAGCAACAGCCCGATGATAATTGCTGCATAATTTGTCACAGTATTGTTAATCCTGCCTCCTGATGATAATAATGTATGATTAAGAAGCACTAGTTACGTAAATAACAACCAAGCATAGATCACCACCACGGGACACAAAACATGAAGATCGGTATGAATTTAAGATTCTGCTAACCTGGGGTGGATTTAGCGGGACAAAGCAGGAGTGCAGAATGAACGGATACCGAGTCTCGGGACCCGTCGATAACAATAGAGAGAAAAGAGGGGAGGTTCTGGCTCGGAGAATGCAGCAGTGAGCAGTCTTTGCAGTGTTCTGCACCTCCCTGTTTGCTTTAGCCAGCCCTCCCTGCTGCTGAAGTCTGTGTGTGTGAGAGAGATAGTACATGTATAGATATGCAGAAAATAGCCATGCTGTGTTTGTATTATATTTATGTAAAAGGAGATTGTTTCGACTGTTAGTGCAGACCAATGCGACGAAGCCCTGCGCCCCTCCCTCGTCTCCTGAATACCCCAAGCTGAGATAAGAGTCCCTGTTTTTCTGAAGAAAATATAGTCCTGAGGTGGAGGAGCTTTTCAGCCCCAGTCTCTATCTCTCAATTCAGTTTCTATATCTGCTTCGTTCTGCTTGACGAGCTCTCTTCTTCTTTCTATGCAGGAGCGCTCCCTCTGACGCTATTAACATTGTGAAAATCTAATTTTCTTTATCTCTTATTATTTACCATTGTGGCTACACGACTCACATCTTTTGGTAGTTAAAACTGCAGCCATCACCTGATTGATCAGTATTGAAGACTCACAGCTTCAAAAGCTGAATGTTGTTCAATTTTCTGATTTTTCTTTTCCCTGGGGTTTGCAGAGAGGAATATACATAAAGTGAAAGAGAGTAAGGAAAATCATTATGCGGCTATTTGAGAGGGAGAGCAAGAAGACTCAGGAAAAGCTACTGAGATTAAAGAGTGAATGACGAAGCAAGAAAAAAAGGTAATAAAAACAAACAATGTCTGAATGAGGGAGTACGAGACATAAATATAGACTGCCTGATAAACATTTTGAACAAAAACAGAACAGACAGAGGAAAAAGTAGTCACACTGCAGACAGAGAATTCATGCTGATGGCAGCCATATTGGACCAGAGCGTGGAGGTGACGCCTCTCCGGTCAATCCCCTCTGACGGTCAGAGGGGGAGAGTAGCAGTAAACATTGATCCCTCCATCAGGAGTCATTCCCAGAGGCCCCAACCTCCATCCCTCTGTCCACTCTGATCTGCTGACAGAGACGCCACCATGTATCGAATGTACAGACACACCCAGACTCTGAGGGGGTGGACCTCGGCAAGCAGAGCAGCTTTTGATACATCTTACAGGGAAAATCGACCCAAACACAAACTTCTTTCTTTTGTTGAAAGCAGCTTACAACACAAGATGCATCTCTGACTCCATTGTGTTGTTTATATGCTACATTATTTATTTTTGTCCTTATCATAACAGTCAGTCAATTCGGAACCACTTTGGCGTCCCATTGCAGGCACAGTGGACGCCTCATTTCGGTAAACAGTCTCTGAACCCATTGTCTGATGGTATTATTGCCTCTGGCTACAATTGCCAACTTTTAGTGGCTCCCAGTGTGCCCTGCAGAGAGTGTAAATGACTTAAGGCTAAGACTTCCTTTTCCATGCGTTGAGATTGTTTACCGACTGATAATCAACTTAAGCAGCAAGTATGGGGTTGAGGAGTTGGAGAAGGGAGTTTGGCGATAGTGTCTCAGTGCAGACTGTTGGCTGCAGATGCATACAGATATCTGTTAATAGATAAAGCTAAGTCAGCGTCAGACTTTAGCTGATGTGTTGAGGGATTGCATTGTATTGGATGCATAATGCCCCCTTTTGCTCTTCATGGACTGTTTTCCTGCATTCAGTCAATGGGTGGATGATACTACTCAAAAATAGCATCTAAAATACCTCTGATACCAAAATCTGCTCCTCCTCTACAGATGCCATGTAGAGATTATGGTTCACACAACATGGTTCACATCTTCATAGCATGTGTTATCATTTTGTCTTAATAACACAGTACTTACTCATTCAGTAGCATTGATTTGGGAATGAAACATGGCAAGAAACACTAGTGAAAAACAGCGAATGACAATGTTCACCAAACCGCATCCTTGTTGACTTAAAGCATTTGCTGTATGTCTGTGTATGTGATGCTCCCCTCTGCCATGTGTAAGGATGTTATGACGTGACTCATTTCCTTGTCCTTCAAACAGAAAACACTCAGAAAACAGTCAAAATCTATTAAACTAAACAAGGGGTAACAACGCCTGGAGGTAAATTATGTCAAATTGGTTTGTGGAGTGTACCTAACATTAGCAGAGCTGGCACCACCAGCTAAGTCCTCCTGGCAGGTTAACGTCCACATGCATATGCTGGTTACACATTGGTTGTGTGGTTATTTGCCAGTTTGACCAACGTAAAAAGACTTCCAAATCAAGAGATGCTATCAGTCATCTGTGCTTGTTTACATCAGGGTTGTAGAGCATTGTATCCTTATGGCAGTAGACAATAACAGAGGCTACGGCTTTGGCTAGTGGTGGTCGCAGCTTAGACACAACATACAGTATGACCAGCATTTCAGGCCAATAATAAAATATAAATATTAATAATGAGTTTAACTGACTAATAATTCTGGTGCCAACAAGCAAGAGTGACATTGAAGTTGACTAAACTAGCCAAACTGGGGCAGTTACTGACAGTTTTACCACAAAGTGGAATGTGTTGATATGCTGGCTTAATTTTCAGTATGTTTGCTATCTCTTGCTATTTCACATTTTTAGAGACATAATAATAACAGATCTTGGCAAAAAAATATCTGAGTCTCTTAACATCTGAGAAGGCTCCAAATTTTCAACCATGGTCACTCTTGACTTGAGAAACCAGCAGTGTGACAAACAGCCTTGTCTTAAGGTCTTCTCTACACTCTACTTTTTTGGAATATCACATGGTCGTCATTAGCAAACTGAACTTCCTCAATTTGTCTTGTACATGAGTCTTGTTTACATTTTACACTGTATTTTAGGATTTTTTTGTCTCGCTGCCTAAAAGCTAAGCATCAAAGTCAAATCTTCCACCTTGATTATTTGACAGAACAGTCCCAACCAAAGCTTTCATTACCATTTTATTTGATGCTTTAAAATGTGTCACATGGTCTTCAAAGCTCTCAACCAATGAGGAGCTATCTTTTATTATTAGAATGAGGTCCAGCCTTGAATTAAAAGCAAATTAAAGAGCTAGGGCTTTTTGTATTTTCCATTTTTGCTGTTTGGAAGACAGCCGACCTTTGAGGTGAAATTTATTTCCTCATATCTTGACTGAATTTGTTCATTTGGTTCAAGGTACCACAGAGAAATGTTTTGCTACTTCCCCTTTTATTGAGCTGCTGTGTTTGAGGTGAACACGGGCAGTCATTAAACAACACATGCACAAGAAAAACCATGTGTGTGTAAAAAATTCTGAAGCTTAACCTGAGGACCTGTATCTTGCTGAACATAGCAGATTTGCTCTAAAAGCAGGCGATGCAAATGAGGAGTGGGACAATCACTAATGAGGAGCTCGTGTCCATGGTAACCTGTCCTTCATTTAACCCTGTGGTAATGTGAATTAACATCTCTGGGTTTGTTATGTCGAAGATTTCAATAGTGTTTTTTTATTAAGAAGTCTAATTAGCTTAAGCCTCTCTGAGTCTCCATTAATGTGTTTTCGCCAGAGCAGGAGCTCTGATTTTCAAATATTAAGAACCTTATTTTTCAGTTTAAGTCTCCAAATCCTCATGCAGACTTTAAAAACCTTCAAACAGAACAATGAATTGAGAAACAGCCGCCCTGTGAAGTAAGCTTGTGTGTACGTCAGTTGTTCTTGTGTATTAAGAGCCAAAAAATAACAAAAGCTGTCTCAGGACTCTTTACAAAAAGGTTTAGACCAAGTAGCAACTTCTTGTGTTGGAAAAATGAAGCCTATGAGGTTAAAACTGCAGTTCTTCAAGTGCCCACTTAAGGCTGGACCCAGAAGCCAAGAAAACCCCATTAGCTTAAAAGTCAAAAAGCCCATATTTACAGCAAATTCAACATGTTGACAGTCTGGGGAAAAAACAAGAAAGGAAACAGTTTCAAAAGTCTAAAAATCTAATTTCTATTCTCTATTTTTCTATAACTCTAACCTTCTATAACTCCTCTGTTTTGATGACACTAAGACGAAGAGTTACGCATATTTTTGCATGATAAGGGGCGTGGCTATGTTGACTGAGAGGTGGGCGCGATGCTACTGTGTGCTAAGGAGCCAAACGACTGTCTCAGCTCCACGTTTAGGTCGGGCACAAGTTAGCTTGAGTCAGCATTTTCCAATAAAGCGACAGCCATCGTAACGCCTCTTCAGAAACCAATGGGTGACGAAGACCCATCACAGGTCCGCCATGAGAAAACACTTTGCTACGTTTGGCAACAGTGGCGGGACGAATGTCCTTTAACAGTTAGAAACCTTGTGTCCAAATGTGTCGTCCTGCAGTAGTCTAGAAAGAGGAGCTTCATGTGTATGTTCAGCAGCATCAGCAGCGTCTGATTCACCTTCAGTCCAAAGCTGTGTTTATGAGGCTGTTGTTTAAAATAAGCTCTTGTTACCAAATGACTAGTCAGCGACTTGAACCGGCATGTTGGCCATTTTAAGACCACCTTAAGCTGAGAGTAAATCCCAGAGGACTGATGCCTCTCGCTGTGGAGCTGCTGCAGAAAAATCTCCAAACAAACAGCAGCCAATTTAACAGCCTGTGACTTCTGTAGGGCTCCTTTTTAAAAAAAATCTCTCCACGGGGTTTTGTTCCCCTCAATCTTGTAATGTCTCTCAAGTTGTCCTCTCCATCATGTGAGGATAGCTCCCTCTCTCCCTCTTCCGTCTCTGTGGGTTTTCCCATCTTGAGGGATTGAATATCTTGTCATTGTGTGTGGGAAGGTCACTCTGACACTTATTTTTCATAGCTGTCGTTTCGTTCGCCTGCATGTGTCTGACCCTGAGACCCTGTCTTGTGTCCGTCAGCTATGATGAATGGGACGTCCTCGCTCGTCAACATATTGCTGACAACCAGTTTATAATCATTGTAGCTCTTTCCTGACACTGCAAGACCTCAGCAATGAAAACAGGGAGTGTCCTTTTTAAAAAGCATGTGTGTGTGTGTTAGGGTCATGTTGGAGGTGATGCAGAATACATTTGTCAGTTTTTGATAGCAGGAAGAAGGCTGTAAGGGAGTCATAAAGCAAAGTTGTAAGTTAATTTCTCAAGTTTCACTGTTTTATATGTAGTAGGTCTAAATCTGGGTTGTGTTGTGTTCTCATCCGCTTTGTATCGAGACTGCAAGGATAACTTCAGCATAAATTTTCTCTAGTTGTAAAGAAGAAACATTAACACATTCTCATTTGCATAAATACTTTCATTGCCTCCCTTAAGAAACTCTGAAAGAATAAGAATAAAAGAAGGAAAAGAGTAAAGCTGTGTTTCCATCAGAGAGAAGTTCCCCATGAACTAGGAACCTTTGAAGGAACTTAGTGTGTTTAAAATGTAGGGGATGAAATAAGGGGATGAAATGGACTCTGACTGGGGGGTTGAACTTTGGAACAATACAGGAACTTTCAGTGGGTGGGGCAGTTCAGATTGGTAGCAATGTAGTTCTCAAGTCCAGGACAAGGATTCAAGTCTAACTCGAGTCCTGATTTCCAGGACTCATGACTCGACTTGAACTCAAGCAATGATAACTCTGGGACTCAGGCATATACTGCCTTAGGACTTATTGACAAGTCAGCTTTAGTTTTTCTTGGGTTTTTTGTGTAAAGCTGAAATAATGGGTGTGTTCCCCTGCATGCATGCTCAAATGCTAGTCATTGGTCAAGGATGCACCCAGAAAAGTAAGTAAGTGAGATGCTAAAGTTAGCCTACTTTGAGAGCTGATTACGTTGCTATTAGCAAGCTAAAGGTAATGTTAGTAACTAAAGTGACACAACTACTGGGTTGAGATGTAATTTAAGACATCAGAAACATTTAAGATTCTGATTAATAGCGTGTTGGCTGCAGGTATTTTCAGTTTAATGGATATCTGCGGTGAGATCACTGCAGCTGAATCGATGAGTGCGTCTCCCCATTAAGAGAGACGCAGTGTGCACAACACACACAATCAGGAAGTATCTAATGTCCATGAAGGAAATGTGTTTTCTACACATCCAAAAGGTCCAACAAAGTGAGTCTAGCTTCACACTGTGAACAGTTAAGAGTGGAAAAGAACTCCCTATAATGAGGACTGGACTTGGACTCAGACTCGAACACTGAGGACTCAAGACTCGAAGTGTGATGACTCGACTACAACACTGCTAGTTGGTCAAGTACGTGCAGCATATTATGTCAACCACCAGTTATTCATGATCTGCAGTTGCAGACTGAGCTGATTATTTTTTCTAATCTCAACGACTTTAGAGTCAGAACGCAGACAACAATGGGCTGAAGGGATCGTATGAGTCTGGAAATATAGTTCCTGGAACTTCAAGTTCCAAGTATTCGGATGTGAAGAGTGCATAATGTTAACTGATACAACCTTAACAAAAGAGAAAGATTATACAGAAATGTAAAATGTGTATTGATTTTAAAAACATGCCATAATGATAATGGCATTTTAACTAAATATAACATGTAAGTTAACATAACAACAGTGCAACAGCCCTGCCACTTTCAATGAGAAATATATTTATTAACATGAATAGAACTTCGCTTTTTAAACATTAACAAATGAAACTAAAATTGTCCAAAGTATCAACATAGAAAAAAATAATCTAAAACATTTAAATACAGAGATGAGGTAGCCTAGAAGAGTCCAGTATCCAAAAATAATCTGTTAATACATTCATTTTAACTGGACACTGTATAAGATATGTGACATAAAATTTTCATAGGATTAAATGAAAAGTGGACATAAATTGTTAAAGGGGATAAATCATACCCTTCAAAATAAAAGTCTCTCCTCTTACATTATTTGTTGGATCTTTTAGCCTTTATTAAGAGAGGATAACTTCAGATAAAGAGACAGGAAATGTGGGTAGAGAGTGGGGAATGAAATGCACCAAATCCTGTCAGGAGTGGTCATTGATCCCACGACAAGTGCTATGAAAAATGCAGCCTCTCTGTACATGAGGCGCCTGCTCAATCAGCTCAGCTGAACCAGCGCCCCATGAAAGTCTCTCAAATCCTCATAAGTGTTAACAGGAATGTATGATACCCTTAATACAGCAGAACATACAAACACACTTTCACACAGGCTCATGTAGGACAGAGAATGCAGGCATGTGACTTGTGAATGTGACTTCTTCTTGTTCCAGATACAGGCTGAACACAAAAGGCCCATTACTGCGGGTATTTATACTGTTAGACAGCGAGGGGGAAACGTTTGTGGTGGCCTGAAAAAGATGCTCTGACACATTTAAGTGTGATGTTTTGGCAGCCTGGACTGTTGTCTAGTGTGTGTGTGTGTGTGTGAATAGTGTTTAAACTGCTTTCAGCGCCTCTTTAGGCCCTCAGACAGTGGGAGGCGGGGGTGGGGGGTACAGGGGGTAGGAGTGATGTCATGGCTGGCACGCTGTGGACCGGACTCCAAGAGACAATGACCCTTTGCCAATATTCCCGTAACTGCCCTCTCTGACAGCAGCTCTCTCTCTGCTTCTCATGCTTCTACTCCCTCTGAGGCTGGTCAAACAGCCCGTCTGTGTGTTTTTTTATTTCATATCTGTCACAATTATTTTATGTTCTCTATAACTGATTTTAATATGATGAACTTTTAAACAAAACAACCTCTGCTATTCCTTTAACAAACACAATTTCAGAGTTTTAATCCAAAGTTGGTCAGGTGTATGTTTTTTTCCAAGTAAACTGCATTATCACACTATCATTTATACACAATTGTAAATGGAGTATTTGTGGACAATTATTGACATAATATAATGTGCATAAATTAGGATTATGTTGTAGGTCATTATTTTCATGTTTTAAAAGTAAAAACATAAACCATGACATCAGAATCAGAAGAATCCGAATCAGCTTTATTGGCCAGGTCTGCTTGAACACACAAGGAATTTGACTTTGGAAAACTGTGCTCTCTATGAACAAGGCATAAGAATAAGACATACAAATAAAAAATAAAAAATAATAACAATAACATCAGCTATAAATACAAAAGAACAACAAATAGGCATGACATTTTCTTTGCAAAAAAAGTTGAGTCTTTATTGCAAGATTTTTATGCAGAAATACACCTGATTACTTAGGCATAGACACATAAGTTAATAGGATTTTACTTATACATATTATTTCTGGGCGCGGATTTGGCCTAATTGTTAAATTGCACGCCCACATACGGTTGGCCCGGGTTCGATTCCAGCCTGCGGCCCCTTCATCCACATTTAATTCCCCCACTCTCTCTTATGGTTTCCAACCCTATCCACAGTCCTCTCCTCTCTAATAAAGTTTTAAATGCCCCCAAAAATACATATTAAAAATAAAAAAACATGTTATTTCTATTTCATAATAAACACCACAGCAATTTGTGGTGACTCCAGTGTAACATGTGGGTCTGTTGTATGTTTTAAACCTGGACCCCAGATAGAACAGCTGTGAAGTAGTGCCTGGCTTTAGCAGCTTGATACTTGTGTATTCCTGTTAAATAAATTAGTGTTTAATAGGTGACAGATGAATTACCCTGTCTTTTTTTGACCTGCATCATAGTGCCATTAAAGGCTATTAAAGCTACTGTTCGTATTGCTAACTGAACATGCATTACTTTAATTTGTCATCACATTGGTCCAGATTTTTTTTCTTTTCACCTAGTTGTACAGTAAAATTTGTGAAGTTAAATGGAGTGCCAGTTTGAATTAAATAAAATTTTGTGCCCATACACAGAGGCTATAGTCCTCGAAGCAGCTGGCACATGTCACTCTCATTGACCGTATATAGAATGGACGGTGTTCTTTCATTTACTCCCAAAGCCAAACGACTGCCTCCATGGTGTTGATGTATTGTTCTGGTGCCCTGAGGTGACCTGCTTGGCAGTGTTGTGGGACAATCATATCTCTGGCTTCTCCCTACTTTTTCTTAATTACCCATTATGAGCCAATATCAGCTAATATGTCCCCTTTAGAAAACAATCACACATCAAATTACTAAATATCTGCAGCTTCAGGCCAAAACTATTGTGTTAGACTTAAGATACTATTGACATGAGTTCATATGTGCAACTGCCAGTGTGTGTGTTTGTTGCGTTTGTGTGTGTGTGTGTGTGTCTGTAGGGCATCACCATGGCAGTCTGCAACAACAAAGCCTGAATGATAGACTAGCAAAAGGAGCTCAGAGGCCCTTTGAGGAGCGGAGTAAAGGTTCAGACTGGGATAGCTGTTGTTATAGAAGTTGAACAAAATCTGAGTCTGTCCTCAAACACTCCGGTACTCACCAACTGAAAAACCAAAGAACTCTGACTCCTTCATCGACAGTTCCTCAACCTCTATCTTCTCCTCTTTCTCGTCTTCTATTGATTCCTCTCCTTTAATGTGTCTGACGTGATGATACCAGTACAAACTTCAGCTCTCTGTTAAATTAGGTGAAAAGTTCCCCTGAAAGTCTGAAGAAGTTAGAGAAGCACTTTGCAGTCAGTCGGACAGTATTCTTTCCTCTCATCCTCTCATTGGTTTGATAATAGCTCATGTGTCGATAATGAGTCGGGGCTTCTCCAGAGACCAGTAAAGTATGAAATGTTTTTAACCCAGTGGTTATGGCTTTGTGGTGACTGAAACAGTTTGATTCTAATTATCATAAAATAAGTACACACCATTGACTGTGAGTCTGTATGGATGATATCCTTCTATCTCTTCCCATTATTGAAAAAACAAAGCCAATACTGCCGTGATCAGTGCTGCTGACATCATGTCTTGGACCATGTGGCTGGTGGAGCCCCAAGAATCTTGTGTTTATTGAAGCAGACACTCATGATTATGGAAAGTTCATTGACTCTTATGTTAGTATTTGTTGTTTCCTCTCGCCTTTCCTCCTCTACTTTTCTAATCCGGTAAAGAACACGGCAGAAGCCTGCATTTGTCGTCATATCTCTTTTACTAGCATCAAATAAGTAAGTAGAACTAAACTTCTCCAAAAATGAACGTTTGAGTATAAATCAGCACAATATGAACTAACAGTCATTACAGAAAGCATGTTTGAGAAAAATGTATTTGATGCGTATTTTAATTTTCTTGTCTGACCCATGCTCCACCTGTTATAATGGGGGAGGTAAGCTTTATGACCAATACTGCAGACAGTCACCACGGGAGCTCTAACAGTGCACACCCACTGAAAGTTAACAAAAGCAATTTAAATACACCCTAATTCATTTAGAATTGAGTCTGTGCTCAAAGCATGCTGGGATACCTCACTACAATGCAGTTTTTTACCGCCTTATGTCAAAATCATCCAAACAAGGAAACAGATACACTGTTCAGTAAATAAAAGTTTTGGGGTGTTGTTTTGAATAGAAAGACTTCTACATTTAAGATAAAAAGTGATCAGTGGAGGTCGACAGCGCAGCTCTAGGAAAATTGGTTGCATGCAACGGGTCTGTACTGCAAATGTTTTGGCTTCACTTTCAGGTGTGGTTGCACCATCCATCCTCTGATGCAGTCTACGGCAGGGGTTCCCAAACTTTTCAGCCCGTGACCCCCAAAATATAGGTGCCAAAGACTTGTGACCCATACGGTCTCTGAAGTGGTTAAATGTTGCTTCATACTTAATTTACTTCATACTTCAAAATTAGTTTACCTACATAATCAACTGTTAGCTAACCCCAACCCTAACTTTAGGAGTCATCTGGCAACAAAGAAAGCAAGAAAACTAATGAAATGTACTTATTTGCAGGGTTTTATTTCGAATGTAAGTACTATTGTTGTGTATGGTTTTACAATAATGGGTAAACTAGGCAAATTTAGATTACTTAAAAAAAAAAATGGAAGACATCTCGCGACCCTCCATTGGTGTCTTGCGACTCCCCAGGGGGTCCTGACCCACACTTTGGGAACCCCTGGTCTCCGGTACACATTTAAAGTAAAACTGCCCAAGGTGAAACTTTAGCACTTTTAGTATGACTTGATGTCAGAACTTTTGTACTTTTACTTTAGTAAATATTTCCAAGGCTATTTTTTTAATCATTTATTTATTATCCCATTACCTACAAGTAAAGCATCTGAGTTTTCCTCTTAGCAACTAAGTACTAAATCTTAAGTAATTAAACTAAAACAAGAAGCCCTTTTAGAACTGACTGCAGGGAAAACTTGTTATCTGCCTCAAGGTTTTTTTTTTTTCTTGGATGCTTCAGATGTCTTCTAGTTCGACTCCGGCCTCAAGCAAGTCACTTCACCTCTAGTTGCCACCGTGCTCGCGGAGCACATTGATAACAGTCTGCTTATCACCAACAATTTACCACAGTGCGAATTCAGCGGGAAGATTATCTTGGATAAATGTCACCCCTGATGGCTCCGTGTGCTTATTTAATCTGCAACAACAGGGACTGAAGTTATTGTTTTACAGATAAGATACACTTAAAGTGATTCCTGTGGGGACGTGTGAAGGATTTACTCAGAGATATGGATTTTAAGTTTCTCATTCTGATTCTACACTACAGCACAGGATTAAATGTGGGGTACATAAAAGTTGAGTAAAAATGTGTCTTCAGAAGAAGTTTATGTTCTTAAATAGACTTCGCTCACATTTTTTATGGTTTGAACCATGTATTGATTATATTAATACCTTCATCTTGTTAAAGGTATGTTTGTATTTTTATTTCAACTCAATAGGCTGTTTTTTTAATTTCATAATATATGATGCCCAGAAGAACAAGACTGAATCCCGGCCTGATGCTGTAGACTTCATGTAATGGAGGCTGAATGGATGTATTTATCTTTTCTTAGAAGGAACAGCGAGTGAATCTGGCACAGAGGCTTTATGTTTCTCGGCGCTGCCAAATCACAGGACCAGGATTAGCACCAGGAACTAAGACTGTGGCTTCCTGCTGATGTTGACAGTGATTGTGGTCCAAGGGGCTACTTTGTGTCCTGGGGGGGGTTAACTTATTCAATGGAAGTCTTTCTAAAATTAAAATAATCTACACCTGCTGAGTTAATTATAGGGGCACTGATGGTTATAGTAGGCAGTTAAGTATTTATTTACTGTAAACAACAGTTATTGAAGGTGACAGAAGTGGTAAACAATTAGTAGTATCACCTAATCGGCTATAATTAATCAGTATTCTATTTATTTTTATGTCTGCACATCTTGATAACAACAAAAAGTATTCTAACTTTTCAGATTGTTAAAAACATTGTAATAAAAAGGCGCATTTAAAATTTTAAAAACCTTTATTTCAGTGGTTGATGGGTTGATTCAGCAGTGCTAAGACACAAACAAATGACCAATCCTGTAGTGTTGATCCTCGGCTTTATGACGGGTAAAGACACAGAGATGACACAGTGCCGGCTTCTTTAATTTTCCAGCCCACTTCACGCCACTTCATCTGAACTCAGACAATGGTGCTCAGTCCGAGGGAAGGAACCAGCTCACATTAAGCAAATGAGATTAAGAGCAGGGTGATAACTTTTCGATGTCAGCTTCAATCAGCCTCATTTGATGCGACGTGTATATGGAGATGAAGCCTGAGGCATCAGTTCAGCTTCATTAGCTTGCTTATTATATAACTCAATTTCTCTTTACAAAAACATGAGAAGGTTTAAAGCTACGGGATGTATGGTCAGACTGCAGATTTGAAATGTTTTCATTTAATCTATAGTGGTTTCATAGAAATATAGTTCATGTTAATGAGGCTGCACAATCAATCGTGATGTGATCAGTACCACAGTTTGAGCCTTCATAATAAACATCACAGAAGTCTGAGATAACGCAATGTACACTCAGCATGTCTACATCTTACACTGTATAAAATGATGGACCGAACAACAGCTACTAAAGGGAAGCCATAACTTTTACAGCTCCCCCTGGTGACTGGCTGAAGTATAGGTCTTAAAGCCTGCCTCCTCCATTATAACAGATGGGACATGCGTAAAACTAGGTAATTAAAATACACTTTAAATATATTTCTC
Organism: Notolabrus celidotus; assembly: GCF_009762535.1. NCBI lineage: Eukaryota > Metazoa > Chordata > Actinopteri > Labriformes > Labridae > Notolabrus > Notolabrus celidotus. Next base: position 29,613,008 of record NC_048277.1, on the reverse strand, counting down.
AAACATGCTTGCTGTCATATCAGTAAGTTTTAATGCTGCTTTGAGTGTTCATTTTTGTAAAGGTTTAGTTTTGATACTTATTCAATATTAAAAATCAGACTAATTGACAGCTCTGTTGACGAATGCAGCTCCTTCAGCACTCTGTATCAGATTAAAAAAGTGTCTTTATTACTTCTGTGCATGCTATAGCTCCACCAGCACATTGTGTTAGCATCTATTGAGGCCTTATTTTGGCTTTACTTCTCACAATGGGAGAAGATAGAACTCTGTTGTCCATACTAATATACAGTAAATGTGGTACACTTAACCCATTGGATTAATCTGTTTGATTTGATGCAGTCAGATGAAGCTAAAACAGATTAATTGGTGCAAATTTAGAGGTAAAGAAGAACTGTTATTAGGATTGGGGATTCAGGGAGGGGTGAGTTGGTATTGTGTGAAACATGAAGATAGCACAGACATAAAATCTACAAGTTTAAGCTAACATGCACTCTTAAATTCTAGTTTTCACCAGTGCTTTTGTCATACAGTCGTCACAATACTGAACAATGTAATCACACATGACATATTTTTGTCATGTCATGAAGGCTACTTAAGGTTCTTTGTTTCAGACTTTGGACCAGAACTCGGGAGCACACTCTTAGCTATGTAGTACCAATATTTTCTGCTCATCTGCTGTTTCTCAGTAAACATGAGGAATCCTCAATACCCTGCCAAACTCCTAAATTAATGACCCAGTTGAATTTGTGTTACTATGATTTATTTACTACAGTTTATATCTCTTTTTTTGGTGAGTTTTGTTTCTTTGGAATTTAAATTAAATGTGTTTGTCGGTGATCTGTGAAGTATAACAAGTGCTATTGTCAGTGAAGTCTGGTGGCCTTCAATCCAATTTGATTGTGTCTGAGATGCTGACACTGGAAATGAAGTGTGAAGTTGTTCTGAATATTGCATATTTCATCTTCAGACACACTGACCTGAGCTCAACATGATCCAAGCTGGGGACGGTCAAAGGATAGTCCTGTTAGATAAATGTGTTTAAGCTTGGTGTGAGGTGTAAATGTGATCATCCTCCGACTTCTGGTCACTGACTTTGATTCTGTCTTCTTCAGCGCTGGTTTTGGTCTGTTGTTTTAAAGCTGTCAGTTTCTGGACTTGTCTTGTCAGTAGACCAGCAGAGATGTTCTGGTGGAAAATGTTCTGTGATAAGTGCTAAATCTTTGGGATATGAAAAATCCTGCTTGATTTCACAAAAGCTCAGCCCGACAAAGACGTTTATGTCCGTCTTCCTCGAGTGTTTGACGCTCATCATCATCATCATCATCATCATCATCATCATCATCATCATCATGACCTGAATTAAGATGATCTTCCTATACACATTTTTCTCATAGATGAAGAACGCACTTCCAATCAAAACAAATACATATACTTTGTTTTGTTGTGTTTACCAAGTGAAAAATACTGAATAATACAAAAAGTATAATACAAAATAATTATGCAAATTAGAGCCATTTTTAAATCAGTTTTTAATAAAATAAAATACATTTAATTTAACTTTTAATAAAAGTGTCTGTGAACAGGATTGTGATACAAAGAAGTGTGTAAAAAACTTTGAAATGCCTATTATAATATCACTATCGCTGTCTGGGCAAAAAAAGGTCATTCATAAAGTTAGGACGATATAATGATTACAATGAGTTGATTTACTGAAAAAAAAAATATAATGATGAAAATAATATGTATCAATAATATACATTGGTATACCACCAGATAAGTAGATGATGTGTATTGAAGAGGTGGTCATCTTTTAGCATTGTTGCTATTATCACTATCGCTCATGTTAAGTTCCTTGTCGTTAAGAGATACTCTCACCAGCTCTGCTGCCACTGTCTGGATTACATGTTGCTCCACTTTTCCCTATCAGAGACGGTTTGGGTCCAGCAGCTTCTCAGGCTGATCTAACATCTGTGCCCAGTCTATATTGTGACTCTCGAAAACCAGCCTGAGATGGAGACTAATGTTTTTGCCACAGTGTCAACAGGCAGAGGTGAAATGACCCAGACTCTTTTCCATGGATTAATCTGATATGTGGTGTGTGATCATCAGGTTGTCCCTGGTGTCACTTTTGTTGTTGAGAACTAACCACCTTTGTTATGGGGTTTTGACCAATCAGAATCAAGTATTTCACAAAGCTAGGCAATACAAATATGATGCATTTAAGAATTGAAGTTAAATCTATTATCTTAAATTATACATGCATCTCATTATTGAGTATCTGCTCTATGTTTGTAGCTGTAATCATGATGTGTTTTATTTCCTTGCCGGCTAAAAAAAAATCTGCATTAGAGCAAAACGGAAAGCTTTGACCTTGTTGGATGAGTGTGCTGACGTGTGTGGCTCTATAGCACAAAACAATCCACCCTCATACTCAATGGTTTTATATTTAGAACAGGATGTTGGCCTTCTGTCTGGCATTACATCACAATTATGACTTTTTGCAACTGAAAGAGGAGCTGGCCTTGGTGCTGATTCATTTTCAGCTCTGAATTCTCTGTACACTGACATCCTGGTCAAAGTAGCTGCAAAACACAGTTCTGTTCTTTTGTAACACAGGTAGCAGATTTTAATTTCAAGTTTGTTCCTTTTGATTAAACAGAAAAAGTATCAAAATGTAATTTTAGCATGAATTCATGTAACTACAACCTTCTTAGAAAGAGCTACTGCTTTAAAGGTTTCACTTGTCATCCCTCCTCATACCACCTTAAATGTAGAACATGCTATCTGGAGCAGTGCAGTGGCTGGGCCTCAGTCGATCAGTGCTCCGTTTTAGTCGTCTTTTTATACAGAACGCTCTCGTTTGGGGAGTTCAGACGTGGATATTTATATCAAACAGGTCAGCCGAAAAAGAGCCGGGATGAGCAGAAACACTGAGCCCCCCCGTCTGACAAATGACCTTCCTCATCTGGGCCTGGATGTTACCATCAGAGTCATGGCAGGAATGAGAGAGAGTGAAGAGTTCACCTCTGTAGATCTCTGCGTCAACGGACTGAAGCAGGGCAGGAGATGCAGCGTCTGCTCTGTCATCAGGGCTATTTTAGTCAGGAAAATGGATCATTGCAGAGACGTGATCCATTTTACACGGATACTTCAGCTGGACTACATATTACTTTGGACTGCTGGAATTTTAGACAGACTTTCTTATGAGCAGCTGATAAAGCAGGTCAGGTTCATGTTAAAAGACATCTCAAACTACACAAAGTCATCGTTCCTTATGTTAAACAGTTGACATATTTCCTTCATAAACACATTTTGTCTCAGTCCCATGTGCATTGTCCTGCTGCCTGTATACACTCACAGGAGTAAATGTTGATTCTTCTGAAGCTAAAAATAGTCCTCACCATATGCTCCGCTTGCTGCAGTTCGTGGGGATATTTGCTTTAAACTACAGAATGTTTTAGGGAATAACTGAGCCTTAAAACAACTCGATGAAATAATAAAATATTACAGAGTCAATACTTCAAATTGATGCCCTAATTTTAGTACATTTTCTTTACAAACATTACTGTTAAATGTCCAAAATATTACTTTTGCTGACGTTATTGGCTGATTTAAGTGTATCACATGATCAAATTGAATTCATAAGTTGGCTCTTAAGTAACAAGATATAATGAAAGGAGTGGTACGTTTGCAATGATGTTGCCATAATAATTAAATATTATCCTTCACTCTATTTTCAACTGTCAATACCCTGTGTCAAAATTATCCCATAAAACAATGTAACCATGCTAAGGTTCACTTAACTGCAGGTTCAGTATAGGGATGTGCTTGTTTAGTCGACTAAACTATTAAATCTTGTCACCAGAATTACTTATCAGTTAACCAATAATCAATAATATTATTGTACATCTCAAAATGTCAGTCTAATGCCGTTTTTAAGCTTGAAAGCAGCCACCAGACACTAGCTTGGGCTGTGGCTCCAGTTAATGGCCTCTGCCACGATGCTGCAATGCTCTACTACCCAGATGTAAACCAGCACAGTTAACAGATGGCATATTGTGACGTCGCATCTAAAAATCAAGATGAAGTTGTTTGTAAGCTGTGTCTGGTTAGACGGGCATTTAACCACCAGACTGGTTAACCTGCAAGGAGGACTGAAGGCTGGTGGAGCGAGCTCCGCTACTCACCAAACCAATTTGACATCTAACAACAAGCAAAGTAGTCACTTCAGAACATCCCTAGTTCAGAGCAGGAGGCGTGTTTGTTTCTTTAAGCCACCATTGAATCTCTGAACAGGAACAGAATAGGTTCTGGTCAGCCATACAATTAGCTAGTTGTGGCAGCGAACACAGTACACTTGGCCAGCTGCCACTTAGTATAACAAATACATTAATGCAAACTGTATGTGTGCGTGAACAGGAACAGAGTAAGCACTGGTTAGCCATACAGTTGGTTAGAAACAACAGCTCATGTAGCACACCACATAGTACAGCATCTAGCTAGCTTGCTAACTGATGTACAATGCTTTTATAAGAACATTTAAGCATGCAAAAGTCACAATAACCAACCTGGGACTTATCTCTGCAGTGGTTACATAAATTACTGAGCAATTTGAGGCTATGAAGTGTGAATACAGGCATCAATACACAGTAATTGTACACTGCTGCACTGTGCAACTCAACTCAAGCATGTCTCTCATATAAGGAGCATTATAGCTAACAATCAAGTGTATGTAATACAACCAGGAGAGGGTGCCCTAGAGCCTTCAGCAGAAATAAAAACATGATTCTCACATTAAAGCAAGTGGAATAACAGACATTAAAAACTTTATTACACCTGTTTATGTGGTCAGAAAAAAAGCCTGTTCATTCCGTGTTTGTCAATTAAAATAAACAATACTTCTTAAAGTGATCGGCTAATGCTGATCAGTGTTTAGTTTATTCCTTCAATTCAGAGAGCAGTTTTTCAATTTTTACCCCTCATGATGTTTTTTTAAATCTCTTGATTTAAAGTTTTGACACTCAATGACACATCTTAAATTTCCTCAAATGAACAATCTACTTTCAAAACCCCCAAAATTCAGTGTCCATGTCTTCTGCTGCGAACTCACTGAACCACAGAAATGTGTCACAATGACATGCTAATGATGTGTTAATGATATTCACCTCTTTGATATTTCTAAGTCACATCCACTTTCATAAGCTGGAGAACTTACATGATAAGAAGCTTGGACTATTTAAGATTGATTAACAGAGAAAGCAGCAAACCCTGAGCAGAAGTAAAGGTATAAGAACAAATTATCAACCTTTGAATATTTTCATGAGTCTCTTTTTTTAACCAAGCAGAGCAGAGCATGAGATTCTCAAAATGCCTTTTGGCTGGGAGTCATTTTATGTAAAAGGATGATGCTGTCTCTCTGTCTGCGATGCCAGGGGGATGAAAAGACGAGGGTAACTTGGCTGAACATCGCACTCTTCAAAAGGACTGTTTAAACAAACACGTTTAAGCTGAGAAACAGACGCTGGGCGGCCCGAGGAGACTTTAACTTCACACTGTTTGTATCTCTGTGGATGCAGTGAGACGCTGTGGGCTGACTCCCATCGTGGGGGTGTCGTTTCCAGTAACAGCTTCGTTATTTATTGCTATTTAAGTGAAGAGGGGTAAAAGAATAGTTTATTGATGCATGGTGGCTACTTTATCCAAGATTGACTTAATTTAACAGTTTTGGATCCTCTCTTCTGCTGCAGCAGACATAACACCCACTAAATCTTCCTTAAATTAGCTCTATGTAAACTTTTCTTTTAAAAAGGTAATATTAAACGTATATTTTTGGCTTCTTTGTTTGCTCGAGCATTGAGAACACACACAGAAAAGGCTGACGTGTTGGTGTGTGGATGCTGCAGGAGGCGAAGACGTCTTTAATCAAGGCGTGTCTGAGGCTCTGCAGAGATAAGTCGATTCCCACCTTGACACAAGTCATTGAAAACACCATCAGTCTCTCGCTGTGACAGCTCTCTTTAGTCTGAGTGCATTCATCATTTTTGTTAGTGAGAACCTTGTCAAAGCTGGGACATAAATTTGACATCTCAGAGGTACACAAAGAAGGATTATGTTAGCTTGTTAAGTAAAGAAGATATACTCACAACCTCTGGGCCTGCTTTTTCATCGTCTTGTTAACTTTAGAATAGAAACAAAGCTGGAGTGAGGGACGTAAATAAACATTTGTTATGATCAGGGAACAGAACTTCCTCCTTTTTTTTCCCATTTTTTTGTAATTTGGTGTCCTATAGCAAAGTCCCTAACCTGGAGCACCATTTGTGGTGGGCTTTGCATCAACCAACATGATTGCAACCACGTTATAATCTCAAAACCAGTGTGCTATCTTACTCATGTAGTGTCTCTGATTTGTGATTTAAATATTGAAATAGATTACCCTGCCTATTTTATGGGGTGTTATCCATCTATTAATTATATTATTATACTAGTGTGTGTATTAATTGTGGAATTGTATCTGAACTATTTTATGGTAGATTATTTATTGTGAACAAATGACTTAAGTTTGCTTGCCTTGCATCCTTTTAGTAGCATTATTCTCTCTCGCACAGCTTCCTCTCTTTAAACACACACTATCCCGCCCTGCCTTCCAGTTTCTCTCTTCTGTATGGGGGTAGTCAGACTTGAGGGGCAGACAGTGGTAGGAGGTTGTAGTTCACTGATTGTGGATGTGGTCTTACATAGATTTAAAAAAAAGAAAAAAATATTAAAATAGTCAGCCAGTATGCTTTGACAACCCGTCCAGGTATCGTCTTTGTGTGGGAAATATTGTTATTAGATCACATTGAGTATGTAGTCCTTTCCAAATTCTTACTATGCAATATTGTGTAAGTGAGAATCCCTGTATGGATTCTAGATTTACCTGAATTTTAAAATTTAAGACGGGAGCTCACAAGTCCCACCAAACCACCCTTAAATGTGTTACAGCTCTTCAAATTATACCATTAGCAGAGCTCGCCAATCAGCAAGAAATGGCCAACACATTTGAGTGATACATTTCATATGTAGTTAAATTTTTTTTTCAAATAACCACATAGCTGTAAATTGTTGTTGAATTTTGTATACAGTATGACGGGCGTGCTAGCTTAGCAGTAGCAGTCCCACATGCAGACTAGGCGTAACAGGGATGCAAATATCCGGCCTTGAAACTGCAGTATTTAAGCCCTTAAGTTTTCCAACTGCAGGTTTGGTTTTAACAATATGTGGAGTGTGAAGGAATCAGTCCTACCTGAAAGTAGAGAACTTTATTTTGGTTTTATAGACACATCTATACTGCCATAGTTCCCTTTTGTGGCTATCATAAACCATGCTACTCTGTCTTAAAATAACAAAACAAAACAATATTTAACCCATTTGCACCAGTTCCCCACCATTTACTGCCAAACAGTAAATCAACTGGCAGATTTACATCGTTAAGCTTTGAAGCTCCAAAGGTTGAGACCAAAACAGAGTTAAAAGGAGATTGAACAATGTACGTTTTTAAAATCACATGGCCACAAAAAATAATTCAGATATAATCACTATAATAACTGAAGAATGCAGATACTGATGTGTCAATATTGAGTAAACTCCTTTAAGTTTAATAGTTTCATTCAAATGTTTAAGAGAAGGCGTTAAACAATGGTTGTTGAACACAGACATGAGATATTTTGAAGTTTTAAGTCATGATTTTATACGTTTCATTGCATGAATGGATTTAAACACATAAAAGCACAACATTAGTGTTTGGATAAGTTGTGCTGGGTAGTAACAGAATTCCAGGATGTGATAAAACAACACACCTACAATCTGACGGTGACCCAAGTTAATTTAACAGAATGTAACACCCTCATCTTTGCCCAAAAATCCAGTAGAAGTGATAAAAGAGAAAGTAAAAATGTAAACATTCATCTTCGGTAGGAGGGATGACTAACTCGGCTCTATCACCTGCACTTTCAAACAACCAGCTAAAATCCTCTGTAGACTTCTCAGTTTACACATCCTATTGTCTCTCAGTACAGACTATTATTAACAGACTGCTGGTGCTGTGTCTCAGCAATCAGATTGTCTTTAAATAGAGGCTCAGGTTGAAAGACACACATGAAGGAGGGTGAGGATCGTGCTGCAGATACAAAATTAAGTGCTAAGATTAAATTGAAGAATTCCCTGTGTAATTCTTCTTTGTAAATGAAGATGCATTGTCTTTATTCTTTGTAAAGTCCACCTGATTTTTTGGCCATTTCTGGGGGGTTTGATTACAACGGTTGTCCTGGGAAGGAACAGGAACCATGTTTGGAAAAAACAAAACATTTTGACCTGTATTTTATTTTCACAGTTTGACCCATGTTCCATCTGTTAACATGGAGGAGGCAGGGTTTATGACTTATTCTGCAGTCAGTCAGAGGAGCTCTAAATAGCCTGGCTTCACACAAACAAACAGCACAAGAAAAAACATGATAGACAAAGTGGCTACAGTGCTCAAGACTAAAAAGGTAACATTAAGTAAAAAAAAAATAAAAGAGAGAAAAAATAATAATAATAATGATAGGAACAAGAACATTGGAAATATACACACAGAAAAAGTCTGGCTTATAGCAATAAATAAGTAAACAAGCAATGCTTTCTCACTCAGCATGTGTAGATTAAACTATGTTGAATGGAGGCCTGTTTAATGACCGTGTTTTCATACCATTTTTATGCTTTTATTATCTGCTATTAAGCCATCATCAATCAAACTCACCACAATCCCATAGAAATTAAAATATATAACAGAAATGTATTTATTTTTAAAAGAAAAATTAAAGTTCTAACTTTTTAATCTGGCTTTTAATTTTGAGTTCTTGTGCAGCCTTGCTCATTGTAATTATTATTATTATTATTATTTTTACTGATTTTTATTGAGTTTATTGATTTATTATATAACATTGTCATACAAAAAAAATCAATCAAAGGTGAAAATGTTCCCCTTAGATTTATTTGGGACAAGAGGGACATGTTGCAAACATAGGGGTTGTCTGAAACATAAAAAACAGTAGATTAACACTCTCTAATATTCATTTATTTATCTCTATTGCAGTATAAAACAATGTAATTCCCCATGGAGTCTTTTCTCCTGTCCTGTAGGTCTACTCAGTGCACCAGTGTCACCTCCACAGATTCTTGTTCATGTCCTGTGTTCTGTAGTGAAAGTGAACCTGATTACAGTGACCTTAAGCCTGAAGCAGCAGTGACAGTCCTCTCCTCAGATGCTCCACATTGTTTGATGTTTCTGAAGAGCAGCGTTTCAGACCGACTTAGAGCGCCTTTGTTGTTGTAGTATCACATTGTACCAGTCTGCAGTGTCAGCGAGCGTTCACCCTGCAGGCAGCCATCAGCAGCAGATAATGCAGCCTCTCCGCCTCTCTCTTACCTGAGAAAAGCACATCAGGAGGTCAAAGGGACGCGCTGTCTCTCTGGGTTTCACTCCTCTGGATGAGGATTTACAGATACAGGCAGGCATTCTGTGTCGCTGAGGTTGCTTCAGTCAGTGTTGTGTGTCTCTCTCCTCTGCATTGAAAGTATCAAAGCACACTTGCAAATCATCGCTCACCCTCACAGCTTAGTCATGGTGCTGTGAAACCGGACGCATCTGTGGGCAGATCTGCTGAAGTGTTAGAACTCCTCCTGACTGCAGCAGCAGCAGCATCATGTTTGTTTGAACAGTGGAAGCGGTATCATCATTTTCTGACCATCAACAAAATCCTCCAGTCTCCTCCTCTTCCTCTCCTCCATCGCTCCATGCAGGGGTCGGTTTGAGTAAAAATATCCTAGTTTTCTGTCTCACATTAGTGTGGGTTACTGCAGTATGTCTGCAGGGGGGGGGGACAACATATGGCTGTCAGTGTGTTGCTATGGTAACATCAACAGAGGGAGCCATATCTTCTGATTTGCCTCAGCGATACTCTGAATGTTTGATTCATGAAGCAAATGTTTTTCAGAGTTTTATTTCAAACAAGTTTTGTGAAAATTCAGGTTTTTGTGTTTATTTGTTTTATCTCAGCCCTGAAATACTAATGTTCTCTACAGGGATGTGTCCAGACTTTTTTGATTTCGGTCCCCACAGGTTAGCATTAACATATACATCATAAACTCCGCCTCCTCCATATTAACAGATGGAACATGGGTCAAACTGTGAAAAGAAAATACAGGTCAAACACAAGTCCTGCTTCTCCCCAGCAAAAAATCAATCATGAGCTATGTCTGAAAACACATACTAATGCACTGTTTGTATACTCAGCACTTCATACTGCATACTAACTTGCATGTTTGCCATTTACAACCATAGACTGTATAAATAATGGACGTATTATCCGTGACGTCATCCATCTGTTCCTGAGCGCTGTTTTGAAGCCAATCGTTGGCAGGAGCCATATTGGGGATGCTGAACTCATCCAAACTTAGTGTGAGGTAAAGAGGCGGGGTTTCTATGTGGTTTCTGGTGTTTCTGCAGCCAGCCTCAAGCGGACGCTCCATGAATTGCAGTTTAAAACACTTTCGCATGGGCTTCATATTTTGAGACCGGAGGTTGTCGCTTGTTTCAAACATACTAATGTACATCCTTCCCATCTTCTATGATTTAAACGATCATCTGTTTCTGGTCTGAGCTATGTTGGCTGAGCTAGCATAATTGTAGGCCATGTATATTCAACAATACAGCTACATAGTTATTTGAATATGTTTTCACCACATTTAAAATCTATTACTTTAATTTGTATGTCGCTTTAAGCTTTACTTTAAAGAACCATAATGCATTTAGAGGTGTTTTAGTGAGACTTGTAAGTCATAATTCACAATCCTGACCAATCTAGTATATGTCCCAGCATTTCTGGCATACACAAAAGATCACATCATGTATTCGTATCATACTACATACTCCATGTGATGCCATGCTTGTAAGAATAGTACAATAGTATGGGGTTTTGGATACAGCCATAGTTTGGGATTTCGGGGTGGCACCAAGGGGGGCCTGTGACGGCTGTGCTTCTGAATTGATGAGTCATGTTTCATCATCTGCTATCAGCCATGGTCAGTGCTGCTCATTAACACCAAACAAGGCATGTTTTTTTAATATGCTGGAGCATTATACACATTTTCAGGATACAGGAAATTAACTACAGAGTCTGACATGCTACTTTCTTATCAGCCACTATCCAGTACTCTACTTATTTTACTTATTTATATTATATACATTATTTTCAGTCAAATTATCTGTAAAACAATCACATTCCCATCAGCCTAGACTACGTTTAGTGTTATTAAGCAAATGTTGGCATGAAGATGATGGAAAAAAAAACGCTGTTGATAAACCTGCTAAATGTCGGGCAGAGTGCAAAGGAAGATGGGTATGCAGACGATGGTCTTTGTAGTTCCCTCACCCTTCTGCTCTGCTTACTGTGGATGAAACAAAACTACACTTTTTGCATCGAAGTCCTAAAAAGTATCGAGACTTTTGTCCTCACAATATTGTGAATTGATGATACCGTTACGTCTTGACTTCTGACACTTTTTCTCATAGACTGACCCAGGTGACTGTTTGGTAGATAAGAAGACAATGTGGTTGAATGTGATATGACTTAAATTAGCTTGTGATTTTTCCCCAGTGTTGAAATTGAGTTCATTTTTGGTTTCGACAAAGAATAAGAAAGCATAAAATAAAATTACCAGCTGAAAGGGATCATATGTCTGTGGTAATCATCTGTAATGAAACTCGAGTGCCTCCTTGTCTGACTCACAGATGTTTTTTAGACTCACAAGCACTGTGCTGATTAACTTGTTGATGTTAAATGTGTATATTCTTCATTGTTTAAATTAGCTTTTCTTCTCAATTTCATTTGAATTATTTTAAATCTTAACTTTGGATTATCCTACCTCACGCTTTATAATGTCTCTGGTCTTCCTCCATCACAGTATCTGAGGCTGACAATGATTGATTTCAAAGGTTTCATTGGAAAGCACATGTTTACAGCCCAGATCCTAAAAATGTCAGCAAAGCACTGCAAACCCAAGAGACTCACTGTGGATCCCGTAGGATGGAGGAGTCATTGAGATCCCTCTATTATTAGACCCCTCTAATATTAGAGCTTGCATCTGTGCTGAAACTGAGGGGAATTAAAAGCTTAGCATCACCCCTCAGTGGCATTAACAGCTGATGCATAATTATGATGAATATGCATGAGGATATATGGAAATGTGCTCAACTGTTTAGTTCATTTTGTGACATTTTAAATATTTTGGAGCCCCAATTTGAACGAGCTAAAGGTTTACTGAGAGTTCCTCTATGTGTTGGTACTGCTGGCCTGAAAATGACTCCTTTTCCCCAGCATCAAACAGTAAACACCAGAAATCAAGTAGATGATAAATGATGATTTCTGCTAAGTGACTGTTATACTAATTGTTTCAAAGGTGCAGTATGTAGAAATGGATATACTCAGACCCAGTCTACATGTATGCTGGTAATTTTTTTTATGTCCAAACGTGAATAGAGTTTCAGGTCACTGAGTTTATCAAAAACACCTTCCGATTTTTAGAACTCTGGTGTTTCTGTGCAGAACAAAAACGAAAGATTTGAGAAATGCTGTGGCTCAGAGGGTAGAGTTGGTTGTCTATCAATTGGAAGGTTGGCGGTTTGAACCCAGCTCACGCAGTCACATGCCGAAGTTTCCTTGGGCAGGACCCTGAACCCTAAATTGTAGGGATGCACCGATCCGATCCTGGTATCGGATATCGGCCAGATTGGACTCAAAAAGCTACATCAGATATCTGTGGCAAAGGGCCGATATATAGTGCCGATCCATATGGCAGATCTATTCATCTCAGTTCCATGCTTTTCTGTGTTTACAACAGCCATGTGCGTCTCCTATGTCATCAGCACCGGCCGGTCTGTGCATTTTTGCCCGGTTGAATTGTAATTGTAATATCTGTTGGTTATGAAGATTAGGTCACCAAACTGCTGGTACACATTTATAATCTCTTGAATAATGATACTGTCATTTTAAAAATGTTTATTTTATTTTGGTTTACAAAGTCAGAAAAGCCTGAAGTTGCCAAAACATGATTCTATCCTCACATTTCGGAATAGAGATTATTAAATCAATACCAGGATCGGATTGGCTAGTATCTGTATCGGCAGATACCAAAGCCCAGGTATCGATATTGGTATCGGGACCTAAAAAGTAGGATGGGTGCATCCCTATTCAAATGCTCCCCAAAGAAAAGCACTATATAAGTACAAGTCCATTTACCATTAACCATACTTGCGCATGGCAGTTATTTTTTTTAAGTACTGCACATGCACCAAGACTGGGGGCTATCAGTTTGTTTACGTCTACAGTAACCTCGCTGTTCTTCATCATTTTACTGCATCGTCAAGGTGGACGAATACGTATCATGCTAAGTAGTTTTTATTTCTCCACTTTTAAAGTTACTGCTTGCTAAGGAAGACGTTCCATACACAAAATGTTCCTCTATTGTGTTTGACTGATTACACCCTCTCGCCACCTACTGGCCTGGCATGCTTATGCAGGCGTTTCCAAACATTTCTGCGGTGTGGTGTGGACTGAGAAATATTCAAAAACAACTCTAGTATGGGCAGGGGTTTTTTTTAATCAGAGAGAAATAAATCAGTGGTCAGATTCTAGATTGAAATGCTCCTTTGCTCAACCTTCCCATTGGTGGGTTGATGGCCTTCAAGGACAGGAAGCTTCTGTGCTGCATAATAAGTATGATCCTCCATTTGTAGTCCATCAATAGCGTCTGTCTGTACAAATTCAATACAATTCACCAATCAGACATCAATACTATATTCCCTTTTCTAACTTTTACTCTTGTATTAGTGCACATGTGAGTTCAGCTCTTTACATAACCATCACCTCACATACGATGCAGAACGCCGTATAGTAAATCTCTCAGACTAAAAGAGGTTTTCACGTTCAGGTCTGGATGTGGTCCAGCACGATGTCCTCAGGCTAGACGGCTGAGTGTCTGGTCACCTTCTTTACCTCATTCATCCTATAGACGTTGATGAATTGAATCCCTGACTTAACTCTTAAAGCATGAAAGATTAACGTCATGTTTACATTCTTCCCACAGGACAAAGAACTCTCCACCACAGAAGTGATGTCCTAGAGACCGTGGTGCTTGTCAACCCTTCAGGAGACACCATCGTGTCTGAGGTAACTTTGGTAACTTTGGCATATTTTAACGTAGTACCCACCCGGCTGTTTGCATGGATGCTTATGTAATAATCCTGTGAGTGACAGAATATCATCCACTGCTTCTTCTTACAGAGGCACGATGGCATTGTATGAAATTTCAGACAACTCCTAAATGTTGTTATCCTTGACATATTTTAAAGCTCATCGTTCAGTGTCATTAAGCAGACATTTCCCTTCGTTCTGGCAATTTTATCTCTCCTTTAACTGTCCTTTCTCTCTCTCTCTCTCTCTCTTTCTGTGTGTGTGTCCCAGATCCAGTCTCTAGTCACAGACTCAGCAGGACACAAGCTCCTGGTCTTGAGTGGTCAGAGCTCAGATCACGGCGGCCTTCTCCTTCAAACTGGGGTTTTCACCCACCAGACCTTTTCACGTGTCTTTGCTGATCCTGGGGTGAGTCAGACATCATCAGTCTGATGAAGAAGTCATTCTGTCATTTTGTGAATGCCTTAGTTGATTATAATAACCAAGTATGAATGGATATGTAAGTGCTTTGTAAGTCTAGTACTGTTTTTATTGACTGAAACGGAAAGAGCCAATGTTTAGTTTAAAATGAACGATCCAATTCCACATAAGCAATTTTCTTCTCCTGTTAGTTGTTTTTGATGTCATTCAAAGTCCATATATGCATTACTTACTAACTGATGTACCTTGGCATATCTCTTTGGCAGGTCAGTGAATTATTGGGCACAGCAGCCCCCAAGCAGCAGGCCACACTTACCGTGTCCTGCCGCGGGGAGGTGGGCTGGAGCTCCCTGGGACAGCATCAGACCGTGCAGGAGTTCCTGGAATACAGACTAAACCCTGACCCCGTCCTTCCCAAGATGGAGGGCGTCACCGAGTTCACAGAGTACATCTCTGAGACCGTCGACGTCCCTTCACCTTTTGACCTCTTGGAGCCGCCCACCTCTGGGGGCTTCCTGAAACTGTCCAAGCCATGTTGCTACATCTTTCCTGGCGGACGTGGAGACTCTGCTCTCTTTGCTGTGAACGGCTTCAACATCTTGGTAGATGGAGGCTCTGAACGAAAATCCTGCTTCTGGAAGCTGGTCCGTCACTTAGACCGCATTGACTCGATTCTGCTCACACACATCGGTGCCGACAATCTACCAGGTATCAATGGGCTGCTGCAGAGGAAGATAGCAGAGCAGGAGGAGGAGCAGTCTCAAGACTCCACCAATTATAACGAATGGATGAAGAACCTGATCTCTCCTGAACTAGGCGTGGTATTTTTCAATGTGCCAGAGAAGCTTCGGATGCCAGAATCTAATCTTAAAGTCAAACGCAGCATTGAAGAGGCCTCTCTGACTTTACAGTACCTTAACAAACTAGGAATCAAACCAGAACCTCTCTTCCGAGTGGTCAGCAACACTATTGAGCCTATTACTCTGTTCCACAAGATGGGAGTGGGCAGGTTAGACATGTTTATTCTCAACCCAGTCAAAGACAGCAAAGAGATGCAGTTCTTAATGCAGAAGTGGGCAGGCAACAGCAAGGCCAAAACTGGTATTGTGCTGCCAAACGGAAAAGAAGGAGAAATATCTGTTCCTTACCTGACTTCAGTTACAGCTCTGGTCGTCTGGCTTCCTGCCAGCCCTACAGAAAAGATCATCCGAGTGCTTTTCCCTGGGAATGCGCCACAAAACAAGATCCTGGAGGGCCTAGAAAAATTAAAGCACCTTGACTACTTGCGCTATCCTGTAGCCACACAAAAGGACATTGCCTCAGGAGCCCCTCCCTCTGTTATAAAACAAACCAAATTAAAGCAAAGGACAGACAGCAAAGAGAGTCTCAGGTCGTCTCCCAAGACTACTGCAAAGGCCTCAAAGAAAGAGACTGAAGGGCAGGATGACGTGTCGGCTGCCACAGAGGCAAAGAGCGACTCTGTTAAGGAAAACATATCAGAGAAAACCGAGCCCAAAAAGCCAACGAAAACCATCAAATCTAAAAGTGATGTGCCAGAAAAGAAAAAACTCTTAAAAGAAAAAACCTTAAAAAAGCACTCGAAGGAAAGAGTGTCGAAGATAGACGAGAAAAAGGACAAGGAGAAGAAAGAGATCAAGAGAGTGAAGAAAGATGACTCTGCGAAAAAAGATGAAAAGAAAGATGGAAAGTCCAAAGAGGACAAGAAGAAAGATGGCTCCAAACCTGAGCTGAGGAAGATTACAAAGCCTGACCTAAAACCTCTTACACCAGAAGTCAGAAAGACATTACATAAAGCTAAAGTGTCCAGTAAAGCCAAGACTTCAAAAGTCAAAGCCACTAAAGCTGAACCTGCTGAGACCAAGAAAGTAGAGCCAAAACCTGAAACTATCCAACCTGAACCCATCCAGAACGGAGCTGTTGAGGGCATATCTGCTCCCTCAACTCCAGAAGACCTCACCAAGGAGTTTGAAGACATGAAGCAAGCTGACACTGTAGCGGTAACAGCTGAGCCCTCTGACAGTGCAGAGGTTTCACAGGAGCCGACATCACAAAGCCTTATCCAAGAGAAACAAGAAGCACAAGAACCTGGATCTGAAATCCCACCCGGCACAAAGTCTCCAGAAAAAGAGGCAGCTGCCCCAGAAGTAGAACCTGAAGCTGAAGAGAAAGACAAAGACTCGACACAAGAGAAAGAAGACGAGGCTCAAAAGTTTGAGGACGAGGGAGCGGCATCTCAGGATGAGGAGGAGAAAGAGGAAGAGGCCCCAGCAGCTGAAAAGAAAATAATGCAAGAGGAGGAAGAAGATATGGGAATTGGTGAGGAGGAAGATGAGTCAAAATGGAAGGAGATGCCGGACGACGGTCTCGATAGGAAGCATGAAATAGAAGAAATGGAGAAATCAGAAAATCTCACTGCTAAGTTTATGACTAAAGAAGAGCTACAAATGGAGGAGGAGGAAGAGGAGGATGAGGCAGTAGAGAAAGCTGAACTGGAGGAGGTAGAAGATTTAGACGTAATAGCAGATGAAGAGATCAAAATCAAACCTGAAGACATAGCTGAGGAACAAATGGCCTCTGACACTCTGACTGCAGCCAAAGAAGAAGAAGAAGAAGAGGAGGAGGAGGAGGGCTACCTGTCACATGTTGGAGGGGCCACAGCTCCAATAACCTCAGTGGTTCAAGGCGCAGCAGCAGCTGAACCAATCTCCTACATCCAGGACGAGACCATCCCCGGCTACTCTGAGACTGAGCAGACCATCTCTGACGAGGAGATCCACGAGGAGGCAGAAGAAAGGATACCTCACCTCCAGTACGATGTTGGTACTTACGACATATCTGTTCCAGATCAGACTGGATCATTCGTGAACATACACGGCATGAAGGAGATGCAAGCTGCGGCCATGACAGAGAAATGCTTTATTCCAGGTGTGCAGGAGCAAGTATCAGTGTTCACGAACATCATCACGGCTCCTCTGGCAGAAGAGGAGCATGTGTCTTCTGCAACATCCATCACAGAGTATGACAAAATATCCTCCTTCCCTACGTCTATCGCTGAAGATCAATCCGTGGCGTCTGCCCAAGCGCCTTCAGCTGAAGAACCACCTAAAAGCCCGACTCCCCTGTCGATTCCGTCAGACCAGGGCAAAGAGCAGCCACTCTCTGCTGGAACTCTTTCACCACCTTCCTTAGAGGATGACAAACAGTCCAAATCTCCATCGGATGACTTAACACTTCCCGTTTCTGAAATCAAGATGGCCGACAAAGCACCTCATGCTCGTGATGAGGAAGAGGAAGAGGAAGAAGAGGAGGAGGAGGATGAGGACCAAACTCCTAATGTTGACATCTCACTTGAGAAGCTCCAAGAAGGCTATGCGTCATTACAGGAGAAAGAGAAGGAAACTGAACCACTGGCTGCCTCGGTGCCTCCAGCTTCAGCATCCGTGCAAGACAGTAAACAAATCCACCTGCCGGTTGAAGAGGAAAATAAAGACGCAGTCGCACCCAAAGAGGTTTCTTCTGTTGTGCCTACGAGACCTTTTGGATCTGACTCAATAACGTCAGAGAGTGAGGAGCGCTGCTTCAGCCCAGATGATATCACTGTGAAAATGGCCTCCCCTCCACATTCCGGACCACCGAGTGCTACTCACTCTCCTCTTCGTCAGTCACCAGTGGAAGACAAGGTGAAGGCCTCTTCTACTGATGAGTTACAAAAGCAAGAGGAGCTCCTTGATGTAGTCACAGCAACTGAAGACAAGAGTGCAAAGAAAGATGAAGCTGAACCGGAGATGCAGAAAGATGATGGTAAACAAATCACAGATCAGCATCAAGTACAAGTTGAAACATCTTTGGACAAACCACTTGACATGAAGGAGATTTCAGCTCCAAAGGAGCCAGAAAAAGAGACTTTAGTTGGAGCTAAAGATGAAGACAAACAGGCAGAATCAGTCCCTGCTGCTGCTCCATCTTCTGCAGAGGTTCAACAACCCGTGTCGGAGCAGGATTCCCTCCTGTCACCTGGACAAAGTGATGAGGTGTTAGGCACAGAGCTCACAGAGAAAGAACCTAAAGTGCCTCTTCAAGGTAAATTTCCAGAGAAGGAAAGTGGTTTCCTTGATGGTGATGATAATGAGGAAGGGGATGATGATGACCATGATGATAAATCTGAAGTTAAAACCATCAAGGCGGAACAAGAGGAAGAAAAAGATGACACCGCTGATGTCATAAAAACAAAGGATGAGCAGAAACAGGAATCTGTCATCCAGGAACACATTTCTGCTGTTGAGTCCACCACGGCTGAGAGAGCAGAGAAGGAAGCAGTGAAGGAGGATATCTCTGATGTAAAACCTTTACAAGAGGAAAAGACTGAAAAAGAAATGATGAAAGATGGAGAGACAGTGCCTAAAAGTCCTGAAGATGCAGAGGTTGTTGCTTCTGAGGTCAAACCAATCAAAGACGAGCAGGAGCAGAAAGATACAAAAACAGACGACAAACTTGTCCCTGAGACCAAAGATGAGGTCAAAGAGGCAGAGGGTAAAGTGGAAGAAGTGTCTGATAGTAAGATTTTGAAAGAGGAGGAGAAGAAGAGTGATACCGTTGATATGAGCTCCATCAAAACTGCTGAAACAGAGCCTGAAAAAGTCCAAACCACCGAGCCTCTAAAAGATGAAAAGAAAGAGGAGGCAAAGAGGGATGACATGCTGGTTGTTGAGTCTACCAAAGATGAGAAGAAAGAGATGGAAACATCAGATATCAAAGAGATGGATGTTAAGAAAGAAGACAAAGAGATTGAAAAGAAAGATGTTTCGAAAACTGAGCCCGTTACAGATAAGCCCAGTGAAAAAGAGGAGATGGATGACATCACCGCTGCCAAACCCATCAAAGAAGAAGAAGTGATTAGTAAGGTTGATTCGTCTGCTGTCACCATGACAGAGGAAAAAGAGAAAGAGACATGTAAAGATACTATCTCAACCACCAGCCTCACCAAGACCGAGGAAATTCAAGCAACAGTGAGTAAGGATGAGAGTGTTTCTCCCAAGCCATCCACAGAGCAAGAACAAGAGAAGGAGACGAGAAAAGATGATAGCTCTGAGACAAAAATCTCCAAGGACCAAGACGAAGATGTGACACCGAGCAAGGATGACGCTCAAGTCCTTAAACCTGCAACAGAAGAAGAAAAGATGGATGATACGAGTAAAGATGATGCTACAGCCAAGACGCAGGAAAAAGATCAACAGCCGGGTAAGGAAGATACTTCTTCTGTTAAAGCAACAGCTGAAGAAGAAAAGAAACAAGAGGACAGTAAAGATGATAAAAAAGATCAACAACCAAGTCAGGAAGATACTTCTTCTGTTAGAGCAACAGCAGAAGAACAGAAGAAACAAGAGGAAAGTAAAGAAGATACAAAAGATCAACCCCTGAGTAAGGAAGATACTTCTCCTGTTAAAGCAACAGCAGAAGAACAGAAGAAACAAGAGGAAAGTAAAGAAGATACAAAAGATCAACCCCCGAGTGAGGAAGATACTTCTCCTGTTAAAGCAACAGTTGGAGAAGAAAAGGAGCAAGAGGAAAGTAAAGATGACACTAAAGAAGTCAAACTTACCAGTGTGGAGGATGTGGTAGTAAGTAAAGATGAGGATTCCTCTGACACGTCAATGAAAGTAGACATCCTTAAAGACACTGTCAAACCAGTCATGGAACAAGAAAAGACGCAAGAAACCATTAGAGATAAAGACGTCAAAACCACCAAGGCTGAGGACGAGGCTGTGATAATGAGGGAAGATACTTCTCCCGTCAAGATATCCCAGGATGAACTGAGCCCAAAGGAAGACACTTTCATTGCCGAACCTGCCACAAAAGAAGAAGAAAAGGAGAAGGAAGTCAGTAAAGACACTTTGGATGTTAAAATGCCAGTAGAAGAAAAGGAGGGAGCTGATGATGAGGAGGAAACTATAACAGTGAAATCTTCCAAGGAGGAGGAAGTGTCTGCTCAGGAGCGGAGTGACACACCTGAAACTGTCAAAGAAGAAAAAGATTCTGATGAAATTTCTGATATCACACCTACCAAGGAGGAGGAGGAGAGCAAAGAGAAAGACGGTGAAAAACCTGTTGCACATGAGGATAAGAAGGAAGATATTAAAGACATGAAATCTGATGAAAAACTCATAAAGGAGGAGACAAAAGAAATCTCAAAAGAGGACGTTAAGGTCAAAGAGGAAGCACCAGACACAGAAAAAGAAAAGAGTGATATTTCTGATGGTAAAGAGCAAATGAAGGGTGATGTATCTGACCATAAACCAACTTTCGAGGAAATTAAGGATAAAGATGCTGAAAAAGGAGCTGCAGAGACGAAGAAAGAAACAGACTCAAGTGTTGGGCATCCAAAGGATGAGAAAGAGTTGTCTGAAGTTACAACCATACAAGATGTTGTCCAACAGGGCAGCTGTGACGCTGAATCCAGCAAACAGGAGACACACTCTCCAACATTTAGCACCAAAGACGAGCAAAAAGGGACAGACGATTATCCTTCTGAGACTGATTCTAAGACGGCTGATAAAAAGGAGGTGGATTCTTCCGTGTGTCAGACCGTAGAAGAGAAGGAAACTAAAAAGGATGATATTTGTGACTCTGGTGATAAGCATATACATGAAGAAAGCTCTGATATGCTTAAAGGGTCTCAGATAGAGAAGGAAACTTCTGGTGCTCCATCAAAAGAAATGCAGCCAGACATTTCTGTAAGCACATCAAGTGAGTCCCTGAAAGCAGGGAAAGATGACATTTGTGTGTCTCCGAGCCAAATACAGACAGAGGAAAAAGAACAAGACAAAGAAGCAAAGGCCATCATAAGTCAGGAAGAGAAGATGGAGAAAGAAAAAGATGATACACATGTTGCTGAACTGAGCAAAGAACAGAAGATGGAAAAGGAACAAGAGAAAGATTACACCTATGAAGACATTAAAGATGAAAAGACAAAACCAGAAGAGGACAAGATGATTAAAGAAAAGGATGTTGCTGCTGATGTGAAGAAGGATGAGATCACTGAGAAGGAAAAGTACGACTCCTCCGATGCGGACCACACCAAAGAGGAGAAATGGGAGCGAGAGGAGTTACAAGAGAAAGAGCAGGACAAAACAATGAAGCAGCCTGCTAAAGCTGCAGAAGAAGAAGGAGCGGCGTCAAAGTCAGAGATCAAACCCACATTTGTGGTCCAGTCCTCTGATGAAGACAGGGAGGATGAAGAAGAGGAGGACATTTGTATGGGAGGAGCAGGCTCCAGACCTTTGTCAGTGGAGCCCAAAAAAACAGAACATGACAGTTCACCTCCACAACAGACGAGTGACCAAACCAAACCACCAGTGACACAAAAGATCACGGTTATAATACCAACACTTACAATGCAGGAGCCCTCCATTGATGAAGACATCAGAGAGTATGAGAGAGAAGAATCCGGACATTCACTAGAAGCAGGCAAAGGTGTGAAAACAGAAATCACACCTGCACCTCTCGCCAAGCCAGAGCCCTCCTTTGATATTGTCACATCAAAGGAGGAGGCGTCCTCTGTTCCAAAACAAGAAACAGCCTCTGATTTTCCCGCAGCTAAAACAGAACTAATGTCAGACTCGACTGAGAAAAAGCCTGTGCTGTCAACAGTATCGAGCACCGACAGCCAACAGAGGAGCAGCACACTTTCAAGCACAGAGAGCCAGTCCAGTGTGGAGGAAACACCACAACAAGAGAAACAGATACCGTCTGTTGTCAGTGCTACAGACAAGACGAAGCTGGATGAGAAAGCAGTAAAGGAAGCAGAGAGGGAGATGGAGGGAGAGCGAGAGGTTGCTTCTCCAGGATTAACACAGCCTTGTTCTTATTTCATGTTGGACAAAGAGTCCAAGGAGGCCGGCCTTCCTGAAGATGTGAAATCTGACGCTGAAAAAGTGGCCACAGAGAAGGAAACTGTGAGTGAAAGCCTTGAAGACGAAAAGCCGACCTTTGCTGCATCCAAGTATGATCCGTATGAAAAGCCCATTCCGAAGGATCATGACTTGGACTCCAGAGAAGAAAGCGAAGTCCCTCAAGGTTTTGATCACACCTCTGATATGGGTATCGATGACAACAGAAGAGCAAGCCAGGCAGAGGCCGGAGCAGCCATGTTCCTCCTGGATGATCAGTACAAAGAAGAGCCCCTGTCCTTCAGTAGAGTGGACTACAGTGCAGCGTCCCTCACAGAAAGCGAAAGAAGCAGCCACCACAGCCCAAGTGCCTCACCTCAACATGAAGACAGAGAGAAAGGCCAGGAGGAGGAGAGTGAAAGAGAGGAACGACCAGAAGCACCTTATGTTGACAAGAGCTTTTCAGCCATAGAGGTCCAAGATAACAAAATGTCTCAGGCTGCTGCTGAGTCATATTCTTTTAGCCCCAAAGAGGACAAACCTGAAAAAACTGAGAAAGAGAAGGAGGATATGATGGGAGGTGCTACTTCATCAGATGCCACAGAAGAAAGTGATAATCTTGGCGCCTGTGCTGCTGTACCATCCGCGGGCACATCATTAAGACAGGAAACAACCTCTCCGTCATGGAGTCAACCAGATCTTGGTCCCCAAGCTTCAGCCACTC
This sequence comes from Notolabrus celidotus, assembly GCF_009762535.1. Classification (NCBI taxonomy): domain Eukaryota; kingdom Metazoa; phylum Chordata; class Actinopteri; order Labriformes; family Labridae; genus Notolabrus; species Notolabrus celidotus. The sequence continues at coordinate 29,589,690 of NC_048277.1, read as the reverse complement.
CTGCAGCTTTTGGAGAGCTGTCAGATAAGAGAACAGAAAAGGAGAAGGAGAAATCTGCTGAGTCACTCAAAGACAAAATGGAGTCCTCTGATTACGAAAGAGAGGGATCCCCGTCTGGTCGGCGTTCACCTGCAGAGAAAGATTTCTTACCTCAGAAAGTGTCTCCATCAAAGACAGAGGAAACTTCAAGTGTCTTAAGGACTGCGTCTGCAGCCACATATTCAGGACATGTAGTAGACGATAATGTTTTAGCATCGGACAATAGCCAAACTAGCAGCTCTGCCGCTTCTAAATCAGTGCTAGATTATCCTGAAGGAAAAGAGAGCCTGATAGATAAAAGGTTACTCGTAGAGGGAGAAGATTTCGATGACGATGATGATGAAGATGAGGAAGAGGAAGAAGAGGAGGTGTCCAGTGATGTTGATGTGGAAAAGGGTGCCAGGGAACAGTCTGAAAAAGAAATGTGCAGACGTGGCTCTGACGACAGCGCTACGGTAGCAGAGGACCCAAATAAAAAGTCACAGGTGCCTGAATCGAGCGTCCAAAAAGAGGACGCAGTCTGTAAACCAACGCCCGATGAAGCCTCTGCTTCAAAAGTAACACCCACAGACAAGCAGGACCTGAGCAAAAAGGCACCGTCTCCTGAACCAAAGCCGCTCAAGGACGATGATTTGGGTCTCAGTGGTGCCTCATGCAAACCTGCTGAGACAAAGGGTGAAAATGACGGTAAAACAACATCCATACCAGACCCAAGTGCCCACAAAGTGGATGGAAGCTGCTCATCAGATGTCCCAAAGCCTCCTGAAAGAGAGAAAGCAGAGGACACTGACAAAAATAAGTTGTCTCCTGGGTTTAGTACAAAGAGGAGGTTGTCATCAGCAGAAGACTTTCCCTCCATGGACGTACTACAGTCAAAAAAAGCAGATGAAGACAAACTGCCTCAGTCACCTGGCTTTCTGACAAAGGAATCTTCTCAAGCATCATCTTCAAGCTGCTTTGCAGGAATCTCTTCGCCACCTGACAAGTCAGAGCCTCTGCCCAAGGATACATCTAGTTCCTTCCCTCCGTTTGGAAGTAGCTATGCAGATATCGGACAGAGCAAACCTGGAGGTCACTCTGAGCATTTAGACCAAGAAAAGAGTCAAGCAGGGTTGAAAGAGGGAACCCTTGTACTCTCAGTTTCCTCCCACCTACCCCAACCTAGCGATGATAAATCAGCCAGCCAAAAGGACATGAAAAAAGAAAGTCAGGATGAGAAGCAGACAACAGGCACCACAGACAAACCCGGTGGAGCCACCTCCCCTTGCACTTACACTACTTTAACATATTCCACTACAACCTACTCCTCCACATCGTACAGTTTCTCATCCTCAGCCCCAACATCTTCCCCCTCCAGCCAACAACTTCTGGACAAAGTCAAAACTTTCCCAACAATATCAAGTTCTGAGGTACCCCTTGCAAAAGAGGAGCCATCATTCAGGACAGAGTCGAGCTCCTGCTTTGGTGGATTTCACAGAGAAGAGTACATGGAGGTGACCACAAAACCTGCTACAAAAGTGCCCGGCCTATTTGAAGAGACCAAACCGTTTTCCACAGGTTTGTCTACAACTGCAAAGCAGACTGAGGATAAAAGCAGTCCTCCAAAGTCTGACAAGGACACAAAGTCCAGCACTGATAGTTTTTATATGTTAGAGACCAAGACTACAACAGCCTCTGCAGCACCATCTGTACAAAGTGTGGATCCAGTAAAGGTATCAGAGAGTCTATCAACATCGAGGGCTTCTTTTGATGTCGCTCCCCTCCAAAGGGCTGACTCCTCTGAAAGGGCGTGCCAAGGGTCAGCTCAAGACGAGGGGCCTGATACACTTGAAATGGACAGCACTCTACCATGTCGTATTGAATGTCAAAAAATCAAAGTGGCTGAGCAAGAAGATACTTTATCAACTTTAACTGAGGCCTGTCTGGTGGAGAGTAGCACACATTCCACTGAGACTACCACCATCACCTCAACCACTGATGTGTCTAAACCAACTCAACAGGCAGTGTCAATTACTTCACTGTGTGAAAGTAAAGTTAGCAAAACCTTGTGTGCCACAACAGACTTGTCCAAAACAGAGGAGGATGGAGAGAAAAAGGAGAAAACAGCAGAGGAAAAGGAGGACAAGAAAGATGCAAAGGTATCAGAAATGGAAAAGAAAGAAACAGAGGGAAAGACAGAAACAGCTAAAGACGAAGTCAAGCTTAAAACAGAAGACAAGGCGTGTAAAGAAAGTATAGCATCTGATCCAAAGATGTGTACAAAAGTAGAAGATGTTAAAAAAGAAAAGGCGGAAAGATTGGTGGAGAAAAGCTTGTTGGAAACGCCACCAGAGAAGTTAGGGATGAGGAGAAGGAGCAGCATTTCTGATTGGGAGCTCCTACAAAAGCCTGATGACTACCCAAGTGCCCCTCCTACAGGTTATGGTGATGACGATGACGAGGAGGTGGAGGAGGAAGCAATGGAGTGGGTGTCCAGTATCCACAGCACCTCTCTGTCCTCCTCAAAAGATACCAGTCACAAAGAAACTTCTAGCAAAAAATCTGAAAAGACTGATCGCCCCTCTGACCTGAACACCGGGGCCACCTCCTCCTCTGCCTCTCATTCTGGCTTCTCGTCCTGCGAATACAAGCATCGCAAAGGAGAGCTGTCGCCATCGTTCATCAACCCGAGCCCTCACCTGCTCTCCAGTGACGAGGGCGAGGAGGATGGCCAGAGTGACCGCTCCCAAGAAGGGGACGAGGATGATCAGGAGCAACACTCAGTGAAGAGGAGGTCCCACAAGCAGAGGCGCCATCATGCTCAGAGTCAACCTGGAGACTCTGGACAGGGGCAACAACAGCTGCCTGGCAGCATGTCTTCTGGATTAACTGTAACATTAGCCGGAGAGGAAACACCTCCGACATCAGTGAGTGAGTCATTACCTACGCAGTCTGACTCCGACGTACCGCCAGAAACCGAGGAATGTCCGTCCATAACAGCCGAAGGAAATCTAGACTCGGACGAAGACGCTGAACATCTGCCGGTGGACAAATTATCTGCATCTGGAGCTTCAGGAGGACATCAACCTTCATCACCAAGATCAGCTCAGAAGACTCACGATCCCCTCCCCACCCCAATGAAGGACCCTCACCCTCACCCTCCCCACCCAGATGTGTGCATGGTGGATCCGGAGGCTCTTCTCAATGACCACAGCAGCACAGAGAAACTTCCCAAGAAGGAGCATAAGACCACAAAGGGCCTTAGGAAGGGTAAACCCAAGTCAGCTTCCCCAGCTCGGAAGAACGAAGTCAGGAAGAGGTCCTATACTCCAGTGAAGCAGACTTCCAAGGACTCTGCCTCGCCTCGATCAGCCTCCCTCAGGAGGAGGGACACAGAGAAAAGCTCCAGGATGAACAAGATGTCTGAAACCCACAGCGTTAGGAGTGACATGGGAGGGAAGGGCTTGGTCAATGGAGTCAAGAGTAGCGCAGGTATGTGAAATAACCTCCTCATGGCTGGCAGCTTAAATTTCCTTTCAAAACTGTGATTACACAGTGATTACATACTGACATCAGATCAGATCAGATCAGATCAGGAAACAGTTGCTTCTGTTCTCCATTTGCACAAGCAATTTGTTGAAGTTATGGAAATGAACCTTTGTAGACAACACATGGGTGATGTCTCATCAAAGCTTTTATCACTTGCTTTATAAATGAACACAAGGTGTTGTACTTAAGACATGATTACTGTGAGGAATTGATGCAATTGAGTTCACAGTTTAAGTCTTATTTCTATGAAACTTGCACATCCGCAACTGATAATGTGAGGTTGGGACATGCAAAGGATTGAGGTCATTTTAAATTGTGCTGTAAGTAGGCACGATGAACACAAACGCAGCAGCACTTTAAATAATGGATGTGTAGAAAAGATGTTTAATGAAAGGTGAAATGACACATTATTGTCTCATATTTCTGACTAATTAAAGTTCTATTATAATCATTTTATGGTTTTCACTGTCATGCATTCTTTTCCATTTTTCAGTCAACAATTCTCAGAAAACAAGCTCAGCTGTCCCCCCTGGACCACCCGTCTATGTCGACTTGGCTTACGTGCCAAACCACTGCAGTGCAAAGAACGTGGACCAGGAGTTTTTCAAGAGAGTTCGTGCCGCATACTATGTGGTGAGCGGGAACGACCCAGGCAGCGGGGAACCTAGTCGTGGAGTCTTGGATGCCCTGCTTGAAGGCAAAGCTCAGTGGGGCTCCAATTTACAGGTATTTACCTGCTGCAAACATTACTCTGTCTGTACCACCATTGTTTGCATTTAATGTACGGCGATTCCGGAATGTTATGTAAGAAATCCCATGCTGCCAAGTGGACCAATCACAGGGCAAGCGTGGGGTACAGCGCCGATTTGACATAGATGTATAAACCAGGCTTTAGGCACAAGTAAACTGGGTTTGTGTTTTGGTGGCCTCAAGAAAGTTCTTGGAAACCCTCTGATGACTCATTTAAGGTAAAGCAGTGCTTGCTAAGGATTCTCTGAGTGCAGGAGGAGAACCGCAGTTTCTAGCATATTGTTGAGGATTGGAAAGAACTCCTGAACCAGACAAACATGACCTGGATGAGGAGGCAGAGCTCAAAGATCCAGGGGAAGCTTCTCCTTTATCCTTGGTTGAGTTTGCAGGGGTAGCCAAGAAGCTCCATGACCCCAAGGAGACTGATGTGGATGTGAGTGTTGATCCTTGCATACAGATGAAACTTTGCAGATTCTATATGGGGCATGGAAAAGTAGATCAGGATTTTACAGTTGCAGGGCCAGTCTTGTGGTATATCAGGTCCCAGCAACTGGAAGGTACAGGCTCAGGAGATGACAGTGTCTTTAACCGGATAATTTATCGAAGCTTGGCCAAGGAGATTTAAAAAGTCCAACAGTGAAGATTTTATGCATCAGGTCACCTCAATTGTTCAGACTTTCCTGTCACGATCAGGGATCTGGACATACAGCCTGCCGTGACAGTTAAGACTTACTTCCCAAATCTGGTTACAGGCATCAGTTGTAAGTTCGTGCAAAAGTTGAAGTTCATCAATAAGCCAACCTAACCTCATTTACCATGTGACTTTGTGCCTTTTTATCAACAAGAAGATGTTTCTATTTCTGTTCAACAGCCCCGTCAGGGATAAATCAGGACAGCTAGGAGTGAAACACCCAAGATACCAAAGATAGTAACCCAGGATTTCTTAGCCACTATGATTTGTGATTAACCAGCCTGAATTCACCCAGCAAAAGTGGAGCCAGGGTCAACAAGATTGAATGCTGTCCAAAATACCTGATCAGTTATAAAAGAAGAGGATAATGGTGGTTTGCTCATCAAGTTCACATTTGTTTTGTGGACTTATCAAGGATGTCCAGAGGGTCTTTGATCATTTCCATTGGGGGTCTGTGGCTGGTAGGGCGAGATTATGGCACTCTTGGGCTACAGTGATGAGTCACCTGGTTTTCATAAGGCCAAAGTGAGAGAATTATGTAGATTCTGAATACAGCTCCTTGTGATGTATTTGAGGTTTTGTCTGTTTGCAGATGATGTGGTTCTATTGGTTTAATCACAATGTAACCTTTAAGTATTTCGAGTCTAGTTCATGTGTCAGAGGTACAATAGATTGTAAGATGGATGGACAAGTCTGTGCAGAGCCAGAAGCTGTTCAAGCGTTGTACCGCACTGCTTTGGTGAAGATGAGGCTGTGCCAGAAGGCAAAGCTTTTGATTTACAAGTGGATATGTGTCCCTTTCCTCACCTATTGTCATGAGCTTTGTGGAGTGACCTCAGGATTGAGATTGCCCGGACAAATGGCCTTAATGAGATTCCTCAGCAGGGTTGCTGAGCTTAGATTTAGAGATTGTGGTAAGAAGCTCTGTGTAGAGCCACTGCTCCTTCGCATGGAAAGGATCCAGCTGGGGTGGTTCGGGCATCTGAGAAGAGTGCCTCCTGAGGGCCTTTCTTTTTGAGTTTTTTTGGGCACACTCAAGGGATTATATATCTCTTCTGGCCTGGTAATGCCAATGGATGCCCAGGGGGAGCTGGAAAAGGTTGATAGGGATTTTTGGAATTACTAGCTTAGCCTTCTGTTACTAGGACTGGGCCCTGGATAAGACACAGAAAGTAGTAGGATGGACTGATGAATACATGGGTGGATTGATGAATGGATGGATGGATAATTTGCAAGTATTAACTTGAAGTGAAAAATGTTCAGGGCTTTGAAATTTGAGGAACATTAAAAAGTACAGGTTGGTTAGAATGGTAAGAGTCTTTAATATGACAGAACTCATTGGTGCTGCTAAAAAGCAGCAGATCTCTGTCAGAGAAATTCTCAAAGGGATGTTTTGAATGTTTTTAAAAACACAACAAGGCCATGAAACAGTCCTGCACATTACAACAATCTGTTGTTTTAACCTTTTGTTTTTTAATCAATCAAACAAACAAGATGTAACGTTAAGTCAATAATGAGCTTTAGAGGGACTGATAGGCTAATTTTGTTGCCTTTTATCAGAGCCAAGGTAACTATTTCCTACATTTCTAGTCTTTACACCAGTGTAAGCTACGCTAAGCAAACGCATCATATTAAACACACACATTCAAGTGTCATAACAAGTATTATCTTATCATACTGCCTGTGAAGGTTCTCAGTCTTCCAGGTCAAGGTAATTCAAAGTTTAATCCAAAAGGCAATTGGACTTTAACCAAGTCTGAATGCCTTTTGGATTAAACTTTAAACCTCATTTTACTCTTAGCTAACAAGTAAAACATGTCAAAGTATTCCTTTAATGCTCCTGTAATAAGACACTCACTAGTAGTCAATCAACCTAATATTAACCCTCCTGTTATGTTCGTTTCTCTGGAACAGCAATAATGTTCCTGGAATTTGACCCGGGGCATATTCAATTATCCAAAAGTGTAAGAACCCCAAAAAATCCCAAAATACGTTTTTTTAAATCTAATTTTTAACTCCATTACTAACCATTTAAATCAAGATTTGGTCCATTGGTGTTCTTTAATTCTCACAGATCATGGTTCAATGAGGATAACTCACTCGGCAGACTTTCAGAAAATCATGTGTCCTTCATCTGAAGTCCACATGACTTGTTTCTGAGGTGGCCATCGACTTATTTGGATGACAGTCCTTCAACATTAAGATTGGTTACTAATTTGGATCAGTGGATCTGAAACCTCTAGTATTCTTATACATTATGGCCTGTCTCTCTATTCCTCATTTCCTATCCTTCTTAATTTTCTTTCTCTGTCTTCCCTCCAGGTGACTCTTATCCCCACCCACGACACAGAGGTGACCCGGGAATGGTACCAGCAGACCCACGAGAAGCAGCAAGACCTGAACATCATGGTTCTGGCCTCCAGCAGCACCGTAGTCATGCAGGACGAGTCCTTCCCAGCCTGCAAGATCGAATTCTGAGCTTCAGGAGCCACGCTGTGCTCCCTTACGGCTCCCCTCCCCATCCTGTCATCTGTCCTCACTGGAAGTCGGGCGAGAGCGAACATCACACTCTGCTCCATCAAAGCTTCTCGCTCGCTCATGGTATCAGTCTCAAATGCATTTGCTGCAGCTCTTAATACACTAGATCATGTTAGCTGAAATCAAATCAGAACTCTGGGTTTGTGCTCTGTGTGACAGTCAGGGGTTATTTTGCTAATAATAACCTTCTTTTATGTTTGTGTTTTCTGTGTGAACTGTCTGCCCTAATGCACTCACCAAGTGCGCTGAAAAGATCATTTAAATAACATAATCACTGTTAAGAGCTTTCTTTGCCTCATTAGTTTTGAACAGAAATACAAAGTAACTACAGATTGGTAAAGTGTAGTTCTGAAAATGTCACCTACAGTTGTGGTTAAATCTGGAATGTGATGATCCCCCAAAGGCACATTTCTTGTTCAGAAGTCAGAAACAAGTGCCAAAACACTTAAAGAAAAAAACACATATTTCTCCAAAATGTCTCCAAGATGAATCAATGATGGATCATTTCTTTTGACAGTGTTTATAAGAGTAGAAATGTTTCATATGTTTCTCCATGTGGAGCTTCTTTTCCATCGGTGCACATGGCAAAACTCATCCATTGCACTTTTGATCATGCAACTGTAGTTTTGGAGTAAAACAGTAGAGAAGAAAAACGATATAACGTGAGAAAAAAAGAAAAATATGTTACTTCTTGTCATTTTGTGATGAAGTTTTAGGGGGTGCCTGAAGTTGCCACTGTTTGGAATCTCTCTCTTTTGGCTTTCACAGCTTTGCTGGTGCATGATGCTTGCATTTTAGCTCAGACTCTGTCAGAAATGCGTAGGGTTAATACTTTCTTTAGCCAGCCTTCAAGTGTGGAATGCAGTATAGTGCAGATAGATACTACACTGTTTGGCTGTCTACGCTCAAGTGAATTCAATAAGCGCCGGGCAAAGGGACGATGTTTGCACAATAATCATATCTCTGCTGGATGTAACGGTTCCTCTTCAAGTCTTTATCACGGTCTTTGTTGGTTGTATGTACTCCAGTATACATATAGGGTAAATGTTTCTACATGGATACAAAGGTTTTGTTGAAAATTATATATTTTGTGCAGCAAATTATTATCCTGAAGCGAAAGTTTTGGAGAAGAAGGTTTAACTTTTTGTCATTTCCTCCTGTTCAGCTACATCTTACTGTCTGTCGATATCATAAAGCGATGGAACAAACAAGCAGCGACCTGTGACAAATGTAGCAACGGAAGCTTGACTGCTAGTCCCCTTCAGAGGGAACACTAACGCCAGTGTGAACTGCAATATTTATATTTATTGATGAGGTTGTTTTATAGGGACAGAAAAAAATTCTGGAGTGTGTAACAGGAGGCTTCTTTCACGTGCCTTTAGCTTGTGGTTTTTGGAGGAAGGGAGCTATTTTGTCAGCCATTTTGAAGCAAAGCCAGGGTAAAAAAAAAAAAAGAAACCAAACTTTGAAACCGAGGACCAATCAGCTCATTCAGTACATGCACAAACCTTGTCCACAACCAGGATACTCTCAAATAGTACGCTTACGAAATACAAACTTTGGTATTAGCTTCAGAGCTCTATGATTCCACATTGTGAAACGCCACTTTCAAACCAATATGAATGTCTTTGAGCAAAGTATTGCACCAAATAGGAATGTACTTTTAAGAAGTGCAAGGGTTTAAAAGTTGGGTTTTTGTTTGTAGGTGAGAGTAAGAGTAGCAGCAGAGAATAACTTGTATAAAAATATGCATATATATAAATATAAAAATGTACAAAAGGTTCCTCCAAACTGAGATATTTAATATAAAGCAATTACGGTATCTTAATCCCAGAGTTCTATATGCGTAGAGCATGAATGTGAATGGTTTTGAGTGTACTGGAAGAAGTTAGAAAGTAGGAATGACCATGAAGTAGTGTTTGTGTTGGTGAGTTGATGATGCACAGACTAAAGGGTTTTATAGAGCAGCATGGTAACTGAGTGAGATTTACTTGGGTTTAGCGTGAAAGGTGTTTTTGCGAGCTCACATACAGACTAGAGAGAAGCTTAAATATGAACATGTCAAATTTAAACACATGGCCAACTTTTATTCCTGCGTTTATATTTTCATTTCTAGAGTCAGAAATGTTTATCTGCTATCCTTTCAGGGTTTAATTTATGCTGAAAAGCAAATGCAATTATGATTTAACTTTGTTTTGGTCGACATGAGAAGCCCATATATGTGAGATGGTTCATAAAAAGCTAGCTATTTATCTTCTGTTTTTTTTTTATTTGAAGCTCGGGGACAGACTGAACGGGGAGGCTTGGATTTCCAGAAAGTACTTTGTGTGAACTGTTGATGACAGATTGATATGATACATTGACACATTATGAGAAGGGTAGATCATCTGATTGCACACATCATGTTCACTCAACTCTATTCTCCACATTTAATGAAAATATGAAAATCGTCCACAGTATGAGGCCAGCTTGTTCCAGCTCCTGACCCTTACTGCTCATCTTCAAAAGCCTCCATGCTCATTGCAGCCTCCGGCCTCCCTCAGCTTCAAATCAAAGATTTACAAGGTTGCCACTGAATGTAATTATTTTTCTAAACATTATATTTTCCCATTATGCACTGTTTAAGAGGCAGACATAGCTTTTTTTAATCCCACTTGGGAAGAGTCTGATGCAGGGTGTTTATTAAACAGCTGGGAACGCACAAGTACACACACCCTTGTCTGAAGGGGAGTTTATTAATTGAAGGCCAGATCACAACGTGCACAAGATCAAATCGACTCCCTTTTAAACAGTTCATGAGTGTTGTGAACCGATCTATTCAACAAAGTCTTTATCAGCCCCTTCTTTGACGCTGTCTGGTAATGTGTCCAAAAGACAGGGAGAAGCTTTTTCAGTGTGGATCAGATTTTGTGGATGGTCTGATATGTTGTATACTGTCTTTGAATAATGTTTTTAAGTTGGCAGATTCCAAATATCAGGCCTTGAGATTGTATTTTTTGAGGCACGAGTAGAACGCTGTGAATCGCTCAATACCGAACTGTGTGGCTCCACACAGGCTGAATGCACTATACAGGAGATCTATTTTTCTGAATGTAGAGTTGGTACTACATGTGAATGCTGCTGGAACAAAACAAGTGACAAAAATGAATAAATAAATATAAAAAAAAAACAAACATCAACTCACACCAACCTAGACAGATCGAAACCTTAGGGAGCAACGTGAGGCAGGGCGGACTCTGATGTCTGTTTTGACTAATTGTCATTTCAGTGACAGTCTGCCCTCGAGGAGGAGACAAGTTTGACTTTTATGAAGTCAGAGCGCAACAGAGAACCCACAACAAACTAACAGTAACAAAACAGAACCAACTGCAGCTGCAACTTTTCCTGAAGATGACTTGAAACACATGCAGACTCAAAAACCATCAGTGAAACTTAACAGAAGCTGCACGTGCGTTAACGTACGCTGCACAGATTTGTAAATATCGCTCCGGAAAGAACAAACCAGAAAGAAACAGCAAACTATCCTTTCTTGTGATACCTGTTCATTTTAGATGATTTTAGTGACAGAACGATACAAACTGCTAACTAATCCTGGAACCAAGAAAACTACACAAACTGCTGACAAGATACAGAACGAAAAAAAAAAAAAAAGTGCATCTTTCAGTTGAAATCCATCGCCATACCTGCATTTAAACGACCATATCATTTGATCACAATATGGTGTCATCTGTCCATCTAATCTATCTGCATGTGATTTATTTAGTTATAATCCTGAATGTAATTGTTTAACATGGAAATAATAATAATAATAATGATAATAATAAAAGATACAATGCTATTTTAAAGAGATATATTTGAAAAAAAAAAAAAGCTAACTGTCTTAACTGGTACTGAAATGACCTACAGTAATATAATACTGGGCTGTGCTTTTATTGTTTGCCCTATTAACATGTTGTTAAGAAGACGCTGTATTGGTAGTTCTGTTTGATTCTCTCTCTCTCTCTCTCTCTCTCTCTCTCTCTCTCTCTTCTCTCTTCTCTCTCTTTTGCATTGTATTAATCTTAGTTATGTTTTTCTTCCTCAGTGCAATATTCAATATCTCTCTGTCTCTTTAGATCTAACTGGTAAAACTAGAACTACTGCAGATTCATTGTAAAAGGGAAACAGCCTGGTGATCATCAATTAAACTACATTGAAATCTAAATGTGTGGTGTGTGAGTTATTTGTTTCTATTTGTGTGTTTTAAACTAAATGTAATGGATTTATTCTGTTTGTCTGGTGGACATGAATACAGGAAAGTTGTTTCAACAAGTTAGGTTATTTCTACTGGGGCTGTGTTGTAGTACATAGAAGAAAAGAAGAGATTACCAGAATAAAATTGTAAATTTATGAGAAAACATAATTTTAGCCTTTATGTTATTTTAATGGGACAGCTCAGAGGAGCAGCCTGCACTAAAATGAGGAACATGGATCATCTTGTGAAGTTATACTTTAGTACATAGAGTCATAAATAACCAAGTACTCAATCTTTAAATACTTCATAAACGGTCTAAAGTCATGAGTGTTCAGTTAAAACATTCAGGGTTTCTTACCAGGAGCTGTGATGGTGCCATGAGTTGTGACGGAGGGGATTCTGAGGTAACAAAAATAAACAATATTATTAAATATTACTCCCTCTGGGTGTCACACACGCCATCAGGCCCTGGATATATTCCCCCTGTAGAAGCTGTGAACTTTTAAATTATATATAATTTATTTCAACAGAGCAATCAGACTGTAAACTGGTCAATAACTTGTTCAATAACCCAAAGAGTGACAACAAGCTGAAAAGCATTATCCTTCATTGAGCCTGCTGTGCAATATCTCCACTGTTCATGGTGCTGAAAGCTGCTCTTATAGTACTTGTTCAACTCCCTGTGCTTTTGTCCCTCATTGTATTTCTCTTTATATATCCCTCCAGGATAAATACAGTATTTTGATTCTGATTAAAACAGAAAAGTATCCAGAGTATATGTTTCAATTGATTTTCACTAAAAGTAGAAAGCAAGTAGTTTGAAAGTAATATTTTTGGGATTTTTTGATTTATGATAGTGTAACTGAATACAGGAAATTTGGGGAGTAGAGAGTGGGGGAAGACACGCATCGAGTGGTCGCGGCCAGGAATCGAACCGGCAACGAGGTCTATGGCCTCTGTGTGTATAAAAATATTCTTACAGAAAGTCACAGCCTCCACAAAAAAAATAACAAAATCCTTCAAATGATACAGCTGGAGGTAAATACTTTGTGCTAACACAAATTTATCCAACTTCTATGTATTAGCTTCTGCTAGCTCGCAGGTGCATGCTAGCTAACGTTAGCTCGAGACACCCATATGAAACAAGATGCTTACTTAAAACCAAGCGGCAACCTCCGGTCTAAAAATATGAGTACAGTGCGGAAGTGTTAAAAGCTGCAGTTCATCGAGGATCCACTTGAGGCTGGCTCCGGAAGTACCGGAAGTCACATACACATGAATGGGGAAAAGACGATCTTTGCAGCAGAAATAAACATGTTTACAGCCTGGTACAAAAGATGAGTGTAGTCTGAATAGCTCATTTCTCGATGTCCTCTTACTGTGAGGGGGGTGAATTTTTTTCTAATTTGGTAATTTAGAAGATATTGAGATTACTAGTCTTCCAATGAGAGGCACAGCTGCCTGCAGGAACACTGCAGCTGTTGGCTAGGAGGCTCAAAGCCCGCCTCTTTACGTCACACTGGCTCGACAGAAGCAATATGGCTGCCGCAGCCGATTGGTCTCAAAACAGCTCTTCAGAAACAGATGGGTGACATCACGGATCCTACGTCCATATTTTTTACAGTCTATACTTAAAACGTACAACGTAAACTTACAGTTTTAATACAGCTCGTGGCATTCTTCTGCTTTATCCTCTCCACCCTCTTCTTTTTCTGGGAAACAAAGCGTTACCATCAAGTTAGCATTTAGCATTCTTATCTCTTTGCTGGAATTGGCCGTCTGAGAAGGCTGCCATTGACATCATCAACTTTGCTACATAATTTTGTGATAACATGCAGAGCCACATAAATCTCTTTTAATGTTAATGTTCAAAATGTTATTCCAGAAGTGTTCAATCTCATACAATTTTTATTTACAATAGAACGAAACATAATGCATTCTACTAAGAAGGACAGGCCTTACCTTTTTACTTCTTGCACAGCGCCTCCTGGTCAGTCTCTGCCCTCTACATCAAAATGTAAAAGTAGTGAAACATGTAGAGGTTTCATTTTTCATTTATTTTGCCCAACTTGGAAATTCTTACCTTAGCCATGTAGACTTAATGAGACAATGTAAATCCAGAGTACAAAACACTAACTTTTTAAAGTACGAGCCCTCACTATTAAAGTTTTTGTGAGTTAAAATTAAAGCTCTTGTAAAAAAAGTGAGTGTGCTGAAAATCATCTCATCAAACCCGAGGTGAACAGTTGAGTCACATGCCTCAGAGTTTGAGAAAACAGGCTGGGTCAGTTTGTTGATGGGCTTTGATTCATCAGCTGGAAAGAAGAAAGAGATGTTACGTCTCAGCAGCTCGGCTCGGTCATCACGCCTCACCTGTCACAGTCACTTAGCCGTTTTCCATTTGATATTTAAAGATCTTTAACTAAAGAAGCCACAGGAGGGAAAACAATAAGGTGGTGGTGGGCAGATCAATCTGGCCTTTAATCAACCTTGATGGATGCACACCTTCACCTGATGCAGAAGCAATCTCTGCATTCTTTTCAGATGGTGATGACTCGCCTTGTCATTTATCTTTGTCTTTCAGTCTTTAGTCAAAGTCAAATAAGAGTTTAAAAAAGACAAAAGACAGAACAAATGTGTCTCTCTGTTCTCTCATACTCTGCAGCTCCAGTTCCCCTTCTTCCTACGCCAACCGTCCCCTGGTTACCATCGCAACGCAATTTGAATTAACGCTAGACGGGAGGACAGGCTGGGGGTGTGGGGGCGCCACTTGAGGTCTTAACTGGAAACCCTCCTGCCTTCCTGTCAGTGTTTGGAAGAAGAGTCTAGATGAGGGTAATTGTTTCGTCAGCACGCCTTGTAGTTCTCCCCTCTCCGGTCTCTTACTCCCACTTCTCTTTCTGCATTTACATTCAGACTTTGGGTAATTAGGTGACAGCAGGCTAAGCTATTGTGCAGTGGGGAGGAAGGCAAGGGTTTGGGGACACAGTGACCTCTTGCAGATGAAAAGAACACGTTGAAATAGATATGAAATATGAAACAGAAATAGGAGCTGGCTAACACATTTTTAAAAAATGTGTCTCAGTGGGTAGAGTCGGTCGTCTATCAATCGGAAGGTTGGCACTATGATCCCAGCTCTGGCAGTCACATGCTGAAGTGTCCTTGAGCGAGACACTGTATCCCAAATTGCTCCTGCTGTTGTTCAGCGGTGTGTGAATGTGTATGAGTGATTAGCTAATACTGATGGTCCCTCACTATATAGCAGCCTCTACCATCAGTGAGTGAATGGGTGTGAATGGGTGAATGTGACAAGTAATGTAAAAGCACTTTGAGTGGTCAGAAAGACTAGAAAAGCGCTATATAAGTACAAGTCAATTTAACATTTACATTTACCATTTAAAAAGACTGGAAAATAATTGTACACCTATGTGAGTATTTTGTCCATTTTAAAACTTTTTTTTTTTTTTAAGTTATTTTTTTGGCTTTTTGCCTTTATTATAAAGGACAGCTGAAGAGAGACAGAAAATGTGGGGAGTAGAGAGCGGGGGAAGACATGCAGGAAATGGTCGGCCGGCCTGGAATTGAACCGGCGACCCCTGCGACGAGGACTGTAGCCTCTGTATGTGGGGCATCAGCGCCCCCATTTTAACACTTTAATCTCATATTAAACGGGTGTTTCCAGAATTGGGGGGCACGACCAACCGGCAACCTCCAGGCTAAAATTATGAGTCAAATGCGGAAGTGCTAAAAACTGCAGTTCATCGAGGATCCGCCTGAGGCTGGCTCCAGGAGTACCGGAAACCACATACACACCAATTCAAAATAGCTGATCTTTACAGCAGAAATAAACATGTTTACAGCCTGGTTCAAAAGACGAGTGTAGTCCGGATAGCTCATTTCTCGATCGGCACACACTGTACGAGGGGTGAATTTTTTTTAAACGCTGCCATTTTGAAGATATTGAGATTACAAGTCTACCATTATTGGAGGCACAGCTGACTTGATTGACAGGCGGGAAAACCGCAGCTGTTGGCTAGGAGGCTCAAAGCCCACCTCTTTACCTCACACTAGCTCGACAGCAGTTAGGTTGTGTTTAGCATTTCCAATATGGCTCCCACCGACGATTTACTTCAAAACAGCGTTCAGGAACACATTGGTGCCGTCCTTTATTTATACAGTCTATGGGTTAGACACATTTGTAAATATAGATTTAGATTCAGAATACTTTATTAGTCCCTAAAGGGCAATTCAGTTGTACAGTCAACCTGTTCATAGTACAGAATATACAGTAAAGGAAACACGAAAATAAATAACACTCGTGACATCAGCAACTACCACAACCAGTGACCGTACAGCAAAGCGGGATGCTAGGTAGTTCCCGATTTGTTCTGCCTTTTGTGCATTTAGCAGCCTTAAGGCGGAAGGAATAAAATAATTAGCATAGCGGTTTGTTTTCTTCAGCGGAACATAATACCGCCGTCCTGAGGGCATGATTGAGAATTCAGTAGATATACATTTAGACAATCCAATGATAACTTCTTTAACTACTAAAGAGCAATATGGATCAAGGGTTGCAAAGTGCTTCACAAACAGTTCAAAGAAATCATGAGAACAGATTTTAGGGGGAGGTGGCACAGATTCAAGTTAGTCTAAAGATATTTATACTATGTTAATAAAAATATCTCGTAGAAGCCTCTCCCTATTTTTCATATGGTGTATTCTGATCAAATGACATCTGTTGCATGTCTGTGTGTTTTGGAAGAGGGATCCCTGAACAGATGAGCTGAAAATAAAGAATAAAAAAAATAAACATCCCATGGGTTCTCTCCTGAAAAATGTACTGTGACATTTACCATCAACTTTTCTAAATATCTCCCGAGACTTACGGGAATATTTCTGTAGTGAACGACAAGAATAATGTTTCTCTGCTGGAGAGTGTTTAATTTTATAAAAAGGTCATTACAAATACCAGGAGCCAATCAGTGAACCTCTTGTGGTTGCTATGAATGACAGAATAAACAGCAGAGTTTTGTGTCGAAGGGAGAGGAAGAGAGCTTTGTGTTTGTAACTGAAAGACTGTGAGAGCTGACAGAAACAGAATGAATGGATGTGTTTCTGAATGTGTGTGTGTGTGTGTGTGTGTGTGTGTGTGTGTGTGTGTGTGTGTGTGTGTGTGTGTGTGTGTGTGTGTGTGTGTGTGTGTAGGAAATATAAAGCCAGAGAAGAAGACTTGTCATGCAGACAGAGAGGATGACATCAGCTTTTGGCTTCCGGTGAGTCGGCGGTCTCTGTCTGAGCCCCCTCCCCTCCCACCACACACAAACACCCACACACACACACTTTTTCAATTCAGTCAGCGTCTCTCAGAGGGAGTCAAATACATCTGGGGGCGTCACCATGGCAACGCATGGGAGCAATTGGAGGGAGGCGTGAGTCATCACTTTTCTCGAAAAGCCGTTCAGAGAGGAGGAGGAGGAGAAGAGGAGAGAGGAAAAACAGGGTGAGGTACAAAGAGAGAGAAGAGGGCAGAACAAAGAAGATGATATGAAAAAAGGGTAACAAGGAAAGGATACAAGGAGAGAAAAGAAGGAGTAAGATTTAGTATACAAAGGAAGGGGAGAAGACAAAGAGAGGTAACAAGGGGAAGAGACAAAAAGGAAAAAATTGTAAAATAACTCTTATAAGGAAAGGTAAAGAAACAAGGAGGCTGGAAGAGGCAACAATGATAAGACAGTAAAGGAAACAAGTAGGGGAAGAGTTAGAGGAAAGAAAGAGAAGACAGGAAAAGGAGGTAAGGAAAAGAGAGGCTACAAGGAGAGTCCACGGGGACAGTAAATGAGTGCAAGGTACAAAACAGTAAGTGGAGAGGAAACAAGAGGGTAGGGATAGAGATAAGGTGAAGAGGGGTAACAGTAAGAGGAGGAGGGAAGGGGAGGCATGAGGAGATGAAGAGGAGGAAAGAGAAGAAAAAAGGAAAAAGAGGTAGCAAGAGAGGAGAGGAGAAAAGAGTAAAGGAAAAATAAGAGTAAACAAAAAGATATGAGGAAGGGACTGAAAAAAGGAGAAAAGACAAGAGGGAGCTGAGGTAAGTAAGGAAAAGAGATCAAAAAAGAGGAAAGTAAACAAGGAAAGAGAGAAGGAACAGTTAAATTAGAAGATAGAAAAAGAGATGGGTTGGGGAGAGGAAACAAGGAGACAATAGTAAATGAGATAAGGAATGAAAGGTATCAAAGATAGGAGACAAGGTGAGAAGACTATGAGGCATTAGGGAAGGAGATTTTGAAATAATAGAGAACAGAGCAAAACAAAGAAAGACGAGAAGGAAACAAGGATAAAAGAGGATGAAAACGTTAAAATCAGGTAAAAAGATGAGAAAAAATAAGAGTAGAAGAGAGGTGAGGTAAAAAGAGAGGAAAGAGGGAGAGGGGGAGGGAGCTGATAGGAAAAAATTAAACAGAAGATGAAGAGAGAGAAAGGAAAAACAAACTGAGAGAAGAAGAGAATAAAGCAGTGGGGAGAGAGTGTGTTGGCAGAGCGGTGACACAGAGCTTTGTTTACGGAGCATTAACTGGCTTAGTGTGAGTCTGGACTGTCTCTCACACACACACATACACACACATATCCATCCATAAACAGGCCTATGACGGGTGGGAACACGTACCACTTGTTGTGTCTGATGACACGTTGAACATTTATATTACTTTAACCCCTCCTCTTCATCTTCATCATCACAGCCCAACCTGAACCCTGACAGATTCACCACAGCTCCACAGAAAAGACTGTAAAATAAAGGATGCTGTGACTGCCCCTGCAAAAGTGAAGCCAAAATATGTAAAGCTGCCTCTTCTGATTGGATGCTGTCATAAAGCCCGCCTCCTCCATGTTAACAGATGGGACATGGATTAAATCAAAATGCACATTGAATTCATTTTTCTCTAACATGGTTTCACGTTTTAGTTAGTTAGTCTGTATCATGCTGATTCATGGGAAAACGTTCTTCGCTTTTTGAGAAGTTATGCTATTAGATGCTATAAACAGGGCTGTAATGCCCACATATATGACAGCTTTGTTTACAAGTGTGCACTGTGTGCACTGGATTAGCCACACTGAGTCATTCAATTTCCCCAAAGCATATGTGTGTGCTTCATAGTAGGGCTGTCAACGAATATTCTAAATCGAATATATATTTGAATATTTAAAAAAAACTGAGATTCGATTGTGAAAATTAGTATTCGATTGTGGAAAAAAACACATCAGCGGCTGCTTTGCAAGTGGGTGCACTGCATGACAGGTCAGGGACAGGTCACAGGAGTCACACATGCACAGCGTGAAGCAGACGGCGGAGAGAAATCTTTCCGTCCCCGGATCCTCAGTGCACTCTGAACGCGTCTTTTCCTCCGCTGGGAATATAGTGAATAAAAAGAGATCGGCACTGGCCTCTTCACATGTGGACTGGCCTCTTCACATGTGGACTGTCTTGTGTTTTTGGCAAATAACCTGTCAGGCCTAAGACCCTACATTGACAGTGTTTTCATACTAGCGCCAAGAATGTAAGTGGACTACTTTTTCATTTTTAACTTTAACTTCAATTAATGTTAATAATATTTGCTTCAATCACTGATTGAAGCCTGCCTATATTAGAGACAAGAGTCGGGACCTTAAATTGCTCACACAAGTCTTGTTCAGCACTCACAGAGAGGGGGGCGAGCGAGAGGTCTCCGGTCTTCAAAGTGTTACGGTATAGACCATTAGGTCATTTACTTGTTTTGTAATGTGTAGGTATGTTTTAGGCATGTTATATCTTAAATAAAAATACATATACAAGTAGTTATGTCTCCTTGTATTAGTTTGTCCACCTGTTATTGACATAATGCGAAAATATAGATATTCCAATGGTTCGAACCTCTGGGTTTTTTTAGAGCGAATATTCAAACATCATTTCGGAGCAATTTTGACAGCCCTACTTCATAGTGGTGTCAGAAGGTGTGTCAACCTGAGGGCAATGTTGAGTGTTCTCATGCTTATATTTTTGGTAAGTGGTGAGATGGACGACTCAATTTGAGACTCATGAACAGGAACGTGAGCGCAGTTCACGCTGTAGACAAGCAACAACCGCTCACTTATAGGGAGGATCTGAGAGGTAGCGAGAGATGCTTAGTATTAGAGAACTGTTATACAGCAGCTGGAGTCAGGTTATGCTGCTAGCAATTCAGTTATAGTTAGTGGTGCTGCTGAATTCAGCACTTGTAAACATTTGAAGGAGTTTTATGTGCTTATCAGGACAGATTACAAGTGGCTAAACACTTGTATGGCTTTACAGAGATGTCATTTTTAGAGAATTAATAGGTTATTGTTTTGTATTTCTTTAGCCTGAGCCATTATATTTCAGGGGATGTTCAAGCCACCACCACATTGTCTCAAATGAAGATTCCACCGTGGATTTTTGTGTTGGGACCTTAAGCCGAATATTCAGTCCACAAATAATAGTTATGGGTTTCTCTATGTTTTTTTGTTTCAATGGATTTTCTTATTTAATCTCAATATCTGTCTGTGATTCCACAGTAGAATACAGTGATTGATTTAGTTAAGGACATGTCGATGATTGAGGGCTAAGGATTGAAGCACAGGATGCTCTACTGTAAATGAATGTAGGTGTAGTATGAAAAATGATGAAAGGAGGATAATTGATATGAACATGAACTAGTTCACCTTAATCTGTGTGAGCTGAACTCTGACCTAGCTCAGTTTTAGTGTGAACCTGTACAACACTGCCTGAGGGATCACTGACTTGTTATGACCAGGTCAACATGTCAGCACTCATCACAGGGGGTGTTTTGGCTTCACGTTGGCACAGTGACAGGATGTGAAGATGCAGCTTCCATGGCAAGTGGATTTGTTTACGGAGCAATAACGGACTAAATGTGTCTGGATTATAAAACACACACACGACACACACGTATGCATACATAAACAGGCCTGTGACAGGTGTGAACACACGTGATTTGTAATAACATAATGAAGCACATTTTCCAAGGGTAAAATTAATAGCACTTTTATTAACCCCCCCTCCCTCCTCCTCCTCCTCCTCCTCCTCCTCCTCTTTCCATCCTCTCAGCCCATCCTGAACCTCCACACATTCACAGAGACGTCGTTACACATTGAAATCTTCCACTTTGTTCTCCTGCAGCCAAACTCTTCATCACATAAACACTCTTCCTCCTCCTCCTCTTTGGCTGACATTAAATATCACATTAAATAATCACATAAATACACAACTAAAATAACCTACATGAACATACCTTTTAGGTAGAAAATCATTAAAACCAACTCTAATCGACGAACTCTTTCCTTGGTAAGTGAAGAATAGAAGTTTTGTTCGACAGCAGGTTTTTACAGGTTGTTGGGGTCAGTTCATTTTCAATTTCAGCAGTCTGAAAGGAGCCGGGAGGAGATTTATGTCTCCTAGTTATCCCGCGGTGTTGCAGATAAAAAAAAAAGCCTGGACAGATTAGTCACAGCGCTCTTCTGAAATACAACATGTTCTATAACAGACTTTTAAATCTGAAGCCTCTGGTTGAAGTCATAAAAAGTATTTCTCCAAATAATAAATGTCTGCACTTTGAAACTTTTATTTCTTTCAAAAAAGAATTGAAAGTGAATTGACTCCCAGTTCAGTCACATATGCATAAAACCAATATCAGTTCATTGATCCATGATATCATCACCTGAGGCATCAAACTTTTGAAACAACAACCGTGTTCTTAGTTCAGAATTAATAAAACAAAATGTGATGTGACAGCTGACACTAACAGTCTGACATTCAGTCCTATCTGTTAAAAAAACTCACCAGGTAGTCATCTTTATGTAAAAATACACTTTTACTATTTACTCATTAAAGTGGTTCTTCCCTTTAAGTCTAAAATAAAACTATGCCTAACATTTTTAAACACAAGTCAAATTTGCAAACCTCCCCCCCAAAACAGAACAGTCATGAAAATACAGCAGGAGACCGACATGTCTAAAACACCCTCTTTTAAAAGTCCTCTGAAGGCACATGAACAGAACATTTGTGTGTCCATCTAACAGCAGACCGTCATTGGAAAGACTAACATAGCTCCACAAAGCTAGCTCGATTTTTGTACAAATCCTTGTATTTAAAAACAATCCCCACTTCAAGGTGCAGTCTGTTAGTCCTGAAGTCGCAGATACTTTGTAATCTCTGAAATCCTTCAAATGTCTGAATCTCTTGTTGGCTTGATGTTAGTCATAAAACGAAAGTCTTTTTTTTTTTGGATCAAAGTTTGATTTACATTCAGAATGGCCCCAGAAGAAGCTCCGTTCTTTACCTCTGTGATGACCTCAGCAGTTTAATAGTTAAAGGAATAGTTACACATGCTATCAGCGACCTATCAAGGTCTGAATATGAAGCTAAATCCAGCAGCCTGTTAGCTTAGCACTAGCAGGAGAAATGGGGAGAAAGCTGGCCTGTCTTTGTTGTCCTACAGTAACAGAAACCTGCTCCAGGCAACTCATCACTACTTGGGATTTGTATTTAAAATATCAAATCAAATTTGGGATTTGAAACAACAACAGGTAGGGAGGCAGGAGACAGGGGGAAAAGTGCATGCAGCATCTGCCTGGGTTAGACTCTGATACTCCTAACCTTTAAGTGCATGTGTACCCCCCTACCTCCCCTCCATGTTTTCTGAATCTATACAGCTACCTTACAGAAGACAAGACAAATCTTTATCTTTATCTTTGAAATACAACATATAAAGTAAATGATGTATAGAAATAAAAATTGTCCGTTACTGCACCCAGGCAGGGAAGATTGAAGCAGAAAAAGACCTTTAAAAGCATGTATTAAAGTTGTTTTAATTCTCCTTGTGTGTTCTTTTGAAGCACTATTTTGACTGTTAACTGTTTCCCCTTGTTTCCAGTCTTTGGCCTAAGCTAACTGGCTGCATCAGAATGTCCAGCAGGTCGATTTAACTCCTGGTGGAAATGCAAACAAGTGCATTGTCCAAAATATCAAACTACTTTTCGGTTTCACTTTCTATGTGTGGCTGGAGAACAACTCAAGAGCAGCAGTGTGTATGTGTCTTTAGATTTAGCTTGAATTACAAGAACTGCATCCTATTTCTTTCCGAGACGCAGCTTCAGCACTGAAGTGAAGAAAACAAATTAAAATCGATAACTGCTGACACTTTGACTCCCAGGGTGTGATGTATTTCAGCCGTACATGCCTGAGGTCGGGACTGAGGCAGCTGGTGCGTGACGTTTTGGTAAAACAGCATTTGGGCTGAAAAAAAAAAAGAAAGAAGAAGAAGAAACAGCAGGCACGGATGTAGTTTCAGCGTAGGCAGCATCTTAATTAAACTAAAGGCACAACTGGTGTGGATGTTGGCTTGATGCACGGTTGCTCAGTCGGTGAGGCTGGTTAGTGGATGTTTGGGCACAGTGATGAGGAAGGCAGAGAGTATTTTGAACAGCTGAAGCTCCAACGTGTTTCTTCTTTATTTCTTTTTCTCGGTGATCAGACATTCGGAGTCGTAGCTGTGCCGCCCAGAAGAGTCCATGCACAGTTTGAGTGGTAGTATTTACAGTCTGAGTGTTTCATAACAACTGAGGCAGAGCGGCCTCTCTCTCTCCTGAATCTGAATCTCTCCTCCACAAGTGACTCTTTTTTTGTGAATGTGAGCAGGAGGAAAAGATGAATCAAAGCAGGGAGAGACAGACCAACTGAAAGTCATGAGAAGGAGCCCTTTTATACCCAGAAGTCCTTGTGTTTTTCAGGCTGACTGTCTTACTCACTGAAGCTGAAGTTCAAGCCCGAGCTCTCTGTGATCGGGGAGGAGGGGCCGGCACTGGACACAGCACTGGAGGGGATACTGCCATCTTTAAAAACAAAACAAAGTTATCATTAAGATTTAAAAAGCACAGATTTTAATACCCAGAATGTAGAAACAGCTCAGGCTTCAACATGAAAACAGAAAATGATGTAATAAAAAAACATGTTTCAAACTGTTGCTGCCTGATTGAAGCGTTAATCACTTTCCTTGAGCCCCTGCTTCACTCTGAGTGCCTGGGTGTGTGTGATCAATGTGTGTGTCTGTGTGTGCGTCATGAGGAGGGACATGAAGTGAATAAAAAGGGGATGGATGAGGTGATCTGGTACATAAACAGCGTCATCCTCTCGCCACTTCATCCTCTGTTGCCATGGAGAACTTCATAAAAACGGTGTTTTTGGTTTCATAAATCAAGCCACACATACGTCAATGTGTTACAATGATCAGGGCAAGATATACACCAAGGATTTTAGGATAGGATCACCTTTAAAAGGAGTTATTCCCACCATTCATGAATCAATAAAATAATTACTGCTTCAGGTCATTTTAAATTAATCGGTGAGGATCAGCACCTCCAAGTCTGAGGCCATGGTGCTCAGTCGGTAAAGCGTGGCTTGCCCACTCCGGGTCGGAGGAGAGTCTTTGCCCCAAGCGGAGGAGTTAAAGTATCTCGGGGTCTTGTTTACAAGTGAGGGGAAGAGGGAGTGCGAGATTGACAGACAGATCGGTACAGCATCTGCAGTGATGCGGATGCTGTACCGGGCTGTCGTGGTGAAGAGAGAGCTGAGCCAGAAGGCAAAGCTCTTGATTTACCGGTCAATCGACATTCCAACCCTCACCTATGGTCACGAGCTGAAAAAACAAGATTGCAAAAAACAAGCGGCCGAAATGAACTTTCTCCGCAGGGTGTCTGGGCTCAGCCTTAGAGGTAAGGTCAGGAGCTCAGACTCTGAGCAGAGCAGCTGCTCCTCGGCATTGAGAGGAGCCAGATGAGCTGGTTCAGGCATTTGGTCAGAATGCCTCCCGGACGTCTCCCTGAGGAGGTGTTTCGGGCATGTCTGTCTGGGAGGAGGCAACAGGGAAGACCCAGGACACGCTGAGGTGTTGGAAGTGGCCGGGGAAAGGAGTGTCTGGGCTTCCCTGCTGAGACTGCTGCCCCTGTGACCCGGATAAGCGGAGGAGGATGGATGGATGGATGGATGGATGGATGGATGGATGGATGGATGGATGGATGGATGGATGGATGGATGGATGGATGGATGGATGGATGGATGGATGGATGGATGGATGGATGGATGGAGCCAATGAATGATGGAAGCTCTTCAATCAGAGTCCACAAATGTTTCAATGTTGTTTTATTTGAGTCACACAGGCCAGCTGTCCTATAAGTGCAGCCAATAGGAGAGCAAATGGTGTCACGCCACCATCAGAACAAGAGTCGTATTCATCCAAGCTTTAACCTCCAGCATCCCCGCCTGTCCACTGAACAATGTGATAAACAGAGCTAAATGAGTTACCGGCTGTTACAGTAAACAGGATCCAGATCAGGTAGAGAGGAAGAGAGGAACATCCACTCGGTGCCAACAATGTAAATAAAATACACACAAAAGTATAAAGATGAAAAAGAGAGAGCTGGACACCTCATCAATCATCAACACTGGCAAGAGGATAAAATAATCACCCAGCCGCTCGGAGGGAGAATAAAGAAGAGGGGAGGAGGAGGGGGGAAGAGAGGTTGGATTGTTCTATCAGAGTTCTGTTTGAAGTTTTATGTGTGATGCTGATCCCACAGGAGCGCCCGCCAGACGTTCACATTCTGCTGATATTTAGCTACTCTGACATTTCTGGACTTATTTTTATGTGTTCTGTAAAATCAAACTAGTTTGTAAGAATCCAAACCCATTTATTGTTTATCTTTTATAGGATGCCCAACTCAGGACCCATGAGCGATCATAGTCTATCATTATCTGATGACGACTGGTGATGTGTGCCTCTTTCAGTGTGAGAAAGCAGTTATGGACACAACTTCCAGCCTAGACTTCCTTTTCCATGCTGTGTTCAGGCTGCGGACATAAATACTGTCATTTTTTGGTCCATTACATCCCCCGGGGTGGCACCCATTCATCTGTTTCAAGTACCGGTAAGTCTAAGGCCAGCAGACACACTGATGCTTCACTCTGACTTACTTCAGCTGTGTGAACCAGAAATAGGAAAACATTTTCCTGTGCTGACTTACAAGCAGATCTTAAGTTTGCCTAAATCATAAAAACGCAAACTTTGTTGCATCTGTCCTCGAGAGGAGTAGAAAAATAACTTTTAATATGTTTGTTTAGTGAACATTGGTAAGATCAATCGGTCCCGATGTATTCCAGGTAATCAGGAAATCTTACCATTTAACAACACAGCATCTTGAGCAGATTTGTTGCTAAAGTTAATATTTAGAATCAACAGTTTGTTGGCTGCACCTGCATGACGATATCCGTTTGTAGAGATAAATAAATCATTGTCAGATTATCACAGATGGGAGCTGGGATGTTATTATGGGAATGTGTGTTACGCTTGCTTTTGCTCTCCACACACTGTTTTTCCTGCATATATGCCAAAGTCTGACGAAACGCGATTGGCCAATACAACTTTGAACCACAAACATACTTGGTTGGACTACAAACCAGAACACTACCCATGCTGAAAATCCAGACCCCCTGTGTACAGATTCCACATCGCATAATTTGTAAACTGATCCCTGATTAGATGACTGAAGGATCATTAATCCCTGGTGGTTTTTTAACAACAACAACAACAACAACAACAGGGGAAGCTTAATACTGTTAATACTTGACTCTGTAGACAGTTATCGACAAAACTATCCAACTCTCATTCACTCAATTCATTTCCTGAACAAAGCTAATGAGATACTGAGATTAATGAGATCTGTTTATCTAAGATTACTGTCATATTTTATTGAATACGTTCAGGTCTTTGGTTGTTTGATCATCTAAAAGAAGCATTCTTCAGTCTTGATTATTTTACAAACTAAAAAAGAACCACACTAGAAAATGTGTGCTATCACTGATTAGTACAAAAGCTGCTTTGTTTCAGAAACCAAAGGGTTTCTCCCTGAACATACCCTCTAAATAGCCCGAAGAAGGGCTCCTTTGAATGGGCTTTTCTGGCCATTAACAGTTCATATTTTAAAGATCTGAGTTTTTCTGATTTATCATGAAGTTGCGACAGCAGTGGACTGTCCAGAGAATGGGTGTGAGCTGTTTCCTCTTCCATACTAAAAACTTTGATATGTACGATGTAATATCCCTGCGAGCCACCAAAGTGAAGTTGGGCCTTCACCTTAAATTTGTGCGCTTCCTGTTGGGGTTCAATACTTTTTTGTAGGTCTTAGCCAAGCGGCAAACTCCGGTCTCAAACGATGAAGCCAATGCAGAAGTGCTATAAACTGCAATACATCGAAAATCTGCTTGAGGCTGGCTGCAGAAACACCGGAAACTACATAGATATGAATGGGAGAAAGACGATCTTTGCAGCATTAATAAACATGTTTACAGCCTGGTTCAAAAAAACGCTTGGCCCTACAAAGCTAATCTCTCTAATGGCACACACTGTACGGGGGGTGAATTTTTTTCTAACGTGACCTTTCAGAGGATATTAAGATTTCGAGTTTTTGCCCAAATAAGGACATGACTGACGTGACTCCCGGTCGGGAACACACAGCCATTGGCTCAGAGGCTTACACTACGTCACACTCTGCCTAGTTGAGTTCAGAATTACCAATATGGCTGCTGCCGTCGATTTGCTTCAAAACAGCTCTCAGGAACAGATGGGTGACGTCACGGATACTACGTCCATATTTTATACAGTCTATGGTCTTAGCATGATAGATATGAAAAACAAAAGACATGTAGGTTAAAGTAACTGGAGGGGCTTCACTTTTAAGGCATTAGGGGGCGCTATGTAGCAGGTATTTGTTTGAAGACAATGAATTCATACATTTTTCACCGGGACTGAACTTTTGTGGAGTTTGAGGCCTGTTAAAAACCCAGATATGTGAAGGAAGGAAGGAAGGAAGGAAGGAAGAAAGGAAGGAAGGAAGGAAGGAAGGAAGGAAGGACAGACAGAATTATAATAATATTCCTTAGGGTTCCAGAGGGGCCTCTCTGCCACTGTGTGTCGGTTCTCGGGCCCTAATTAATGAGCGATATAAATGACCATTCCCCTTTTGTTTGGTTCAAGGACACATGCTTTTCACCTGACCACAGGTGACCTCGGTGCAATTATACACTGAGCAGATGTGTCCTGATAGGCGATCATTTATCTGCAGTGACCCTGTGGTTACAGATACCATCGGTTACACGGAGGTCAGCTGAAGGTGTACAGGTTTTATCCCAAACACAGGTTTTGCTGAGCATACGCAGTCTCCTTCAGCACCACTCTGCCTCTCTTTCTCACTGTTACACATTTTGACACTCGGGAGTTGTCCGGTGCAGCGATAGTCCATCTGCAAAGCAGCTTTACAGGAGAGCTGAGGATTAAAAAGTCATGTTCTGTGCTGAAGCTGAAACTGATCTGTTACCAAGCAGTGACCGCTGGATATGAAAGAAACATGAGGTATTCCATCAAGCAGAAGGATTCATAGCAGGTACACTGGGGTTTTGGCTGCTAAAGAGAGGTTTTAAACCAGTGCTCTTCGAATCAGGTCCTTATTCTCTACTAAAAATAAAAGCATCTAAATGGATCCCACAGACACCCGTATTGTTCTAAAGCTCCAGCGCAGAAAGACTTTCATTCGATGAGATAAAAGCTGGCCTAAACCCTGCATAATGCCATAAAATCAATGAAAAGGAAATCATCACTCACGCCACATGGGCTGGCTCGGAGGCCGTAGAGATGTCTCAGACCCAGATGAGGACAGAGGCTGCTGAGGGCTGTATAGAGACGTCTGGCTCTGAGAGTCAAACAGGCTGGAGAGAGCTGGAGCAAGGACACAGATAGAAACAAGATGAGATTGAAGAAGTCAGACAGTGAAAAGTTGTTTGTCTCTATAGAACCAAAGTGCAGAATAGGTTAATGTTCACAATTAATCGAGTATCGGTTAATTGATTGTTAAGAACTTATTCAAACACATTTTGTTGTTTCCATTTTCTATCACGTGGAACAAACATCATGTGGTCTCATATTTTGTTCAACTATCAGGGAGGTGTTTTAAGTTTAAAGCATGTATCGATGTGAATCAGCTGACTGAAGATGTTGCGAACAGCGGAGACGCTCAGCTGGGGGCTGCGGCTGAGTGACAGGTCTCCACGAGTGCTTTATTTATCTGCCACCGGACTAATAATGACCCGGTTGCGCTCCTGGCTGACACCTGACCATGTTCACATGCTTATTTTTCTCAATAAGAACGAGTAGACAGAAAACTGGACTCTGTGAGTCTGAAATATGTTTCTGTACAGTTCGTCTTGTTGCAGTAAATCCACATGTTGTAGCCTGAGCCTTCACTTTCTATGTATGTCCGCGGAGGTTGTTTTGATACGTTGATTTTCAGCTTGTTTAACATTCTGTACGCCTCAATATGATCCGTAGCTATTTAATACTGTCAGTTATATACATTGTGTTGTGAAGGACATTTTGATTTAGGGGAAAAAGCGCATTTGGCATTGTTTTTGACAAGGAAAAAAATCTATGTTTTTATGTTTTTAATGATAAATTGATAATTAATCGTTGACATTTCCAAAGATCTATCAAGGAAAATACTTAAAATTTACATCCCTAGTTCAGAACTTTTTGGGGAGTTGGCTCTACTCTAACAATCAACAAGATCACGTCTTTGAGTTGCAGCGTTGATTTGGGGTTGACATGATCTCAACATTTTAGAGATCAGGAATGAATCAGAGATGTTACAAACTGCAGCAACCTTAAAGCCTCATTCTTACAGCTATAAAGGAAGTATAACCTTCCAGTGGTTCAGAAATTTAACTGAAACTAAGCTCCTAATTGTCCTAGACCATTAACCAAATTAAACGACTCTATTGAGCAAATACCAGAGACCTTGAAGGGTGATTTCAAAGCTCTAGTAACCTCACTGGGCTCAAGACTCTACCAGTGTTTGAAGAGAGAGGAGCTTCAGGGACAGATAAAGAGTTCACAGGAAGGAAATGCCAAATCAATTATTTAGTTTAGTGAAGAACTAAACTAAAAAGAGAAATACTAGAAGATAGTACTTTTTGCTGCTTCACTTCCCACTTCTACCTTTCATTGTTTTGGCGTGGGCCTCGCTGCTGCTCTCACACACCGCGTTGAGGAACTCGTCCACTTGCTTCAGTGACAGCAAGTTGTGCAGCGTCTCCAGCGGGTAGATGGAGGGCACCATGGAGCAGCCTTCGAACCCTGCAGCACAGACAGGAGAGACAGGAACACAGCAGATCGTACAACTTCACCATCACACAGAAGAAGAGGAGGAGGATGAGGAGGAGCGGTGACACTGCAGCTCTCTGTGCATGTTGGCTGTTCTTTATGTGTCTGCACATTCAAAAGCCACACTGAAACTCAAGCAGGAACATCACACAGACATCTGTGTAGAAGCTGCTACACAGATTTTAGACTACCTTAAGATCTAAAATTAGTAGCTTGTTACCTTTAACAGCAGCTGGTAAAGTTTTCCTATCATCTGGCCTCTGACAGTAGCTGCACGGCAAAAACTTACCAGCAACACAATGAACAAACATCTGCAAAGTATGGTTGGAGTTAATGATCTGCTCAGGTTAGTAAGACCAAACTGGAAAAAGGGTTTTCCTAACATTTGGGAGCGATCAAGCATCATATGATGTAAGTAAATATTTGATAGGGATGACTTCACTCTTGTTTAAGTCACATAGACAGTTTCCAATAACCATGTTAGGAATTTAAGCGATGACCTGTATAAGAAGTGACTTGTTGTTCATGAATGTGTTGACTGTTTATAATAATCTTGTTTTGTTTGTTTTCTAAATAAAGCAATAGAGCTGGGGCGCTGGTTTAGCTCAGTTGGTTGCGCCCCATGTACACGTCACTCTAATCATAAGCTGGTTTGGTGCATGTCATCTCCCTCACCCCACATTGCCTGTCTCTCTCAAGCTGTCATATCAATAAAGACCCAATAAGTCATCTGAAGGGTGTGGATTAAGCCTAATGGTTAAGTTGCGCGCCCATATAGCGGGCAGCCAGGGTTCGATTCCAGCCTGCGGCCGCTTTCCCATATGTCATTTCCCCAACTCTCTCTCCGAGGTTCCAGCTCTATCCCCTGTCCTCTCCTCTTTAAATTAAAAATCCCCAAAAATATAAATACATATTAATTGAGTTTAAGTATGAAATGTAAACAATCACTTAGTAGCTGCCAAAAACAAGAAATGAAAGAAGAAATATGTTGCCACTTCTACCAAATTATCTGAATAACACGGTACAAACATCATCTTGTGATGACTTTTTAAAAGGTAGAATTAAATATCCATCAATCCCACCAACAAAAAGATGCCAAATAGGCTCAATAAGCGGGCCTGCTGGAGTGAACATGAGCGAGACAGAGAGCTGATCCAAATAAAGGTGGGCGACATAAATAACCGTGTCTCTTTAAAGAAGCTCTGAAAATGGTTTAATGCTATAACAGTGTTGAGGATGCAGATAACAAGTGCCAGGATTATCCAAAGTAACTCTAAAACTTAAAACCCTTTCTAGACAGACTGATACAGAAACATGGAGATGAAACATGCCTTTGAAAAGAACTACTCTTATGTTTAATATAAATATTGTATTCCAATTATAATGACAGACCCCATTAATCCAACTTTCTGGTCCTTGAAGAATCATTTCAAGTGAGTCAATTTTTATAGATTTGATCATTTATGTATAGATAGTGAATATACTACAACCCTTATAACTGAAAGGAGTGGATTTAGTGGGAAAATGGTGTTGTGTTGTACTTCGTATGACTCTAATGATATAATTATCTTACAAATATGTATCTTCGTGTGTATCTTCTTTTGTTTAAGACGACTGAAGTGTTTTTATTCTGAATATGTTCCTTGAATCTCACCTGAGGGGTATTTGATTAGCTATGAAACATATTGAAATCTACCCTTCTTCTCAGTTCGGTACATTGCTTTTAACCTATGTTACTAGTCTGTGCACATTTTTCACTGCATCACTGGTTTTGTAAATATTTGTAAATGTACTTATTTAGTTGTTTATATACTTTCTTAAGATATGCTTATCTTACTTTCTTTAATTTTAATTGCTAATACATTTTTAATATTCTATTTTCTATGCTCTTGTTTACTTTACACTGTTTTGCATCTACTTTGCTGCTGTAACACTTAAATTTCCTCATTGTGGGACAAATAAAGGAATGTCTTATCTTATCTTAATACAGATGCCTGATATGACCTACTCAAGAATAGCAGCAAGTTCTTAATTTCAGTATAGTCATTTCTAAAGAGTTATTTTTCATATAACCACTGCAGCTGTATAAGTGTCAGACAAGGTGACAGCACAGAAATATCTTGTGTTTCCATTTTCCACAGCAAAGACTCAACGTGAGTGATTCATTTAACTGTTTAAATAAAGCAGAATGAGATTTTTCATTAGAAAACAAGACTTACTCATACACGGGACAAGTTCAGCAAAGAGATTAGAGGCACCACTTTGTCCACAGAAGGTGCCAAAAATCCACACAAACAGACAGTTCCTCACATGAGTGTTAAATAAAATGTTTGTGCTTAACACATACAAAACACCAAACATAAACAGTGATGCCAAGGCATGCCATCCAGCGCCACACAAAACACCATGATCATGATAAAGCGAGGGATACTATGAAAAAAAAAAAAAAAGGAGATGGATAGAGGTTCCAGTTCATCCATATCCCAAGAGTACGCTGGTCAGCCTCGTGTCTCTCTGTGATTAATGTGCTGTGGCTTCAGATCTTTCCACGGCTACTTCCTGAAACAACTCGTCCGATATGAAGACACAAGCGGAACAAACTGCAGTCAGCAGATACTGTGCAGAATCTCACAAAGACCTTCAAGGGAAATGAGACATGAATTTAGCCTCCTGATCATTTTCTTGTATACGTGTCAGGAGTGGTCTTCTGTGTTAGAGCTTCTAAAGCAATGGTTCTCAAAGTGGGGTCATGGGACCCCTGGGGGTCCGTGTACCATAGCATGGGGGTCCGTGAAATAATTAGAATACATTTCTAATAAATTATAAACAAAGGGATAAGCCAGTCTTGCTACTGTTAATTTTTTGAAAGCGTTTAAGATCAATTACTTGAAAAGTATAAATGCTGTCATGTTGAGTCCACAAGGAATGAAATGACCCTCTGTTTTAAAGTATACAAGTGGTATTTACTTGATTCAAATTGAAGTGTTATCTGTTATCACTATGGTACAGGTCTGAAGTATTTACATTGATACGTTTTACAATACAAATAGTTCCAAGGGCAACTAAGAGTGCAAATGGTAGTAAGCATGTGCTTAATCTATGTTACAATTATGAGGGGGTCCTTGGAAAATGTTCTCACCTGTAAGGGGTCCTTGGCTCCAACAATTTTGAGAACCCCTGTTCTAAAGGGATCAATTGTGTGACATTAAATCTTGTATGAAAGATCAAGACAGTTACAGATTGTTTGAGGGTTGTCAAACTATGTTCACTTTGTTGATCTCTTTTCTCCTGTCATCCCATTTCATATCTGTGATGCCCCTACATGACATTTCTTTCTGGACCTTGAGTCATTTCTGTATCAAAAAATTGAAAACTAAACTGAAAGGTGAAAACCACAGACAGCAGATGTTCTTGACAGTATTTTTCCATCTTCTGCACACTGGATGTATGCCAGAGCAACTTTATTCATCAGACAATCAGACAAGGTAAAATCTCTTTTCAACGTTAGAGCTTTTTCTGCCAAGGCTTTGATGGCAGAAGAAGAATAACACCTACCTTGCTTAAATTGATAATACAAAGCCTCGGGAAGAAGTGTTTTGGTGGCTCAGCAGACTTTGATCTCACTCTTTACGTTTGTTAGCTGACATTAATCCTCACCCCCCAACAGTTTCCCTGTTTTTTTCTTGTTGCCGTACTCTAAAGCAAGAGTGGTATAAAAATGACATAAGATGGCATTTATTGCCTCCTACTCCTCCCTATCTCTGCTGCAGCCTCTCCATGTGGATATCAAATTCAGCTCACACACCAGATTCAGCGGGAGCAGGAAACACTGATGCTTCACTGCACCATTCACTCATTAACAAACGCATCTGAAAACAAAGACAGCAGGGCGGGAAGGAGAAGATCGTGATATGTAAATAGTGAGTAAATAAAACCATTAAAGTCAGCATGACCAAAGCTAAATATCTTTAACTATAGTTCCAGATGGAATCATCCATAAGTCATCACACACGGTTACTTCTCTGTGCAGGAGAACTGTGTAGCTGGGTTACAGTGACATTTGTGCCAAGACGTGCTCCAGAAACTCTTTACTAAATCACTAGTTTATGAACAAGACACCACTTAATAAGCCAATTCAAATGAGGGATGGGATGATGACCCAAATCTTTCCACAGGACTCTCAAATATCTGCCGATTAGCCAGGAAACATATTTCGAGAGCCTCAGGGGAGACAGCGGTGCCCAGTTGTGACCCTCCTGGTGCGAAGGCTAAATTGATGCCATCAGTATCTGACGCTTTTTTTCCACAGAGCTCATTACTGGACAAATGTCAAGTTTGAGGGCTGGTCTGACTCTACCTAGCTCTCAGAGAAAAGGCATGCAGATAATGCAGGAACACAAGCATGAAACTCTTCCAGAGGAGAGTCTCTTAGGTCGGTCAGGAAATGTCCAGCCAGTATGCGTGCAGGGTAATTAGTCTGCAGATTACTTTTAACAGTAGGTAATGCAGCACTTAATGACCGTTACATCTGTTTTAAAATGTTCTGTACGCTTCATATATTTTCCTATATTCTGGGGCAGTTTATAGAGAGTGTAAAACTAACTGATAGGAATCATGTTGTAGCACTGAGGGAAGCCGTAGACCTGGAAATTACACCTTGAAAAACAAGCGCAGTTAGCTTCACCTCCACATGGACCTCCGCCATTGTTGTTAACAAAGTTAAGAATAGTCCTGCCTCTTCTTAAATTTGATTGGTTGATGATAAGGAAGTGACACTGACAAACATGGTGATGTTCCAGAAGTTTTCTAATTAGCACAGTGGACGACGAAGGGTGTCTGTTAGTACAGAATGCTGGATGCTAAAAACACTGAATTGAAGATGTTAACGGCCAGTATTTATTTGTCCACTAGAATAACATAGACTCTCCTAACTGTGTGAAAATTAATTTGACTGCTGGCATAACTTTTTATTTTTTGTTATTTAGTGGTGCTAGCTTTATTTTCAGAGAGAATGTTTATCTTTTAATAGAAAATGTTACATTTAATTCCTGGCAAGAGCTTAAAAATGGGCCTTGAACCAGAGTAGAAAGACGTATTACAACTAAGTACAACAAGATGGGCAAAAAACTGTCTGTGACATCCAGCTATAAATAATACAAGTAGAACACATTGTCTACTGTAAATCTTTGGTCAAAGGTGTAAGTTTGGATGTAAATTTGCACAAACCGTTAACATTTTTAAAATAATATTGTCTAAATCAGGGGTTCCCAAACTTTTCAGCCCGCAAACCCCAAAATATAGATGCCAAAGACTCTTGACCCCCACTGTCCCTCCAAGGGATTTAATGTGGCTTCATTTAGCTGGTCTGCAGAAAACAAGCCTACCTATATGAGTTGTGTTTCCTGTGCCATTATGAATTAACCTACTGCTACTGATGCTTTGATAATTAACTGTTCACCAACTCTAAACTTAGGAGTAATCTGGCAACAAGAAAGGCAGAAAACTCATCACATTTTCTATTTTCAAGGTTGTATTTCAAGGGGAGCTACTATTTTTGTTGATATTTTTTTACTATAATGGGCAAAATGTACTACTCATTTTTTTAAAAATTCTGGAAGACATCTCACGACCCCCCATTTGTGTCTTGCGGCCCCCACTTTGGGAACCCCTGGTCTAAATGATCCATTCCTTCCCAATTCTCCTCTTCCTGACGTTGCAACAATGAGATCATATGACTCAAAGCTTTATCAACTCCTTTTATGTCCGTACCCGTTTCTCTGTTCTGATTTAGATGAGAGATAGAGCACGCTACAGTGAGCTCATCTCACCTATTAACGTCGTTGTTTCTCCCTTGAGGATTTATTTTTTTTCAACAACAAAATAAAATGGTTGAAAAGCAATTTGATAAATACAAAATCTGACGGCTAATCAGATTGGGTTACAAGAATGCAATTTGCATTCCTGTAAACAACAAGTAGGCAAGACACACAGCTAGACCATCCTGATCCAATCTGTAAGTTAAACCCAACACATAAATACAGCTCTCTGCTTGTGTCCTTCCTTCCCACTATGCAAACAATGGAAGTTAAAGGTAATCTGCAGTATCACTGTGAGTTCAAGTGCGCAGAGAAAAGGCACATTTTCTGCTTTCAAAGCCAGCTCTGCACCTTCCGGCAGTCACACAAAAAAACAAAGAAAAACAGGAACAAGTTTTCCTTTGGACATGAAATGGGCTGTGCTGTAGATGTGATGAGAAGAATAAAGGAAAGGAAGAAAGCAAAGGCAGAATACCAGACTGTAGTAAGCAAAGCTCAACCGGCAACAGCAGCAGCGTTCCACTAGTCCCAACACAGGGGGGGAGAGGGGTCTACAAAGGCTGACCGTGCAGGGACTCTGGCAGCTCCTGACCAGACATCAGCCAGGTCTTGAGGAGACGGAGGTGGTAGGGACAGTGGCGCAGGTGGTGAGCTGTGGCACCGTCCACAGCCAGAGGGGCAAACCCCATCGGAGCCGGCTCAACAGGAAGAAGCCCCCCTGGCACCTGGACTACACGGAGCTCATCAGAGGGCTCTAAGGGACAAGAGGCAGAGCAGGGAGAGGGGAGAAGAAAGTACAGTGGAGCCGGAGCAGGAGGAGGAGGAGTAATAGAAGCCTTGGCACAAAGTGGTGTGACTTTAGGACACTGGTTGTATTGATAGAACAAGGTGTCTGAATTGAAAGTAGGTTCAGTGTTGATGTTTGCACAAATCAATACAGGTCTTAACCTCTTAAAACTTTGGTCTTTAGGCCTGGGCACATCAGTATGACCGAACCTCAACAACACAACCGTCATAATCCTTTTTTTTCCATTTCAAAGTGGACGAAGTTCAAACGAAAGACAACAAGAGGTCAAAAAAAGGCAGTGGTCAATGATAGTCAATAATCTATAACATCACAGGGTTATAAGGATTCAGTAGGACACATCAGGGACACGGATCTGCATGTGAACCAAGGAGCCAAGAATAAAAATGCTCAAGCTCGCAATTTTCAAACACCTAGTCCAGAGAAACAGAAAACTGATCTCTACAGCGCAGGGTTGTTTTATTACATTTAACATTTTTTTTCCTGGAGATACATTAATTCATCTCTCATTAAAAGTTAATCATATTTGAGATTCGGGACAACAAACCATGACTGCTCAACCAGATTAACAACTGCTAAAATGCCTCAAACTCTTCCAGGAGGCCTAAAAAGCTCCAGACTCAGCATGTGGAAATTATCTTGAGGGAGTTCATTGCTCATATGTTTAACAAGTTGACATTGCCAGAAGCCAAAGAGACAAAAAAGACCAGGGAAGCTAAAACATGCCTCAAAATGACCACAACGTAACCCTTTTGAGTCCATATAGTGAAACTAGTTTGCAAACTCTTACTTACTTACACATCCAAACAAAACCTGACAAAGTCGTCTTTCACTTGAGGTTTTTTTTCTGCACGTCTGATAAATATAATTCTAACATTCCACACCAGATTTCTGGATTACCCTGATGCTGTTAAAATCAACACAACAGATAATCCTGGTGCTTTAATAACATGTGATGTCCTGTGTACAGACACCAGGAATAAGACTGCCAACACATGCCAGCTGATCATAGCTGAGCCTCTTTTCTAAATCCTTAATACCATTCAGTGATACACAAATACATGTTTTAGGACTTGTATTGATTTTTGTGCTTTGGAGTAGCCGTTATTTGCCTCTTATATACTGCATCAGTGCCCTCAATGATCTATCTGTACACATGGTTAGAAGATGAAGGGTGGATTTCTTCATACAGGTGCTTTACTCTTCATCAACTTTAGATTTCAGCAAACACTCAAAACTCAAAGAATGATCTAGTTTAGAAGGATGGATGGTGTGGATGAAGCAAGGTTGCTAGTGAATAAAAGAGGTAATCTGCATCTGGTGCTACAGATGATTGCATAACTGACTTTGAATAAAAAAATGCTAACTGTTAATGTAGTTGCTGTGTCTAGCTGTTAAGGCTGCTGAGCCTCTTTCTCTTTGGGTTGGCTGTTTGCTTGACAGTAAAGAAGATCTTTTGAAGCTAAGCAAACACTATCCACAATGAGACATATGAGAGACAAGAACAGGAAGGGTTTTTGTATTACAGGGCAACAATAAAATATATATATAATACTACAAATACTACATTTCTTTTTCTTCCTCAATGTTGGCCCAAATCCTCAATCCTAGGAATGAGGCGGATAAACCAAAGAATTGTTTCAGTTCATCCCAATTATAAAAACATTACTTAAGTAGCACTTAATGGATGAGTGCAATAAAAAAAAGTAAAGCATAATCATTTGCATAAAACAAAAAAAAATCCATTACAGTTAAATAAATGAAACAAAAAATAATTTGGAAGAAAGATGTATTATCCATTTTTATGCTCCAAATTGTCATATTGTTCTTATTAGAAACTTCAGTCTCTTGTTCTTGTCCTCTGTTGGGTGTATGTGTACAAAGCTACAATCCAGCATCTAAATGTGGAAGGGTTCATAAACCACCTGATGTACAGCAGAGTACACCTCCCCGTCTGATTTTGTGATAAGCTCCTGATTCCTTCTGGAGAGCGGCTCACATGCTCAAAGGTAAAACAGCAAACTAACACCTGCAGATCTCATCTCTGAGACCTCTGCTGGTCGAACTTCTTGCTCTGAAGCAGTGACGCACAAATGTGCTCCAAGGTGCAAGGCGTGGCTTCAGGTGCAACAGAAACCCCATCAGTGATTCTGGGTGTTGTCACATGTTGTTGTCACTGCTTCAGAAATTGATTTTTAAAGTTCAAAACCAAAACTTAGAAATCAACAAAACAATTTGAGCAAAAAGTGCTGGTGAGGATATTTCATGATTGATTATCTTCCCACGGTGATGTATCAATACAATGATCAGTATGAGATAAAGACAGAGTCCACAAATAAATCCAACCTGTAAAGAACAGCAGGATCAGGGAGGGGAATTAAACAGGAGCAGGCAGAGCAGGTGGTGTTAGAGGTGAAGGCTGAAAACAACACAGGGAACAACAAACACCGAAGGGGTGCGGTGAAACAGAAACTCTATTTTTATTTTTTATTTGAATCTTGGAGACTTTTAATGTAATTAACGCAGTCAAACGTCACAACCCCAAGAAAACGAACACAGGAAAAAATTTTCCCAACAAAAGGCCATGCAAGATAACAGGAAAAAACTGGAGGAGTGTCGAAATGAACTTGAATAAAAGCAGACATACCATTGGTCGGATGCCTGGCAAACGACACAGAAAATCTCTTTACTGGCGGCATAGAGAACAGCTCTGAGGAGATAAGAAAGGTAACTGGTGTTACTGGGACTGCTGGTTCCTGTGTCTGCCAGCCTGTTTGCCTGTTTGTTGGTATGAGATTTCAATAAGAGGCAAAAAGAGAGAAAACAGAACGAGAGAGAGAGAGAGAGAGTTGGCCTGCCGATTCATCAACATCCCTCTGCCAACCAGCATGCGTGAAAATGAGCTCTGAATAAACAAAGAGGAGATAAACAGAGAAATGGATGGAGAGGTTGAGGAGTGGAGGAAGTAAATGATGGGCATTTTGGATGAATAGTCAGCATGCAGGAGGAGTGACGCTGGACTTTATGTCAAGGGATTTTTCTTTGAATCCAATCTCTCTTTTCTTCCCTTCCTTGGACTTCTTCAAAACTCACTTGTTTTCTTGCTGAGAGTTCGATGAGAATCAAACTGACTCACTTAAAGATCTGTGAGTTAAAAATGAGCCTAAAGACATGGGGGATAAAAGCCTGCTCGTCTCTACCCTCACGTAACAAACTCTTAGTAAGTGTTACTGAAGTAACAAGATGTTTTTATTGGTTGATGTTTCATATTGTGTTTTGTTCATTCTTTTTCATCTCTATCTTTGGTATCCTTACTAATCCCTGGTGGATTTATCTGGATTTTCAGCAGCTGAATACTCCAACGTTCACAAACTACTTGTGTTTATCTTCCAGATGTACTGAGCAGGTTATGAGCGATGGGTTCTTTAAAACTAACTCTGCCTGCACTGACCCTAAGAGCAGTGACAGTGAAACAAAACAGCAGCACAGCTGGCTCAAAGACACTAAAATGCCCCTAAGCTGTTGACAAAATCATCTAAAAAGGTCTCGTTACTCCGATCCTCATATCTTTGCACTGGCTTCCAGTTAAATGTAGAATCCAGTTTAAAATTCTTGTTCTTGTATACAGAGCGCTCAATGGTCAGGCTCCAGTCTATATCAGGGAGCTGCTGAAGCCTTATAACTCCAGCAAGACTCTGAGGTCCTCTGATCAGGGTTTATCGGTTGTGCCTCGTACCAGGTTAAAAACTAAAGGGGATTGTGCTTTCCAGGTTCTTGGTCCTAAACTCTGGAACAGTCTCCCTGTGGAACTGAGAACTGTGGACACTGTTGACAGTTTTAAAAAGCAGTTGAAGACCTATCTGTTAAGACTGGCCTTTGTTTAATCTGTCTGTTTTTATGTCATGTTTTTGTATTTATTTGCAATCGCTGTTTTGTTCTTTTAATGTTTTTCTATTGTTGTTGTTGTAAAGCACCTTGTGACCTCTGTTCTTGAGAGATGCTCTATAAATAAATCTTACTTACTTACTTACTAACATTTGGTCTTGTGGTAAAATGTTGCAGAGGCTTCGGTCCTTGATTGCAGCCTGCGGCCCTTTGTTGCATTTCATCCCCCTTTCTCTTCCTAGTTTCTGCTCTATCTACTCTTCTGTAACCTGAGTAAAGGCACAACAGCCCAAAAATAAAAGGAAATTTTAAAAAAGTCTCCATAAAAAGCAGATTCAAGCAATAACTGTTGGTGGAAAACTATAGGGTGCATGCTCTGATTTAGAATGTTGATACCTGAACTCAAACTTAACATATCTAAGGTTGAAAAAAACGCCTTTGGGACTTTGAAGGAGTGTTTGGGATTTAGTGGTATCTAGCACTGAGATACTAAATACAGTGGAAACATGGTAGACTGTGGAGGTGGTTTGGCTCCCGCTGTAGATAGAGAGATCTAATTTTAAGGTAGCCAATCAAAAAGATCCTAATATTTAGGTGATTACACACTAATAAAGACCCTTCTTTATATCGTATTTTCCATTTCGGTTGATAGCTCCCCCTCAATGTTTGACAGTGGCTCCTTTAAGCCAAATCAGTCGTGATTCAAACCCCAATAAAACCCAAATCTAAATACATGTAAAATTATCCACTTTTGTGGAATGAATAGTCATAAATTATAAATTAATCTTTTGAATA
Source organism: Notolabrus celidotus (assembly GCF_009762535.1). Classification (NCBI taxonomy): domain Eukaryota; kingdom Metazoa; phylum Chordata; class Actinopteri; order Labriformes; family Labridae; genus Notolabrus; species Notolabrus celidotus. Next base: position 29,548,337 of record NC_048277.1, on the reverse strand, counting down.
ATTAAAAACATGGTTGTATTGATGAAGGTGAAATCAAACTTATCTGAACGGCAGCTCTGAATGACAATCATCACCAACACAGCAGGACTGAGCTCAATCAAAAGCTGACCTTCTTTAAACATTCCCTGTGAAATGAATGAAGTATTTGTCCTGATGTTGCCTTCTCTTCCCTTAAATGAACAGCCCTGACGTCAGCCCCAAACCCTTACCTGTCCCTCAGAGAGTAAAAACATGATGTAACACAACTGAGAGAGGAAGCATCTGTAAGCTGCTGGCAGAATGTAAACTCACAGTCAGAGTGACACCCGGTGGATGAAGTGAACAGCTCAGCTACATGTGTTTAAAACCCGCAGAGGGGAGAAGAGAAATCCCTGCAGCTTTGAAGATGCAACAAGAAGTTTCTAGAAAAAAAAAAATCTCTGCGACTGACTTCACCTGAGGATGTCGGATTCATCTTTGGAAAGCACTAAAACTTGCTTGATTAAAGAAGCTTTGAAGGAAAGCCGATCCAGATGTTTGGTATAATTCAACCTGCTGGTGGGACCCCTGCTGGCTGCAGGAACAGCTCGTACTCACCACGACAACATGAGGCTGAGGGGAAAGTGGAGAGGAGTATGCGACTGGGGATTATTTAAAGGTGGATTATTGAGTCTTGAAAGAATCTGTTCCAAATAACAGGCTGAATTTCTTAATGTAAGGATTACCATAAAGAGTGATTAATGGAGAAAGCCATGCTTCTGGTTCCAGACACAAAAACTACTTTACTGTGGATTATAAAAAATTAAATTCCCCGAGAGAGGATGTGGTAAGAACCTCCAACAACATGCACAGAGAGAGAACATTTCAACACATTGAAACCCAAGCAGATGGTGGTGTTATCAGTGAGTGGACGTGCTGATCTGGAGGAGCACTGATCACCAATAACTGCAGAATACCACACAGTTCAATGTACTGTGAGGCTGCATGATCAACATTGGCTGCACAGCTAATCACTCTGCTGTCAAATTAGTGCCCTTATCATGCACACTGCAGAACAAATCACTCAGGAAAGGTGACGCAACAGATTGAAATTACTGGTTCGGTTTGGGAATCAAAGCATCAAAAATAAGGAAGCAGCTTTGATCAAAAATAAATAAATAAGTTTCAAATATGGAGTGTCCCAAAAATCAAAGTATTTAGAGCTTAAAGGTGCAAAAAGAAGAAGAAAAAAAAGAAGATTTCTTAAAAGCCAGAGAGACAGCTTTGGAGACCTCCTCGAAAGTGGTGAGGATGAAAAGCCCCCCCATCGTGTGTGAACATACCAAACATGCCGATCTGGCACGGCAGACTGCCGGGGGACAGAGGCGGCTTTCGGTGGAGGTGGTGGTGGTGCGTGCGGACGTAATCCCGCAGGTTGGGGGCGCTACAGGACACCCCAAGGGCGGAGGCACTGAAGAGCCCAGAGCAGAGCGAGCCTGTGTGAGGGGGGGAGGGAGGGGGGGTGTGCAGGGTGAGGGTTAGCTTTTAATACACACCATGCCATTATTCATAACAAACAATCAGTATGCTATGGAGAGACTCTGGCATGAGTGTGTGTACATTTAAAAAAATGTACACCTGTGTGAAAACCCTGGAACTACATGAACTCTATTACTCAATTATTTTGTTTATGAGTTAGGATGTGAAAAAATGATTTAGATAAGATCTGACCAATAATCTGAAAAAAGGTAGCGGCTTGGTTCTGAGAAAAAAGTAAGCTACAGGGTTTTCACAACAGTGATTACATCTGTGAGACATGTGCATGTGTGCATTAAGTCTGTGTATGTGTACACACCAGTCAGTGCAGCAGTTAGTGTGTGTTTTGTATGCAAACAGCAGCAGAGGGGAGACGAACACTCTGTTTCAGACCCCTGCTGTGCACTGACACTCTGAAGGTGGAGCCAATTCTGATGCATCCATTATCCCAATATTTGAAATCAACATTGACTTTACAGACCACACGAAGGAGGAAGTATTATTCAAAAGTTTTAAAAACAAATCTGAAATATTTGAAATGGCATCAGAGTTTGTGCTTCATTGTCTTTGCTCTATAAACAGTCTGAAGGTATGAAGAGCAGCTCAGTAACAGAGGTCGTCCCTGACACCTGCTGCTCTCGCCTGTGACCTGTGTAGCTCACTGTGTTGTTGGTGTTGGTGATGAACAGGGAGGGATCACTCAGCGGCCTCACACTTACTATACATAACATAACAAAGTGACAGGCTCCACTCAGAGAATACCCAGAGGCTTTAGCAGGGAGCTTCTTTGATGTCGCACAAACACAGCAGCAACTGCTGCTTTCAGACTTGTCCTGATTAAACACTGAGTGACAGGCTGATTAGCACATTTAGTGAGACACAGCACTACACCCACACTGCTCTTTTACCTGCTCCTGTTTGTGTTGTTTTCTCTGTCTGATATTATAATTAAACTTCACTATATTTTGGGTTTAACATATGGAAATGACTGAAAGTAGGTGTCCTAACTCCTGCTCATGTCCATTTAGTTTAATTACCTCATGTTGTCGCTTCTTGGGCAAACAATGGAAATAAACTAAACTTAATAGAAGCGCTGTACGCAGTGAAGCAATTAAGAGAGTGGTTAAAATCTCATATCCCAGACTGAAGTCCTCCACATCATGACTCCTCTCCCTGTTCTCACACTAATGGTTTTGTGGTTTCCTCCACTCGTCTGGAATTAGCCGGCGAGCTCTCACGCTCGTGTGAGTGTCAACGTGTTAGCAGGTTGTTGGGTGTTTCATGGAAACAGTACACACAGCAACACTTAAGTCCTTTAAAGCCTCTTCCACCTGCTATGGGTAAATTGAAAGCTCTTTGAGGGGGTAAAGTGGGTCTTTTAAACGCCTTTGATGGAGCTTATCTGGACTATTTCAGACATTTGACAAAATGTTTGTGATCCAGGATAGAGGAGTCGAGAAGAATTACCCAAACATCTAACTTCAGACCAAATTAGGTTCTGCTGATAAACTGACTTCATGCAAACTAGGTTTTATTTCTTAAGGTATACACTTAGAATAGACTGATGTAGATTTAAATGATTGAATTTATTTATTTATTAAATAGAACTATTTTAATTTCCTGCAACTGTTGGACTGTTTGGGCTTGAAAAACATAAAAGTATTATTGTATGAAATCTACAGTTTCCATCGGCAGTGGCGAGTAAAAGTGAAAGGTGTTAATTCTGACTGATGCCACACCCTGCATGCGTTAGTTGCATCTTTGTTAAAAGCTAACTTTTAACTTTTGTGTTGAATCCTAACAGAGAAACATGTGCACTAAACCAGTAGCAGGAAGAAGTGCATACTGTCTAAGGTAAGTATTAGTAGGAAGTTGTGACCTGTTTATTTTCTGCACATTTGCAATCATGAGTTAAGTTTGGTGAGTTTCCTGCAAAGACCTCAGAAATAAAAGATAAAAGTAGGGACAATCTGTTCACTACGCTGCCACCCGATCACCTAGATGGAGAGATCTGTAGGATTCTGAACGCTACGTGACACTAGAGATCCTGCAGCTGGCTGTGAACGCAGCTCTCCCTGCTGACCTCTTGCCTGCATAGTTTGGAGTCTGATCCTGTTCGGCTGCTGCCAAGCTAAGCTTGGGTGGAAGCTATGTGGCCGTCAAAGGCTGAGGAAGAGGGAGAGGGGAGGGTGATGGAAATAAAAGAGGGAAAGAAAAACAAAGAAAGAAAAGGGGAGACCGGGAGAAATATGGAAGGGTGGGAGGGTGAGGGAGAAGTCACAGTTGGGACATGTGATGAAGGGGAGGATCAGTGATGACAGCTGGAGATAAATATGTTGGGGGTCAGTGTGTCTGTTGGCATTAACTCTCTCTCTCCACACACACAAATATATACATCGTCAACACACACACTAGGAATGAGGTGCCCACCTAGGCCACTGGTTGGTTTGATCTCAGGAGACTGGCGCGACACAGAGGGGAAGAGTCGGTGGGAGGTGCAGCCTTTGGAGGACTGGGTGGGGGAGGTCTCAGAGAGGACCTGAGTGGGGCCATGAAGACCAGGGGTTAAACGGGAGACGGCTGAGAAGGCTGCTACTGTAAACCAGGGACCTGGTGTCTCCTTTTGACTTCAAATCAAAACACTTTTGACATTAAAGAACAAACAAATGCACAAAGAGTCAAAGACTAAACCAAGGAGAGCCTTAAACAGGAAATATAAAGAAGCACAGTCTGGCCCTGTCATCATGCCATGCTCTGGTACCTCCATGGAGCCTGTCTTGCGGTTGCGGATCATGGGGGACCTTCTCTGGATGTTGATTGGCTCAGAGATGTGACTCGCCTGGTCTGTCTGGTCCTGGCAGAGGTCCTCCAGGCTGCCCTGGTTGGGCTTTTTGTCTTCATTCTGATTGGTTAGAAAAAACAAGAAGGAAAGATACAGTAATATAATTTTCAAGGTGGAGCCTCATTCACAAGTATGGACGAGAAAAATCCCCAGGAAGAAGACATCATAGCTTTCCAAGATTATTCATAAATGAAAATATGAAAAGCTTTGCTCTGAAACCGCTGACTGAGATCACGTGCAACTAAACGCTGCAGGTTTAGGTTGTGCATCCGCGAGTTGTGAACAGGGTTGGACTGCCCTTCTCTCTGTCTAATCAAATCATATGTTGGATCACTGTATGTAAAGTCCAAAGAGATGAATACTTCATCTCTTGCTAAATAACTAGCATTTACAAAAAGGAACACTGCCTCTGAATGTGACGATGTAACACTGCCAGACTTGGTGTGCATAGCAGAACAAATGGAGGTGCAGCCTCCTCTGTTAGTACTTCACAATTAGCAATCAACTTTGGAGCCCTGGAGGCCTTTTATCTTCTTCAGATACACCAACACACTGCCAATTTCCTTAAAAAGTAGAACAGTGTCAGACAGGCAGCCCTGATAACCATGAAAATACAGAGATAACAGCCTAAATCATTCATCTCATTTTAGATACAGCTCTGCAATTTTACGCATCCTCGGGTGCAGAAAAAAAAAGAAGCTGTTAATGGAGAAAAATCCGATTCATCCCACAGCAGGTGAGCATTTTGTCAAATGTAGTTTGTAGGAGTTTTGTGGACTTCGTATTGGATCTGGGTTGCTCCTTTGTGAAATATTAATAGACTGTCTTTCAGTTTGTGAATGAAGCTCTCTGCACATGAAGTCAGAAAGAAGCAGGACACACACACCTCAGATGAAGCTGGGCGGAAGCCAAAACCAAGAGGGATGTTCTCCTCATCTTCACAGCCTTTGACTCCAGGACTGAAGTGAAGCTCGACGTGGAAACGCTCCTCTGAGGACGGGTCCTGAATACCGGAGAAAGATGTTTGATGTACAAACGGCAGATGATATCATATAAATGTGAAGGGTGCCTTTACTGCACAGCCATGCAGCTGTTACCTTGTTGTTGTCTTCATAGAGCATAATGACTATCTGGGTCATGTAGTTGAGTTCAGACACAGCACTCAGGTAGTCCATTGCCTGTTTCCACTGCTGGTCTTTCTCCTCCTGGTACACACACACACATTTATGCAAACACACACACACAAATATAATACAATGAGCATGAATGAAACACAAACATCACACCAACACAAATCAAAGAGACAGTGCCCTGTATGAACCTACAACGAGGCTATAGTCTCTTTAAGCTTTAAAGTAGGGATGTAAGGATACACTCAGCCCATGATTTGATTCGAATCACAATTTTTGGTTCATGATACAATTCCCTCACGATTCTCTAATGATTTTCAAGAAACTCAAAACTTAAATAACTATTATTTTATTTCAATTCTCAGATATGGAAAATTGCAATATATATTTTTTCTCTTATATTTCTCTGAAAACAAAGTAATCCTTTTTCATTTTTAAGGTGTGTTGTAACTCAAATATAACCACTGTATGCGGTAAACAAGGTCAATCTCTTTAAATTACGGTTGTAAATTTCAAGTATTTTTTTTTTTTAAACTTTGGATTTATATTTTTTTTCAATTGACACACAACAAGCACACATACAGGAGATGTATTCCCTTTACACCTTATCTTTACATATTAATGAGACAATTTCCTATAACTAAAATCGTTGTCACTACATTCTTATCTTATTTCACAATATTGATTCATTAGTTATAATGTACAATTACACAAGTGTATTTAGGGTAAAACTGAAGTGAAATCAATAAACCAATTTAAATAAAAAAAATGAAAAAACAAAAGGTGACTAGAGCTCAGGCATTGCCTGTATCACTGGTGCCCATGTACTGAGAAACTTGTTTGTCTTCAGCTGTAACCTTGCTGTGATTTTTTCCATTATAAGGACAGCTTTAACTCTGCCTCTCCATTGCGAAATGCTGGGAGGAAGCCGATTCAACCAGGACGTTGTAATTGTTTTTTTGGCTATTAAAAGCAAAATTCTTAGTAAGGACATTATGTCTCTATCATTAATGTTATCAGGGGTTATGCCGAATATGAAGAGAGAAGGATTTAAAGAAAAAATAAGGTAAATCTGTTTAAATTAGGGATGCAAAGTTCAAGTATTTTGTTGAATCGATATTAATCCACCCTTATTTGTATTGATTTTTTACCGTCTTGCGGTATATCCTTACATCCCTATCCTTACATTACTACCCTATGAATCATAGAAGACATGCAACGAAAAAAGGTGAAAAATATTGGAAGAATTGGACAACTTATATGAATGTGTAATGATGTGGAAAAGGTCTTGTTTGTGCCTCCTGTGGACAATATTGAACTAACAGGACCTTAAGGGTTCTAAAGAAATTCTTGGACACTTAGGAACTAGACATTCATGCGGTTGAATAACAGAGCTCAACACCCCACTACTTCTTTGATTGTTTTTTCTCCTCTCTGTCCCTTCTGATGGTACATCATGTTCAACATTTTCCCTCACTCATGATGACCCTGTCTGTCTTATGTTTTCAGGATTTTTTTGTAAAATATTTGTTATAAAACAACAAAAATGAAGTTGAAAAAAAAAGTGAGAGATGATTACATTAGAGCGTACATTCAACAGGCCTCCGTAGCGGAAGATACTGAGCAGCGAGTGAACGTGGCTCTCGCTGGTGAAGTAGAGACGTGTGCGGACGTGACGACCAGGAGACATCACACCACGAGAATACCTGAACACCAGGGGGGGACAGGAAACCACACAGAGCTTATCAGTCAAACAACACAGGGCCTGAACACACACAAACACACACTGTGTATACTGTTTTAGTACAGCCTGTGTATATATATGTAAACATGTTTGTGTGTGCTTCAGTGGGGGGGTTGTGTTCTCACAGGGGGTGCAGCTTGTTGACGGCCTCGTCCTCGTGAGTCCTCTGCAGGTCAAGCTGGATTTTCTTCATCAGAGGGACGCAGTAAGCTTGTGCGATGTCCAGTTTCTCTGCTTTGGTGATGCCATACTCCTGGAATGGATGAAATGGAAGAAAATGTCTGTTTTTGCTTTCATCCACTTTTATCTGCTTACTGTGGTCATGACAAGACGGATCCTTATATCATGGTAATTTGGGTCAGAGGGGAAACATGTACAGATCACTACCTTACTTTACAGAGTGAACAAAGTTAAAAAAAAAAAAGTGGCACAATTATGCAAGGAAGGCCTTTAGATAATTAAATACCACTCTTTCTCTTACTTTCAAGCACTTTCTAACTGGCTCATTTTTCAGAATAACTGATGCTACACGTTGATTTTCACTCCTGACTCACGCTGGTCTTGCAGCCTTAATCTTGCCACATGGTTCAATAATTCTCTAAAGTGGCCCGTTTGTTAACATCCCTGACTCCTTCAGAAGATTTAGCCTCGTCATGTCCCCCTCTTAGTTCTTCCTTCTGTCACACACATCTTAAGGTAAACTACACTCATAAACAAAAGAAGAAAGTCTTTTAAATGTGTTGGCTTGTTTTCCTCTACACCCATGAATAAACGAGGTAGAGCCTGAGACCACAACAAGTGTTCTATAAAACTGTATCACTTCTCCGTTAACCTGTGGTATGACGATGTCAGCGAGGGCGCGGGACAGTCTGAACAGCTCCAGCGTATCCTCCAGCCCGAGCGAGGCGTTGTGCTGCGAGTCGTATTTGATGCAGTCGTAGATGTCCGGGATCTTGCTGATGTCGTAGCGGCCGTTCTTCATGCGAAAGTCTCTCTCCAGTTTGGACCAGCGCTGCAGCATCAGCTCCAACGTCTCGCTGTGGTAGAGCTGAAGGTCTGAGGAGACATGAGCAGGGTGAGATATCAGGTGATTTTTAACATAAATCCAAATACTAAACTACTAAATAGGAAGTAAGATAGGCTGTTGTATATCACACCGTTGTAGAACAGGTTACGAAGTGCTTTACAATAACAAAACAAAAGCAAAAACAAGACTTAACAAATACTTCTTTAAAAGCAGACATAAACAGGTTTTTGTATGCACGCTCTTCATTTTTTCCTTCAGGTTAATTCATGTAAAAAATAATGCTTATTACTTGAAATTCAGCATCACAGCTTAAAAACACTGAAATGGTTTAATACTTTTTTTCTTAATGTCACAGTGTTTTTTTTTACTTTACACATAAACCAGAACATAAAGTACCTGCAGACTTCGGGTCCTCCAGCCTCTTGCGGATCTGTGAGTTGAGACTCTGGATGAGGGTGTACACCTTGTCGCAGGTTTTGACTGGATTCTGGATGACTTTCATTGAGTTCACCAAAGACGGGCTGCCAGTTGGTGCCAACTGGAACAAAATGGAAAGAGGGGGAAAAGATAACATGCTGTCAGTATAAATCACATCAAAGCATGTCGTCAGGAAAGAGTTATCTAATAAAACTTAGACGTCACAGACACGGGAATGTTTACTTGTGCACTTATTTTAGAAAGGGCAGCAAGAAACGTCAACTTCTGGACATGTGGTGAATATAAAAATACTGTTATTATAAGTAAAGACATTTCTCATACCCTAAAATAGAATTTATATAACATTTACTGCTTATGACAGTCTACTGCAGCTATTATTCCACTGAGTTCAGCTTGAATAACAATCTGTGTTCCAGAAACAGTAGAGAATGGAAAGTATTTCAAAACAGATAAGTGACTTGCAGCTGAATATTTTCACAATTCTTGAGATATGTTGGTTTATTTTCAACTGATTAAGCTTGACGTGTGGAAACTTGCTAGCACAAAGTATCTTATCAAATCAAGCCTTTTCCAGATTTTCCCCCTCAGGTTTACCACATACCTTCTGATAGTCCTCCTCAGTGAACTCCTGGTCCCTCTGCATGATCTCATGCAGCCCAGCCTTTACTTTCTGCTGGCAGTCGGTCAGAGAGTCACTGTCGCTGTCCAGCAGTCCGTTCATGTTGGCGCTTTTCACCATCTGGACCAGGATTGGTGTCAATTCCCCTTCCAGAGCCAGCAAACCCTGCAGGGACACCAAAATGGAACTGAAGTCAAAGTTTTGCATTTTTAATGAATCCAAGCCATGAGAAGAAGTGCAGAGAGGACGTGCAGAGGGAACTTGATCTGTTTCAGATTCAGTCAAACTGAAGAGGCTGTTTCTTTGTTTTCCCCTCGAAGAGCAAAAAGTGATAAAGGAGCATACCATTATTTTTTTTGTTTTGGATTTTAGATTTTTTTTTTAAAAGCAGGAATTTCACGAGTTTGATTTGCTGTTACTTCTCAAGTCACATTTTATTTCCTGCCAAAGAAGCTGAAAAACCTGTAAAACCTATCAGTTAATCAAAGAAAAGTAATCTCTGTAAACTTTGAAAAGATGCAAAGAGAAAAATTATCCAAACACATGGATGTGAAAATTAGATATTTTTTGGCTAATAAGAATTTAAAGCTTCAGTGAGGAACCCTGGAACCAGATTTAAAGCATGCAGGAGAGGTATTCTTTCAGGGATCAGTCTGAAGTCCATAACAGTTGAACATTGGTTGTTAGGATGAAAGTTAAAAAGGTACACTACCAGTCAAAAGTTTGGACACACCTTCTTCCTTCCACCTTCATAATATGGATTACAACAGTAGTCAAATAGGGCTATCCATTGTGTACTAACCCTACCTCTGAACAACACAACTGATGGTCTCAAACACATTAAGAGGGCAAGTCATTCTAAAATGAACTCTTGACAAGGCTCATGTTAATTAGAAACCATTCCAGGAGACCACTTCATGAAGCAGACTGAGAGAATACCAAGAGTGTGCAAAGCTGCCATGAAGGAAAAAGGGGGCTACTTTACAGAATCTAAAATAGAAAACATATTCTTTTGTTTAACACTTTTTTGTTAATTAAATAATTCCATATGTGTTCTTTTGTAGTTTTCATTTATTTGGTATTAATCTACACTGTTTCAAATAATTACAATAAATAGCCCTTGAATAACCCTTGAATGAGAAGGTGTTTCCAAACTTTTGACTGGTAGTGTACATCAAAAGTTTTTCTTTGGACCTGGAGCAGAGTTACCTTTGCAAAAGCAGCTGCTGTCATCTGTACCCTGCCTTCATCAGAAGCGTAAATCTTGAGGTCGTGGCGGTAGGTGCTGTGTAGGCGCAGGAGGCCACATCCTGGAAACCCAGCATAGTCACCTGGAAGGTTTTACACAGAGTGAGGCATCTAGGTTAACTTGTTACAGCATATACAATGAATTGTTTTCTCTTAATTACTGCTGAAGTAGTTCAAAGAAAAGACACAAATACAACGTTGTCTTGATTGTACCCAAAAGTACCAAGCGTTATTCAAAAAGTCACACGTCTGATTCAGCACCTCTGCTGGTGCAACATCACTTTCAGTTCAAATGCATATTTTCCTCAACAGGTTTTTGTAACTTGTTTTTGACTTGCATCGTTTCAATTCACAATACTGGGGTTTAAGTTGCAAATAACATGAAGTGAAAGTGAAGCAAATAGATGTTGAGTAAACCCCCAAATTACAGCAGACAGCGTCCCTGGAGAGAGATCAACAAACACGATATTAATGACTTGATCTTAGGACATGCTAATAATGTTCTTTAATTAAAGTTCTATAGGAGGTGGATGCATACCAACACTACAGACCAAATCACACCGATACTTCATGCACTTTTCTTTAGTGTACAGCCAAATAGCCAGGTATTATGCTACAGGCTATCTCAGGTTATCATGCCTCATTTGGCAGAGAAGCTCTGGGACATGTTGGGGATTTAACCCTTATCCAGGCTCTGATTCAGTCTAATGCAGACTGGCTTTTCATCAAACAAACAACAACATCCCGAGATCTCGTGGGTAAAAATGCAGCAGGATTAGTGTGAGATGATCCGCGTGAGCATACAGACAAACTGCAGTCAATTTTTGCCTCCTTTGTTTGAGTGAACAAGTGACCAAAACAACATTTGCCACGGTGGATCACCTCGGGAACACGTCATTGATGGCACAAACAATCCACAGCAATCTCAATGTAGGACAAACTGGACTTTTTCGCCAAGTGGAATGAAATAAAATCAGGATGAGATGAGAGGAGAGATCAAAGCACGTTAGTGGACGCAGTGAGAAACGCGCAGAATGAGAGAGAGCAGTGGAGGAGCGGTGATATCCAGGAAACCCTTCTCTTACCACTGTCAATAGGGGACTCACAGCCAAGGGACCGGCGGTTACCGGCTAGTAGTTTACACAGTGCAACAACAGGTAAGAAGAGAAGAGCAGAGTTAATAGACAACACTTGTGAAGGGAAAAAAAAGTATGAAAACAGTGGCTGGGATGAGTAGAGGGCCTTGTTTTCATAAATAAAAGAAGTGACAAAAGGGGACAGACTGCATCTACTTTCAGTTCTGCTTCAGGTGGTTTGTCCCTGGGCAGTCTGGGAGTGGTTTTGCATGCACTGTAAAACAAAGCACTACAGAGAAGAGACAGTAACAAGTGTGACTAGGACAGACACCAGAGTGTTGCTCGGTTAAAAGGATGAACCAGAGGAAGAAACATTCATGTGACAGCCAGGTTTGTCCGCTTACTATGTGTCACTGTATTCCTCCTGTAAAGACTTTACAAAGAGTAACTGCACTGGGAGGAAATATAGAGCTAAATGTATGACTCCTGCACTTCAAACATACACTGTGACAAGGCTGGGTGTGATCAGCTGTGCTCAAATGCAGCCAAAAGTGGTGCAGTGCCGTGGCTATTGAGAACAGTGCGGTAAAGGGTTTGGAGAGCGCCATGAATGATGACCAATTTTGAATACCAATTATATACTGTGTGTACCTGTTAAATTAAACTATGGTTAGCAGTAGGGGTGCAACGGATCAGGAATCAAGGGTCACTATTCAGATCATTTTTTGGACCAGCACATAAACATTTTTATCTACTCCTCACTAAGCTATGACTTTAACCAAGCATTTTAAGGAACAACAAATCAAAATGCAATACCATACATCTCAATAACAGGGCAGACATTATTCAACCAAAGCATTACAAAGCCTGATTCATCAAATAAAGGACTTAACATAAGAGCAGTTCCAATATTGTTTTAACTTATAATTGTTTAAAATATTTTTTTGGGAGGCGCAGGTGGCCAAGTGGTCTAAGTGCACCCAATATACAGAGTCCTCGTCGCAGAGGCAATGCAAGGCAAGGCGAGGCAACTTTATTTGTATAGCACATTTCATACACGAGGGCAACTCAATGTGCTTTACATTAAAACATTAAAAGCATTGGAGACATTCAGACAAGCATAAAAGAACACAATTAAAATGACAAATATAATTAAACAGAAAAGAAAAGGAAAATTAGAGATATATTAAAAATGACAGTGGCAGTGGCAAATAAAAAGGTCTTAATCTTTGATTTAAAAGAGGTGAGAGTTGGAGCAGACCTACAGCTTTCAGGGAGTTTGTTCCAGATATGTGTTGCATAATGACTAAACGCTGCTTCGCCATGTTTCGTTCTGACTCTCAGGACTGAAAGCAGACCAGTACCTGATGACCTCAGAGGTCGAGGTGGTTCATACAGTAGCAGCAGATCAGTAATGTATTTTGGGCCTAAACCATTCAGTGCTTTATAAACCATCAGCAGGATTTTAAAGTCTATTCTCTGACAGACAGGAAGCCAGTGTAGAGATCTCAGAACTGGAGTGATGTGGTCTACTTTTTTGGTCCTTGTTAGGACTCGAGCAGCAGCATTCTGTATGAGCTGCAGCCGTCTGATGGACTTTTTAGGGAATCCTGTAAAGACCCCGTTACAGTAGTCTAGTCTGCTAAAGATAAATGCATGGGCGAGTTTTTTCTGCATCCTGCTGAGACATAAGTCCTTTAATTCTTCATATATTCTTAAGGTGATAGTAGGCGGACTTGTAATTGTCTTAATGTGGCTGCTGAAATTAAGAGGTCGCTTGCTCGATACAATCATTTGCTGCATGTCTTCCTCCACTCTCTGCTCCCCACCTTTCCTGATTCTCTGCAGCTGTCCTATCAATAAAGGGGAAAATGCCCAAAAACAGGAACCGACTCTACTTCTAGTCCTCATCTGTGTGAGTTTGTGTGTCAGTACTTCAGCTGTGTGCGCTTGCAGGCCATGTGAAGTGTTCCTGTGCTAACATAGCTCAGTGAATTAAATGACCATGTGTTCTCACTCTGCTCACGTTTTGGGACTTTTACAGAGCGTAAGTGTTGTCCCCACTCTCTCACACTAATGTTTGCATGAGTGAAGTGATGCTTCGTCTCTAGCTAGGAGGAGGAGACGACCGACACTGTGCAGTTTATATCAGTAGAAACAAAACTGTCACATTACTTTATCCGTGAACGTCTGCATGGTGCATTGTGAAAAATTATTTGTGTGGACTGTGAAGGCATCTTGTGTTTTCTGAGTTAGCTGAATGTTAATATGCTCAGCTGTTACCATCTGCTTGGTTCCTTCAGTCTGCAAGAGCCACAACAATCCTTCATGACCCAGACGTGATATTTAGGATGTTGTGTTTATTCTAACAGTATTTAAGATAAATCTATGTATGGTTTCAGACTTTCACTTGTTAAAGCAGCAACTGTAAACTATCAGCAGCCTCTGCATGCTTTTTTTCTGAACAGCAGTGTAACAGAGATTACTAAAAACCCTCGAGACATGACCTCGTATTAAATTAAAAGAAAATACTGGAGACTGGTGACATTTTAATGCATCAGCCTTTGATATCTTTTCCTGCATACTCTAATCATTGTGAGTGAGTTGTTTGCAGACTAGCTTCTACATCTATGAAAGCAAATAAGGTACAAAAAAGAAGGATCTGTTAGCCGCGAGATGCCTGAAAGTCTGGCTTGTCGACTTTAAAATAACCTCCACTTTTGACCCCTCTTTGACACGACGTATGTCAGCTATGCAATGTTGACACTGCACACTGCAGAGCTCTGAGTGACTGAAGAGGGGCTGGAAATAAACTTCAATGAGTCAAAGCAAACATGTGAGGACAGACTGAGATGTCATCATTTTCCCTTCTGACTGCATTTAATAAAACTGTCCTCCAATGATGTCGTGCCTTTACGTGTTTCAATGATTGTTTATGGGTTTTGGTGTGTACGAATAGAATTTATAGATGTTTTATTGAGCAATATGGCACAGAGAGAAGGCACTGTAATGTGTGTATTTTATCATGTGTGTAAGATACCACATTTGTGCGAAGTTTTATAGATTGAAGTGTTTGTTTGTCAACCAATACCCACAGTATTTGCAACTGAGAGCAAAACAAATGAAAGAAATAAATAAAACCGTAATCATATAAAAGAGCGTCAGGGCCAAAGTAGAGGGATCCCTTACAAGCACAATTGACATGAGTGTGAGTGTGTAAACATGTCTGGTGGGTACCTTGACCTCCAGGGTACATGCAACGAAAGGCTCTCCCCAGCTCCTCAGCCTGAACCCGGCCTGCAGGCGTCAGCTCACCGCCCCACTTCAACACAAGCAGCAGAGACGGACCGTCCTTCTTGCAGTCTAAAAACAGCCACAAAAAAACAAAACAACAATCAAGAACTTCAAATAGTTAGACAGAGGGTCTCTCTTTGCTCTAACTCGCCAAGCTTCATAAAGTAGGTTTGAGGTTGGCTGTCTGTTTACATGCAGGAAATGAAACCTTTTATTGGTGCACTTCTTACAGCGGCTGGAGACAAGCTTTTATCTCCAAGATCTACACCACTGCACTGTATTCCTCTGCTGAAGAAATGTGTAGCCACAGGGCTTGAAAACTGATAGATGCAGTAATATGCAGCATGTAAGCACCTTTTGAGCTAAAACCTGATTTGAAAAGAAAGATTAATTAAGAGAGACCAAAAACTAACACGCAATACACCTTTATTGATCTCCAGTGGGGGCGTTAAGTGTCTCAGCAGAGTCAGAAACAAGAACTGATAAATACGGAAGTAAATAAACCGACACATACACACATTTGAACTCTGTCAAGTTGTTGTTTCCAGAGTCAAAAACTGTGGCTGTGGCTGAGCCAATAGTATATTTAAAAATATAAACTTTAAAAGTTTAAAGTCAAAATGATGAGGCAAGAGTGATAGGGTGTAAATAAATGTGTGACTCAACAGCCTTCACCAGATTATTATTCATTGTAATATCACATTTAGTTTGTAACTTGTTATGAAATTTGGTGATAGAGGAGTATTTCAGTCAAGCGTCAACCTCCTGTGTTTAAAATGAAGCCAATGAGGAAGTGCTAAAAACTGCAGCTCATCAAGTGTCAAGGTGTTCCCTCATGTGAGAGCATCTGTTGGTATGACAATAAACAACCTTGCATCCCTGAAAACCCATTAACACCTATATTAAAACCTATTTTACAGCAAAGTTTAACACGTTCACAGCCTAATACATCAGATATTTAGGTTATGAGTGTTTGGTCTGGTAAATAGTAAATGGACTCTGTTATAAAGTGCTTCTCTAGTCTCTACTCCAAGTGCTTGTACATGTCACATTCATTCACTGATGGCAGTTCAGGCTGCTATGTAGATGTCCCATCAGTAGTAATCAGTAGTCTTCTTTGGTGACACGTGTTTGTGACAATTTTGTTTTTGTTTCCATTATCTATAGTTTAAGCTACACATTGTTTATTTGCTGAGATACTTAATTTATTTTGCAAATTTCATTTTGGATTTTTATGTTGGCTGTTATCACAATTTAGTTTTATGGATACTGTGTGATTTTAAATAGTTGTGTTTCTTATTCGTGTTTTGTTGTGTGGACCCCAGGAAGACTAGCAACACCACTGTGGAAGCTAATGTGGATCCTTATAAAGAATAAAGAATCTGTTTTAACTAACCCCATTCAAACACTGCCAGTACAGCCACCTGGGGCTATTTGGGATTTAGTGTCTTGCCAAAGGACACTTCAGCATGTGGACAGAAGGACTCTCTACGTTCTGATTGAGAGACAACCAACTCTACCACTGAGCCACAGTTGCTCCTTATCATGCCGGTTTTGCACAATAAGGCAGAATTAGGGGCATGTCTGACTTGACTGACAATCTTGCACACCACAGCTGTTAGCCAAGAGGCCAAATACCCGCCTTAACTCCACCGCTTTGCTTCTTGCTAGGTCAACTCAAGGTAAGGTTGAGTCAGCATTTCCAATGTGACGACCACTATCCACCATAAGAATACAGTGCAGGGAGTCTCCTGAAGCTTTTTGCTCTTTACTCTATGTGTGGGAATAAGAATTGAAAGCTGTCCATGTCAATACACTCCTATTTTTATTTATTTATTTTTATATATTTTATTCTATGTATTTATTGTTATTTACATTTTTTTTTCTGCTATTGTTGTTATTATTACTGTTATAACATACATATACATGTTTGTTTGTTTGTTTGGGTTTTTTGGGGGGGGGGTACCTTTATTTGTCATTTTCCTGTCTGTTTTATAACCTTCAGGTGTCGGGTGGTTTGGGGGATGTTGGGGATGTACATGTTTGTGTTCGTATGTGTACATATCTGTTCAAAAACAAGAAAAAAACTATAAATAAAGTTATAAAAAAAAAAGAATACTGGGCAGGGGTGAAAGTGGAGGGTAGAAGCCTTTTTCCAGCCTCTACAGGAGAACATTTGGTTTGAAGATGCTACATTAAAAAGCTTCTTTCTTTACACACAGGACGTGAAAATGCAAAGTATCACTTTTACTTAGCTACATTTATTCAAAATAACATCCCTGGCATCCTTTGAACCTCTTCCCAGTTGATATGGATATTTATGAAAAGGAGTGATATAAGGAGTGATGAAGCGGGGGACAATTATAGCTTAAGCTCTGAATCTGCTCAAACTAGTCATCTATGTTACTAAAACATCCATTTAAATGTGAGTAAAGGTTCCCTGTCTACAAAAAACATTCTTTAGAAATCATCCTTTCACTTTTATTTTGTAATCAGAAACTAAATCCTCTGTATGTGTGTGTTTGTGTGTAGGAGTGTGTGTGTGTGTGTGTGTGTGTGTGTGTGTGTGTGTGTGTGTGTGTGTGTGTGTGTGTGTGTGTGTGTGTGTGTGTGTATGTGTGTGTGTGTGTTCTTACCTTCTTCCTCACTTGATGCTTTGGGTTGGCCGTTACGCAGGTAGGTCAGCTGGACTTTCCTGTTGATACCTGAGAAATGACCGTACCTGGAGGCCGAGAAACACACACACACACACACGCACACACAATGCAGACACAACACAAGTTGATGTGCACGTTCACAGACAGACACACAGCGACACACACAGAAAAAGAAAGGATTTATCCAGTTTACTAGCATTGTGTTTTCTATTGAACAGGACATCTGACTCTTCTATAAAGAACAGAACAAGACAACAACTCCTTCAATCTGAAACACTGATTATACACACAGCCAAGTCCCAGTACAGGTTAATGGTTTAATAATAATCCAGTCACTCTGCAGGGACTTTAGGTCAGCTAATCAGCATTACCTCTAATGGACCTTGGAGTTTGTTTCAGTGTGTGACTGTGCACATGTGTAGGGGCATGAGTGTGTGATAGTGCGTGCATGAAAGATGAAACTCAATACCAATTTTTACTGTGTTGTTAATCTTTAAAGCTCACACGCGCACACATATCAGGAGGGGCTTCTTCTTGCCAAGCACACTCTGCTTGAGTAAGAATTTAGCACATCCTGCAGACTAATGACCACATGGTGTTCTTTATTGGGACAGGCAGCTGAGCGGACGCCTGGAAGAGCCACATGATGAGGGACCCTGAAGCAGGATAAATAACTCTGTCAGGAAGACAGAGGGTCTGAATGGCTGCTTAAGACCTACACTTGAAGAAGACATTACTGCACAGGACGTTGGTCAAGGAAGTCTTTGTGTACTTAAGTATCAAATCACTACACAGACTAACTCCACCTCATACACCCAGACATTTCTGGTGAATGAAACTGCAGCTGGGGGAGGGGCAGGTGCACAATGCCAGGTTAACAATTTGAACATTTTCCACAGCCAAGATTCACAATGAGTGACATGTTTGACTGTTAAAGGAAAGCAGAATGAGGCTTTAAATGTGTACAACACAAATCAGAGGCAAGGCTTCGTCAACAGGGGGCGCCAAATAGACACAAACAAAAAGTTCCTCAGTGGAGCTTTAACTTCAGCCTCAGTATAATTCAAAACTAATGCTTCTTGCTCAAATATGAATGTATTTTTTAAGACTTCATTGGTGTTTAAGGGAGTAAAAGAAGGCCACTGGACTCTACAGCTGACTGGTTTATATACTGAAGTGTTTCAGAGCTAAAGAGCTAATTGTCAGACAAGAGTGGAGACCAAAACAAAGCCAAAGGGGATTGATACATCCATCAGGCAGCCAGAGACATGACTCAGAATGAATGCTAATGTTGCTTAGTGTGTCTGTGATCCAGCTCCTGGTGATTCAAGGCTGGATCCAAAGGAACTTGGACCCGATTCTGAAACTTCAGGACTAAAGAAGCCTTTTGAATTAGAGGTGGTCTTCAAGAACTTCCAACAAGTCCAATTGCGTTTGGATCAAGCCTCGAGTTGCTTTGTGACTGCTTAGAAGGGATGTAAACAATTCATCGATTATCAATTCATTTTTTTGTTTCGATTTTCTATCACATGGAACAAACATCATGTGGTCTCATATTTCGTTCAGCTATCAGGGAGGTGTTTTAAATTTAAATCATGTTTTGATGTGAATCAGCTGACTTAAGGTGTTGAGCACAGCGGGGGGGGGGGGGGGGGGGGCTCAGCTGGGGGCTGCAGCTGAGTGACTGGGGGCTGCAGCTGAGTGACAGGTCTCCAAGAGTGCTTTATTTCTCTGCTGCCAGACTGATTATGACTCTGTAGTGCTCCCGGCTGACACCTGACCACGTTCACATGCTTATTTTTCTCAATAAGAATGAGTAGACAGAAAACTGGCCACTAGGAATTCAAAATATGTTTCTGTACAGCTCCCTAGTTGCAGTAAATCCACATTTTGTAGCCTGAGCCTTTGCATTCTTTGACTGTATGTCCACTGAGGTTATTTTTATAAGCCTGCTTCAGCGTGTTAACATTTTGTAAGCTCCAATACTATCAGTAGCTATTTGATACCGTCAGTTATAACTGTGTAATGAAGGAAAATTTGATTTATGGGGAAAAACGCATTTGGCATTGTTTTTGACATGGAAAACGTAATTGATTGTTAACTTTTCAAGAGATCGATCACAGGGAAAAAAAATGAAATTTACATCCCTAGTTTGGATCAAGCCTTCAGTTGCTCTGTGACTGCTTAGTATGTACAACGGCATCTGATAGCTGCAGTGTTAGCATACATAGATGATACCTGAGCAGACTCTATTGCTGGAGCACAATGTGTAGGATGTATTTTTCATCTATTCTTTTGAGGTTTGTATAGCGTGGGTTCAAACTCATGCCTTGAATGAGCTGGAAACAGAGTGACACAGCTTTCCCTGAGGGGTTGAATCACTTCTTACAAACTTAAAAAAAAAAAACCCTTCAATAATCTCATACTAAAACCCAGACAGATTTTTTTTCTTCTGCTGTTATGAAGCTTCTTGTATGTTTGAGAGGCTACAATTTCAAGATTACTTTGCTGTTTCCAAAAATCTCTGTGAAAAAGAGCACCAGAAAATCCCTGCAATGAATGTTTACACAGAGGAAAGTCATAAGGAAGGAAGACATTAGCAGATTAAGACTCAACCTGGTATGTAGTGAAAACGGCATGCACAGGACTAGCACATCACACACTGATATGCATACACAGAAACACAGTGAACGCGTTAACATTGAACTGTGTATGTGTCCACTGTTAATGTCTAAAAATGAATGGATGTTAATGGAAAATGATACACTCAGTGTACAAAACATCAGGAATACCTCCCAGGAGTTTATTTAGAGTTCTTATATAGCGCTAGGCTTACTTTGTTACGCACTTCTAATCTTTTAAAAATTATTCTAATATTTTTTTAAATGACGTGATAGTTGCAGCTTCAACCTTTAGCTGGTCTACATGAAGTCAGGAAAAGATGTTCCTAATATTTTGTACACTTCTTTTGAAGACTAAAGAAAAGGAGGGTGGAAAACCTCATCCTTTAAAGAGACATGGGAGAGGGTGCGTACTGAGTGTCATTCAAGCTGGATTCCCTTTTAGAGAGAAAGAAGGAGGGATGGGTGGGAAGGGGGAAAAGAGAGAGACAGAGGAGGGAAGGAAAAAAGAAAGCAAAGAGTTAGAGACACAGGAGGGAGGAAGGAATCAACATCTGTCTGTGAGTAATGACTGAACCCAGGTGGAGGGTGTAGAGATGGGGCTAGTTTTTGCATCATGAGTGGATGGCTGAAGATGAAAGATGATGACAGGAGACTGAGAGGACTACGGTGTGTCTGCAGGGGAGTGTGTGATTCATGGTAAAGCGTCACTCACATCTCGAGGACCGTCTTGAGTTGCGCCAGTTTAGATTTCTTTTCCTCGATCTCACAGTCATTGTGCTGGCCCAGTTCAACCAGCAGCAGGCGGGCGATATCCAGCACTTCCTGGAGACACAGAAGAAGTGATCCTTAATATGACTCTTTATCTTTTTAATTTTTCCGGACAGAATAAACAAACACTGGAGCTCTGCAATTGTGTCCCCACTGATTACAGACTGGTAGCACAAAGGGTGGCTTCATAGATTCAAAAAAGAGGATGCAGTTACAGGACGGATGCAGTGTGGGATTGGATTTAGACAGCTGAGTATAAATATTTAGACAACAGAACAACAGTGGTTATTGTCTCATAGTAATGATTATAATGCTTGATATATGCAGCCATCACTGAATCCTCTGGAAACCTTAATTATCCCTCAAAGGACTCAGTGAGGAACAAACAGAGGAGGCAGAGGAGAAGGATTGTGAGAGAACGCATTTATGAAGGATTAAAATCAACCTCACTCACCTGGAGCTGCTTTGGCTTCTTCAGCTTGAGCTTTCCGGACTTGTAGCCTCCGTACTTCTCAAACAACTCAAAGAATCTGCGCAAGACAGACACAAATAAGAAGGCGGATAAGATAGTCAGCTAAAATCAATAAGGGGAATACCTTTACAGCCGAATGCATTTGACGTGTCCGTTTATCCTTAATAATAATTTGATGATGTGCTAAGGACAATTTTTTTTTTTTTTTAATTAAATAAACAAATAAACAGCTGGTCATTCTCTAATGCTCAAAGCAGCTCTGTTCAAATCATCTCACAGGTTTCATAAAGAGCCTTGGAGCCTTGTTGTGTTTGAAGCGTTTGTTTATTTCATGAATGGCTCACTTTCATCTCAGCAGTTGCCTCCTGTAGACAAGATGTGTATGCACAATCCTATTATTTATTTATGAATCTATCTATCTATCTATCTATCTATCTATCTATCTATCTATCTATCTATCTATCTATCTATCTATCTATCTATGTTTTTATTTATTAATTCATTCATTCAGATTTCATTTTATTTATATATTTGAAGATTATTTTTTCAGACCTTTTGCCTTTATTTGAGTGGATAGCTGAAGAGAGTCAGGAAATGTGGGGAGAGAGAAGAGACGAATCTTCAGCCAGTGCAATGAAGACTGCAGCCTGTTCTACCAAATGAGCTGAGGCAGCGCCCCATGCATGCTCCTGATTGGATTTTTTTTTAATTCTCTAAAAGAAAATCACACTTTGCATAATTACACTGTTACTAATTTTCCACCACTACTACAGTGTTGAAAGACTCAAACTTTTCAACCTATATTTAAATACTTCAGTCAGAAGATATATAAGTATATATTGCTTTGGTAAGTTGGTAAGTGAAGTAAGGTATTCATGTTATTCAAGTTGAGTACGGCTGCACCTGTACATCTATCTATGTGGTACACTTAAAAGCATTATGGAAGCAGATCACAGAATATCATGCAACACCAATCAAAGACAAGTACGCTATAAAAATAGGAAGATAAATCCAAATGCTGAACCCAGGAGTCTTACAGAGGATGTCGGACCTCCATCTTCATCTTCTGCTTGGGTGTGCGGTCTCCATGGCGGATGATGGCAATAACACAGCGCAGCTCCATCCTAGATGAAGTGAGAGAGTTAACAAAACGCAATCAAAACATGGAGACGACTCTGTTATTCTATAAAAATAAGGCCTTAATGACCCTGAAAAAACACTGCTCTTTATTGGACGTGTCACCAATATCACTGTGGCTGTGGAGATTTCAGAATTAGTGATGAAATTAAGTATTGAAAGATAATTTTTGATGCATCATAATCAAAACCAGCATTTTAAAAGGGTATAAAATATGTACGTGAGAAATCACAGAATATGTATAAACAACCTGAAGTGCTGATGTTCAAAACTGAAAGCATTTCCATAACTTTGAATTTGAGTTCTGTTAAAAGTAAGGGTTTATTAGACAAGGTTCACACAGACATATGGTATATATTTTAGGATGCTTTGTATGCCAAACATTATTTCCAGGCTGTCCAGAGCACCTGAACCCCAGTATAAATGTTTCCATTGCTTTCAGTACATACATGGTTCCTGAGGTTGTAGGGACGATGGGGATGTCTTCAGCTTCCATGGGAATGGACCAGGGGATGTGGAACTGGGGAGCTAGCTCCCTCATCACCATGTTCCTGTGAGGTAAATAAAACAATAACAGACACAATTAATTCAAATAGACACAAACAGTTTACATGTCCAGAAGGAGTTGTCTGACTTTAATCTACAGCATCTCTACCTCACACATGGGACATTTTGCTGATGCTTGTGTCCATGACTGGAGAGAAGTTGCATTTCCTGTGTCTGTGTCTTTTACTTCATAAGATATATGAGTGGTCGGTCATTAAGCTTCAGTTGCTTTGCCTGGAAGGTGAGGTAATAAATCAGAAACTAACTCAGATGTTCTGCTGACAACAGGAAGCTCACAGCTGTCTGAAGCTTTGGATAATTTACAACATGGCAGCTTCAAGGCAATATTTACTTTAGAGGGCGAAACAAAGATTTCAGAGATTAGTGCCAGAGATGTCAGAAAGGAAAGATGGCTTCTTCGCAGGCAGACAGAAGACATTAAGCCGGGTTCCCACTCTTTTCCAGAGATAATTTTCCAGGACATTTCCAGGACATTTTCAGTGAAGTTTTGAATGGTCTCTCAGAGATTTAAAAAAGTTTAAACTGTCTTCCTGCATGGCGATGTCTATTGTGATCAGCGATGTCTACAACTTGCGGTTTCTGTGCAGCTGTGTCGCTCCATTTGTTCCGTTTGTTTCCACTATCAGGAGTTTGCACTCCTACTAGCTACAGTAAGGTAGCACAGACCCCGTAGCTCTCTGTCTGACTCCGCTGGTCATTCTTTAACTTAAATATAGGACTCTTTGAATCAAAAGAGCACTCCACAAGGTTAATTTACCATAAAATATAAACTATATACCCCTGTTTTCTGTGAATGCATGACTATGACCAAGTGAGGAAGAAAAGATGTGAAAAAAGTCATGCAGCCGGACCGGTCTGTGTCGCTGTCTTTTCCAGCACATCGTGCATTCAGCTTTCAATGAATGGGGATGTGTTTTTTTAATCATGTCAGGTCGCACGCAGTCATGTTGGAATAATTTTCCAGGACAAAATGTGATTTCCCATTTTCCAGGAGTTTTCCAGTACTGGAAAACTGGTCAACTGTTTTCCAGGTTTTCCAGGTTTTCCAGGGAACCCTGATTAAGGTTTTTATGATAAAATATGAGTCTTATTTTGACTTTTTAATGCATTTGGGAGTTTTAATCACTGCTGTGTGTTAACATTTTAATTTTGATCTGGGTCTAAATCAACACCAAGGTCTCTGGTCTGGTTTCAGGTCTTTAAACCTGAAGGTCAAGCAGACTGTCAAACATTTATTTGGGCCAAAAGACAATCTATCATGTTCTCCGAGCTCCTCCAGTTAAACAAAAAGACTAAACAGTTTGAGCTGATGGAACCTACCCCAGGACTTTGGCACAGTCATCGTAGTACTTCATGGAGTTCTTGACGAAGCTGAAGCCGTTAACATCACAGACGTAGGAGTGACCGTTGGCTCTGAGCAGGTCGAACCCACACACTGTTTGCTAAAAATAAATAAACACACACAAAACAGAGTTTGAATAAATTTGCACTTCAAATGTACATCTCAGACTCATACGCCATAATACAGAAAAATGAACATCTGACTTCTGACTATTATCATGAATATGCAGGATAGACTGGACTACACTGTCATACTCTGAGTTTTGACATACAAATACAAATTATGTGTGTACGTTAAACCATCAAATATCAACAATTTGTCGACATTTGAAAGCTTCCCTACCGTCTGCGTTTAACTATTTTGTTTTAGGACATTTTCTCAGCCTTCTAAAATTGCTTTAACGAACTAAGAGCCTTTAGTTTTATTGCAGGTAAACACAAGCTGATGCAATCTTTATGTGAGCAACAAATATATAACTGCACATAAAAGGTATCCAATAAGGTTTGGCTTAAGAGACAAGAAAAGAAGGACTTCAGAGAAGAACTTCAAGCTCATAAATAACGTTATTTTCCCATTATTGTTTGTTGTATGTTCAAACACTTTGCTGCACTTCCTCCTCTGCATGATGACAGAAGTTTACCTTGAAGGCCAGGCAGACTTTGCGGGCCACCAGTTTCTCCATGGCCGTCAGCATGACAGGGTAGCGGATCTCTTTCCCCTCACTGTCCCTCTCCACCTTACCATCCAGGGCAGGAGATTTCCGGGCCTCTGCGTGGGCGTAGTCTGGACCCACTGTGTAAACCTGAAACAGCACCAAACAGAATGAGAGGATGATTTCTATGTCTCACTGAATGACAACTCATCAGAGACTTAAAACTATAAATATAACTGATCCATTAATAGCAAAGTGTAACTGCACAGTACCTTCACATCAGTGCCATCTGTGGGCATAAACTCCTCATAGATGTAGGATCCGGT
This sequence comes from Notolabrus celidotus, assembly GCF_009762535.1. Taxonomy (NCBI): domain Eukaryota; kingdom Metazoa; phylum Chordata; class Actinopteri; order Labriformes; family Labridae; genus Notolabrus; species Notolabrus celidotus. The sequence goes on along the minus strand of NC_048277.1, from coordinate 29,522,880 downwards.
CTTTCGTACGCTGCTCTCTGGGGAATAGACGCTGCTACGGCTCCCAATCTACAGCAAAGAGGCAGAGAGACACACAGAGGAAGTTTAAAGGGAGAACTCATCTGAACAAGAATTTCAATTCAGACTAAACAGACCAGTCCATAGATCAGAACAGTCTTTTTTTAGATGTCCAAATTGAGCACAATTTGTTTAACACAGCTGCACACAGGGTCACAGAGTTTGAAGGCAAACAATGTCAAATTGGTTTGTCAAGTGTAGCTAACAATAGCAGAGCTAGCACCACCAGCCTCCACACTTGGATTTGCTCTTGTTGAGTGGTATGTCCGGTTTAACCAGACAAAGCCTTCATACATCTTTATCTACATATTCTAGATCAAAATACTGGCAAACTATGCCGCACTACAAGATGCCATCAGTCATCTGTGCTTGTTTACATCTGGGTAGTAGACCCTTATAGCATTATGGCTGCGGTCTTTCAGTGGAGCTACAACCTAATCTAGCAGTGGGTGGCAGCACTACAGTTTAAACCCAATATTTAACCAGCATAGCAGGCCTGTTGTCAACGCCCACATCTGTAGATAATGCAATGCTAAGTCTTACTCAAATGAAGCAAAGATCAAAATATCAAGCTAATAATTGTCCGTTGGTTTACAAGTTGTGTGACTAAAAACAGCTTTCTATACTCTACCTTCCTAAAGAGTCTCTGGCTGCCTCCTCCGGCAGATGTTGGGTAATAGATGTAGACGTTGTGGTCCTCAGCACACACAGGTTTCTCCACAAAGGGTTTTGGAAAAACCTCCCCGTTAACCTCAACGTGGTCCTCCGCCTCCACCAGGTTACACTCTGCACAGGGGGAGAATTTAATCAGTAAAGATTGCGATGAAATTAAAAAACTATTTCTTCTGATATGAAGAAATAGATTTACAAATTGAATGAACGTACAATAAAATCAAAAGCCAACTCTGATATGGTATTAAAACTACTACGACTCTTTCATTACCAGCTGTCCAACTATGCTGTGCTAAATTCACAACAATTTCAATCCAAAATAAGTCATTACAAGTCTTTAATAATGAAAAGAGCTTAAAAATATTGGTTGTCTAAATATTTGCTGACTACTTACTAGAACACAACCTTTAAATTTGTAGGAGGATAAGAGAAGACAGTGGGGGAAAGTAAACTTTGCTACATTTTACTTTGTTTACAGTCTAGCAGCCCAGTAAGGTCAACTCTCTAATGACAATGCAAAGTATAAGAACACTGTTGAGAGGGGGATTAGAGTTTTCTTGTAACTGGATGTCTACATAACGACCAAAACTAAAGAGCAGCTCAAATTATGTTTCTTTTCAGGAACTTTTCATACATTTGCATTTTGTAGTCTTGTATGTTTCCCTTTATCACAGATGTAACCTCTCACACATTTTCCAGGAACTGATGACTTAGCTTCAATGAAGACATTCACAAGCTTATCTAACACAAAGTAGGAGCTCCTCCTCACCCTCAGGATTGTCAGGGTCTCGGTTCAACACCCCATAACGAGGTAGGTCGATGCCCTCCTCCTGCAGGATCCGGTACACTTCCCTCCTGACAGGGTGTCAAACACAAGTATTACACAAGTAACAAGCTCTTAAAAAAGATATCTGTGGGGAGTCTTTGTGTGCAACCTTAAAAAATTTAAGCATATGGTATATACAAGAACCAATTCGGTCATTTTCATTCCCATCACAGTATCACTTGGCTGATTAGGAAGAGAAAAAAACATCCCATCTACATGTTGATTATATAAAGAATGCAGCTGCTGCAATTTAGCACGGGGGATGAAGTGAATCTCCGTGAAGATGTCTGATTTAAACAAGCAGGTGGCAATCAGAGACGCTACTTCAAAATAATTCCCATATCAAATGCTGACAGCTGAAAAATGAGCTTCAGTGACATTGACATGGGATCTCTTTGTAGAACAAAGAAATTAAAACATGTTGAACAAATAAACACATCTGCAGTTACATTAAACAGGTCTCAAGTTTTCAGATCCTTAGGTGAGTTTTTAATGTTTTTTTTGTCTTTGAATCTGATCAGATTTAGCAGCTGTGGATGTGTTAGCTCAGCCGTACCTGTCCTGTATGAAATACTGCATGTTGAGGTCATTGATGAGCAGAGGGTTCCTCAGCTTGGCGTACTCCACGGCTTTGTCCAGAGGGAAACCTGAAAAATGTTGAGTGATATAATAAGTTCTGTCAAAGTTGTTCAACATCCTGTCAAAAGATTCATTTGTGAAGTCTCAAAAGTTTTTAGATGGGGGAGTGCTGATGATCTAATGTTTGGTGGGGAAATAGAGGTATGGCATTTCATTGACTCAGTTTTAGTTCTCCTGATATCTACTGAGCTGATGGACTTTCAATGTGTGACACCTTTAATTTGATTGTGTCATTCTAATGTGTCCAAATGAGTTTTGACAGGTTTTTAATTACACCGTAATGTGAGCTGGAGTAGACAGCTGCATGATCATATAATTGAATTCAGCTCTAAACTGAGCCTCTACCTCACATTGTGGGAGGGTAGCACTCTGATTATTGTAATCTTGTTTGAGACAGCCAGGTATCTGTATCTTAAAAATGAAAAAACTCCTGCATAAAGGCCACATTCTCTCTCTGGTCTCAGGAATGCTGTGGTAACATTGTTGTTAGAAGAAAGGAGACCTGTGAGGTTAAAAGGAGTAATAAGGAGGTGCGAAGCTTGAGCTGCCACCATCATGACTGCTGTATAGGGAAAAATAATGACATGCATGCAAATCAGGGTTCCCACTCTTTTCCAGAGATCATTTTCCAGGACATTTTCAGCGATGATCAAGCTGGTATGACAGTCTAAATTTAGTTCCTAAATAACCAAGTAACAATAATGTGCAACTCTCATCTCAGCTTTCTCTTTTCTCAAAAAAAAAAAAAATGGTGCACAATAAAATGAGCTAAGTAAAAAACAAAAGCGCAATCAAAGGAATCTGGAAGCTTCCTTACTGAAATAAATAAATAATAATGTTAATAATCAGAGGATCAGTGCATTTATTGACCTAACAGAACTGAATGACAAATGTTTCTCAACTCAACTCTAACTCAAAATATACCTGCTTTATCGTGATATTCATCCAGCAAAGAGGTCAATATAAAACAAAGCAAATGTCACATTCAAATAAAAACAGGGTGCACTCAGCTTTCAATGAATGGGGATGTGTTTTTTTAAATTGTGTCAGGTCGCACGCAGTCATGTTGGAATCATTTTCCAGGACAATATGTGATTTTCCAGGACATTTGACTTTTTCTCCCATTTTCCAGGGGTTTTCCAGTACTAGAAAACTGGTCAACTGTTTTCCAGGTTTTCCAGGTTTTCCAGGACGCGTGGGAACCCTGCATATGTTTTAAATAAGTCAAAAAGTCTTAGCGCAGATGAGTGTGGAAGGAACTTCAGGGTATCATCAGAAATATTTAAATAAGTATTTAAAGTTAGAAAATTCGCACCCAGAGTAAATAAATTAACAACATGTTTCTCTGTTTGACATTTCTCAGATATAACAGTTAATATTTTGATGATCAGATGCTTCCAGTGAAGTTAGAAATACTGCAAATGGGGGCACCGGTGAGCTTAGCGGTCTAAGCACCCCATACACAGGGGCTATAGTCCTTGTTGCAGAGGTTGCTGGCTTTTAAATCTCTCCCAATTCAATTCAAGAATGATCAAAACAAAACTGAAAGAATAAGTCTGCTGCCATCACCATAGACCTTTCTGAAGTCCCTGAGCTCCCTTGTCTTGTAGGTTCCTCTGAGCTGCTGAAGACGTTCCAGGCTCGAGCTAATACGGACTTGCTGGATTCCAGCGGCAACAGCTGCTAGCCTGCTACTACTACTACAACTACTCGTCTCATCACTAACTGGTTCTGCTCGAGGTTTCTGCCTGTTAAAGGAAGTTTTTCCTCGCTGCAGTAACTTGCTAAATACTGCGAGGTGCGATGCTCATGGAGAATTAAGATGAGATCAGATTGAGTCTTATCCTGTCTTAATGTGGGTCTTTGTTAATAATTTAACATAGAGTACGGTTTAGACTTGCTATGTTTGTAAAAGCGTGTTGAGATAACTTTTGTTGGGATTTGGTGCTATATAAAAAAAGATAGGTTAATTTTGCAACTCTATTAATTACTGGTTAAGTAATTGACAAAAACAGAACGTCTAAAGAAGCAATTGTATGTAAAAGAACACACTCTAAAGGTCACTGCTCTCAATATTTGCTATAATGCTCTGTAGTCAAGCCAGGCAGGAATGACAGCAGGGATTATTCAATGGAAACAGTAGTTTTTTAACTTCTTAATTACTTTAACAACAAAAACATTAACAGCAAAGGAATCATATTATGTTCCCATGGTTGGAAATGCAATCCAAAAATGTCTTCCCTTTAAAAAATATACAGTACAAACAGAACCATGTGATAACTTGCTCAGATAAACAAATAAAGCAGTGGCAGAAGGAAAAATAAATGAATCTTAAATAGTGTATGAATGTGCACACAGAAAACACTGTGACACTCCTTTAATCTGATGAATGTCTCAGCTATTAATAGCAACATGTTTCCATTAGTACCATTTAGGATTCAGGACATGAACATAAAGAGGTGCATTAATCTCATTCATGTAGCTCTGCCTTTATAAAAGCACACAGAGTCAGCTGAGGAGCAGTTATTGTAAGCCTTAAATAGATGTTTCCATTGCCACCAGTACTCATTGTTTCCCACTGGCAAGTTCCCATAAACCGCTGTGACCGCTGCCAGACAGGCTGACACAAACCTGGCACACTTCCTACTGAACAGCTTCTGAGGTGGTGATGTTGCACTGGAGATTTAATAAACTTAACAGATGAGCATTTAACAGGGGGTTGAGTACAGACAGACTTTTTTTTACCTCTCATGGAAACAAAAACAAGGAAAACTTTGTTAGAATAAGACTTTGATGACATCTGTTTCCCCAGTTTGAGAAATAACTTACTTTACCTCGGATGCACAAAGATAAGAGAAAGTTTCTGAAACAACTCCAGACTCTTATTCATCGTCTGCAGGTATTTTATCATTTATAGGAAAACATAATGCAACTGCAGGACACCAAGGCTACATGTAAACAGACTAAAGTAGCTGAGAATGTGTGTGGACAAAAGGAGAAACATTCCTTTCAACACACATGTTTGCTTTTCCTTCCATCACATCTCTGGAGCATTAAAATGAAAGCTCAGAAACCCCTCCTTCACCTCCCTGTAACTGTTTTCCTCATCATGTTTTTAACTTGTTTGTAAAGTTTTACCTTTGGAGTGAAAGGAAATGAGGCAGTCGCAGAGAGGCCAGTTCTCCACGGGTTCCTCCAGGATCACCTCCTCGGGAAAGATGACCACGTTGATGTAGTCGAACTTGCAGAGGCGCTCCAGGATCTGAGTCATGGGCTTGGATTTGGACTTCTTCATCATGGCGCAGATGCCCACCACGATCTGTCGCTCGGGAGGCTGGTGGAAGAAACAGGGGAAGACAAGTGCAGAGAGATGAAGAATGTTGTGTTGTTTCAAAGACATCAAGATGTAATACGTCTATGTGTGCATTTTGTTAAAGCTAGTTGTGCTGTCAAAGAGTGATTATTAACTACGAGAGACAATTATTTTTCTTTGTAAAGAACTTGTTGATAAAAAAAACCCTTCTTTAGATCCAAGGTATCAACTGATAGATAACTATTTCAACTGTGGCTACTGTAGTCATAAACTTTAGCAAAAAACAAGGAAGGAAAACCTTTAAATGTAAATGAAGCAAAGCCTGCAAGCTACTTTAGGCAAACAACTCAAACCGCACTGTTTACACACTCAAATGACATCCATCACGCTACTCCATCACTGACAACATTTCCTCCGTACATGGTGAACTATTTAAGCTGCAAAGTTTCCAGTCGCTCTGTCAAAGCCTCTATTAACCATCACCACAAATGCATGCATTGTTTCAGCCCAAATCCACTCAAGCAGGCAGCATCCACCTGCAGGCTCCAATTGGGGGGGGTTCAAATATTATCTCATCACTTTCAGACTTTTATTATGTGGAATAAATCTACTAGGAGAGATGAGGTCATAGCTAGGCTTTGGCCACATTTGTATCAGTCGAGGCAGATGTCTGTCTAGCATGAGTCTGGTTCTGCTCAAGGTTTCTGCCTGTTAGAAGGAAATTCGTCCATGCCGTTGTAACTTTCTAAATGCTGCAAAGTGCTCTGCTCATGTTGGATTAAGATGAGATCAGACTGAAGGCTGATTTATACTTCTGCGTCGCCCCTACGCAGCAGGGGCTGACGCGGACAGAGCCCCACATACTTCTGCGTCGATGTGTCCGTGTCGCGCAGCAATTCTCCTCCGAAACGCTTGAGGGCAGTGTGGTCTCTCTGATAGCCGGTCGCCTGCTTCCGGTCCCGCTACGATCTCTGTTTACTTTTCCACATCGATTCAGAGCGTGTTAAATTAATCTACAGCTGATACATGTTGCTGTTTATCATACAGACATGATTACATGAAGAATAGAGAGGAGGAGATGAAATACACGGCCAATGTGTGGCCGATGTCCGGGATCCCAGAAGTGCTGTGAATGCGGGAAAGACCAAGCCGTCGAGCGGACCAATCACAGAGGTTGCGGTCCGCGTCGGCTCTACGCGTAGTTACATTTTGGAGGAGGTGCACGTCAGCTACGTGCGTAGGCCTCTGCGTAGGTACGGGAGCTACGCGGACCTACGGCGTAGGCTACGCCGTCGATTCGACGCAGCAGTATAAATCAGCCTTGAGTCCTATCTGTAAGATGGGACTGGATCATAGACTGTACAAATAATGGATGTAGTATCCGTGATGTCACACATCTGTTTCTGAGGCACTATTTTGAAGCCAATAATTGGCAAGAGCCATATTGGAAACGCTGAAGTCAAACTACTTGCTGTTGAGCGAGTGTGAGGTAAAGAGGCGGGGCTTTGAGCCTCCTAGCCAACAGCTACAGTGTTCCCGCCTGTCAATCAAGTCAGATGTGTCTCTCATAATGGAAAACTCGTAATCCTAGTATCTTCAAACAACGCCTTACAGTGTGGGCGGATCGAGAAATGAGCTATCCAGACTACACTCGTTTTTTGTACCAGGCTGTAAACATGTTTATTTCTGCTGTAAAGATCGTCTCTTTTGATTTGGTGTGTATGTAGTTTGCGGTACTTCCGGAGCCAGCCTCAAGCGGACACTTGATGAACCGCAGTTTTTAACACTTTAACACAGGTTGCCGCTTGGACTGGATCTTATCCTGTCTTGATGTTAGGTCTTTGTTAGTAATTTAACATAGAGTACGGTCTAGACCTGCTCAGTTTGTAAAGCTTCTTGAGATAACACTTGTGATTTGGCGCTATTTAATACAAATTGATTGATATACAGATAAAATCTCATATCGTTACCTTGAGATGTCAAAAAACACTCTTTTTTTAGGCTAAAACTTTACTTTAAAATTGTGTTAAGCTGTTAAGATAACATCACACTCATTGAACATCTGAGTTCAATGAGTGTGACACTAGTGAGTCATTAAGACTTTGCTGTTGTTCCACAGTGGATAAGATAAAGTGAAACAGAGACATAAACTGAGACAACATAGAGAGAGAGAGAATTATGACAAGTGGGTGAGGAGCTAACGCAGCACTATCATAAAGTCCTTTTATAGCTACAGGAATAAACAGCAGACCAGTGGCCTTAAAGTTGTTTATCTACTGTATTGTTCTCACACTAGGGTTTGTATACTTCTGTTTCTTTTTCCACAGTCCCACTCCAAATAAAACTTTCCTTTAAAAATTTCCAGACCAAAGCTGTGGCTTCCTGTTCTTAAAATACATCATCTTTTTCCATTCATAAAACAAGCTACCATAAAAAAGTGAATCATCTTTGGTGTTCACTCTGGTTTAAACAAAAGTGATGTTTAAAACAAACATAGAAATAGTAAAGCTTTCACTTTGATTTCAAAATGCACACCAGCAGTTTATACATACAGAAAAAACGCCCGTCTCTTACCGACTCATCCTCATCATCCTCCATGTCCTCTTCTCGAAACATCTCGTTCTTCATGCCTGCCTCCATTTGGCCCATGTCTTGCTCCTCATCTTCAGAGCCAACCACAAACAGGGGAACGCCTCTTTGATTTCGCCTCACCTGTCCTTCCCTCTCCACCGCTTCAGGTTCAAGTCCTAGTCTTGGTCCTGGTCCGTTGCAGGGCTCGGACATCACAAACCGCTGTGTAGCATTGCTGCTTAGTGCGTCTTTCCCCCCGGTGGCTGAGCAGGAAGAAGCCAGTTGACTGTGCTCTGTTACACCTGAAAGCCTGCTGATAAAGTAATAGGTCTGTTGGTGCTTCTGAGGCGGCTGATAACAGCAACGTGCGTCCGTGTCTGAGGTAGAAAAACGACCTCCTAAGAGGTAGAGCAGCAGGAGCGGACTCCACGTGTGTTGAGGTAGACGGACAGGATCCTGCTTGTAAAACTCCCTGTGTCAGGACAGAGGAGGTCTGGCACTGAGAGATAGCATGTCACAGTCTGAGACGGGTCCTCACTCTGGGAAATCCACGGTCAACATCTGAGCAACTTTCTCTTCACCCTAGGAATAAAAAGAAAAAGACAAAAAGAAACTTTGAGGCAGACAAAAAATGACATAAGTTCAAACTGTGCAAACTCACTTCAACAAATACACGCCATCATTCAAGCAGAGGACTGGTTGTTGAAGTGTTTCCTCATGCACCCTTGTGAAATACATGTCAGCGAGCCAGACAATAGACGACACAATTTATTGATTCCTGAGGAAACTCAGTTGTTGCAACACTCCAGAGTCAAGAAATATGTTACATAAGTCTGTTATCAAGGTTTAGGATGGAAAGAATTTCTGATATTTTTGCTCCTGGAACATTTTGACGGCAAGAATCAACATTTATTAAGCAACAGCTTTATCAGGTACACTAGGTAATCATAGACTGTATAAATAATGGTGATTCTGAAGCACTCAATGTCCGCCTCTTTACCTCACACTATCTCGACAGACGTTAGGTTGAGTTCAGCATTTCCAATGTGGCTCCCGCCGAAGACTGACTTCATAACAGCTCTTCAGAAACAGATGGGTGACGTCACGGATACTACGTCCATTATTTATACAGTCTATAAGACAGAGCAATCACATAGTTAACATGCTGCCACTGTGAAACAGCACTGAAACAACAAATGCCACTGGTACAGGCGATGTAGAAACCATTACCCAGTCTGAAGTATGTTATTTTAATCTTAACATGTATCTATTTTCATCCACAATCATCTGGCGACTCCCACAAATTATCTCGCGACCCCAATTAGGGTTAGTCCCCCGAGGTTGAGGCCTTAGCAAGAATTAGCCAATCAAGGGCCAGAATTTAGAGCTCATTGGCATGTTGTTGACATTTGTAGAAGACTATTTATTCATATCTACAATGGATCAGGGTTCCCAAACTTTAAGCCTGTGACCCTCAAAATAGCAACACCAGATACAGGCAACCCCCCACTGACCCTCAAGGTGGATACATGTTGTGAACAGCTGAACACATGCACTTATAGGTCTATCCAGGAGCAGACATAGAAACAACACATCTACCGAACAAAGTAAAAGTTAAAGTATTGTCAATGATTAAGCAGCAGCACTGAGTGGATGATAATCAGAAGCAGAGGTGAGTCTGTGAGAAGCCAAATATACTTAAATTAGTTTATTCGCAAAAAAAGAAAAAACAGCTGACCTATGTGCACACATGGCTGTTTCCCATGCTTCAGTAAATTAGCTTACTGCAACTGATGCGGTCATAATCCCCTCAGGGACTGAGCGGCAAGGACAGTAGAAGAATGAAGATGGTTTCATTGGTTTTACTGAAATCTAAAATGTTATATATACACCACCAGTCAAAAGTTTGGACACACCTTCTCATTCAATGGTTTTTATTTATTTAAATTATTTCCAACATTGTAGATTAATACTGAATGCATCAAACTATGACAGAACATATATGGAATTATTTAATAAACAAAAAAGTGTTAAACAAACCAGAATATGTTTTATATTTTAGATTCTGTAAAGTAGCCTCCTTTTTCCTTCATGACAGCTTTGCACACTCTTGGTATTCTCTCAGTCTGCTTCATGAAGTGGTCTCCTGGAAGGGTTTCTAATTAACATGAGCCTTGTCAAGAGTTCATTTGTAGAATTACTTGCCTTCTTAATGTGTTTGAGACCATCAGTTGTGTTGTTCAGAGGTAGGGTTAGTACACAATGGATAGCCCTATTTGACTACTGTTGTAATCCATATTATGGCAAAACCAGATTATTTCATAGTATTGATATCTTCAGTATTAAACTACAATGTTGAAAATAATTAGAATAAATAAAAACCAGAAGGAGAAGGTGTGTCCAAACTTTGGACTGGTAGTGTATATCTGTTCTGACTTAAGTTTTCTGTTCAGGTCCAGGCTTCTACCTCTAGTTAGTTTCAGTTCGTGGTCACAGCTTCTGCTGGTGAGAAGACGCACACTCATCACTAACACGGTGACTGTGCTGACTCAGTACATTTTGTAAAGAGCCTGTACTCTTAGACCTGTGTGGTGATGTTACCATGACCACACAGGTCTAAGAGGAGCCAGACGGTCTATCTCTATTGTGTACTCCTGTATGTACAGTGCCGTAGCCTTTATACTACAATACTCTAAGCAGGGCAGGTTCAAGCAAAGCTATACTTGGATGTTGGCTCAGTCAAATTAATTAAAATTAAAACAGATTTATTTGTAAGTAGAACTTTATCAAGTGTTAAATATTTTATTGAACAATCAATTTTTTCATTTAAGAACAAAAACATGAATGTTGAGTTAAATATTACTCATCCCCCTGACTCGACCCATTCAAAAATTAACAAAAATGCAATCCCAGCAAAGTCCCATTCAAAATGTTAAATGAAAAGAGCCCCATTCAACATGCAAATAAAGAAGCATCTTCCCTCAAGCTTCTCAAGCCTATCCTCTTCAGGATTCTAGAAATCTTCTGTGCATGTGATGAAGGAATGCACAGTGCATGTAGGGGGCGGGGTCTCAATGGCCCGGCAGTAAGCATGTGCATGTGATTGAGGAATAGCATAGATATTCAACTGTACTTGCATGTAATCTGGTTGTTTTAGTCAGGATTATGCTAAAATGTATTTTCCCCAACTTTATTTAAGTTCCATATTAAGAGCCAGCCTTCAATTTAGTAAATTCCTGGTTTATTCCCTTTAATTCCCATAAATTACCATGGAAAGTTTCTAACTTTGAAAAATCCTGGAATTTTGCAACCCTAGTTATATATTAAATAAGAATTGTTACTTTTTTCAAAGCAAAACTCACAATTTTGACTTTTTTCATATCCTTCTAAAATCAAACATTCAACATTTTTTTGCAAAGCTTAAAAAATAAAGTAACATTTGCTTAAAATAAATCAATAAAAACATCTATATCAATTATAAACTACTAATGTAAGAGTCCATAGAATAATGTATGACACAATAATATAATATTTAAGTGGATCATGATTTATTTTCACCCCTAATAAATCATGATGTGTTTTCTGTTATTTGTCCAACCCTCATTAATTTTTACGGGCTGAAAACTTCACTAAACATTTGTAACTCTAGTAGCTCAACACTCTGGGTGTGTGTGTGTGTGTGTGTGTGTGTGTGTGTGCTGTCACTGCCTCTCTGTTATCGGATCCCATACGACGCAATAAAAGAAACAAAGCTGTTATGTCACTTCCCCACGACTGAGCCAAGCTTGAGAAATGGAGCCGAGCCAGAAGTAGAAACCGGCTCCTGCAGTAGACATCCACAAACAGACCACGCAGCAAGCGCCGGATCATGTGTCACTCATCAATATAGTCACACACTCCCCTAACACACGCTTCAAACACCACCACCACCAACCCGACCCCTCCGCCCGGGTTAAACAGCTGACTCTGGGGGAAAGGCCTCCAGAAACAGATGGACGGATCATATCACCACTCATCAGCCGACTGAGCGCTCCAGGCGGTCCTCGGATGACTACAAGAACTTATTTAAAGTCACTTCCACTCTTTTACGGCGCAGCTTTAAATCCTCTGGCGGCGTTAAAACGTCCAGATCGCTTCCAATCGGACACGGTCCTCCCTGTGTCCGGGGACTTTCTACCAGCGCATATCTCCACCTGATCTCACGTGACCCGGCCTTACCTTGGTACACAAAAATAACGGTGTCCTCTTCCTCGAGGGGCCAAACTGGACAAGCCACAGGTGTTTGGTGCCACGAGCTACTACGTTACCCAAAGATAACTAATCATTACTAACCTGTGAGGCGATGACAGGCCACACTTAACCGAGGGGAAGCTCTTCTTGCTGGCCCGAGGTCGAAAAACACTAACAGAAGATAAACTTTTAAATACATTCCTATAACTGCAGATAAAAAGACGTGACCTTTACTCCACTGGCAGGATCAGACCCCCCCCCCACCCTGAACACACTCTGCAAAAACTCTGCATGATGCTGCAGAAGGCAGATCAGTCCAATCTTACAAAATGTCATCGGCTGACCTCTCTGATTAAAATAACGTCATGCTGTAAAGTCAGACAGCGCCAGAGCTGCCCTTCACTCATGACTCGTCCTTCACTAAACAGTTCAACTTTGCATGCTTTTGTAATTTCGTCTGCTAAACCGTGAAGCTACAGTTTCACAGAAAATCAACTTATCGCCTGCCGTGCCGATGAAGAACTCATGAGTCATGCAACTGTTGCACAGATAGAAGGAGGGAGACTTAAACCTCTGTGTAAGAAAACTGGACACATCTCTGTAATCAAATGTGGGGCACGTCCTAAAATCAGGGCCATGTCCAAAAGAACACGAGTGAATATTTTGCATCCTTAGGGTTAGAATAATCCTGTCCTTTTTGTTATGGTTTAGCCATAGACTGTAAAAATAATGGATGTAGTATCCGTGGCGTCACCCATCTGTTTCTAAAGTGCTGTTTTGAAGCCAATCGTCGGCGGGAGCCATATTGGAAATGCTGAGCTCGATCTAACTTTTGTTAAACTAGTGTGAGGTAAAGAGGCGGGCTTTGAGCCTCCTAGCCAACAGCTACAGTGTTCCCGCCTGTCAATCAAGTCAGCTGTGCCTCTTTTAATGGAAAACTTGTAATCCAAATATCTTCAAAATTGCTGTGTTATGAAAAAATTCATCCCTCGTACAGTGTGTGCCGTTCGAGAAATTAGCTATCCAGACTACACTCGTCTTTTGTACCAGGCTGTAAACATGTTTATTTCGGCTGTGAATATCGGCTTTTTTGAATGGGTGTGTATGTGGTTTCCTGTGTCTGCAGCCAGCGTCAAGTGGACACTCGAGGAACTGCAGTTTTTAACACTTCCGCATTGGCTTCATTTCTTGTGGCCAGAGGTTGCTGCTTGGGTTTAGCTCAGTTGGCAGAGCAGGCACCCCATGTACAGAGAGGCTACAGTCCACATCTTGCTGTACATGGGTTCTACTCCCCATCTTGTCACTTAGGGATGTTCTTACGCGACTAATTTCCTAACCATATCTCTGAAAATTTTAAATCTGACTAACTTACTTTTCTAAAGGTAAGAAAGGCTCCCAGAAAACAGTCAAAATCTAGCAGTTTATTTCAAGTTGCTAAACACAGGATCATAGAATCAAAAAGATTGGCCCTCCCTTCATACCCCAGCTTCACTACTGGCTTCATTTCATATACAAGTCAATCCAAACCCAAGCCTCATATCGCACTAGGTCCAGTAATTACATCAAGTTCATCATCCCCAGTACTTCTACTGTTTTTGGTCATAATTCCTTTCGTTTTGCAGCAGCTAACGACTGGAACAACTTACACAACACCATCAAACTCTCAACTTTGACTCCACTCACAACCTTCAAGCTAAAACTTCAACAGATTTTAATTGATCGTTGCTCCTGCTGATCACTTCGGACTTTACTTACATGCATACTTTTATACACACATACTGTTATACCCCTGCACACATTGCTTGTTACCTGTCCACTTTTGTTCTATTTATGTTTATATGTCTGTGTGTGTGTGTGTTCCTGTTGGTGCCTCTTGGTCAGGTCATGTTTGTAAATGAGAACTGGTTCTCAAACATTTTTACCTGGTAAAATAAAGGTCTAAAAGATTAATTTCAGAGGATATCAGTGTCTCTTAAAGGTGACATATCATGCAAAATTGACTTTTTAATGGTTCTCTACCTGAAATATGTGTCCCTGGCATGTCTACAAACCCCCCGAGAATGAAAAAAATCCATTCTGCCCCTGTTCTGATTTCTCCACCTTTCTGTAAATTAGTGTGAAACGAGCCGTTTCAGACTTCCGTGTTTTTGTTACGTAACAACAATATCCGGTCTGTCACGGAGTCAGAGCTCGGAGCTTGTTCAGCCCATAGACTGTATAAACTAATACTGAATCCCTCCTCCGTTTTTCATTACCTGCACAAATGTGTGCTAACAAGGAGCTTAGGAGGGAGGCATGCTAGTTGTAGGCTGTCTTAATAAACACAAAGGTCGGTTTTACTCCCCACGTCTGCAGATTTGAAGATTTGGTGGATGATTTTTATTTATCATGGATAAGTGCTAGCGCTAGTTAGCATAGCTACATAGCTACATGTCGTAGCTGTAGCTGTGTACCAAGACACACGTCTACATACTGACAAATGAAACAACAAGAAACACAGAATCTGTGACCAATCCTTCAGAAAAGGTCCCGCTGCCTTTCTGGCAGAGGTCGGTTTTACTCCCCACGTCTGCAGATTTGAAGATCTAGTGGATGATTTTTATTTATCATGGATAAGTGCTAGCGCTAGTTAGCATAGCCACATAGCTACATGTTCGTAGCTGTGTACCAAGACACACGTCGACATACCGATAAATGAAACAACAAGAAACACTAAATCTGTGACCAATCCTTCAGAAAGGTCCTGCTGCAGGCGCCTCTCCGTCAGGATCAGATTCTGGATCAGATTCAGAGGGTTGAAGTAACGTGATCTGTTAGCAGCCGTGTATATTCAGCCAACATGTAAACATTAGATCAACGTGCTGGAGAGCCGAGGCACATCCACTTCCTGAGGGGGCGTGGTCAGAGAGAAAACAGAGTGTTCTGAGGAGGACTGAAGAAGAGGGTTTTTCAGGCATGCCTAAATCTGATTTCAAAGTGTTTTTTTGAGCACAAACTTTAAAGACATGTTTTGGGGACCTCTTAGACCAATATATATTGATAAAAAAAGCGTGATATGTCACCTTTAAATTTTAAATATTGACCGTAAAAGCAACTAAATGTTTCAATTACTCTAACTTCTAAACTGATCTGCACTTCTGTGCATACTTTTAGCAACTGTAATGACTGAATTTCCCCCCAGGATAAGTCATGTATTTCTGATTCTGATTTTCCACTACTGCCTTTAATATTTCTACCTGTAGCTTATGATTGCTAATGTTAGCAAACTGCAGATAGATTTTACCATTTAAAGACATCATGGAGTCTGTGTGCTGACTCTTTTGTTCTATTGCTCTTTATTTAAACTCCCTTTCAGCATGTATCACGATCATGCTTTAATATGATTCCCTGTCAAACCGGCCACTGCTGAGCATCCATTACTTGCTTCAGAAAACAGAAAACGCATCCGTCTTTAAAAAGGAAAAAAGAGTGGAGTATAACTATTTGTGATGCTTGATCTAAAGAGCTGTAAAGTATTGTTTTGGTATCAGTCTTGAAACTCATAAAGTCACTCCCCTGTCAGAGCAAATCACACTCTCACTCCTTCCTCCTGCTGATTGTTGTTTTTCAAGTCGACACTCATTCGCCGTCATTACAGAGCAACGAGCCGTGTCCAATTCTCCGTCGACATGTTTTCATTTTTTGGATGCAAATGGAGGTCGATTAAAGTCATGGATGACTTCATGTCTTAATGATTGAACAGAGCGGGAAGGTAGCAGACGGAGGAACCAGACGAGCAGTCTCTTCTATATTGTTCCTCATCACAAAAAGAAACCTGTGTCTCCCATAAATGAATACAGAGTCTGATTAAAAGCATCCCCTGACATCACCTGCAGGCTGTCGTCTGCGCATGAGTCACCTCGGGCCATCAGCGCGGGGCCGGAGATCAACAATCCGGCTCCAATAAAAGGCTTTTAACCTTTGAGACCGTCTGCCTCAGGAAGCCTGCGCCGTGTTTATGACCAGGGAGGGAGGAGCTGCTCATTAACTCCTATTCGCCATCATTTCTCTGACAAGGCAGCTAATGAATATGTCACGGCACACTGTGCTCACAACAACGGCTCTCCTGTCAATTAAGGAGTCACACTGAGAGGGCTGATTGAAAAACTTAGAGCAAATTCCAGGAAAGAAAGAAGCAGAGAGAAAATGCTGACAAATAAAGGTGACGTATTCAGCTCCAGTATCTCTCTTCCATCACAGATACAGTCTATGCTTACAGAGAGAGTTTAAATCATTAACATATAAGTTAATCATTAGATTTGATAAAACATACGGGTGCACGAGGAGCGACACAACCCTCAGCCCTGACACAGTATCACCTCCTCGAGGGTCAGATAACGTGCTCGTGATGTAGAGAAACAGCCGTTACAGTCGCCTCAACAAGCTCACATTCAATATTTACCAAGCACTGCAGACACTAGCTTTGTTTACAAATACAAACAACCATTACAGGAACACAGAGGACGTAATAGGCCTGCCTGTGTACTGCAAAACAGGCCCATTATATCTACTCAACACAAACATCCCACAGTGTAAAGGAGATGGGATCTACAGTATGGAGGAGATTCATTGAGGATGGACAGATACAGGATTTTTCTCTCCTGCCTCAAAGATACACAGAAATGTAATTTTGTAAAGTATGCGGCTTCAACAGTTAGAATGAGATGAATCTTTAATGCGTCTCTTTGGTGAAACCAGCAGCTGCAGCAGGATGATAACATGATGCAGGAGAACACAATATACAAACATGATAAACTGAGTTATAAACACAGATCATGCAGAAAGGTCTTCTACAAAGGGGACGGTATCAGTATAAGATGTTAAAATTTATGCTGTTTACATGAAGTCAGCTGCCTACAATACCAGAAGGAGCTTGTACACACTGATGTTGTTACAACACTTTGTCTGGAGCAACTTTCATCAGATTTCTTCAACAAGAGCTTCCAAACCACCAACTTGTGTCTGCCTCTTTAAATCACAAACTCAGGGATGAAGTGGTAACCTCTGGTCTCTACTGATGACCAGTGGCAACGTTATGGTGTCCTCAACTCTCCTTCAGTTAGACTACATACTTTGAGGTTTTCATTCTTGGCTTTTTATCTGACTGGGGTTCCTTCTTTAATGAATCACACGTAGAAAAGGACAGCTTTAAGAATTAGTTTGTTGTTTTTAAAGTTAAATTTTTGGAGTATTTTTTCCTTTTATTTGATAGGACAGCCGAAGAGACAGAGGAAATGTGGGGAGCATAGACTGTATAAATAATGGACGTAGTATCGGTGACATCACCCATCTGTTCCTGAAGCTCCATGAACTGCTGTTTATAACACTTCCTAACTAACTCTTTGTATGTGGGCTTAGACGTGCCGTCTATTCAGCGCCTGCAGATTGTTCAAAATGCTGCTGCTCGCCTCCTGACCGGCAGGAAAAAGAGGGAGCACATCACACCTGTGCTGCATGCTCTCCACTGGCTCCCAGTCCGTCACAGGATTGATTTTAAGATTTTGACGTACAAGGCCCTAAATGGATCGGCACCATCCTACTTGGCTGATCTTCTCCATGTTCATAACCCAGATCGAGCACTGAGGTCAACAAACCAGCTGCTCCTTGATGTGCCTAAAAGTCGCCTTAAAACCCGGGGAGACCGAGCCTTTGCAGCAGCGGCCCCCAAGCTCTGGAATGGCTTGCCACTCCAAATAAGATCGGCCCCCACTGTTGAATCATTTAAATCTTTGTTGAAGACACATCTCTTCTCTTTGGCCTTCTCCTCGTGAAGAGGACAGAAATATCCTGAGATGTTGTATTGTTTATTGTTGTCTTCATGTACTTTGTACTTTTCACTTTTTATCTTGTAAAGCACTTTGGCCAACACTGGTTGTTTTTAAATGTGTTATATAAATAAAGTTGACTTGACTTGATAACACTTCTGCATGGGCTTCATATTTTGAGAGCGGAGGTTGCTGCTTGGTGGGGAGTGGAGAGCGGGGGAAGACATGCAGAGCATGGTCGCGGTCTGGAGTCAAACCAGCAACCTCTGCAACGAGGACTATAGCCTCTGTATATGGGGTGCGCTTAGACCGCTAGGCCACCAGCGCCCCTAAATTAGTTCAACCCAAACCAGCAGGGCTCTTATTGAGCTAACCGACTACAGTTTTGCTGTGGCTTAAAGAAGCTATTGTTGAAGTTTTACAACAGCTTCAAGATTATTTTGTCTGAAAACTACACATTCGTAAATTCTGCCATCATCATCAGTATATTATGTAACTTCTTTGACATGTGCAGTATACACAGCATCTTTTCCAGTTATGTCCTCTGCTGCTTTTCCTGAGGTGTTAGGGAGGTGCATCATGACAAGGAGTCTACTTCAAAAGAGAGACCTGGTCAGCTTAACAGACAAAAGCTATTACTGTGTGTCTCCCATCTGTTATAAATATACCTCCTCCATATGATACAAAACAGCTGATTCACACACTGACGTCATTCATGACCAAACTGTGCACTCCTCCCCTGTCACTGTGAGCTGAATAAAGACATCATGGACAGAGCACTTTTATTCACTGCACCTTTAACTAAGAACTGCTGCTAACTGTATGCTGTTTCTCTATTTGTGTTACTTGTTCTCATAGTAAGGCTGTTATGATTGTACTTGTTTAGGGTACTTTTCAGGAGATTGTAGTGGGGCTGTTTAGGGGGGGGTGTATATTTATATGTTCTGATGTCTTTCTGCTGCACTGCTGAGCTCTGAGAGAACAGCACTTTATCTGTATTGAGTATGTACAAACATAGAGAAAACAACAAATATTTGAATCTTGAATAATCTTTACTTATTTATTAATATTATTTGTGTGGTCACCAATTCCCCTAACCTGAGCTGGGGGCAAAATGTATTTATTTTTTTAAGTTATATTTTTGGGGCATTTTACACCTGTATTTCATAGAGGAGAGGACAGAGGGCAGTGTAAGAAACTGGGAGAGAATGGGGGAATGACATGCAGAAAAGACGCCACATGGAGTCCAAAATTCATCCTCACATTAAAAACATTAGTAAACTTCTTCAGAAGTCACTTACAACTCAGTATGAAGCTATTCTCTACACCTGCACAGAACAAACCAGAACTAACCTTGAGTTGTCATTTAAAGACAAAGGAAAGGCAATAAATACATCAACATGAAAACAAATAGTGAATACTGGAGCGATGAGTCCGCTTGGTTTGTTTTTTTTGCTTTCCAAAATCAAAACATTCACAGTCAGCTGAAATATGAGGCGTGTCAGCTTGCTTTCATGAAACTGAAACTTGAAGTGACACAGCAGTTATATATCTCTGCTACTATCATTCACCTCATCTTATTCTCATCCTATCAAATTCAGAATACAGTTTAAGATCCTCATAGTAACATATAAAGCTATCCATCATCAAGCACCCTCATATATCTCTGACCTGCTCCATCCTTGCATCCCCAGTGGACCCCTCAGATCCTCAGATCCTCAGACCAGAGTCTGCTTGCTGTGCCTCCTGTGAGGCTAAAGCAAAAGCTGACTGTGCCTTTGAGCATGTGGCTCCAACTCTGTGGAACAATCTTCAGGCCCAAGTGTGCTTTGCTGATTCCACTGAGACTTTTAAAAAGCAGCTAAAGACACATTTGTTTTTTATGACTTTTGACCCTCTTTTGTAATTTTTGGGTAATTGTGTCTGCTTTCATTATTATCTTATTTATTACACATTGTATTGCCTTGTCCAAATTGATAGTCTGTGAACCACTTTTTGACAATGCCATATGAAAGGTGCTATGCTAAATGAAGTTTACTTACTTACTGAATGCCTAATAATTTGCCAATAGGCTGATATTTGTCAACAGGGTAAATAGTGGTCTAAAGTGCATCCCTAATGGTATTTATGTTGCTATTAAAAATATGTAAAAATAAAAATAAATAAATCAATGATAGTAAAATAAAGTTGCAGAAGGAGTTTGCATTGCATGAACAATAATCATGCAACTTCAACTATTTAAATGAATCATTGTTGAAATATATTTTAGCATGAAAAAAATGATAATTTGAGGTCTAAGTCGTAATATAAAGAATATGTCCCTTACCATGACCAATAGTCCTGTCAAATAGCACAGGTCAGAGCCAGAGAGTATAACATTAAAGAAGCAGGGACTCGCATTGTTCCACAGTCAGTGGATGCACACAGCATGTCAACACATCCACATCACTCTGTAGTACAAGAATCACTAAAGCGGTCAACTTAACATTGTTCATGGTTTAATATATTCCCTCCTCTTCTAGTGGTTATAACCATAGACTGAATAAATAAGGTTATAACACTGTAGCAGAAGCAAAGGTTGCAGGTGTCCAGCTGCTTGATTTAAGCTCCAGCCTGTCTTAAAGACTCTGACACACAATGAATGAGGAGGTTTATTGAGCGGAATAAACACACATGAATTAACCAGGCTGTTTACACCAAAAGCTCACAGTCAGGTGCAGCTAACACGTTAATACACGACTTGTAAAAGGCTTCCCTGCTTACCTTCACAAACAGCAGAAACTAACTTTCCTCTCTCTCAGGACTCAAAGGAACCACGCCGCGAGGAGACACCAGAAAGAAACCAACGGGACTGAAAACAACTGGAAGTCACTCAGCTATCCACTTCCTTGTTTCCTCTGGCTGAACCCGGCAGAAGAGAGGCTGCTGCTGCTGTCCTGGTTTATGTTTCTTGTTTACACTATCAGTAAAGTTGGATACGAAACGCTGCAGTTGGCGCCAGGGGTCATTGCAGCTCGTGATTAGCCGCTGCTAGCTTCCTTCCTTTTTTCTTATTCTTCCCTTTTTTTGTTTTTTTTAAACATCAGGTTTTGTTTTGTTGCGCAGTAGAGACATCACTGCCATCTAGCGGTCAGAGTGGCGTACTGCAGGGCTGCTTCAAACAGACAGAAGAGAAGAGAAGAGATGAGAAGAGAAGAGAAGAGAAGAGAAGAGAAGAGAAGAAGAGAAGAGAAGAAGAGAAGAGAAGAAGAGAAGAGAAGAAGAGAAGAGAAGAGAATGTACAGGTGTCTGACAGATAAAATTATAAAAAGAGAAAGAAGAAGAAAGGTACTTTATTAATCCCAAGGGGGGAAATTCATTTTTTTAATTCATGCTATTTTTTTTGGGACATGCTACACACACAGTATATACGTACAATCATGCACACACATGCAGTGAACATGCTTAGGGCGAGATGTCAGTGAGGATGCTGCCATCAATAAGCGCACCCCAAGCAGTTGGGGGTTCAGTGCCTTGCTCAATGGCACCTCAGCAGTGCCCAGGCAAGTGAACCAGCACCTCTCCAGCCACCAGTCCACTTGCCAAGCTTCATCCACACTGGGACTCGAACCGGCGACCGTTCAATTCCAAAGCCAAGTCCCTATGGACTGAGCTACTGCCACCCCAAAATCACATAAAATAAGTAATTCAGGTGTCTGTCAGCTCATCTCCCATTGGCTAGAGAGTTATGAAGCCTAATGGCTGCAGGGATGAATTATTTTCTGTATCAGCGCAGAGATGTGACCGTCCACTGCTGCTGTTTCTCTGGTCCACAAAGAAGTTGTAAAGTGGATGATCTGTGTATTTTAGAATGGCCTCTAGCTTCTTCTGTGTGCATCTCTCCACCACAGCCCCCAGTGAGTCCAACCTGGTTCCAATCATAGTGCCAGTTCTTTTCACTAGTTTGTCCAGTCGCCTCGCATCCTTGTGTTTTATACTGCAGCATAGAATAACACACTTGCCACCACAGACTGATAGAACATCTGCAGCATCTTCCTGCAGATGTCTAAGGATCTGAGCCTCCTTAAGAAAAAGAGGCGGCTCTGCCCCTTCCTGTAGAGTGCATCTGTGTTAAGGGACTAGTCCAACTTGTTGTCCAGGTGACACAGATGCTCAATGATGAAATGCAGTGAAATGCAGTACAATTTAGAATAGTATTTTTTTCACTCCATCTGTGTTGTAGATGGAGAATTATATCTTTGTATATTAATATATATCCAATTTTAACATTCCCCTTCATGACAGGTGCATTGCAGATATAGATTATTCATACTGAGAATGCATATAAATGAACAAATCAATGATTATATGTCATTTTAGCTCAAGAACTAAGCCACCAAGCACTATTTGAAGTCACTAATATTATTCCCACCTGTATTAGCTTCAACATTTGTGCACATTAATGCATTACTGACAGCAAATGGGTGCAATTATTGCATATACATTCTGAATTTGATTATCCTGCATTGTGAGCACTTTTACTCTTTGTAATTACATTTATTTATTTATCTATTTTTAAGTTATATTTTTGGGGCTTTTTACCTTTATTGATAGGACAGCTGAAGAGAGACAGGAAATGTGGGGAGTAGAGAGTGGGAGAGGATATGCAGCAGATGGTCGACTGGCCGGGGGTCAAACCGGCGACCTCTAAGACAAGGACAATGGCCTCTATATGTGGGGCGCTTAGACCGCTAGGCCACCAGTGCCCCCATTATATTTATTTTTAAGTCTTATACGAAAGGTGTCTTAGTATAGTTGTGAATTCAGGACTTTTGCTTGTTATAGAGTATTTTTTAGCATGACTGTATTGCTACTTATACAAAAGTAAGAGGTCTGTGCACATCATTAAGCTAAGTATTCAATAATTGAATGGGTGGCGGTGGGTTGGACGTTAGAACATTAATCAATCTCCAGAATTAAGATCCAAAATAAATTTTTTCCCCCTGGTTTTTCTTTGTTTGTTTGTTTGTTTGTATTTTTGTATGGCCATGAAAATGCTTCTGACTCAGTTGCATGTTTATGATCCATCCCTTGGGTGAAAGGTAGACTGTGAAATGCATTTTATTGCACAGCACCTCTTATCAATAAATTAGCAAGGGTCAAGGAAAAATGTGTTGAGAGCTCAAAGATGTGACTTTTTGACTTTCTCATGGGAGTGTTTATTTCTGAAGTCTGTTTAAGCACAAGTATTCCCCAAATGATGACACATGTTCAAAGAATTCACACCGTCAGGGTTAATGATGTGAGGCACAGCAGGACTTGTAAAGTGACTGTACATTGTGCAAGGTATCCAACCATTTTGGTCATAACAACCTCATAAAACAGCATGTCACCCTTGTATCAGCAGCTCTGACATCTGATCTCAGCTTCTATGCCTCGTCTACTGATATAAAACTTTAACTGAGGTCCTATCATTCCTTTGCTAATTGTAGTGTTGAACCTGAATTTACCACCAGGGGGCAGCAGACATTAGCTGTAAAAACAATACTGCCAGTCAGTAATGTCACCTTTTAAGTTATTACCAAAGACTTTATATCAAATACAATGGAAAATATGTAAAATTACACATTGTGTCTGCCTAACATGTTTTTGCTTGCTATCACTCGGCTTGTTATGGCAATACTGGTTAACTCAGTTGCCTCTGGCTTCATTTCCAAGCTGCAAAGCCACACCCAAAACACTTAGAAGCTAATTAGCTCATTTGGTAGACTGCATGCCTTGTTACTCAAAGCTGGTTGCTGTAGGCATGGGTTCAAGTTTCAACTTGGGTGGGCTAATTTTGCCATTCTGGTTTATATTTATATTGCAGAGGTATTAAACTGTCTGCATTGTCATTTGCAACATTTGACTCAATTACCTCACTTGTAGTGCGGTCTTGGCTCAGTGGTAGAGGTCCCACTGTCCTAATACTCAAGGACACTTTGGCATGACACTTAAAACCTGTCTGCCCCCAGTGGTTGTGCAGTCAGTGTGTAAATGGGATTATTTAATACTGATGGGTTCTTTACAATGAAGTTTATTCTGCCAACAGTGTATGAATGGGTGATTGTGACTTGCATGTAAAAGGACTTTGAGTGATCAAAAGAGTACAGAAAATGCTAAATAACAGTCTATATACTTGCTAATACATTTACCTTAAAATCATAAAGCTTCATCTTGAATAAGAGGCCTTTTTTTCCATCCAGCTGGGACAATTTACCATTGTAACCTATTAATAATATAATAAGGTAAGGAAACTCATTTTTTGGGTAACTTATTCTGGCATGTGAGGCAGCTCTTTTTCAGAAATCTCATTCTGAAAGAACTTCTTGCAAAGGAATAAGAAAACTTGTCAGTAAAGTAATGATGACAACGATGACAAGGCTGCAGCGCTAAGACAACAAACTCTGAGAGGAAAAGGCTGAAAGGTGGTTGAATTCGTCATTTTGGACAATCAGCCCACCTCCATGGTAGAGGAGGCAGGTTTCTGCTGTCTATTGGAGTTTGGATCCACGGTATGCCCATTTTTGTGACTGAATATTAAAGTTACACTCAGCTATTACACCATTCTGAGTAGAATATTAGTTATATGTTATATGCAATGTTAGCCGGACTAAGTTGAATTAAAGAAGCAGGAGAAATCTTTTAGTTATTTTTTTGTTTATTTGTTTTTGTACACAGATAAAAAAAAAAAGTGTGCAGCTCTATTATCTACTCAAATATCAGATTAGGACTTGGTATTGGCAGATACTTCAAATTAAAAATGGTGATCGGGAACAAGGCCCAAAAAGGTGATTGGGACATCCTTTATCCTATGTTCACTCCAACATGTGAAGAAACACATGAAGAAGTTCATTATTGTACAGCAGAAAGAACAGACAGCAAGCAAGATGCTCATTTTGGAATGAAACCATCAAACCAACACGCTTTGTTCATATTATCTAAGTAACACAATCGTTTCCTTCAGGCACTTCACATGTCATTTCATATGATGCAGTACGTAAGGCAAAGAGATGAGGGGAAAGTGGGATGCATTGAAATCATGTGACACATTCATTCCACTCTGCAATGTTCAGCAACACAAAAACAACATGGTGAATAAAAAACATCAAAACATTAATCTTAAGCTGTGTGAGTTGAGGTCAGTTCAGCTACACAGAAATCCAAAGTCTAATTCTTGAATTCCCGAGAACTGTTCGCTAATGTTTTTACAGATTACTTTTTATTACAAATTGTACCTCCTGAGATGATGACTCTCCCCGCACAGTAAAAACAGTAACTCTATGTACATTTCAGAAGCACTCAAACACCCATAGCTATTTTCAAGTGAACTTTAGTGATCTGTACACTTTTGTGATATCTCTCGTGCTCCTTTTGTAAATGTTAGAATCAATTACTCAACGTCATGTCAGACTAACTGAACATTAGAGATGTCCATAACACAAAAAAATGCTTCCTTAGAAAGCAGAAACGATCAAATGTAAATTCTTAGCCACTGTGTGACAACAATGGACCTTTTTTTCAAATGTAAAAGTGATTCTGCCACCAGCAAACTCTCCAAAAAGGATCTTAGACCATAAGAAGGAATACTGATGCCATCATACTGTATATTGTAGGCAGTGAGAACTCTCCAGCAGCAGGTCAGCAGGTATAGGTCACATGACTCTTCGAGTCTGTGCTGCTTCTGTTATGCCAACATGTCTGGTGAGGTATTGCTGTAGTTAGGATGGAGCCAGAAAGGGTGTCAAAGTTAAGGAGTGACCTTTGACCCCTTGACAGGCTCACAATCCAACCCTAAATTCTCTAACAGTGAGACTCCTTTTCGTCAACCGGGAAGTAGCCGTCTTTGTTAGGAGTTGCTCTCTGATGGAGGCTGTCGCCGTCGGCTGAGTACACGGCCAGCAGCTTCTCCTGGTCCTGCTTGGTCTTCGGTAACTCGAGGGAGGGAGTTGTCAACAGAACAAGGCGCTGTGAAGGAAAAATGAAGGAGAAATAAATGACCATTCATTTTTAAATAACACGTATAAGCTGAACTCCCCCTGGTGACTGGCCGCAGGATACGTTAGAGAGCCCGCCTCCTCCATTTTTACATATAGAACATGGGTCACCTATAAAATGAACATACATGTCGAATACATTTTTCTAAAACAAGTTTTCTGTCATAGCAGTTCTTATGTGCAAGTTTTATTTTTCATAGAAGTACAATTGTAATTGGCTGTTTGATGCTAAAAAGAAGGGATGTGACGTCCTGATCGACAGCTCTGTTGACAAATGCAGGCTCCCTCTGTTTTTACCAGTTTAGCAGAATAGAGGAGGAAGGGCAAGAGAAAACATAACAGACACGAGAAAAAGAGTTACTAAACTTTACATATCCATCAGTGTCGGCTCAAATCAACACAAGAATCTGTTCTGCTGCAGCCTGATGGATCTTTGATGCTTTATAGGTAATTCAAAGTCCCACAGGCTCCACCAGCCAGATCAGTTCTGTGTAGGCCTCTGCTCTAAACCACTTCACCTGCCCAATATGTTGGTGCAAATCACAGAGTTGTTTTGGCTTCACTTTTTTCTTTACAATAGGAGGATGGAGGTGTGCCTTCTAAATTAACATAATGTAAATTGTTCCATCAGATTTCCATCTATCTTGATTCCGGTTGGGCAAAGAGCAGATTAAACCCTTCTGAGGCTCTTTGTAAACATCCACAAAAGATGCTGTCTGTGTTGAAAATTCTGCTATTTTCAATTTGATGAAACTGAACCAAACAGTAATCCAGGAACGATCCCATTAAACGAACAGATAATCAAAGGATCCACTTTTTTCTTTTTTCAATTCCTTCTTCTGAACTGAGGGACAGTTAACCATTTGCATCTCAAATGCTCATTTTCAGGTTAGACTTACCTCTCTCAGAGTTCCAGGTGTGTAGTGCAGTTTCACTGCTATCCAGAGAGGGATGCACATCATGGAGGACAGGGCCAGGATCCAGCCTATCCCATTGCCCCACCATGGGTACACATACTCATTGTTGTACTTCAGAGGTGAGTACTTGATCAAGGCAAAAGCAAAGGTTCCCTAAAAACAGAGACAGAGAGATGTTTTAAGATTCTGAGAAACATTTAGTTAATATCTTGTCATTGTCAATGCCTTAATTTCTTCTGCCTTTTATAAGATATTCAAAAACAGCTTGTAGTTTGAATTTTTAATTGTATTTTCAATGTTGGCCAGCAGAGGTCGTAATAGCATGCTTATTAACACTGAATGTGACACTGGTGACACTTACTAAGCAAGTTGCAGGAGTGAAGAAGAGCCAGCAGTATTTGATGACGGGGCTGGGGCGATAGCCAATCATGTCCTCTATGTTGTCATAGAAACGATCAGCACCTGTCATCAAGGAGAAATGGAGGAAATAAAGTATCAGTATCTTTCAATCGTCAGTGATCGTTAAGATTTTCCATGGACAGCAGAAGTCAAAGAAACACATTGAAGTAATCTTTGTTTCTGACTTACATGATGGCTTAATAAGCAAAACAATCTTCTTGAATAAAGCAGATTACCTGAGCTCAGTTAATTCTATAAACAAACAGATTAAAATAGCATTCCCCTCAGCCGTAATATCCCAATCTGTGGGATTTATTTCTTTGTCATTGGTTGGCTGAATGCTGAGGGCCGTATGGGCATGGATGAATAGTGCACAGTAAATGAAGCCTTTGTCTTTTTGATACTGCAGACACGCAATACTGAATAACCTGACCAACACACTCACCATAAACCCAAGCAATGCACACGGTTTCAAAAACTGCCACAAAGAGCAGGCACATCCCACTGGCTGCATAGTAGTCAAAGAGCTGAAAGATGTACATGCCTCCCTGTAAAGACAGACACGAGTTTGTAACTCCAGATGTTCAGAGACGACTGTCGTGCAGTCAAATGCAGAGGATAAAAAGCCACACATATATTTATTATATGACAATACTGCAAAGAGCTACACAGCAAATGAACCTGTTAAAAGGATCATATTCAGACAAACTACAAGAAATTACATGAGATTTTACGAGAATCTGTATATGTGCCTTGAGAGCTGCTAACAAGACTGTAGGAGTTGCTCTATATCCTCAAAACAAGATGCAATTTCACAAACTGAAACACAAAAATCCTCCCATGATCCACCATTTATGAATATCTTGATGTTCTTTGTATCATAGTTTATCATTTTAAAAGAAAGGCGGTTATGTTACTGTTCTTCAATACTCCATGATCTGAGTTTCTGAATATTAATTCATGATTCTGGATTGAAATATGTGGATTTTGTGCTGAAACTAGGAGTGTAGAGTTACAGAATTGTAATCTTATCCTTCATCTGACTGTGATAACAACATTTTTAAGTGAAGTCACTTTGACAAACCTCTGTCAGCATGATGAGCCCCATGAGGAAGGACAGCAAAGCCAACCCCAGGATAAAGAGCTCCCTGCGGTTCTTACGTCTGAAGGTGGAGGGATACATGTCCACCATGGCTGTCACAAGGCTCTCCACACAAACAAACTGAACAAGATAGAAACAGAAATGTGTGTAAGGACGTTTGTTTTTGCGAGTCAGAGAACAGAGTTCAAACTGAAAGGTATACAAAAGGAGGTAAACAAAATTTAAGAAGATCACTTTTGCTTTGTGAGTAATCTGTGATGCGTGCTTTGTGAGAATCATATTTGAGGCTCTTTATTTGTGTGTTGGTGCATTCGCATATGTTGGTCTCACCTGACTGTCTAAACCCAGAAAGCAAATCATGATGAAGAAGCAGCAAGCCCACAGAGGAGAGAAAGGCATCATGGACACAGCACGAGGGTAGGCAATAAAGGCCAAACCTGGACCTGAATTAGACAACATCCCAGGAATAGAAGCATTTAAAGGAAAACATGCAAATATCTTAAATATATATATATATATATATATATATATATATATATATATATAGATATATATATATATATATATATATATATATATATATATATACAGTATATATATGTATGTATATAATTAATTAAGACTATGAACTCCTGGAATACACATTGTATACAGGTAAAAATCTCCCTACAAACTCATGATGAGCCATGTTAACAGCTGTAAGTTTCTGTTCTGTCTTCCCCTCCCCTCGTCACCTTTTTCCCTGCAGGTGCATCTAATTAAGATAACGAGGTGCACCTGGTCTTGGGCCTTTAAAAGCCCACTGCTGCCTGCAGTAGTGGACAGGCATTAGCAGCTTTAGGGGATTTTATGCATTGTTTGGTGATTTCTTATGGCCCATGTTGTGGTTTGTTTTTAGCCCCATTGGACTGCCTTTGGGTGGGGCATAACAGACACATATTCTTGTCTTGAGTTGCTTTGCTTTTACAAATATTTTCCTACATGTATTTATCTTCACTTTTTTCAAAGTTCTTCAATGCAATTCAACTGAGTTAAAAGTGAGAAATGGAAGGTGTTTGCTAAGGTAAGTGTCTCAGATATCTGCCCACGGGTAACACAGGTGGTGTTGTAAACAGGAAACTTACCAGATTCAGCCACTTCTGAGATTGGAACATTCTGCTCATAGGACATAAAGCCCAGGATGGAGAAGATGGCAAAACCTGCAACAAAGCTTGTTCCACTGTTCAGGAAACAGAGGGACAAACAATCCCTGGAATAAAACACAGAAAGGAGAAAATGCATTATGATATGGGACTACATGTTTGTTGTGAGATATTTGTCTGGACGAGACATTTGATTCCTAACAGTAGAACTTTGATTTTCATAGTAGTGTAGGTTTGACATATCACCCTTACTTATAGCAGTTGTTGTTATATTTGTTGTAGCTTCCCAAAGCGGTGAGGCAACCCAGACAGATGGCATAGGAGAAGAAGATCTGAGTCCCAGCATCCATCCACACCTGAGGACGGAATAGAAGTAAGATAATCAGTTGAAGAAATGCATAAAAAAGTGAAGGGGCACTGAAGGGAAAAACAATACGTACAGACGCAAGGATAATGTAGGATACTGTTCAAGATGATACAACGCGATATACCTTTTATTGCCTGCGTGGGGACGTCAAAGCTGCAAACATATTTTCATGAAACACCATCCATCTCCCGTTTTTCAAACCCTGGGGCTCCTTTAACTTGGCCTCTCTCCCCTACCATCCTGACATCACACCCACCCAGAAGAGCCTATTATCTACCCCAGTCTCTCCCATGCATAAAGTGCAGCACTTTCCCCCTGCCTGTGAACTCGTAGCCACACTTCAAAATACAAATGAGGTTTCTCTTTATGCTTGAAATTCTACTAAAGTGCTCCCAGGGCACTGGGGCATGTTTAGATACCTGTCAGCCAGCACTGAAGATCTGATTGACAAGGGGTCCAACCGACAACACAAGTACTGGACACAACATGACACAAAGGCACCAACTCCACCAGCCTTGCTTGTCTTGGCCGGCACACACAGGGCTCGCATTCATTCAAAGAGGCCAAAGAGAGATTGAGGAGGGCCCTTTTTTTAGATTTTCACACTGGTGGAAAAGTTCCTGTTACCACCATTTCCAATCTGTGTAGAAGTCCTTGAAATTCTGTGGGACATATTATCATAAGGCACTGTCTTCACGAGAAAAATTGGTCAAAGCATGGCTTATTGCAACTTATAATTCTGTTCAGTGCAAAAGCAGGGATTCAAATGATCTTGTTGTCATGGGAGAAGACCGATGATTGAGTATTGCATTGAGTTTTGGATTGAACCTGCCAACTACCACACTACCACACCATTAGCTGGATTTGAGTGTCCGGCCACCTGACACCGGTAAGTCCAATATTTACTCTTTTTCCTATTTGCCAAAACAAACCACACCTCAGCCAGAGGAGCAGCAGATTAGGTACAGTCACGCTGGTGATTTTGGAAGGGCCTTACACACAAACTGATTTGTTGACATTGTAGCTTTGTTAAATGGATCAAACTGGGGGAAAAAGTACAGCAACATTTGCAAGCCAACAGAGAAACCAGCTGATTCAAAACTAGGTGTCAATGTTCAAGCTTCTATTGGTAAACCCATAATGATGAAACCAATTTATAGAATCGCCATCCACACTG
This sequence comes from Notolabrus celidotus, assembly GCF_009762535.1. NCBI lineage: Eukaryota > Metazoa > Chordata > Actinopteri > Labriformes > Labridae > Notolabrus > Notolabrus celidotus. The sequence continues at coordinate 29,491,649 of NC_048277.1, read as the reverse complement.
TCCTGATTTAAGTGATTACTTCTTAGCCACAGGTCAAAATCAGTTTCTTTAGATCACCTGGATGCAAAAGTAACATTCATAAACAGCTTGGATAGACAGGCACATGTTACCTAATCTACATTCTTGGGGAAAATTTTAGTCAAAAGCAACACCGTTTTGTATCTATCTTTGTATTGGCCAAGAAAAGATTAAGCCAAACCAGAGAGGAGGTGATGTCTTCTTCATCAGGAAAAAGAGAGACGTTCGGGATTTTTTATTTACAGAGTTTATCTCCAAGTGGCATGAATGAGGTCTTCTCAATTAATGAGTTTCTGTAGCAGGTACTGCATCATGTGGTCTTACTGTGGTTTGCATTTGTGTATTTTTGATACATTAATTGTGATATAACTTTATTTTTCACATTTTATCCTTCATTATGTATTCCGTTACTTTTTAAATGAATACAAAAGTTTTTTGTTTTTTTTTACCTTGAGTGCTTTCAAAGCCAAAACCACATCAAACGGGCACAATTTTTAAGGCCCTCCTCTGCACAGCCGAAGCACCATTTATGGTCTTAACATCATCTGTGTCCCTCATTGGACACTCAACCTGGCAAAATAATTGGCTTGAAGCCACATGACCATAGGCCCAACCCCCGTTGTAGTAGCCCCATTGGCTGACATGTATGTAAATGCATTTGATTGGATGTTTTTGATTTATTTCTGTTTTACACCTACACTATTTAAATGTTATTCGTTGTATGTTTTACTATTACCCTACAAGTGTTGCTGAAGTTTTGAACCTGTAAGACTTCTCTTCCTTCTCCGTACACCTTGGAGGTAGGTGAAGTTGTGCCATAATCCCCTACTCTGCTTCTAAAGGGAAAGGTTGGTTTGAAATGCCCTGAACACTTAAAGTAACTCAAGGTTTTTTAAATATCAGCATGTAACTTGTATTGAACTGTGATTGTTCCAGTTTTAAAACTACGGCATCAAAACACTCAGGTCAACTTTAAAATGCCAGCAGACATCTGTGCCCCTTTAAATGTTCAATGCATGTGTTTAGTGTTCGAGTAGGTGTCTTTCTAGTCTACCTGTGGGTCCCACAGCCGACCCAGGTCGGGGTAGAGGTAGAAGTGGATTCCCCTCATCGCTCCAGGCAGGGTGACCCCTCTGATGAGCAGGACCAGTAGCATTGCGTAAGGGAAAGTGGCTGTGAAGTAAACAACCTGAAAAGAAAAAGTAGCACGTAGTTAGACATACATGTGTGCAAGATTCATGTCAGACATTTCTACAGTAATGTGTTTGGGCTAAAATGGACTGTTTAAAACCAATACAAAAAAAGCTGCAGAACATTAAAGGACCAGAATCCCTTTACCCAACTATGTCGTGAATATCAGCCTATCATAAGTTAAGGTCTCACCTTGCCAGTAGACTTGACCCCCTTCCAGATGCAGAAGTAGCAGACGACCCACGCAACGGCCAGACAGATAACCAGATCCCCATTCAAAGAGCCAATGTGATGAATACCTGAGGATATTCTCAGCACTCTTCGCCTGAGGCACACAGAAAAATGGGACAAATTTTAGAAATTGACTTTTTTATACTATCCCAAAACTGTCATGTTGAGAAATTGACTTTCTTAACATTGGAATAAATGTATGTGTACACTTTAATGAGCTAAGAAGCTCAGAGTCCATTAGCAATTCAAAAGGCCCCTCTGTGAAAAACAATAGAACTTCCGGACCTGTTGTAAAAGTTGTGACTACATGTAGAGAGTACAGAAATAAATAACCTGGTGAGTTAAATATTTTGCATACTTTGTTGGCATGTAAGGCCATTCGAGGACACAGCCCAACAAAAAGGCACTTACTCCCAGAACTCAATGACGGGAGAGGTGGTGTTCTCATGGTGATTGATGGAGCTATTCCCCCTCTGAAATGCCATACAGGAATCTTGAATGAAGGAAAGACAAAAAGACATTCAATCCCGTGAAGAAATCCAAGCTTTCTCTGAGGTTTCCAAGTTACACACAAGCGAGTGAAACAATGCAACCACTGAGACGGAGGAGACAAAAGCTGAAGGGACATTTACTGCCAAATATAAAATGAAAGCATAAATGAATGAAAGAAGGAAGAAACTAGATTTTAAAAAAAGTCAGTTCAATGAGAGGTATAAACACCTCTAAAAGTCAACAGACATACAAACTATTTAATGCTAACACAAGGTACTATGTTTATCATGTATGCCATTTTAGTTTGGGTATTAGCATGCTAATGTTAGCTTAACAGAACTAAACAAAAAAAGTACCCTCTGAGCTGACTGATACATGATCAGCTTTCAAACATTCACTCAACTATAGCACTCAAGAACACGAGAGATGGAAAGTAAAGTTATTACTAAAGTTACTTTATCGCATGCTAAGAAGTTCTAGTGTATAAAGACCTACCATTTTAGTCTAGCTTTTAACTGAGTTTTATTCTTATAACAGTTTTATTTGTTTATTTATCATCTAGTTCAAATTTCAGTCACTTTTTATTCTATTTTATTTATTTTTAATGTATAGCATCTTATTTACCTTTTATGGTTTAATATTTTAGTGTTTTATTATCTTAGTAATTTATTTTATTTATTTATTTTTAATGTATAGCATCTTATTTACTTTTTATGGTTTAATATTTCAGTGTTTTATTATCTTAGTAATTTTAATTTATTTATTTATTAATTTTAAGTATAGCATCTTATTCTTTTTTAATGGTTTAATATTTTAGTGTTTTATTAGATTAGACATGTATTTTATTTTGGTGATTTTAATTTATTGTGTTGAGTTTTAACATCTTATTTTACCTCCAGTGTTTCCTCATTAAGATATAAGAGCATTTCCTCAGTTCGTTCAGAAACTTGTTTTTTATTTGTATTTATTTATTTTATTTTCATTGTTATTATTATTGTTGCATATATTTTGTTCTTCACCTTAGGATTGTGGGTGGGTTTTGGGGTGGGGGCAGGCTTGGGATTAGGATGGGGGGATCTTTTTATTTTTATTTTCTTTGTACAGCTCTTTGTGTTACAATATCATTGTATGAAAAGCGCTTTATAAATAAATTATGATTGATTGATTGATTGATTGATTGATTGATTGTTGCTAAATTACACAGTTATCCATCCAATAATTGCTGAGGCATTTTCCTAAAAAATCGTCTGTATCCCCCTGTGATGGTGCAATACCTGCTAACAAGGAATTGCCAAAGTCATAAGGATTCAAACAATGTAAACAGTTCATGTCTTTTCAGAGTTTAATTAAAATCCATCAATGATTGTTGAGACATTTTAGTCTGGCTGGACCTTTACTCAGACCTGCATTAGCATGACACAGGCATGGCTAAACCTGATAAATGAGTTCCCATTTAGTTTATATATCAAGTAGAATTCCATATTTATCTCATGGATTAATGGCATGTGCCTCACCTGTGTTCCATGAGTTGTTGCAGGAGGCCCAGGGCAGATCCCAGGTGAAGGAGTTTGACAGGTAGAAGATGGCCCAGGCCAGCACAACGATGTAGTAAATGTTAAGCAGAGCAACAATCACCTGGGTAGCATAACCTACACCTGGAACAGAAAAAAAAAACAGTCAAGTTAAGATGTTTTTGACATTATTAAAATTTTTCCTCAGGGGGGATTTGAAACGTAAAGCTCTGGAAGCTCAGAGTCACAGTCGAGACTAAAGATGCAAGATTTTACCTTAATTCAAACCAAAAATAAAAAGTCATGATTTAGGATTGAGTTTGTTCTGTAATCTGTAATCCTGTCTAAATTGGCCGTGACTATGGCTGATTGCAGACTCATTTGAACACTTGCCTGCTATTACAACTGCATGCTTCATCATTTCACATGTGCTCAGCATATGTTTAATGGTTGCCTGACACACATGCATGCACAGAGACAGACATGAATACTGTCTGCACACACATGCAGGAATGCAATTGTGGTACAAAAAAGGTTACTTGCACGCAGACACATTGTACACACATGGCTGATATTATTTATCTCATGTTGTCACATGGCCTGCATGTTTAGATGTAGTCACTGCTTCTGCCCTTGTAAAACTTTCATGCTCTTAATGATGAATGCTTTCCCATGTGCTTTTATGCCCTCTATAGAACATCTGAAAAGTGTAACTTATGCTGATCTCTGGATCATGTGGCACCAAAACTTTCAGACTGAGGAGTTTGATTAAATTTTAAGAGGTGTTCTGTATTTTTAACATCATTTAACTTACATAGCTTATCTTTTCAATAGGTTACCTTCAAACAATGGGCAGATTTTCCTCCAGCAGGTGATGCCCCCTTCACTGGTGTACTGCCCCAGAGCCGTCTCAAGGAAGAAGACAGGGATTCCACAGGCAAACAGGAAGATGAGGTATGGGATGAAGAAAGCACCTGCAAGCACATAGATAAAACACATTCAACATGGTCCATTGCAATTTGAATTTGGAGACTGGGGCAATCATTTTAGCAAAATGCAAAATTGTGTTTGTTCCCTTGAATCTGACACCAGTTAACTGACTGCCAATATGTCTGGTTCTTTTCCAATATTATTACACCATGACCTTCATCAAAGAGTGAACCTCTTTGGAATAGATTACATATTAACCTGTGAACCCTCTTATTCAACTGAAGTTTCAAGTCAACACCACACAAAAGATGAATTTGGCTGTTTTGCAACTAACTGTAAGGACAGAATTTCAAGACAGCTTCTGTTTGTGTTGCATAATCTAAGAGAGCTAGCTGCTAAAGGGGAGGGAAAACAGTCCATTATATGTATGGATAATCCATTGTGTCAGATCAAAACATGTTATTGCCCAATTGCCTGTGATGGCAAAGCAGAGAGAAGTAATCCCAGCACTCACCTCCTCCGTTCTTATAACAAAGGTAGGGGAAACGCCACACATTCCCCAGGCCAATAATTTCTCCTGCCACTGACAGAACAAACTCCACCTTGTTGCCCCATTGACCCCTCTCTGTCATCTTCTCCTCTGTGCTGGGCACAATGTCCAGTGGCCTGCTGTGCCCATTAGACGGTTCCACCTTAGCCATGTTCTCCAGGTCATCTCTGCGTCCTGGGGGGTTACATCAGAACAAGATAGAAATCAGGCAAAAATGCATAGATGGCCTACAGGATAGCTAAGGGTCAAAGGTTATGGGAGAGCTTTGTGTAGCTGGTAGGAGCATCATTTAACTGTGATAGCAAGGTGATTGAGAATTTAAGACTCAAGACAAATTCTGATACACTGGAATTTTGTTGATTCTGCACAAACGCTTGGTGTCTCTGTCGAATATAAATGAAATCATGAATCAAAGTGTTGACAATTCAGAACCATGACCTTTGCTATTGTGCATTGTGTCTGTAAAAATTTAAACATAAGATATGAAACATTTGACTGATACACTTATGGAAAAATACACTTATTCAACTGGCTACAAAATGAGAAAAGCAGAGTAAGTGTTAAAATTCAAGAATAAAGGAGACATTGGTAGGAAAAAAATAAATCCATAATATGAGGAAAATAGTGCCAATAAATTCCAGTTTTCATTTCCTCAATGATGTTCAGGCGAGTACTGACCATTGACTTTTGCTGCTCTTGCAATTCAACTGATTTGTTTGTTTCACCGCAAGTCTGCATGCTTTACGCTTTTTATCTCTAACAAATGACAAAGACTGAATATTGTCGATGGCGAGGCATGACCGCTAATTTGAGAAATGGGGACACTACCTTCTCTGAGACATCGTGATGTCAGTCATAAAGTGAGATAGGGAGGAGAAAGAATTTTAGCTTTGAGCGGTCATTTCCTGTGGGCCTCAGACAAGTGTTGGCTACTGCTGTTGTGTCAGTACTGTGGGGTCATCCCTATGTTCCCATATTTCTAAGACTTTTGTTTTCACTGCTAGACAGCCTCTGTGCTACTTAGTTTAGTTTGTTTATGTAAAAGGACAATGTGCACTTACATTAAATGTTTGAAATAAACAAAGAGATGGGCGCACCAGGTTTAGCTAAAAGCTACATTCCATCTGTAGTCCATTGCTACTAGATAATAGGTTGAGTGTAATTGGCAACCAAATTAGGAGAAAGGGGGATAAAATCAGATACAAATTTATGAAAAAGGAAATGTGGGTATATAGGGCTATTACTTTTAGTTAACGTTGTTAGCTTTGAATAAGCCTAATGTTGCTATAAGTGACTGCTAGCTAACTAATCTAACGAGAGTTGTATGGTGTTTCTATGGTAATGTCAAGTTTAAGTCTTAGATCCAAGCACGGATGCAGACGTGTTCTTCCCTTATAGCTGGAGGGTTTTGTGAATCCACGAGTGATTTTGTGGTGGCCACAAATTGGGTCACGATTGTAATTATTTTATCATTTTATTTCACTGGCGCCGCTTCAATTACAATTAGTCACTGTGTGTGGAAGTGTTTGTGTTTGTGTGTTCTACCAAGTAAAATGGGTCTAATTAGAGAGGAGGTATGCTAAAGGCATAGAGGGACACCATGAAATCATATGCCCTTGGCTAGTTCTAAATTCACACAATTCATATCCTGAGTTATGCTGACTTGTAATATATGTCACATCTATTGGGTTGGATGAGGTCACTAATTGCTTGATGTTACATGACTATGTTAGAAGCTTGTCAAGCCTTTGGCAAGACCCCGTTTTGGGGCCAGTGCTGCTGAAAGAATTTTCTCTCTGTGGAGGAAACAGACAGCTCACTGACTGTGCTCACTCCTGTCAGGTTGCATTAACAGCCCTCTCACCAACCCCTCTGTTACCCTTTTTCCTCTCTCGGGAGCTCATCACGGTCGTCGTCGCAAGCCAAATTCAAACAAATTGGTCATCATTCTGCAGGGACACATTCAGACTAATAGAGTTAGAAGAATTAATGTCGACCCAAAACCACCTTTCCTTTCTTCATTGCTTCCCAAATCACATAAATACTTCTCATGTTGTGTAACCTGGACTAAGGAAGCTGCCTGTTTTTTCAACAACACATAGGATGGAAATCTCATTTTGTCAGAAGTCTCCTTAAGGAATGTGCCCCTATACTAGCAAAGGGCAGAGGTGGTGCACAAACTTGTGATTCTGTGTGGACTGTGTTGATGGGGTTGGGGGTTATACCTTGTTTGGTGCCAAAACCTCTTGCACCGGATCCAAATTGTGGCCTGAGGTAAAAATAGAGCCCCCTTGTTTTCAGAAGGTACTTGGTGGGAATGAAGGCTTGGTGCAACAAAAGCGGAGGAGCCCCTCTGCTTTGAGCTGGCAAATGAGAATCCTTAATGGCCTTGTAGCCAGATCACCCTTTACTTCACTTTTTCACAGTTTCTTTGTGGGTGCTAACACAACAGCCAAATACCACACTTCAAACACCGTCCTTTCAGGAGGTGAGACTTAATAATATCATCATTTATAGGCTGAAACAGTTTTCACAGATAGATGCTTCTGGACTGTGTTGGAGGCCTCTCCACACCGTGAGAAGCAAAAGCCAAGATGGAGAATGACCTCATTGAGGTGCAGTGAAGCTTTAACCAAGGAAACTGTGCCAGCTTCACCTCTGTTTGAAAAGCTTTGACTGACAGACTAACCAACTGAATGATTGACTGAATGAATGTGACCGAATTTCTGGACATGGTGTGCTCTGTTTACTGCCATTGTCCTATAGGATGACCCAAAAGATTTAGAATTGCACATGTAGTCTTTTCATTGTAAGAATTCATCTAGCATGGGTAAAGCCACAATACAACGTGGCTTGGTCAGGGGTTGGATGGGTTCTTCTGGTCGCAGCCTCAAGTTGATACCAATCAACTTTTTCCATTTGCATGTGGTCTCTGGGCACTGGGTGAAGGCAAATTAGCAGACTTTGTACAGCTATCTTTGAGCCACACAACACCTTTCACACACATATTTCATGAGACCACCCCCAAAACAAGCTCCCTGTTTAAGAATTTTAAGTGTTGTGGCCCCAGGCAGGTTAAGACAAAGAAGCAACCTCAGGTGTTGAAAAATAAAGCCACTGCAAAAACTGCAGTTCCTCGTGTGTCCACTTGATACAGGCTCAAAAAGCCATAGAGTGCTTGTTTTTACGGAATATTTACGCATATTTACAGTCATAGTTTGGTCTCCATGCCTCATTTATTTGTGGCAAGTGAACATTTGTGAATTTTTTGGAAGTCATCCCTTTTAGTCATAAGAAAGCTAAGAGTTATTCATAACTAGGCATAGTTAAGGGGCGTGTCTGATTTGACTGACAGCAGTCGCTGTGTTGGAGCTTCATTATCCCTCTTCAGAAACCAACGGATGATAACACTGAGACTACATCCAGGTTTTAAAACGTCACTGGTTATAACTTATAAACTGTAATGCCATCGTCATGTAATGCCATGTAATTTTCTCAAACTTAGGGAAGCTCCCTTCAGAGACACCGAGGATTTAAGTGTTTCCACTGACAGAATAATACTTCTGTAAAAGGTAACAGAGTTTCATGATCAAATTGATGGTGCGGTCCTTCAAGGGACTCAGTCATGCAAGATATAGCAGCATCTAGTGGTGAGGTTGCAGATTGCAGTCAGCTGCTTATTCCACCTTTTTCTTCTAGGTTTAAAGAAAGAAGAACCTAATGTGGGCCAAATGGAGTATCTCCTCTTTGGAAATAACAAGCTGATTTAAATGTAAAAATAAAACACAGCTCTTATTTTTAGGTGATAATAAAGAAAACAAAATTATGACTTATGTGAATAGTTTACATGAATATTACATTATAATATTGTGTAATTTCATTCGCCTTATTATTTTATCAACAACACATTTAAACGTCTATCTAATATCAGTTGAAATGTATGACTTATTCCTAATTCCAGATCAAATTGTGACATATTAACTTATTAATACCGATTTTTGAATTAAACTTGATTTCATAAAAATCACATTTTCAGAACAATTCTGCGAACAGATCCTCAGTCTTACACTCTTGACCTTTAACCCCAGCCTGCTCAGTACTGCTTCACTGTACCTACCCAAGTGTTGCAGCCTGCATCACAAAAGTTGTGGCATGAAATGTGTTTTGTTGCACACACAGTACATCCACACCCATTAGTGACGTCACACTGTCCTGTAAATCATTATTTTTTACAGCTATTATCGCACTGTTGTTTTGAAATCAACTCAGAGGTGTGGCAAAATCAGTTCAAGTCTGGGTTTTACGGGCCTTTTATATGATGGCTTGTTAACTTTTGTAAACCACCAATAATATGATTGAAAGCTGATGATTATTCAAAAGAGTTTATCACAGTTTAAAACCTATGCCACCATTCAGCCAGTCTGAGTGACCCTAATTGCACACTGGCAGAAGTTTGTACTTGAAAAACCAACAATGAGTACTCTGGTGCACCAGCCAGTTGTTAGTCCTGTTCATGATATCCATATAGGAATAAAACAACAGCCGGAGGATGCCTGAGCCTGTGGGTTTTTGTGGCATCTCGTGGACAAAGGCAGTAATCTGGCATCGATTCGAAACACGTGCAGCTCAGAGTTACATATTCATACTGTCCTGTACTCTCTCAAGCTCCCACAGTCTGCTAATTGCAGGCCAATACATAACTGGGTTAGTTATATAAGGCAAGGACATCTACCTGTTTACAGTATAGATTTACAGTTGCAGGATGTTGAATAATTATTGATTGAGATGAAAGTTATATTTTTCAAACTAGCTGTGCAGAAAGCATAATTTGAATGCAAAAACATAAGCTGTGTATTAACACTGCACCAAGCCTTTGATTCATTCATGAACCTTTAATTAAATCCTAACTTGCAGTGTCAGAAATATTGAGCATTAAATGTACAAGATCCTTGAGATTGCAACTATATCAATGTTTTATGTGCACATTTGCATGAGCTGTTTTCTCTGATAAATAACTTTCATTCTTGTTAAGTTTTTCATGTGTAGATGAATTAGATTCTGTACAAGCTGCTCTGTCTTTAGGTCAACAGTACACCTGGTCATATTTGATCTGATATTTCAGCATACACAGCATTATTAGATACATGGAATACAGTTTGGTGCATTAAAATGAACTGAATATATAATTTATGTTGCAAAAGCCAGATTTTGATTTCTTGTTACACAGCTTTTGCATGTCACTATAGTAGTGATATTTAAATACTGCAGGCCTTTCATCAGCAGGACAGAACCTGCATGTTTAATTTGTGCAGAACAGATCACTCAGAAAATTTTGCATGCAAGAGACTCTTTAAAACATCAACTTTTATGGAGCATTCTAACAAATGGGAATGCAAATACAAAATCAAGGTGTATATGTGCTATTTCATACATAGTAATACTTAAATTTATCAATCACTGATTTGAAAAAAAAAAATCACAATATTCAGTGGTACTCACCTTTCATGTTTCACAGCAGTTTCAAGACGAGAGTGTGGCACCGTTTCAGGTTTCACTGAATAACATTCATGCAGGGGTGGAGATCTGAGGAACTGAAAAACTTTGGTGCAGCTCGCAGTGAGGTTTTCCCTCTGAGTTGCCCCTCTCTGACGACCCTTCCCTCCCTCTCCCCTTCATCCAATTCCATTCAGACACCCCCACACAAACACACACACACAAACACACACACACTCACTGCCCAAAGCACACTAGAGGTCTGTGCTGTCTCAGCGTGGTGGGCTGATTGCGTAACCTTTTGACACACACATTCTCCCAGGGCCCTGCTGTCCAGAGAGCAAGAAGAGTAGTATGGAGGGAAGAGGCTGGTCAAGTATGAACATGTGTATGCTATGCACATGTGCAAAGATCCCAAATATAACTGAAGGTGGTTGCATGATCACCTAAAGATGTAAAAATGCATCATCTGCATACATTTGAATTTTAAATTTGGTCATCCAAATTCTCAGTAAGAGCCTCCAATATTTCATCTGTTTTTTCTGACTTATTCTAATTAAAACATCAATCCTGTTTCATGAAGCCCCTGGCCCACACATTCTTAATTCAGCCCCCCTCCCAAAAGAGTCTTTATTCCTTCTTCACAAACCAAGTAGCCCATTCAGAACATTTTCCCACCGCAGGGGTCCAGAGCGGCCCGGTTCAAGGCATTTGTTAGAAGGGTCACAATCCAGAGGGTCTTTATGGAGGTGGGGGTGGGGGGGGTTGGGGTGACTGTTTTTCCTGTCTGAAATCTTTCAGGATAATGTCCCTCTTTATTGTAAACTTCCCAACCCCCCACCTCAAATCAGATTATAATTCAAGACACAAACACATCCACAAAGCCGTCCGCCTGACTTTTGTTTTGGGGCAGTTTTGACTTTCAATGTATAAACAACAAACCTGTTTACGTTTTTCTGAATCCGTTGAAAAATACAGTAATAGTTCATTAGCCAAGAAAAATATTAAGTCTTTTTATTTTGTGACAAGTGGTCACATACAGTAAGTTCAGCTCCTTTGACGCACCTAACTCCTGATATTTTCTGGACCTGATATTTCTTGGAATTGCCTTCCATATATTTCCCCAGTAGATTTCCAGTGTTAAACCTCCTCTCACATCCTGAAATAGTCACACACTTGCTTACATTGAGTCTTCAGGATGCAGCTCACTTATTAGATGAAAAAGAGGAATTTTAGATGCGTCTTATACAACAGATTTTACAGAACATGTCAATGTGATGCAACCAATCACCAAGCGGTATTTTCTGTTTAATGGCATTGGAGACGGTAGCAAACTCATCCCCAAATGTCACATTTTTCAGTTTGATGGATAAAATTAAAACTCCACATTACATTTTTCATCTACAGTTGTGCTCATAACTTTACATACCCTGGCAGAATTTGTAATTTTTTTGGCCATTTTTCAGAGAATATGAATGACTAGAGAAAACATTTTTTTCACTCATGGTTAGTGGTTGAGTGAAGCAAAAACTTTATCAAACAACTGTGTTTACTCTTTTTATATCATAAAGACAACAGAAACTACCCAAGAAACCATAAATTCAGCCAGGGTATGTAAACGTATGAGCACAACTGTATATGCTGTGTTTGATTTCAAAGGCTGGTCAGTCTTTTTGGGAAACATGTCTATACTTGCTGTCTTGAGAGATTGAAATGTAATGTAAGACTGATAACTTTGAGGCCACCTCCAGCAAGTCTGTTTTTACACCACACAATCTGGTCCAACTTGAAAAAAGTAGAAATAACATGTCAGTAAGCCAAAGGGTTGCCATTTGGAAGGTTTCTTTTTTCCCTTTTTAGCATCTGTTAGCAGTTTTACAGCTATGCTAAACTGAGTTAATGTGCTGGCCATGTCCCAAATGTTTATACATGAGAGATTTGATCATCTGGTCCAACTATTGACAAAAAAAACGCTTGAGTCTCTTTCTCATATCAACACTCAACGTCAAATTGTTCCTATTTAGTAATTATGATGTTTCAGTGTCCCATCATTTTCTACAAAAGTGTTTCAACTATTCTAGTCTTTGAGATGTTTAGCTACCAGCTCCTGTAGACCATTTGTCATGCTAGAGGCACAAAAGACAAAAGCAGAGGAAACAGAGAAAAGGACTCTTTAATGAACTGTATGTCTCAATTGTCTCTGTGGTTTCCTGCTGTTCTGTGTCTGTGTGGTCACAGGTCACTGCTCAGACTGTAGTCTGTTATTGAGGCTCCACCCTGTCTCTTTGCATCAACCTTAGCTTGACATTCACTATAAACTACGCTGTTAAATGTGAAGTGCAAAAGCCTCAAGGAAAAGATCTTCTGGAATTTAAGTTGAAGTTAAAAATTAATCTCTAGCTGTGCAGACACTGGGGGGGGGGGGGGGGGCTCTATCACAGGACATGTTAATGATTAATAGTTATCAGCTTGGTCCTAAGAAAATGAGACATAAAAATAGAGCAGCAAAGTTTAAGCAATTGGAAAAAACTGTATCAGATATTTTGATTGGGAGATTAATACACCTTCACTCTGTCTCTGTTTTTAAGTGTCTGTAAAGTCAAGTGACCAACTTCCTTATAACATATAAAAACCTAATCCAACAGCAGCCTTGTCAGATAAGATACCTGAGAATAGAGTAAACTTCATTGGTATGTCGTCTCATTAGAGGAATAAGACATTAAACATCTATTAACACAAAAACTAACTTGAAAAAATCTGCTTGATGGCTCTTTCTCAGTGTTGTGTTGAAAACCCTCTGACTGTCCACTGTGGTAAAGTAGGTAAGGGGTGTGTACACAAAGATTACACGGTGTGTCAACACTGTGATAGCAGATTTGAGCTGTTAAAACTCATTTGCCCCCTCTGACCAAACAAGAAACATAGAGTTCAGAGTAAACTGCAGCTACTTATAACAAAGTCTGGTGGAACATTTTGAACTGTAGTTCTCATGTTTTTAACGTTTACTAGCGGACATTTGGCTTATGATGCAGTTTCTGTAACACAGAAAAAAAAGTGTGCTCACTAAACAAAGAGAGCTCAGCTGGGAGTGTTTCGTGCATATACTTATATGTGTTGTGAAAATATCACACAGGCATTAAACAAGGTTCATTAATCACCCGAAAGGTTGATTTTGACAGCTATTGTTAACGTGAATTATGCAACTTTATCACAGTTGAAGAGTCAATGATTGGCTTTCATGGAGATAAAACTTGTATGCTAAAACGAGATGCCTAAACTCAAATCCCTCAGAGTGTGCATTGCTTGTAAAAACAAGAAAAAAAAAGTTTAAACTAAACACATGCAATACTCATTAGCGGCATCACATTTTGCAATACGTCACCTTCAAATGTTCCACAGTGGCTCTGATCACACCTTCTCTCAGATATAGTCTGTTTTCATTTGATTGTGTCTTATTGAAGGTTTTTATTGAAAGTTTGTCGTTCATTTGATAATGTTCTATTCAAACACTAAAATTGCACCATAACTGATTTTAATTACACTTAACTTTCAACACATCTGTATCCTTTTTTGCTTTAGCATTGAAAGATGCCCAATGTCTTCCAACAGCACATTCACACTGATTTAATTTAGCACACTTAAATACACCCCTCACAAATGAAAACTCTTTTGCATCCCACCTAAGAGATTTTTTTTTTTAATTTCCTTTTTAAACTTTCTTTTGGACCTGAGTGTTCCATATCTCTGTTTGTTTTGTTAGCCTAACCTCGAACATGGTAAAGTGCTTTGGTCATATTTTGTAGCTTAAAATGTGTTTTGCTCTCAATGTAGTTTTACTTACTTGAAGACCAGAAATGACACATTCAAAAGTTTAATAAAAGTCATATTTTGTTAATTTTAATAAATCCAACAGTACATATAACAATTACTAAAAGTTGGTGTTATTGCAAATATGATAACCAAAATAAAATATATTAACAATGTGGACATGTGTAGCTGATAAATATCAAATATACTCTAAAGACTAACCTGGATTGATATGAAATGTATTCCTTTTGTATTGATGTAAAAGTAATACAGTAAACAGGTTAGCATTAAAAATCTGTTATAACACACAACCATCTCTGTACAATTTATGAGTGTGATATAAGTCACAAATAAAGCTCATAGGAAAGTATAGGTAACTTTGTAATCAGAAATCTGAGCTGTTGTGAACCCCCTGAAGTCTCCTTTTATTGGTTCTTCTCATTCCCTGCGAGCTGGAGCCCTCTAGTGTTCTTTGTGAAAATGCACCTTTATAAACGGAAGTGGTTGAAGGGAGGAGGCTGAGCAATATACAACATTCAATATTCATCATGAAATGGGTACTCTGGATGGTCACTCCACCTGTGTGAGAAAAAAAACAAGAACAACAAAAACGTGTAAGAGTAGTCATTTATAAAAGGGAGGATAATTATTTATGAGTTTATTATAGTTTTATAGTATATAGTAATTCTGTTTCTCCATTTTACAACAAAAAACCCTATTAGGAAATGCTTTCAATTGCACTAGATTATTATTAGCTTCAACCCTCATCTGATGATATATATTTCCCTGTAAAAGTTTATACTTACATCAGCAGTTCCACAAAGCGGATATTTTTATCCAATAGTTCGATGGCTTTGATTTCTTCCTCAGTGAGTGAGAAATCAAATATCTGGAACACATGTGTTTTTTATTATTTAAAATGATTTAAGTCAACTTTTAAAAACTGTATACATTTCAATTCAGCACCACAATGTGTCTAATTGTCAAATGCATTGACTGTGTACAGCAGACCCACACTTTATTAAGGTAAAGAGATTTTAGTTAACCCACCTGGAAGTTATGTTTGATCCTCTCAGGGCTGAAGCTCTTGGGAATCACTACGACCCCTCTCTGCACATTGAAGCGCAGAGCCACCTGAGCACTGCTCTTGTTGTACTTTTTTGCAAGGGATAAAAGCAGCTCGTCTTCCAGCAGAGGGGGACATTTCAAATTCACCCTGAACATGAGACAGATGAAAAAATAAATGATGCCTGGACTGAATTCTTTTAGATTATGAGGATTTGTTGTGAGCAGTAATGATGTAGTGTCATGAAGCTGACGTGTTGAATATGGAGTTTTCTCTTCTCTTCTATTACACTTTGATTATTTGTGTCAGTCTTCATTCTATGACATTGTCTTTGTTGCTGTATACATATTCATTAATCTGTTTTATCATCAAAGATTAATTCCTCATCTTACAGCCATCTTCACTTCAAAAGTATCACATCTACTATAATGAAAAACCTTTCTTTACATACCAGGATGCATCTCTGGAGGAGCCAATCGGGCAGTATCCGACTATCACAATGTCATTCTGGCGGCAGTACTCCAGGAGCTTGGGTTGAGTGAAATAAGGATGGCATTCAACCTACAGGTAAGTCAGAGAAAGAGTCAATTAGGCCAAAGATATCTGACAGAGTGTGCGCCCTGTGATCTTGCTACCCTGGATAAAAATGGATGGAAATAGACAAGAGAGAGACAAACATTGAATACTATCTGGGTTAAAGAAAGATACTCTATTGGTATGTACTTGTTTTCTCTGTTGGCAGGTAACTAAAGAGGAGGTTACCTGGTTAGACACAGGCTTGTGCTTGAGGCCGGGTTTATTCAGCAGCAGCTCCAGCTGCCTGTGGTTAAAATTGGAGACTCCCAGAGATTTAACCAGACCTGCGTCTTTGCAAGCCTCTAAAGCCTGTTGAAAAAGAAAAAGATTGACATTGTCTCAGAGATTGAGGGTGATTATCTTTGCAGACAGAGATAGTGGAGAAAAATATGGAGCACAGTACAAAAAAACATCAGACCTTTGAACACAGATGGACTGTTTATGACGATGACCTTGATGCTGCTTTCTAGATTCAGCCTTGAGGTTTGAATGACTATCATTCACCATGTCCTAAGTTTCTACTAGTTGATTATTTCCATCTGTTTATCTTTAGTATCATCATTTATGACACATTACAAACATGACTTAAGCATGAGAAAGATTAGCCTGTTGCTCTGGTTGTAGAAGAGATAACTAAAGGTATGTTGCTAACCTGAGTAAGATGTTCATTCTATAAGACCAGTAGTTAAAGCACCTGTCAGGAGTTTTCATGCAGATGGTTAAATTGATACTGATGCTTCTTTATGACCTACAAAAGCAAACAAGACCATCAGCACTATGATACATTCTTTATTTGTAGTAGTTTTTTATGTCCAAAACCATGGCTGCAGGGTAGGTGTCAGTATCCATTTACATTTTCCGCAGTAAAGTTTCACAAAGTTATATATTTGGGGCTTTTGCACCTATATTAGAGAGGGGAGGACGGTGGTTAGAGCTGGAAACAGGGAGAGAGAGTGGGGGAATGACATGCAGGAAAGAGGCCACAGGCTGGATTCAGGCCAGTCGCTCCATGGCCAAAATCCACGCCCACAGTAAAGTTTCTCAATGAGTTATAGATTTGACTGCTAATAGATAGCAGTGAGAGTTTTTTTCCAGATAACTCTTCTTAGACATATAGAGGACATGATCAGCCAAGGGGTAAGAGTAACTGCTTAGTCCACAGCGGGCGCCAAAATCAACACAAACCAAAAGTTCTTTACAGGAGCTTTAAATTGAATGTCATGTGTTTGTAAAACTCTATTTCAGTCAATCAAACCTTTTATATAGTTGTGACTGAATATTTGCACACACTTCCACTCTATTGTCCTTTTCCTCATGACTTATTTGTGTTAAATAAATGGTATTCAAGGTATTGAAATTGGTTTAACATTTTTCCATCAAACGTACATAGGTGCTGTTATCTTAGTTTGTTGTCATCATTAATGTGCTCAATATTTTAAAGTTATAAGTACAACTAATTTCTTCTCCTGTGAATCAAAGTTACCCAGAAAAAATATATATATATTGATCTGAGAAAAAAAAAAAAAGACATTACAATCTGAAAACAAGGAGAAAAGTGTAGTCATAAAACTCCACTGTGAACTCAATTGAACTCACCTCCCATGTTGCACAAAGGTCTGTGTGATGGTATATGTATTTTCCATCCTTGTCTTTTGGATAGAACTCATTTCCAGGCTAAAATAAGGACATTTTTAACAATTAACGGCAAGATTTCATACTTCATACTCAGATTTCAAAATCTGACTTTGGTGGTTCTTAATTACTGACAGAAGTTGAATATTTTAGCTGCAGCTGGCATAAACAAAAATCATTGTTGTAAATGATCAAGGTAAACAAATGTCAAAATGACCGGGGCACTTGTTCTAGTTTTTAAGTCTGGAGCAAAAAAAACTATCGCTGTCTAGTCTTTTCAAACGGCATCATCCACAATCAACACTCAATCTTTTATCCCCCATACCCTGCATACATATACATGTTTAAATAAGTGGTCTTAGTGTCTTGTTTAGTATTTAATACATAACAAAAAAATGGAACTGTTTGTTTGGTTATGATTAGTCAATAAGTGACAGGCTCAAGTGGCCGTTCTTCATTTAGAACATCTTGTTTGACATCATCAAAAGTAAACATCAACACTGTGCCCATTGCTATTGTAAGGACAGATTATGATAAATCATCTGTTATATTGGTGTGAACTAAAAAGTCACCTTGAAGGCCATAGGAAGCTCAACAATGTAGAGGTCCACATAGTCCAGTTTCAGGGTTTTCAGAGTCCTCTCCAAGGCTGGTCTCACCAACTTTGGTGGATGGAAGGTATTCCAGAGCTGAGGAAGACATCACAGAACTACATAAAACACTGACTGAAAAGCATATAAAGAACGACACATATTTTATGGTATCCTTTTATAAAATTGTTTAAACTGATCAAATGTAAATATATATATGATAATAATTATAGTACCTTATAAGCAACACGTGTTTTACCTTTCCACAGTAAAAGATGTCCTCTCTTTTCACAACTCCTTCAGCAATCTTCTCTCTAATAGCTTGACCCACTTCATGCTCATTGAAATACACCAAAGCACCATCAAAATGCCTGTAACCCACATCTATGGCCAGCTTGACACACTCAAGTGCTGTACCTCTCGGCGTCTGTTGAAAGACAGAAAGTGTAAATATTATTTGACCTGGTTTGCTGCAGTCAGTCCAAAGATACAGTATGTTTTACTGTTTGCAAACAGACTATTTAAACAACTGTTAATGTTTATCCACTTCCTGAAAGCCATAAACACCAGCACTCCTGCATACAGAGAGTCCTTTTTGGTAGATAAGACTTTATAAATCCATGCAAATCCAGAAAAACAAATCAACTGTATTTGTACCGTTCTGGGGTCCCCATAGGTGCCGAGTCCCAGCAGTGGAATCCGGTTCCCATCGCTTAGAGGGATGCTGTGGCTCTCTGCAGTCATGTTCATGTCTGTGAACGCTGATAAACTGAAGTGATCTTTAGTTGCTCTCGCAAGCAGGGTGGTTGCTAATAGGTAATTTATTGGATGACCATGAAATTTGAACCCACATAAACACCACTCCACACACACACACCCACACCCACGCATACATACATATGTGTGTGTGTGTGTGTGTGTGTGTGTGTGTGTGTGTGTGTGTTTATACACTGTATATATGCATATATACAGTATTTACACACGTGTGTATATACTGTGTATATATGTATATGTATATATACACACACACCATTCAGTTTGTTCTCAGAAATATGACGTTTAAAAATTCAGCCTGAAAGGCTGTTCATATGAAATTATCCTAAAAAAAAAACCTTTTATTTCAAGCAAATTTGGTCATATATGAACTGATGTATGAAGTAACTGTTAATTACCATACCTTAACTAAGAATGTATTAAACACGTTGTCATTACATGAATTCATAGAAACAGGATCATTAGTTCATGGTGAACAACAGGAATTAATTATTAATTCATACAGAAATTCATCATGAGTCATGCATTACTTAATTAAGTATTATTTCACTAAGAAAACTCTTTCATTATTGTAAAGTGTTACCTATACAGCACTGAAATAATGATTCTTTTGACTTACCCAGTTGTTTTCCAGGCAGACGAAAGCCAATTGTAACTCTAAACCAGAAGTGTAAGGCAGTATAACCTGGCAAGTAATAACAAAAGTTTATTTTGATTTTTCACAGTTTGACACACAGTTTCTACATTACTTACCGCCTATGTAATGAAAGAAAAAAATTATAATAAAGAAATAAATAAAATGAAAATGTATATATAAATTGAATACATAAATATATATATATATATATATACATATATATATATATATATATATTAATAATACAAATGAGTGGTAAAAAAAAAAAAGAATAACACAATCTACTGACAGACATTTCAAGCAGGGGTCAGGGCCACCTATATAACCACGCTCTATGCTGAGCTCAGCTATGTCATGCATATCGCATGGTTACATATCCAAATAAATACGCAGTTCCATCTTTGCATAAAAAAGTATTTTTCCAATTGTAGATTTGCTGTCATCTGTTCCATGATGTAGACCTGCTTTAGTCTTTAGTCTCTGTTTCCACTATGCAGTTGTTGGTGGCTTTGTGTCCTTGTCAGTGGCGGTTCTGGGGAGGGGCCAACAGGGGCCAGTGCCCCAGTAAACTTAACCTGGGCCCCCTTGTGGCCCCCCCTCCACACCAAGATAATCTTATACAATAAAAAAAGCTTTGGTATTGCGCCAATGTTACAGGCGGAACACATGCGTGTGGCACTTGGTTCCAGTCCCTTAGAGCGCAAAGGGACTCATGTTGAGTGTAAACAGCCAAACAGCTGCTGTCAGTCTGCATTTTGATGTAGTACACAGTAGTATATATGTCTAGTATATATGTCTAGTATATAGGGATGCACTTATGTTTTGCCAGTTAGTTCTCAGCCGGTCCTCAACCTTCTCAGTCTCTTTTGTCAGGGTTGAATGTGTCCCTCTGACAACACCCTTGGCCCCAGCCTGCCCCCCCAGTAAAATTGGTCTAGAACCGCCACTGGCTGCTGTTGGTAGGAATGGTGTAAAAAACGTCTCTTTTTTTCTGCTGGGTTTGGAGAAAGGTCATAATACCCATTGGTAAGTGGAGTAATTTGAGACTAATCTCTGCGTTTTCCAATGCCTTTGTGTCAAGCAATGATATTATTCCACTGGTTCCTGTTATGACAGACCAATCATAGCTAATCTCCAATCCCCCGTCCTGATTGGTTAAGGGACTGCCCCTACTACGTCCTCCGATTGGTTATGAGTCCGGCACAATCATGACTGCACACTGCTGCCACTGCTACCTGAGCCCATACCACTACCACACATCATGCACACACACACACACACACACACACACACACACACACACACACACACACACACACACACAGTACACTTAAAACATGAAACACACATTTTTTAACTCTCTACGTAAGTTAACTTTATTTTCCTTATTCTTTGTTTTTCTTTCTTTTTTCATTACTTTACTTTACTTTATCTTTATTTATGTACCTCTTTATTTCTCTACTTTTCTCTACTTTCTCTTCTTCCTTATTTCTTTATGTATTTATTTTGGTGCCTTGGTCCACAGTATCCTGTAACCTCTTGAGTCCTTTGCCTCCCTCCTCCTCCCGCCACCACAGATAACCATGGACAGAAAAGGGTTACAACACCATGAGCTGTCCCACCAGGCTCAAGAATCACCTTAGCCTATGCGCACGCCGATCTGTGTTGGGGGGGGGGGGGTAAGAGGAAATCTGGTTGGGAGGGATAGTGTTGACATTCAAAGTCCCTTTCTCTGAACAGATGTTTACTCTGTGACTACCAACAGCAGCTTTGATAGTAGCCTAATCATTTTTGTGGAAATCAACATAAGTATACGCATTATGTACCTCTGATCTCTGTGATATAAATCTTTGGGTAAAACTCCCAACAAAAATATCAGGGGATCTAAGAGCACGGTGACATTTAAAATAGCACCATTTGTCCTTTTAACATTTATCCAGGATTCCTGAATTTTGGGGCAATCCCAAAAGACGTGTGTGTGTGGTCTCCTATTTGTCCACACCTTCTCCAGCATAATGTCAATAACGTTTTAAAAGAACAATGAGTCAAATGTTGACAAATGAACTTGTAGATTAACAAATGTTAAACAAACAGCCTCTGAAGGTGGAGCTTCATCACTCTCTGAGCATCTCAGCAGCACGCGCACTGTTTGACCCCACCCCTCTGCAACGAGCGCGAGCGGTGCGATTTGAGCAACATCCGCGGCACGCGACTGTGAAACCCCTTCAGACCATAGACTGTATAAATAGATTTAAACGGAGAGATTTCATCTTTTTGGCAACAGTTCCAGTCCTGGATATGTCGTCGTTTTACGAAAAGGTTGCATGTGAGTACAATTCTAAGCGCGCGCCGTTTGTAACACTGTTTTTAAGAAGGTTGGTGAAGATGCTCTACTCGGTGCGAGGATTCTGAGCCTGCTCTGCTCACCTGTTAGGAAAAATCACGTAAACACTTAGAGGAATAAATCCACGGTGATGGAGCAAATGGAGGGACGCACGGGTGAACAGGACTCCGCGGATGCTGCTGCTGTCATCATCGTAGAGAATGAAGCGGAGAGCATGCAAGTGCACAGTGAGGGAAAGTCCGATACAACCGAGCAGAATGACCTGGACACCTGCCCCGTTTGTTGTCTGAACTTTCACAGTCGAGAGCCCAAACTTCTGCCGTGTCTTCACTCCTTCTGCAAGAAATGTTTGCCTCTACCCTCCAGGAATTTGGCCATGACAGAGGCGCCGAACTCACAGGTTGACAGCAGGGCGACCAAACCACGTGAGTCACTTTGTTTACAAACACTGACCAGGGATCAGTTAGAGGGGATCACCTTTCAGTCATACAAGAGGGTGAAAAATTGTTCCTTTTTTCACTGTGGTTGCTTCATTTCTCATGTCAGTCATTTTAGATGTACAAGAAGCAGGCATACATTCAGATTTCTGACTACACCTAACCTGTGTGTGATGCTGTTGTGTTTCCAGTGAATGTAATCCGCTGCCCAGTGTGCAGACAGGAGTGTATGGAGGTAGATGTGATGGAGAACGTCTTTGTAAAAGACTGGGTGGAGGCTCCCAGCAGCACAGTGGAGAGGACTGTCCAGGTTAGTGATCAAATGCATCACAATATGAGAGCAGGTTTGTAACTATTGTCTGATATGTGTATGAAACCTACAGGATAAGTAAGGGGAATTTAAACTGGGGATTTCAATACTTCATAATTCAGTATGCTAGGGTTTTGGGTAGAGTTCATCTGATACCAGTGGCGGCTCTAGACCAATTTATTAGGGGGGCCAGGCTGGGGCCAAGGGTGTTGTCAGAGGGACACATTCAACCCTCACAAAAGAGACTGAGAAGGGCGTGGACCGGCTGAGAACTAACTGGCAAAACATAAGTGCATCCCTATATACTACACATATATACTACTGTGTACTATATCAAAATGCAGACTGACAGCAGCTGTTTGGCTGTTTACACTCAACATGAGTCCCTTAGCACTCTAAGGGACTGGAACCAAGTGCCACACGCATGTGTTCAGCCTGTAACATTGGCGCAATACCAAAGCTTTTTTTATTGTATAATATTATCTTGGTGTGGAGGGGGGGCCACAAGGGGGCCCAGGTTAAGTTTTCAGGGGCACTGGCCCCTGTCGGCCCCTCCCCAGAACCGCCACTGTCTGATACTGCTGCTAGAATTGGTGCTGATCTTAAACTCCTAAATTATGCTATCAAATATCAAGTATGCCAGCTAATGCACCCCCCCGGATACTCAAACTATTAGCCCCTTCAAAAAAAATTACCAGTTTCAAGGTAAATTATCATAATATCATCAATACAATATTTCCTACAGCTGTATCAGGGAGTATAATGCTAGTCAAAGCAAGTTAAATAAATGTCAGCAATCACTGTTTTCCCCATAGACTGTATGTATAATGGACAGCGTCGCTCCGCCTTTTCCCATTGTACAGTTTTGAAGCCGAAATATCCTGTTCCAGAAGCTGACATCTTGTACATTTTCTGCAGCCAGAGTCTGCGCAGTAAGGAATTTGTGTGTTTCTTTCCACGGTAACGAGCTCCCCCCTACAGCGTACCATCCCGAGGTCCTACAGAGTTTCTCTCTGCAGCAGCTGTCAATCAAAGCAAACCCGGATGTAAAACCCAGTTTTTTAACCTCTGATAACTAACGATAAAGAAAATTTTCAGAAAAAAGAGGCATTGAACACAAAACAGTCAAATAATAACACATATCACCACAGCATACGGATGTGAGAGGCAGAGTTTTTGACCTATACTGCAGCCAGCCACTAGGGGGAGTAATTTTTGTGGCGGCCTCACTTCGAGCCGAGCAGTCTATGGTTTTCCCTCAGTAGGCATGTGTATCACTGTTGTATTGATGGGTTCAGGGTATCAGCCAGCACCTAAATCTAGGTATCAATATTGGCATTATAAATCAAGGTATTAAAATTGTCATATGTCTGTCCTTTCACCCTTCCATTCAAACATCAGATCTAGTTTAATTTGCACAACAGAGGATCTCTCCTGCTGCATCACCTCTTTATCCTCATTGAATGTTTAAGCTTCTGATACGTGTGTCGTCTTACCCGTAGCTCTGTATGACCTGTGATGACAACACTGAAGCAGCCGGGTTCTGTGTGAACTGTGTCGAGTACCTTTGTGCCACCTGTGTGGAGGCCCACCAGAGAGTCAAGTTCACCAGGGATCACACCATCCGGCAGAAAGCAGGAGCAACACAAGGTACTCTAACTGGTGTCTTTATCTCAGTGTTTTCATCTGTGAAGTATGTTTGGTGTTTCCACAGCAAAGGAAAGAGCTGTTTGAAGTGTCACACTGCGTAATGGGTTGAGATGATAAAGGGTTAATGCATCCAAATTGAATATTGTCTTGTATAATCAATTTAATACAACAAACACACAGTACACATATAATGACATCATCCAGACTAGATAACCTTGCCAACAGTAGCACTATATGATCAATTGGTATCACTGCTGCCAACCAAGGGTATGTTTAATGGCTATTTTAATGATAATATATGTATTTTTTCCACGTATGTTGTGGGAATGTGGTAAATTACACTTCCCTTATAAATAATGAACCCTGTTTTGAATTGCAGATTACATGCAGCAGAATTAGATTTGAAACAAGTTATCTGGGTATGCTGTTTGTCAAGAAGCAGACAACCAATGTTTATTATCATGAGCCACACATGTTAACCCTCCTGTTATGTTCGTTTCTTATGGACAGCAATAATGTTCGTGGGTCATCTTGACCCGGGGCATGTTTAATTATCCAGAAGTGTCAGAACTCAAAAAAATCCCAATACACATTTTTCAATATCATTATTAATTCCATTACTAACAATATAAATCAATATTTAGTGCAATGGTGTTCTTTAATCCTCACAGATCATGGTTCAATGAGGATAACTCACTCGTGTTTTATGAAAATTCATGTTAAAGCTTTTTTTTATTGTACATTTGAAAGACCTAAATATAAATACAATAGTTTTACATGACATAGATTATTGCCTAAAATGGAACGAACCTCTGAATGCCTCTAGCCTTTCATCCACTGTGACATTAGGGTCTGGGTTATATAGTGGAAGTTGCTCCACCCACTTGTCCCTCACTGTTCTAATGGCTGACAGCTTGTCTTTAGTCGATCTCAGCTCCTGCAGTCAAATGCTGAAGTGTCCTTGGGCAAGACACTGAACCCCAAACTGCTCCCTCAGTTGTTCAGTGGTGTATGAATGTCTAGAATAAGATTAGCTAATACTGATGGTCCCTTACTTTAGCAGCCTCTACCATCATTGGGTGAGCGAGTAATGTGAAAGAGCTTTGAGTGGTCAGAAGACTGGAAAAGAGATATATAAGTACAAGTCCATTAACCATTTACTATTTACCATGACCTGTTCAAAAGCTGACTTAATGTCTGTTACACAAGTCACTGCTATCCTAGTGGTTCTGTCTTTATAATGTTTTCTGTAGACAGTTTTGCCTGACGTATATTTGGGGATGAAGATCGCTGTATTTCCCCATTTTTGATGTGAATGTCTGCTTGGAGGAATATGAATATCTGTTTCCTCATTTGGTTTATAATCAGAATCATCAGACTCAGAATTGACCAAAAGATGGTCTTCATCTTCAGACACACCCTCCTCTCTTTCACTGTCATGATCAAAGAGGAATGCCAGGGTTATCACCTGTTTACTTCTGCTGCTCATTTTGTAAAGCTCTGACAGAGAGTGTGTCATGTGTAGATGCAGAGTATAATGTTGGTAGGGCTCCCTTGCAGAGAACCTGTATATGTTTTTTCCATAAGCTGTATAAAATATGGACGTGGTATCCGGGACATCACCCATTTCTGAACACTGTTCTGAAGCCAATCGGCTGCAGCAGCCATATTGCTTCTGTTAAGCCTGTGTGACGTAAAGAGGCGGGCTTTGAGCCTCCTAGCCAACAGCTACAGTGTTCCCACAGGCAGCTGTGCCTCTCATTGGAAGACTCGTAATCTCAATATCTTTCGAAATTGCCGCATTAGAAAAAAATTCACACCCCTCACAGTGAGAGGACATCGAGAAATGAGCTATCCAGACTACACTCGTCTTTTGTACCAGGCTGTAAACATGTTTATTTCTGCTGTAAATATCAGCTTTTTCCCATTCATGTGTGTGTGACTCCCGGTACGTCCGGAGCCAGCCTCAAGCGGATCCTCGATGAACTGCAGCTTTTAACACTTCCGCATTGATTCATATTTTTAGACCGGAGATTGACGCTTGTTTTTTTCCCTCCCCTGCTGTAGTGATGGGAAGTTCAGCTCTTGTCAGAGAGCCAGCTCTTTTGACTCGGCTCCCAAAGAAGAGCCGACTCTTTCGACTCCCGAACAGCTCTTAATTTAGGATCTTTTGTAGCCGTATATTTTACCTTAACTTTGCAAAAACTAATGGTTTTTGCGTACAGTGTTTTTTTTAGAAGCCTTTATAATTGCCCAATTTTGTGCATTTATTCTGTTACAAAACCATTCTTACTTTTGTTTAGTATTTTAATCAAACTTTTGTATTGTACAAATTAACAAAAAACTGCAAACATATCCACACAACAGAACCAGAACCAAACTCAAGCAGTCAGAACCAGAACCAAACTCAAGCAAACCGAACCAGAACCAAACTCAAGCAAACAGAACCAGAACCAGAACCAAACTCAAGCAAACAGAACCAGAAACAAACTCAAGCAGTCAGAACCAGAACCAAACTCAAGCAAACCGAACCAGAACCAAACTCAAGCAAACAGAACCAGAACCAGAACCAAACTCAAGCAAACAGAACCAGAACCAGAACCAAACTCAAGCAAACAGAACCAGAACCAGAACCAAACTCAAGCAAACAGAACCAGAAACAAACTCAAGCAGTCAGAACCAGAACCAAACTCAAGCAAACCGAACCAGAACCAAACTCAAGCAAACAGAACCAGAATCAGAACCAAACTCAAGCAGACAGAATCAGAACCAGAACCAAACTCAAGCAAACAGAACCAGAACCAAACTCAAGCAAACCGAACCAGAACCAAACTCAAGCAAACAGAACCAGAATCAGAACCAAACTCAAGCAAACAGAACCAGAACCAAACTCAAGCAAACAGAACCAGAACCAAACTCAAGCAAACAGAACCAGAACCAAACTCAAGCAAACAGAACCAGAACCAACTCAAGCAAACAGAACCAGAACCAACTCAAGCAAACAGAACCAGAACCAAACTGGAGCAAACATTATTAATGTCTTCAGTTCAGGTTGGCATTGAGAAAAATCAGATCCCTCAGCTTGGATGGGCTGATCTGATTTCTCCTCCCTGTCTTTGATAAGACTCTCTTGGAAGGAACAGATGTAGCCACGATACACAGCCTCCCCTCCATCACCTATATCCTATATCCTCACATGATTGGCCGCATGGCCGCCATGCTGACCAATCAAAACAAAGTTCTGCTGTGAGCAGAGCTGGGGCTGAGCACTGTGAGAGCTAAGCAGCGAAAGGAAAAAACTGGGAGTCGTCTCTCTCTCGATGCGAGCCGACTCGCTCTGGATCGCCAGCTATATGTTATACATGTTTTGAATAAATAAAAATCTACCCTTTCCTCGACTTATGCATGCAGGTCTTCTTTTGTTAAACCCACTGGTTTTATAGATGATTACAACAAGCTTTAATTTGATCATCAGTGTAAGATCTGAAGTACCAAAGCAAGAGATGGATCAGCCTTTGCCTTTCACCCCAAATGATGAACCTTGTATTGTTTTTAAGAGGTCCCTGGTGGGTCCACTCTGAGGCCGATGTTCTGCGATGTCCACAAACAAGAACCACTGAAGCTGTTCTGTGAGACCTGTGACCTGCTAACCTGCCGGGACTGCCAACTGGCCAAACACAAGGACCACAAGTACAGTTTAAAGTTTACAAAATACTATAATAAAGATACATCATATTGAGGAGTATACACCATGTGCAGATATGTCAACTCTGTTGCACTCCACAATGTAGTCCAGTGGATTTAACTTATATGTTAGTAGATGATATTTGAAGTCATATACTAAAGTACTTTTTGGCTTCTTTAGCTACCAGTTCCTTGAAGATGCTTATAACAACCACAAACAGCACATGGAGAGCTTGACCCAGCAGCTGCAGGAGAAAAAGAAACTGATTGAGGAGGTATCAAACTCCATAAACAATGGGTACGTGTTTACACAATATAACATACATGCATGAGAATGCAAGAATGTGTATAAATGAAGACACTCATATTTTAAAGATCTGTGTAGAACAGAGTGTTTTCCTCTCCATATGACCTTTAAATATCATTGTATAAACAAGAACAACCGGGTCATATATAGTTGGAGATAATTTTTTGAACTATTGATTGTTCATTGTCTGCTTTTCAGACTCCTTCAGGTTGATCAGAACCGCTCGTCTGTTCATAATGAAATAAAGAAGTCCATCTGCACTTTGATTCTGGAGATAAACAAAAAGGGCAAGATGCTGCTTAATCAACTTGAGGTATGACAAAGACTTGGTTTATATTAGACATTTGGATAAAATCGTGTCTCACTTTTACCCCATGCTGTAGACTTGAATCCAGAAGAACATCCCTTTCTTGCAATCTCTGTTGACGGTTTTACCCTGAGGCCTTGAGCGCATACCCTCGAGCTGTTTAAAAACTGCAGATGTTCACTTATTCATGTTTTCCAGGCTGTAACAAAGGATCACGAGAGTGTCTTGCGGAAACAACAAGAGGACATCAGCTATCTGTCCAGACACCTGGATCACGTCATCAAGTTCACCAAATGGGCCACAGCCAGGAGCGGGGGCACGGCGCTGTTGTACTGTAAACGCTTGGTATGGTTTGGGTGTCTGAACAGTGATCTACTCAAAAAGTATTTAATCACAGTCTTGTTTTCTTGATGTGAAACTCAGCTCAGCTCAGAAAGCCAGTTTGGAGTCTGCTCTATTTGGACAGGGTGTAGTGGGAACATATGCTTTTTGTAACACACAAGTGACCTTCTCTAAAAATTATTAATACCACCCCGTCTGTTGCAGATTCTGTTTCAGATTGGAAACCTCCTGCGGGCAAAATGTAGTACCTCATTTATACCACAGAGCACCGCACGCTTCCAGTGTCGAGCTGCCTACTGGGCCTCAAATGTTGATCTGGGTAAGGCCAGGATATTTCTCTACTGTAGAGGGTAATCTAGAAACCTGAGAAAGATTTATAATGGTCTGGATGCTGTTTTTTTTTATTGTCTTTTTAACATCATCCACATTCGTTGCCATAGTAAAGTCTTATTTTAGAACATTGTTTAATGGTCAAGGCCACACAAACTTTGGCACGTATAAAGTCCAGGCTGATAGTTTGA
Source organism: Notolabrus celidotus (assembly GCF_009762535.1). NCBI lineage: Eukaryota > Metazoa > Chordata > Actinopteri > Labriformes > Labridae > Notolabrus > Notolabrus celidotus. The sequence continues at coordinate 29,462,249 of NC_048277.1, read as the reverse complement.
ACAAAAGTTCAGATTGAAGTGGAGCCTGATGGACTTCTTACATAAGCATGACAACAGTGGTAGTGGGACATGATGCAACATCAAAAAGCGTGCGCTCTTTCCATCAGTCACATACTATTTGTCGTTATTATTGTCCTTTCTTGTTTCACTTTAAAACCATGTTTTTTCCTCTGACAACACTAAAAAGGAATCGTACCTAGACATCACTTACGAGAAGTTTTACACCACAAGTTACTTTAATATTTCTCAAAGTTTCCTTTTATTGTTACTTTATTTATAGGGGTTGAAACTTGGGTTTTATCCATGCACTTTGTAAAGGATGATGATTAAATCTGAGATTTAATACATCTAAAGTACTTTAGATCACTTTGTGCCACCATCCTCATACACATTGCATGACTTACTTCTAATCTTGTCTCTTGTCATATGTATAAGACAGCTAAGTGAAGGTAATGTTTATGGATGTGACTGCATTATTATTATTTTTGTATTATTATTTGAATCATTATTATTTGAATCATTGCTTTAACATTTATTTATCTTATTTAATTATTTATTTATCTATTCATCTCTTGTATTCATCTGATCTTGTTAACGCTACCTTTTTTAACTTTTCTTTCCACTATTACTTATTTTATTAATTTTACTGTATTGATTTTATTCTATTTTTAAGTATTTTATTTATAATCATGCCTTTTATAATTTCACCATTGCTGTTGTTTTCTGTCTCTGTTATTCTGTGAAGCACCTTTGGCTGCATGTTTTTATGTATGAAAGGTGCTATATAAATATAGTTGAGTTGAGTTGAGTTATAATTAACAGATCCAAAATGCAGGGAAAATGTGCAGTTAAAATGTGTTCTAAGCAAGATAATCAATACATTTGTTTAAGTCTCGATATGTGCTAATATGTAATAATACCCACTGCAAAAAGCCATGTCTTGTTACATCAGTTACATCACATTTTCGCATGCCATTTGTCGTGATTAGTGCCCCCATTAAGTGCCCTGATTCACTTGAATTATTGAGTGATTCCAGATCATTGCTCTCTGAACAGTTGTACGGATTAAAATAGAATGGTTCCCAGAAATCACATCAGAAGCTTTTCTACCAAAAGACAAAAACCAGTCCCTTTGGTGTTAAGAAAGTTGGTAGGATTCCAAACTAGGGTAAAGATGAAAATATGTCTGATGGTGTAGAGCTTGACAGAGACAGAGGCTTAAAATGCTGGGAAACTGTAGCAGTTAATAAATAAGGGCTATAAATTATAAGTTATGACTCTGATAAAGTTAGCATTAATGCATCCGGACCAGATAGTTTTCTTACCATAAAAGTTTCCTAAACTTTTTCCAGTATTGTTATCTTTTCCGTCACTCTTACTTATTATGCTCATCTTGTCTCTGTGTGTATATTTCCTCAGGCTCTTTAGTGATGGAGAGTGTGCCAGGCCCCCAACTGGGTGGATGTCAGGGTATCCCTCACCATCTTTCCCACCCCGGGCAGGCCCCCTCAGGCTCACCCCAAAGCTTTGCCCCGGGAGCTCCCCATAACACTCTGGCTCAGCTCCAAATGCAGGTGGATAAGCTGAACCCGCAGGTCCACTGGCAGCCCCAACCACCTCCTCCTCCCTGGACGTGGTACCAGAGCGTCCGTCTGCAGAGAACCATCCCAGGGACCCTACACGGAGGCTCTCCGTCCCACAGTATACAGCCCCAAACAGGACGCAGGTTTATGGTGCCTGCCCCCAACCACGTCAGCCCAACTAGCAGCTTACCGAGCCCTGGGTTTACGCCCCAGGTTAGTGTGTGTTTCTGTGTGAGTGTGCGTGTGCGCTCATGTCCGTGTGACTGACAAGGCCTCTTAACAAGCACCGACAGCAGATGGCATTGTCCTAAATAGAGCTGACAGCCTTCACATCCGGGGCAATTTGTGTCTTTCCTTGTCAAGATAGATTTCAATCTTAGACAAACTGAGGACTCAAAATAAAAAAAAGAAGAAGAGCTAAAATCTGCAGCGCAGCAGGAGCCAAAACGTGACAGAGAACAGACAAAAGGTTTCATAAGAAAGGGTTGATATCATCTCATCAGTTGTTTAGTCTAGTTCATAGGGTGTTTTGGTTTCAGCCCTGAAGTATAGGCTCATTCTTGGGACAATACTGGCATGTGAAGTGAACACATTAGTTGTGTCACACTGATGGGAACAAGCTGTTATCATTGCATAACAGACTCTCAAGTATTCTCCTTGGTGAAGAAATATACAGTGTTTTTGTATCTTTTACTACTAAGCAAGGACACTCATGTTTTTTAAAAGGTTTTAAGAGTGCTTAAGTGAGTTTTTAAAAGTCACTTCTGCTGTTTTTTTTCTTTATACTTAATCATCAGATAAGAAGCACAGAACATTTTCTGTTTTGTTATTAATTTGGAGTGTAGCTGTCTAAATCATGTGCAAATTTGACCCCATTTGATTGATAATGTTATGATAAATAGAAAGACTGACATGATCAGGAAAGTTTCCAATCTTAGAATCCAGCCTCTTAAGAAGTGGTTAGTATTAAGGCCAATTTCCTCTTGGCTTTTTATCCCAAGTGTGTTGTATAAATATTAATTATTTAATGAGCTTATATATGCGTAGTTAAAAAAAAGGATTAACTCTAAAACCTAGTGTTTGGGTGTGGATTTGTAAGAACTAATAGGTTTGTCATATGTAAAATGACAAAAACTGATAGCATTATGCTAACAAGTGGCTTGAGAGAAAAACATTTCCACTGGTGAATTTACTTTTATGTATACTTTTATGGGGCGGCTGTGGCTCAGTGGGTAGCGTCGGTTGTCTATCAATTGGAAGGTTGGCGGTTCAATCCCAGCTCTGGCAGTCACATGCCGAAGTGTCCTTGAGTAAGACACTGAACCGCCAATTGCTACCTCTGTTGTTCAGATGTATGTGAATGTGAACAAATGAGATTAGCTAACACTGATGGGCCCTCACTGTGGCAGCCTCTACCATCAGTGAGTGAATGGGTATGAATGGGTGAACAAGTAGTGTAAAAGTGCTTTGAGTGGTCAGAAAGACTAGAAAAACGCTATATAAGTACAAGTCCATTAACCATTTACTTTTACTAAGTTAATGAATGTCATCACTCTCGCTTGTCAGCACCACAATAACTAGTCAGTTACTTGTTATCACTAGTTCATAATTCTATGCCTGAAATGCTGTAAATAACGGTTATCTTGTGTATTTATTTTTTTCAATTTTCTTTTTATTTAAGTTTAAGATAAATTTATACAACACATTCTCAAATGAGCACTTTTTTCTCACAAAAGAAAACACAGATGACAAACAAAAATACAACAACAAATAAAACATAACAGTCCATGTGTAACAGGGAACCAAGGGAGTTGCAGTACAGCTGTAGATCTTTACCTGAAATCTGTTCTATGTGGGTTAATGAACTCAATCCACCCTTTCCAATATTTATCGAACACATCACTTTTGGGCCTCAGGGTAAACGTTAGTTCTTCCGTTACACAAATGTCATGCATCATATTAAACCAGTCTACTAATGCAGGTGAATCCTGACATAACCACTTTTTCGTTATGGCTTTTTTGCCGGCCAACTAGCATTACTCTAAACATGTAAACTCTGGAAAAGCCGATAAGTTGAGGTGGTGGTTGAAGTGTTAGCTTGTGTCTTACGCGTTGCTTCCACTTACATTTTTGATCAGACTCCATAGACCTATAGTCGATTTTTTTATGGATGAATAGAAACCAGATAGAAACTGTGTGTAGCCATGGAGAGAGGCTCATTGTGTCTGTTTTTTGCCATCCAGTAGTTTGGAGGACGCTCTGAATGTATATAATGTATAACTATATTTTGGAAGAATAGTATTATGCAGCTTGACAATGTATTAAAAGTAGATTATTAAGTTATTTTGAAGCATACAAATTAGAGATGTAAATTTCAAGTATTTTCCCTGAACGATCTTTGGAAATGTTCACAATCAATTATCGATTAATCAATAAAAAGCATTTTGTTTTCTTCTGTCAAAAACAATAAAAAATACATTTTTTCCCCCCAAAATGATATTTTCCACAGCAACAAAATACATATAACTGATGGTATTAAATAGGGTACAACGTGTTTAACACGGTGAATATCAACGATCAGGCTCATAAGAATATTCTCCGGGGACATACAGTCTATGAATGAAGGCTCGTACTACTAATTGTGGTTTTGCTGCACACAGAGAACTGAACAGACTCACAGTGTCTAATTTTCAGCTCCGATGTTCCTGGTCTACAAACATAGCGTTCTAGCAATTCCCACCAGTCTGTTGGCATCTATATCCAAAAGTGAGGAAATGTCCTCTTTAAAGTTGTCAACCTTCGTATCCGTGTCGTTGTTGCGTATTGATCCTCTTTAAAAAGCGCACGTGGAGACCTGGCGCACAATAGCTGAATGTAATATGACACCACATGATGTTTGTTCCACTGTAACAATGTTAGCCGCACTTGGCAACTACATTTCAGCATTGTTTACCTAGACTCTGTGATCCTAAGTTGAGTTATGATGAATAAATTGTGCTCAACTTTGACTGTTCCCTAATGTTTTCTTAACTTTAGACTCGTCTGTTAGTTGGATATTAGATTTCTGTTGAAACAACCAGGCGACTAGCTGCACCATCAAGGTTGACAGGCCACAAAAAAAGATCATCCTGGATTCATAGAGTCCTTCTTTCATTTTAATGGCTTTATACTCTGCTCCAGTCGTTGCCAGAAGGTGTCTACCCACACAGCCATCATCAGGGCACTAAAGGTGCACCCTTTCATCTCCAACTCCATCCTCACATGTATGGAGTAGCCGACAGGAATGTACATGAAAAGGATTGCATCATTTTCTCTTTAATATCTCTCTTTCTCTTTCTTCTATTTAAAGCCTCTGGGGATGACGGGAAGCAGCCCCAGTTATCAACCCAAGCCTGTGGACGTGCTCTCCTCTTCACCTCTGTACAGCCACATAACACCTGTGCCCATCAGTGGGGGCGTCAGTTCATCTCAGTCCAGGCACACGGCAAGTGACTGGATCCATTAATGTAGACTACACTGAGATATTTATTTAATAATGTCCTGAACAACATGCATTGTGTGTTCAGATTGAGCCTGCATACCTGAATAGGACGAATGAGTCCGGTGGTCCAATGTGTATGCTGAAAACAAATTATCCTCAGAGCCTGCTGCCTACTCTACCACATAGAAATGGTGAGTCTGTGCATCAGTGTGTTTTTACTGTGCAGACTGTGTGATTTGCTGTATTTTTGATAAAGGACATTTTTAATTCTCTCAAGTGCAAGGACAGCAGTATTCACCAGGGTACGCTGCTGTATCCCAGGAGGAGAAACCAGGGTGAGGACACAGCTGTGCACACACACACAAGCTTAGATTGCTTCTCTCTTTCTCTCTCTCTGATTATTCTTCTGCTTTGAATACGACTACATTTAAAGGAACCCTAGTCCCTTTGTGCCGTTTATTCTCTCCTGTGGATTTCTTTATTCAAAGTGGTCCTTGCTTTTCTCCCCAGGTCTGTTTCCTGGAAACCTCCAGAAACACACCAGGCGAGTGGAGCAGTGGGATCAGCTGCCAAGAGAAGACGAAGGTCCTCAGTAGGGCCAATCATAGTCATAAAAGATGAGCCGGATGATGACAGTAGCTATGTAAGGAGACAATAAATTATTAATACCGGCCAAATATACTCCATCTGTACAGTAGATTTAGTTTTGGTAGCTGCTTTTATTAAAAGTGGTGCACTGAGACCAGGTTTGTACATACTGGACAAACAAAGTGAAGAGTGTTGAGTTTAGGGGGTTTAGATCTCCATAAACACAATCGTTTCTGGGTTGATATCATGTAATAAAGCAGCAAAACTCTGCACAATGTGAACAACATCATTATCCTGCCCACATGCTTGCCCACAATGCTCCAGACTATTACCTGCTGTGTCCACACATCCGCTCACCCAGACTTTTTCTAAAGCTGACAGGAAAAGTCTGCATAAAATCCAAGTAAACAAAGTCTGGTGTTTGTATTGACACATCCACCTCCACTCAAACTGTTTTGGGAAATGCAGGTGCAGGTGCATGTGATAATGATGGTACATTGCTTCCTCTGAAACAGTCGGTATCATTGGTAATATCTGGAGGCATCACTTGTGAAACCCCTCACAGCAGGTTTAATGATCAGACTAGTTATGCAGCACTGTTCTCTCTTTGTTGTGGATTTCAGGTCCTTCCAAACCAAAGAGCCAGCCTCCCTGATAGCACAGGTGACCAACCTCATACCTGTGCCCAAGGCGAGCCGAACAAAATCCTAACTCCTCTTCAAAGCACTGACGACAAACGTCACCGCCCAAACAGCCTCAGGGACCAGAGTAAGACCAATGCTCTAAATCCCATCCCCTTACTGGGTGGAGAACAGCAGGCAGACCAGCACCAAGCTCCACTGGAAGCCTCTAATGAAGCTGTGTGTGCTGTGTGCCGGACTGGAGGAGAACTGCTGCGCTGCAAAAAGTGTCTCAAGGAGTTTCACCTTTCGTGCCACGTTCCAGCTCTCCTCAAATCTCCCAGGCAAGCTCTGTCAGGGGAAATGTATCTAATGCTGATCTCAGATGGAAATCTAATAACTCATGTTATAGCTAATTTTGAAGTTTATACTAGAAGTGAGGAATTATGATCCTCCATGAGATGAAAAAGACCCTTCAGCTGTGTAACAATGAGTTTTTGATGAGCTGTTTTCATATTTTGGAGGTGTGAGGTTTAGAGCTGACGGCAGCGTTATGCTGTTGTTAATAGATGTTCCTGCTTACTGGCTTTAACAGAGATTTATTGTGTCTGGACTTCTTTTTCCAGCGGGGATTGGCTTTGCTCTCTCTGTCGTGACCTATTAGTGCCTGGGATGGAGTATGGAAGCAAACCTGAAGCCAAAACAGTGAAGACAGAACCTGATTCTGAAGGAGGATTGTCCCCTGTGGACAAACTAGTCAGTATTCATTTTTTGAATAAAAAAAATCAATTTCTCACAACTAAAGATCACACACGTTTCAGTAATCAGACAGTGAGATTGGTAGGCACAAAGTCAGGATAAAGCATTGTTAAGTTAGCGAGAGAGATCTAGCTCTGTTTGTTCAATCAGCTGGTAAACATCAGTGAACAATGAACTGTCGATGATCTCAACTAAGGCTTCTCTGTAACTTCTCTCACTCTATGCAACGCAGTTGAACATATTCCCCTGCAAATCCCTAACACATATGATGTCATTATAATAACATTGTTGGTCTTTTTATGATGATACATCCCAAAATCCTTCAAATCAATCTTCTGGATCGCAAACATGCCGATCTGTTTCAGTCTCCACCCCCTGTTCAAAGCCGATTGGAGCTTGTTTGCAGATGCATGCAATAGTTTGCAGATATTACAGTCCCCTCATCTAGCTTCTTTATTGTATAGAGTTCTAGCTTATGCCACAAATGCATGTCTTCCATGTTAACCAGGGCCGTTAATGCATTGATTGACGTGTAACGTATTGCGTTAAATATGATCCTTTTCACCTTGCTATTTTTTTTTTTTAATAATGTTTTTGGGGCGTTTTTGCCTTTATGATAGAACTGCTGAGCCGACGACCTCCGCGACGAGGGCTACAGCCTCTGTATGTGGGGCGCATAAACCACTAGGCCACCAACACCCCCCACATCGCTACTTTAACAGTTCTGAGTAGCTGGTTCTGCAGTATCTTTTGGATCGCTACTTAATTTAGTCAAAAAATCAGACGTACACAGGCTGAGAAAAAGTAGAAGTGCCAAAACAGGCTGCTGTGTTTTTGTGCATGTGTGTGCACGTCCATGATTGGATAATGGAACTTAAAGGAAGTTAGGTGAGCAAATTAAAGTAGTTTGTGAACACATACTAAAACAATTTGGAGATAAAATCACAAAGTTTCCCTAATAAAAATACATCACATAACCTAATAACTGTTTACGTAGCAACAATGTAGTCATAAAAGGAGCAACGCTTGCAAGCTAGTTCAGGCAGGAATCTCAAGCTGCACTGATTTCATTTTTGCCACGTCTCATTCTCACGATCCCCTTACAAATGTATCCTCACAATGAGGCGGTCTATTTCAGCTGCAAGATATCCGGTCTCTGCCTCTGCTTTGCTAATGTCACCACTGCCATGCATCAGAGCTGCACCCAAGCTTTCAGCACCACCACTTCCCTAGCATCCACATGCAGGCTCCGGCTGTAAGGGGTTAAAGATATGATCTCATCACTCCTCGATTCATGCATGTAAAGTCAAACTGCAAGGAGTGGTGAGATTCAGAGCCCGGACACAACCTCTGGTCTGCTGCTGCAATACAGTTTTGATTCATACAGTATGAGTTGTTAGACTGAACTATTATCCAGTGAATATATTGTGCACAAGAAGAGGAATATTTAGAGATTAAAATCCATCAAATCTGAGATTCATTATAAATTTGAAACTCTTCATGTTGTCATACGATGGTGCCAAACTTTGCAAGATAATTTCTGAAAGACAAACCTCAACACTGTTGTTGCTCTTGGGTGCCAGGTTAATAATAAACTGCACGGATGCAATAGACTATAATTATAATTATAGTTTTGAAATCGTGGTTTCTCTGCTCTGTGTTGAGTCAGATGTGTTTTTCTCTTGCTGCAGAAGTGCGAGAAGCTGTTGCTGCTCTTGTTTTGCAGTGACCTGAGCCCAAGCTTTAAAAAACCTGCATCACCCCCCTCGGTGAGTCTGGAAGCATGACTGCCTACAAACAAAAAGTTAACAAGATTAATGTCGCATTGTGTTACTATAAGTGTCATTTTAATCATGTGTACTATGCAGTACGTATCAGTGAAAAAAAAGAAATTAAGTCTGAGGCAGAGCAACTTTAATAAGATACTGTTATTGTACATGCCTTTTTTGCTGACACAGGGCTTGTATGGCTTATAGCATGGACATTAACTATGAAAGATTACACTCCTTACATTACCCGTAACCTCTTGTGCACAATGCATGCATAAGCTCTGTGTGAGATATTAATCTCCATTTCACTGCAACATCTTCCCATGAAGTTTTATTGTCGTATTATCTCTCCCTCTCCAAATACTGTAGCTATGTGCTAATGACAGGCTGACTATAAGGGGACCAGTGAAGCTCTGCACTGTGAAAAAACGACTGGAGGCTAAACAGAGTGTGTGCTACCACAGCCCTGCAGAGTTTGTATTAGACATCCGGCTTGTCCTTGGGAACTGTACGAGTGAGGTACTGTAGAGATAACTACCAATGTCTGTGAGAATTCCTTTTCTGCTGTATTGAACAGCTCTTGGCACCTTGTTTTAAAATATTTTGCCCTCATTCCTTCCACTTATTTCACAGGAGGCTGACACAGAGGTTTTCAAAGCAGGCGTGAAGCTGAAGGATCTGTTTGAAGAGCATTTGAAAACTACCTTCCCTGATCAGACCTTTCCAGAAATCAAACTTGAGATGAGTCCCGCTGCCCCTCCTCACTCTCAGCTCTCATTCCTTCACAATGTGTCCCCTCCTGCAAAGCGCCAGCGCACGTGTTCAGACTCCCAGGATACACTGAGCTGCCCCAGTGGAGAGCAGGGAGTCGTATGAAGCAACATTTGTGATGCAAATTTACTTTCAAGTGTCATCAAAGGGTTTTATATGTTTGACTATTAAATTATACTGCAAGCAAACTTTGATAAAAGATATACTTGTAAAAGCACCTTCAGTCTCCGGCTGAATGGTGAAGTTTAGAATTTGGATTCATGCAGAAGTATGTGCATGCAGCTCCTTTATGTGTTTACAGGGTGGAACTAACTGGAAAGTGTGGTTTGTTACCAGTTTGATTTATCAGTTTTCTCTTACCAAGTTATAAGACTTCTCACAGAACACGTCAGGTGACTGACACAGCTAATTACTGGGTTGTTCAGGTCTGGTGTGTTCTTCCTGCTAAGCTCTGTGTTTGATATTGTTTGCTGTCTATTGAGGATAAGGATTTGTTCCAAAGTTATTTTGGGGCAAGTAAAATGGTAACAAGCTATGTGTTAACACCACTAACTGTTTACGATGTGCCATTTTTACTCATTTAAACTCATTTAAGTGCAAAAGTGCAGATTTAATGTTACACAGGTAAATGTTAAGTTGTGTTTTAAAGCTAGGGTTGGTAGCCACGGAAAACTAGCATGAATTTGAATGTAGCATTTCCGCGGGACTCCATCTAACCCCTCCCCCCCTCCCCTCGGAGCTCCTCTAAAACGCCGCCCCCGCTCACATGCATGAGTGCCGCTGATTCATGACCATATGATGGTGACTGATTCAAAACCGGTCCTCAGCACGTCGTTTGTGTTTTGCACCACTTCAACTCATGTCTCACTCAACAGTAAGAAAACACCAAAACATTACCATAGTGAAAGTTAGAAACACAAACAAACATGAAATGTATGCACAGGAGGCGGGCAGAACGGCAGGATGGGATTTGATTGGTTTCATAAATTGGCTCCTGATGGCAGGGATTGGTTGGTGTTTTCCCAGGTTTACTCCGGCTGTAGATAGCGGCTTTTTTTTCCGCTCTTTTTTAGGAACACATTATGTATTGATTGTTATCTGGACATAAAGATAATTTTAACCAGTATAATAAAAAGTATTTCTAAATCTGACTACCAACCCAAGCTTTAATGTTTATTTAAAGAAAACCTGTCATTGTGAAGAGCTTAGCATAGACTTTTTTTCAAAGTTAATTCTGAAACAGTAATATCACCATTTTGAACTTTTGATTTTTTAATCTGAGAGCCAGAACCCAGAACCAAAAACCTGCTTGCGTAGGAGGGAAGTTTGAGGTGTTTACAGGGTAGAATAAAACACAATTTTGTTCAATGGATATTGAACATACAGCTCTTTACCTCATAACTTCATGTAAGTTTATGTACATTGAAAATTGTTGAAAAAGAATCAATAAAAAGCTTCTTATCACTTTGTGTGACACCTACCCTGCAGCAGCACTTTTAGGCATTAATAATAACAATGTAAGATGAATCAATCATGTCACTGATGCTCTCATTTGCTTTTACTGGTCATGTAGAGACATCAGTATTAATTTGAGTCTGTTTCATAACGAGTGAAAAACTTCTCACAGGAGCTTTAAATATCAGCTAACTCCACTCTCCCCTCCCTTGACAAGTTTCCACAGTTGTGTTTCCCAACAGTGACCCAGTCCTTTGGGCCCCACGGTGCAGCCCCGCTGATGGCCCTGCTGTGTTAGTGGCCCTCAGCTGATTGACACAGACGTGGCGGGACAAGCTGTGTTGAGCTTCAAAGGAACTGTACTTCACCCCCAACAACAAGATTATCACTGTTTGAAAGCGACCTCGGCCACTCCAACTTCCCGCACCTACGAGCGAGGGGGTCAGCGGGCCCTGCTGGTTCTAGTTAAAGCCCTGAAGTAGATTGGAAGTTGGAGAGGAGGGTTGGAGGTTTCTGGAAAGCTCAGGTGTTTACTGTACACTTGGAGAGTGCCACTGATTCTGCAGTCAATCGAGGCTTTCTCTATTTATTTTATTGCCTGTAAACACCTGTTATCTCTTTTCAGCAGTACACCATGGCAGTGATAAGGAAAAGATCAGTACAGGAAGTCCTCTGCTGCTGTGATAACTGTTACACTGCAAAGAAGGGGGGTACATTAACTGTTAGATAACTATTAGATGTCAGGAAGTGCTGTGATAGATACAGTCTGAACCGAGAGATCTTGTAAATTTAAATATGTTTTCATTATAAGTTAACTCTTATTGCATGCTCTTTTTATTCTCTACACTAAACATAACTATTCAAGCTGTGCAGCAGTTCTCTCTTTACCTTCCAATGCTCAGCATTTTCTCAAAGTGTTACTACCAACTTGAAGAAAGGCTGCTAAAGTAAGATCCAAAGTTAATCCATTACAACAAACACCATTTCTGCTTTTGTTGAAGTCTGTCAAAGCTAGGTGTAGATTGAATAATCTTAAATGCCTTACCATGCATTAATGCAAAGAAAAAAAGAAGACTGTTTATTTTGATGGATCACCCCTTGGTTCTTTCATTTTTACACCAGAGTGGTGTTTTGAACAGCTTTTATTGGAACAAATTGACTCTTGAAGACTTGCATTGATAAAGGCAGTTGTATTGTCAGAATAAAGAAGATAAATGAAGTGAAATCTAAACTCAAACCCCCAGCTCCTCTACCCTGTACTTCAGTTCTGCAACAGCAGTGTTCCGGTGTGTTGTTACTGGAGTTAAGTGGCTGTCTGGAAGGTACAACAAACATTCATAAATGTAAATTATGCATTTTAATGGGCTGAAACATCCAAAACACTGGCATGGTCTATTAAAATGTGGTCTTTTAGGAAGACTGTAAACAGGGTGTAATTACTAGCAGAGAGCAGACTGTGGTGGACTGGGGAACACAGATTGAGATGAGAGCCGTCACACTAAAACAGACCAGTCACCCATTTATAACTGTCGTATACTTGTGGGCTGCCCTGTATGCCTGTGGTGTGCTGATATCAAGTCTTTGGTGATGTTTCTAGACCGGCTAGACTGGTGGTGGAGACATATGGCTCTGATTAGACGATCATTTAACCTCTCTCTGTCACCATGCCCAGAGTCAGCAGACTGATTGAATTTGCAGAGGGCCTTAGTTGGTACAAAATGTTTATAATGCAGTCTAGCAATTATTTCTGCAGCTTCTTGCCAACTCTGGTAGACTCGTGTGTGTGCGTCTGTGTCTGTGCGTCTGTGGCTTGTTTATACCCTGCTCCCTCTCACAGTTCATGATCACTTTGGCTGATGGTGAGCCCACATCTGTGGCACTGTTACAGAAGCTTTAATTCATTAACTTAGCAGGAAAGTGACTCATTTTCTTTGGTAAAGCTTTGAACTTTAGTTACCAAAGAGAAAAATAGACTCAAAAGAAAGCCCATTGGGGTTTTTAATAACAGATACAGTATCAATAGCAGAAGGATGCAACAGTACAAAGCAACACTCAAGTCATTCTCCCAAGAGAGTAAGTGACACCTTTCTTTGCAGAAGATGATAGTGAAAATATTGATATTCTGATTTCTCTCATTTCCTGCGACTGAGATCTCCAAAAGGTTGCGAAACTTACAGTCTGGACATAGCCACAACAGATTTTTAAAATACCCCAAAACTGGCTCCAGATGTTGAGTAATCAGCACAGTCATTAGTCACAGACAGAGAAAGTCTGCTCTGCCATTGATGGGAAGACAATTTCCATGTGTGCATGCATACCTTGCAGCACAGTAGCCTGAAGACACTTTTAATTCCTCCTGCAGCCAGGCAATAAAAAATATGGCAGCCCACATCTCCCAAGGTAGTATTTCAGGTCCAACACTTTCCAACATGCATAAATGAATCAATCATATAAAATATTTGAAAGGATAGCCCTTCTGTACAAACATTCCTCTCAAAATTATAAGGATATATTGATGTAGCCTATAAATCATTTTGGGTGTTGGAACTTTTATCCTGTAAGGGCAAATATATATGTTAGACAAACTTTATTTTTTAAATGAAATAAAATGCAAATGAGCACGTGATTAGTCAATCAATCAATCAAGGTTTATTTATATAGCACCTTTCATACAAATCAGATGCAACCCAAAGTGCTTTACAGCGATTGAAGAACAAGAAAGAAGCAGACAATAATAATAATAATAATAATAATAATAATAATAATAATAATAATAATAATAATAATAATAAAAATAAATAATAAAAAAAAAAATAGTAAAAAAATATATATATATATATATATATATATATATATATATATATATAATAGAGACTAATGCACACACCCCCAAAAAAAGTGTAATTAAGATAAGTTAAAGCACCAAATTAAGAATACAAATAGTTTTCAGCGATTGAAGAACAAGAAAGAAGCAGAAATAAAACAATAGCAAGACATATTAGGGGAAAATAATAATAATAATAATAATAATAATAATAATAATAGTAATAATAATAATAATAATTATTATTATAATAATAATTATAATAATAATAATAATATTAATAGTAAAAGTTCAAATTAAAATAAAAAAATAAAATGGAGACTAATGCACACCAAAAATAAAAAATGTGTAATTAAAACAAGTTAAAGCATCAAAATTAAGAATACAAATAGGTAAAATAAATAGATTTTAAAAAGGGTAAGGATAAGAGTTGAAAACAAAACTAAAAAATATCAATAAAACTGAGTAGATAAATAAATGAATAAATACATAAATAAATAAAAATAGAATAAGATAACAATTAAAATTACTAAAACAATAAAGCAACATTTAAATCAATATCACAGTAAAAGGTAAATAATACAATTGTTAAACCCTACATAAAAGCCAGACTGAATAAATACGTTTTTGGTTTACGTTTAAAAGTCTCAATATCTCTGTCAGCTCCTAGCTTTCGTTTGGAGTTAATGATGGAAAAAACAATGTGATTTGATTAGCAGTAAGTGGTCTGTGTCTGTGGCCCCAGCCCGCCCCTCACAGTGCCATAATTAGACGCTCATTCCTCCAGTCACGCTGCAACTGCGACTCACCCAACTCCATCACATCCACCTCTCTCTGCCTCGGACTTTTTGAAAGGAGCTCTGCCACTAATTCGCTTACCCTGCAGAATAAGTGACTTTGAGACGTTCGGAAATCTCTTTTATCTCTTTATTTGAATTCACTTTGCCTCAATGGGTCCGTGTGTGGTGCTGCTCTGCTCTCTGTTCGGAGTTCTCCTTGGCCAAGGTAAGTTACCTTTCTGTGTGTAACTGTTTACAGCGTGTCGTCTTTTAAATAAGTTAAAGATAAGCAAAGATTGGCATTGCTGTGCGATGAGGGTGTGTGTGAGTTTGATATTGCAAGATAAGTTCATTTCTGTTGAGATGGAATCAAACTGACAAAGAGTGAGACCCAGGGAGGTGATGAATGTGCTACAGGACTAGTTGAGGCATGTGATGAAAGTACAGTTCATAGAGTTGGCTGCTTCAAAGACTTTCTGGTCTGTTCTCAAATCGTGCTCAAATTTCTTATTCAGTGCATACAAGAGGTTTGACAGTTGGCAGTTTTTTGTTTCCCATTGTTTTTATGGATAAGGGTAATCTAAGCAATTCTACTGAGTGTTCATAAAATCCATTTGAGTAAGTTAAAAATCTTGTAACTCTTGAAAATCTGTATTTAAAAAAAATCAATCAACAAAGTTAAAACTATTCCTTTCATTGCATTTCTCATGTTTCACAGCCTGGTGATAGTCAAAGGTGTCATTCAACATAAAATGTGTTAAAAAGCTGTTTCCCAAGTTGTACCTCAGAGTTCCTCCTGTCCATGATGTCTTACATCCCCCTGTGTCAAAGGCCAAGTGCCCTGGTATGCTTGGATGCTGCAGTTGTACAACCAGGGTCTCACCAGGAGAGTCAGAGGGGGGTGATTTATACCCTAAACCCCCACAGCAGGGTCACTCAGGCATGGTATGAGCCATATCCAAACCTTTATTGCCCCCATGGTCACACATGGGACAGTTTTCACAGTCAGCGGGACTACTTTAGGAGTTATGTCACAGGTCAACTTTCAGCTGAACCAGTTAAATTACCCAGACCCCCCAAGGTAATTACTGTTTCATATAGACATAGATGGGTAAATAGAGAGATAGCAGACTGGTTCCAGTAACTTTACCAGTATTGGTAACAGCCTCCGATAGTGCTCAAGTAATTACATGAACATGTTGGCTACAATATAAAATCCTATAGAAGTGAGTCTGCATCATTAACTGTATATAGAATGGACAATGCATGTCCATTTCCGCCTACTGGGATATGTGAAGTACCACTGCAGTGAGTGCTGACATGTTGCACCAGTATATGGCTAAACATAAGTGTCTTGCTTGCAGAGAGTGTTATCGGACTCTAAGTCTTATCAGCAAACAGTGGTCGTCTATAAATATGATGGAAATTACTGTATAGCTCTGGTATGGAAGGGAAATATACTATTGGTTAATGTTCATGTGTAGATAATCCAGAATAAAACATGGATGGATGGATCAAAGGATGGATGGTTGGTCGGTCGGTTGGTCGGACGGTCGGTCAGTAGGAAGGTAAATTATTCTTTGACATCAGCAAAAGTTTGGTGCTATTAAATGTTATAAGCAATAATGTAATCGACCAAGTTCTTGGGTACTTGACATTGCCAAGTGAAAAAACTATATCTGAACACTTCTTATTCACAGATGGACAGGGCTTTTATCACCACAACCTTCAAAATAAAAGCCTGGAGTGCAGGGCCTGTGATAGAGGCACACGCTCCTCTTGTGATGTCTGGTTATGGCTAACTACTCTGTCTGGGCAGAGTTCTGCTACTGGGATCATTAAGCCATGTTTACATGAGGCGTCTAGACGCAGGCAAGCCATGTGCTGCTCTGCCAAGAGAGAGTAGCCCTCACGACCAGCACCGCCATCCAAGATGGAAATCTGGCTTCTCCTTACAGACAATGCATTGCAGAGACAGAGAACTACTGCAGGCTCTATCTAGAGAGGGACATGGCTGTGCCTGGTTTACTTCTTTTGATAAAACAGCAGCAGCACACAGTTTAAAGGCCCTTCTGGTCTTTCAATTTAGGATTTCAGAGCAGCAGACAGTGGTGGCGTCTGTGATGCCTGGTGGGTTAGAGTTAGTGATCAACTAGCGGTGAGCTACATTTAGGAGAAAGCTTATGGACAGAGATGAGGGAGTAGTAATAGTCTGAGACCAACTTTTCATGTCATTTAAAAACCAACATGCTGCATCCTTGGTTGGACAATCTTTGGATATTTGTTATGCTTTATTTAAGTGCTCCTATTTTCCCTTTCTAGTCTAATTCAAATTTGTGCTTAGTTAAGCAAAAGCATGTCAGCAGATTTGTTTAAATACTGATGCCAGTATTGGAAATGCCTCTCATAACACGTGAAATACATATTTTTCATCTGCAAACACTTCAGTTTATGCACTGAACCAATATCACTATGTATTAGTGCTTCAAAAACTAAACTTTTTTGTCTCTTTTTTTTTTTACAAAAGAAACCTTAACAGCAGTACCTTTTATTATGGCTGTGATTAGCAAATGTTTTAAAGCAGCTGTGAAGAGAAGATCGCTGCTAGCAGATAGTTCAAAGTTCAGAGTCTTCTTTATTGTCAAAAACTGCAATATGCACCAGACATACAGAGGATTTGATATTACCTTTCTCTCTCAGACCCTAGCAATGACTATGCCAGATAAACATAGGAAAAAGCTAATAAAAATAATAAAATACAGTTTTGAAACAGTGCAAAAACTTTGCTATAGTGCAATTTAAAATCAAAGTGAGTGTGTGCGTTTCAGTCCTGAGGATGACAGACCTCAGCGTTGAAAGTGCGTAGTGTAGTGTAGTGTAGGAAAGCTAGCAAAAGTCCACAATTAATGTCTGTCATTTACAAATCTCAAGGTTGCTCTCTTTAAATGTACAGTTAAGGTAATTAAAATCAGTAAAACAAAAGTTAAATGAGTTTTTAGGTTGAATTTAACACTTTGAAACTGACATAGGACATCCATAATGCCCTGAATTAAGGTAGCACTAACGTTAGCATTGTACGTTTTTACAGCAATGATAGCAATCATTTCACATCCATACAGGGATAGAAATATAGCATACAGCTGTCACTTAATATTTTTGGTTTTCTAGTTATTTTCATGCTAGTATCAGGGGAAGCTAACTTAGCGTTGACCAATATCAGTATCAATTTGAGTAATATTTAAGTCAACATTCATGTTTTTGTTCTTCAATGAAATAATTGATTGTTCAATAAAATATATAACACTTGATAAAGTTCTACTTATAAATAATTGTTATAACAAAACAAATATTTATGCTTGGATATGATACCTTTCCATTAAATTACCATCAATTCTTTGTTAATTCTTAGTTAATTCCCATAAATTCCCATTAAATCCCATGAAAAGTTGCCAATTTGGAATATTTCCCAAATTCCCCAGCTTAACTTCCCATGGAAATTTACTGGAAATGTTCCATCCTTTTGCAACCCTACTAATAAATGATAAAAGAAAACTTGTAAGAGTGCTCACAGTTGCTCTTCTTATCATTCACTCTAAATATGAGGCTATATTGTACCTTCATATTTATGATCTTATTTTCAACATATTGTTATCACTCTCATTGGAACATCCTCCTTTGCTAACAGATGGAGGCCTTTAGCATTTAGAGACAAGGAGAGACTTTTAGACGACCTACTTGGTAAGCCTATGTGAAAAGCTTCTAAAGTGCCATCTCATTTCATCCAGCTGCTACAAGGTTTATGGGCCAGAGGATTCTGGGATATGCCAGACTTCCACAAGTCAGTCGTGAGTCAGCTAATGTGTCTGCCTATTAAATCCCCAGCACATATCTGCTCCTTTCTGCCAGGTTGATCCTTCACTTAGGAGAAGTGGTTTTAAAGTTTTGTTTTCCTTATAGGTCCATGCTTGAAAAATGACGTGCTCTCCTCAGAAAAACCACATTGTTAATTTTAATCAACTCATTTTTATATCTCTCACATACTTAGTTCTGGACTCCAGGACTGAGTTTATAGAAATCTGCAAACAATTCTGAGAAATTGAAAGTTTGAAAGCACTGCTCGCATAGTGTTGAGCAAAGTTCATCAGTGCAGAATGCTGTTTGTGAGGATAACTACTCTCTTGTGTCATCTTTAATTTAATGGGTATAATAAAATTCCTCCTGTCCCTCTGGGAGAAAGCAGCAAATCTACGAAACTGTGGTCTGCTCCTCCAGACACTTGTCCTCCCTACGAAATCTACGTTCTATCTGGAGTTGCTAAATCTTGTCAGACCTCTCAGCAGACGCAGCTGGATTTGTTCAGTGCATTTCACAATCACTTTCCCAATTAATTCAGAGAGTTGAGTCAGCAACCAGCAACAATTGGTATCCTATTACAGTGAATCAACAAAACGTATCTCACATTGACTTTGTTTCTCTTTTTTTCTCTCTGGATCGTATTGATAATAACAAATTGACTCACTGATCCTGGGTTGAGCTAGAGGCAAGAAAAAAAAAATCAAGGAACTGATCTGCCAAAGCTATTTCACATTTGGCAGATCACATGAAAACCACAGACGGATGAATGTAGATGATGTGATTGCGAGGGTTGATTGTTTACAGAGTCGAGACATTCCACACTCTCTAATCCACGTGAATAAACAGCCAGATTACCACAGTGCTGGTCGTGCTCCAGGCAAAAAAGCTTCTCTTATGTCTGCAACAACATAGCTATCATTCATTGTCTTTGGCAAATATAATGCTTACAGGCATTTTAATTTGCAAGACAGATTGTGAATTCAGATTTTCCATCCACAACAGATTTCCCTTAGTCAACAATGGCACAAGTTTTAAGAGGTAGATATCCAAGTTTTATCACTTTGTAAGTAAAGGATGTCAATCATGATACTTTTTTTTTCCAAAGAGAAAACATGTTTGTCAAAAAATAATGAACTACCTAAAAGAAGTCGACCAAGCAACCATGACGTCATCTGATTTTTGGAAACAAAGGCACCAGATCTGATCAACAGAGGGTGTTTGCATTACTGTGTCCCAGTCCTGGTTGACTAATAAACATGTTAGCCACAAAATACCTGAGCAGCTACCAGGAATAAGCTGTTAATTTTGATCCTGTCCTAAACAGGATTCACTAACCTTAATAAACATGCCACTTTTTAAGATCAATCAATCAATCAGCCTTTATTTATACTCGAGAAATCATTGAGGGGCAACCCTCATTTACAATGATATCAAGTCATTTACAGTGACATTTAAAAAACAGACACAAAGAAGCAACAATGCATCAAGAGTATAAAAGTAATCAAATAGGATAGTTTTTTTATTATTATTATTATTTGGATATAAAAACAATTAAAAGATCAAATAAAATAATAAAAAGAGGTGTTGGGGATTGACTATTAAAGCACTAAAATAAGAAGGGCCAATGATACAAATGATGCAATAATGTACACAGGTTAACCTAGCTAAAACAGTTGCAGAGCGGGGTTGAAAGGTTAAGAATTAGGACTCTGAATTGTCTGAAAGTGCATTTAATTCAAGACGCTGCTGCAACTTGCTCCAGGACTCAGGAGCAGAGAAACAAAAGGCAGTTTTTCCCAGTTCTGACCAAACTCAAGCAACATGCAAAAGTAGCTGGTTTGAGGTGCGAGTCAGATAAAAAGATTCCAATGGATATTGCGTCTTTCATGCAGAGAGGGCCAGCCATCCTTATTAACCTAAGATATATATCAAGTTAAGTATAAGTACAGACTGGTTTGTTGATCATTTTAATGAATGTAATGATAGTATTAGAATTATTTTTTACCATGAACTACTACAGTGGGCCCCCTACTGACAATTAGACAGGCTCTTAATATGGGCCTCGCACTTGTCTCAAGGTGAGTATGTCATGTTATGTTGATGTGTGCCAAATATCTTAAGCAAATGCATGCAGCTCTGATAGATGCAGATGCAGTGTAACATTTGGGATCTACTCCTCTCCTGCCATGACTATGTAAGAAGAAGTCCTCTCACTGCAAAATAGACACTATCATATGAGAAACTGTCTGATCATATGACACAACGGACCTTCTCCCTGTGTTTGGTGTCTTTAGGAGCAGAACCGATCTCGATGGAAGACTGCTGTAAGGATGGTCAGAAGAGGAGTTCTGAAAACCAAGACTGCACGTCCCTCCCTCTGATCTCGGGGTCAACCACATGCATGTAAGTAGGTGTTTTCTGCCACTTCTGTCTCCACCATAAGACCTGCCTGGTGCCTATTTAGACTTACATGTCATTACCTGCTGCACCGTCACAATCTTTCATTTTCAGTCTGCACCACAGAAGCTCCTGCAGGATTGGCCCTAAGGGATCTGGCCTATGTATGGGGGGAAATGTGTGCAGGTTCTTAATATAAGATTGCTTTACCTTACTACCATAAATCTTGAGGCACATTATTCACTTCATGTGAGAGCAGGGAGCTCTAATAGTGATGGGATAATAACAGGTCTGCTGGTAACCCTAGAAGGTGTAGTGCCACAGGTTCAAGGCTTGTAGGCCACGCAGACCTGCTGCTGTGAGCACTGATGGCAAACACATTTACCGTCGCCACCCTGAGTGATCCCAAATTTGTCTAAATTACAGTGGTGAGAGGGGAGAAGAGGGAAAGGGCAGAGGATTGTGGGGAGAAAGGGATGAGGGAGGTTGTAGGAGGAAATACTTTGGAGGTGAAACAGGACTTAGAGTGACGATGGAGAGAGGCAATAATAGGAAATCAGACGACTACTTCAGACAAAGGTATGAGAGAAAAGAGTAGGTAGAAAAAGAAAAACAGGAGTGAGACTTTGCCCTTAAAAGGTTCTGCAGAGGAGGTGTGTACTTTGACGTGAATCTGAGATCTCCAGTAGTTTATGTGGAATGAAATTTCTGGTAAGAGTTGATAGAGAGGCTTGTTGGAAATGAGGGAGAGGAGGCGGAGAGGTGAGATCACAGTGAGATAGATCAAGGCCAGACAGAAACAGTCATCTACTCTTAACTGATGGGCCTGCTCTAAGAGACAGCAAGTGCCAGATAATACAATGAGATGTGATTAAACAGGAATATTAAGTGACTGATATTATGGTAATGATGCACACATGTGTTGGGGTGTGTTCGTTCCAAACATCACTTTTCAAATTAGTATTGCAGTTAGTATGCAGCTTGTCTTTGATCCTGTAGAGATTTACATCTTATGATCCACGAGTTCAAGGCATGCAGAGGTCAAGATCTGATGCAGTATTTCCTACACTGTACATCATAGAGTTCATCTCAGCATAGTTATAGAAATGCTTTGAATTACATACAGTATGTATCATTTCAGTCTCTAAACCTCCTGGCTATCATCTCTAACAATGCATACCTCTGGGAACGAGGGCCAACTCTTTTGTATTCGGTTAGCAATATTGCATTTCTAGGATTGTGCTGTATTGTTTACAGTCCACTTAGCAGCTTCAGAAGTAACAGATCAAAAGTATGAGAGGTAAAATAGTTGTAAAATAATTGGCTCATTACATCCCCTGGAGTATTCCCTGTACATCTGTTTCTGGTGAGTCTCAGTTTCACTGTAAATAGTAAGTCACACAGAGGCTTCACTCTGGCTTTCTTCAGTGGTATAAGCCGGTAACAGAAACCCATTTTCTCGTGATTAACTGGCACAGGTCTTAAATGTGACATATTATGCAAAATTGACTTTTTAATGGTTCTCTACCTGAAATATGTTTCCCTGGCATGTCTACAAACCCCCCGAAAATGAAAAAAATCCATTCTGCCCCTGTTTTAATTTCTCCACCTTTCTGTAAATGTGTGTGAAACGAGACGTTTCAGTTTTCAGTGTTTTTCATACGTCATAACACCATCCGGTCTGTAACGGAAGTCAGAGCTCAGAGCTTGTTCAGCCCATAGACTGTATAAAATACAACTCAACCCCTCCTCTGTTTTTCATTACCTGCACAAATGTGTGCTAACAAGGAGCTTAGGACGGAGGCATGCTAGTTGTAGGCTGTCTTAATAAACACAAAGGTCGGTTTTACTCCCCACGGCTGCAGATTTGAAGATCTAGTGGATGATTTTTATTTTTCATGGAAAAGTGCTAGCGCTAGTTAGCATAGCCACATAGCTACATGTTCGTAGCTGTGTACCAAGACACACGTCGACATGCTGACAAATAAAACAACAAGAAACACAAAATCTGTGACCAATCGTTCAGAAAGATCCTGCTGCAGGCGCCTCTCCGTCAGGATCAGATTCTGGATCAAATTCAGAGGGTTGAAGTAACGCGGGTCAGTGAGCAGCCGTGTATATTCAGCCAACATGTAAACATTAGATCAACGTGCTGGAGAGCCGAGGCCACATCCACTTCCTGAGGGGGCGTGGTCAGAGAGCTCATTGTCATTTAAAGGCACAGACACAGAAAATCTGATTTCAAAGTGTTTTTTTGAGCAATAAACTTTAAAGACATGTTTTGGGGACCTCCTAGACCAATATATTTTGATGAAAAAGAGCATAATATGTCACCTTTAAGTTTGCCAACATAGTAACATCATGATGAAGATTTGTAAAAAAATCAATTCAAGCTATTCAAATCAAGTAAAAAAGATAACCTTTAAAATGCTTCCTTGTTGAACTGAGGTGGGAGCCTTATGCAATCCAGAAAGTCTTGAAATCCTAACACTTCAAAGGTTTGTTCGCTTCACTTGTATTCAGGTATTTATTCTAGAGATACATTTATAGTCATCAGATTACTGCAGAAGGCAGCTGCCAAGTCATTACAGGGGGTTGTGTTCTGCCTGCTTTTGCTGTCCACATGAACTGTTTATCCTTCATGCTCCAAGGCCTGCTGATATGTGATTGGTGGATACTACTAGGAAAACAAACTTACTTCAACTGGAAACCAGAGCACATCCCAAACAAAATCGAATTCAAGGCCCTGCCAACAGATTCAGCATTTTTCTGTAGAAATTGAGAAAACGAGTTTGGGAACCTTTTATTACTGATTTCTGAAGAAATGATGTTTGCGCTCCAGTGATGTCATTAACTCAAAGCAAACTGTACGCACTGGAAACTGTTAGTCACCCGGCTGTTCTCACAGGACACAGCATGCTTATTTTAAGGGAGCGGTTTGTTTTAGTGGTTATTATTCTGGAGTTGCGTCTACAAAAAGCCACCGTGAAGAAAGCAATGTGGAGGTGGACATCCTGGGACTGAAGTACTGGTTTCACTCCGTCTGCAGATCACAGGCCTCCGGGAGTGCTGCTCAACCCATGTGAAGCCCAGTGATGTCAGCGCTGCAAATCACAATAAACCTCCAATGCCCTCCTCAGAATTCACACAGGACTTACTCACCCACTCATCAAGGCGTTCTCAGTGTGACAACTCTGAGATCCCCATCAGGCGTGCCCCAGGCTGATTTTAATGGGCTACCCTGTAAGGCAGACTTGGAGGTTATGGATGGAGCAGTGAATAAATGCACCACCTGTGTTTTGTGTATTTTCTTGCTGACAGGATTGTGCAGGAGCAGTGCTGTGTTGCAGTCCTGGAGGATAGCATGTGCAACACTGGCATCAACATGGCCAAAGACCTGGGAGCGTGCGATTCTTTGTTCACCAACACCTGTGAGACCAAGACTACAAAGGTGTGTTGGGACCACATATGTTGGGTGTGAGTGCAGAGGACAAAAAAAGGGCAAAATCAATCACTGTGTGCATCAAAATCTCCCTTAACTCAATCTATGTTCAGTATATCACTCTGCCAATCTATGTTCAGTATATCACTCTGCTGGACAGACAGTTTAGAGGGCCAATGATTAATGAGGGATATAGTGTATCTGTGAGTTTTTTTTGTGTGTGTGCGCTTGAATATGTGTGTGTGCCATGAACAGGATGAGGCATGTCACTCCAGGGAGGAATGAAGCTTGTTGCTGTCAGATACATTATACATTATAAATTTAGCTCTGACTCCAGGATCTTCCACGGGCGCACGTCCAAGCACTTTTCAGCCCATCTATGTTTTCCGTCTCTCAATGTGCCCCTTTATTTTCACAACATAATTCATTTCAACACGTCGCAGAGATGAAGGCTTGGCAGAATATAAAAAGACTTGGATGCAAGTTTTGCACTGTCTCGAGAGGATGAGATAATTGACAGCGAGACAGCCTGTCTTTACTTGATCTGTTGTAAAATGCAGGTGGTGGCTCATGCTTACCTGTGCCAGGGTAACATTAATAAGACAAAAGATACAAACAAGAGGGAGATTCATTCATGTAATCTCAGGGGATTATGATGGCTCAGTAAGTTATGGATGCACTTCTTTATACAAAAGGCCCTGATTACATTATAAAAACAAGTAATGACATTACCCACTAGGATTGCACAATTAATTGGGATCTATTTGTCATCACAATTTACATAAAAACACATCTAAAAAACTGAGTTTATCACAAGAAATAAGAATACTGTTAGCTTCCCTCTGAATAATTTCTACTAAATAGCTATTTGGATTGTCTTTGGTGTCAGGAGGGACATGTTGTTAACACGCCTATTGTGTAAAACATAAAGATTATAGCAGATAGACTTACAAACAGGGAATTTTAGCTAGTATGCTCATGTTATTATATGCTAATATTTTTCAATTTATAGCACTTTGTATCTTTATCACAGTAATTTTGAACAATGTAATCACACATCACATTTTTTTCTCCTATTGTGCAGACCTATTCCTGACCTTGCTAAGGAATTCACAAATAACACTGTTAGCTGTTAATCTGAGGCTGAAATTTAAATGTAAAGAAACTAAATAAATGACTTTGATAAATCATTTTCAACAATAAGCATAGTTGCTTTCTAGCTGAGAATTAGCTAGCTAAGAAGATTCACACTCCTGTCAAGTATGTTTATGTTAGCAAGGTTGCTAAAACTAGGAGATGGTTTGATTCACATAGCATTAAGGCTAGACACAGAAGGAAACAGGTAACGTGCCTCCCCCTTAAAGCAGCTGTTGGTTGGAATGGTGTCAAAAAACGTTACTTTTTTCTGCTGGGTTTGGAGAAAAGGTCATAATACTAATCGGAACTCATCTGTAAGTGAAGTAATTTGAGACTATCGCGAAATCTCTGTGTTTTCCAATGCCTTTGTATCAAGCAATGTTATTATTCCCCTCGTTCCTGTTATGACGGACCAATCATAGCTACTCCCCAATCCTCTGTCCTGATTGGTCGAGTGGTGGCCCCACTACGTCGCCCTGATTAGCTGGGAAGCCACTACTTCCTCATAGAAAGCGTTCAACGATCTTTTGTGGGCGGGGTTACAGGAGCAGAGAGGGGAGGGGTAGAGTTGACATTCGAAATCTCTTTCCGAACTGATGTTTATATCACGACTACCAACAGCAGCTTTAAGGTTAAGATAAATTGTCAAATGAGAGTTTATGCAATTATGTGCATGACTATTTTTTGGCTGCCCATCTGGTGGATGCTGCTAAATAATAGTAAGGGCATAAACATCAGTACAGAAACATTAGCATAGCATGTTAACAAGCAAGGTTTAGAAATAGTAGTATAAAAGTTTTGAGTTCAATGGAGCTAGGCTAAAACTCCTCCTGTCTCATGGTGCTATGCTAAGCTAACCATCTCCTGGTTATGATGTGGTGCTTGAACAGACTGCTACTTTTCTAACTCACTAAGATAGTTAATAAGCATAGGTTAATATGCAGTATTTTCTTTAAGTGTCAAACCATATATTTTAACAAGCCGTAAACACATACTTGTTATGATATGACATTTTCAGTTGATCTTCTCTGAGACATTTGTCAATACAAGCATCCATACATGCAGTTTGCATTCATTAAGAGTCATTATCTTACAATCTAGTGAATGGAAAATCACTCTCATTAGAAGTTCATTTGTTGCCCACACTTACTACTGTGGGAAAGATTTGACCAAAATATATGACTACCATTTTGAGAGTGCTAAATCTCTGTGTATAGTTAAGGAGAAGTACAGTGTCGAGGACAGGTTATGGAAAAATGTGGCCTACCCCGGTTTAGGGAGCCCTGCTGATATGGAATTTTAATCAGATTAAAATCACTCCCGTTCAATCAGAAAAGGATCACTTTCTGTTTGTGGGCTCTTTAGTTTGCACGGTTTTCAAACATGTAAAGTCTTCAAGTAGATACAGCTTCTTCTGTTTACTCTGCTCTGGAAAGTTTCCGGTTCCAAAACCCTAAAGTTTTCTGGGACAGTGTCATGTTACACAGATTTACACCCACATAGACTCAACACAGCCCAAGCAGCATTAGAAGTCTGATGGCAGATTTAAGGCACGCATCCAGTCGTGCTATCTTAAAATCAACCAAATATGCCACACATGGTTTCATTTCAGGTATATACCCTTATTGCACAAAGTAAAACACAAACACACCCATCCCCCACACTCTGCACCTTTCATCATCCCCCCCTCCACAGACTTACATTACCTGGCTGCCATAATGATTGATAGAGTCTGCTTCTGCCAGAGGGGATGATGTCATCTCATCACTGTCTGTCAGTCCAGCTTCTTACCGACTCTCTGCATTTCACCTGCCTGTCTGTCAGTCTGTCTGAAGCCTGTCAGTCAGCTTGGCTTCTCAATCATTTCCTCTCTGCCTGTCTGGTTGATTGAGAGCTTGTGTTTCTGTGTGAAGTACACCTCCTCCTTTTTACTCTAAAAACCTGCAGTGCTTTACCAACCAGCATCACCCTTTAATATCCTTTTCTTTGATCTGGAGGTTTTGTTTCAGAGATGCAGAAGTGAGCTTGGGCGGTTGTTGAAAATACTTACGTGTGACATTGTTTTATCTCTCTCTCTTTTTTTTCATAATGCACCTTTTTCTACTATTTTCTATCGTTTCTTCTGCAGATGTGCTGTGACTGTTGTCTTCTGGGGAAGGCCGCCAAGGGGCAGGGCCTTCCTTGTGACCACAACCTGTCCGTGGGCTACCAGTGTGGTCTGGTATCCAGGGCTTGCTGCGAGTTTATAGCCCAAGACAACCCGGTTGCAGCCGCTGGACGAATTGAATGTGGGTGTGAAAACAAACAGGGATGAAGTAGGCTAAATATACCTTTATTCCTTGAGTTTGTTTGGATTTGAGGAGGTAACTGGCTTCTTGGAAAGCAGCTTAAATTAGTACGTTTCCAAAATATGTCCAGAATCTCCAAACATTGGGGGTAAAAATGTAAGAGGGAAGAACAGTTTGATTTAAGAAGCTAACAAAGCTGGATGCACATGGCTTTTTGGTTAATAGGTAAAACAAATTATCTTCATGTGTTACTGGTGTTAATAAAAAAAAACAACAACACCGCATCACACTGGATGTATGTGGGAATTGCATTATCATTGTTTTAGATACTACAGGAGGTTAAAAAAGCATCATACATGAAGGTTTTATCACTGCTTTTCTAAAACAGAGGCTTTAAGCTTAGATATAATGGGCCACTGTTATTTCAAACATAGGCCATCACTGCCCTGTGTTGGACATATATGGTCATTGCATCCCTTGTTAGAGGAGTACACAAATATAGCAACATGTTTTAAGGTTGAATGGTTGATATTTTACACTAAAATAGAGGTTCTAAATGTTAATATCAAGAGTATGTGTTCTTTTGAACTTCGGCAAACACTGCCCCTGCTGAATCTAAACAGTCATTGCATTTTGGTCATTTCTGCAGAGGTAAAAAAAACAAAAACATAAATCAAAGTCTTGGGCCTGTTATTCTAGAAAAAATAGGCATTAAGTGTGATGGCATTCACAAATAAACTGGACTGGACACAGAAGACTCGGGAGACTCTGACGGCTTACGTTGCAATAGTTTATGTAGAACTTGATCAAGGAGAAATAACATAACAGTACACAGGCAGGAGAGTGCAGAGCAATGCCAAGTCAGTTCTGCCAGACAAATCCTCAGGCATGTACCTTTATTCCCCCCCAAAGACGACACTACAGTTAGATAACCATATTTGGACAATAGGAAACAAAACAATTGGGAAGAAGAGCTGTGCTCTAGTCTTGAGACAGTAAGTTGGTCACAACACACAGATAAAGACAGGAACAGGGGGAGAGAGCTTGATTACTACACTGACCCTGTCTCATCTATCCCCCCCGTAGCCACAGCTGACTCAGGAGAAGTTACTCTGCCCCTGAGACTGAGACTGGAAGAGAATACAAGAGTTAAACATTCTTACATACATATATATAAGACTATGAAAATTCCACGAATGCAAACAGTCATTGCTTTTACGTTGTTGCTTTAAGTTTTCCAAGAAGGTATAAAAATAGCAATATAATTAGGAGTTTCAGAGCTGTTTTGCTATAAAATAGAGGCATTAACAATAAGTAAAGAGTGTAGCTGGTGTTGTCAATTACAGGCCAACACTGCCTCCTCTTGGTCATTGTTTTTTTGCTATTGCTTACTTGATAAAGGAGTTTGTAAAATAGCAACCTAATTTGAGGCTGGGGCTTCTTTCTGCTCGAAAACAGAGGCTCAAAGTGTAGATATCAGATGTACCATCTGCCCTGTGTTGTCCAAGATAAATCTCTGCTGCCCCCTGTTGGACACACATGGTGGTTGATTAAGAGGAGGGGAAATAAATTGGAAACACATAAGTGTAAATATAAAACGCCACACTGCCCCCTGTTGAATTTGCAAGGTCATTGCTTTAGATTGTTAAAGGGTGAAACACAAGAAACAAATTGAATGTCAAAACAAAGGCATCAAATGTAAGTATATTAGTGTCATCTAGGCCAACACTGCCCCCTGGTGTATGTCTTTGGTGGTTGCATTATGGTCATTGCCGGTCAGTTTTTGAACATGGTAAAACTTTGCCAAAATATTTAATGGTCTTCAAGCTTCTTCTAAATGTAAAAAAGAGATACACAATGTGAAATGTGAGATGCATTCTGTGTTTTAAACTCACAAGTATGTTTTTGTTCCTTCACATAGTACCAAACCAGGATGAAACCGAGGAAAATGGAGATAATTCAGTGCTAAGTGATCCGTGTGATGGTATGGAATACATTTACACAAAGAAAAAAAATTCTGTGACTAAATTGTTCAATCCTGAAACTACAGTGTCAGCTATAAACAGCTTACTTTGTTCTTTTTAGGGAAGTGTGCTCATATCTGTGTGGGCAATATGACCTGTGCATGCACCAAAGGTTACAAACTCAAACCAGACGGAAGGAGCTGTGAGGGTAGGTTATCCTCTACTCTGTCTTTACATTTGAATTGTATGTTTTTAAGTCTTCAATGAGAATGAAAAAGAACCTTCAAATACTCACAGATATCAATGAGTGCCTGCTGGGAGCCAGTAACTGCCGTGTAGGAGAACGCTGTATCAACCTGGAGGGCTCTTTCCGCTGTCAGAGAGAGGTCAGCTGTGGCACCGGCTATGAACTCACTGACACCAACAACTGCAAAGGTCTGTCTGACTGACCCTGGTTTCCTTTCACCACCGTGTTTCAACACAGTGTGTACTCAATGGCTGTTCTCGTGTCATTCCCTCACCCAGATATTGACGAGTGTGAGACTATGATCCATAACTGTGGACCAGAGTTTGATTGCCAAAATACACAGGGGTCGTTTCGTTGTCTCCCGAAGACAACGTGTGGACCTGGCTTCATCCAGGATGCCCTCGGCAGCTGTATTGGTGAGCACTTTATTACAACAGACCTTCAAAATAACCCCACCCCCCAAAAAAATATGTGCATGTGGATTTTTCAGTTTTCCTGCAGCAGGTGTAGTACGGAGGTAGACACAATGATGCAGAACTTGAAGTATCTGGTCAATGGATTTCTTCCCAGTAAACTTACTAGATCATATGTTTAGTGAACTGTTCCTGTTGTGCTGTGCAGCTCTGTCTCTTCCTCTGCAGAGTGTTGGGGGTGTTCTGTGTGTGGGTGTGTGCCAAAGAATTAGGTGCTGATGCAGGTGTGGCCTCTGATTGGCCATTTCAAACCAAATTGCTGCTTCCTGATTGGATGAGGTTGGACTTCACTGGTTTAAAATCTCAGCCTGCTCACTCCTTCTCCTGCCACTTCCAACAGACCAGCTTTAGACTGTGTATTTGAACACTAACCTCTGTGCAAACTGTGGAAAGGCCTCATTTTCAGATAGAGTTCATTTAGATTTTGATTGATAGATTGTTTGATTAAATGTCAGCTTGCCATTATTTTGTGGGTAGGATCACTGTAAATATAGAGCACACTTAGCAGCAGAGTAAGAGTGAGTGGCCTTTTTGTTTGATCCTCTTTGTCCTCGGAGCTCAGGTAAAGTTTTTGTCATTTGTTTAAGGTTTAGTTTTCTGTTAGGGAAGTTTAGGGTTTACTCAGACATCTTTTGATCCATCTCCTCAGTTTATCAAAACTGCTGCTTTACTTGAATCCAACCTGTGCTGCTGGTTCTCCATGCAGTGGGAAGAGTGGAGGTCATACACTAAGTTGTGTCTAGGTTTCCTTGAGGCTGAGGACATAACAGAAGTCTAAACATGAGAGTTTTAACACTCAGATAAGAAAATAAGAAAATAACAGCACTACCTGTATAAGGTCTTCTCCCACATAACTTTTCTTTCAGCATTTTATTCTCACTCCACCAGTCCTGTAACACTACCAAAACCCACACTGTGTTGTAGATTGTGATTGCTTTGTGTCTGTTTCCTTCAATGTGATTGGATCATCCCTTGCTTTTCCTCACTGTCTCCTGTCTTCTTTTCTCTGCTGGTGCCATTCACCAATCTCAATTTGGAAGAGGTGAAATCTTAAATGGTACACTGGATGTGCCATAACTTCTTTCCACAGATGGATTTGACGTCTGTGCGCTGTCTTTGGTTTTCCCATTGCTGTTCAGAGTCATTAACCATTGTCAAGGGACCAATCAGTATCAAGTATTTAATAAAGCCATTTCCCAATCTTCTACAGAGACGAACAAGTTCATCCATTTTTTTTTTACCCCATCTTGTATAGAACAGACCAGAGCAATGCATTCCTGATTTGACGTCTTACTGTCTGTTTGTTTTTAGATATCAATGAATGTGTGAGTCAGGCGGGCCCATGCCAAAGAGGGCACATCTGCATTAACAACGTTGGCTCTTACACCTGCCAGAGGAACTCTGTGAACTGTGGACGAGGATACCACCTCAATGAGGAGGGCACACGCTGTGTTGGTACGACCGAGGAATGGAGTATAGATTTAAAAAGCTCCTCACTGATCTGCGAAGATTGAGTTTAAGATCCTTATTGTCAAAATCTCAGTTACAGTGAATTTTCCAGTGCAGTAAAAGTAGTGAATCTCAGGCTCACACCAGCAAAGATCGAAACACTGTGTATTAAAGGACAACCGTGTAAGAAATTGAAGGGAATCAAAGTCATCTAGTATAATGAAGTGTGATCGTAAAAACTTAAGAATAAAATGATAGAATGTAAAGCAGAATAATGCTATTAGAAATAGGATAGATGGTCGGGATCATGAATTTAAACAGGCTATACACTAATGAATATGTAGTGGTTTAACATTTTTTTAACAGGAAGTAAATAAATATAGCAATAGTAACTTATCCAAACTGTGAACAGCAGTAATAAATACACACAGTAAGGATATAGATGAGCTCCATGTTGTTGTGTTTTCTCATATTTGCGTCTCTGTCTCCAGACATTGATGAGTGTAAAGGCCTTGAGAAGGTCTGTGAGGGTCATGGCTGTATTAACCTGGTGGGCTCGTACCGCTGCGAGTGTGAGTCTGGATACATCTTCAACAGCATCAGCAGAGTCTGTGAGGGTAAGTGTGGGCGATAACATTTTACAAACTCATACAAGGAGCCTTTTTCCTTTTGTATGTAATTAAAACATGCATATATTGATCTAATAGAGCAGGTCAATACGTGCATGAGAGAAATCAAAGCTTCCCTTGGTGACATTTTGTGTTTTTTAGATGTAAATGAATGCAGGCACTACCCCGGCCGCCTGTGTGCTCATAAGTGTGAGAACACTCTGGGGTCATACAAGTGTAGCTGCACTACCGGCTTCAAGCTTTCAGCTGATGGCAGGAATTGTGACGGTAAGACGGACATCATACTTTTGTACAGTACTCATTATGTGTTGGTGTACTACAGGCCTCACAGGGCTTATAGTACTAGTGACTGCAACAATAAAAACACCTTTTCAGGTCTGAGCTGGTCTACCTTTTGGGTTTCATCACAGCTGACACATTCATTTCAATATCCGTATGGTTTTGATAATTGCATTATATTCTCATGCCTGAAACTGTTTTTTAAATGTTTGCAAAACTTAGCACTGGACATTTCATGCAAATTCTTCATCAGGCAAAATAGTTTTACTCAACTCAACTAATTTTTATTTTATATAGCAACTTTCATACATTCAAGCATTCAGCCTAAAGTGCTTCACAAAAGAAAGGAGCGACAGAAAACAACAACAATAGGTATAAGTGGAAAGGAAAGGGATGTGACACCTTAAAAGTAAAATCATTATGATCAAATCAATAAAATAAGATCAGAAAAATGAAATAAAATGCATACAATAAAATCAACTGCTCCTGTATCTGCTCATACCCAAATAGACAGAACTGGATCCATCACTCTGTCATGGATATCTAAACATGGATGTCTTCTCCTCCTCCTGACTATCTCTAATCTTCTTTCTGTGTAGATTTGAATGAATGTGAGGCGAACCCATGCAGTCAAGAGTGTGCCAACGTGTACGGCTCCTACCAATGTTACTGTCGCCGTGGCTACCAGCTCAGTGACATCGATGGCATGACATGTGAAGGTAAAGCGGAACAACTGAAATACTTTCAATGCATCTTGTGGCACCGGTTTAGCCTGGTGGCTGGGTCATGCCCCCCATGTACAGAGGCTGTAGTCCTTCAGCTGGCGGCTTGGGTTTGATTCCAACCTGCAGCTCCTTTCCCACATGTCCTTACATCTTTCCTTGTTTCCTAATCTATCCACTGTCCCATCGTCTGTGGCATAAAAGCCCCAAAAATATAACTTAAATTTTTTTTCTTACATATCCCAAAGAGTACTAAGTTTTTTCTTGTGTTCAGTGGATTCTTTGAAACTTCAGAGTAAGAACATGACAGATTTTCAAACTCCTAAGGTGTTTGAGGTATACATTTTTTTAACTCTGTTTTCTAATTTGTCTTGTTTTGTCCGTCTCTGTAACATTTTCAGACATAGATGAGTGCGCTCTGCCCACTGGAGGTCATATTTGCTCTTATCGCTGTCACAACACTCCTGGCAGCTTCCACTGTTCCTGCCCCGCCAACGGCTACACTTTGGCTCAGAATGGGCGCAGCTGTCAGGGTAAGCTGTCTGTAGTGTAAAGCCACATTAAGCCTGTATCTACTGTAATACAAGTCATTGATGATTATGAATAATTTGGAATCACATTTTTACACATTTCCCCTCCCAGATGTTGATGAATGTGTGGCAGGACTACACACGTGCACAGAGAATGAGAGCTGCTTCAATGTACAGGGAGGATTCAGATGCCTGTCCTTTGACTGTCCCGGCAACTACAGACGTGTGGGAGACACGTGAGTACACTGAGTGTTGTCTAGTGCACCCACTGAGACTGAAAAGTACACACAAACACAAGTTCATTATTCAGTGTTGATTCAATACAATACAAACAAAGTCAGAAACAAGAAACAGTACAGAACAAATTATTCTAAAAACACAGAAAGAACAATACAAGACACAAACAGTCATATAACAAAACATGAAGTCCTGCAGGAACTTTGGCAGTTTTTAATACAGAGTAGTGAGATATTAAAGAGATAATTATGTTAATGTCCTCTGCAGTCCTCAGATTTGAAAGATTATTTAAACTAAATGAACCCTGGGAGAGACAATATGTAAACATTAGAGTGACCAGGAGCATATCAGGGAGAAACAAATGACAGAAAATGAAACACACACAAAAAAAACAATAACAACAACATGTCATTTGCTAAGACAGGACAGTGTCACAAGGGCCCTTGGAGGGTAACAACCATGAAATCCACCTGTAGGAATTTTACATATTTAGTCCATTTGGTCCAGAGTTTGATAAACACCTCCCTCTGAAGTCGCACACATAGAGTAATCCTTTCCATAACATAAATATAATTCCCTATATCAATCCACTCCTGTATTGTGGGGGTTAAGGAAGTAACCAGCACCTTGCAATGCCTTTTTTTACAAGCACATCTCAAAATGCCAAACAGGATTTTATCATTGGGCTAGGGCTGGGCGATATGGCCTAGGAATAAAATCCCCAATTTTTTTACAAAAA
The DNA here is from genome assembly GCF_009762535.1 of Notolabrus celidotus. Lineage (NCBI taxonomy): Eukaryota > Metazoa > Chordata > Actinopteri > Labriformes > Labridae > Notolabrus > Notolabrus celidotus. The sequence goes on along the minus strand of NC_048277.1, from coordinate 29,427,232 downwards.
GCTCAATTTACGATTTTAATCGATTTTGTGTTTTTCCCCTGAAAATAGTAATAAAAGCAGTGTAACTTTCAGCTAGATGTCTAGCTTGAAACAAAGCTACAGTACAACTTAAAGAGACTGAAATTTCCATCTCATAAAAATAATCATTTCTTTGACTGTGACATTAAGTAACATGAAACAAAACTACTTAAAAAAAGGAACAATTAAAGTACCTTCTCTGGAAAAAAAAATGTCTTTTCTAGAATAAACCTCCTTAAAAACTGAGGAGGTCACGGAGTAAATCTAGATTTTCTTTTTTTTAAATCGCCTGAAACAAAAAATGCGAATTAAACGATTAAATCAATTTATTGTACATCCCTACATTGGGCCTTGCCTTGAAATCTACACTTCCAAAGAACAATGAAGTAAACTGCAAGGGCAGGTCAATATTAAGTATACTTTTAATGTTTTATGAAACTCTATCCAGAAAGGTCTTGACACTGTGCACTCACAGAAGATATGCGAGTGTTAAAAGTAACTGAATAGAAATAATCAGTCTCGTCACTGATGGTCTGGTTTGTTTTTGTAGGTCATGTAGAAATATCATTCTGTCACATAACCTGCTAATAACTCTTCACAGGAGCTTTAGAATATTATTTTCATAGCTTTGTGATTTTATGTGTTGCCTGTTTTCATACCAACATGAGAATAATTAAATAGACATTAAAAATGTGAATACTGACAGAAAACTGAAGCTGCATAAACACTCATAGAGCGAGGACCATGTTCCTCACCGATGAGTCTGAAGTTGATCAATCATCCTATCAAAAGCTATTACTCCATCAGTGACCACCTTCAGGCCTTCTTAACTGACCCTCATTCAAATGTTTGGATCAAGGCTCTGCATGTCCAGTTTGCACAAAGCTGGAATGCCTTCAGACGAGATGCCGGCTGTAGCATGTTGTTTCAGAAGGATGAAATGCACATGGATATTTTCTGATTTGCTCATTTACAGTAGAGGCTGTGTTTGATCACCTAGTGACAGAACGTCTTGCATGCTCCCACAGAGGGCACCATGACTGGCCTGTGAAGTGGCCTCACACTGCATGCTATGCACGGCAAATGTAAAATTCACACCCGGTCTCTCTTTCTCTTTCTTTTTCTCTCTGTGCCTGTTTTGTTATGTCCCGTATTGTCCTTTTTGTCCCCCATCCTCCTCTCTCTGCAGTCGATGCGAACGCTTGCTTTGCAATGGCTCTTCGGACTGCCTGACCATGCCATTGAAAATAACCTACTACTACCTCACCTTCCCCACCAACATCCCCGTCGCCACCAACATCTTCCGCATGGGCCCCTCCCAAAGTGCGCTTGGCGATGTCCTCCAGATTGCTATCATTGCTGGCAACGAGGATGGTTTCTTCAAGACGGGGCGGGTGCCCACCGGCGGTGTGATGTCGGTGGCAAAGCTCATCAAGGAGCCGCAGGACTTTGAGCTGTCTGTGGAGCTAAGCCTAAAGCGCTACGGCGCAAGTAGCACTTACCTCGCTAAAGTGCTGGTGTTTGTTACCCAGGAGGAGCCTAGAGTTCCTTACAACCCACTTCTAGAATAAACACCAGAGTTATGCAAGGTTACACACAAGCTGTTACACTCTTAAAAAACGATGTGTCATTTTAAATGCTCCAACAAAGTTTCCAAAACCAAAATAAGCAAAATACATCTCAGATAACCATAAGTTATGTCTTTTGAAATCTAAAGTATGCAGTAACATTCAAATGATTGCAGAACATATGACAAAGATAGATGCAGAAAAAATATGTTGTACTCTTTATATGTGTAGCATACTCACCCACATAGATGGTATCTTTGTTTACAGATTCTACATAAAAATTATATAGGGTCTGGATTTGTAGCATGGGGAGTGTTCTGGTTTCCCTTTGTAGTACATTTGAACAGACCAATCACATTTCAGCAGGCTTTAGTTGCATGCAGGAAAAACAGTCCGTGTGGAGAGCAAAAGCAGGTGTAACACATACCAATGTAATAACACCCCAGCTCCCATCAGCAGTGATTTGACTATGATTTATTAATCTCTGTAAACAGATACCTTCCCCAGATCAGGACGGATTTGACAAAGTTAGGATTTTGTAGAATGTTTTTATATATTGGCAAACTTAAAACCTCTAAATTGTAAGTAAGTCACAAGAAAATATGTTTTTGTGTTCATACTGCTGAAGTGAGCCAGAGTGAAATGTACAGTGGGTACGGAAAGTATTCAGACCCCTTCACTTTTTCTAAATTTTTTTATGTTACAGCCTTATTCCAAAATGGATTAAATTATTTTTTTCCCTCAACATTCTCCACACAATACTCCATAATGACAAAGTGAAAAATGTTTTGTAGAAATTTTTGCAAATGAATTAAAAATAAAACACTCAAATATCGCATGTGCATAAGTATTCAGACCCTTTATTCAATACTTTGTTGAAGCACCTTTGGCAGTGATTACAGCCTCCAGTCTTCTCAAGTATGATGCTACAAGCTTAGCACACCTGGATTTGGGGAGTTTTTCACATCCTTCTTTTCACATCCTTTCAAGCTTGATGAGGTTGGACGGGGAGCGTCAGTGCACAGCTATTTTCAAGTCTTTCCAGAGATGTTCAATCAGGTTCAAATCCGGACTCTAGCTGGGCCACTCAAGGACATTCAGAGACTTGTCCTGAAGCCACTCCTTTGTTATCTTGGCTGTGTGCTTAGGATCAGTGACCTGTTGGAAGGTGACCCTTTGCTGCAGTTTGAGGTCCAGAGCGCTCTGGAGCAGGTTTTTGTCAAGAGTCTCTCTGTACATTGCTGCGTTCATCCTTCCATTGATCCCACAAGTCTCGGAAACAGAATGCAGCTGAGTTCAATTCTGAGTTTCAAAGCAAAGGCTCTGAATACTTATGCACATGCGATATTTGAGTGTCTTATTTTTAATTCATTTGCAAAAATTTCTACAAAACATTTTTCCCTTTGTCATTATGGGGTATTGTGTGGAGAATGTTGAGGGAAAAAAGGAATTTATTCCATTTTGGAATAAGGCTGTAACATAACAAAATGTAGAAACAGTGAAGGGGTCTGAATACTTTCTGTACCCACTGTATGTCTCCTGATGAATTGCCTACAAGTACTTGAAACAGATGAAATACGTTCCTATCCCAGGAATGTAATAAACCAAAGAAATGACAGCACTTACATGTGCAACATAAAGGCAGCATGTAAATTCCTCATAAACTGAACTTCCACTGCAATTAACAGTGATGATTACTGCTTAAAAACCCACTTTTCATGCAGGGAAAAGGAAGCAATTGCTGATTGGTTCTGAGATTGCATTGATGGTAAAGGGAGGTACATTCAAATACAAATATACAGGTAGAGATTATTATAAGATCAGAATTTTTTTTCACAACCAGTCATCACTTACATTTCTTTCATTCTTGTTTTTTGCAATTTACACATTAGGTAACTGTTTTGGCTTATTTCCTGAGTATTGTGTTAAGATGACACATCATTTTTTAAGAGTGGATTTAAAAATAACAAAGTAACACAAAATCAGAAGCTCAGTTTTTAGTACTTTAGCATTTTACTTAATCAGCTGTTAACAGTAGAAATAAGGATCAATACTCAGCAGTCTAAATGAGGTCCACTTGAATGTATTGTCTTGGAGGTAAGGCTTCCTGATAGCCGCTAGGTGGCGTTCTAGGTCAGGGTAAATAATGTCATGGTTAAGTTTTGAGTCTGTCTATGACTGAGTGTAATTTGATGATGGTTGCATGATACAGTCTGACGTTTTCAGTATTTTATGGTTTATGTGTTGGATGAACAGTTTTCTATTAAATCTGAAATAGAAATAACACATGTTCAAGTCATATCCAGTTCTTGATCATGGTGCATTGTGGGGTTTAATCAAATGCAGCCAAGGGAGCAGCTGGAATGTGAGGGACGAATCACAGATGGAGGCATGAAGATTTTCTCACATAGTTTCATGGGACTTTTGTTCAGACGGCATTGATGGAGAGGGAATCAAATGATCCATGCTTTTAAAGTGGTATTAACATTCCTAAAGTCTGTAAAACGTTTACACACGAGGTCTTTAAACCCTCTTATAAACACTTTTATTGATAACATTATTAGCTATTATCAGTTAGAAATCTTTCCTGTTGATTTTAAAGTTCACCTGCAGCAGTTATGTTTGATAAGACAGACCAAACCTGACAAATTTAAATCAAAAACACAAGAAAGCAGTTCCCATTATTAACATCTGTGAGCCAAACTCTTGAGTTTTATGCTAGATGTGCATTTATCCCCAAAAATTGGCCACTCTTTATGTCTGTCAAGTAATTCCACACCTCCATTATTCTAGTCAAAACTGAGCCTTTTATTGCATTCTTCCTCTCACTTCCTAAACATCGGTTACCATGCACCACAAATACATCTTTCTGTGGCGGTTATTTTCATGCACATCTCTTTACCTCCTGTTATATTTTCAGCTTAATGTAAAATGCACAGATTTCCACTGCATACTGCGGGTGTAAACCCCAAAGCAGACAGATAACCCAAATGAAGGCTGAGTAAGTGACATGCGATGGGATGCAGTGGCAGAGGAGAGGGAAATGTGCACCAGCAGGAGAGGGTATAAATAGTCTGACATGCTGTGAGGCTGCTGCCCGAGGGCTGTGGCTTATAATAACTGTAAATTCAGATGTCGTAGGTTCCTCCTGTCCTGAGCTGTCAGGGCCAGTAAGGATGCACTCGGTCCCTAGTGGGGATATCCTTAAAATAAGAACATAGTGGCGCGCAGAAGGATTTTTCCTCCTCTCTGACATTGAGTTATGGGGCTCTGGGCTCTGGCCGGTGGTCTGAACAATTTGTGGTGCAGTAACATCACCGCGCACAGAATGAATGATGCCCTGCAGTGTTTGTGTTGGGGCGTTATCAATGTGCCGACTATAAATAATAATTACCAAAAAAATAAAAGGCCTTACGCTTGACCAGAGGACTTTCATCCAAAAAGTCTGTTTTTCTTTCTGGTCTGAAAGTATTGGGTTTTTTCTCCTGGGCTGGGCCACGTGAGGCATGGAGCGATGAAGAGGACGTGCATCTGTGCATGCACAAACACATACACAAGCATGTTTGCATGCACAAAGACACACATGCACATGTTAACGTACACACAGAAGCCTTTTTTGTTGCAGATATACACATGCACAAACACACATGGAGCTGTAATTAGCTCCACTTGCTGCGCCTGCTTTGATGTGCCCATCTGTGTGAAGGGGGGGCAGTTCACCCTGGGTCATTATCTTCTCATAAATTTACTTTCTGCCCCAACAGAGCTTTCACCTCGTCCTCTAGAGCCGTGCTCAGGCCTTTCTGCAGCTCAGGCCGCAGTATTTTAAACTAGAAGAACATTTTGTGGGTTTGGCCTGGGCCAAAGCAAAACTTGGACCCACCCGCTAATTGCTAATTACAAGCCCCTACCCAGTGGTGGCTTGACTTTTTGTCAGGGGCTTCTCTCCTCGCTCTCTGTGAAAGGAGCCCTGCAACCCAAGTCGGGCCTGTGCTTTGAGCTGCAGCCTATAGGTCCCCTGAGGAACTCCAGAGATCCACAGCTCACATGACTCACAATGCGGCTATATGGCTGCCATACACATTAAGTAGACTTGTACATGGCAACTTGGCTGTTTTTATAACCCAGTATAACCATGTACTGACTTGTCTCTTCTGCAAAGACAAAGCTTCAATTTAAGATCTTGGATGTTGAAGTCAGGGCTTTTATTTTGTTTCAATAGAGCTTTATAATCACAAGTTCCCCATGGTTTCAAAGAAAAAAACTCTTGATTTATGGGCTTGTTAATGCTGCAAAAACCTCTCTGAGTCCTATGCCACAGACAGGTAGTGAATAGCAATACTTTAGGTGGCGTTAGCTTTAGGAGCCAGCAGGGGCCCTCCATTCCCTCCGACCTGTCAGTGATTAGTCTGTGAAATAAACAAAGCCTTAAATAATAGGATGAGAGCTGCCTCGGGGGGAGAGGCTGGGGAGTTGTCTAGTCATGTTGCTCACAATTTAGGAGTCTTTTAGAACACTCCCCCGCCCCATAAATCCTCCTCAAGAGATTATCTGATGTGAAGCCGGGGATGTTCAGCAAATCCAAATATTTTCCTGAGCAGGTTGTGGATCATTCTCGCCGAGTGTAGTAATTCATTTCCCACACAGCTTGAAATAGTGCATCAGAAACGCATCAATGGCAGAGCTTGTCTCCACAGGCTACAAAGTCTGGCTTCGGCATAAACCTTTTGGCCATTTTCAGTTCATTATCCCTCCAAGCCACATAGAAATCTGACTGTTTTAATGTTGACTGCTGTAGCTGACGTCCATGGCGGCCATTTGAGTTGTCTTACTGAGTTCTCGATTACACACTGGCCTGCTCTCAAGGATGCCCTTTGAAAACCACAAAAGCCGACTCTGAAGTCTTTCTATAGACATCACCTAAAGGTCAGAGGCCGTGTGTGTGTTTGTCTTCTCTCTTTTTTTTGTGTGTGGGTGTGTATGTTTGTTCCTCTTTTAGAGTGGCGAGGCTTGAGCGCACTGACACCATCCGCTGTTTAAAGACATGTCAGCCAAATGACGTCGCCTGTGCTCTGGACCCCACGCACTCAATATCCCGCACCTTCATTTCCCTGCCCACCTTCAGAGAGTTCACCAAGCCAGAGGGTAAGTACAAGTCTGTTTTTTCTGTGAATTCATGCTGAAAATGAATGAATGCAGCAAAAGATGAGGGAAAAAATACTCGAGATCCATTGAAGGAACTTTGTAAGAAGGGAAATCGGAAAATACAAACTTGTCATTTTGAAAATACCGTCATGAACAGATTATTGCTTCCTTATTGACTAATAGCTGAATAGATGACATATAGTGAAAATCTGGAGGGAAATCAGATCATCTTTTTTTGATAACCCAGTAGCAACAACTGGTCTCCGGTCTCAAACTATGAAACCCATGCAGAAGTGTTATAAACTGCAATACATTGAGAATCCGCTTGGGGCTGGCTGCAGAAACACCGGAAACCACATACACACCAATTCAAAAAAGACGATATTTGCAGCATTAATAAACATGTTTACAGCCTGGTTCAAAAAACGGCTTGGCTCTACGTAGCTAATTTCTCTCTTGGCACACACTGTACGTGGGTGAATTTTTCTCTAACGCGACGGTTCAGAAGATATAAAGATTACAAGTTTTTGCCCAAATAAGGACATGACTGACGTGACTCCCGGAAGGGAACACATAGCTGTTAGCTAGGAGGCTCAAACCCCGCCTTTTTACGTCACACTCTGCCTGGTTGAGTTCCGCATTTCCAATATGGCTGCCGCCGTCGATTGGCTTCAAAACAGCGCTCAGGAACAGATGGGTGACGTCACAGATACTACGTCCATTATTTATACAGTCTATGGTTGTAACGTGCTATTATTAGCTTTCACCTAGCCAATTTGTAGCGGCTAAGAAAAGGTTAGTGTTAACATTACTTTGTGATAATGTTACAGAATACAAGTCTTAAGTCATGTAAAGTAAGATAGGAATTATTTCCTTACTAACATAACGTTAGCTAGGATGGTTGAATGCTAATATTAGCTGTAATATGGCTTATATGTGATTTCAGTTACTCATAATGAATGAAGGAAATGATAATGAATGTCAGGTAGCCTGACTTTACACAATTTGCACCCTGGAGCACAGCAGTATAATCTCGTAGCAGAATTTTAGCCTCCCACTCTGAATTTAAGACGAACAAAGCCACTGTGTGAATGTGCTGAACTATTTAAAAGCCATACCAATAAAATAAAAAATAATTACCTTCAAAGTAACCCCTTTTCTACATGTATAACTAGCTCACAAATACATGTAGAATAAAAAAAAAAAAAAAGAAAGTCCTGTTAAATTCTTTGGAAACAAGTAACAGTCTATGCGATATTGTGTCGTTTCTCATGTCAGTGTGATCCTCCACTGTTATTTCGTTAGCTCCACTTTATCTCTCTTAATCTCAGAGCTCCCATCAAACTGTATTTCTCTGGAGTTGTCCAAATCCCTACAACTTCCTCTGACTCCCATTTAGCTCTTCCATGATGTCCTCCATGCAGTCAGAGAGTACAGTAAACGCCATGCTGCTCGGTAATCAGTCGAAGAAAGTGACAGCTGACAAGCATCTATTGGCTAGCATGTAGCGCAAGTTTCACACACACTCATGCTCAATGTCAGGGGGAGTTTAGCTTGTGTCATTTCTTGTAAGCTCTGAGACTGGGTGTAAAGGCAACGCTGAACAGTACTGAAAAGCCTCAACCTTCATGTGACCCTCTCAATGTACAAACAACACAGGCCTTTCCATTTCTAACTTTACTGTCTTTGTCTTAGGGAGAGAAAAAGAAAGACCAAAGGAAGAGCAGGCGCTAGCTTAACAACACAATCCCAGTGTGATAATAAAGCTGCAGGCCAGAAACACTTTTTATGTGTCTAATTATTATCTTCTGACAGAAATTGTCTTCCTGAGAACGACGGTGCCAGCATACGGGACCCATACCTTGGGCACCTACGACGTCAAGTTCGACATCTTAGAGGGCAACGTGGAGAACGCCTTCGACATCTTCAAGCGGGTGGAGAATGGAATGTATGTGGGTGAGTACGGGGATTTGACGTTGTTGTGGAGTCTGGATTAAAACCAAGCCAGTGCAAACATTAGCAGCATTAGCGACAATGGAAGCTTTAAGCGTGCAGCCTGACAGACTCCTTGACTGGAGATTACCTTTTTATGTGTTAGACAAAGGAGGGGCCTTTTTTTCCCCCCATCCAATTCTTATTTTAAAATAAGTATGTCTTTTTTTCTTCAACACATCATGGGCATTTTTCCTTCCCTTTTCTCATTTGGAAATATGTACGCTCTTTTTTGACAAGGGAGACGTTTTTTTTTTCCAACCCAATTCTCATTTTGAAATCCATGTGTTTTTTATTGCAAATCAAACTCACATGTGCACATTGAGAAGGGACACAATAGGCAGAAAAATATCCCCTGAGGAATGTCTGGACGCCCTGACTAAAGTACATCTGACGCAGCCTGTTATGGTGTGTGCAATGCGGTGGCATCATGTAGCTGTCATCGTCTTCATGGGGGCTTCGTAGTGTCTGTGTCTCTGCAGTGCTTGTCCTCTGAGTGGCTCTCTGAGACAGACGCAGTCCTGTGTCTGTCCCACCAAATATTTGGCCCTGGATTTTCACAAGCTTGTGGTCAGACAAAGCGATGTTTAATTCACTTATCTATGGCTACGCATAACTAGAGCCGATCATTACTCTCCGGAATAACTTATGACCGCCTTTAAAGAACAGTAAAGAGTGCACTTGTGTATTCGAATGCACATATGCATGGGTGATTGCATTTGACAGGCACAACATTCATCATAACTACCTGCTCAGCCACCACCAGCATGCAAAAAGACTGAACAAGCTCTGAAATTGTAGCAGCAGATACCATCTCCAGTGGTGTGTAACAGCAACACATGTTTGGGTGAAAGCCATTCTTCAGTCTGGTGGTGACCCAGGTCTGCTGCACGACTGTAGGAGAGCAGACCTGAGCCTGGGCTTTGGGTGAATGAGCTTAAGGGTGACATGTTGTTGAGTCTGCCTATAGGTGTTATTTTGTTTTGGTTTTGTTCTGGGATGCAGGCAGGATGGTAGCGGAAGGACAGAGGATTCTTCTCTCTAATGGATGGATGGATAACCCATTGGTATGCACATCTGTCTTTATAGAATGAAATGAAAGGAAGGGAGGAGGAGAGAGTGTGACTGTCACTGGTTCAGACTGGATTGTGGGTGCACGCAAGTGTTCCTCTCTTATACACTTGTGCAGAAACAGATGTTTTCGTGTCAAACGTACCCAAAAATCAGATAAATAAATTAAAAAAATTTAGCAATAGTTCCTTTAATTCACTGTTTAAAGAGCTTATCATTACATTCTATTGTCTTATAATGGTTTGCTTTGGTTGGAATCGTCTCTTTCTGCATTAGAGATAAGCCTTATTTTGTAATATTTCATCAACTGAGTGCGTCTCTGCCTGTGGGTAAAGAGGATTTAAGAGTGGTTCCCTGTTTATACTGGTGCTCATTTGCAAGGGCAAGTATGTATGTGTGTGCACAGAATAAGATTCCAGAGAGAGAGAGAAAGACAAAGAGTGAAACTGCGATTCAATGAAAGAGGAAAGAGAGAGAGAGAAAATATGTGCAGAAGTAATCCTGGGCGCTTTGCTTCATGTGGTTAAATGTATTGTTCCATTTCCCCACGCTAGGCCTCAGTGTCTCGCCGAGCATTAGAGCACTTAAAACCGACGACCACATGAAAGGCGTGTTTGTGAGGAGCCACTTCTCTCCCAAACCCATTGGATGGATGCTTATTGGATGCAGCTCTTGCATGTTAGCACCAGTTGCCCCATCACATATCCAAATTGAGGCCCTGTGCACTGGTGCCTTTTGGTCACCGCCTGCTCGCCGTGGAGTGTGGCGTCCACAGTGCGATGAAGGCCCCTCTTGGTTTTGGTAAGTGGGTTGTGCTGCTGGTGCTTTGGCCCTTGGATGCTGCTGTTGTGTAACCACTGTATGAAGCTCGCTGACGTGTCACTTAAGGAAGCTGAGTTTCCACTATCTCCAGTGTCTCCAACAGTGGTATTACAGCTTGGTGGGATGTGAAAAGAAGCAGACATTGAGGCTCCACTAATGAACAAGTGCGTGAACTCAAGCAAACTCTGGCCATTGTTTTTGGCCACCTTTTGTATTTTTGAAAGGGACAAAAGAGGCAATTAGGAATCCCAAGAATGCGTTGCTAACATGAAAAATCGAATTTTAAAAGGTTTGATTGGCTTAAGCTCCTCTCAGCTATGCTCACTTATACTCAGTGTTCTAAACCCAGTCTGCTCAACACACATGCAGCGTTTATACACACACACATGTAGGGGTTGAAAGTGCACCAAGTAGTGTAAGAACCACACCAGTCTCTTCTAGTTCCTGGTCATCCATCACTGGCTTTCCCAGCACTGTCACATCTGGTAGACAACCCTGACAGCCTTACGCATCTGTGCAAACACAATCGGCCCTCAGCTCTTGGAAAACACAATCAGAACCCATCAAACACTTACAGATTCCCATGACGACAACGGTAGCACACTGGCAACTACACAAAACCCCTGCAGGTACGTAGACGCCAAAGTTATCTTAAGACAACATTTATGGCACATCCTAACATATTTGGAAGCAGAAACCGAGGAGGAATGCATTACTCATGCTAACACTGTCATCCACTTCTGATTAGCGACAGGTTGTTTGGATTGGGCAGATAATGGGATGATTGATTTTGGCAGACAGCAGGTGGATGGATGAGTCCTCCCTTTGAAAACACTGGAGAACAGTGTGGTCTCTGCTGGAAGCACGGGTTAAGTCCCGGGCTGAGTCTCTCACCTCTGACAAAATGCTGCTGCTTCTCCTGTTTGCTAATCTGTCAGTGACATACATCATTGTGGGGATCAATATTGTCTTTGAGCACTCCCAGGAAAGATTTCATGGGTTAGTGTAGGTTTTTTTTTTTACCTTTGTGTAACAAGGCCAGGGTACTGAGCAGGCATTTCTTTCAGTTTTGCTTTTACTCTTACAAAATAACAGATTCAAATTATTCTAAGAAAGGAAAAAAAATGTAACAACCCACTGTTCGCAACTAAAATAGCAAAAGCGGTGTGCTAATCATTCAATGTACGGCGAGATGAAACAATACGATAATGTGGCTTACAATTTTACTTGGCCACACTGATAAGCTGATCAGTGTGTTCAGATATCTTTGTATGGATGCAGATTGTGTGCTAGGAAGGAAGATTTTTGGTGCCTCAAGTTTTCTGGTACTCCTTTAATTCCTGGTATTATTATCTAACTCTGTTTCAGCTGTTTTGTTTGCACACAGAAAAGCTGAAATGCGGGGCGCTGGTGGCCTAGCGGTCTGAATGCCCCACATACAGAGGCTACAGTCCTCGTTGCAGGGGTCGCCAGTTCGATTCCCGGCTGGTCGACCATTTCCTGCATGTCCTCCCCCGCTCTCTATTCCCCAAAATGTCCTGTCTCTCTTCAGCTGTCCGATCAAATAAATACAAAAAGGCAAAAAATATAAGTTAAAAGAAAAGCTGCAATTCACTCTGGGAACCAATCAGCTATCATCTGACAATTATTACATTTTTTAAATCTTAATACAAATGCATGTGCACATACAGTACAGGTAACAGTGTTGTAGTTGAGTCACCAAACAATTAAGTCTCAGTCGAGTCTTGAGCCCCAAGTGTTGCCGCCAGAGTTGAGACCGAGTCACCATAGAAGATTCCAAGTTGAGTCTGGATTATCTAAATCCGAGTTCTAATTGAGTCCAATTACCTCAGGGTTTAAAAAGGAGGGCAGCTGTTTCACTCCAAACTATTCACTGTATGATCCTTGACTGACTGTGGGATCTTTTGGATGTGCAGAAAACATACTCAATTGATTAACATTAGATTCTTTTTTATTTATTTGTTAGTTTTATTTAATTGTAATTGTTATAGACAACAACAAGCATTAACACGTGAGTCCAGAGATCTGAAATATCAGTTAAATCACAGTGCTGGGCATCATGTGAAAATGTGCACAGCACCTCTCCTAGCAAGGAGACGCTCATGGAGAGTAGTCTCATTGTTTAGGCACAGTAGTCTCTTGTGAGGCTACCATTAGCCTGTGAACAGCAACGTCTTCAACTATCCACATGGACTAGCTTTAGCATCAGGGTGCATCCTGAACAGATGACTGTTAAAAGTCTGAACTTGTCTCTGTCTTGTTTATGACTGTTTCACTGATCTTGTTTGGATTTGTTGTAAAATACGCTGCAAAACTAACGATTTATAGCACCTCTGCTCGAGTCTGAGTCAAGTCTAAGTCTTCACTGCATGAGTTAAAGTTGAGTCACCCATTCTCAAATTTGAGTCATGGACCCCAGTACTACTACACTGATTGGTAACATACAGGTTGTCCTTGAGATTGGCTGACCAGCATCAAATGTGCCAAATTCAGATCTACAATACAATCTGAATTATTGTAAGGTTTCCATCGTATCAGAATTTATCCCTGTTCAGTTTTAGTGACAGAAAAGGGCTTTATTATGTAGAATTGATGTTTTTCTCATTGAATAGCAACAAATAATACAATATCTCTTCTGAAAGAATCAACCCAAACCCTTTTGAGATTCAATAAATCCAGGACACTGCAGCTAAATTTCTACCATTTTTGAAATGCAGGTGGAAATATGCCTTTGTGGTTGAAATCCTGTGCAGAGAATACATTCTTTCTGGATGACCATGGGCACACGGCCGGCAGCCAGTGAGGCAGACAGAAAGATGAATGGAGAAGGAAGCGGACAGTTTGTCTCTGCGCAGGTAGCCATGGCCACAGATGCTGGAGGAATGTGAGCCGACTGTGTGAGACATGACTTCTTCAGAGCCGGTGCAGCTTGTGGCTCTGGCTTGTGGCTGTGCTGCTGAGGAGCTGAAGACAGCGGCGGAGATAAGCAGACAACTCGCACCTCGAGTTTTGGATGAATCATGACATTGGCAGCGGCCGGCCCACCAGAGAGCGCCAAACCCACGAGGAATCCTTGTCTGAACAGTGCAGCTAATCAAAACAGGGTCTTCTCCTCCAAACATCCCCACAGACTCGCACAAAAAACTCCCCTGGGGTGGTCCGCCATCAATGTACTGATGAAGAGATAGTGATTCAGATATTTCACGCTCCCAGAGACATACCACAGTGAAAAACACGCTGGTATGTACACATAAAGTTTAATCCTTGCAATAAAACTGTCTCAATAACTCACAAGTTATCTCTCTTGGTTTACTGGCCCATTTATTCTTTGCTGTCTGGCGCTGTGATTTTAAGAAAATGTAACTTTGTTTAAGTAATAGCTCAAAATTAATGAGGTTTTTTCTATCTATGTTCATGTAGTATCATGCCAAAGAGATAGCAAAGCTCTTAAACATCCCATCCAGGCACTTTATGCCTCCTTCCATAATGTAGAGGGAGGATACAAATTTAAACCCAGATTTAAACTGCAAACACAGCAGATTTTCATGTCAAATCCTCTCTTTTAGTCAACATTTTGAAGTGTATTTTCTGCTCTTTGGTTATGGGCTTTTGCTTTGAAAGGTCACTTGTAATACAGCGCAAAGGTTGTGGTGAAGATAATAGTGCATGTTATGTCATCTCAGCTGCACACAGGCCCACAACGGGCTAAAACTGAAAATCCTAGAAAAGAACCAACCGGTTCCCTACGGCTGCGCTCAATGATGTCACTACCCAGATTGTGACGGTGTCCTACAATGACCCACGGGCCACTGGAGAGATCTCTCACTATGACTGAATGTCAATTGACCATGGAATATCATGTGTTAGTCTTTCAGAGCAGGCGTGGGCATGTTTCCTGACCTCTGTTTGGAGTGGACAGAGGCTTGTTTGGACAGACTGACCTGACTGGACATCCTTGTTCCAACGATTTGTGACCAGTCGTAAATACAAGATCTCACCCCCTAGAGGCCGGTACACACAGTCTTTGAAAGTATTATATTTTTGCCTTATGATGGGTTATCAAAACTGAAATTGGTTGCTTAGCTAATAGGGTAACAAGGGAGCTAGTAAGCATTTCTTCTGGCATGTCTCTAAGCTTTTTATGGACTTTTTGCAGAAAAAGTTTGAGGCAGTAAAAAGAACCCTTGAAGAAGAAACAACTCTTTGACATGTTCATGTTTATGCCATCAGTGTTCAGCAGGACATTGCTGTTATAGTTAGAAACAAAACACAACACATTTTTAGCCATAATGATGCTGCCGAATGCCCTCCAGTACCCTCTTTGCAAAACTGTAACTTTGTACACCACCTGGACACTCTCCAGTGGTTTCACTGCAGTGAGCATGCATAGCCCAACAGCCAGTGTGTCATTATACAATACTGTGGTGAGGCCGATGCATATTTTTCATTTGTCTCTGGTGTTAAACCCGTTCATTTTGGATTCTGTCATACACTTCCTCGCTGAGTTGTAGAAACCAGAAAACCCAGAAATTCTACTGTTTACATGTAACCCTTCAATATTGCAGCCCCCGTAGCCATGAAGGATGACAAATGCCTCCTGGCACTGGCCTCACTTTGTTTTGTGGCAGTGTCTCTGCTACTAGGATGCATTTATTTAAGGCTATTTTCTACTTAAGGGGCTACTTTATGGTGCTGCGGAATGTTTTTGGAGAGCGGACAGATAGTACAGCTGTTTGTGTGATGGTTTCGGCTCAGGCCAGGGCAGTCACATTTGCAGATACCTCAGTGAGATGGAAAGACACCACAAACCTTTCAAGCTTGACAACTGGATCTCCTGTGAGTATACTTCAGGCCCCTAAATGGCATGACCTTGCAACCCAGTCACAGAGCACATTGTCAGCTCTAGGGTTTTGGAAATTTCCCCTTGTTTATTTAAATGAATCTCAGGTGGTATGGTCGCCAATCATAGTCGACCTGTTCTGTGGCTGTTGGCGTTTTGCCTCACAGCGCGGATGAAAAGTTAAGGATGAGTTTGTGGTTGTGGTTTCACCTCAAGTTCACTGTGAGTATGCAGAGGCCCAGCTGTTAGCTGATGCTTTCCCCTCATTGAGGATACCACTGTGCTTTTGATGGAGAGCTTACGGAAACATAGAGTCATCATGAACACACGCACCGACTTGGGTATCAAGCTCCTTAGTGCAGAATTGAGCAGTGAAAATAAGTTACACAAAGGCTGAAGTGAAACATGTTTGAACATGAAGGTGTTTCTTTATCTGTCCAAGAATCAAAGAAAAATGATGCAGCTCACCGGTGAAGACTAAGGGTCGACCGATTAATGGCCTGGCTGATTAATGGAAGTTGATGTTCGGCATTTGTCTGATCATCTGTATCAGCATTTAATTTTATAGATTGCTGATAAAACTCATTAATTAAAATGTGGGCTACATTGACCTTGCTGCAGGTGTGTCTCTCCCTCTATGATTGTTTTCACTCACCTCTCCGTCTCATCTAATGTCTCGCCAACAACTTCTATATTTACTTCAGTAAAAAATCTGAGGACAGGTACTCCTGGTTAATACCAAGTGGCAAACTCCGGTCTCAAATGATGAAGCCAATGCGGAAGTGCTGTAAACTGCAATACATCGAAAATCCGCTTGAGGCTGGCTGCAGAAACACTGGAAACCACATAGATATGAATGGGAAAAAGACGATCTTTGCAGCATTAATAAACATGTTTACAGCCTGGTTCAAAAAACGGCTTGGCCCTACAACGCTAATCTCTCTAATGGCACACACTGTACGGGGGGTGAATTTTTTTCTAACGTGACGGTTCAGAAGATATTAAGATTATGAGTTTTGCCCAAATAAGGACATGACTGACGTGACTCCCGGTCGGGAACACACAGCCATTGGCTAAGAGACTCACACTACATCACACTCTGCCTAGTTGAGTTCCGCATTACCAATATGGCTGCTGCCGTCGATTTGCTTCAAAACAGCTCTCAGGAACAGATGGGTGACGTCACAGATACTACGTCCATATTTTATACAGTCTATGGTTAATACGTACATGAACTGTAAAAGGTGTACAGTTTACAGAGATGAAATCTCACCTTTCTTGTTGTTGCACATATTCATCTGTAGCAATTAGTAATGAAGTGGCCTAGTTTTTGTTATGTCAAGTTATGTTTTGGGGCATTTTTGCCTTTATTGGATAGGAAAGCTGGAGAGAGACAGGAAATGTGGGGAGTAGAGAGTGGGGGAAGACATGCAGCAAATGGTAGAGGCTGGGAGTCAAACCTGCCACCGCTGCGACGGGGACTATAGCCTCTGTATAAGGGGCGTGCGCCGAGACCGCTAGGCCAACGGCACCCCAAGTGGCCTAGTTTTATGAATGATCCATTTTACTGCTTATGTGTATCAGTTCCACATACCAGTTAACGGTCTCATGTATTACTAATCAGTGGATTGTCATCTGCCTTGAAAAAACGAAATATCTGTCAACCCCTAGTGAAGAAGACAGACCCCTGAGTTAGTCATTAAGCAACGAGTGGTTGTTATTTCCAACAAAACGATGACTTGATTATGGTGCATCCCAGTCACCAATGAAAAATTGTAAGTACCTCTCAGATCAATCTCATGATCATCAGCATACAAGTTCATAGCTCACCACTGTCATTCACATTCCTCTAAGGTATAAATCAACAATGTCAGCATCCAGGGGTCTTACACAACCTAAGTACCAATTAATGGGCAGTTACCTTTTTTCTTCCTCTGTGTTGAAAGTTTAAAGCGGCTCCCTTTTTTCATGTTTCTGAACTTCTTGTTATCGTCACACAGTCTGAAATGCATTGAAGTGATTCTTTTTGTATGGACAATAAGACATGTTGAAATCATGTCTGTGCATAGACAGGATTTCAAGTACTGTAGGGAAATTAAATTGGTATACCATCACAATAATCATTTCCATCCTCCTTTCACTTCAAAAATCTAGTATAAAGGATATGAAATAAGATTGTTCTTTCGGCACCTTGAAGTCTTAACAGTATTTTAGCTTGTTGAAAACTGGTTGAATTTAGGTGTTGGATATTCAGACCTGATTTCACCCTGTTTTCAATATTAAAATCCCAGTTCATGCTCACTGGGAAGGCTTAACTCTGTGTTCCATTTCAAGTCATCACTATGTCACCAAGCGTCTTAATAAACACCAAAACAACTAAACAAAACCTCATGTCCCAAACAAAGGGTCTGCTTGGACAAAGTGTGAGTGATTTGAGGGGCAGTTGGGCACTTCACAGAATTTCTGTTCCTAAATCACAGTGTTTCTCTCCACATGTGCTAATTTGACCACAAAACATTTTACAAAACACTAATTGGCCTCAAACACATTCCACATATTGCACTATTTAGACGTACTGAATATATATGAGACACAAATTGTGTAAGTTTTCATCATTTAGTTATGCGGTGGAATTCTTTGGCTTCTTTTCATCAGAAAAAAAAAATGGTTTGAGTCTTGAGTGGAAAAACTTGCCCCTGGTTTACCCTTATTATGGTGTTTGGTCTTCATTACACACAGACCACACTTCCTCCAATTAAAAAAAGGCTTAATATGGACAGAAGCCCATCTGTCTTTGAGGTGGTCCATATTGTGTTCATAATATCTTACTCATCCTCACTGTGTGCTTACTCAACCCAGCGCTGAAGCTTTTAATGGGTTTTCTTTGGTTTAAGTACACGAAGAATCATGAACCTTCTGAACTCACTCTGAGTTTGCATCGATCATCTTAGTCAGTGTTGTGCGCTCTCAGTTGGTGTATGTCTGAGAATCATTTTCAGACTCAAAATGTAATCTCTTTTTCCATGTTGATGGTTCTCTCATATTGCTGTTGTTCGGTTGAAGCAAAGGTCAGCCCCGTCTGAAGGTGCTGACGCTTCGGAAACAGTCAAATCTCAGCCCCGCTCTCCTCCATGTAGTGTCACCATGCAACAGAGAACCAAACACCAAAACAAGGGGGCAACCCTGGTAGGACCGGGGCCCCAATCCACACTCCGCCATGTGCTTATCACCAGAATCTGCTGGAAACCTAGAGCTCCCACAGATCTGACTCTGAGAGGGACGGAGAGAGCGAAAGAAAGTGACAGAAAAAGAAAGAGAGAGAGAGAGATGGAAGTTTGAGCTCCCATTGCTGGCCGCTCCCTGAGTTAAAGATGGATTCCTGGAGGAATGCCTCCATGGCTGAATCGCGTGACTGTGACTGCTCCCCTCCATCAAACACATGGGACTCATTTACCCTTGTGGGCCGTAGTGATGGTGCCACAAACACCAGGCCCCCCCTCAGGAAGGGAAGAGAGGGGAGGAAGAGAAGGAGGAGAATGAGTGGGTGGAGGGGATCTTCAATCACACAATGCCAGGGTCCCAGAGGGCGCAGCGGATGGCGCATAAAAGATCATCATTTGTCCTGTGGTGAACAACAACCAAATGGGTTTTAATGCTTTGTTACAAGTACCACAGAGAGGGTGTCATGATTCAGGCAGTGATTTGTAGTCATTTTAATCAACGTTGAGTCATCATAAAAAGACTTCAGCACATTACTGACTCATTAATAACCCTGAGAAACCAAAAGGACTTCATGAGAAACAGAAATGAGACAGCTGAAGGTGTCACTGGTGGACAGAGAAGGGATTTTGCTGCCTGGCTGCACACTGGCGATGGCTGTTCAAACAGGCCAGAGCTGAAATGTCACCATCTCTCTGCAGAGAAAAGGCCCGCTGACAGGCTGAATAAACACAATTTTTTTTTTCTCCTTGTAGTCTCATGTTCACTGAAAAAGAGCATCCAATGAATTCTGTGGGCACTCAGTAAGGCTCTGTTGCTGTATGTTTATTCTCCCATCTGTTTTAGCATGATGGAGGTTCATGGAGACTGTGGGAAAATGAAATTCAGATTGTCATGTGTTCTGACACCACTGGGCTTTGTTTAGTTGCCAGCAACACAATCATTTTGAGTGTACCAGCTAATCCCAAGTTACACCTGAATACAGGTATTTTGGTGGTGAGTGATGTCAGCAAAGTGGACGACTGGTTAGGGAAACTATCTTGTTTCTGTCCATATTTTTTTTTTTAGATGTTGTGGATAATTTGATCACACAGGGAAACCTTTCACCCTTTTTTCTATGACTGGACTATTTTCTCCCAGAGAAATAGCTCCAATAAAACCAATGAAAAAATATTCCTCTATAATAAAATCTTATTAATAACAGCTAACAAAAGGCTCAACATGGCAGCATCTTCACACAGTACTGCTATAGGCTCATTTCATAAAAACAACAACAAACAAGTCAAAAGAAAAGAAGAGCTGAAACGTACAAATACGCTTTGGGTCTGAAAGGCGCAAAGCTCTTACGCAACCAATTAAGACAGCTTATGAATAAAACTGAATTATATATACATTATTTATAAAACTGTCACATGTGCGTGAGACAAACAATTGAAGATTGCATGTAAGACATGTGTGGTGTTGACAGCCTGAGATCAGAGTGTTGTTTTTGAGAAACACTTCTCCTCTGAAAATGTGATTTATCAATGAGCAAAAGCACCACAAACACAATCCCTTTGGGCTCAGCTGTCTTGGGGTGGCAGTAGAATTTTCTAACTCAAAACCATCAGTACATAAAACCAAACTCGCTCCATTGCTCGGTACCATTATTGGTAAGTGGGAAAACATGTACATGGGTGTTCTCACACAAAATCCCAATAAAAACTTTCACAATAGAATCAAAATCAACAAAGTCCTGACAGGGTGAGCAGGATCCCTACGTGAAGCGGAGGGTCTTGTCTCACCCTAGAGGAATTCGAACCTGCATAAACACCCATTCATTATAAATGATCTTCCTTATTACCCTAACCAAAGGATTGATTTGATAAGTACATGATCAGGTTGTCCCTGCCATGGTTTTGCTGTCCAGGATCACAGTTTCACACTGTTTTTTTTCTTGAATCAATGGTCCCTATTGCCTTTTAATACTGTTTCCTTTGTTGTCTCCTTCAGGTGTTGTTCGCCAGGTCAAGCCTCTGATTGGTCCAGTAACTACAGTGCTCAAACTGTCGATGCGCAACCTGACAAACCAGGGTGACTCCGGCCAGAACATCATCAACGTCCACGTCTTCGTCTCTGAGTTTTGGTTCTGAGAGATGGATACTCAATTGCACCATGTGTATTAAGTTGACACGCTGTCAACACTGTGCAGATTAATTTTGTAATATCAATGCATAGCTCAGTGTCCAGGTTTCAATGTTATGTTTGATTACTTCTGACAGTTTCTGAGATGAAAGGCTTTCAGCTGCTTTTGATGAGTGGTTCTGATGTTTTGACAAGCTCAGCCAGAACTGCACTCGTGTGTTGTATCCGGCATGATGGAGCCAAATATGGGAAGCTTTATTTGATTAAAAAAAAATTGAAGTTTCCAGAACGTATTTAAACTGAAAGTGCATGCATTTAGAAAGGATATGATGATTCAATTCTACAATATTCTTTTTTTTTTTTTTAACATATTAAGCCTTTATTGTGTAGCATTCACTTTTCCTTTCTCACTGTATGCATTAGATTAAGTATTTTTTCTATGGAATAAACACTATTTTATTTACCGTACTTGTATTTTGTATTTCTATTTTAAGACTGATGGCTTATTATTTCACTGAATTTACAGTTATTGGCTCATGGAGGGAGTAAATAGATAAATATTGGCGACTTATCATGATTTAACAATTCACTGTTTATGGATTAAAATTGTATGCATTTCCTTGACATCATGATGTCCCAGGAATGTGAGAGGTGATTAACAAACACATACATGTAGATGCTCCATTGACTTGCTGGGTTGTAAGCAAGCGGCAACCTCCGGTCTAAAAATATGAGTCCAATGCGGAAGTGTTAAAAGCTGCAGTTCATCGAGGATCCGCTTGAGGCTGGCTCCGGAAGTACCGGAAGTCACATACACATGAATGGGGAAAAGACGATCTTTGCAGCAGAAATAAACATGTTTACAGCCTGGTACAAAAGATGAGTGTAGTCTGAATAGCTAATTTCTCGATGTCCTCTCACTGTGAGAGGGGTGAATTTTTTTCTAATTCGGTAATTTAGAAGATATTGTGATTACTAGTCTTCCAATGAAAGGCACAGCTGCCTGCAGGAACACTGCAGCTGTTGGCTAGGAGGCTCAAAGCCCGCCTCTTTACGTCACACTGGCTCGACAGAAGCAATATGGCTGCCGCAGCCGATTGGTCTCAAAACAGCTCTTCAGAAACAGATGGGTGACGTCACGGATCCTACGTCCATATTTTTTACAGTCTATGGTTGTAAGTTGATGTCTACACCATGCTGCAAGTGGCTTTCTGGAAAGATGCCTCATTCATTCTGCTTTGGGGTGTAAAAAAAAAAAGTTTTAGCTCTCTTCATGTTTGTTTTTTTTACATATCTACATCTACTAAGTAGAAACATGCCTCCTGACCGTTGTTGAATTACAATGGAGCATTAGGGCAACCTTAAAAGACACAAAAATTTGATTTTGAGATTGAAGTCGTAAATTTACAGGGATAAAATTGTACGTTTACAAGACTTAAATCACAAATATATGAGGTTAAGGTTGTAAACTTATGAAATGAAACCATATGAATTGAGGCTATGGTTAGCCTGTTTGTTATTTTGAAGGGAAGGGTCAGAAGAGTGGCCAGATGCCTGAACATAAAATGAGGAATGTGGAGCAACTTTTTAAGTTATACTTGAGTATAGGTTTGAAAAATAACTGAATACTCTGTCTTTAAGCACACCAGCACCACATCATAATAAGTTTCAGGATTTAGAATTGATTGTGCAAGAAACTAAGACGGTTATGAAATAGATAAGGCTATTTCAGCCTGTGCATGATTCTGTAAACACTGTTTGTCCTCAGCTGTTGAGTATAACTTCACAAGATGATCCATGTTCCTCATTTCAGTGCAGGTGGCAGCTGCTCTTCTAATATCACCCTGTATTTTGTGATAAACCACAGCCTGTATGATTAAGACTTCTAAGACTTCAATCTCATTGAAGTATGAGTTTTTTTCTCATTAATTTACAAGTTTGAGTTTAAAATATAACTTTTTAAAATCCTTAATATGTTCCTAATCCTACATCATAATAAATGACCATACCAATTCTGACCAACTTTGATACATCATAAGCAGAGCTTCTCATATGAACGGCTATTTATGTCAAACCTTTGTATAAAACCACTCTAGGACACCTGAAAGTTACCAGGTAAAGGTACTGTAACTCTCCTTTCTGAAAGTCCTGCTTACTTTAGATTTTTTTTTTTGGCATACCTAAGCCATCTGTAGAAAAAAAAGGAATTTTGAACGAGTCTGTTGTGTTTAGTATGTATTATTCCAGTACTTTTCGTCCCATACCGTTAGGAGGAAACAGTTATTCTTTCACTTGATTTAATAGTTGAAATGTCTCCAGCACTTCATACGATATTAACCCTCCTGTTATGTTGCGGGTCAAATTGGCCCTTTTTAAAGTCTATTTTAGGCAATATATGCCTTCCAAACTAGCTAAATGCATCATAAAAATCTGGGCAGCATGTGGCGGAAGAGGTGTTGTGTTAATTTATCAACATCACTTCATAAAAAATGTGTATTGGGTTTTTTTGGGGTTCTGACAATTTTGGATAATTGAATATGCCCCGGGTCAAATTGACCCAGGAACATTATTGCTGTTCCAGAGAAACGAACATAACAGGACGCTTAAACAAACACGATAATTCCTGATGTGCATAATATATTGGGCCTTTCTATATAGTAGCCCACTGCACATTTACTTTTTTCTTTTTATCACTACTCTAAACTACTCGGCCTTGATAATCTGTCATAGGGTATCTCATTTCACTGCTAAAAGAGAAAAGGAAGCAGGCTCACTGCCACTTGCATTGTTAATTTTTATCTGCAGACATAGTTCATTTTGTCTCAGTAAATGTCATTATTAGTATTTATATGGATATAAATAATTTGACATAACATTGATTCACCAAAATCAATTTGATGTTAATTTGATTAATTTTTATTCAGGAAACCTACAATGTCCACTTCAAGCTATATTAGTTTACAAGGCAGATCTACCACTTCCAATATGGCAGACGCGCTGACGTATGGTGGCAGCGCGTCAACAGAGCTAATGCGGCGTCTGCGTCAGGTCTGAGGCGTACAAGGTTGGCCGTGACTTCTGGTGCTTTTTGATCGGCTTATTCAAATTGAGTAAACAAACGTGCCTCTACAAGTCAGTGGAGATCCCACTACTACTTATGAATGCATTTAGAGAAAACTCAAGTTTGTGCGTTCAATAATGTGAAAGCTAATCAGCTGTTTGTGCGCAGCGTTACTTTTTTCACCACTTACTGAAGGAGTTGGTTTGGAGGATTTACGCACTGCTCATGCGTCTAACCATGAGGATGCTAACATGGTGGAGGACGTTGTGACACCGCAGATGGAGATTTACAAAGATGAGAAGAATGAAGAGGGTTGTCAGAGGGACCAAGCTGCACTGTTACTGTAAGTTCAAGCTGTGTGTTTATGTCGTGCTGGGTGCCTCAATGTTAGCTACAGTCTGCAGAACTGCTAGCTGGAGTTGTGAATGCTGTTTCCATTGAAACTAAAAAATGCAAGTGATTGTTTGTGTTTGTTGTATACTTTTTATATGCATATGTTGTGTGCAATAGTGATGCAGGAAAATAACTGTGCTTGTGACATCTGGTGAGGTGGATTTCGATTCTGTTGATGGATTTATCAGGAAAAATTGAACCTTGTTTACTGCAGTGAATATTGACATTTTGACATTGCTTTGTCAAAAATCATTTGTACTTGCAACCACATAATAGCCCCCCTAATTTCATTTAGCAGCTTGTAAAATGGGAGAAATGTGTTGCAAAAGTTCCTTTCTATTACCTCATTTAGTTTAGTGCACTATTTTAAATCTGAGAGCATTGGTGCCTACATTCTGAATTTGTATGCACTATATAGTGTCCTCAAAATTTCCTTTAAAATACTTAAAATAATGAGTATTTTGGATATAACAAGTAGGCCTAATAAATATACCAGTTGTACGGCACTAAATCTGTTAGTTATTACCTCAAATGATCCCAATTATCAGTGTCGCTATTTTTTATAAACTTATTTTCTCACTTTGAACCATTAATAATAATAATGATAATAAACTTTATTTATATAGCACTTTTCTTAACAAAGTTACAAGGTGCTTTGCAAAAAATGCAGAAAATAAAAAAGCAGATAAACCAGGGCACACAGGTAAAAAAACAAAACAGGACATCAGAATGCAGAAAAATAGCCTCTATGTAGGGGATGAGAAATGCCTTCTTATATAAAAAGGTTTTGAGTGAAGATTTAAAAGCACTTAAGGTTGTGGATTGTCTAATCGGTAGTATTGAGGAGTTCCACAGTCTTGGAGCTCTAACTGAGAAAGCCTGGTCACCTTTTGTTATAAGGCGGGATCTTGGTACATCCAGCAAAGCTGCATCCACAGATCTGAGGGGCCGCCCAGGCACATATGGGGTTAAAAGATCTCTTAAATAGTTTGGTACCTGTCCATTTAAAATTTTAAAAGTAATAGATAAATCTCAAAATCTGGCAGCCAATGTACGCTCGCAAGGAGTGATGTGTTGGTATTTTGTTGTGCCTGTTATAATCTGAGGGGCGGCACTTGGAACCAGTTGGAGTCTTTAGAGGGAGCTCTGACTGATACCTGTTAAAGTGCATTATATAACCTAGATGAGAAAAAATAAAAGCATGAATGACTTTGGACGTTGAGTGGAACAAGTAACCATTTTTTATTCTAATTTTTCCCACCTGGATTAAATTTCTTTTTGATTTGAACATGTCAAAAATCTGTCTTCCATACATAAGATAAATCTGTCATGGTTTTCATCTTGAACCCTGGCCGCAGTCTTAACCCAGTGACAGGAAACTTGATTACGATAATTCGACCATGTCAATATTAGCGGACAAACAGAGTCATGCAAATAGAACTATCTCAGACAGTTTACTTTATTCCTGGCGGTCTGAGGAACGTCAGTTTGCACAGTGACATTTAGAAAATTCTGTTTACACAGCGCCCAGTGATATCTGCTGTGGGACAGTGAAGACGTAAATCGACAGCTTGTCCTCAGAATGCCCTCGGTTGAGTTAGGATGCACATAAGCTTCTACTCAAGATACTCTGTGCGTGCATGCAAAACATGTTGACTGTGGGTTTCATGCATGGGCTTTTTGTCTTTCTGGAAGGAAAGGAAATCCTCTTTGGTAGAATAACTTAAAAAAGGGGGGGGGCAAGGTGGCAGCAGTAGTTTAAAGAGCATGGGCAAGGATACCAGCAAACCGCATTCCTAATTACATTTCTCAGTGAACTAGAAACTCCTCTCTCCATCAAACACAGGGGGACATCAGACAGAAAGTGAGCTGAACACATGTCAGTAAAGGCCTTAACTATGAGACTCTAATCATCACTGTGCCCGGGCAAAGCCAAAGCCTCCCAATTCTTCAAAGACAATGGAGGAGGAGGCGCATACATCAGGATTTGAAGTCGTCTGCTGTGATGGATTTTAAGGCTCTTCTGAAGGGGGATATCCTCTTCAGCGGAAATAGAGGCCAGCAGGTCAGCCTTGTGGTCGACATGAAAAGAGGGAAGAAATGCTTTTGTGTGTGAGTGTGTGTGTCTTTGTGTGTGTGTGTGTGTGTGTGAGTATGTTAACTCAAGAGCCATATAACCACATGTTTCAGTCATAGCTTTACATGGTTGTGTTTTCCAAGGGTTCTACTGCAGTTTACTAACTTAATGCTGATTTTAAAGTTTTATGATAAGAACTAACAAATGGCGTGGTTTAGAGAACGGGTGAGAATCCATTTTTAAATCCACAAAGAATTATTATAAGTAATCCAGGGAACAAACAGCCCCATTTTTTTGTGTATGAAAATGAGAGACAGTGTAAAACAAATTCAAAATGAAGGCAATATGAAACTACCGTATTGTAAAATTCAGTGTAGAAGAAGACCTTTTAAGACCTTTGTTGGCATCAACAATTAGGCTGTCTCACATACCAGTGTGACCAGTAAACCAGTACACAATTCAGAGGGAGAAATTTTACCCAGAAGGTGGCACTATAGTTTTGCTAAAGCTTTGTCAAACCATCATGACCGCTAGTGCAGCTGCCACCATAATCTACTCCACGCGACCTGACATGTTTGAAAGTTCGCCCCCATTCATTGTGTATTTCAGGCTGCCATTTTCGCTGGGCGAGGCCTGGACAGACAGGGCTGGTGGCACCACCTCTTATAGGTCATATTCTATTTTCATTTACATACTGTTCATAGGTTGAATATTAAAACATCTATTTCACCTTTTTCATTGGCACTTGAAAGGAACAAGACAAGTCCAAACTCATTGTTAATAATTTCTAAAGGGCCAGCTCACTTTCACTCAAAATGCCAACCACAAACTTTTTCAAATGATAGTTCTTAATTCTTACAAAGTTCTTCTCAGATGAAGTTTTATTAGGAACACCTAAATAAATCTAATACTGCTCTGCAAAAACATTTTTTTGCATGAGGATTATATATATATATATATATATATATATATATTTTGATGAAACTGTTCTTGGGAGGCAACGTTTTCCTTTAAGGTTCATTTAAAATGTTAAAAAAAAAAGTAATCTGAGTCGATGCTGCACTTTGGACAGTGTGTAAAACTTCTTCAGGTTCCTCATAAAGGAAAATAAATGGTATGTGTTGCCTTTGTTTCCCATACCATACTGAAAATGTACTGAACTGACATTTTGTACATTTACACACATAATATGAGTGAATCTTGTGGAGTGCTGGTTTGATTGAATAGACTCCTCATATTAAGACCACAAGTGACCAGTGGAGGTGGGTGACGCGAATCTAGACAAATTGGTTGTGTGCAGGTGGTCGAAACCTCACGGCTATCAATGTTATTGTAGCATACCTTATAGTTAGCAGGACTGCAAACCTCTGCTACTGCCCTGCACATAAAATGCTGTTGTGGACTTCGTCTTGGAAGGCTATTAAAACCTTTAGCTCTGTGGACCCCCCTAAACAGACAGTGTCTGATAGACATTAACAGTGCAACCTTTATTCTAGATTTTACGGCATAGATTTCTGAAAGAGCAGTTAAATTCTGGATGAATTAAGTCCACTCATCAAGTTGAATAAATTGAGTAGTACATCATCATACTCTACTCAAATGCATTGTAACCTGTGAGTAACTGAAATGAGAGGCTGTGAGAAAGTCTGTTTCAGTCATACTCTAGTCAGAGAAAAACTCCTGAACAAAACGGCAGCAATGTGAAACAATGCATGCATTTTTTCCTTCATACCAAATCCCATGTAAATCCCATTGTAAGTACATTAACAGCCAAATATGAGCACCATAGCTCGTAGCCGTATAGCCAGACAGTGTGGCAGGACGTTACGCAGGAGAGGCCTGGCTGCCTCTGGATCTGGACAGTTAGAAAAGCTGGGGCAGCAGTCCCTCGCAGCGTTACCAAACCACATACATGTGTGGGGACAAATGAGCAAATGTCTTCTGCCAGATTCTCCATCCGAAGCCAAGAGGGAGCTGCTTGCACTGGAAGCCGATTGTATGACTAAGCCCAGTGGGCTTGATGAGTCGACGTAATGGCAGGGGAGCAGACCTGTGTGTGTCTGCGCTGTTTGTTTGTGTACTCTATTGTGGCACAATGGTGGTCAGGCCTCTCAATACAAGTGGTCATGGCGGTGTCTGGCTCAGAGTAGACGGGGTATGGGTCTGATGAGAGTCTAGCCCAGGGTGCTGGTGAGGCAGACTGATCCAGACAGAGACCAGAGGACCTCAGGAGGCACGTGCTCGGCCGACTCCTGGACTCACCCACTCCCTCTCTTTTTCCTGGCGTGCTACAGCGGCTCCCACCGCAACACATGTTATAGGATATAAGTGAGTTCTTTTAATAAATTTGGGGGTATTTATTTTTTTCCTCTATTTTACAAACCACTGTTTCTCATTACCATAAACACAGAAATGTTTCTTTTAGATGGGCAATACCAGCTTACTGTGGTTTCGCTCTCATCTCCCTGAGATACTCATAATTGCTGTATTTTCAGATAAAGACTGGATTATCTGTAATCTTTTCAGCGTGATGAGATGATTTTTCAAGATGCCAATGTCTAGTTTGATAAACCTCATTCCTGTGCTAACCTGTTAACAAATTCTCATCATTTATCTCCACTGATGAACACTCATCAAACACAATTCACCTGTGTCCAAGTGTTCACGTGCTGGGCTCTTAAATGACTTTGCAGAGTGGTGTTTCATACAAGTCCAATAGGTGGCAGACACATACAACACAACACTGCACAGGCAGAGGCTCAACTTTGTATTTCCATGGACAACTGTCACCACTTTACATTACAATGACAGAAACAGCCAGCACAAGACCAATGTTTTTTTACTTTTCAGTGAAAATTCCCCTCATGAATCTCGTCTTCCATTCAGTAGGACAGACTTTGCAATAAAATCTGAACTCAGTTAAAATTTATGCACATAATTTTGGATTTATTCCACTGAGAGCTAAGTAGTACAACATTAAACCCCCATACGATTTGGATACAAGCCTAACAAAGTGTTGAATTGCACAGAAAACAATGTTAGGAGTCTGATCTGAAGGATCCAGAACAGTAGACAGAGGCCTTTCCCTGAAATGGGATCATAAATGATGGACTCCACACGGCTGTATTTCATGACAACTTCTTCCTCTATCTTCTGCTATCAAGGGAGTCGTATTATCCCTACTCTTAAATCAATTAACTGTGTTGAGGTTAAGGGTGATAGACAGTCCACCAATTTAACAGGGGCTCCACCTTGACCCAAAGAAAAACACAAAGCACACAAGTGTGCCCCTCCATAACTTACAGATTTCAAACTTAACCGTTTACAACCGCTACTGAACTCGACCTGTTGCCAGAGTACACAGAGGATCAATCACATTTTGGTAATATAGACCGAGGCTGTACTCATGAAAATTCAGTGTGCAGTTCCTCTGTTGTTGCAAGCAGCTCAGAAAACACTGTGACGTCCATAAGGCCTGAGTGTATACATATCACTGGGAAGGAAGGGAAACAATTCCAACCACATATAACCGTGGTGTGACGGTCACCAAAAATAGTCTGTGACCTTAAAGTAATCTCTTCTGCAATGAAATGAGGGATTTTAACGTGGCATTTATTTGGTACAGTCTACTTTTACAGCCCTGTTGCTGCATTTCAAATGCATGCATTCTTCATTAAGAAAAAAGGCGCATTGTTTATCCCAGGGATGATTCTAGGATTGGATGTTTGGGGGTGCTGAGCACTAAGAGAGCTGCCCGGCCGGGCAAGATACATTTCATTGTTTTGTACATTTTAATGCAATTTCATTCCCACATTTGTGAAAGAAAAGTTTAACACTTTTTGGGAAAGTCTGTGACTAAACCATCAAATCTGATAAAGGTTATTTAAATCCTGACCCACAGCAAAAGAGAAATGGATTGGAATCATAAAAGAAACATATGGTAACCCTAATTTCTGGGGAAGGACGACTCATTTTGATACAGCAAATCCTACATAAACAGTATGTATGTTTCTGGAAAAAAACAGCCCCCTATAGTGAGTACCTAAAATACCAAAAATTGACATTGGTGTTATCTTTTTGGACTTTCATTTGAAATGCAATGCATAACATGTAAAACACATTAACACTTTTTAATGTTTATCTCTGCCTTTTTCCTTCTTGTCTGTATCATATAATTTGATGAGTTTGTTTTCTTACCTGGTTCTTCCTGATCTCTCACTCTCTCCTCTCCTTCCCCTTTTTCATCTCTCCCTCTTTGGACTGACAATAATACAAAAAGATTGCATTTAACTAGATGAAAAATTACATTAAAAATTTTAAATACTAATAATACACTAATGATACTAATACTAAAATATATTTTTGTTTTTAAAATATTACATTTCAACCCAGTACTGTATGGATTTGAAACTTTTCTAGCTTGTTTAAAAACGACATACAGTTAAAAAAATATATAAAAATCTCTCAAATTTTAGGGGTGCTGCGATTCAATTTAGGGATGCTTCAGCACCCCCAAAAATGGGCTAGAAACGCCTATGGCTTATCCAAAGAATGTTTTTTTCCCACGAACTGTGAGATTGAAATACTACAACAGAAGTGGAGCACCATGTCTTGAAAATAAGTCTTACACCAGCCTGTCTCTGTAGCTTTTCATTATTTAGTCTTGATGTTTTTTAGAATATATGATTTTTATTAACAGTGCCATTTTGTAGTTTTTCCTCATCAGTTGTCCCAGCAGAATGGAAGGGTTTTAAGGGGAAATGTTTCTCCTATCAAACCCACGTCATAAAGTAGCTGTCGTCACTTTAAAATACTGGTCTAGCTTTGAAACCGCCTTGGCTCTGGAGCACTTGAGCCATTTACCCCGACAATGGCCATGATTTCAAAGCCAGTCTGCGAAAGGCTGCACTGACATAAGCGACCTTCGGACCTCGAATGTTTGAGCTCTCATTGTGAGTGAAAACGAGCTGAGAGTTTGCTGTGTCTGCCAGAGTGTTGTTTTGTCTGCGGCTGAGTACACACACCCAACTGTCACCTCTCAGTGGACGCTTCGCATCGTGTCAGGTGTCTTTGGGTCTCTGAGCGGTGACCAGACAGGGAACAGACCAGCAGTAAGGAGACTTGCTCTGTAAACACAGGGAGTTGTCAGTGGATTTTGGCCCAACAGTAACAACGGGGAAACCATTACATACCATGTGTTTTGTGTTTTGATACGAGGTGTCAACTATGTAATCAGCAGGAACTCACTTTGCACTTCCCCCTTTGAGTTTGACAATTATAATCATCACTTACAGTGGTCAGTATTACAGCCTGTAATTCACCACTACATCACTCAGCAGAATGTGTAATGAACCCAAGCTTTAACTGCTCAGTTCCAAACACCTTGAATGTAAAAATCTTAGAAGACATCTGGCTTTATAATAAGCACAAATGAATACAACTTAAAGAACTCTGCTTAGTCTAATCCTACTTTTATCTATAACCTCAATTCCAAAAAAGCTGCTGTGTAGAATGTTGATTAAAACAGATTCTGATGGTTTGCAAACCATTTAACCCCTAAGTTTAATTGATACTCTAAAGACAACATGTCCAATATTGGAAATTAAATGTTTTATTGTTTAACAAAATATACATGCTCATTTTAAACTTAATGCAAGCAACACATTTCAAAAATGCTGGGACAGGGACAAGAAAACCTTGATAAAATTGTGAAATGCCGCTGCAGGCTGCGCTGCATGAAAAACAGACATGACTCTGTAGTGGAAATCACTGCATAGGCCCAAAATCAAACCTAAAAGCCATTTTTTGTGAACACAATTTGTGTTTGCATCAAAAATGCAGGTTTAAACTGTACAATGCAAAGAGGAGACCATGTACAAGCATGATCCTGAGAAGCCAGGAGCTCCTCTGGGCCTGAATGAAGCTGCATTTTCTGCTCTATACAGGAGGGGACCATGCAGCTTGTTATCAGTGCACAGTTCAAAAGCCAGCACCCATGATGATAGGGGGATGCATTACCTCAGTATGGGTAGCACCATAATGCAGGTTTTGGTGCAATATGCTACCAGACAATGCCTTCTTAAGGGAAGCCCTTGCATATTTCAGCAAGAAAAAGGCCAAAGCACATTCTGCATGTTTTACAGCAGTACGGCTCTGTCGTAGAACAGTCCAGGTGCTAAACTAGCATGACTGCTGTCTGGACTTGTCACTCATGTTAAACATTTGGTGCATCATGAAACAAACAAAACAAAAGTATCTGACAAATGAGATCCCAAACTGTTGAGCCAAGTCTGGAAGGCAAGAATGGCCCAACATTTCACTTCCAAAGCCCCAGAACCTGGTCTCTTCAGTTCTCTAATGTTTACAGGGTGTTGTAAAAGAAGAGTTCATAGAACACAACAGTAAACATGCCCCTGCTTCTACTTTAAAAAAAATATTTTGCAGGGATCAGATTTAAAATGTGCATAATTTTTTTTTCATAAAATGTAAATGTTGGGTTTAAAAACTTGATATGTTGTCTTTGTACTATTTTCAATTAAGGTTTAAATGTTTTACAAAAAAACTATTTTTATTTTTATAAATGTTTTAAACACAAGAGAAGAGAAGAAAATGTTTCTGCTATGAGACCATATTAAATCAATAATTGCTTTTGCCTGAGCATAATGAAAAAAAGTGTCTTTTTGATAGAAATACTATTTATGGGTTGGTAACAGCAAAGCCTATTCTTCCAGAACACATCTGTATGTCATTGTTCCTTAACCACTGTCTCTACGTAGAACACACATTGTAAGAAAACAGATTCAGAGAATTAGTTGTCCAAATGTTTGGAGGCATCATCATGAGGAAAAGAAGGCGACAAAAGGCCGGTTTTTAATTGGGTGACAGTCACAATGCATTTGCCTGCTTTCCCATTAAAATCATTTCATCTCTGTCTGCTCGAAGCTCTTATTTTACTCTGCACATGACTTAATATGATTTCCAGAAACCACAATAAGACAAAGTTCATCTGTAATATTAATGACTGGAAGGCCTTTGAATATGGCACACTGGTATGGAGCTATTCTGTGTGCAACAAAACAGAGCTTACAACTGTCACTGATAATTAATATGTCACGTGTTGTTTTTCAATGGGGAGTTTTCTGCCTTTTTAACTTCACAGGGTTGGGGGAATCTATCAAAATGTTTCTTGCAGTAGTAATGGGTCATACACACAAAGTGAGTTTGGTTAATGGTTACCCTCTACTGTATGGAGGCCTGGGGCTTTGTGCACTAGCTGGGCGTACACCTGGGTCTAAGCTGACTTGCTGAAAGTAATAACCTTTAAGTTATGCCCTGTGCACCAGTTACACTTACACCCTGTTTGTGTTCATTTTAAGCTTCAAAACGAGCATGCATAATTTTTTTTAGTTACACCAGTCAGCCTATTTAATAGATAGGGATAGTACAAACACAAAAAGGACTGCTCAGAACTTTAAAACATGTGATGGTATTGCATCTTTCTTGTTTGCAGGATCTTCAATCAAAGTCTATTAAGAGAAGTAATCTGTGATCAGACACTGCTCGGACAGTGAGCCTGAAGGTTTTGTTTTAAGCCCTGTTTGAATTAAAGGTTCTTCCCTTTTAGACAGAATCACATAGCTGTCATCGGCCCTGCAGGCACTGATTTACCTCAGGTTTTATTTAAATGAGGCTGTCAGCTCTGAGCTGTTGATGCCAATTGCCACCCAGTCCTCAGAAAGTGAGGGAGTTCTCCCCAAATACGCCAATAATAATGCTGCTTTATAATGACAGTATTGGTTACAGACCTCTCCATTTTCCTTCTTTTTTCTTTTTTTTTTTAAGATATATTTTTTGGCCTTTTTGCCTTTATTTTATAGGACAACTGAAGAGAGACAGGAAATGTGGGGAGTGGAGAGTGTGGGAAGAAATGCAGGAAATGGTCAACAGGCCGGGAACTGAACCGGCGACCCCTGTGATGAGGACTGTAGCCTCTGTATGTGGGGCGCTTAGACCCCTAGGCCACCAGCGCCCCTTGTTTGTGATGGTTTTGTGAATTTTTTGCAGTGAGGATGATTTTTATATTCTGGATCCAAATCTGAGTTTGTGTTTCACTATCTGTGTATTTTTTATTTTAGTTTGTATCATCTATACCTTTATCATTCTGCAGCTCTTTCAATGAGCGAAAACATTTGATAGAAGTGTATTTCTTGGCAACATGTGGCGCTCTGAAAGTTTTCTAATGAATGCGCATGCTAAGGTTCAAGTCCAAAGGTCGGATGTCATGCAGCTAAGTACGAAGCAAGAGATGCGACCGATTTACTTTACGTGCAGCTGCTCCTTGTAGAGCAGGCTTGCTGATTGAAACAATCATTAAACTGACTGAGTCTGGCCTCCGGATGTCTGTTGACACAGCCGTCACCCTTGTGAACACACAAATACTTAAAAAATTGGAACAAAATGCCAACTTAATGGACATATGGCCCACATTGTTGGTAGACCACTGTGGTGATGTTTCTTTCTGTTTCCTCTCATGTCGGGATGAATTAAATAGATCAAGCTCTCTTGATTGTGACCTATTAGTGTAAAGTTCAGAGAAACCAGACTGGTTGTTAGATACCATATCCTGAGTGTATAATGATATTATACAAACTATGTATTACACAGTCTTGTTTTGTGGTGGGGGACAGAGCAGATGCTACAGATAAGGTTTGGGTTAAATGTAGTGAAGCTGGAGGAGATTCTGGAAGCCATTGAGTCATTGATCTCAGGGTTCTCCAATCCATACTGGGCCCCAGGTTATTCTGTACCCCCCTCACCCTCCTTCCCTTTTTTAAATCCTTTGTTGTGGTTACTGGGACAATCGGTTACAGCCCAGCGGAATGGAAACCACTCCATCAGTCCCCTGCTACAGCAAACTATTAAACAGAGGATCCAGTTACTATGACCAGTCTGGTAGGGAATGCATCTTTAAGGAGGATTTAGATACTAAGAATAGTAGGCTATAATCCCAGGGTACAGAAAATGTTTGATACATGTTATACAAATCACCTACATTTCAACTGGTGTAACTCCTCATGTTACTATAAAGAGAAGTGCTTACATTATGATTTCTCTGTAGATCACTTCCAGCGTCTGTACTGTGTTTACTTCAATGTAAATGTTGTGTTTTAACCAACTGTTCCCCCAATATCCATTTGCATTTGGGATTTCAGGTTTGGGTTAAAGTGGCTTCATTCCCAAAGCTATCAAAGAAACAGCAGACGACAAACACAACAATGATGATGAAGTGGATAAACAACATTCCCCCCGGAAACCCAATACAACTTGTTCCTGTGAATTGGTCTGTCTGTGCGCCTTGCTGAGGCAACAATGGTGAGTTCTGTTTGAGTCTTGTGGGTTCCAACCCCAGACCCTGTCTCCCAGTTGGATCGGCACAAATGGAGGGCCGCGGTTGCTGCGGATGCTTTGTTTTCCACAGTCCTTTCTGACTGCTGTCCCGCCCGCGATGGGACCATCTGCCTTCTCAATTAAAAGACATGTTTGTGCTCCACATTTGTTTGTGCTCACAGATGATTTTTGTAATAAAACTCAGACTTTCTGGTATTTCTTGGATTCCTGGGTGATGACATTGCGCTCTGCTTTTTTGGGCTTGTGGCCGTCTCCCATGGAAAATGAAGCTTTCAGAAACTACTAGCTGTTTTCTGGTGTGTCTGTGGGATGAAATGAAGAATAGAATGAGTCTTGCTGATGTTCTCTCCGCCACAATTAAGAGCAGACCCACTCAGTGCTGGGGAACGCACAAGTCGAAGAACTATGGACTGAAAAACTATTTCAGCCCAGAAAATATTATCGTAGTCGCTTGTCTATTGTTCCGTTTATCATTAGTCACTGAGTTAATAATCTTAAAAATGTGGAAGTAATTTTTTTGTGAGTTACACTAGAGTATGATTCTGTTGAGATTCAAAACCTATCAGATTTTTTAATGGGTATGGATGGCTTAGAATGTATCTTTTATGGAGCAAAGAGAACAATACTTAAAGAAGGACATGGACTCGTTTAGAAATGAAGATATTTTAAATATATGCTCCATTGTATTTGCTTCCAAATGTGACTCCCCAAAGTTAAGGAAATGTTATTACATTTTTACGTACATTGTGGATTTTACATTGGCTTTCTTTTGAACAACGTTGGACTGTCGTGGGAGCTCAATAGACCACACACAGCCCTTTTCCCAGAGCTCATTTTGGCCACTACTCACTCGCCTAGACACCAAGTGTGGGAAGAGGGTGTTACCAACAGTGACCACCAGTCACCCTTTGGAGCAGTACTACCCTGCCAGGAAGCTATCCATTTTTAATGTGGAAAGGCTGAGAATAAGTTTGAGAACAAATCTGACCTTGAGATATATTGCTGATATTGGGTCAAGGACGAATAAGCCTGTGTTGTATAAAAGAGGAATCAGCTGTATCAGCGTATTGTGATCTCATCAGACTGCCAGAGTTCAAACCTTTGATTTACCACTTGAGTAAAGGAGCTCATTGCCAATCAATCAATTATCTGTCAGCTTTCTTTCATTTATGCATGTCATGTTTCAAATTTGAATAAAACATGGCATCAAGATGATGATGCAACATTAGTAGGCGTAAAGCTCTGTTGGCAAACCTCTCGCCAACACCACGCGGTGAGCAGCAGCATGAGTTTACTTCTTATTAGTTGCAGTGGTAAGGGGTCTTATCCTGTAATGATCTTAACATATGATTCCAGAGCTGTGGCTTTTTGCTGGGTTTCCTCTACACAGTCATGGGTGCCATTTCTGCCATTTTGAATGAATGATTGGAACCATTTGGCAGATGGGATTAAAACCATAATGAGTTTTCCTCTCCATTGTTGTTTGTTTTTCCCCCTGAATTGCAAAACCCACCTTCAATAATTAGCCAGTCGGTTCTTGGTGATATTGTTAGCGGTCACATATCAGCAATCACTGATTCACTGAAATCTACAAACATGTCAGTACTACTTATAGATAAAATCCCAATGCTGACATGTTGGCTTGAGGATGCCTGACTTTCACGGTGGTATTTTTGTCACTGTGCTCGTGGCATGAAACTTATGGCTTGTGTGTTGAAATCTGAGACCTGCACTGACGGACTGACTCTTTGATGGGGCCTGCCACTCACTTATCACAGCCAAGCGGCAAACTCCAGTCTCCAACAATGAAGCCAATGCGGAAATGTTATAGACTGCAATACATCGAGAATCCGCTTGAGGCTGGCTGCAGAAACACAGGAAACCACATAGACATGAATGGGAAAAAGACAATCTTTGCAGCATTAATAAACATGTTTACAGACTGGTTTAAAAAACGTCTTGGCCCTACGAAGAAGATATTAAGGTTCAGAGCTTTTGCCCAAATAAGGACATGACTGACGTGACTCCCGGTCGGGAACACATAGCTATTGACTAGGAGGCTCCCACTACGTCACACTCTGCCTGGTTGAGTTCTGCATTTCCAATATGGCTGCTGCCGTCGATTGGCTTCAAAACAGCTCTCAGGAACAGATGGGTGACATCACGGATACTACGTCCATATTTTATACAGTCTATGATCACAGCAAAACAGGCTGAAAATCAGCTGAACTAAGCCAAGTCCCAGCTGGTTTATAGGTGTACGCAACCACATCATCTGCAAAAAGTAGAGATCTAATTTTGAAGTCCAGAAATAAGACAATCTACTCCTCCTGGCTGCGTCTTTGGATCCTGCTTATGAATATCAATCACTCTTTGTGATGCTGACCTATTTCTCCCTCTGACATTAACCCATGTCATCCTTGAATACACTGTGTCAGACACCTTCAAGCCAAGACAAATATGTCTCTAGAAATCTGAAATTGCCATCTGGAGCATCAACTTTTCATTCTTGAATGTAGAAAGTTATTCCCTTGAAGGATCTACAGTTACATAAACACTGAGTGTCTTATGGGGTTATGTAATTGTGTTATTCATATTGCATGATACAATTAGCCACAAACCAGCATTGGTGCAGTGCCATGAATGGCAAGAATATGCGAGCAGTAAACATGAGGAAGTCTGCGCAATTGACAGAAATTCCACTTTCTGCTGCTGCTGTGAAACATGGCATACCTAATTGTACAGTGGTCACCCACTAGGTCTAAATAGGGTTCAAGACCACACAGTACGATGCAGGCCCACTGTAGGAAACACTAGGAGACGCAAGAAGAAACTGAGCTTTCTTCACTGATTGTTTTACTTTAGGGTGATCCATCTGCGTAATGTCTGAAAATACACAACTTTCCATTTATATCTGATTCACTTCTACACCTCTCGTTTGTGGTACATCACGCCACTTTGAGTGCGAACCCGTGTGACCTAGGTGTTTGCTGTGTTCAAGGCAATGTTTTTGTTGTAAAGCCACAACAATATCCTTCAAGATAACATTTACAGTATGCTATTGTAAGTTAGACAACAATACCCATAAGATGTTGATTATAAAAGTATGCTCTTTCAAACTTTTTGGGAGAAACCATGGCAGAATTTGCAGAAACCTTCAAAGCTTCAAAGACCAAAAGCTTCATGACTACGACGAATGATGAGGAGGTGAGGTTTATGAGGTGTTAAGTAGTGTGCTTACTTGTGAGGCGAGAGCCCCATACGCTCTCCTCAAAAAACCCTCAACAACAAAGGAAAAACAGGAGTGTCTATCACTGGCCAGCCCAAGTTTAGGTCACCCCCTCCTGCTAATGACACATTCAAATTAGCTGTGGTCAGGGTTTTCTTCAAATACGCAGCTAGATTCACACAAATTCTTCTCCCCACCTCACCTCTCTCTGGTCTGGCCTAAGAAAACCACATGCCGGGGTCACTGAGCTCTCCTCAAGCCAAACCAGACCCATAATTTTGCTTTTGTTTCAGATGTAGCCTCAGAGCCTGAAATATAAAGACCCAGGCCAGCCTGGGAAGGTCAATACGTTGAAGGAAAGAGTGAGATAGAGAAAGAGAATTGGGATGATTGAAAGAAAGCAAGAATGAAAGAAAGTAGAAGCAAGACTGGGTAGAGAGAGAAAAAAAAGAAGAAGAGTGCTGGTGAGTGTAGTGGTTTCCAATCTGTTGAGGAAGTCTTTATTATACAGTACGTGTGTGGACAGGAAGAGCTGTGTAACAAGGAGTAGATCTCGCCAAACCACTGGCCATTACTGACCAATGTTGACCATTACACCCAATGAGCTTTAACTGTTTCAGTGCTGTGCTATCTCAAGGTTGATAGAGTACATTTAGACTTTGGTGATATCTCTTAATGTGACATGGCAGCAAATTACAACTTCTCCCTCTGTACTTTTGGTGGGAAACCACTGATTTTAATATAGCTTAGAAAATTTAAACAAACATCTGCTCATGTGTGACCTTATAAAACAACATGACTCAACTTTTTCCCCTTTTAACCAGCTGTTTATGAAGACTGAAAATGATTTTCTGTCTCATTGTCTCCTGGTGCATGTGGAGTGATTGTTGTTGACGGCGAATAACCAGTTTTGTGAAACT
The DNA here is from genome assembly GCF_009762535.1 of Notolabrus celidotus. Taxonomy (NCBI): domain Eukaryota; kingdom Metazoa; phylum Chordata; class Actinopteri; order Labriformes; family Labridae; genus Notolabrus; species Notolabrus celidotus. Next base: position 29,387,324 of record NC_048277.1, on the reverse strand, counting down.
GGCACCAGCAGATAAACTTCTACTTAAGCCACTCATAAATGGGCTATTTAAACATGTATAACTCACAATATGTCATTTCTTCTTTTTAAATCCCTGGAAGCCAAAAGCCTTTCCAACAATGGCACTATATACACAGTCTCTCTACCTAATTTATACACAGCTAACATTTAGGTGGGCCAAACCAGGGCTGCAGTCATGATGAAACAAGTTTTCTGCCAATCACCACCTTGTGCTAAAATCAAAAAGGTCAGAATACACACACCATAAGGCTTCCATTGTAACAAATGGAGAGAAGTGGAGGTGGTGTGGTGTAGGGGGTGATGGACTGAAACCCAAAAACCTCAACCTCCTTTAAAGAAAAACAAACCAGTTTTATTTGAGAGCCAGCGAGTGTATTATACTCCCCTGACCTCAGGAAGCTTTCCCTTTCAGTCCAGCTCTGGACACATTGTTCCACCATGAGGGGACCAAGCAGATCTATGACACATGTGATGGGCAAACTGTAGTGTGGCCCCGGCCACAAATGCAGCAACATTTGGCCTCTGGAGCCTTGTTTCGTGGGAAGCCGAGGCTCGAACCGCAGATGGACAATAACATGGTTTTCTTGGCGCACATTGGTTCTTTGTGTATTATGTGACATATTGCTTGGCCTAGCATTACCTATTGTAAAAGTATCCATAATCATTTAGCCTCATGGGGAGATGTTAAGTTATGACAGGCAGTATGGGGATATATAATGACTTTTGTACACATGTACATGAAATAGAAAAATATTGTAAGAAAATAAATGGAACTTAAAATATGAACCACAGCTAGAGTTGACAGCGTTCACATGATATAGGAGCAACATGTTCTGTGTTTTCTGAAATAAATGTAGTTGCATTATATTTAACTGTAGCACTATCAGGTGGCTATACAGCAGGGCTGCACATTTAATCATCGAATGGGTCGTGATTTGGGATAATATGAATAGTTATTGATTTATGGAGAACAGATAACTTAATGCAAATATGATCTCATCTGAACAATATATTTTTCTACAGTTTTTACTGTTTTGTAATGTGGTACTCATGCCAGACAGGGTTGTAGTGCAGCTCAAAGCTCCTTATTAATAGCATTACATAACATAAGGAGAAAAATGCTAACTGCATTAAGTAGGAAAAAACAGTGAAACTATTTGCAACAGTTGCTGGAAATACAGGTGTTGCGCTGTGAGTTTCAGAAATGGAGAGTATTGTAGAGACTATGGATATGTATAAACATACAGTACATTAAAGACCTTTCTTTAGTAGACTACAATATGATCAATTTTAGTGCCATCTAGGAAACAAGTAAGTTAGTTCAGTTAATTACGGAGTGTTCTTTTATAATGATCAGAAGTAAGGAATCAACCTCAGAAATATTCTAATAATTGTGCTGTACGATTAACTGCTCTGGAAACCTGCATTTTATATTATACAGAAGCAATGTAAAGTTTTTTTTGAGACTCCCCATTAGCCATATCTTATCATACTGTTAGGGCATGTACCCAAGAATGTATATTGAACCATCTAAGACAGACCTAAAACATCCCACTATGGGGATATACACTAAAACAAATAAAGAATCCTCTCTTGCTGTAAGCAATCAACTCACAGCCCCTGATATTGAGCATGAAACACAGAAATGTTAGCATGTGGCTGGTCAGGTTATGTGCTATGGTCGGTGAAATTGCCAAATCTCAGACACATTATTGTAACATGATGTACACACTCTCTACATTGCAAAGTAAACAACCTTAACTGCAGCCCAAAGGGCAACAATTTAACCCAGAGTGTATTATACTACCTCTGTTGTGAATTGTTTATTTCTAAGAAGAAGGTTTGCTGGAGGTAATTGCATCTGACAGGGTGCCCTGTGACTGGAAACCACACTAAGACATTATATGCTCATAGTTTGGAAAGAAATGTACACTTGTCAGCATTATGATTTATTTTGCCTTGGTATGGTAAACAAGATGAGACAGGCAATTCCTTCCTCTCTGAAACCAAGAATTTCAGACTGGATTCCATTCCTCTCCCATTTCATTTCATATTTTGCGCAGCCCATTTGAACAATTGTGTTATTATGGCAGTGTAAATAGACCTTTGCACTGGGTAAGACTTCAGGAATGCTCATGATGTGTTAGCTGACACTATGCTGACCGCAGAAAGCTACAGCATCATTTCTTGTAGATTGGTGGCCTCTATGATAGGTGGGTGGTGTTTATTGCTAGCCAATCATATGCATCGGCTGTCATAGAATGACTGGTTAAACGTTATTAGCGTCAACAGAAATAGAGCAGAATAACCAGTTTGGGACTGCAAATGAACCGTAATGGCTTTACTGTTGACGGGACATTGGAGAAGACCAGGCCCTGAATGTCTCTGTTATAAGACCACGTAATGCTTAACACAACCAAAGTGGAGTGTGTCTGACCCTTATGACCTTATGTCTACTGTGCCACAGTATGACTAACATAAAAATAGAACCCTCACAGCTACAAATCTCAGTTAGCCATGTATCTTGCCGCTACCTGGTGTCAGGCTCTAAGTACGAAGGTCTGTTGGCATTTTCTCCTCTAATAATCACAGTAGCATCAGACTGCCTGGAAGCCAAAGTTGTCAGGCCTGGGATATAATGCCAAGCTATCCTGGCTACACTATTTTAAATGCTACTCCCTGTCATCAAGCTGTGCTGCTTTCCATGTCTTCTTCTCTGTCCGGTCTATTAGAGACACTTATATAAATAAAAGGTCTGGATTTGCATTATTTATCTTTTGTATTTGGTTTCTGCTTTTGTGTGTTTTTGACTCAGCATCGATCAAGTATTTGCAGTGAGTTAGGGCTGGGCGATATGGCCTAGGAATTTAATCCCAATTTTTTTTTTACAAAAACTTAATTTACCATTTCAGAATCAGAGTCAGAATCAGCTTTATTGGCCAAGTATGCTTGAACACACAAGGAATTTGACTTTAGTAAACTGTAATCAATTTTGTGTTTTTGTCCTGCAAAAGGAAAACTACAAATGAGTAACAACACGTTTTGATTTAATTTTATCAATAAAATTTGACAAAGGCAAACTGAATTTCCCCTTAAAGGTACAGTGTGCAGTACATAGTGACAGAACAGACTTGGTAGGAATGGGAAACAATATTCATTGTACTGATGTTCCTTTTTTGATTGTAAAAACTTGACAAATGGAGTATCATACTTATCATGCATCACAGGAACTTATTTTCATTAAAGGCCACTGTTGTTTCATGGGAGGGATGGGCAAGGAAGCGTTTCAGTCTAAAATCTGCAGCGGAGGAGGTTACGGAGAAAATCTAGATTTTCTTTTTCTTTAAATCGCCTGAAACCGAAAATGTGATTAATCGATGAAATCGATTTATCGTACAGCCCTCGTGTGAGTAGTTTTTACTTTTGGCAGCATTTAATTTGCAGTGTGTTTCCACTGTTGCATTTGTTTTGGACTATTGCTCTTGTCTTTGAATTTGCATAATTTGAGCATTTGCCGCAAGTTTCTCCTGAAGACTGCACAACACATACATAGTCTCAGTGATGTCATCGGGTTTCTTAAGCTGAATTTTTAAGGCTAATGCCTGCAGTCACCATATTGCAAATGCAGACTCAACCTAACTTTTCGTCAACCTAACGTGAGGCAAAGAGGTGGAGCTGAGGCCGGCTTTTACCCTCCCCACTCGGTCTGCCATCAAATTGCAAGATAGCAAAATGAGTTATGTTGTGTCTTTTAAGTTTGTGTCCTACTCACTTCTTATATTCAACATTGGAATGCTGTAACAAATCCACTTTCAACACAGCCAACAGCTGCAGGAGGTTGATATTGTTTAAATTTTGTCAATAAAGCTTTCATATGAACCAGAAATTCTATGAACATGTGTACCAACCAAGGCTATGGACCACATTTCTTCACTCTATAAATTCTGCTTACACAGCTGACTTAAACCGCACTGAGCAAGGCCAAGTGAATAAAGTTAACCTGGATCATGTACAGCATTTAGATTAACCCTCTCCTCCTCCTCCCATGGCCTCTTCCAGTGCTCTGGCCTTGGCTGCCCTCTGCAAGCTCCCATTAACCTGTACCAAAGACCCCTATAGAGCCAAACCAAAGACTAATTGTAATAACACCAAGGAGGCTGAGGACTTCTCTGTGCTCTCCTTTTACGATGTGTTGGGTTTTTTTTGTCTTAAAGGAATTAGCAACTGCACTGGAGATGGAAGTTTCAGATTTCTGTGAAAGTACTAATATGATTTCATGCTCCCATTTTTTTCCTTTTCTTTCCAAGGTATCCGTTCAGCTGTAAACCTATAGTCAAAATCAGGGGGGTTGTAAGTGTAGAGGCTTTCGCGCCGAGCTCTTATGGTGTACCTGAAGGACAACCACAGTGTAAATCTTCTCCCCCGAGGAAGGAGATTCAGGATGTGGCTTCTAGGAAAAGCAGAACTGTGTGTGTGAGTGTGAGTGTGTTTGAGCAAGAGGTGTATGGGGGAGAGCTTTGCACTCAGCACGCATACATATGTGTTGGTGTGAGTGTGTGTCTGTGTGGTCCTTTTAGTGAGGTGGAAAATTATTTTTAAGTTTCAGTCAAATATTTGCTTTTCCTTCAAGTTGCCAATGGCGTTTTTAGAATTAAGGCCGAGCTTGACACTGGAGAGACTTGCTTGAAAGAGTAGACCGACAATGTGGGATCTTGTGAATGAGCAAAAGGATTAAACAACAAGAGAGGAGACGCTGGGACGTATTTACTATATGAGAGGAGAACATATTTGCAAGCAATTAAAGTCTTGTTTATTTTCATCCCGGGAGTGTTTGAACCTTGCCCCATCGAGGATTTACATTGTGAAAATACACAGACACAACTGCAGACATCACAAATGAGTAACTTGGCATCCATGACACGATGGCAGAACCCAAACAAAAACCTAGGTCTGTTTAGTCAAACTGACCAATACTTTGTGTTGTGGGCAGCTCTGTTTAGCTAAGTTTCACTGTGATACAACAATTGATGTTGTCTTCCAGACTTGTAAAGAGAAAGCGTTCACTGCAAGCCCTGCTGAAATTCAACCGTGATGATTCAACATTGCACTGTTACTTTTCTCTTCTAGTTTCACAGTGCTGTCTTCATAGAATACCAACCACCAGAAAACCAAATTCACTTAAATCTTTCACCAATATCATATAAGGTCATACTCTACAGTAAACGTCCTCACATAAAATGATCTTTGACATGTTCCTGGCCAATTTCAAACCATTGTTATTTCAGTTGTTGGGAAGTTTTTCAGTTTGTCTTTTTTTTGCTGGATGAGTCCAGTACAGCTGTTAATGATCTCATGTTGCCAGTAGGGCTTCACAATTGATCCAATTTGAATCGCAATCACAATTTTAGCCTTACCACGATGAACGAAATATGATTGATGTCGACTGCTGATGATTCAAAATTGACCTGCTTAACTTGCTATTCTCCACACATGCACAAACTCACACACAGATGCACACATTCAACCTGCACCGCTAAAAGGTTTATGGGCCATTATGATCATGTGTTTAGAGTGTAGATGAGCCTTGTCTAAAGAAGTAGCGTACCTTAACCCTCCTGTTATGTTTGTTTCTTAGGGACAGCAATAATGTTCCTGGGTCAACTTGAACCGGAGCATATTTAGTTATCCAAAAGTGTCAAAACCCCAAAAAATCCCAATAAACATTTTTTAATCTCATTATTAACTCCAATACTTACCATTTAAACCAATATTTAGTGCAATGGTGTTCTTTAATTCTCACAGATCATGGTTCAATGAGGATAACTCACTCGTGTTTTATTAAATTCATGTTAAAACTTATTTTTAGTTGGAAAGACCCGAATATAAATAAAACAGTTTTACATGACTTAGATTTTTGTTTTGTTTTATTTTAAAATTTTAATTATAGTTTTTTTTTATCAAGTGATACATTAAAAAGAGACACCTCTTCTGTCACATGCTGCCATGGTTTTTATGCTGTATTTAGCTGGTTTGGAAGGCATATTACTACAATGGAAGGAACCTCTGAATGCCAATAGCCTTTCATCCACTGTGACATTAGGGCCTGGGTTATAGAGTAGTGGAAGTTGCTCTACCCACTTGTCCCTCACTGTCCCAATGGCTGCCAGCTTGTTTCTATTTGATCCCAGCTCCTGCAGTCAAACTGGCACGGCATTTTCATTTTATATGTTATTTATGCTAATTAAGTCAAGCGGGAAGAAGTTTCATAGCGAAAAAAAATACTTTTAACATTATTTTTCAGATTTTTGAACTTTAAAATGGGTCAATTTAACCTGCAACATAACAGGAGGGTTAATCATCCAAAAGTAAGAGTGCAGAATAACATGCATAGCAAAGCAGATAGAGAACAAGAGGATGAGATGTGTGTTAATAAAGCAGAGAGACTGAGTGAGCACAGAGACCTAAGTCTGTATATTATAAAATACAACATAATAGAGGCCAAAGTCTTCCCATTTCCCATTTCCCTGATCTATTATCACAATTAAGGTCCCTATAACAGGAAATCTTTGATGCTATATTAGACCCAGCCCCAGCAATGAGTGAAATGGAGCATGGATATGTTTTTAAAATACATGTTCAGTGTTAGCAGGGAGAGTTAAGCACAATAAAAATGTTGCACTAATTAACACTGCATTGCCATCCTTCAGCATTGCATTTATGCAATGAAAAAACAAGTTCACATTGCATGTAAATACTAACGATGCTAGCAGAGCATTCTGTAACTCACCATTCAGGAACCAAATGCATTGATCATTGTCAGATAACAGGGCTTTTTCTTCTTCCAGTGGGACTGACTCTGAGGACTCAAACACGTTGTCCCTGTGCAGATGAGCCAGGTTGGTGTCAGTCAAAACGTTTTACCTCCATAGTCATGAGAAGTATTCCAAACAGCAAAATGAGTCTTATTCTGAGGGTTTCCAACAGTTCTGAAAGATTAATATTTATTATTTCACTCAAATTTCTGTGGTTGCTCAGTGAGACTCAATTTGTTATAGGATATGTATTTTTACTATTTCAAGCCAAATTTTCAGAAGCTTTAAGTGAAAATAGTTGGAAAAATCTTGAAAATTAATGACACCTACAAATACTCCACAAACCACACATAAGTTATTTCTACAAAAAATATCGATTTATTTAGCCCTAACATTTAAAAAAAAAAAAAGAAGGAAAAATGTATTGAATGACTTGGTAAATACAGTGAACCACAGGGGCATGAAGCTTATGATTACAGCTGTGTCACAAGGCAACCCCCCAAAACCAGCCACAGCATGAATTCCTGCATGCGCCTCAACCAAAACAGAACCAACAATAAAATTAGCGTTGATCATCAGAGCAGAGGTTTATAACATTCGGATGAAATGGCATCCACTGATCACGACAAGCACACAACTATTCAGAAAGAGACACAAGAAAGTAGTTTATGATGGAGGAACTTCTCCAACTATGAAACAATTAAGGGGTTTCATAAGCTAAGACCTTTGGATATTCAGAATGAAGATAAATGTGCCTAAATGCTCCTGAGAAAGTGCTTTTCAGATGGCAACAGCATATGAAACTAGACACCCCAAACTTTTCTTGTGTTTGAATTCCAACTGAATTCTGTGAACTTGTCAAAACCCTACAACCCAACATTCTCTATCATTTCACACAGTGATTGCCAAACTGAAAACATAGTTATGATCAAGAACTTTCTGTTAAGTTGTCTTTATTCATTACCCATCAATTTCTGGTGACCAGATGATGTCTTTTAAGAGGCTGTCTAAAAGTGCATGTTAATGCATCAACTGCATCGCTGTCCTCTTTTTGATGGTTCTGCTTTTTAGACATCACCTACCCTAACTTACCCTATCCCCCTTACCCAACCCTAATGCCCACCAATATCATTCCATACCCTACTCTTTGCCCTTCTACCCCATCCTCTCCTTCCCTATTCTAACCTACCCTATTCCACCCCAAACCCCCCTTATTCTACCTTATCCTCTCTCAGGCCAGCCCCCTTACCCTACCTTACCCTCTACCACCACAAACCCCCTAACCCTACCTTACCCTCTACCACCACAAACCCCCTAACCCCACCTTACCCTCTACCACCACAAACCCCCTAACCCTACCTTACCCTCTACCACCACAAACCCCCTAACCCTACCTTACCCTCTACCACCACAACCCCCCTAACCCTACCTTACCCTCTACCACCACAAACCCCCTAACCCTACCTTACCCTCTACCACCACAACCCCCCTAACCCTACCTTACCCTCTACCACCACAACCCCCTAACCCTACCTTAGCCTCTACCACCACAACCCCCCTAACCCTACCTTACCCTCTACCACCGCAACCCCCTAACCCTACATTACCCTCTACCACCGCAGCCCCCTTAACCTTACCTCACCCTCTACCACCACAACCCCCTAACCCTACCTTACCTTCTACCACCGCAACCCTCCTAACCCTACCTTACCATCTACCACCGCAACCCGCCTAACCCTACCTTACCCTCTACCACCGCAACCCCCTAACCCTACATTACCCTCTACCATCGTAACCCCCCTATCCTTACCTCACCCTCTACCACCACAACCCCCTAACCCTACCTTCTGCCACTGCAACCCCCTAACCCTACCTTACCCTCTACCACTGCAACCCCCTAACCCTACCTTCTGCCACTGCAACCCCCTAACCCTACCTTACCCTCTACCACTGCAACCCCCTAACCCTACCTTACCCTCTACCACTGCAACCCCCTAACCCTACCTTACCTTCTACCACTGCAACCCCCTAACCCTGCCTTACCCTCTACCACCACAACCCCCTAACCCTACCTTACCTTCTACCACTGCAACCCCCTTACCCTATCACCACAAACCCCCTAACCCTACCTTACCCTCTTCAACCCCAACCCCTTCTACCCTACCTTACCCTCTTCAACCCCAACCCCTTCTGCCCTACCTTACCCTCTTCAACCCCAACCCCTTCTACCCTACCTTACCCTCTCCATCCCAAACCCCCTTACCCTACATTACCCTCTCCAACCCAAACCCTCTTTAACCCTGACCGCCCCTTACCCTACTTTATTCTCTCCCAACTCAATTGCCCTTACCCTGCCCTACTTCCCACCAAAATCATACCATACTATAGTCTCAGCCCCGCTACCACACCCCTTCCCTCCCTTACCCTACCCTAATGCCATCTATATCATACCATCCTACTCTTAGCCCCTCTACCACATCCCCTGCCCTACCCAACATTACCCCACCGTACTGCCCACCAATATCATGTCATACCCCACTCTTTTCCCTTCTTCCCCTCCCCTCCCCTCCCCTCCCCTACATACCATACCAAAAAATAGCCCTCTATACATTACCCTCTTACTCCCTTTCCCCCTACACTACTACCTGACCATACCATACCATACCACACCACACCGTACCCTTTATGCCTTCTTTGGGAAATGTGTCTTTGAATCTGTTGCAGAGTATATTGAGATGCCCCCACAGAAACATTAATTTATAAAAATTCAGAAATAGATTATAATCACATGCCATGTTAACTCAACCACCCATGACTGAAGTTGACTGATGTTTTTAGACATCCAGTGTATAAAATAATAACAACTTAGAGCTACCGTGTTAATACAGTTTGCAGTACAGAGGACTCCTTAGTCAGTAACTCTTTATTCCTGCAAGAAGTGTGTAAGAGTCATTTTGACCCTGAAAACAGTAATTTGACAAAAATAGAACAAAATAAACTCTGGTGACTTTACTTCACCAATGCTTTCCATGAATCCTGTTTTAACAACAGGGCCACAAACTCCGTCTTCTGAAAACACCAAAATGTGGTTGTTTTTTGTTTTGTCTGCATGGCAAGGGCTGTTAATTTTTGAGCTCAACATTGTGAAAGACTGAAGTTTCTGTTAATAATCTGCTTTTTAATCATGCAGCGTCAAAAAAAAATTGTTTGGAGTAGAGTAAGTCTTCACTCATGTCCACTAGCAAAAGAAATCTAGCAAACGAGAAAGATCACTGTCAAGTGGCCACAGATATCTAGCACTGGAAACATCTTACTCAGCAGTGGGTAGCTTTGTAGGCGACAGAGAATAATGTGTAATTTGTCTGAAAATGTTCCCCTATTTTGGCCGGCTCCTAAAAAAGTAAAGCTGTCCTCAAAGGCATCAATGGCCTGCCTGGTGTAGGCCTAGTCAGCTTACAGCCGTGACGCATGTCTGATGGCTGGGGTTCATAAAAACTGTTTGATGTTGTTATCCAGTTTGCTCAGTGTCCAAAACCTGCCCCACAGAGCAGCATGCAAATATGTATTTGTCAGTTGATTCAAACAGAACAGTGGCGCCAGTGTTCCTTGATACAAACAAACAGGGTTGATTGAGTCAGTCAGGATTCTTGATTTATGATGGGTCACTTGATTATGACATTGGAGCTTGTGCCTGAAAATAGAAACTTGAAAGCCAACAGTAACTACAACTTTGTCTTTTTGTTTTTTTTTGACCCATCTTAGCAAACTTGTGTCAACTGTTTGCTCCATAGTCTACTCCACTGAAACCTTTGATTAAGAAGTGTTGACTAATGTCATAAAAACATTCAGATTACAAAAAATGTAGTCCCTCTGGTGGTCAACATCTTTAAATCTAGTATGTCTTGAAGGCTCTTTACTTGTCCTCTCCTAGCAATCATTTTGTAATCTAGAGTTTGCAATGCTAAGAAAACTTTGGTTACACAGCTCAAGGCGTCATCATGACTTATTTTTCTGTTGTAAACACAAGAATCTGAGGCAGATTGTCTTGTTGAGTCTATAACAAGAAAATACATCAACCACTCAGTGGGTAAGTAAAGCCAAGACTTAGTTTGCTTGGTTTACAGAGGTGGTCTTATTAACTTTGTGAATGTGGTGTAAAAGAAAACTCTTAGCAGGGAACATGAGGAAATCTTTTTAATAGGGAGCTGTTCACATTTATTTAGAAACTATTAAATATGTGGGTTTGGAATGTAACAGAAGAGGTTGAAATGTATGCCAACAACTCTTTAGTTATTATCCTGTGTTTCTTATTTTTTTCCTATTTCAAGTGCCACGTGCCTGGATGCTGTCACTGTGTGACGAATTTGTGCTTTCAAGCCTAGTTCATATTCTCAATTAAAGGTGGTGGACGGTTGGCCTGTTGTGTAGAACTTTGCATCCCAAGTTAGGACAAAACTTTTAAAGAGCTGGTACATGGTAGTTGATCCAGTGTAAGAAATAGGGATATAGGCGTTTAGTCGACTTCATGGTCTCATGTCGTCACCCTTGCTTGTTGTCAGAATTAGTAGTTGGTTCAACAACTTAATGTTTTAATTTTGTTGACCCACAATGCCGGTCTTATGTTGTGCTTAAGCTGTAGTGCTGCCACCTGGGCAGGCTAGGAGGTGACTCTACTTAATGGTTACTACCTTAAAGCCCAACACGGTTGAGGCAGATGGCTGTCTAATGGCTCGTTTCCACCAAGCGGTCTGGTATGGATCAGTACAGTTTGGTACGGGTCAGATTGGTCACGCCTGATCCTGTTTGCGTTTCCATAGCCAACTGTGCCCTACTTGGAGGGCTGCGTGTAGGCAGATGCTGATAGCCGCATCAGCTACGTAATAGCGTGACGTCATGGCAGCGCGACACAGTGTACCCCGCTAATAAATGCAACGAAGAAGAAAAACGCGAGGAAAGTCTGCACCTCTGCGGTCAACCATGGAACGCTGTTTCTTGACGCCATTTTCCACACAAAAAAATGTATCTTCCCAAAGTCCACTGGAGATTTAAACATGGCGGGTTATGTGTTTTTTCTTTATTACCGCTGTCGTACGTGAGGTGACGATTCTTTCGACCAATCAACGGACTGCAGTGTTTCTAGCTCCACCTCTGGGGTCGGATCAGTATGTATTGCACCCCAATAGAAGGGTACCAAAAAGTGGGATGGTACATCTCGGTAATTTGAGGACCTGTCCCAGTTTTAGTCAATGGAAACGCCACAAAATGCGTTCCGTACCGAGACGTAACGAACTGAATCGCTTGGTGGAAACGGGGCTCATCGCGAATCTGGTTCTGCTCGAGGTTCCCGCTCAGAAATACCCTGCTCAGGATTAAGATCAGATAAGTCAGAGTCCTGCCTGTAAGATGGGACTGGATGTTATCCCGTCTTGATTTTAGGTCTTTGTTAATAATATAACATAGAGTATGGTCTAAACCTGCTCTGTTTTTAAAGAGTCTTGGGATAACATTTGTTGTGATTTGGCGCTGTATAAATAAAGATTGATTCATTGATTGATTATGCTATGCTGGTGGTGCTAGCTCTGCTAACTTAAGGCACACTCAGTAAACCAATGACATTGTTTGCTTGCTGACTCTGTGATCCTATGTTTAGCCATGGTTATTTTTTATTTTTTTAAGTTATATTTTTGGGGCTTTTGTGCCTTTATGATGGGACAGCTTAAGAGAGACAGGAAATGTGGGGAGCAAAGAGGGGGGAGGACATGCAGGACATGGTCGTGGCCAGGAGTCGAACAGTTGACCTCTGCTACGAGGACTATGGCCTCTGTATGTGGCGCGCTTAGACCACTAGGCCACCAGCGCCCCAGCGTTTAGCCATGTTAGATAAGTTGTTCTGGATTTTCACTGTTTCCTGAGTGTTTTCTTACCTTTCCACTAGCTGGCCAGTCAAAATGTATCTTTCTAAATACATGAATAGGAAATTAGTTACTTTGGAACACCCATAGCCATAAAGCAGGTGTCCTTGGTTTCCTCTTTTCATAACTTCTTGATAACTACTTTGGATTCAGTGTACCATTCTCCAACCTTCATTTCTAAATGAGTTCCAAAACTTTTCCTTCTCATACTTGTCATGCACTTCACCACTGGTGTCAAACTTTCAAGATAGTTATCAGTGAAAGCAAATGACACCCGCCTGCGGGTCATGAATTCCTAATGTTCAAAAAAACAACAGAGAACCTTTTGGCAAAAATGCTTTCCAGCTACCCTTCAGCTGCTGAAGCCCCCTTCCTTTAGCTCTCCATGAAATCCTCACCTGCAAGAAGAGGTACCAACATCTCCTCTGCCTACCTCATGCCAAAGACTCCCTGGCTCCTCATTCCAGCGAATCTTTCAGCACTGACTCTCTTATCCTCATCTATACTCTGCTAAAAAGCACCTGAGGGCCTGCACTCCTCTGCAGGTATTTCTGCTGAAAGCTATAATAAATCATTTGCCTTTTGTGTCTCGGCTTTCTGCCTATTTCGTTAATGTGTTTTCACTCCTCCTCCTTGGTTTCGGAGTTGAAAGAGGCTTACTTTAAATAGGTGCAGGAGTGTGCTGAGACAGATTCAGTGCTTGCAAGTGATTCTCACTTCTTGTCATCACTCCAATGCCCCATTTCCCTGGGCTGAATAGCACAGGAAGCATAGTGCTGGAGACACAATGTGACAAGAAACAGGTAGAGAGGAGGAGGAGGTGGAGGAGGGGAAAGAATAGGGTTTTGTCAGAATGTAGTGATTTGAGTATTTGATTCATTGTCCCTGGCTGACTTTTGTTGTCGTCCACAAGTGTTTTGACCATAGCCTCATATCAAATGCCAGCGCCTTTGGTTGTGGTAAAGTGACCCTGCAGGGAAGAAAGCATGGTGTTTATTCAAGGGGAAGAATTTCATATTTTGACCAAATGGACTCTGTATAGAGAACAGCTCAGCAGGCCGTGTAAATATCACAAAAGGTTTAATGAAACCATGAAGTTTGACAGTTTCCAAAGTACATATTATCAATGGAGAGGTCACAGTGGGAAAGCGGCCCGCCATCCGTCTGCCTTGCTTTTGGTGGCCAGAAAGTCATGAGCGATCATTGGAATTTTCTGGTCAGAGCTTCACGTTTGAGCCCAGGCCTTCCTGACAACCTCTTCCTCCCTGTGTCATCCTGCCATGCACACACTGACGCACACACACTGTTACACATATGCACACACAAAAAACACCCTGCCACCCAGCTCAGCGGCTTGGAGCTTGTGCAAAGTTTCTAAACCAGCCTCCTGCATTCTGGGTCGGTGGGAGCGGACTTCCTGAAAACAATGGAATGGACTAATCTGCGGATTTGTCAGTGGATTTGATAAAGGCCCATGTTCTAAGCCACAGTTTTTCTGACCTCTTGTTAAAAACGTCTCGTCTCACCCTGCACCCCCACCCCCCCTTCCACTCTTGTTCTTTTTGTGAATGGGGAGAGTGGATTACCAAAGGTGCTGTCTGTCTAATTAAACTCTACTCTCTGGTTCATCCCCCTTTACTTAGATCTGTGTATCTTCTGTCCTACATGCACCTAGACAATCCTTGCATTCTCTATGTCTTGTGGCATCATTGCACAGTTTGAATGAAAAGAACCATGCTGGTAATGCCCTGTAGGAGTAAGGCATAGCGGTGTTGGGGTCACAAGTCAAAGGTCAATCCTCAGCGGTCAGGCGGAGGTTAATAAGGTGTTTTGTCACTTAAAGAAATGTCTAATCTCCCTGAGACTCAAAGGATGCATCTTTCCTTTAACAAGTAGCCGCTGACCTCTTCCTCATCCCCCTTCAACCTCTTCTTTCAAGTCCATCCCTCTTTGTATTCCGCCCTTTGTAGTCCATTTCAGCAAGGAACAACTTTCAAAAGCAACGGCTTTTCCCCGGGATTAAATTAAGGCAACATTTCCCAAATCCGTCCTTTCTATCTCATCATTTTTCATGGAAAGCTGTCCTTTGCTGGCCTGTATGAATGGCTACCGAACAGATTCCCGTGAAACAATTAAAATTCCTTCTCTGGCCCTCAGTCTCTGAGCTGTTCTGAAGCATGGAGCTCAACCGGGCACAGAGGCGACTCCGCTGACAGGAGTCCACTTGATGAGGGTATTATTTTAATGAAAAAGAGTTGCCTATTCATTACGTGCATGCTGCCATCACTGAGACACAAAGCACAGATAATGACAGGAACAAAAGGCTGGCACAATTCCAAGGTCTCCTAGAAATGCTCTCCACTTGCCAATCTACGGTGTCAGTGACTCGACCAGACAGCTGCACGCAATAAAGAGGAAAATAAGCTTCCTTTAGGATCTTTACTGCGCTCACAACCTCCACATCTATGTATCTACTCTCAATCATCAGTCATGTCATATACAGGGCTATATATATATATATATATATATATATATATATATATATATATATATATATATATATATATATATATATATATATATATATGATAGGGTAATCTGGCTGAAATTTCTTTCCAAAACAAGAAGTTTTCTTTTCAGCAATGACGATCTGCTGGCTGTTTTCACAATCTTTCCCAGAAATAGATGCTTCCGCACTGAGGAGAGGCTGGAGCTGAAACTGCAGAATGCATTTGGCATTCTTACGCCCATGTTTCCTGTTTACCATATTATTTTCTCATGTGGTCCTTACTTCCTTATGGGTGGGCGGTGGTATCTTTTGATGCATTTCTGCTTGTGAAAGTGTGCGCTTGCTTTATAGCATTGTCAACCCTGATACTCAAAAAGAATATTCTACTTCTCTTTGGAATAACATTCCACAACTTACTCCATAAGTTATCAGTGCAGCACATGGTCGTGTGATATATGTTGGTGAAATATTCTTGGCTACTCAGATGAGGAAACCCACAACATTAGGTCAAGGCCGTGTGGTGTGTTGTGCCACTGATGGTTGAGAATGTGACATATCTAGGACAAACAGGCTTTTCCACAAACAAAAATATGGGGAAAGCCCACATTCGTGTTTTC
This sequence comes from Notolabrus celidotus, assembly GCF_009762535.1. Taxonomy (NCBI): domain Eukaryota; kingdom Metazoa; phylum Chordata; class Actinopteri; order Labriformes; family Labridae; genus Notolabrus; species Notolabrus celidotus. The sequence continues at coordinate 29,371,454 of NC_048277.1, read as the reverse complement.
CACTTGTTTGTGAAAGAACCACACTGTTATTGTTTTCCTGTCAATTTGAATTACGGTAGTGTGAGAGAACTTTTTGGCCTTCTCTATAATCGTCCACTTCCCTGTGAATGGAATCCCCGGACACTGCTGCACTTTGCTGAAGGGAGTCGTTTACCAAAGGGAGATGTTTGCTGAACGACTTCTGAATGACTATCATATTGGTTTATTATACAGTCCTCAGGGTTCTGTTCGCTTTTCTGCTGTGTTCTGGTTGTATTTCAAGTAGTTATGTACCTGGACTGAGGGTCACTCGGCTGTTGGTTGATCTCTGCGGGTGATGTCATCAGTGGCTTCAACTGGGGATTCCCTGCTAGCGGCTTCACCACACCTGCCACCACTGAACTTCCTGGAATCTGCCTATTTGCCTTCTTCAACTGTCATCCACCAATCATCCGCCATTGTCTACTCATCAACTCCAACTTATCTTCAAAGACCCATTAAGAGCATCCATGGGAAAGCAGTGTATTGAAGGAAACCAGTGTTCTGTGCCTCTTGTATCCAAACGTGGTTGTTAATTGTATGTTTTCTCCTCTAGATAAATGCTGTTAACTTCGACTACAATCAAGCCACTCGTTCCTTCTGATACTGAATTTGGGCCCTAGGTTTAGGTTGTTTATTTTCTCATTCTGGTTTTCATTTCATGTGACTTAATTTGTTAGTTTCTTAGTTTATGGTGACTGCTAGTGATGAATTTATGTCTGCTCTGTTTTAGTCCAGGTTGAGCAGATAAAATTGTATTTAATTATTTTCTCTATGTCATAAGTCTGGGTGTAAAGTGAGGTATAAGAAGCTGTTCTGTTTTGTTTGTTTTATGATTTGGTGCCACTCACAGCCCTTCCCTTTGTGTTTTCTGCCTCTGCTGCCTCCTTTTTGTGTCTGTTGTTTATTAGACATACAATGATCAATTAATGTTGCTTTGATTATTTATTTATTTATTTTTAATTGTATCTATTTTTTTTAAGTTATGTTTTTGGGTATTTTTTTGCCTTTATTGACAGGACAGCTGAAGAAAGACAGGAAATGTGGGGAGTAGAGAGGGGGGGGAAACATGCAGCAAATGGTTGACCGGCCAGGAGTCGAACCAGTGACCTCTGCGACGAGGACTATAGCCTCTATATGTGGGGTGCTTAGACCGCTAAGCCACCAGCTTGCTTTGATTTTTGGCTTGAAACAAAAACTGGCTTGTTTGCCTGAGACTAAATGGTTGTTGCTGATGTTGCTTCCCTTATCTCTTGACACAAACTGGGCTCTAACAGGTCTCAGAAGAAGAACATGGTTTTGCACTTTTAACAGTTTCCATTAGGATCCAACATTACAAAGCTACATTAAAAGACAGTTAATGGTACAGCTGTACGTTGTGTTAATTAAATATAAGATAAAGTACATTTTAGGTTTAATATAGCAGAGGTTTTGGAACGTATTTACAATTTGTGTAAGACAGGAAAATACATTCTATTAAATCGTGCTACATCATAGGCACATAAAAACTAAATTGCGCAGACCAGTAGTGCATATGTTAAAGTTTTCTGTCCATTTTTGTAATTTTCAAGACAATAAAATAAATAATATAAATCAGGTCAGCTTTGGTCTGTCTTTTACTCACCAAAGATTAATGCTGTGTTTTCCTTCAGAAAGTGTGAATGTTTTTTTAAATTGTGCTTAGCAGTTTAAAATACTTCCATGATTAGACTAATGTCTGTAAAATATCCTCAACTATTGGTGTATAAGTAAGACGTCTCATAGACCTTGAAGTAGCATACTTACAAAAGGATGCAGAGAATACATTATGTAGCACAACTTTGTTGTTGATGACGTTCTAAATGTTGGAATTCAGTTGGAATTTTTAATAGGATAGTAGCACATATAAATCTATTCTCACAACAGCCTTTCCTACTACTACGTCTGCATAAACTACACATTATGAACTTCTTTATTTAAATCTAAAAGTATACAGTTGTGCTCATAAGTTTACATAACCTGACAGAATGTATGGTTTCTTGGGTAGTTTCTGTTGTCTTTATGATATAAAAAGAGTAAACACAGTTGTTTGATAAAAAATTTGCTTCACCCAACCACTAACCATGAGTGAAAAAGAGGTTTTTCTCTTATCATTCATATTCTCTGAAAAATGGCCACAAAAAATCACAAATTCTGCCAGGGTATGTAAATTTATGAGCACAACTGTGTGTATATACACAGACATGCAGGAAATGGTCAACCGGCCGGGAATCGAACCAGCGACCCCTGCAACGAGGACTGTAGCCTCTGTATGTGGGGCGCTTAGACCGCTAGGCCACCAGCGCCCCATGCATCTCCAATTATGACCCACTGGCAGCGCAGCGAAAGGAAAGCAACACTGTTTATTGTCTGTCAGAAAATGGAATCACTTCAGAAGCCTGTATCTGTAGCAGATGGGGCAGGATTTATCCAGGACATGAGCACGCTGGACTATCTGCCTTGATGTGCTTCATTACATCAATCTTTTCTGCTGGTGCAAATCATTGTGGCTGCATGTCCATTCAGCAAAAATAATCTTCAACCATAATCCCCTCTGCAACCTAACTTTGAGATGTATTTTTCTATGTTGCATAGCCCTGTAGTCCAGAAGCTAGTTTGCATTCAAGCAAAGATGGAAACAAGTAATCCATGCCAAGATAGTTTTACTTCTACCCACAGCCTTTTTCCTGAACACTTCAAATAACGTTGCTTGCGCTGGAAAATCAAAGAGAGACACAAAACACCTGTAACAACCTCACTCAGACAGTTAGAGATCATGTTAAAACTCACTTCAAGTAATCTAAAGCTTTGTGCTAACAAGGGAAAGAAATGTGTGGGATAGCTACTGAAATTTGCTCACAAAAAAACATCTACCATCACATCTGGTGGTTGGAAGCTAGCAGAAAAAAAATCACCATTATTGTTTCTGGGATTTTTCTTTCGATTCACATGTGTCTCAAAGATTACAGAGTACAGGCAAAACCAAATCCTGCTTGGCACATAGGGATGGTAGTCTTGTTTCACGCCAGTACATAGAGGAATAAGTAAAGGGTACCAAGGCAGTGGTCTTGACCATCTTGAGCCGTATCTCATTTTCAGTGACATTTCCAGGCATTTAACAGCTAAGCCCAACAGTGCAAGTTTTATCCAGTGACAAAATGTTAATGATTAACTGTATCACCACAGATTCCAACACAATACATCGTGGTTTCCCTTCTGAATGCTCTGTTTCATTTGGCAAAAAGGCCTTTAATAACCTCTGTTTTGGAGGACTATTTAAAACCATTGAAATACTTTCAATATTGAAAATCTGCCTGAATGTCAATCAGTTGAGTGTGGAGTCAGTAAATACTTTGCACGTCCTGCACTGCATGTTGAAAGTGTAAGGTATAGAGTTCCTCACAGTCATTTCTGGGATGATTGTTCCTCACTGACGATCTCTATGTGGTCACTTGTTTCAACGGTGGGTTGCAACCGCTCAGCTTGCGCCGTGGCTCCCAGCTTTCTTCTGCGCGTCTCGCGGTTTGGTATCACCCGAAGGTGTCTGATGCACTTGGCTGTCGTGCTCGGGTGGCCTGCCCTGCGGTTGCCCTCTGTTTGGGTTTCTGCTTCACGCTCAGATTAGCAGCTATCTCCACTGGGCTCTAGCTTTCCTGGAAGCTGGCTCATTCATTGAGTATTTGCTTATGTTTCAGTGTGAACTGGCACACTCTTCCGCGTTCCATAGCCGCGGCTCTGAATGGTTCAGCTCTGTGCCAGGAGCCATTGTGTACTTCTTGAAATCTCAAACTATTGATTTACAGTTTCAGCTATGGATGGTAGAGCCACTTAAACCTTTATCTGATCTCTTGGTACATAAACACATTTCAGAATCACACAATCAGGGATAATGACATACTCTACTTGATACGGCGGTAATTTTGTTTATGAATGTAAATTACTTAATTTTGATGAGTATTGTGTTTGTTGTCAGTGGTAAAATGGTGCAATTTGCAGGTTTTTATAGCCAATATATTCTATTGCATATGATTGCATACGCAACAATATACAGTAGTAATGAGGAGTGCTCGGCTCCAAGCCTGCAGCCTAGCATGAGATGAAGAAATACCAGCTGCACCAGCAGACTCGAGTTAGTGATACTCCTCTAGAGGTTTCACCACACAACTCAAACATGATCAGTCCCAATAAAGCAGCACAAAAAAACTTCATCCTCACTGCTTGCTCATCTCTCCAAAGTGTTTCGTCAAAGCGCAGTGACATCCCTGCTCATGGTGTATACAGCTCTACGACATGCTCTGATTGTGAGGTTCCTCTTCTGCTAATGAGTGAACCTGTTTGCCTCCAACTGCAGTGAACAAATTAACAAAGATGATTACAATGCCTCATGCAAACATTATCTACTAATCTCTTGTTCCCCCGCTTTCATTTACCCTCTCCCTCTGTGTCTGCCCAGTGGGAATACATCATTGTCTCAGCAGCTAGCGTGTTTCAGCCTCTCCTTGAATAAGTAGAACCTCCTGAGATGTGCCAAGTGCTGTTTCCCAGAGGTTTACCAAAGGATGTCGCAGCACCTCTCTTGCTCTCCTTGCTTTCATTGTGCTTATTTGCATTCATGATTAGTCTTGCTCTACTGGAAGTGTGGCCTCATCCCCACGGCATGAGTCCAGGGCCTTTGTTGGGCTCCCTGTAATAAATGCAAAGCCTGGCTTTCTTGATTGGCTCGATCATTGTCTCGTTTGCTGTTCTGCGGTTTCCTTCAATTTCAACTGGGAAGCAAAAAATGAAGAAGCTGCTGTTTGTCTTCCCCAACCTCAAATAGCGAGACGGAGGACCAGAGAGTAGAGAGGTCAGGGAATACAGCTGCACAGACTTCAGTTTCAAAACCTCTGATTCTGGTCAGCAAAGACTAAAGTTGGGTATTCTTGAAAAATTTGCAGACACTAGTTCTGCTATATTATGTTCAACACTGTTACCCGGCATTACTGTTCATACATATTTAAGTCACTGAATAAAAACTAATGAAGATACAGATGGATCACAGAGACTAAAACAGGGTGTGAAAGAGATACAAAAGAGGATGTGGGTGAAGCAGTGTCCTGGCAGAGGTAGAAGGGGTGGGGGCAAACACAGAGGCTGTCCAAGCCCCATCATTCTCACGAGAGCGCTCCTGGTTTAGATTTGTGAAGCCAGGGCAAAGTGCCAGGGCTCTTTTCACCGGGGATGAGCCACTAATCTGAGTTTGTGTCCCACTGATGGGGCTTCCTGACCAGTTGAGGATGTTGTCATCATTGGTTAATGTTGAACTTGCTCATGGGAGGTCACTTGAGCGGCTGCCAAGCAACCACTGCAGGAAGGACTGGGGTGGGAGGAGGGGAGAGTGTTATTGTGCGAAAAAATTTGATGGATCATTCTGAATGAAGTTTTACCTGATGTATTTTAGTGTTGAAATGAAACGTTTTCCTTTCATTACTTCTTTGTTAATGTTGGGGAAATGCACCAGCTTCTCCTTCACTGATGAAAAGATAAAAAACCCTTTCATACCTGTATTTCAAATGTGCAGCCAGAGAATAGCAGTCAGTACGCTTTGCTTAGAACAAGCACTTTGAAACAAGGATCCAGCAAGTCTTACTCTTGAAAGAGAAAAGACTTAGTTTAATACATAGACATGGCCACTGTTACATCACCCATTGGTTTGTATTGCTGTTTTTAAGCTTGAATTTAGAATTCTGGAAATTGCTTTCCATTTTCATAACAATCTTAAGATCATTTCTATCAGTTCCACTTGTTTCCCTGTATGCTACCAACAATAATAGAGCAAAATGCAACAATTCTCAGTCTTGTACCGCCTATTCCTGTTTTGTTTTTCTGTTCCAACCTTAGCTCTCAGTAAAAACCTTCAGAGTTTAGTTGTAGCCAGCTGTTCAAGGTAAATACCATCCTACTCAGAAGCCACTGGTTGACATGTATTGCACAAGTTTCTGTGGATATGTCTTCAACAATGGTCATAGTAATAATAAATTAGTTAACCTATGAAAGCCTCCCCTTTCCTTTGACACTCTTGGTGCTACACTTTGTTTAAATCTCCTACAGGGCAGGATGGTTTGATATTAGGAAGCTTGTGTTTATTTGAACAGACTTAGAGAACTGGGTGGCAGGGGTTTGCCACATCAGTTTAATACAGATAGTCTGTTAAGTTCTTAAAGAAAAGTATAATAAACTTTCTTCCAAGCACTTTCCTGAGCTTGTACAAACATTGGATTCATTCATTCATTGTCTGTGTGGCGCATCCTACAAATCTGGCACCTCTGTATGCAAAAACAAACAGTAACATGGTATTTTCAACACTGTTTGACCTACGTCTGCCCCAGAGGAAGAGCGGCTACAGTAGAAGAGCTATATTTACTCTCCTGTTCTGAGAGCTTTTTTTTTTTAAGGGAACCACAGGAAAGGTGTCATGGTTTAGCAAGGTGTGGGCACAGCACATTCATGGCATGGCATGCCAACCCGCTGGTTGAAGCCACCCTGCTACCGGCCCTCATGCGGCTGCTGAAAAGAGGCTGTTGGGATGGCGAATGAGGAGCTTCAGGGATGGGTTCACATCGAGGTAAACAGAAAGTGTGACTCACTGCTTGTCCAGACAAATGCCACCCGAGACCACAGACAGATAAGTCTGCCACACTGTCTGTCAGCCACAGATGATGTAACAGGGATCAGAGCCCCCTCCCCACACCACCACTTCCACCACCACCACCCTCCTCTCCTCTCATCTTCTCTGCTGTGTTTGTCATCCAGCTCTATGCCGACAGCTTGGTACAGGCCAAGTCGCCACAGAAGTCTCTCTTCCCTCTCTTCCGCTCCTTTTAGTCACCTCCCAGACTAAACCAGCTGATTCCTGCTCGCCACTGTGATGCTAAAATAGTCGTATTATGTGATTGCCATATGCGCAGCCAGACATGAGCTGTGTTCAATAAATTCTTCCTTTCAGCATCCCAGACACCCTGCTTTAAGATGCAGATGTGAATTCAGCCTGATGTTTGTCACGCCCTATCTTTTCCATGTATTTAAGAAACAACTAAGTGGGCTGCACAGGAGCCCCAAAGGTGTAGCTTTGATGTGGTCTAGTAGCGCCTACATGCTTAGCATTCATCAGTTAGGTATAGGAAGGAATGTGTTCGCTGGAGTCTTGGCTCATTGCTCCTCAGATATCACACCACCACCATGCCTACCAGAATAAACATCCAGCAGAAAGAGAAAACATGCTGCTGTAATTCCCACGGGAGGAAGTGATGGAGGGAAAACCTCTTTCTGTGGTTGTGGTGGTCGTGCTGACCTCATGGAGGACTTCATGGGATGATCATTGGAGGAAGAGGCCGGCTTGGTCATTCTGTGACACCTCATTATTGTGGGTGTGTATTGATAGAAAATGCTCAGAGGAATGTCCATTGCCCTGTACACCAACACTTACCAGTTTTTAAAAATTTCACAAGGGATTTTACTGCTTGGCCTTTAAGATGGTCAGGCATAAGACAGCCATATAACCCAGATATAACCTGTTGATATCAATGACGTAAACAAACAGAGGAAATGTGGTCAATGTGTGCAAGAAACGAAATCTGTCATTGCACTTTGGTTCAAAGTTTTTCCTAAGATTTTTCAAACACCTGGCACTTAATATACCACTGGGCTATTCAATTAGAGGCAACCTCCAAATGGCCCAACCTGCCCGCATACATAAATCCAATATATGAAAATTTATTCGAGCAGCACGTACAATGCAAAAAAGTAGCTTCAGGGGGCCCTGGTGGCCTAGCGGTCTAAGCGCCCCACATACAGAGGCTGCAGTCCTCGTCGCAGGGGTTGCTGGGTCGATTCCCAGCCGGTCGACCATTCCCTGCATGTCTTCCCCCACTCTCTACTCCCCGTATTTCCTGTATTTCCTGTCTGTCTTCAGCTGTCCTGTAAAATAAAAGGCAAAAAGGCCAAAAATACAACTTAAAAAAAGAAATAAAAGTAGCTTGCTAGTGAGCCCCCTTACTTCATTTGGCCTGTCTTGGTCGATAGTTGCATGTAAACAGTACCGATCAGAGTGGAGGTTCATGAAAGTAGTTGTGTTAAAACATTCAGATTATTCTTAGTGTCTTAGTTTTCAAAAATGTCTTCCACACTAAAACAAAGAATAGCTGGCAAAAACCATCACTCTAAGCCTGCCCGGTCTGCAAAGTTTGATTTTCTCTACTGATAAAGCAAAACCAACATGCAACATATGCACCAAGTGCGTTGCAGTAATTAAAGCTAAAATGTTTGGAAGCATCACTTTGAATAACACCCATAGACTGTATAAAATATGGACATAGTATCTGTGACGTCACCCATCTGTTTCTGAAGCGCTGTTTTGTGGCCAATCGTCGGCGGGAGACATATTACTGCTGTCGAGCGATTGTGACGCAAAGAGGCGGACTTTGAGCCTCCTAGCCAACAGCTACAGTGTTCCCGCCTGTCAATCAAGTCAGCTGTGCCTCTCATTGGAAGACTTGTAATCTCAGTATCTTCGAAATTGCCGCGTTACAAATAACCCCCCCCCCCCCCCCCCCCCCCCCCGATACAGTGTGTGCCGATCGAGAAATGAGCTATCCAGACTACTCTCGTCTTTTGTACCAGGCTGTAAACATGTTTATTTCTGCTGTAAAGATCGTCTTTTTTTAATTGGTGTGTATGTGGTTTCCAGTACTTCCGGAGCCAGCCTCAAGTGGATCCCCTTTGAGCTGCATTTTATAGCACGTCCGCATTGGACTCGTATTTTTAGACTGAAGGTTGCCACTTGATAACACCCGACTTTCTGAACCACCTTTCCCAGGGGATCCCGAGGAGTGTGCCTGTAGTTTACAATTTCAGCTGCCCGATTACTCACCCACTCCCGCTCCAGAGCCCACATCACAACCATCCTTCAGCACCTCCACTGGCTCCCCATTCAGTACCGAATCCACTTCAAGATCCTGCTCATCAGCTACAAAGCCCTCAATAACCTCGCCCCGTCTTACCTGACCGACCTCCTCAAATGCCACTCCCCATCTCGCCGCCTCAGATCATCAGATGCCAACCTCCTGTCCAGAGAGTAGTGAGAGAATGCTTGCGTGGTATTGCAAAGTGAGTCTTTGCAATAATAACACTGATTGCTGGTTTAATAAGGTTTGCCATTTCTAGATACATGACAAAAAGTGTTTTTGATCTCAAACAATAATGCATGCAATACATCTGGGGGTTTAGTAATTTAATATCAATATGCTAGAACAGACAGATGCTCCTACAACAATGTGTTCATTCCTGCTGATGCTTATCCTTACTATATTTTTTTAACCAACCTAAAAGCTCACATATGTCTTCACATTTCTGTGAGCGGGGTCACGCCAGCACTTCAGCGCTGCAGTGAAAGTGTATGATAGGGGTGCTGGGAGTAGTCACAGCTGGCTGTATGTGGGTTACCATCACCAGCAGGGCCGGCAGAGCCGCTGAGAGGGGTCCTGGAATTTACACGCATAATTATCACTCTCTGCTCTCTGGCTTTTAGAGGCTCACTCTGCGTGTGTGCAAGTGTGTGTGTGTGTGTGTGTGTGTGTGTGTGTGTGTGTACAGTAAGTCAATGAAGGCATGTGTATTTAGCTTTGTGTGGTTTTAGGAACAATGTCACATTCAGGTATAACAGCATCACTCACCTCTTTCCCTTAATTTATATTTTGGTTCCAACGTCCCTTCTGTTTGTTTTGACAGTTTAGCGTGGGAAACACAAACCTCTCTGTTTGACTTTTTTATACCTACATGAATCTTCTTGTATTCTGGAGCATCACTGACAGGCTCTGTCTTGTGTTGCTTTTAAAACAACCATTATGATAGGCTTGATGCAGGCAGCTTGTGAGCTAATCTCTTGAGTTTCTTGATCTAACACTAGGTGTCAGTATCGTGTCTAGCTCTCATGGTGCAGGAAACACACTTTCCATCCCCACTTTATAACTGACTTTGAAATTCCCTAACTAAATGGCTCATTAAATGACAGAGACAGGATTATAATTAAAGATGCTCATTTTGGAATCCCATGATTCACAGAGCATGTTAGGGGGGGGGGGGGGGGGAATCAGGCACTGACCGAAATATCACTGCTGTTCAATCCATATTGAGGATTCTTCATACAACAAAAGAAATGCAATAACAGGCTATATTTATGCTTGGTTATAAAGCGTTTGAAGTTTCATGTTTGGCGATTAATTCTTCAGTCTCAAGTTTTATGAAACACCCTATAAAGAAACCAAACACATCTTTAAAATAAAATTCCTCTGTTAAAACTTATTTATAGATTAATACAACTGGTTCACATTCTTCTCATGGTCCATTAAAAAAACCCACATATCATGTCCTATTTGTATTGTACTGTTATAAGTAGTAAATCATCAGTCAGGAGGGAAGTGAATGACCTGCTGGTTTCTCAAAAGGTCATGTAACACACCATCTTGCACCCCGACCTCTCCAAGGGCCCCTCAGTGAAGATCTGGTAGTGCTGATAAGGACTGAGGAGAACACACTCCTTCACGTCTTCATTGCAGAGAGAGATGGGTCTGCAGAATGTCAGCAACATATTGGTGACCCTTGGAGCAACAACACCCCGCTCTTACAAGAGAGAATATGTCTGACCTTTCACCTCTGAATGCCTTTACTTCCTTTCCTAATCTCTTGTACCTTCACCACATTCCAATACAGCCTTCTCTTTCGTCTCAGTCCTTTTTGACTTTATTCAAATTTTTCGTTTGGAAACACTGTGCAGTTGTTTTAGGCTCAGCGACTGGCGGTAGCTGAGTTTATGGTGATTATGCAGATTAGTTCATTCTGGATGACATGCTGTTGTTACTGGAACAAGGGAGAGGATTGGTGTTTCCCAGTTTTGCAAACCAAACCAGCCTCAAGACACCGCAGCCAATTCACAGTAATCCAATGTAGCACTTTTCCTCTGCAAATGAAAGAGGTGCTGAGCTGGTGTATTGCTGGAGTTGGTGGAGGTTGGTCGTGCATGTGACTTTATTGGCTCGGCCATTCATACTTGTAAAGGAGCACACCAAAAGCTGCATGTGTGTACTTCAGCCAAGTGAACCTGATCCTTCTCTTGATCTTCCTCTTTGGATGATAAGGTGGATCATTCCTGGTGCTTTGGTGCCTTTTAGAATACCACTTTTAGCCTCTGGGATGTCAGCAGCAGCCTACTGACAAAGTGTTCCAATCCACTACTGTCCACTTATACTCACACAAGAAAGTTTCACACAGCCTAACAAATGTATTTACAATTGTCACGCTCAGAAAGTTCTGGTCTTTCTATCAACTGACTGGATGAGGCCAAGGTAGAGCATGCAGGAGTAGAAACCTTTTGAAAAGGTGACTTTCTTGTTTTGACTTATTCTTTTTTGGGGCTTATTTGAAAACACAGCTTGAGAGAGTCAGGAAATGTGGAGAGAAAGTCTGGAATGACATGTACCAAATACTGTCAGAACTGAGAATTATCCTATGACCAGTGAGATCTGTACATGGGGTGCCTGCTCTACCAACTAAGCCAAACTGGCGTCACATAATGGTGACCGTTCTTGCTTTGATATTGCTGGTACATATGAGCGTATCTAGAACTAATAAGTCTGCACAAAAAAGTATCATGCAAAAAAAGATGGAACTCCTTTGTTAGGCCACGGTGGTGTCAACGCTGAAGCTTTTTGTTTCAATTTCTGTCTGCCCCCTTATATGAACAACTGGTGCCAAGCTGAGGTGTGCACCCCAGAAAATTGTTACCACCTAGCTACACAGAGGAACCTGGAGACATGAGTCAAACTCATGGATTTACTGGTGAGCATCTTTAGATTAAGGCAGCTTGGAATATATTTTGGCTAGCTAGTACATTATATATCTTCAATCTTACTTTTATAAAATTTTCTTAGGTGTGTGTGTGTGTGTGTGTGTGTGTGTGTGTGTGTGTGTGTGCAGGGGTGGCATAAAGTCTGCGTGCACACACTGCATGTTCACACACACACACACACACACACACACACACACACACACACACACACACACACACACACACACACACACACACACATATAAAGATGTCCAAAGTGACAATTTAAAGTACTTAAAACATTGCACTGAAAAAAAAATCATTTTTCAAGGTTTGCTTGCATTTTTAAAACTTTATCAGTTTAATACCTCTACAGAGCAGTACACTAATGACATTTCTGACATTAAGGACATTTTTTGTTATTTTCATTGGATTGATTTCTCTGCTACACACCTCTCTTATGAAACAGTAAAGAAAACCACTGGAAGCCTGTTCCAATGCAGTCCAAAAACTTGTTTTAGACACCGAGTTTGCCTCTGACAAGGCAAATAGCCAGTCAGAGGATGGGATTTTGGGGTGTCCAAAAATATTTTGAGGGGTGCACTTCCACCTCTGGTCACCTCTTTGGCCACACCCCTGCTGGAGAGGTCTGTTGAGGCAAGAGTTATCCCTGCCTGTTGTATAACAGAAATGAACTGTTCAGTGAAATGAAATATCTCATTGGCTAACACATAGTTTGAATGTGAGGTAAAAGACATCGCTATATCACTAATTGTGCGGTCATGTGATTTACTCAGCTTTCCATGGTGATTCAGCAAGGTGTATGATGTCTGCTGAGGAGGAAGGAATTAAACCCACATACACAGTTTTTGTTTTTGAAACATGCACACTTGAAGTAATGGCTAATCCCTTATCGAAAGAATCACAAGTATGTGCGCCAAGTTTATAAAAGAAACTGGGGACCCATGTGGAGTTGGGTGCCCATATGGAGTTGCATGCTTTGCGCGTCATAGAGGAAATTGCAAGATTATGCCCTAGGCCTGGCCAGTAGTAATTACTGAAGAAGTGGCCTATAATCTGTGGTTGTTCTGTTATGTGTGTGAGTATTACTGTGATTGTGAGGAAGCTGGGATGGCATTGTTGCTCATGTTTTTGCAGTCTTCTGTAAAGGTTGTTTCTGGCAACACACACTTCACACTTCACCTTCAGGATTTAAATGGTCACAAAGTATAATGTATCTTTAATATATAAGGAAAAATATCTACTCTGGTGATATATATAATTGCACATTAAATCTATAAACTGATGACAGTGTATTTGAGGATTTTTGTAATAACTAATAAAGTCCTTTAGTTTGGTTGTTGCAGAAATTACCTACATTTTGATGAATATGTATCATCTGATGGAAAGAACTGCACAGACTAGTAGTAACAAACTTTTACAAAGTAAAACCAGTCCATTCAGCAGTTGCCGCTGGGCACTAAAAGCCCCTTTTATAAAGCCCCACCTTTGATCTCAGGAGATAACTGGCACAGTTTAATTAATCATCAGTTTTTCTTGGCTCTTTCTTTGTCTGGCTTTCGTCACCTTTTCCCTTGGCACCGGTTTCCCCATCAGGATTAAAGTTTCACTGAAATCATTACTGAATAAAAAGTTATAAATTACCAGCCAATCATAATCTCTGTCATTAAAGCTTGATAAAAGCCCCGGTTTGGTAGAGAGCACCTGCTCTACCTGCCATCAGCTCCCCATGCTGTGTGCAGCTGCTACTTTGGCTGGCATGTCGTTGATTCAGTTCCAGACCCCGAAGCCCTTTACCATCAACACTCACTCAGAGCTACCGCATTAAGGTTGGTGAAAAATGACCCCTAAGGTCATGGCTCATCATAAAACCGCATGACAACACCTCACAGTAGTTCCTGACAGCTCAGAACATCTCGTTCCAGTCAGGTCTTTGAAGCGTGCCAGCCTCATTAACCACAAGCAGCAGCTGAGTGTTGGTTGCATCAACTGATGTTGCAATTAGGGATTTCCCAGGCAGACAGGTAAGGACATTAAGGAGGAATAATTTCTAAATTACAGGGGAGAGGATGAATGAATACTCTTTTAAAGTCTGCAACTCAAATTAGACATGTGTCAAACTAAAACAGACCACGATCCAAACATATCATGGGAGGAGATGCTGCACATAAATGCAGTCAATGAAAACACATGGATTCAATTATATACAGTTAGTAGAACAGGTATTCATAAAAACACCTCATATATTTGACATATTTGGTCATCACGTTTTTTCAACAACTGGCAAGCAGATGAGTTTTTAAAGCACTTCTAACATGGAAGCAGTTTGTCACTTTCCTTAAACAAAATCTGATGTGAAAACCCGAAAACATCCCTAAAGCTTAAAGTGCTTCAGTGCATGCTTTTAAACTCAAAGTTCTGAAGCACTACCACTAAATACATCCTGACTGTCCTAACCCCAGAGTTAATAGAAACATTTAAAATTCCAAAAGTCTCTGGTCAATTAGAAAACATTTCATTCTAAATCAGTAATTAAGAAGAAATAAAATGACATCATAAGTCAACAAATAAAACATGGGCAGTATTCAGTATGTAAAGAGCAATCCCTCAATACAAAGTGACAGTGAAACTCTTCATCCAGCTACTCAGCCAACAAAGCACACTCACTGGACTAACGTCACAAGTCTTCATGTCTGTGGTACGACTTGATGTTGCTGTAAATCAGATGTGTGTGGAGACCACATCAAGAAGGGCAAGTAGGGATAGGTCTGTGAAGTAGCAGTGGCTGGGGAGACTATACCTAGGTTACAAATCTGCCAGTAGCTGGTGAAATCTTTGGTCTACTGCCACAGAAAGAGGTGGGACATCAAGTGCTATAACTCCTGTGACATTTTGAACTGCTTCAGCAAGGACAACTTTTTTCCTCCTCTTGTAATACTTGTTGCAGCTTTTTGCAAATTGCAGTAGCATTATCTTCAGAAACAGGGAAAAACGTCCATACCTGTGACGCCATTTTGACTCTTGCATGGACTGTAGGGGAGAACGGGGTCGGTTGTCACACTTTTTACTGTTTTAATGATAGCTCATCATCAAAACATCTTTCAATAGTCATTCCTACATTGAATTGAAGCTTAAGGTGTTGGCTTGAAATGTGTGTCCCTCGCATTTTCCAACTCATTGTAACAAAGAGGCAAGATACTCTGACACATTGCATTTTCCAACTCATTGTAACAAAGAGGCAAGACACTCTGACACATTGTGACAACCAACCCCATTACGGGGATGGTTGTCACACACTATGGTGTTGGTTGTCACAATGGTATTTCAATGGGAAAAATATTTTAAAAAAGGCAAGAAGGCAGAACTAAATTTGAAAGTTTAATTGCACTGACAAGTGATAAGTCAACATAACTTAATGCATTTTAACATAAAATGAGCAAGAAACAGGAAACACATCTTTATGCCAGCCTATATAACAACATAAAGAACAAAACAAATAGGCCTAAAAATAATGGCCTACTCAACTAGGCTACATGCAGTCACTGTCTGAGTCACAGTGATGGCAAATGTAGGATCTGCGCACTCCAACTAATTTCACCATACATGATTTTGCCAACATTGGGGTTAGTTGTTACATGTGACAACCAACCCCAAAGAAAATGTGACGACCAACCCCGCATCAAGGCTAACAACCATCTAACAACTACTTAGCTAGCTAATAAAAACTATAGCTTTAGGCAAGATATAACGAGTGTGCCAACCAACGCGTGTGACAACCAACCCCGTTCTCCCCTACTTGTTCTTCTTCTGTGCTTATTGGCAGATCACATGCCGCCACTTTCTTCGTTTGAATGTGTAGGCTTCTTAAAAAGTAAATGATAGATTGTTTTTATCAGAAGAAACTGTAATATTGGAATAATAAGTAATACCTTGTGAAGAAAGTTGGATGCCAAAACTTGTCTAAGTTAACAGTTTACATCTATGTTCTATTTTTAGAACTTGCCATTTAAATTAATGCTATTTAACCTTTTTTCTAAAGATGAGTGCTGAGGTTCGTCCTGTCTCGTCCTTTTCTGATACTTCAGCACCGCACAACAACATTTTGCATTATGACATTTTTGGGCCTGTAGTCTGTATACACTTTGACACTTTTAGAAAACGTCTCAAGACCCACTGGATTAACCGCACTGATGTGTTGTAAATGACTTATTGTCCTACAGAGTTGCAGTGCTTGCACCATGGAAGAGGAAAGGGAAGAAGGATACAGTAAAAGAGAGGGAAGTGTTAAGTTGGAAACCTTCTCGTTCTCTCAAAGACCTTCTCCGTCCGTCTGTCTGCAGCCTGTCCTGTTATTCTTCCCCTTGATGCTGATTTATGGGCTTGCCTGTTACTAGGAAACAGACACGCACAGTGGTTCTTCATCACTCTGAGTGGACCGGTTGCACTGCCAGAACCCGATTTGGACTCAGAGCCAAACACTAATGCGTGCACAGAACGACCTGCAGTAACTGTAACCTATCCTGCCAGAATGAAAAAACACACGAGCATCAGCCAGCGTGAGTGCCGGCGTCAAAGTCAGCCAAAAAAGTTGGATCAATAAACTTATCAAATAACAATAATCAGCCAATGGGCTTTTATTGACAGATCCAAGGCTACCTACACGCTAACTTGCAGGTTAATCAACAACATAATGACTTAATGAGTGCTGCGGGTTTGACTCAGCAGGAAGCAACTGTTCTGTTTTACATCAAGTAGCATGCTCCTGCAGCATGACTCACCCCTGCTGGGCCAAGTCCTGGACTCTGTGTAATTCTGGGAGACAGTGCAAAGACCTGCCTGCCTAACTGCCTAACTGCCTGACTGACTGACAGAGAGGGACATGGAGTGTGTGGTATATTTGCCTACAACATTTTTGGTTGTAGGTCTGTTGCGTCCATCGCAACAAGACTAGAAAAAAGCAAGCAGGCCTAGACTTTTTCTCATCCATCCTTACTGGTCAAATGAAAGACAGTCGTCCAGCCTTAAAATGTGTTATTTAATCTACTGAATGTTTTTCATGTCACTTTCAAAAAATGCAGTAATTTATATGTAAAGAATTATCAAATTTGAAGCTTCAGGTAGAACTTTTTAATGTCAGAAAAAAATCATTGACAAAATAATCTCAGTGAGTTCCTAAAAGTTCCTTAACTTACCTCAGTTTGCTACATAAAGAAAAACACCCTGTCCGTCCAGGGAGCAGGTCAGGCCATGTTTAACCTCTGAGATTCTATAATCCGCTCTTAATGCTGGCTCACTCTTCCACTTAAATGGTCTGCATGTCTGAAGCTAAGCTGACAAGATGGAGGTATTGACATGAATCAGGCAATAAAGGGCTTCACTTTGTAAGTCTCTCTGAGGCCAGTTGGCTTATGCAAATAGTAGACCACCCGTTACCACTGAAGAAGGATTAAGAGCCCACTGTAATGAGCCGGCAGCCGCTGTGAAGGACAAGTTTGGTAGAGAGGAAATGTGAATAGAAATCAGTTTCATCATTAAACTCAATGAATAATCTAATGGTGGATATGCAAAGTTATGATTTCCTGATCGTTCTGTCTGTTTTGTTTGATCTCTAAAAACTCAAATCTGGTCTCTAAAGCTGCAGAGGTCGTATTCATTTAGTGTTTGTTTGTTCTTTCTTTATTTGTCCAGGAGTTGGGACAGCGTGTATTCACAGCACAGACTTCCAGGAATGTACCGAGGCAACTAATTTGATGAAGCCATTTAAATGGAAATTTAAATTCTTATGTCAAAATTGAGCACAATTTATTAGACACGGCTGAATAGGGATTACAATCTGCAGGGGAACAATGTTATAGAGAGCAGTTAACATTAGCAGAGCCAGCAGCACCAGCCTTTGGTCCTCTCTGCAGGTAAACGTTCCCATAAATATGTTTGTTGCTTAACTCTCTGGTCAACTGGACACATCCTTCATACAACTTTATCTCCAGTTTCTAGATCAAATTATGCCAATCCACGCTGCAATACGTGATGCCATCTGTCACATCCTTGTTTCAGTGACATTTTTTTTTTAGGACTTTTAATTTTTATTTTACAAAAACAAAACAGAAGTAATATATGACACACATCTGATTGTTGCAAATAATCCCACCCCCAACCCCACCCACACACAAAACCTTAACCAAGAGGGTTCAGCAGGTGCCATCTTCTATAGTGGCTTAGCATATAAAGGAACATAAAAATAATAAGATCCAATTGATATAAAAATAAAAAAACAATACAAGACCATTTCTAATTTTCACACTTGACCTTCATTCTGGCCTGTTAATCCCATTAAAATACAAGCCCCACTTCAGAAGATATTTTTCTGTTCTGTCCTGCAGTTTCAGTGACATTTTAAGAGAAGAGATTCATTCTAATACATAATACTTTAATACATAAACACAAATAATTACTTAAAAGTAATGAAGAATGGTAATCAGAAATGGGCTAAGGGCTGAAAAGCTTTTTCAACAACAGTGACGATCCTGTTTTCTTAGTTTAGTAGAAATGGCAGCAATATCTGTAACTTAAAATGAATATATTTTCAGTATTTAAAATCATAGCATGTTCCTTATGTGCTTTAGAAATCTGCGCTTCTTTTTGATTGGCTGTTGAGGCCACAGAACAACTAAATAAAACATGTATTAAAACTTGTGAGGAGCTCAATTGTGCAATATAATGTGTCCTCAAACAAAATTGAAAAGCATGTCCGCTTCTGAAAACAAATGAACCAAAGTCACTGTAAACTGGGGGGGGGGGGAATGAAAGGCCCTCATTTAACGTGTCAATATGTGTGATTCTCATCCAATGCATCCGTAACAACAGCATAAACTCTCATGTTTGTGTTTCTGCTCTGGGAAGAGGCTCTACTGTAACAATAAAGATCCATCAACAGATTGTGGAAATGACTGATGAGAGGAGCAGCGTGTGTCCCAGACAACAGGAGTGTTGTTGGAATGGATGGCAGTCAGCCGCATCCACTCTCACTGGATGAGACGGAGGCACACCTGCAGTCGCGCCATATTTCTCTCTCATCACGTCCACTCATTGTCATTCACTGGGACAAACACACTCTACTTACACACTCAGTCAGAGGTGTGTCTGCTCATTAGTGCACATGTGGCCACATGTCCAGGAGGAAATTTGGTTTTCTTCTGGTCTTTAGCTTTTGTGGAATTACTTTTGAAAGATTTGAATAGTGAAAGAGGTTTAGGATTTAAAGATAGCCTCTGACACTGTTTCTTTGTTACCTAGTGCAAGCTTGGTCCTTATTTTATTATAAGATAAGATAAGATAAGATATTACTTTATTGATCCCCTGGGAGGGAAATTCAGTTGGTGCAGCAACCCAGACATAAGTACAATCAAGGAAAAAGTTCCAATTAGTAAAATAAAATGAGTAAAAAAAAAAAAAAAGATAAAGATAGAATACAATTTACATATATACAATGTTACAAATGGAATTTAGATAAATACAAATAGATTAAATAGCAGTAATTACAGGCAGTACTAAACATGTTTCAGTAGAGACAGGTTGACATGGTGTGAATGTGGTTGGTAATGACAGATTAAGCACTATAATAAATAAATATGGGTATATAATATGACCATAAGTTGTAGTAAACAATAATAATGTAATATAACATAATATAATACAGCAAGATAATTATATAATATAATATAATATGCATTATAATGTCATCAGTGGCCATCTTTACCTTCAGCTTTTTGCTTCAGAATTTGATTCCAGTGTTACACAGAAACATCCTAAGGTAGCTCCCTTATAGCTGTAACCAAACAAAAGTAGGGATAGTGCCCCTCAGTCCATTCAAGACTCAAATAATGTACTGATGAAATTTAAGAACTGATAAAAGTCACTCACAGTACAGGTACAATGCTTTAAGCCTGAGAGCGAGGACAGGTTACCTAATCAAATAGTCTTATGTAAGCATAATCCAATTGTTATGTCTTCTGACTTACGTAAACGGCCCGCCATTTTTTTTATGTGTGTGTGTGTGTGTGTGTGTGTGTGTGTGTGTGTGTGTGTGTGTGTGTGTGTGTTAGGTATGATTGTGTTTGCTGTTGGATTTCTATTTGTGCTTTACAAACTTAATAAGTCACATTCACAGTGCAGCAGCAGGTACAAAGCTCCTCCATGACTTTGCCTTTGTACTCTTCCACTGGACCGATCAGCGCTATAATATTCCAGCTTGCAGTGTGATTTAACACAGCATACCAGCAGTAGTAAAAGAAGCATGACGTGTAAACAAACAGTGCAAGCTTCCCTAGACACACACACACACACACACACACACACACACACACACACACACACACACACACACACACACACACACTCACACACACATAAAAACACTTCTTCTCCATCCTGCTGGTTCCACAGTTTACCTGGTCACCATCTTTTGTCAAAAGATGCCTCTAAAGCGTAAATCGATAGCAAAAGGATATTACTAATTTGCGCCCAAAATCACACCATGTTCTCAAACAGTTTTATATTTTACCACCACTCATTCCATTTGTATTGTCAGAACATGGGTCAGATTTTTTGATACTGTAAACCAAACAAAACCTTCGTTTAAGATCCCAGGAGTGATCTATCTCAATTGATCCTCTAACAGCAAAACCCTAAACTATGATTGGCTAAAGGTGAAACTCTGCCATTTAGGATGTGTTGCGGCAGGCTGCTTGTGTCTGTCTTTACTTTTAAATGATGTACACTTTCTTTGTTAATACTTCAAATTGTGCAAAAATACTATGTACATCTATCTCATAAGACTGGTGTGTAGAAGAGGAACCAGTCCTTCACAAATAAGAACAGGTGTGTTTTTGACATCATGACAGTTTGCTGGAGTCCGCTTCCAATTTTAAATCATGACTTCTGACAAACATCTTCTTCGGGGTCATTAAAGAACTTTTCATAGAAAATCTATATGTTGCCGCTTTGTTGTGGCATGCCTATTTTATTTTCAAACCAAAAGTGATTCAGCGTTTCCAGCGCTCGGTGTCCTCAGCCCAAAAAACACCCTCAACATCAGCTGATTTATGTCACAGAGCTCCCAGTGCTCTCAATTGAAACAGTTCAACTGTTGGAACACTGCCGCACTCATCAATGTCACTTCTTGATCAATCAAGAAAGAGTGGGACTTCTGATATCAACTTCTGATATCAACTTTGTCAACAACAAAGGGGCGGCAGTGGCTCAGTCCATAGGGACTTGGCTTGTCTTGGGAACCGGAGGGTCACCGGCTCGAGTCCCAGTATGGATGAAGTTTGGCAAGTGGACTGGTGGCTGGAGAGGTGCTGGTTTACTTGCCTGGGCACTGCCGAGGTGTCCTTGAGCAAGGCACCGAACCCCCAACTGCTTGAGGTGCGCTTGTTGATGGCAGCATCCTCACTCTGACATCTCTCCCTATGTGCATGTGCATAACACTGTATAAAAAACTGTGTGTAGCATGACCAAAAATTAACACAAGTGAAAAAATTGAATTTCCCCCATGGGGATTAATAAAGTACATTTCTTAACAACGACCGAGGTCTGTGCGGAGTCTTTTTGAGGTACATTTTCCAAGTTTAGAGCTTTTAGCTAATGCTACGACACAATTTCCATCAATAGTTTTTACAGTTTCTTGATGAAATGCCGTTGAATGAAAGCAAGTATGAAGCATGCAGAGTATTTTAAAGCAGACCTAACCATCACTACTTTGGGAAGCAGAAGTGCTGCTGGAGTACTTTCGCAACCTACCAACAGTAAACACTGGTGAGAAACGCTCAAAAAGTGAGGTCATGGGTGCTTCTAGCACAAAAAAAAACGCCTTAGTGGACACCGCCCCCAGAAGTTAAAAATTGTACACAGGAATAAAACAGCTGTTTGATTTTGTAAATAAAGTAGATATACTTCTGCTTGCTTAACATCATGGGTAGCATGTTTTTATACCCAATCTTAGTACGTCAAAATAAGCTTGTCTTGAGATCTTAGATTAACAAGTCACTACTCGGTCAAGTAACGCTCCAGAGATGCTTAGTAGCACATCTCAGTGGACAGCACTGTTGGATAGAACACTGGCTCATTAGGGGCCACCTTTCTGCCTCCTTAACTTTGACCAAGACTGCTATAGCCTAGCAAAGGCATAGCAGTCCTGCCTTGGACATGCTGTAAAATGAGCTGAAGTCTGTAGCATTCTTATGAAAAACTTCTTAACACTAACTCTCAGAATTTTTTTTCCCAAAAAGCAGTAACCCCCTCTTTGATGACCGTTGACTTTTTTAAAGATTCTTAAAACAGCTGTTCTTTTTTAATCTCCACTTTTCATTTGCACTTCAATGTGTACTCAGTGGATATATTATTAATCACCAAATAACACCTCTTTAGCTGGCATTCTCTAATTCATCATTGCCCTGATTGTTTATGATAATACAGTTAGATTAATAATATAACCCAGCATGAGTTCTGTGGGAAAAAGAGCTCAGTTTAAAGTCTCAGACATGAAAAAGCCTCTGACCACACAGTCGTCTTTAACCTGTGTCTACGTGCTGTTATTAATAACACAACACTGTGACCTGCACATCAGGACACCTTGACAAATAGGCAGATCTAAAAGGTTTTGGACAGTTAAGTGTACACTAAGTGGCATGCTTTATGGGATATGTAGTGTAGGTTTGGAGTGTATGTGTATGTGTGTGTGTGTGTGTGAATAGTTTTGGCTCAGTGGATATGTGGTAATCAATTAGGAGTCTGCAAAGTGAACCAATGCCAGCAGAGAATTTCATTCCAGAGCGTTCAATTAAGCTAAATGTGCTGGACTCTGAGTTTGAGCTGCAGGCCAGACAGATGCAAGAGGTGTCCTTGTGATTCGGCTCTTTAATGTTTCTATTGGCAGACTCTGTGAGGATGTTTTAATGTCGGGTTCATTCACAGAGCATTGGGTTGGGGGATACAAAGCACTTGCACGCCATTTTATTTGTGTTTTCTTTCGCCTTGGCTTCTTGTGAGGCGTGTTTTATGATGGTTGCTGAATCCATGTATTTGTCATGCCTGCGGTCGAGCTCGTGAGCTCAATATGCTCTCAGTATTTTGTTTTGAACGTATGATTAGCAAATAAGCAAATGTTGTGCTCTTGGCGAACATTAAAGTGATATTTTGCTTTCTGCGGAGGCAGATTTATTTCAGGAGAAAAAAAATCTGGTGAAGATGAATTTCAGGAAATAAGAGGACAAAGACAACGTGACCACCTGCTCTTAATTTTACTGGAAGATGATCAAAACATGGTTAGCTGATGAGGAACACATGTTCCTAATGTGCAATCTGTATTTTGTTAAAAGCTCCAACTGAAATGGACTTATGTACTTCTGAAGAAATCCTTTCAACTGTACCAGCTAAACATGCTGTGAATTAGTGCCCGAATGCCAAATTGGACCACAAACTAGTCCAACGTTGACCTTTGAACTCGACTGTACCCACCAGCTTGATGCTGGCACTCCTTTTTTCTTTGTGCTGCGTGTATGCGTGTGTTCATTCATCTTTCCTGTGGTTTCTGTGAGGATATTGGATACTGTCATGCGGATACTCATGGGAAGGTTTGTTGTGGCCTTGTGCATTAGCAACACTGGGCTCGGCTGTTTTCTAAGTTGCAAAACAGAGTTCATGGAGCTGCAGTCTGCATTTAATTGGTAAACACCGACTAAATAAAAGTTTTCAATAACAAATTTTACGGCTGTCACTGGGGCAGTAAGGGAAAAGGAGATGGAAAGATATTTATTTATTCGCACATTAGCTGTCATGGCTTATTTTGTGCTTGCAATAAACGTGCCAGCAGTTGTAAAGGAAGCCATAAATGATATTAACTGTGTATAAACAATTTTGATTAGTTACTCATGCTTCAAATGATCTTTTGTTTGCATTGATTCTCTTTGATTGTGGCTCTAAATCAAGGTGGTTTTCCAATTAAACTCGGCTCCACACATCCAAAACACACAGAAAACACATGTTGGTATCTGAATGGAAATGCTGTCCATTCTTAAGAACACACGCTGTTTTGCTCCCCTCCTGCCAGGTGTTTGAAGTTCTTTCAGCACTCTTGTAATATTTAACTAACTGTTGTGACTCTCTTAGACATGAGGGTGGTCATAAGGGTGGGGGCACAAATTCATGAGGTAGGAAACATACACACACACACACACACACACACCCATTGACACAGTCACATGCATGCTGGATGATACCCGCACTCATATAGCATGCACACACACTCTTTACTCTAACAGCCCCGAGGGATTAGTAATGGTTTCTTGGCAGCGAGCCTGGTTTCTAGCACCACTCATCGTTGGGATCCCATATCGAGGGGATTTTCACTTCACCTCGCTGTGTTTTTCTTGCACTAAACTCGTAGGTTTTCATCTTGACAGCACATGTTAAAAGAAGAGTGATCATCGTAATCACGGGAAAAACACAAGACGAGTTCAAGAGGGGACCACATGTTTGTCTAGTTGCGGTTGTAAATTGTGTGTTCTGTATTTTTCTGATGCTGCTTTCACAACAAATCCACTAATGGTTTTATAGCAGCCAGTCTCCATGGCAGCGCTGGAAGCCAAAAGAGGTGCACCCTGGGAGGACAATATGAATGTGTTGAGTGTCTGCAGGATTAGGACCACAGGGCGATTTTTCATTTCACCTTTGGGCCACCGAACAAGAGAGTAATGGGGAGCGTTGCCTCTCCCTGCAGCTAATCTCCCTTCAGCACTTGAGGGCAAGCAGCAGAGTGGGAGGATAGTCTGTGTGTGTGTGTATGTTGGGGGGGAGTCTGGGTATAAGTGTGTGTGTGTTTGTATGAGAGTAAGTAAGGGCCAGATGATGCATGCTAACAAGTGCAGCCACGGAATATTAATCACAGACTGCTTAGTCTTCCCTGTGCTTTGGCTAAGAAACGTATCAGCATTCATGACATGTCGACACTTGAACAGCAACACACAACCTGCTGCTTTAACTCATTAGTTTGTATGTTGTTGTCCAGGTGAAAATCACTGTCCTAATAGTTTCTCTTGTGGGTTATTTTTCTTGAGGGAAATTCCAGTATTTGTGGACCTGAATGTTGTTTTAATAGGTTTGCCTGTCGGTCAAGTAGAAATTGTTAAAAACTGAACTCAAGAATAACATCAACTGGGGAAATCACCACAGGGAATCCCATTTGGTCTTGTCAATGAATCTACAGCATAACAAATCAACTCCGGGTCAGCTTTATAGTTGATTTTAGCCTGGGAATCCAGTCATGGCCAATCGCAGCAGTTTATGTGAAAGGAAACTGTTGAGGAACTTTTGTAAAGAACTAAGATGGCTAAATCATGCCCTAGCAAATGTCTGTACACTATCTTGAACTAAATGGCATCATTCTTACAAGTCATCATCAGAGTTACCAGTCAGACAAGTTATTCATATTTTCACAATTACAGGCCCAAATTGCCAAACATGTTGTGTTTGAGCTATAGCGCAGCCACCACCCACTCGCCAGGGCTGCAGCTACGGTAAATGGCTACTGCCTTGATACTATAATACTCTACTACCCGGATTTAAACAAGTACAGATGACTGAGGGCGTCTTTGAGGTTGGCGCATTTTGGCAGTGTTTTGGTCTAGAAAAAGGAGATAAAGTTTATGGAGGTTGTGTTTGGTTAAGCTGGTCTATAACCACTCAACTTGAGCTATGTATAACCAGGCCATTCAAAGAGGTCGAAGGTCGGTGGTGCTAGCTCTGCTAGTGTTGGCCTCATTAGTGAAACTGATTTGAAATGGTTTACCCACAGACTCTGCGATCCTGTGTTAAGCCTGTTTAAAAACTGTGCTTCATTATGACAGCTTCCTGGTGGTTGTCTTATCTTAAGACTAGTCAGTTAATTGGAATCAATTACATTTATTTTTTAAAGACTAAGAAATTATTCACTTTGAAACATCCTTATTTCCAATCCCCACAGAAGATCCTAAATGAGGACTTCTTGACTGACTGTGTTAGAAAGACAGACAACTCTTTTGGGTAGTTGTTTTCAGTAGTTGCATTGTAGCTCTCCAATGCCTAAGAAAGATTTGTAAAGTGCAATTTATTTGATTTTAGTGGAAGTGGAAGACTCACATTTCTCAAGAATGCATTTGCCAGAGTCGGTAAGGCCTAATCTCTGCAGCAGTGGTCCTAAGCCTGAGGGTAATATTCTGTATCTTCTCCCAGTTTTTCGTTAGTTTCTGTGTGGATTTGCAAAGTAGCATTCTTTCAAAGTTAAGTCAAGTGCGACAATAAACAAGGGGAAGTCTCCAAAGATCAATAGCTCCTCAAAACTAATAAGTCTCTGAAAAAAACGTTTAGAGTTGACTTTTTTTCTTCTTCTTGGGAATTACAATCCCCCAAAGTTTCCAGCTAGTCCTCTGCAACATAAGTGGTGAGTAAGACGTTTAATAGCCATTGTACCATTTTCTCAAATTATTAGAAAAACACAGATTTACCAATATTGCAATTCCCCCTTAGATGCTGAGAGTCCTTGTTTCAAATGAATATTTTCTCTAACTACAGACAGTCCTTTACAGAAATTACATCCTCCTCTTTCGAAGCACTTAACAACAAAATGATTGCATCTTACTTTCATATTGTTTTGTATCAAATTAGGTTTCCACCAACTTTCTCATCAATGTTGTTATATAAAACAGAAAGATCCATGCAGGACGAGGCTTCAGCGTCACCGTTAAAAGCAGACATATGTCAGTGCTGACGTTTTCAGTCATACGGTCCTGAGCAAACTCGCCCCAAGGGAGGAAGACTTCTGAGACTCAGCCACCACTTCTCCGGTGTGTTGTACCTCCAGCCAGGCGGACTGAGTGGTTACCTGGGATAGAGAGGAGTGGACCACACAAACACAGACATGTACATCTACACACATACACACACACACGCACACACGCTCACACACAGCTTTGTACATCGTGTTTAATGGTTTCAGTGGAAAGCTGCCAAACTCACTGACGATCTCTCTCTTCTTCTCCTTCTCATTTCCTCCATACCTCCCAATTTTTCTTAATTTTGCCTTCCCCCTTCTCCAAACTCTGCCCTCTGTTTTTCTATCTAACTGCATATGCTCTTACCTCCCTCATGAAAGAAATGACCAGACATTGAGAAAAGAGAACCATGAGATGTCTGTTAGGTATAGGGATCTGACATGATACACGGTGTGCCACACACAGATTAGGCCTGCAGACTTAGTACCATCGTCATCCTCCTTTGCCTAAAAGCACTTTCTGGAGACCTCCCATTTTATTCTTTGGAATTTTTCATTCCTGATTTAAACACACAGGTCGTGACTAAGGTTATTTCAACAGGCTGGAACAGAAAGCAACAGGGAGGCTGGACAGGAATGTGGAGGAGCAGATTCAGATGGATAAAGTTTGTGTTAAGCCATTCGGCCCACGCATTGGATGAGCTTTTACTTCACTGCTACAATCTCTTCTCTGGAAAGTGATGTTTTAAAGATGGAGAAGATAACATATAGAGTGGTGGTGGGTGAGACTGATGTCATCCCAAAGCCTTTAATGGGTTGTTTCAGTGCACTGGGTATGGCCTCCCATGGTGCACACGAATAGCTCTTAAGCATATATAGAATAATGTTCATCTTTGCACAAGAAGTTATATCAGTGTATGTGACTTAACTCTAAACAAAAGGTTAAGTACAAGACCACTTGAAATTGATTTTACTTTTTCTATTATTTGAGTTAACGGCTTTATCATGGATTGCAAAAAAGGAGCAGTCAAATGCAACATAGCATGAATAAGCTAACGACAAACAGACAAAGTCATCAATGGGTGTGGCTCTGCAGGATGTCAAACTGCTTGCAGGATACCTGATGATTCATAAGTTTGTGAAGTTTGTGAAGTTTGTTTCATGCAGTTCATGCTTCCCCTTTTAATTCATCCATTTAACAACCTCTTGCAAATTGTATATCTTGTCCATAAGTTCAGGACTTGACATTAGCTATTAACTATTTTGCTTACTAGTCACTGTGGCTAGTAGTTTTCCAAAGTCACTAGCCACTCAGCATTTTTACTAGCCACAATTTTGTTGTTGGGAAATTAAAATCTATAGGGTAAAAGTTGACTATGGTGATATAGAATACATAATAACATATAACACTACAGGTTGTTTGCAAATATTTAGCTCTGATAAGGTTGTGTTTAAAGCTCCTTTTTATGAAAACATGCAGGATTTTAATACAAAGACATAAGAACAGTAGCTTCTTATTGAATATAATAAAAATGATTGAGGGGTGGAGTAGATAAATTTAAAAAATAAGAACTAAACTAAAACTACACAGTGAGATAAACACTGTTTTAATATTTCTTAAAATGAATAATACAAGTACCCTCATCATGTTAAGTCCTAATTGTCTTTCTGCCATGATTTAGTCATGACCAGGGCTTAAACCAACATTTTCTGTGACTACACACAGTTAAAACTGGGCTCAGAATTTTGGCAGTTAATAATATTTGTTTGCAATGAATTCCTGATCGAACTGAAGTTGGATACAGTCGACCAAGTTAAGTAACTTACAGTCAAATTTATTAGATTACATTAGATTCAATTTATTGTCATTGAGCTTGTCACAGGTACAAGCAATGAAATATAGATAGCATCTAACCAGAAGTGCTTAGCAGTAAGTTAAATAACATGAATAATAAAGAATATACAAATATGACTGATGAATAAATATGATATAATATGTATCTACATGAATGACTAGGCTATATATGTACAGAAGTTCAGATGTATGCAAACTCAAAGTTCCTCACAGGAGCATTGAAGAGCTCAAAACCCGATGTGTCCCCACTCTTATGATTGATTGGCGGATCTAGTTTAATTATTTTGTAAGTAACTATCCAATGAAACCGCACCAAATTCTAACCCTACATGGGTAAAGTCTAGATACTAATCTGACAGTACTTTGAATTTGAGCTAATTCCAAATACTTTTTCAATGCTTATAAGACTCAAACAACATCATAGGAAAGCTGCTGATGTTTTGAGTTTCTAGTGGTTTTAAAATTTACTCAGAGGTTTCACCAAAAACAACTCATCACTCACCTTTGACTGCCTGAAAGAAACAAACTTTAAGCAAGTCACTCTAAGAACATGAAGTTTCATACTGTAGATTCTTCTAAAAGCTGTGTTTTGCACAGCCTTTGGTCTCTGTATTGTACATGAAAGCTGCCCAGTCTTCTGCAGATGTGCACTATTAAGTTACTTTATTGGAGAAGGCCAC
This sequence comes from Notolabrus celidotus, assembly GCF_009762535.1. Lineage (NCBI taxonomy): Eukaryota > Metazoa > Chordata > Actinopteri > Labriformes > Labridae > Notolabrus > Notolabrus celidotus. The sequence continues at coordinate 29,342,196 of NC_048277.1, read as the reverse complement.
GATTGGCACCTTCCTTGAGTAATTTCTGATGATCGTTTTGCGTAGACTTTACCACAAATGCCACATCCGAAAAAAACAGCCTCTCCTTGTGTGAACACATGAAAAGATCCCAACAGTTCCTCCATCCAGACATCTTGTTGACGACTGTTCAGTTTTCACCGGTTGCAACAGCCAGGAAGCATTTCAGGTCAACACTAATTTTTTCCTGTCTTTCAACAGTCACTTTTTTGGGGCTTTGGACGCGCTGTAACTCATTGACAAAGCTAATGCAAACAAAAGTTCAGCACTGTAACACTGCATTAGTTACTGAGAACAGCATTGTTTCAGATGACAGATGTGAGCATGTTTGTCACTTAAAGATTGTTTCCATCCTTAGTGTGCACTTGCAAACACCCCATTCCTTACAATCAGCGCTTTTGTTTTATGATTTGCATCACAGTCAAGGATGCATTTTTTTTTGTGGAGATCAATGAAGTGACTAGCTCTGCATGACGCATGATAAACAGAATCAGATGTATGTGGTTTTCATCAGGAAGCTGAAGGACAAGGACATCGAACACTTCCTCTCCCCATTGTGATACACTGATCTGCCTTTCACAATACATTATCCCCTGACACAATGGAAAAACATGCCGTATAATAGAACCTTTGATTTCATTAATGAGGGAAAAGTCATTGTTATTTCACTGCTGCAACACATCTGTTTACTTCCTTTCTCCTGCAGATGATTTTTGTTTTAGACTTCATTGAGTTTCTTCATCAGTTATCAGTTTTTAATACAAGGGAACTTGATTTTCTTGTTCTGGTACTTATTTTTGAATGTGAAAGGTGGTTATTGTTGTTGGCAGTAACAAAGTAAGGGCTTGTACGTTGTACGGAGTGTTTTCTTATCATGCTACTTCTAGGTCAAATTAACATTTTATTTAACATTTGAATTAATGTAAAAGTATTAACATTAATCAGCTTTACTGTTATAAATCACTTTAAATTTAACATTTTGATTCAAGATGAAGTGGAAACATTTTTCTGTATGCATTTTAAAAAGATGCAGAACGTTACATCAGCACCAGTGTAAGCAATTTTTACCTGTAACTTTTATGTTGCCAATTTCTCCAAACTCAGAGATCCAAGCTGGTGTTTGAGGACAGGGTCCATTCAGCAGATCACTTCTTACAGGAGGCCACGAAGCTCAAACACCATTCAGATGCACTGTTGGACCGCTTTGATACAGTGGTTTATTACCTGGACGCTGTGGTGTCTTTCATCAAATGTGGGAACACTCTGGAGAAGAGCGCCCAAGAATCCAAGTGTCCCTTCCCCATGTATGCAGAAACGGTCAAACTTATCAAATACACTATGAAGTTAAAAAGCTACATGGCCCCCGATGCAACACCAGCAGACTAGAGGCTAGCTGTGCTCTGCCTACGATGCCAGTCGCTCCTCTACCTGCAGGTATTCAAGCTAAGGAAAGACAGCACACCTTAATACTCCAAAACAGACACTGAACACTTAAAGAATTCCCAGTCAGTCAACATTAACCATGAATCTAAAGTTTTGTGCTCTAAGAGTAATATTAAAAATATCCTCCATGTTGTTACAGATGCTATAGTAACCATTTTTGCCACATAGTCAACAGGAAGAAGTGAAATCATAAATGTATAAATGTGCAGCTCTCCTCTCTGCAGATTGATTTGATATGACGTGATTTGGTGTTCCCTGGTGTTGCTCTTACGAGAGTAATTACCAGTGTTGTTGGGTTATGAGCAATTGTGGTCAAGTGTGTAACACAGCAGGGTGATTGGTAATAACATTTATTTTTCTAATATCTAACTTTATTGAGTCTACATCTTATAATGCGGCCGTTCATCTGCACTTGAGAGGCAAACTACAGCCTGGGTAAAAGGAATGTGTCCTTGTGCGGGTCATGGGTTTCTCTGCTGTTACCAACCTATCTGGAGTGGACACTTCTTCACCTTCACTCCCCCCTCCGAGCTTCGTGGAGCTCCAGGGCTCCCAACAACACATTGAATTAACCCATATAATAAAGCGAGTGGCTGAATGGGTTTTGTAGGGAGCAGAAAGGAGGTAATGCTCTGTGTTTTCTAAATGGGGGAGCAGAGGGCCTTTCAGAGGGAAAACATGCTGATTACTGTATTGTAAAATGGCTTTTGATTCCCCCTGCCTGCTTTAATCCCCAGGACACAACAGTGGCCCTGTCTCTCACCAATAGCAATTGAGCCTCTAAGGAGACTTGTATTACCAGCGAGAGGGGTTTAATTGTGAACTCGATCAGTTATTAAAGAAGCCAGGGCCAGCTGAATTGGAGACTGGTGGGCCAGTCCTCCACTGCTTTTGACCGTTGTGCCTCTTTCTTCTGAGACTGTGGGTAGCAGTTTGTTGTTTGCAATGCATAGGCAAGGGATGAATACAGGCTCCCCACTATAGAGTCCTTTCTTTTCCCTCCACCCTCTAACTTTTTCCTCCTCTTCTCCTACTGGCTTCTAGGGAACGCAATTAAAGTGGGGGACATTTTGGGGAGGATGGAGCAGTGGTGGGGATGGAGGGGGAGCAGACCAGCCATGCTATTATCTGTCCTGTAGTGTTGAATGGCTGGCCCCCCTCAGAGAACACAAAAGAAGTGGTCACAGCCGAACTGGAGAGCGGCCCCATCTAAAGAATGGTGGCCGTCATCAGTGGCTGGTCCCTACTGGATTTGTGTCCAAGGATGTTCATGCTTCAAAAATGTATGGTCTCAATAACACATTTTGTGGTAAAACAACTATGAAGTTATGGTACATGTTTACTTTTTCCCACAGTAATACATTCAAACAGTAGTTCCCAACCTGGGGGTTGGACACCTCAATCTGATACCAGGACGATTGGATGATGAATCGGTGGTAGACGGTTTTTATGAAGACTTTTTGCTCTTAATAATTCTTTACATTCAGCAATGCGCTGTTAAGATAAAAGCAGATGAATACACACTTTACCATTGCTTTATTTTAGAAGTCACAATTAAAACATGTTGGGACTTATATGAAAAATAATAGACATCAATTGATGAGGGGAAAAAACAATTTAAACGCAAGCCTGGCTATATTTTTAATGATGTAATAAATTGTAAGACCTTCAATTTGATGATTGGTAGGGCTGTCTTGTCTGACACACCTCTACAATGTGATGTGGAGATCTTGGACAGGAGGGTGAGCAGCAACTACAATAACATCACACTTCTCAGCCTTCTGGGAAAAGTAACTCTACCATGGTGCTGTGAAAGACGGCTCCAGCTGATTTTTGAACCTCAGATACCTGAGGAACAATGTGGATTTCATCTTAGCAGGGGTTGGACCAACACTTACACTGGACTGACTCTTTACCCATGTAATTTGGTATTAGTCTCTGCCAGGGCTACCCTTTATCAAAGATGCTACCTGGGATTCTCAAGCACAGGATCTCTAGGTGCTGTAGAGAGCAGAGTGTCCAGTTCGAAGATCTCATGATTGCATCTCTTCTTTTAGCTGATGATGTGGTTCTGTTAAGTCATCAAGCCATGACTTCCAGCAAGCACCGGGGCGATCTGCTGCTGAGTGAGAAGAAGTTGAGATGAGAGTCAGCACCTCCAAGTGTGAGGCCATGGTCCTCAGAAGTGAGGTACTTCCTCATGGTACTGAGGTACTTTAGACTCCAGACTTCAGATTTTATTGTCCCCTTGGGGAAATTCTTTTCCACAGCATCTTTCTGCATTTCTACAGACATAGACAAACATAGAACATACACTGTAGGCTCAACAAACTGTCCACCAAGACATCAACACTCAGACAGAGTCGTGTAATTCAGCGAGGCCTTTTGTTCAGGCTCGCTATAACAGCAGGGATCAGGCTCTTGCTGAGGCGAGCCCTTCCGCACCTCAGTGCTCTGTACCTGCGTCCTGAGGGGAGTGGGATGAGGTGGGTGTTTAGTGGATGTGTGATATCCTGTTCTATTGAGATTGCGATGCGTATGATGGCCCTGTGGTTTAAGTCTGTGAGGTTTAGTGTGGGGAGACCGATTATTTTAGAAGCTGTGGTGCTTATGTGTGTGAGTTTGGCCTTGTTTTTAACAGACAACATACTGTCAACTACTGTCATCAATAAGCTTCAAAACTTGGCTGTAGAAACCAATGGGTGACGTTACAGAGTTTTATACAGATGGTCTTAGCATTAGGAATAGGGTGAGGAGCTTGAACATCTTGGAAAGAGCTCAAAGTAGAGATGCTACCTTGAAATGGAAAAGAGACAGTTGAGGTAGTTCAGACATCTAAATATGATGCCTCTTGGGCACCTCCCAGTAGGAGGTTATTACGACCAACTTAAAAGAGACCCAGGAGCAGGCCCAGAGCTCTCTGGAGGGAAACATACCCCACCTGTCCTGGGGTAAGTCTTGGGATACCCCAGTAGGAGCTGGAAATTGTTGCTTGGGACAGGGATGTATGGGCTGACCTACTCAGCCTGCTGCCACAGCAACCCCATTCGAGATGAGCAGAAAAAAGATGGATGGTGGGATGAATGGATGGATGGGTGTACCTTTGATTTTAGTTGTGATGAAAATTGCCACTAGAGGCTGACTATGCTTTATGTGAGTTATAGAGAACAAGCATAGACTGAGCCAACATCATACAAAAACTAAAAAAGCATGACAGCATTTTCAAGCACTTTTATGATAAAATAAATTCCTTACACTACAACAAGCACCAATGACCACATGAAAGGCAAAGTTTAGCCTCTATTTTCCCTCGGCATTCCTTAGTATCCATCCTCTCTGTTCTCCATCACCGGACAATGGTGAACTGCGGATACCCTGGGCAGCCCAGCCTCTGTGGATCCTGCGAGCTGTGTGCCAGTATGGGCAAATAAAGGCTCTTTAATATCCGTCAGGGGGCCGACAGGTGGGAGGGGGGGTCAGGGTATGAGGCTCACTGAACTGGCAGCCATGCAGCCTATTGTTGCTGTTTGTTAACAGGTGTGTGTGTTTAAATGGGAGTCTTTCAGTGGAGCTGCTACACGAGCCCATGAGGCCGGAGCACCTCTCACCCACTCACTGTGTTCTCATCAATGACAGCTTTTCAGCAACCTGGGGATGAGAAGGAGGAAAGGAGGATGATGAAGCTGGCTGGGAGATTAGAAGTGAGACAACAGACTGCTCTACAGCAGTGTGTCAGTAGGTACAATCAGGGGACGGATTTTAAAGATGTTAGAAGACTGGAACTGTATATATAAATACCCCCAAAACTTGAACTACTCCTTAAACTTTAAGCTAAACTCAAGCATTTCTTCTTCAGTCTTTATGTTACTCTTTTGTTGACACTTAAAAAAAACAGTTTTGGAGTCAGCCAGCCATCACATTTTCCTTCCCTTGTCACCCCTGCCTGTGACACACCACGGCCCATGAAAAAAAGGTAAAGTCTTACGCATTTTCACCACACGCGTATCAGGAAAAATCGTTACCTTGTGGCTATGGAGGTTTAAAAACAGAGTGCAAGTGAGTCTTCCCGCTATATTGGGCTTTGTTGTTCAGGATTACGGTACTGAGAAAGAGACAAATAGATGGACAGACAAACAGAAGGAAAAGGAGAGGGAAAGCTGTATGAATGATAACCCCGCCACACTGCTCCATGGAACCCTGCCCTGTTAATAGTTTCCACCATGGGCGAGTGAGTAGAAGACCGAGAGAAAAGGGAGGGAAAGGAGGGAGGGGAGGGGAGCAGTGGAAGATGCTTCCTGTGTGGCTGGACGGTTGCAGGCCGCACCAGGGAGAAGGAAGCAGCCTTGAGCGCTGTGGAAGAAGTGATGAAAGATGCACTTTCCTCCTCGTGCAAATAAAAACTGATTGTTGTCTCACCAAAACGCTGCAGCTGTATGCCTTCACTGGATACTATGATTACAATAGCCTCCAAAAGTAGATGCATCAAGATGTAGCCAAAATGGTCCTCTACACTACACTGAAGTTTACTTTTACCACCCTATAGCATTTAAAGCTTAGATATGCAACGACTGGAATGTTGTTGTTTTTTATAATTCCCTCTACGTTGGATCAAGTCTACTTTGGCCGGGTTTAGCCTGAGGTTGGATCAAGTCTACTTTGGCCTGGTTTAGCCTGGCCCGGTCTGTGTCAACCTGACTGTTTCCAGGCTCTGTTTCATCACCACTTGTCAATAAAGAATTAGCCTTTCAACGTGGCCTCGCAAAGGTCCAATCCCAACTTAAAGTAGTCTTGGTTTTCCCAAATAAGTCCACAGACACAGTGTACAAAGCTCTGATGTCTCAAAAGATCAGTAGATGAAGACGTATTATATTGTTGAGTCTGGACATGTGCTTTTGTTTTCAGTTTTGAGCCTAAACTCTGACATTTCTTGTTTGTGTTCTCTTGTGTAATATTTTGTAATGTTTTGACTTCAACATCTGCTTGCTCACTTGCTTCTCTTAAAATGTCTTTGAGGTATGAAAACCCTGTTCTGACATTGACTATAATGTAAAAAACGTGAACTATAAAACACATTGAATTAGATTAGATACAACAGAAGAGTGAGTTTTAGATAAGACTCAAAACTCATCATGTCCTAAAACAGAGGTTCCCAAAGTCAGGGTCAGGACCCCCTGGGGGGGCGCGAGACACAAATGGGGGGTCAAGAGATGTCTTCCAGAATTTTTTTTTTCTAAAAATCTTACATTTTATCCATTATAGTAAAAAATATCAACAAAAATAGTAGCTAAACTTAATATAAAACCTTGATAATAGAAAATGTAATGAGTTTTCTGCCTTTCATTGTTGCCAGATGACTCCTAAGTTTAGGGTAAGTGAACAGTTAATTATCAAAAGCATCAGTAGCAGCAGGTTAATTCATAAAGGCACAGGAAACACAGCCACACACTCATATAGTTAGGTTAATTTTCTGCAGACCAGCTAAATTAAGCCACATTAAGTCACTTTGAGGGATAGTTGGGGTCGCAAGTCTTTGGCACCTTTATTTTGGGGGTCCCGGGCTGAAAAGCTTTGGAACCCCTGTCCTAAAACACAATGCATTTGAAACAAAGAACCTAGATACTGAAGTAGTGCCTTCCATGAAATCCAAAGTAAAGTGATCCACTCTCTTTCCTCCGCGCTCCCACCACACACTGATGAATCATGCAGCCAGGCGCTCCTTTCCTCAGGTGGTGAGATATGATTTTGGAGCCCACGAGACAAAACAAACTTCTGAGTCCTGCACCACCCAGGCCACCACAGGCCTTGGCACTGTCAGGCCTCAATGGCAGAACAGTAGTATGCAGTAAAAGGCAGCTGTGCATCACAGATTATACATGTCGGGACGGTGCCTACTGATACAGCGACTGAGAAAGCTGTACGCTCGGTCCCTTGGGGATGTCTTGAACCTCTGCAAAAATGAAGCGTAGCGGTGTTTTCCTCCATAGGGTAGAGCAGCCGTGACATGTAAAGCGTTTCAACCAAAATAGAGAAAAGTATATTTAGGGTGAGTCAACATCTCCAGAAAACAGTCCCTCATGCTTCAGTTAGCAAGCCACAAGGGTCTTAAACATCTGTATTGTGAACTATATAGAAGAGATCTCCGGGAAATGCTAAAGGAAACAAAGAGTGGGAATTAAATATGTCTTACCCAGCACTGGGCTTTGTAGAGTCAACCACTTGAAGTCTCATTTAAGTTGGACACTGAGTGACTGTTATGCTGTCTCTTGTGGACATCTGAGCCAGGCTTTTAAAATTCTAATAACAGCTATATTTGATCAAACATCATGCGTAAAATGGTTATGAATAAAACAATAGCAGTCTCTAATTTCCCATGAAATCACTCAAAATAGATGTTTACTATTTTATTCCCACATTTGGTTGTATTTTGTGTCAGAATTTGACATAACAGTGACACATTTGGACTGCAGAGAGTGATTACATCCAAAAAGTATTTGGTCAGGAGGAGCTGATGTCATCATACAATGACCAATGTTCATTATGTGTTCTGACCCTGATTAGTGACACCCTCCTGTTGCCCAGTTTGGGAGCAGTGGCCAGATGACTTCTCATCCACCTCTCTCCATCTCCCTATCCACCAAGAGGCTCCTTGTCCCTCATCCTTTGAGCTGCTGTATTCCTCTCCTTTACAGTCACTTCAATAGCTGTGAATATTCTCCATTCTGACTGTGCAGAGAATCCCCTGCAGGCTACGTTGACTGGGAATAGGAATCCTTTTCCACCATGGTTGTGCAAAAGGTCCTGGTATTTGTACTCTTCCTTTCAAAGGCTTCTAATGGTCCTGTAAGTTAGATCACAATGATCTTCTTCCTCATCAGACAATAGGACCACTTCTGGCCTATCTGGTCTCAGGGACAACCTGGGGTTACTCAGCCTCCAACCTGCCGGTCTTTCTTGTTCATCCCACAAATCTCTGTAAACCTGTACATCCTGCTCTCAACTATCATTCCTTCACTTCAGATGATACAGGAAGCTGGAGCTGTCCTGATCCTACTGCAGTGAACCTTGGAGAGATTCCCTCTCACTTTCAGAGGCTCTTCTTGATTTTGTTCTCCACTCCTGCCACACTTGTGGCGCTTTGAGCACAAAGTGTCAGTATCAGTCCATGTTGGTAGGGTCAAACCTTGAACTTCCTTTGGGGTCCTGACTTTTCGATCGTGCTGAATACCGTACTCCAGGGTTTTTTGCCTTCAGTTTCATCCTGGCCACACTTAGCCAACCAATTTGGCATTGTTTACCCACAGTCTCTGTGATCGTGTGTTTGGTCATGTTAAATACATTGTGCTTAATTTGACTGTTTTCTGAGATTTAATATCTATTGCGTCAAAATGTAATGTAACTTTTCAGGTTGGCCAGAATTTAAGTTTCCAATCATATAACTAGGAAATTAATCACTTTGGAACATCACTTTATTCAATATCTGTATAAGTGCCTCCTATGCATTGGATTACAAGGGAACAAATACATTTGTCAAATGAAATAGCCGACGGGATAGCTTACTCATGGGAACTTCCAAAACTGCACTATAACCAACAATTCTACATTTGAAATACATATTATGGCAACTTCAGATAAATAAAGTAAGCAACTAATTGGTGGACATTGTGGAATATTTGGCAGAATAAGTTTATGGGTATTGGTTTTATGCTTAGAATTAAAACTCTTACTAAGGTTACATTGTATCATGTTGTTTTTACACTGTTAATCTAGAAAGTCAAAGAAACGAAAACACTTTCATAGTTCCACTCCCTGTACATACTTTTCACTCAATACCTTGGGAACATGTATCTGTTGACCCCTGAGCAACTTTCTTTTCCATTTGTTGAAGATGCAATGTTAAGAATGCTTTCAAACTTAAGTTAATTTAATTAACTCAAATGTTAAAATTGAAATTTGATTTGTTATATTGCTCCACAATGTGGGCTATTATAGAGACCATAATTTTAAAGTGTTGATGTATAAGGCTGAACACTTTAATTCCACACAGCATGCTCATTCAACTTCCAACTTCATGAAATACTTGCATTCCATTTCTCAGAGAAGACAAGTTGCATTATTATAAAATTGGTCACACATCATTCATCAGTGGGCAGATCATTTGAAAACAATAATCCTATGACAGGGAGATTGGTTGGATGGAGTCGCCACATAGAGGGGGGTCAGAGAGACCTTGCAGTGACCCCAGTGAGTGATCTGCATCGGGATCATGAGTCTTCATCTGTGAAAAACCTGTACCACTATTGTGATGCTAAAGAGCACATCTTTGGAGGCACATGCTAAAACAAGAGGGCTTCCATAAAAGAGGTGCACTTGAGGAGTAGTGGGAATGCAGATTGACAGTCTTTGGTTTGGTGTGTGTTTTTCTAGAGCATCTGTCTTCCTGCTCCGGCTCAAAGAGACATGCCGGAGGAAGCGTTCTGCTCTTTTCTAAGGCCTTGAATGTGGGGAGGAAATCATCCGCACATTGCGTGAGACCAGGCTGTTGTTCTCTGGTGTCTGTGACAGCACTCATCAGCGCGGCATTAATTAAGGATAAATACAAAGCATAAACAATAAACACCTGACCACTAAAGCCACAACTACCTCCCATACTAGTTTAAAGCCTCGCCAAAAAAAGTAAATACAATAATCCTTTCAAGATTTGTTTCCCCCAACTTACTGGAGAGCCCCTCTATATGAAGACTTAAGTCAAATGCATTATTCAACAGATAGAAGCGTAAGGATGTCATTCATTGGAATCAGGCAGACCAGTATTAGATCGTATTTCACATGGCAGCTTGGCAGGATCTGACTGCAGATGTGCAACTTGGCATATCATGTCATTTTTAAAATAACCTGTTTTTGAGCGTTGTGGGTCTGGGTCCATGTCTGAGTTTTGCTGGAGCACCCTTTGGAACTGATTTGTACGTGTTTATGGAGAACTGTGTTTAAATGGTTCTGCCTGTGTGTGTGTGTGTGTGTGTGTGTGTGTGTGTGTGTGTGTGCGCGTGTGCTTGTGTGCATGTGTGTGTATGTGTGTGTGTGTGGTTGGATGGGAGTAAGTGAGTGCGTGCAGAGGGGGGATGGTTGAGGGGACAGCTGTAACGGAATCACTTCATAAGTGAAATACCACTCCCTGTACAATAGCCAGCCACAAACCAGAGCTGTGGTGCAAATGTTTTTCCAACATGGCATGGATCTATCCCTGCATACTCAGATTAAAAAATGCATTTTTCACTTCCTTCAAACAAGAAACCAAAGAAGGTTAGGACTAGTACGTTCAGAGTTTGGGGTCTCAGATGCGCTTCATGCAAACAATTTCCAACAATATTGGGTTTTTTTGAAGAACTTAAAAATCTTAGGATTTATGTTTCCATTTGATGATTGCTGTTAGCTTTGCAAGAGCTTTAGTTGATCATCACATATGTCTTTCCAGCTTTTTCACGGTTTCATTTTCAAGACAAGTTCACCAAGACAGGCTTCAGAATGCCCGTGTCAGTGAAGACAGTCCATTGAGGGTCAGATAAAGGGTGCTAAAATGCATTCGTTCTACATAGTTTCACATGCAGAGGACTACTTTGTATCCCCCTGAAGAGTTAAGATTCAATAGTCTCTGACCCTGAATTTGTAGAATGGCCTTATTGAGGAGTTTGATGGGATGAACTACATTCCAGAGACCTGCTGGGAGAAAACAAGATGGCCGTGTGTGACATGTGGCTTTGTTGGCTAGCAAGGGATGCCTCTCATGGCCATCAGGGTGTCAGGACTGGTTACCTCTAATCGCCCCTGATAGGCGGAGAGGGCCTGGGCACAACGGCAGGGCCTCGTGATTCAAATCACAACCGCTTACAAAAACCCACCATGACCACACATTGACAGATTAACATTCCACATGTTTAACTCATATCTCAGGAGCTGTGAACAAGAGGAGGCAAGCTCCCTCCCAGATTCCAGATCACATTGTTCGACCTTTTTTCCCTCACACCCTCCGTGATGTGAACCTGAGCAGCAGCATTGGAATGTCCGAGAGGGAATTCCTCTGAATGGTTGTTTGACCTGACTCACCACTTAGTGTCAGCGCAAGGAACACACTCAATCATTGACAACTGGACCATGGTGACCGCTGACTAGAATGGCTGTTGTGACCCAGGCCTCATGACTGGCATGGCCACTCACATACACAGGCAGGGAAATCTCATGGCCCTGACTCCATCATTAGCCATGACCTTCCTACTACAATGATAGAAAGGAAGCTTGGGAGGTATTTATTTGAGTTGTCAGCTGCTGCTGAATGAATGATTATTGCCTTGGTAATGATCTGCTGGGTCCTGGTGTGATGTAGTTTGTTACTGAAGGAACAACTCTATCGCTTGGAGGTCTGGTATAGCTATAACCCCAGCTCTAAATAAGTTTGGATGATGGGCAAAATCCCATTTAAAAGAACGACTTTACTGGTGTGGAAACGTTTACCTATTCTTGCCTGATACAAAATTTCAGCTGCTCAACAGCTTGGGGTCTCCTTTGCCGTATTTTTCATGTCATGATGTACCAAATGTTGCACCAAAGGTGATAAGTCAGGACTGCAGGCAGACAATTTTGCACCCAGACTCTTAAACTACAGAGCCATACTGTTGTAATACTTCCAGAATTTGGTTTGGCATTGTCTTCCCCGATTGAGGAATTGTCTTGATGGCAGCATATGTTGCACTAAAACCTAGATATTGTCCAGCATTAATGGTAACTTCTCAGATTTGTATTCTACCCATGCTAAGGGTACTTGGGTATCCCCATACCATCAGGGACATGGTGGCTTTTGAACTGTGCACTGATACCAAGCTGTTTGGTTGCACTCCTCTTCAGAGTGGAGAACATGGTGTCCAGGATTTCCAAAAGGAATGGCAATTTTTGATTTGTCTGGCAATAGGACAGTTTTCCACTTTGCCACTTTTTGTCAACACTTTACACAGTGGCCAATTTTTTGGGGAACTGGGGTTGTAGAAAGCACGAGCTCTCCTTTGTTAGGTGCATTGGAGTTTTAGGCTTCTTCAGAAGTGACTTCCCATCTGATGGGCACGGCCTCATCTCAAAGTATCTGCCATTACCAAATACTCATCTGTTACAGCTTGTTAAGCAACTGCAGTCTGACTCATAGACATGTGACTATGACATAATTAATGTAACCAGATGCCAGACAGTGTATTTATAAGCCCCTTTACCAGTCCTTCTGTAACTTCTTCAATAATACTTTGGTGAGACATCCCTGGTCTTATAGCTCTTCCAGGCCAAAGCTAGTTTCATTTCATGTCAGTTGCAATGGATTTTATTAGTTGTAACTTCTTGTTGTTCAAGAAAACGTCTATACCAACTTCTCAAATCATCCCTGCAACATAATCCAGTTCCCTTCTCTCCATCTGTATGCTCTTTGTTTTCCAGTATTGTTTTCACCAAAAATATGTCTGAATACACAAAACTCCAGTGCCTTTTCCTCTGTAAAGTCACAGCTCAATTCTCACTATGATCAAAACCATTTGCAAGTCACAAAATATTAAGATTACTGATCATACTGCAGGCCATACTAGAACACTCATTCACAAAACACAGCTTGAAACGACAACAAAGCAATGAAAGCATTTAAAATGTGACTAAGACCTGCTGTTAAGGTTTTTTCAACCGCAGGTCTTAGTTAAAAATGCCATGTGTTTATAAAGCAACTAATTGTATCGACAAATAAACACATTCCATAAGCCGTGCAGTGTCCAAATGTAAAATGGCATGCTTATTGAGAGATCCTCTAAGGTAAAGAGAAGATGTGACTATCAAAATGCTTCGTTGGCCAAATCAGAACTCCTATAGTCACCAATTAGTTTAGATCTTAGTCTCACACAGGATTGTTGTAAGTTTTGACATAGGAATGCTCAATTATTGAAAAAAATCATAATCACGGTATAGAACACGGTGACCCATTGATTCAACAACATCTGCAAAACATGCATTTATTGAACTTAACACTCTTAAGATTTAAATGTTCTGAATACTTAAAAACAAGCATAGATAAATAAGATGCAAGCACATCAAAAATATGTTTGAAAATACAAACTATTTTACCTTTTTGTTTACCAAAGCCTGCCCATCTTCTATTCTCAACTACCCTTTTGACTTGATAATTACTGCATTTATATTACAACTCAAAATGTGTACTAGTGCTGACCAAGCGGCAACCTCCGGTCTAAAAATATGAGTCAATGCGGAAGTGTTAAAAGCTGCAGTTCATCGAGGATCCGTTTGAGGCTGGCTCCGGAAGTACCGGAAGTCACATACACATGAATGGGAAAAAGACGATCTTTGCAGCATTAATAAACATGTTTACAGCTTGGTACAAAAGATGAGTGTAGTCTGAATAGCTCATTTCTCGATGTCCTCTCACTGTGAGGGGGGGGGGAATTTTTTTCTAATTCTGCAATTTCGAAGATATTGAGATTACTAGTCTTCCAATGAGAGGCACAGCTGCCTGCAGGAACACTGCAGCTGTTGGCTAGGAGGCTCAAAGCCCGCCTCTTTACTTCACACTGGCTCGACAGAAGCAATATGGCTGCCGCTGCCGCTGCCGATTGGCTTCAAAACAGCGTTCAGAAACAGATGGGTGACGTCACGGATACTACGTCCATATTTTATACAGTCTATGGTACTGACAGGAACCATTTACTATATACGTTCTGCACTTATTATTCATTTTGATAATAACAGGTGTCTCCCACTATTTAGTCTGCCAATTATTAATTCTTCAACACTTGCCACAGCCTCTATCTCCATGTGCTCACTCTGTCCCTCTGCTTTACTAACACACACACACCTGCTCCTCCTGCTTCTCTCCTAGGCAGCTGTGTGCAGCTCTCTCTCCACCTGTGGCACGACATGTTGAAGACACAAAAGTCAAGTTTATTTATATAGCACGTTTAAAAAAACAACCGCTGTTGGCCAAAGTGCTGTACAAGCTTAAAATACACAATCAATAAAAATGAATAGTAATTAAAAAGAACAGATACTAAAAACACAATATAACAAGAAAAAAAGCCACAATAAATAAAAACAAAAAATTAAATGTAGGATGTCTCGCTCAATAGGTTTTAAAAGCCAGTGCGAAGAGGTGCGTTTTAAGTAGAGATTTAAAACTCCCAAGTGTCTGAGCATGCCTTATATCAGGATCAGGAGGCAGACTGTTCCACAGTTTGGGGGCAGCCACCGCAAAGGCTCGGTCACCTCGAATTTTGAGCCTCGTTCTCAGAACATCTAAAACCACCTGGTGCGTTGACCTGAGTGCTCTGGCCGGAGCATGTAGGTGCAAACACTCACACAGATAAGGTGGTGCCAGCCCATGTAAGCTTTTAAAAACCAACAATAAAGTCTTAAACTGGATCCTGAAACTGACAGGAAGCCAGTGAAGAGAAGCCAGTACAGGCGTTATGTGATCAAAAGTCCCCACTTAATACATTATGTGACATTCCTCACACTCCCAAACTTTGTTGCCCATCAGTCTGAGCTCCACATTATAGCCTAATGGCCCCCAGGTGTGTTGGCTTACTGGTGAATTGCCGAGTATATGGAACTGTCAGTCCAGTTCAGCCCTGGCCATGGCTCCCTCTCCACCTCCCTCCAATCCATTCACCACATAAGATATGAGAGCAACACAGCAGGTGGCACAATACTCATTTAATCTTGATTATCTTTTATGATCATGGGGAACCGAAATCATGATTACAATCAGAGTTACCCAGCCCTAACTGGTAGTTTAAAGCACGCCATAACTGAACTGATGTAAATAATCCTTAATGCAATCGTGTACTACAAGTGTATTGCAGTCTGTTGTTTGGAATGGAGTCAACTGGACCCCTAAATCTGCAACTGCTTCAAACAAACGATAGTGGCAGCAGCATCTGGTAGAGTATAGCGCACGTGGCTGCCAACACAGTGAGGCCTCCCTTTACCACTTTGACCACATGTGGCTCCCCTATAGCTCTTCTGGCCCAGAACCATAACAGTATGCCATATCTCTTTTTCACATGATATATCTACTACTGTCTTCTTGCACAATCCACAAGGTCTTTATGTGGATTGGGAGTGATACTAGGTTAGTTCTAGACATAAGTCTCTTTCCATGAGGGTCGCGGTGGTGCACCTGTTTATCCAAAGCCCAGAAAATGTCAGAGCTACCGTGGTAGACGCTGCCTTGTCTTTTCGAGTCAGTGAGTGTCAGTGAGTGTCGGAGACATCTCATTGCTTCGCCAAAATTGCAGAGTGGAGTTATGCTCTCCACACAAAAACATGCCCTGTTGGTTTCATTTGATATCTGATCACAGATTATGTTCCCAAGTCATAATTAGAAAATATCTCTTTCAAACATTGGGTGCCAGTAACGTTATATTATGGTTAAGAAAACCATTCTTGCAATGTCGAAACAGCAGCGCTGAAAAAATACGTCACTTTTGAAAAATGTACTCAAGTATTCACTCACATTGGAGGCCTGTGTTTTTTTTCTAAGAGCACCCAATTAGTTTAACCAGCACTTGTCATCAGCCAAACCATCAAATAACTTACAGGCAACATATTTGAAACCAAATGTGAGCAAGCTACCACAACAACCCCAACAAAACCGAGCTCTTCACAGGCAGGGGGCCATAAATGATTCCAAATAATGACACAACGCCACTGAGAAGCAGCTGTCGGGGAACGATGGGAAAGGAAAGCGGACTGACGAGGACGAAAGGGACACATGTGGGGTCCTTTTCAGGGCTGGGGAGGAGGAACCTGTGAAAGAGCTTGCCATAGGAGAGGGGAGCCTCTCATGGCCCATTATGCATGAATACTGCAACCTCTAGACCTGTGCATTCAGTTTCAGACATCAGCTTAAAGTGTACTCTTTTTCTCCAACACACATCTGCTCTCTGACAATTGTTTTATAGAGCACTAAATCACTGCAAAAGTTATCTCATGACTCCTCACTTAAAGAGCTTTCTAGTTTGTACTCTTTGGAAATATTCATGAAGGCACAACATTAATTCTGCAATGAGAAAGCACAAGGCACAGTGGTAAGAGAAAACTTCCTTCCAACAGGCAGATACCTGAAGCAAAACCAGATTTATCGATAGCCATCTCTTATTATTGGCTGAACTGAGAAAAAGGTACACAGAAAGAGACAAAAAAAACATGGATAGGCGAGCGAGCAGCTATACAGACATATAAAGAGGGAGACAAAGAAATGGCAATGAAATAGAAACTCCAACTCAATAATAATAATAGCAGCAACATCACTCATTTTATCAATGAAAGCTATATATTAATGGGACATGAATGCATTTAGATGGGCAGAAAGAGGAAGAGACAGGACCTTGATTTATGCAGTCCACTGGTGTCTTAGTCTGCAGAAGTATACCTAAGGACTGACAAGGCAAGTCTGAGCCCTAATTTTAAGCTTTATCAAAAAGGAAAGTTTTGAGCTCTTAAAAGTAGAGATGGCATGAAATATCACAGTTGATGTTTAAAAAATGTACATCCAAAAAAAGGCCTTGCACATTCACAAGGTGTTTCCATGATTAGTAAGGTCTACAAAAAATGCAGGTAACCCTTTTCTTTGCAACATTAAGGGAAATACTCCCAGAGTTCATAAGTTTCAGGATGTTGGTAGTCTTGCATCTTCTGCTGTCATTTTGCTCTCTTGTCTTTACCTGCCACTTCTAGACAGCAAATTAGTTATGGGCTACTTTCCAGGGTAGACTGTTATATTAAATGTACAGAAAAAGGGACAGTCTGTCAAATTAGGAACTGTTAAAATAAACCCCAGTCTGCTGAGTCACACTTTGTGTGTAAAGCAGTTATTTAATATCAGGATGAGAATATGAAACGGTATTCACTGCCACTCCTTACCTTTACTGTGAATCAATAGTCATCAGCTTCAATTTCCTGCAGACTCAGCTCCACTTTGATAATTGAGTCTTCTGTACCACATCTTGACTTTGTGGCTATCCAGCACTTCCATCACGGGGCCTCTAAAATACCAAGTGTTGAGCTTGCGGATTGTTTTGCTTTTACATCCAGCCTGTAATCGGCAAGATTTATACCTTTGCCCAGGTCTGTAATTAACAGACTTCCTAATAACTCACCTCATACATTTAAAACATTTACTATCCCCACATATCAGCACATAACGGGGCCTATTGAGATGTCAGCTTCAAACTAAAACATGAGGAGGTTTCCATAGTGACAGTCATCACTCATACTCCCCAACCCAGCTTCAAGCTGTGTTCTCTATTTTTTCTTCAGCCAGATCTGAAGATCCCTCTGAGGGAACTTCAAGTAGCTTATTTTAAGTAAGAGAAGAGACGGGTTATGACCAAGGAACAGGATTACTGTAGGCCACAAATCACTGTTTGTTTAGCTGTGAACTTACTGTCAGAATTAGACAATCCTGGAGTGACCATGCACACCCAGGAAATCCAGGTCATCCACACCATCCAGTTTCATCCTCTCTTTCATGGACCCTGGCGACCACAGCACGGCAACCAGAAGTCTGAGGCAGGTTTTGGGGTCAACTCTCTGCCTGGAGCTCAGCGCAGTAGCACAAGTGTCTGGTCAGACCCGCTGGTCAGGCACCACGCCCTGCCAACAACCGCTGTCTGACAGCTGCTGTTGCCTCACCAACCTGCGCACATGGGAAAAGTCCACCAAAAGCCAAGCCGACAGATGGGACATGACAGGACAGGAGTGTCTGCGTTGACTCCACGTGGAGCTGGCAGTGTTCTTAAACGGCCTGAGTGATGAGAGGTGTAACTGCAGGTCGCAGACGAACAAATTGCCAGGGGTTAAAAATGGATTTTACGGCTGCCCCATGACAGAACTAATAGCGCTTACCAATGAGGTCTAATGTGTTTATGTATTTGTGGATTACGTTTTATTGCAATTCAGCTCAATAAAACGGTGAAATATAAGGGTAGGTGTTTTCTTTGGAAGGATGATATACAGGTCCATATGCAGAAACCATGATACTCAGAATTAGAAACATATTAATTTTTCCTCTGCTTTCTGCCCAAGCCCACTAATTGATAGAACATATCCGAACACTGGTAAGGTAATCCAAAAATGAACATACTGAGTAACTATTCTGTCAAACTAGATTCCACTTCATGTGTCGTAAAAGGCAATAAAAATCATCACAGAGCAAATTCAAAGGAGTTATTGCACTAATCATTTAAAGACATTAAACAGCGTCTTTGTTTCCTAACACAAGAACATAAAATTGATTTGTTTTGTTTACTAAAGCAAAAGATCTGATTATCACCATAAAATGAACCAATTTACCCTTTTATCCCTCTCTGAGATTTATAACACATATGGTTCTTTATACTTGTGTTATTATCTCACACCCACAGCCGCTGTTGGTGGAAAGAAAGACAAGAGTTTTTTCGCTGAATGGCTAGCAAATATCTTTCAGATTAATCATAAATAATTACAAACCCCAAGTTCTGGCTCTTAGAAAAAAAACCTGTTCCTTTTTTCAAAGAAGCAACAGTGAATTCAATTAAACTGTGGTAACACAGAGAAAACATGGTGATGTTTGGTGCCAGTGTGGTTCCTTCTCAACAAGCTGACAATTGCACTGTGAATCAAATGATTACTCACAGTGCTAAAGAAAATAAGTAAAAGGACATGCATCACATGTGTCCATCTAATGCACTTCATACTAATTACTCAAGTGTTATTGGTACCATATTTATGTTTTACAGCTGAGGAAAGTTTTCAAATGTAGCAGTTAATGTAAAATGTAATTCAACATGCTACTATTAAGTGTTGGATGTTATTTTTTCCTCTGAATACATCTAAAAACAGTGGGATCATCTTACATTCAGGGTTTAGTAATTAAATGTTAATACTCATTACGACAGACAAGGCCACTTATCTGTAAAGCGTTGTACCCCTCATGACTGAGGCTAGCTGTGAATTCCTGCTATGATGCAAGGGGATGACAGACAGAGAGATGCAGTGAACAAAGCTGCTCTAGGACAAGTTAACTAACACCTGAGACAGAGATATGATGCCTTTTTAAGAAAACAGTCAATAATGCAGCAGAGATAAAAATAGGGCGTCACAAGAGCATGATTTGCTAAGATAGCAAGGCTGAAAGGATCATCTTAAATTCCTTAGTATTTTTCTGAAAATTCAATCAAAAGGTCCTTGATCACATGTAATTCTCATATCATATCAGGCTGATTTAGTTTCTAAGCTTCAGGTATTTGTGTTAAGCATGCATCATACAGCTCAGCTTAGCTTAGCACAAAGACCTGAAACGTAGCGACACAGCTGGCCTGGCTTGGAGAGGTAATACAATTGTCAAAAGCTCATGATTTCTTATATTTTCAATTCATAAGTAGTATTTGATTTTTGAGCTTTTACTATCTTTTGTTCAAGGAGTTAGGTAAGAGGAAAAATCCACAGGCTATCAAGGAAATAAATGAATGTTCTTTCTTGGAGTAGCAGCTGGATCTCCTCTCCATATCTTCTCCCTGGTTACTCTGGTGGGGTTTAACAGAAGGAGAGGAGCTTGGAAGAGGACCGTCAGTGCCAGAGCTTTGCCTTAAACAAAGACATGTGTTACCAAAGGGATGTCAGCTTGCCCGCTCAGCGGCACTGTGTAACTCAATCTCCCCACATTCTCATCTACTGAGGGGGGTTCTTAGGAAGAAAGGGTTAAGTACGTTGATCAAAGGCCCAATGATGGACCAAAGGACTCCCCGAGATCATCAGTGTGACCTTGGTGCATCCATCAGCCTTTAGGACATCAGGACTGCGGCAAGGCAAGGCCCAGTTGGTGTAGAGGCAGTGAAGGCGGAGGGGGGGCTGAGGGTCTTATGGAGCTGGGTTGCTGACGGGGCCTGTGTGGTGCATGAGGAGCTGGTTGGGGGGAAAACAGGACCCACAGAGACAAGAAAAAGAAGGGAAAAACTGGGAGGAGGGTTGGCGGATTAAAGCCCCAACCAGCCTTTAACTTCTCCCAAACCACATGGAGCTGGTGTCCAATGCCCTACATATTCAAAGGCATGTACACGAGCCCACTTCCAGCCGGTGACACAGATGGAGACAGAAATATACAAGCACTGGGCAACCAGTTTCTCTGATGTTGCTTTCCATGCGGTGCGCGCTGCTGACAGACTGAGTTAGCCATCAACTCTCTGAACAAGAGATGGACAAGTTCTCTTGTGTTAGGCTGACGTTGTCACCATGCAGCTCATCATTACCTGCCACAAACAGTTAAACTTGTACACAGCTGTAGAAGCCATTAGAAGCAGTACGATAACTTGCTTGAACAACAGGGCTCTGTGTTTCTTGCAACATGTGGAGTTGGAGCTGTTTGTGTGTTGTTCCGGTGACCTTCCATTCCCATGGAAAGCATGGGATACACCAGAAACTTTCCATGTACATGACATCCACATCATGGAACCTCTTCACCTTCATCACTGCACTTTCCACTGGTTAGACAGGGAAGGATGATAAACTGGCACTGACTGTGCACTGGGATTGGCTGTTCCTGGACTACTCTTTGGATGTGACTCTAAAGTGTCCCTCTTTAGCGTAGAAAGAGAGTAATGGACTTGTAGCTGGTGCTACGTCTTGTTGTTACGTGGTAACCAAGCTGAGGCTAATCAAAAGACTTTTCAGAGAGCTTTGAGATGAACTCCAGTTGTTTGAGGTGAAAAAATTATTTCAAGACTGATTCTTTTGTGCTTGTTGACAACATCTGCGTGCTGTGTCAGTCATCCAAAACATTAAAAATGCCAGTATTTTCCAAATGGCAGCTGCAGAGTGTCGAGTTCTGTGGTTTCAGCTGTGTAGCATATTGATGTTTTTTTTATCGGAACAGATCATTTAGAGAACAGCACTTTGAGTCTTTTTGAATATCTTTGGTTTGGACTGACTTAATTCTTTGCAATTTAGTAAGTTCAGTTTATCATTTGCTGCATTAAAAGCGAAATGCCAAATTCAATTTGCTTAAAAAGATGAATCATGGTTAAGAAGCATAAACTGCTGAGCAATTAGCTGTAAAACTTCATGCTGAGTCCTTGGAAATACTGTACCTCAGTGTATGTTAAAATCAACAGGCCGTGGAAAGTGTATTTCCAAGATATAATTTTTCATGCATCATCTTCGTGAAAATTGCAATTTGCTTCATCCAAACCATTTGTCTTAGGCTTCACCTCACAGAGGGGTGAGGGGTGAAGTGCTAAGAAAAGGGCCCTTAAGGGTCTTTTTAGTTTTTCCCTAGGTGGAGTCTGCTTTTAGAACCCCGACCTCACTTCATGAAAACAAAACGTGAAGAGAAAAATAACCTCAAGGAGAAGTCGCGGCCTAGCCAACCACTGGACACTGAGCAGCACAAAAGCGCGTGTGGGCTGTCCTCGAACTCCCTCCACCAAATGTCTCCCATGTGAAAACCAAATTCCCATCGAGGTTTGTCAAACATGTACAGACAGACACGGATGCAAAGTGGCATGAAGGTGAGGTGAGTAGACAGATGAGTACTTCATGCTTTTCAAATTTTGCACACACGTGGGCACAGACACAAACACTGCAGTGCCTGGGGTTAGACCCATCCCATGGTCTCAGACTGCTGATGCTGTCCTTACTGTAGCTGTGAGGCCTGAGGGCGTCACCGCATAAGTATTAACCTCGCTCATATTTTACAGGCACAGCTTAGTGCCCCAGTCCAACATAAACAGGTGTGCATGCCAAATTGGGCGTCATTGCTCCCCTGGGCTAATGTCTTGTCTGCCTATATATATCGTCCAAACTTTCACTTTGCTATCTGTGAATCTTAAGGTATGCAGTGTACTGTTGCAGACATTTTATTCCATCAGAACTACAGATGAGATTTGTGGCTTTTATCTCTGCATGGTTGTAAAACTCTTGGATTAAAATCCCCCTCTATTTTTTATCATTATGTTAAGTCTGTTCTATTCATTTTGACAGTTGATTCAACTTCTCTTTATTGTGCTCTACATGTTGTTTTCATATCACACTAGTTATTCTGACAAAGGCCTCTCAGATCTTGTCTGACTATGCAGATGAGACAACACAGACTTCTGCAAAAAAACCTCAAGCATGCACCAGAAACGGAGACCAACGGCAGCCCATTACTGGGACAATGCAGTTGCAGTTGAATGGAGGCAGTCAGGTAGCGTTCAGAGTGCTCAGTTTGGGGTCTTGACGATCCCCGCTTTGCTTTGTGGTCTATGATGTCACACAGGGTTTTGCCTTTGAATGGCCATATGTTCCTCACCACTAATATCAAGCAGATGATGAGGAAAACCTCCAAATGACGGTCTTTCACTGAGACAAGCAGTCAAAACAAAGTTAAAGGAACACAGAAAAACACGAGTGATCACATGAAAAAAAAACAACTATACGTTCTTAATTGCTGCAGGCTGTTTTGCGGGCAGCACTCACTGTATTGTATGCTTTTTTGCTTTGTGAGTTTTGACTCTATAAACTTGCATCATCATGACTGCATTGCGTTACATTTTGTCCTCAGGGGTTGTGAAGCTATGCTCTCAGCACAGTAGTGCTTCCATGTTTTTCTGTTACCTTTGCCAAAGCCTTCACATCCTGAAACAACAAACAAGACTTAAAGGATTGCACCAGACTAATCTTTCACCCCTGGGACTGTTTAACATCTCTTTACTCAACAGAGGAGAAGTCTGCAGTTGAGGTGCGGCGTCTGGAAGACAAGAGTCCTTTTCTTCATGCCCGGTATCTGTATAATATCACATGTCAGCTCCAGAGACCTCTGACTCCCTCATTTTTAATTTCATTTCTATCTTACGGCAATTTTTTTTTCCCTTTGCCACCCTTGCTTCAACCACCTCTGCTCCTGCAGATGTACCTTATCTCTGAGAGGCTGAGCTTTTGATCCAATGTTCCTGTTGTACTTTGCCAAACTTACAAATTAAGGAGGGAAGCAAAATGTTGGAGCCATTTCAAAGAAATTAGGGAGGGTTTTTTTCACTCTCGAAATATGGAAGAAAATTAGAAGAAGAAAAAAACCTTGGCGTAAGGACATGTTTCTAATTTCCAAGTTGTTTTATATGCCTTTGGCTGCAACCCATTCAATTACCTACAGTAGAAAAATGTAGTAAATTCTTTTTATAGCAAATAATAAAGTTTTGTCAGCTATATGAAGAAATCACTTAGGGGGAACAAACTTTTTTGTGCTGCTTCCCACATTCATTTTTAAGTTTTCAGAGCAAAAGGCAACCAATATCTACCACCTGTGTGCACAAACCTGTTCACTTTTTCATTTCCAACTCTCTACAATAGTAAAGGATGCCTGGCTGTCTTATGATTCCTTAAAATCTTAACTGGACTCAGTTGGAGGTACTCTGGTTTCTAACCAAAAAGAGGAGTCTGGTAAGTCTGACCTGTGAACTCCTGATATACATGAAGTAAATCTACAGCGTTGGCACACTGAAGCTAAATCCTTTCCAAGTTAGTGACCATTTACCTTAAGGGGATAGTTCAGTATTTCAGAAGTGTGGTTGTTTGAGGTACTTGTCAATAGTAAGTGTATTACCCACAGGAGAAGATGGTCAGCTTGGCTCCTTTGTTGAGAAACCAGCTGGTGAACCAAAACAGTGGCTCGGCTATCAACCTACCAACAGGGCCTGCTGTTCCACGTAACCTAGCTAATTAAAAAAAAAAGTCTGACCCAAACACTGATGATGGTGCAAGTGTTTGCTGTGATTGGAATTTTTTCAGTGCTTTACTTACACATGCACGTTCCTCCACCTGCAGTTCACTGATCAGCTGTTCTATAATGTATGAGTTAACTCAAATTTGGCCTCATACTCTGAGTGTTACTCTTTAAATTTTGATAGTTTGACATTAATTCAAACGGCAAATGGTGAGCATTATATGGCTGAAAAAGTAATGGCTGTGGAGTTTATTCTTTCTGCTCAGTCTACCCTTTTAGCAGCAAACTATATTTTAATGAGGTCAACTTTGCATAGTGCGTACAATAAGTTGTGTGATTACGCAACCAAAAAACAGTGAGAGCCGCAAACTTACTTTGAAGACGCACTTTGTGTCTGCTTTTCTGTTTTTCTGATTTAAAGTCTGATAGAGTCAGTTAGCCAGGTAACTCTGGATAGTATGTGACTTCAGCTGTATGTGCTGCTGGTATTTTCTATACTGGTCCTGATATACTGTCGTTACCAAGTCCCACTTGTGACAGCAATAGCTTTCTGATTTTATGGGGCTCACAGTTTACAAACCTACACCAGCAGGTAATCTCTCCTGCTCTCCAAGTCGTGTAGAAGTTTTCCCCCCTTTTCCTTTAGTCCATTGAGTCTTGTTCTTCCCCTTTAAACTCTGGCTCTTAATGGTGTCCTCTTGTGTCCACAGTAAAGAGCATGTCATCGTCGCTGCTGGAATCACTCGTTGTATTTTTTGGTTGTATTTTTATCTCTTTCCAAGCCTGCAAACCTCAACACCTGATTACTGAGCATGAATGTGTTGCATCTAAAAACAAATGGGCTTTCTAACAGTTAAGTAAAGCTCTGACAAAATTCTAGATATAGCGTACACTTAGGCTGACATTAGTGTTTGGGTCTGACGTTCTTCAAATCAACTAAATTATATGTTACAGTTGACCCTTTCCGCAGTGGTTTATAGTCAAACTTCTGTCCCAATTATCTGGTCCGTTCCTCAACAAAGGGGTTGAGCTGACCAGGATCTGGGTAACACACTTGCTATTGATAAGTATCTCATATCTCACTTTAAAGAGCCAAGCTTTACCTTTAAATCTATTTTTCCTCCCAATTGGGGCCTTTGATTTGAAAAAGTTTGTGCTCCCAAGAGTGAGTCAGACCAGAAGCATTAACATATAAAATATATGTGAACTAATGATTCTGACACCCAAACAATAGTGGCTCTACAAGAAGGCACACACAGCCATCTCTGTTTTTCTGTCTCATATTTTTAATGTCAAAATGTTTGTCAGAAACAAACAGATTTATTCTTCTCAATCCACAGCATAGTATGGGGAGCTTATGTGGTTCCGGTCCCCAGGGCTTCAGACTACTAACAAAACACATCTTACTTCTGCTCTGCTGCCCGCCTACAATGCTTTTCACATACAGGAGGACAAGTGGGAGCGTCCAAATGAATGAAATAGCATGGCTGTCTTTCATAGGGCTACTTCACAAAGATCTGGATGGAGGCACTATAAGTTACCGTGTCCAAAACTATTTTAGAAATCAGAAATCTTTCATTGACTCAAACGTTGCAGCCATGTTTCGACTTTAGTTATTTTTCTTCTTCTGCAAATTTTACTGTTACTTCTGTGAAACTTGGAGAAAATGACTTTTTAGAGACTAGATAAAGTGAAAATGATGAATTAGCAATCTAATTATTCTAAGATTGAAAAGTGTTTTACCATATCTTTTACAAGGCTTTGCAATTAGTCCATAAAAAAGGCTCAGCTGCTCCTCCTTATATAGTGTACCCACTCTTTCTCCAAACCACTCTCAATTAGCTCCTCTCCTAAATAACCACTCTTTTCTCTCACAGTTTCCGGCTACACATGCAACTCCTTGTTTCATCAAGCCATCCCATCCATCTCAAAAACAACCGCACAAAAGAACTACACTCTTGTTTGTGTGTCCAGAAACAAGAGGCACACTGAGCCACTTCCTCTTCACATCAAGTCATTTGCATGAAGGTCCTCTTCCTATTTAGTGACTCTGAGTGTTTCTGCCAACCCTAGAAAGCACGAGGAGAGGCTCCAGTGTGGGGCCAGTTATTCTGCCATTCTGCGTCCTAAATCTTTTTGCAATTTATCCCAAGTGTCGTGGATTGTATCCCATAATGCTTTCAAGAATACACTGCTAATTTTGTCTGCAGCTCCAACCACAACACAAAATAAACATGCAAAGTGATGAGGTAAAGACTTAGTGTGGGTGTCACAGGTGGCTTTGACCACCCAAGTCAGACAGTCCCAATTATCCCGAAGGAGCGGCACGGTTGCTTTTCATTCTGAAACAAGAACCATTTCCATCTTGATGAATAATCACATTTTGCACGACATTTATTTTGTGGGGGGGCTTTGCTCTTCATTTTAATGGAAAATAACTGTTTTCCATAATCCTTGTTACTTCTTGCATTTTCCTTCCCTCTCTGTGTTCCTGATCACGTCTCTGCTGAACACAGGCAATGGAGAAGACGCTCCTTTCCATGCTGGGAGAGATTATTGACTGCTGCTCCGTGCGTGCCACAATCAAGACAGAAGACCACAGCGTATTACCAAAAATCTGCTGTGTACAAAATAACGTCAAAGTCAGCATACTGCTTGATTTATTTATTTTTGATCTATAATGATTTATGCTCCCTAACGCTTTTGGCAGTTTCTATATTAAGCGTGGTTGGAATGTTTGAATAACAGACTTCCACATAAAGTTTGGCTTCAAACCTGAACACACACAATGACCAGATGTAATGTGTGTGTTTTTCTTCAAAGGGAGGGAATTTATGAAAATAATGGCTTTGGATATTTGCTGGAACAGCCGACATGGGTAACTGCACACTGAACAGGAACATTCTTGTACCAACATGCACTGCACAATAAAATGAAAAATGTGGATGCCTCACTCAAGGTTAAAAGGGTAGGCCTTTGTGTATGTTTCATAATACCATTCACCTCCGAACACAAGACACATCAGCTATAATATTTGTATCATTATGTATCATCATTGTCAAAGAGAACACATTTCTCTTGTTGGAGTTAGATGTATTAGATCCATTTCAGAACTGCAGAAAGTTTACCCAAACCTGGAGTAATTAATGACAGAATGACTGAATTTCCAGCTCTTGATGACTCACCTTTTTCCTTTATCAAAGACAGAGGATCTCGCCAGCTAATGGCGTACTTAGAACAATATCCTGGGTCTCTGTTACTTTGCATTTGTATCCCTACCAGCTGTTATAATGTGATCTTGACAGATGACAGAGTTACACACTCTGTTCAACAATGTCAACGACACAAGATTTTCCAAGGACAAAGAGATATACTGATGTTAGTCCAATAAATATGTTCAGTCTGATGGCCCAGTGGCTGGATAAAGACTAACATAAAAAATACATTATTACATGCCTAGGAGTTCTCCAGGTCACAGTAAAAATTAATTACAAAATCTTTCTTTGATTTTTGCGTGTTAAGAAAAGGGATTTTAGTTAGAATTGGTAACTCAGTCTAGGCAGATGGCTGTCTTACATAAGTCTGGTTCTTCTCGAGGTTTCTGCCTGTTAAAATAAGTTTGTCCTTGCCGCTGTAACTTACTAAATGCTGCAAAGGGCTCTGCTCATGGTGGATTAAGATGAGTCCTGTCCTGTAAAATGGGACTGGATCTTACCCTGTTTTGATGTTGGGTCTTTGTTAATAATATAACATGGAGTATGGTCTAGACCTGCTCTGTTTGTAAAGTGTCTTGTGATAACCTTTTGTTTTGATTTAGCGCTTTATAAATAAAGATTGACCTATTGATTGATTGACATCAATCTTTTCAGTATTGGCCACCAGGAGCAGGTTGTTATCAGTTATCTTGGCTCAAAAAAGTCCATATCATGCATCCTTAAAACAAGTAGTTATACCACTAAAACTGTATCACCTGTTTGTCATGTAGCCTCTTTTACACCGCACAAATTAAAAGAATCATCTGACGTGATTTAAAAAAAGTATTTTAATGTATTTCTGTTAGATGAAAAGATTGGTACCAATCTCTCACAAGTTTGGCTCCAAAGTCTAAAGACCATTAGCCTAGTTTGGCTTAGCATATCATATCATAGCAGAGTGAAACAGATAGCTTAGCTTTTCTTTTTTGAAAGTTCAAAATGACACCAGCCAATAACATCTTGATCTTACTCATGAAAAAAGAAGTGTCTGGTCTGTAAATCTATCAGCAGATATGTAAAAAGGATTATTTGTGGTTTAGGGAGAAGTTGTATTCTGACAATTTCCTCAGAGAACAGGATGTGCCTACTTCCTTGAGTACTTACTAATGTTTGTAACACCTCATTTGTATAGTTTTGGCCATTGGTCCTATAAATTATAACAACGCTAGTACTACACAAGTGAATAGCTTTAATGCTTAAAAGCTTATCTACAGTTATCCTTGAATGAAAAGGCGATCAGTAAAATGATGGCACAATCTATCTGTTCATCACAGACTATCAATCACAGTTGATGGACTGGTTCATCTTTGACCAGATCTCCATGCTGTGGTTGCGTACTCATAACAACCTACAATTTGAGCCGCTCACTATTGTGTCTACCAACAAAGTGGTTTAGAGAATATGGGCAAACCGTTGGCTCGTTTATCGTAACAATGTGTTCCCAGATCCCAGCAATTGCTTTGGTAAGTACAATATTTTCATAAATGGTAGGATTTCCAAAACTCCTGCAACAGGACACCCGTTGTTATAATGTTTATTTGTTCTTTATAGTTCTGGAAGAATAGAGCTAATCTAGCGAGGAATCCTTGTTTGCTCTTCTAGGACAAACAAGTGGAAATGATCAGACCCAAGTTAGCGTTCTGTTAAGTAAAACATGTTTACTTTGAAACTTTTGACTAGCAGCATGAAAGGATCAATAACAAAAATATTCATTACTATAGGTTTTGTTACCTTTGTTCTTGTACAGTATTTCTGAGTGTGTGCTGTCATCCTCCATTACTACACTGATACATTTACAGATATATTGAAATAAATTTAAAGCAGACTTAAGGTTCAACTCCATCCAAGATTTTACCGCCAAACTGAGTCAAATGGGAGTTTATTTCCTTTTTCATGAGTTGTAGCTGAGTAGAAAATATCAGTGCAGCACTCAACATCTCCAGCAACATATCAGTTTAATGTTAAATGAATTGAGGAAGGACCTTTGCAGTTAAATGCATTTTTTACTACTGTCTATGTCTACTGTCTGTAATTGCAAAAGAATCCAAATAATGATACTACTTGAGGGGGAAAGGACTGGAAGCAATCTATGCTACAATGAAAGAACCAAAGTGTTTGAATGTGAAACACACTGTATTGATGTTTTTGATGTCACACACCAGTAGCATAGAAGCTGTTTTTCTTTTTAAGAAAAAATGAGGTGTTTGAGGGATTGGGGGTCATTTTCTAAGAGACACACAATTTCAGTCAGAGTTTCTAAAAAGTATTTTTCTTTACACTTAGTACAAAAAAAAGACATCTCTACCCGTTAGTGCTTCGTTTTAAGATACTATAACATAAATAAACAATTTATTTTCAGTGTTCAGAACAGACAGTTCCAGTGTGACTGGAAAGCTAACAAACTCCACCATATTCCAGTTGCCAGCAGAGGGTTTAACAGAGTTCTCCACTCAGATTTTGGCGCACCCAAGCGCACCAATATTACAAAATGTTCTTCATTTCTACAACATCCAACATGAGCCCCTGCCAGTTTGGGAGTCATTCATGTAAAAATTCACCTTTTCTCCACTTTAGTGAAAATACAATAAAACCTTTAAAGGTTTTCATTCAAAGACTTGACCAAGCTCTGCCAGTCACAACCTCATCAGCTGCTGTCATTTTCATCAACTCCCAGGTTACTGCATTTCCTTTCCATGCACCAGTCTCTTGAGAATTTAGAGTTACAAATCCAGGAGTGCAAAGCACAGTTCCCACCGAGGGTTTCATTCATCATCTGTAGTCCCAACTTCACTGTAGATAAATCAGTACATGAGCACAATCTCTATGTGATAGTACAGTTCTGGGGTATCATCTACTGAAACTTGGCATTTATTTTCTGAAAAGAAATTAGATAGATTCTGCTGTGCAAAACATTGCCATGAAGAGCTGATAGTGTAAATTCCATTCTTTAGTTTCAAAATCATTTGCTGGTCCACATCACACTATTATCTCCCTTGCTCGAGTCTTCCTCAGATAGTCCTTGGCGCCACACTTCCTGGCGCTGAGTTTCTCGTGTCCTTTATTTGCAGGTGAACACCTCAGTCCTCTCACTGCACGTGTTGCACTTGACGAAGCAGCACCACTGGAACTTACAATTACACTGCCACACTTTGGTGTACTGGTGTGTATTGTAGCCACGCCCACAGCACATTAGGTCGCAGCCATCTGTGTGTGGCGATGT
This sequence comes from Notolabrus celidotus, assembly GCF_009762535.1. Classification (NCBI taxonomy): domain Eukaryota; kingdom Metazoa; phylum Chordata; class Actinopteri; order Labriformes; family Labridae; genus Notolabrus; species Notolabrus celidotus. The sequence continues at coordinate 29,311,493 of NC_048277.1, read as the reverse complement.
GCGGTTGCACAGGCGTCCCTGGGTGCCCACGCTCCCCGTGGCTGCGTCCTCCTCGCAGTAGTTGGGCGACCTCTCGATGTAGACGAGGTCTGTCTCCATGGGCTTACGGTAGCCCTGAGTCTGCTTAACCTTGAGGTGGGTGGGCTGGCGCAGTCGGCTAGCCCGGACTACCTCCACATGCACTGCTTCGTTGTACTTGTCTTTGAGTACGTAGCCAATCTCACGGAATTTGGGGAGTGTAGTCCAACAGGTCTTGGTGGTGCAGGAGCCCGAGACGCCATGGCACTTGCACTCTAGCTTCATCCTTTCTTCTAGTACCTGGAGAGTAGTAGAGAAAACAAAACAAGTATGAATACCAACTCCGATACAATCCTAGTATAGTACTAGTATGATGGTGTGTGTATCTGCAGAGAGATTGCTCCATGTCTGTATTTTCTGATAAGTTATCTGTTCATTTTTATGGGAGTCAGTGATCATGCATTGGAAACCTTCTGTCAAAGGTCTGCAGTTCAGGACTAATGGAAAACATAAAAGGGACCGGGTGATATTGCTGTCTCTCTCCTCTACTCTCTGTCTATCTGCAACAGGCATAAACGTACCATGTGCATCTTTAAAAGAGATGCTAAAGGGACTTAACAAAACATCAGTATTTGACTTAGAATGAGTTAGTGATGTAGTTGCTGTGACAGAGTGCAGAGCAGAGACACACAGTGGACAGGAAGAAGCTCAGTTTCAACAGCAAACAAACCAAATCAGGCACTTTCAGCAGCTTCTGGTTTAAAACATGACTGTAGATACTTTGATACTATTAAATGTAAAAATAACAGATGCATTATTATTGTAGATGTAAAGATGGATAGATAGATCTTTATTTGTCCTTAAGAAGGAGATTTGTTGTCACCATCTGTACAAGAATACATGTATAAAACACAAGTAAACATAAACATCCACCCAGCCTCACAACAATGGTGAACATCATCCCACATATATACACACTGGACACATATGAACACACCGGACACATATATGCACACCGGACACATTACAGGGGCGTTTTATTTAGCAGTACTATGGCTGACGGGACAAAGCTTCTGCCAAACCGGGCTCGCCTACAGTATGGGGATCTGTATCTGTGACCAGATGGGAGTAGTGTGAAGACTGAGTAGAGGGGGTGTTGGGGGTCCAGTGTTATAGTGCGTGATCTGCGTATGATGGCTCTACTAGCAGCTTGTTGGAACACAACCCAAATAGTTATCATCAAGGGGACTGCCGCCTCTGATATGCCAAATAGCCAATCATGGCTAAGATTTCAGGGTGGCCACTGGGGTGGTCAGATTCCACCACTGGCTACGCCACTGCACATCTCTCTAACATATTAATGACAAGCTATGAATTACCACTTTTTGAAAGCAGGGTTTTGTTTTTTCAGCAATTGGGATCACATACAAATGTATCAGATCAACAAAGCTTTGAGTGAAAACAATGGGGCACTCTTTATCTGGACCTATGCTCCTGGCAGGTTTAGATTTTGCTGACGACTTTTCCTTCAAACTCAGTTCATTTGTGCTGCAGATACTTCAATTTGGCATCCAGGAATTGGCTAATCTGGCTGGAGTGCTGAGTGACACGTCTCTTTGAAGAATAGAAGAACATTGGAATTTTTGGTCATGAGGGCAAGCAATTGCATGTCCTGATGGAAAAGATAAATACACTTACTGGTAATATTCAGCCCTGTTTTTTTTTTTCTACCTTCCTTTTACCACATCAAAGAAAATAAAGTAAACATGAACCCCATACTATCAATCATCTCGGGGAATATGAATCAGGATTATTGTGTTGTTAAATGTGTTGCACATGTAGTACAAAACAAAGACAAACTCCTATAATTGTTAACAGCTGGACTTGACGTTTATTTGACTGCTTAAACATTATTGTGATAAATAGATTAAAGCAATGGTGCCTCATGCTTGAAAGTGGATCATAGTTATAGATTCAGATGTTTAAAGTCAAAGTGTTATTGTAGATGAAGTTTATTCTGTCATTCAGAAATGGATTTTATTCGCCTTCGAGGTTATCTCCAACATATGGCAAACAGGGAGGAATGTCCTCTCTTTGCTGCCTAATCCTGGGGCTCATGGGAAATGTTGTGCACTGTCGTCAGCATTCAAGTGTTGATCCTCTGTAAGGTGGACCAAGAGAATGCAAAACTTCAAAATAATAACTGAACCTTTTTCATTTTCTGCTCATGCAAGAAAAGCAAAGAGTGGGTGGAGTTTGATTAGATCATATTAACACTTCCGTAATAGCCCTGGCATGACTACCACAACTCTAAGAACCCCAGACTTGCTTCTACGAAGCACGTGTCATTGTTGTATAAGATTTGAGTTTGGTTGGCAGGGCATTTTTCCAGTGCAGCTTTTTCCTGGCACCATGCCTTGCCAGCGGCGCAAGTCTTCATTTCTATCAGACACTAACCAAATGTACACAAGAGTTGTTCATTATCAATGTCTGTCTTGTGCATGGACTCAAGTTGTCCCAGTTTTGAATTGAGGACAGTTGATTGGAAAAACATGAACTATGCGACTTCATAAAACGGGGTAAGCTGTCAATCGTGCCTCAAATGTTGACTCAGATAGAGGATTTCCAAAAATGTAGAGCACAAAAACCACAAGAAATTCCAGGCATAAGGGGTCTGACAGATGCATGGAAACATTTACTTAAAGTGTGTCGATCAAAGCCTCTGATCTGTTAGTAATTAGCTCAATATGAGCAGTTTCCCATCCAAAGATCACTCGTCAAGCACAAAGCCCCAAAGCAAGATGAAAAGATCTAGTGACCTTGTCTTCTTTTACATTTGATTTGGTCATAGATTTTATTGTTATTGCAGTTTTCTTTTTCAGATTGCTTATCATCAGTCATTAGGAAACAAAACACAGACTCACTGGTGGAACAACTCTCATACCAGAATAACAGTCATTGTATTAAGCTTATTAGACTTAGAGGGACTCACTGACGACACCCTTCTTTAGGTCAAAACTTAATGACATGTGCTGTCAGCAATGTAATCTGCAATGAACACAGAATATAAACAAGTTATATGAAAACTTTAACAAAGGACCCATTAAAACATGCCATATGTTTGTCAAGAGTGCTGTACCCCCAAATAAGGGGCTGTATCTACTTACAGCATTTTGCTGGGAGCTGGTAACATCTACTTTTCTTCACAAAACCATTGCAATGTAGCATTTTCAGGTGTTTACTGTCAACAATGGCATGTGATTCGAAGAGAAATTAACCACACTTGGTTTTCCAAGGAACAATTACTCAGTCTAATGTTGCTGCCAAAGCCAGGACATGAGTTCTTATCAATTGTTTTTATGTTTTCTCTTTAAAATTCCATTGGAAAAAAAGCAAAAATGAATCATACAGAGCATTTAAAAAAATACTTTATGGTCATTATTACAATAAGGGGAAAAGCCACGGGACAACTTTTGTGACCTACCAACAGTAAGCAGTGGTGTGAAGTACTTTAAGATTGAGGTCAGTGCAAAAAAAAAGATGCTGTTAGTGGACACAGGCCCTAAATCCAGAACTGCCTTTGTTGCAGAAATTATAAGGAAAGAAATGGATGTCCGTCCTAGCCTAGCAGCGTACAACAATGTCACAAATGTTGTTGCTCGGATTGGTTGCAACATCTAGAGGCACACTGGCGGTTGCCCATTGATAACACTGGTAGAAAAACAAAAATAGCAGTACCAGGCTAGAAAAGTATACATGAAAATCAACTAAATCTGCATGCCAGCAGTTAAGCTACAACAGTAAAGAGTCAGCAACATTAGCAAGCTTGTAAAACTGTCTGTTGCCAAACACAAATATGGCTAGTTGTATTAACCAAGGTGTTTTAAACAATCAGATTTAAATCTATCTCAAATACCTCTTAAGAGCATACAAAGGAGTATTTTAATATCAAATAGCTAGCCACCCATGAAGCTAGCTAAAGAGACTAAAAGGAAGTTAGGTCAAATTAACCAGAAGTAAGCTTGGCCAAAATCCTTTACAACTTTTTAAATTTAAAAATAAGTTTTGCCATCTACTGTTTCAGCGAACAGGAAACCTGACTCTGACTTCCACAGCCACAGTGCCAACCCCAACCCTGAGAGTCCAACTGGCATGCAGATCAGACCCTATCAGTCTGCTGTGTTAACACCCGCATTGTTGCCCTGCTTCCTCACCCTGAATAGGCGCAGTCAAATGGCAGTGACATGTTTTGGTACTGTGTAGAGAACTGCAATAATATCCTGTTCCTGACTTTACACTTCATAATTCCATGAAAGGAACTGGAAAGAGGAGATGGCAGTCCTCCATCTGGCAACCATTGGCAAGGCCCCATTTCCCCAGTGGACGCAATAAAGCCCAAGTTATTAATGAGATCCATTTGTCGACATAACACCATTTTTTTTTCCTTTTATTTACCTCTCATACTCTTTCTCTTTCTCCCTTTCTTTCCTCCATGACTGTTCTGGGATGACAAATAACAAACAAACGGGGCTGTAATGAGGTTCGCCAACACACTCTCTGAAGAATAAGAGGCGGCCTTTCAGAGTGTATAGAAATGTCAATAATGGGCTGCAGCAAAACAAGCTGCTGAAAGGAAATCAGGGTGATCAATCACTCGGCAACTTAGTCAATCACAGTCCTTTGACTTTTAGCTCTTTCGCTGGGACTGTTTGCTCCTCTGCAAAGCAACACATTAGAGATACAGCAATGCATCCCTGTTTCAACACATTCTTGTATCTTTGCAGCAAACTAAGTACAATATTTTTATTGGGGATAGATATAATGGCCAATACTAACGCAGATAGACTTCAACTGATTTCCTTCTTCCTCTGGAAAACTAATGGAAAAAAACATATGAGGATATGAAAGACCTCTTTACCTTTCTCCCCGCCTCATTGTTATGTAAGTTCATCAGGCGGCGTGGAGTCTTTTTAATCTCGCGGGCATCCACGAAGCGACGAGAGAACTCGATCCCATACTTGATGTCAGCCGAGCAGCCTCCCCACTTCCAGCCCTCCTCCTGATTGTAGTAGCCCTGCTTTTCCCGGTCGCAGCCGCACTGGCTCAGGTTGCCCTGGCTGCATGCTGCAGTGATGGCGTGAGCCACCCCTGCTGCTGTGATGGCGTAGGTGAATGCTGCTTCCCGACTGCCTGAAAGAAGAAAAGGAGATCCGTCTTGAGATATTCTCACACATGATGAGATATTAAATGCTTTGTTTTAGATGCTGTACATCTTTCATTTTATTTCATTTCTCATTGACAGCCTGGCACACAGAACTTCTTTAGCCCCAACTTGAAGCACTGAAAACCAATTTAGACATTCAGTGTGTGTGAGAAAAATGATCTTCTGACAAAAGAGACCCATCATTTCCTCTATATCTTTCACTCAAAAGTTATTTTTGGAAGAATTTCGCAAAGATCTTTGATTTTTATTATCATTTTGTGGTTTATTAGTGAACACAATCATTTTCGGCGAGTAAGATTCTGACATCTATAAAAAGCACAGGACTTCCTTGTTGGCTGCATCTCCTTGATAAGCGTTTGTATATTTTCCCTCCCCTCTCTAAACAGCTTCCCTCCTGCACCTTGGTGGAAATGTGGTCACATTTCAAAACCGCAAAGTCCTTGGACCTCATCTGAAAGAGTGCAGTGTTGGAATTCCAGAGTGAGGAGAGTTGGTCTAGGTGCTGTCCAAAGTGCTGAATTCCTCTACAGGAGCACCTTGTGCTGCTGCCCACACTGCAAACAGCTGGGGTCTGCAGGTCTCACCGCTCCGCTCACTGACAAGGAAGGAGACTCTCTGAGCCAGACAGGACAGAGCATATCAAGGTAATAAGAGCACTTGTGTCCTGGATGAGAGATTATTTTACCTGTGCAGTTTGATTTACTTTAGAAGTGCTAAGTTTTATGCTTTAAATTCCAAGTTTTGTTAAACATAGGCTTCATTTAACCAGATCACACTCAAACAGAGGAACTGCTTAATTCACAGGGAACTATGAAAACTCAAGCAAAAACATGATGCAGTTTTAGGGTTCTGAAAAGTTAGATATATCACACCTACTGAACAAAGTCCATCTAACAAACTCAATCTGCAAACAACTGTGTTTTATGGATGATTGATAAGTTGATGCATGTGTTGTTTGATTATTTAGTGTACAAACTGTTCGAAACAATGAAAAATGTTTCTCAGGAAACACAAAAGCTCAAAGTTACATCTGGAAAATTCTCTGGTTTGTTGGGAAAACTTTCCTCACCTCAAACAAATATTATTTATAATAACCTGAAATGAAAAAAGTCACATTTGATGGGGTGATACATGCCTTTTTTTATTTTCTTTTTCTTTCTCTTGGTTGACACAAGTCTCAGGATACAAACAAGTCAAGTCGTCATTAACAAATAGCCCATTTTTTAGAGTACCAGTGACGTATTCGAGATGAAAATGGATCCAAATGGCCACGGTAGTCCTGTAGCCAAAAGGTTGACAACAACCTCAATGCCTCTTCCTTTCCCTTCCTAAAATTTTCAGAGTCCTCTAGTACTCCTCTCCTAATGGCTGCAGAGGGCTGACTTAAAAACGCTCCCCTGCTTCTCAACAGACTGTGGGCTATTACAACCCAAGTCTCCCTTCAACTGGCAGTAATCTGTGAGAGGCCGAGAAGCAGAAACAAGGCTAACCACAATGCACAGAGGAATGTTTTGTAAGTCTTCTGATGTATGTTGTGTAATGTACTCAGATGCAATTATTTGAAATTCTCTAGGTAAAAACTTTTTGTATTTAATAGAGCATAAAGCTCCCTTGTTGACGTATAATTTCCTCAATGGCTTTAAGAGAAACAGCCAAGGAGTCCGTCAGATTAGTTTGGCAAAAAACAGATTCTGTTTCTTCTGATCTGAGCACCAACTCCAGGGTTCTGGACATTGTGACTTGATGTCACTGCACCCTGCAGACAATCAAAGGCCATGCAGGACCATGTGAGGTCACACATTAGAGGCTAATTTATAGTTTTATTTTTCTTATAATGAGTTATTGGTGGATAGTGATCCAACCAGTTAAATCATATTCCACAGTGTTTGATTTTTCATACATTTTACATGTTTATAACACGGTCTCCAAAAACTGTAGAATGAACAAATGCACAAACACTCAACTTCAATTGAAACATTCAATTCTGGAAACATTTAGTACCTACAACAAATACACTGGTAGATATACACAGAAATAATATGCTAAATGAGCAAATGAAGGAGGTATATATGTATGCATACTAAGGGTGCAATGATCAGATCCTGGTATCTGGTATCAGTCGGATATGGATATGAAGCTAGATCAGGTAACGTGATAAAGGGCCAATCCTTGGACCTGATCCCTGGGGCAGATCTAATTGACTCAGTTTGATGATTTTCTGTGTTTACAACAATTATGTGCGTGTTCTACGTCATCGTTGAGTCAGTAGGTCTGTGCATTGCGCTAGGCAGAGAGCTATTATAGCATGGAGGAAGCCAAGGCTCACCAGTTTGGAAGAATTTCATGATTGCTTCACCAACAACTCTGACGACAACTTGCAGTATGTGCAAGGTTAATGTTTTGAAGGGTTAGCATAGCAAACTATAACCAGACCAATTTAATCAAGCATCTCAGGAATAATCACGTCGATGAATACAAGTCCAACCAATAAATAGCCACGGACAGGATACAGGAGAGCAAGACTGAACTAACTGGTGAAGAAGGCCAGCTCAGTCTTGGACCCTGTGGAGGTGGTGGCTGACAGGAGAATTATGGCCAAGCTGTCGTCTCTGATGAACATTTCCTTTCTATATATATTCTTGTTGAAATTCTTGTACTGTACACCTTTTTGTTTGCTGCTGTAACTCCATGAATTTCCCCGTTGTGGGATGAATAAAGGAGTATCTTATCCTATCTAATCTTAAAATATGGAAGCTGAAATGAGACACTAAATGTCATCAGCTGTATTGCAGAGTCGCAAGAAAAATTCCAGTGATGGATGTAAAGTGTGAAAAATAAAAGAGAAGGTTCTTGGATACATCACTTGTTGAAAATGAGGGCAGCCAGCTACAGTTTACCATCACTTAAATACATTTCTGATGCCAATCTGCCTGAACTCTGTTGATAAGTGTTTGCACACTTTCTTGTAGAGTCAAAAGATGTTGCTTTGAAAGCCATCGAGGAAATGCTTCACCAGTGGCATATTCTGTTGAATAAAGTGCAAGTCTGCACTATTTTGTGACATTACTTTGATTTCACGTTCACTTTTCTCATTGTATGCATTTGATTCCTCACTTTTCAACTATTGCAATTAGTTGTTTATAGTTGAATTTGTAATTCCTGTTAGTTTTGGAGATTTACTCACCAAACTGCAGGTACACATTTATAGTTCTATAGCAGGATTGGATTGATGGATCAGGTTGGATTGGTGCATCCCTAATGCAGACACAGTACCATATTAAAGAGGACATTTAAGGGAAACTACAGGAAACATAGAGTGATAACTTTGAAACGTTTTAGAAGTCAATACGTGCAAAATAGTTTCTTACAATTTCTTGAAACTACAGACAGAACAGTCATTTACAGCCAAGGCTGCTAGCATCAGCTGGAGATAACCCTAAGTAGGTCTTGTTTGCATAAAGCAGGAGAGAACAATGTACTCATGTGTTTGCTTTTTTATTTGCCTGTTTCTTAATTTAATGATGCCCTTTTTGGTATTTTAGAGTACTTTGCATCAAGTGTATCTGGACTGCTCACATGCAGCCATGCAGCTGTTTTTTTAATCCGTTTCCTTTTCTTACCTCAGAGGGAGTTTTTGCACCTCTTATTCTGGTCTCTGAACTCTCAGAGACGTTTTCACCCAAAGCCACTGTTAATTTCCTATCTTGGCACCGGTGCTGCAGAGCTAATTCCACGGCCACAAGTTTTCCCGATGGGGACTGACTCACAACCACTTGCTTCTTTGGTTAGCTGGAGAGCTGTGCCCCACCAGCTTGTGGTAACATTCAGCTGCCCCCACCTCACACAAGTAGGCGCACAACCGGGATGTACGTACGTTCACATGCATACATACGGACGCAACTGCTGTTACCCACCACATAATAAAAATACACAACACACTCACACTTCCCTCCACCCTCCCTCACACACGCTGGTAAAAACACATTTGCACTCGGACGCACAAACAGAGCGTCACTGTAATGTTTAAAACAGGATAAAGGCAGTTTCCAGAGAAAGGGTGTTTCCCCGGGCCATAGATGCATGCCCATTTCTGGGCCCATTGAGTCGGGCTGCTCATGGGGAAAATGATGATGATGATGGGGCTTGTACTGGTTGTCACCCCCTGGTGGGTCTGGCACTGCCAAGGCTCAGCCTGGCCATGATGAAAGCCAATTACACAAGCCATGGAACAGTGGTGATAAAGACCCTTTTTTTTCTTCGTGCACTGAACCAAAGAAGACATCCGAAATTCAATGTTTAGCACTTAAAAATGCTGTGTGTGGGGAATTCAGACAATTCTTTAACTCAAAAAACACAATACATACATCCAGAGTTTGGCTTGAACTGAAGTTAAACTTATTTCCAGCTTTATGAAATGCATGTGGAAAAGAAAATACATTTTGATGACATAGAAAGACAAATCAGAGACCCAAAGGTTCACTTGTCTGTAAAACGACAACAAATGTCAATAACCACAATAAGGACGCTTTACGTTTTAACACAAAGCTCTGTTATCACGAGTTGCATGGACATCATTTCACTCCCGTACCCTCAGGAAAGGAAAGGCCTGCTTTGCTTAACAGCCGAGCAGTTGATGAAATGCGGAGGGGAAAAAGCACCCATAACAGCAGCAGAAAGCCCTGCACAGGCTGGCCCCAGAGTCCTGACAGCCCTCCAGGAGGAACCACCCTGGGATAGCCTCGCTAGCTGCCAGTGGAAAATTGGAGTGACCAGAAAAACCTCAATGAACTTGGAAACATCCAGGGGAGAAGAATGGGGGAATATTAAACCAGATGTCTAATGGAGTTTAGTGGCAAGTGTCTGCTGCACTGTCCAAGAAAGAAGGGAGGAAGAGGATCAGGCGGGCTTCTTTTAGAACAGGTACCAACGTCATAAACAAACAGAAAATATCCTGTTGTATCCCTGCGTCAGAGACTAAAACCAAAGATGTATCACAGGCTACTGACTCAGGATGCCTTGGCCTTCACATTCACTGACCACACCACTTTGGACAGCAGCCCCTGCTGCAGTGCCCGGCCGTGTCTTTTGACCATCTGCCGAAAGCTGGGACACAAAAAGAAATCTCTGGATGTAGTGGCTCGCCGCTAAGACGGCAATCTGTGTTTAAAGCCGGAGGCAGGCACACCACTAGACAAATTTCACATGACACAGCACCGGAGATTTACAACCGACGACACTGTACAGGCCGCGCTGATGTAGTATAGGCTATAGCTGATGTAGTAACACAGCCGCTGACCTCAACAAGCCTTGCTTATTTCACCACTCATAATCAATGGTTAGGTCATGATGCTGACAAGTGAAGACAGGAAAAAGACGTACCAAAGGGACATGGACAAGTGGCTGTTGAGTCCACTGCTTGATCCAAAAATCAAGGGGTTGAAATTTAAACAGGAGGAATCTGTTTTATTGAAAATAGGCACCACACTGCATGGTATACAGTACTTCCTCAATGCGTTCTTATATTTCTAGGTGACTAAACTCAACTCACCTCAACCAAACAACCTCACAAAATATCATTCTGTTCCTTACAGAGTTGCACAAGCAACAACAAAAGCTGCAGTGAAGCATGCAAATGTATAGCTTTAGCAAAAAGATGTAAATCCCTGGAAAGATGGCATGTATCATTCATGACAGGTCTGGACTTTAAGGATGCACTAGACGTGTATCGGTTTATTATGGTGATGACTGATACTGGCAGGACGGACATCAGCCATTGACAAATGTTTACCTAACTTTTGATTCTGGCAAGAGTCTTTTTTTTTTGAGCTGATGATGCAAACCTGTTGAACAAACTCTGGTGTGACATAACAGAGCAACAGGTGCTGTGTGCACATGTGTGATTGGTTTTCATGGTCAAAAAATAATAAGAAAATGTTAGGGTAGTGGTATTACACTGTCTCAGGAAGAACTTTGATGACAACGGTTGAAAGGAAAAAGTTCCTTTTCACAGGCAGAAATCTCGGACAGAAACAGACTGAATGTTGGTCTGCCATCTGCAACGACCAGGTGGGCTAAAAAAAATGGGAGATGCAGAAAGAGAGGGTGGATACAGACAGACAGATAGTTACAGAGACATGCACTATAACAACTGATTCCAAATAAGTTGGGATGCTGTGTAAAATATTGATAAAACAGATTTTGATGGTTTGCAAATCATCTCAACCTTCTATTTAAATACAAATAGTGCAAAGACAACAAATCAAATGTTGAATCTTTATTCAAAATGTATGTACATTTTATGCTACAACAAAGTTTGTAGAGGGACAACAGAGCATGAGACTGAATAGACGTGATCTTCAAGCCCTCAGGCAGCACTGCATTAAAAACAAAATAGACTCTGTAGTAGAAATCACTGCATGGGCTCAAAATCACTTCCGAGGACCATTGTCTTTGAACGCAGTACATCACTGCATTGGCAAGTGCAGGTTAAAACTGCACCATGCAAAGAGGAAACCATATATAAACATGATCCAGAAATGCTGGATCAACTTCTCAGGTCCACGCTTTATTTAAGATGGACTGAGGCGAAGTGGAAAACTGTCCTGTGGTCTGACAAATCAAAATGAGACATTCTTTTTTTTTGGAATTGTGGACGCAATGTCCTCCGCTCTAAAGAGGAGAGGGACCACCATGCTTGTTACCAGCACACAGTTCAAAAACCAGAATTTTTCATAAAACATTGGAATTTTTAAGTTTCAACATTTGATTTGTTGTCTTTGGACTGTTATCGATTCAATATCGGGTTTAAATGACTTGCAAACCATCAGATTATCTATTTAGGAACTTTTTACACAGTGCTCCATCTTTTTTTTTTTTGGAATTGGGGTTATATAAGCATGACTAAAAAGATAAGAGATGAATTGCAGCAGATAAAACAGGACTGGTAAGAAGTAGTTTAGGCTGTACTACTGTCAGCGATCTTTCCATGCAAGAGAAAAACACACACATGCACAAACACACACACACACACCGGCAGAGCCCAGCAGTGCAGATGAATGGCTTCTCTACGCAAGACAAGCCTGTCGGTGAAGCAGTGAAGGGGAAAGCTTTTTAAAGGCCCCCTCATCCCCGGACATGCACTCACATCCCGGGGACAGAGGGAGGAGGATTGGATTGCATAAGAATTACATCTCAACAGCACAACGATACACTGTGGGTTTTAGAGCTTCATATCCATTAAGCATAAGAGCATGCTGTCATGGGGTAAATGGCACCACAGTGAACAAAGGGGAAAGTGTCACCTGCTGGTGGTCAGGAGTCTTTACACTTGTGGTGACAGTAAGTTCTAAACCAGAGAGGAAACTTGTTTTTCTCTTAATAACTCACCTGTCACTTTGCCTTAAATACCAGCCAACAGCATTTGTTGATAAAGTTAACTTTTGAGGCTTTTTGCCTTTATTGATAGGACAGCTGAAGATACACAGGACATGTGGGGGAAGAGAGAGAAAGGGGGGAGACATGCAGCAAAGGGTCCTGGCCAGGAATCGAAACAGCAACTGCTGCATGAGGACTTTAGACTCTGTATTTGGGGTAAACGTTTTATCCACCGGGCTAAATCGGCTCCCCAGAAAACAGCATTTTAAGGTGGAAGGTGAGACGACTAAAGAAGTTACTCTTTCTTTATATGACAATTCACTGACACAAGATCCAGCTGAGATGTTCTCTCTCTACCCTACTGCACTTTCACTCCCAAAACAAGGCAGAAAACCCCCAGACAGTAGTCACTTCATTCAAAAAAGAATTGCAAAACCAAAAACGTGTCGCACAATGTACATGAAATATGTAACATAACCTCCAAAATGTCTCCGATACATGGAGTTAAATAGACATCTGACAGAATTTAAGTTTTTTAACACTCTGTTTGTATAAATTCACGCACACTCCACTGTTTTCCCACACGGCACATCTTGAATGAAGTTATGACACCCAAAATACTGAAAACAAGCTCTAACCAATGCCGTGCTGGCTGGTGCTGGAGCTGTGACTCCAGGGCCCCATGAAAGGGGAAGAAAGTTGGAGGAAAACCCCTCGCTTTGTATACCAATCACTGAACTGACTAATGCGCTCTCTACTACTGTTTTCCGTTCCGCTTTATGTACTGTTGCTATGAACATATGCTCCCGGCAAATTATAGACAAAGTTGTGGTCTGTGAGGTTTGCAGCTTGAGGAATTAGCACAGCCATGTTCCTGTACAATAAAATAATATTGTTTTACCAGAACTAGACTCCACATTCTCAGTGTACTCACATCATGGAGCTTTGGGAAGTGACACGCTTTGGTACAGCAGCTCACTGTAGGGTCCCGAGGTTTGATTCGTATAATAAGGAGGGATTTGAGCAGTAAAGCTAAAACAATTATGAGGGTGTTTAACGTTACTGGTTTTAAATGCGGAGAATCTAAGTAAGCTGCCTCCCAGGCATAGAAAATTGGTCTGACAGAAGCATCTCAAAAGCATCCTTTTTCTCCCCTGATCTCCCCGAGGTGGAGATAAAGCTTTTTGACTGAATACCGAGACTTGCTTAAACAGGCACAAATCCTTCCTCCCACCCTTTCATCCTAATAATGAGACCGAATCAGGACCTCACCTGCTCAGATCTGGAAAACAAGGCCTGTATGTGGTAATCAGCAAGTTCATCTCAGGACAATGTTGAGGATTTTCCTCAATTTCGATCTCATTTGACTTTCTTTCATCTTGAACGGAAACATATTTACTGAGATGCATATCAATCCCACATCATATCATTCAACTTATCATTATCATCATGACTATAATCAGCGAGTCAAATATGCCACTGATGACATGTTTCTGCTCTCATTACAAAAGAAACCTCCAGACCTAACATTTCCATATTCGTTGATATTCACCAAACCTCTCAAACAAAAGCCAACAGTCTCTTCACATCCTCTCCATCCTATGAGTGTCTCTAAACCACTAACTCTCCCTCTCTGTGTGCTCTCACCTACGAGGGCCAGTAGCGGTGTGATTGTTGGCACATGTAAATGTCCAGTGGCGGCCCTGCGTGTAGAGAATACAGTGATCGGCCTGGGATTGTGTGGAACAAAGCGCGCTGTGAGATTACAGTTGATCCTCTCGCATCCTGTTTCCTCCTGCGTCTGGCAGCACCGGCAGACACAGACAGACGCAGATCCCACCGATAACACAGCGTTGATGTGATGGGGGGGAGGGGCGAACATTTGGGGCCTGAGGGCCAGAGCCCAGAACGACCCCGGGGCCACGTCAGCAGACAGACGGTGGGTGGGCAGGAATGAAAATGAGGGAGAGAAATCCCACTTTGACTCATGCACTTCACTTGTGAAAATGTCTTAATATTGTCCTAGTGGGCTGCATGTGTGAATGTCGGAAACTGCTTGCATGAAGTTAGCTGCATGTGCCAGTGCAGCAAGTAATGGACTGAAACATTCACTGCCCAAAAGTGAGCCAAGTAGAAATGATGTTCTTGTTTTGCTACAGTACTTTCTACTCTTTACTGCTTACCTCAGTGGCTAGTATTAGGTTTTCTACCACTGTGTTTGTCTTCAGAAACAACCTTAACATGCTGTAGTGATATATAGGGATGTTCAGAAGCAACCAATTTCATAGTCCTTCATAAGGACATTTTAATTCTGACTAAAAAAGTAGTCTAAAGGTAAAAAAACACGTAGTAAAGAGTCAAATTCAGCTCAATATTTGGAACATGGTGAAGTACGAGATCACAGAGCCTGTGGATTAACTACGTCAAATTGGTTTGCAGAGTTTGGCTAACATTAGCAGAGCTAGCACCACCAGCCTTCAGTCCTCCTTGCAGGTAAACATCCACATGCCTGTGCTAGTTACACATGGCTGTGGTTGACTGGCTATTTGCTGGTTTAACCAAACACAGCCTACATACAACTTTATAACAATTTACTAGATCAACATACTGACCAACCATGTGCTATGAGTTGACATCTGTCATCTGTATTTCATGTGGGTAGTTGAGCATTATGGCTGTAGCCATTAACTGGAGGTATGGCACCAGCCAGCTAATGGTGGTTACGCTACAGCTTAGACCATAGCCTGTGTAAAACACGGACATGGTCATCTATTGGTTTCTGAAGCAGAGTCTTGAAGCCTATATCAGCTTGTGTGGCTTCCGGGGCTTTTACAGCCAGCTTGTTACCCTGGAGAGTCCATAGGATGCGTGTGCCCTGCGTTACGGCTGCGACACGGCTTTGCTCCGTCTGAAGGCTCGCGCCCTGGTCCACAGGACGCGTGTTGGGAGCGTAGTGCCAGCTCAGAGCAGGCAGGATCAGCTGGGTCCAGCATAGAGAGAATCACATACAAACAACAGGTCACAGAGTCTTTCTGTGGTTGAATTTCTGCTCATTTGGACAGTATTCCATTACTTTTGTGCTTTAATCGTCACTGAGTATGCTGCAGAACTGCTCTACTTTGTTCTCCTGTTACCTTCTAACACAGTTATCATCTTAAAGTCCTGTTGTAGTCGACCTGGATCACTGATATGTTGCTGTTTGTAGCTTACATCCATAATCAATGAGTATTTCTGATCTATACGATCTTTAAACGGTCCGGAGTCCGTGTATGATGTTTTATTTTGAGATTGCCGAATGTTGCATGCGATCCTCATGCCTGGCTTCCTGTCCAGGTCGTTCTTTTCTGTGCATATTGACGCGTGCTTGG
The DNA here is from genome assembly GCF_009762535.1 of Notolabrus celidotus. NCBI lineage: Eukaryota > Metazoa > Chordata > Actinopteri > Labriformes > Labridae > Notolabrus > Notolabrus celidotus. Next base: position 29,295,509 of record NC_048277.1, on the reverse strand, counting down.
TGCGTGCTCCGTTGAAGGTAGACTCGAACCGTATCTCTGGCGGAGCGGGGGCATGCTCCCGAGACAGAGCTGAGACGCCCCGCTGCGCGCCCTGTGGACCCTAAAGCATTGACTAGAATGGGAACATATTGCCACACATCCTGTGGACCCGAGGCTTGACTCCTCTGTCTCCTGTAAACGCTACCTAGGCACCATCCTCTTCTAAACCAACAGAGGATTTCAACTTTTGAGTTCACATTTGGTAATAAAATATCCCGCCATGTAGGACATGTGAGAGCATCACTTCCGGAATAAAAGTCAGGACCTAAATGTCCTAAAATGGTCTTGAAAGTCCAAGTCCATTAACCAAATTGTGAGAAATTCATGTGTCAAACAGGCTGGAGAGAACGGAGCGAGAGAAAGTAGAGGACAGGGACCCCGGCCCAGCTCCCGCCACACCCACACAGTCTGAGACAGAGGCAGAGCTGATGAATGAACAAGCGAAGAGGGCCCAGCGATGATAGCACTGTTGCGTAGGACGGGAGGCCCCACCCTAGATACCGACACATGTTGTGGGCAGGGGAAGTGAGGCGAAACATTGGGAGAAAAGGAGTAAGAGATGACCTTTACCGAGCCGTGATGACCACAGCCCACACACTGTAGAACAACAACACATCAGAATCCCCTATCAGATAAAGTTAGAGGAAAGATCCAACACACACACACACACACACACATACACACACACACACGACTGTTCTGTTTTCTCTGGACACACACAGAGGAGGGCAGAGAGGGATTACAGCTACCCACATGGTGATGGGCTGTAAAACAGGCCTTTTATCCACCGTCGTTCCACCATAACACAAAGCATGCATCATTTCCAGGCTGTTATCCAAATGGTATCAAGTACTGGGATTGAATCTGCAGTTTTGCCGGTAGCTCTGCACAACAATGAGACATGTTTAAGTTTTTTACAGAGATAATGGTTAAAACAAATTTGTTGGGTTAACAGAATATAGTGAATCATTACTTATGTTAGTCGATAACCCCAATTTGCCTGTAGAGTTACGACCATCAAGAAATTAATCCCACAAAGGGGAAAATCTTGGCGGCAGTGAGATGATTGATGGTATTTTTGGGGAGTTCACCAGTGTCAAAGTATCCAATTTATCCAACTGTGTGTTCTTGTAAAACCTCAGTTTGAAAAATTACTTTTTGTCTTTCTTTATTAAGCATAAACACTCATAAATAACTGACTAAGCTCATATGTCAAAGAGGTTAATACAGTTTTTACATCAAGAATCTGGCTGTGAATCTCCGTAATGATGATTGCCTTTAAATATTTTGTTGACTTATTTCTTTTCGAAGGTTAAAAAGTCATTGTCTTGAGAATGTAGGTGGCTCCAGTTACATAGCACAGCTGACATATTTGTTTCCGAGGAAAGAATGTTTATCCTGTAGTTGATATTTAACTTAAACGTCTTTTTTTGGGGGGGGGGGCAGCATCACCGCATGATTTAAAAGGAGTCGGTTGAAAAAGTTCAGCTGGTCGAAATTAATATTTCATCTTGCATTTACGTTACGATTGTCAAAATGAGGAAACAAAGCTCAGATGTAACCACATGGTCATTTGAATAGATTTTCTTGTCCGTTCATTATTAGCCTTAGGTTGGACTGTGATGTTGTACTCGCATTCTGTGGGGATATGATTTCACCACAAATGACCATCAACTGATTCCGAGAAGGGACGGGAGCTCAGCCAGTGCATTTATAATCTGCAAGTATTTTGTGATCCTCCGATGAGACGCGTACAGTTTACAAGAGGGGAAATGGTATGTAGCCTTCAATAAGGTAACTGCTCAGGGATATTTGATTGACATCCAAAAAAAAAGATGAAGTCCATCACAAATTTTTCTGATGTAACAATGTAGAGTAAAACTAACAATAGTGACCACAACAATACTCAACAACTGCACAAGACCACACCAGTGCATCATTTATCTGCAACACAGGAATCAAAATACTGAAAGGCTCCAAAACCTTCTATCCTTAACAAATCAACCTGAAAAAAGCTGCATAGAAAATAAATAAAACTCTGAAAAGTTGTATCAACTTAATCCCTTCTGAACTTACTCTAGCACAATGTTCCAACTGTAGACACAAGAACTACACCACTGTGTTATATCTGTCTGTAGTGACCTTCACCCTCCTCTGTGAGGGAGCTTAGCTCCAAGGAGTCCAGCATTTCCAGCTCCCTATCAAGTATGTGTCTGTCTATCCAGCAGAGTGTGTCCAGACTTTTTTTGACTCCTTTTTGGGCTGGGGTCGCCCAACTGAGGTTTTTCCTGGGGTGTTATGAAGTATTTTTGCTCTCACACATGAATGAATAGCATTTTATTCACCCTTTCTCCCCCATAGACACTATTTCCCTGGTGGCCATCTTCTTGTGATGTCATGCTCAGGGTCATTCTTATCGGTCATCCATAAAATAATCATTTTGCTTTGTCAAACTTTTTTCATACTTATGATTTTTAAATATAATTGAAAATGGTTGAATGCTAATGTTAGCTTACTGGCTGTCTGTTATGATTTTTAAAATTAAATCATGGCCCAATTTCTCTTCTGATTGTCACCATCTTGTCTTTGTTGCTGCTTATCAACCAGGGAGCAAAGTAATGACCACAGAGTGTCAGATTATCAAGGTTTATGCGATTTGCAACCTGGAACACAGTTTTAATACATGATAACAATATTTGAGTTTTACACCCTGAGTGTGATGTCAGAAAAAGATAGCCACCGTGAGAGTCTGACATTAAAATATCATACAGTCGGCATATTTGTTCAAAAGCTTTGAACTTTAAAAGCTAAGACAACAAACTTCCAGGATTTTGGGGCGGCACCAAGGGTAGCCAATCAGATTTGAAAGAGGGTCACCCATGACCACCCCTCTGGACACACTGCTGTTCCTATCAATCACCCTGACCGCCACCCAAAGCAGAAAATTGGCTGGAGTGCTCATCCAGAAAGGATGCTACAGGCTTTATATTTTCCAAACTGAGCGACTGACCATGCTGCTGTTTTTGAAGAGCTTGGGAGGGAAAACTGGCCGACAGTTCAGACATCTCATCCCACTTCCCCATCCTGTTATCCTTCTCTCATCCTAAAAGTTTGTCGTGAACCATGCACAGCTTGAGGCCATCACTCAGTGCCTATCTTAGGTTAAAAAAAGGGAGAAAACTGAAGAGAAGGCAAAATGGAGACAGGTTTGATATAGGTCACAGAGCAGTACAGACATTATCCTGCTTCTTTTCCTAAAGAGATTTTTTGTGTCAGTTTAACATGAACAAAACAACGTCTTGCTTAGATTCTACCTAAGCATGTCGATCTGATCATCTTCAAACAAAAGACAAATTCAATCCTTTGTCCTAAAACAATACACAGCTTTATTCCTTCTGCAGCAAAAGGCTTACCTGCTCAAGTGTTGCATGTATTCTTGTGCAATGAGCCAGAGGCAGCATGATTGAACTTTTGTAATATTTCACTGCCAGCACAACAAGAAACCTCTTTCAGATGAAAGCATGAATCAGGACGGTGACAAACTGACTGGAAAGTCAAACAGAAAGTAACCAGAGCAGGCTGTTTCATGACAAGGGGGCCAGTGTTGGGCCTTTGATGCTGAGTGTAGCCGATGAAAGGTGTCCATTTTCAAGCTCCTAATCGCCAACATCAAGTGCAGCGCAATCTGAACAGAGCTGTGAGGTGCTCATAAGCAGGCCTTTTTGGAGAGGGGCATCAATATCACAGGTGGTTAGGCAAAGGAATGTCGGATTGTACTCATGATAAATCTTTCAAATGCTTCATTTAAATATAAGGCATTTTGAAAAATAAAGCGTTTATGAAGTACTTTGAAAAAGAAGCATTTGTCATACTCCAGAAGGCAAGACCTGCTTTTAAAGTGATCATCTCCATTTTGAAATTAATCCTGAGTCTAACACAAAGCCAGAGTAGAGATGCCAAGATTGGGGTTATGTGACATCCATAGTTAAAATCAGTTAAAGCTGAACTCTGAACCTTTTGGAAGGGAGAGTGTTTTTTGGTTTCTGCAGAAGAGGAGGGGGTTACAGTTGTCAAAAAAATGAGAGCATGTATGACATTTTCCTGGTGTTGCTTTTATTTTGGCACACTTAAGGGGAAAGATAACCAGACATTGTTATGTGCGCTTCACAGCTAAAATGAAAATTATACAATACTTTTAAATAAGGGTTCCACATCAGCAGGCAGAACTCTAAGGCTCCTATCATTGAGACTGATTCAAGTCAGAAGTTTTAATATTTAATGTTTTTCTCAGTAGAGTTGTTGAAAATTTTGCGCCAACTAAAAGATGACTAGCCTAGTGTCGCCAGACCCATCAGCCAGCTCATATGTATTTACACTGGATGGTGGATCTGGAACTGCTGTGATTCTAAACGATTTCCCACCAATCTCAGATCTACCGGATCAATCATAGTCCTTTATTTAGAAATGGGGCGGGTTCTACAAGATTCACAGTTTTAAACTGACTGTGTGATGTATTTTTAATTAACCCTCCTGTTATGTTTGTTTCTTTGGGACAGCAATAATGTTCCTGGGTCAACTTGACCCGGGGCATATTTAATGATTCAAGTTTCAGAACCCAAAAAAATCCCAATTTACATTTTTAAAATCTCATTATTACCTCAATTACTTACAATTTAAATCAATATTTAGTGCATTGGTGTTCTTTAATTCTTACAGATCATAGTTTAATGAGGATAATTTACTCTTTTCTTTTTTTAAATTCCTGTTCAAACTTTTTTATGTACATTGGAAAGTGATTGGGGTGAAATATGTAACACAGTTGCAAAACATTTAGTATTTGACATTTTTGGCCCCTTTTAGCCTCTACTTTGACTGCCAGGTCAAATTGACCCACGAACAGTATCTGTGTAATATAAACATGCAGGAGGGGTTGCAAATGTGTGAGATGATTATTTTAATTGTATGTGTTGTTCACGCTAATTCAGCCAAGCAAAAGAAGTTTCATAGTGAAAAAATACTTTGAACATTTTATTTTAGATTTTTTAACTTTAAAATGGGTCAATTTGACCCGCAACATAACAGGAGGGTTAAAAAACCAAAATAAACAGCACTTACAGCGTTCATTTGTAAGAAAGTTGTATTTGCTGTACTGCCGACAGGATTTAGTAACATCTTAATTTGACAACTAGCTCTGCAGAACTGAACTGTCACATGTTGCATTGCTCTGATTGGTTGTAGGTCTCTTTAAACTCTACTGCTTGTCTTTTAAGTTACTTGAAGCCAATTTGCAACATAGAGATGCTCTCATCAGCTCTGCTGGATCTTGCAGGATGTTTCTCCACTTATCCCTGTCAGACACGGTTGAGCCCTGGAGCTCCTCAGGCTGCTCTCACATCTGTGCTAGGAAACTAACGTTTTTGCCACAGTGTCAACAGGCAGAGAGGAAATGTGTTGGAACCCATTTTTGAGGATTAATTTGATAAGACGTGTGTGATCTGGTTGTCCCTTTGTTGTTGAGAATGAATCACTGTTGTACTAGGGATTTAGACCAATCAGAATCAAGTATTTAGTACAGTTGGGCAATAACAGAATATATGGGACGGGAATATGTCATCCTATAATTTAAGATTAGGAGCCACATAAGGCTCTCAACGCATGAGTGGGTGAAAACACTTAAAGTCGGAGGCATGAGATGAGTCTTAACAGAATTAGGCCATGTATTAGGATTGGAGCATTGACCGCGATTACTACGATGCAACCCCCTGCTTCCCTCCTGCCTCACTGATGGATCTGTCTCTAATTTTATTATTACTTCTTAATAGACTGCAACAAGCCACTCAATAACACCCGTTTCTGTTAGCACGGGATAATTCATTCCACATTTTTACAGGCTGGAGGTACCAAGGCATGCCAACACCAGAGCAGGGCAAAGGGGGAGGACTGCTAAATCTGCTTTTGCAAAGGAAACAGAGACACGCTTAAATTGCCAGTTTCAAATCTCACTGCGATTTTATGGCGTTGTTCTCCAATTTGTCAGTTAGAGCGTAACAAGCGAGCCAACACTCTTTGCGAAACAGAGAAACTGTTGAGGGATACAGCTAAAACAAAAATGGGGGTATTTTAATTTTTCCATCAATCCATCCTTCCTCGGGTCTTCTGTTCAACAGAGTGTCAAACAGCGATGACAGTGCCAGCAGAAGCCATCGTCTGAACTGAAGACATTTTCTGTTCACAGTAGAAGTCTAAATTAAATATGAGATGTCCAGCCTGTGAAACAAAATCACTCCTCCTGAATGAAGATATCTCAGGCTTGGTAATGCTCAATAACCCAGCTATTAATGTGTGCTCTCTTGGAAAGCAAATGTAATACCATGGAGCAGCTCCAGAACAGAGAGGCTGCCTCCAAGCTCAGGCAGCACAGAGAGAATGCATTAGACTTGTGGTTGGCTGATCTTTAGTTCTTGAAAAAATGCCGACATCTCCTCCCTGCAGTCCAAAAGTAAGACTGGATCACAGAGCAAGGGGGAAAGGTTTAGTGTTCATAATTTGGGGGATTTGAATAGAAAACTTAAATGGGAGCGGAACGGGAATAGCTTCTCCCCACTACTTGATTATGATGATGTGGGAATTTGCAGATTGGGAGAAGGGATTGGAACATTTGGTTGAAGGGGTGTATTCCATGATTTCATATGCCATGCTAAAGAATTCCATAATACACGCAGACATGGTCAGAAAACATCTTCAATCATGAGACTCTGGAAAACTATCACAACTGTGAATGTTGTGTTCAAGCTGATGGCACTCTGACAATAAGGTGTTAAGAGAAAACGATAAATCGCCCACTTTTCCACAGTGTCTGACTGACGGAGGGAGTTCTGCAGTAGCTGTGGTGTCTGTGGTTTCCCATGATGAACTAGTGAGACACTGCTTTAATGAATGAGCACTGTCAGCTCCCAACCTACAGCACCAGCAGTAAAGATCTTGATCCTATTGACCTCAAATGCAAAAGACAATCACACATGTGCAAGCATTATGCAAGGGACGACCAATAGTGAACCAGTGGTTATGCGAATTGGAATCCTCACAGGGTGAGGAAGACTCTGAAGTGAATTGGAAGAGTCTTGTCTCACCCTGAAGGTTGTTGTCTGAATTGCAGAACAGGTTGTTGCTCCTCTTGTCTCTATCAGAGATGGTTGAGTCCAGCTCTTCAGGCTGTTCTCACATCTGTGCACACATGGCGACTGTCATTATTTTGCAGCTCTCAACACCAGCCTGAGCAGAAAAATATTGCCAGTGTTAGCAGACAGTGAAATGTGCCATAGGTCCTTCTATGCATGTGCTATGAAGTTCAATCAGGTTTTCCCTGGTGACGCTTTTGCTGTTCAGAACTAATGACCATGGTTATGGGTTTTACACATAGACTGTATAAAATATGGATGTAGTATCCGTGACGTCACCCATCTGTTTCTGAAGCGATGTTTTAAGGCCAATCGTCGGTGGCAGCCATATTGCTGCTGTTGAGCGATTGTGACGTAAAGAGGCGGGCTTTGAGCCTCCCAGCCAACAGCTACAGTGTTCCTGCCTGCCAATCAAATCAGCTGTGCCTCTCATTGGAACCTCGTAATCTCAATATCTTTGAAATTGCCGCCTTAGAAAAAAAATTGCCCCCCATTTAGTGTGTGCCGATCGAGAAATTAAGTATCCAGAGTACACTCGTTTTTTCTACAAGGCTGTAAACATGTTTATTTCTGCTGTAAAGATCGTCTTTTTTGAATTGGTGTGTATGTGGTTTTCAGTACTTAGACCAGAGGTTGCCACTTGGTTTTACACTAATCAGAATCAAGTATTTAACACAGACTTGTGATAAGCCAGGTAATAACTGGAATTTGGGAAGCTTTGAGTGAGAAGTATGACTAAAGGCTGTCACAGTCTGACATCATCTTTGTCAAAGACAATGGTGGTCATACGCAAATATGAAGCATGCAGGGCATTTAAAACAGACTCAAAGGTCACGGCTGAAGGAAGTGGAAGTGCAAATGCTGCTACAAGAAGGCTGGTATCTAATGGGCTGCCTTCATATAGCACTTTCTCGAGTCTTAAAAGCATTTTACATTACATGTCTCAATCACCCATTCACACAATATTCATACATCCCATTCACACACTGGAGGTGGGGCGTCTTGACACACTGGCATATGGACAGTAGGACCTGAGCTTGAACCCACAACCCTCCATTTGAGAGACAACTGACAGTTAACAGTGTAACCAGTTTATGACAGGTCCCTTTGAGATGCTGGGAACAGACCCGGAATAAAATAAACAGAGCACATCACCAGACAAGTCCAGCACAAGCAGTCACCAGTTTCAAAGAAGTCCCTGTTTTAACCATTTAACACCCATACTGTAACTGTCTACATGTAGACATGTCATGGTAAATGATTATAGTCAACATTTCAGGTGCTTTCCCCTTCCCAAATGAAATGCACAAGAGCATTAATAGTATTTGTTTATTGCTCCAGCACCAATATTATCCGTACTGATGATGGCTACAACACCAAAAATAAAGACATTTGTTCCATCTCACAGATTTTCACATTTGAACTAGTTATAAAAACAAGCTTACTTGTAACTTTGAAGTAACTTTGAAGTTTCTACATCTGTGTGCTCTTCCTCCAAAGTCGTAATCAATCGTTAAATGAGTTATCCATTTGAGATGAAATGCAGCTCAAAGGAGATTTATCAGTTTGCTGAAAGTGTCCAGATTTCCAGTCCAGAACGAGCATGTGCGTAGTGGTGAGAAGGTTTCTCAGTTCACTTCAATTCAACAGTACAACTTTATTTTCTGTGCAACTCCTTGTTCCAGCCTGCGAGTGAATTTATCGTTCATCTTTGAACAGTTGGCTTGTTTTAAACCACAGTTTATCAATAACACATTTATGACCCTGATACATATATCTGAAAGGGTGTGTTCCTGGTTCAAACCATCCCTCGCCAGTGAATTAATTGATAGAAAGAACTTGTATTGTACTCGCAGTTTTTTTGGGGGGGACTCTGAAACAACCGTTTTGTATTTCCATGAAGCTCAGTGCAATCACAAAACCAGTGCACAAGTTTCTGTTTAGACAGTTTACCAAGTAAGCAGACAAAGAACCGCTGTGTGCAGCCAGAGTTCCACAAAACATGCCAGCGCTGTCAAAAGTCACAGATGATGCGACATTTTCTCCCGGAGAAATAAATCTATTGACTTGAAGAAGGCAGGAAGTAACTGATGTCCATGCATGAATTTTTAATGCAGGAATTTGATCATTCTTGTAGATTTTACAAACCAATCAAGGACGAGATTAAAGGTTAGAAATGACAAGAGCGATGAGGCTTAAAAAGTTACAAGGACGAGCTTCATATGCATCTGCATATGGTGCAAATTTAGCTTGCTCTGTACTCCACCATACCCTCTTGTGTGATTTAAATATGGCAAACGATTGGCAGATTTGTGGTCATGATCACATGGAGCAAATATAAGATTTAGAGCAAAAAAAAGGGAAGTCATTATTCGCTGATTATTTTCTTTATACATCAAAAAACCCAAATCAATGATGTCTTGTGATACTCGTCATGGGAAATGAGCAAAATCAAGTTTTGAGGAAGGAAGGAAGGAAGACGTCATCATTGGAATACTTTACGAGAGGGCCACCAAGTCCCATCATTATTGGACAATCAAGGCATGCCATATAGTCATCGTTCTCTAACCAGAACTGGTCACCAGCAGTCATGTGCTCAGTGTGGGCACAGTAAGCGTTCATTAGAACAGATCCACTATGGAAACCAAACACAAGGAGGTTCACAGATATTGGTAAGGCCTAAATCACTTTGCATGTACATTAAATGGACAAAGATGAGCTTGCAAACCTCCAGTAGAGTTCTTTGTACTTGCTGTTTGATTCATTCTGCTGTGTATTTTGAGTAGACGGTATAATATGTATAACCATTAGCATCAGGTTTTCAAAAATAGAACAGACACACAGATGCTTTTGATGAACAATTTCATCTCTTAATCTCTGTGTCATTCAGAAGGGCATAGAGGAGCAGACTGGAAAGAAAAGAAGTAAAGAGCATGCTGAATTTTGAGAAAAACAACTTGAGCTCCATTACAAAAAGAAAGCGCCACATTCACAACAAAGAGAAAAAAGCTTGTGGAGAGGGAGCTGGAGCTAATTCGGCTACTCCTTAAGAGGGGTGATTGTTAACAGAGCCACTGGATTAAATGCACAGCCTGACCGCAACGTAATGGCAACAAAGCATCTTCTAAATGAAAGGAAATACATAAAAGTCCCCGTAAAACAAAAGCGATGCAAATGAGGTTTGTGGGATGCCAAGTCTGTTGAACAAAAGCATCGTAAATGTAAATGTTTGTCTGCTTTTCTGCATGTATGTGCTCACACAGAGGAGACAGCCAGCCATGGACACAACCAATGTCGCCCTATTAACAACATATGCGTCCCTTATTTTGGTTTACATCATTTTCTGCAGTGACACCATTATGCTTTTCCATTAACCAATAATGCTAATGGGCTCACTGCAGAACATTTATCAGCAGGAACCAGAACATTCTGGAGAAACACAACAATATTGATAGAAAAGAGTACAACTAAGACAGGCTGGACTCAGCAGTATATGAAGTTCTCTTGATCAATGCCAACAAAAATAGTTCTACAATAGAGAGTCAAAGGGACTGTTGCTGGTTTGAGTTTTGACTGTGTGATGTGTGCAGCTTGGGTTTGGCTTGTGAAGAGCCGTATTTCATGGGGCTCAGAGGGCCGGGTGCTGGTACCACATCTTTAAACCCCTCCTTGTGCTGTTACTGAAAACTAAGACAATAGCATGGCTCCAAACACGCGTTACGTAACCGCTGTTCCCTCTTCGCTAGGAAATTCACTGGTATTATCATTGTCAACTTCATCATTATAACCCAACGACAACCAAAAACATCCTCTGTTTTGCATCGCACAAACACACAGAATCCACATTTTCTGGCTTCAATTACATTTAAAGATCGACTGGGACAGAACACACACGCTAGTCCAGATCTATTACTGACGGTATTAATGTTCTTAATCAACAACAGTGTTTTAGTTTTTCACCTCATGAACCTTGCCATTCCCTTTAAAAAATATATGACCTTCATGTACAAAAACGTCCGAAGTGTCAAGACCCTATCTAATCCAAGATGCCATTTTAAAGCTACAGCTAGTAATGTACAATCCTGAGCATCACTTTACACACATTTTATTCAGCCTGAGATTCAAACAGGGAAACAGCAGATTTTGGGCTCAGTTCCTTGTTCCTGACAATAGTTAACAAAGGCCTGATGACGACGATCAGGGCAGCACTGATTTGACATCATACATATTAAACAAGTTCAATATTTACCATCTGATTTCCTGTTGTGTGGGAGAACCCCAAAGAATACACTCATTGAACAATCACGCTGTTTGGAACAATAGGCAATCAGGAAGCAAGCTGTCTGAAGAAGGAAGTACAACAAACCCAGCCACAGCAACAAAAGTAAACGTGAAGCATGAAGTTAGAGGGATGTCAGAGACGGAGGACCAATTTGTTGATTTGTGACAACAGCTCAGTGTGTCCTGTTAAACATACCGCAATGGACCAGACGAGAAGAGGAGTTCAACAGAAATCGCTACACACTATACGTACACCAGGTCGCTAAGAAGCTAGCAATGTCTGGCTTGGACACCATTCCATCATCCGCCATGTGTGTTTACTCTAAAGTCACGTTTGACTGTGAGAGATTTCAGAGTCAGGACTCTGGGTGTTAGTGATTGGATCCATTAGCTGTGCTCGTTGCACTCATCACACTATAAATTCAACAGTGTTAAACCTGTTATTATTTATTGAGGGGTTTTCACATTCTCAACATCTGTTTCTTGTTTCTTGGAATTCTCTGGGAACATTTTTTATCAAAAATCAGAATTTTCTGCATGTTTATGGACTTTTTTGTATTGTTAACTTTTTTTCTCTGATTTGTCTGAGAATTTGCACCAAAGTTAAATATCAATCAATGACAGGTTGTGCATCAAAATATATTTCTGGCCTCATGATTTCCATTTTTTAAAGTTCTGTAGTTTATTTAGAGCTTTTTCTAAATCAAGCTCAATTTAATAGAATTATTTTAACCTAAGTAACACAAAGAGGCCGAATGTTTGCTCTTCATTGGTCTAAGAGTTTGCACAAAGCTCTGCTATACAACCTGCATATACAAAGAGACGTGCTGGATTGAACATGTTTACTAGAACTCAAAGCATCTAACCTCATATAAACACCTGTACGTAAGCCTGATTTGGATCCTTGTAAAAACCCTCTAATATGTCATAACATGTGCTAATAAAAGAAGTTATTATAGTCAGGACTGGCATCACTTTTAAAAGATACCCTCACAGTTCAGCCACACAGGTGCACTCGTACAGAACACATGCAAAAAACACACGTAAGTGCGGACTGTGGTCTCCCCATTTGTGGTAGAACCCAGACTGACCTACTCGCAGCTCCTGACCGAAGACTGTCCTCTCTCCCAGCGCCGAACAGTTCCAGCGTCCGTATCGGAACTGGTATTGACACTCATTGATGCCCATCTGAGCGCCTTCGCCCACAACAATGATGGCGTCTGGGCGGCTCTGGCAGATGGCCCGCTGGCGAGGTGCCAGCCCGGGAATCTTGTTACAGATGATATTGGCACCCAGAGCCACCACAGAGGACAGGGCCCTGCAGACGAAAGACAAACACATCAATCGACATATGCATGCAAACAACACACGGGTGTGCATGGCTGCACACAGACAAACACACAAACAGACTTATATCCTCCGCAGGATGGTCAGACTGAGTCACTTATGTGAGACTTTCCAGAACAGGATTCAGTTCAGTGATTGATGCATGTTCTGTTCTGAAGTGAAAGCTGCTCTGCACTTAAGATTTACTGTTGGACGGATTAGGGGTGAATCAAAAATATTAACACTTAATGCTTCGCCTGTAAGACAGGAGGAAAATCTGACACAGTTTTCAATATGTAATGATGTCGTTGAACTTCCAGTTCCTGTCTTTCTGCTGTTCAGCCTGTTTTACACAGTACCTGTGTTTGTAACAAGTTCTTTCAAGCCGGCGATACGCTGTGCACACTGAGGCTGATTTTGTCTTGATTTTTAAGTTGCATGACTGATTTTGCAGTCAGGTTGAATTTCAGCCTGATTTCGTGTTCTTTACTGTGCAGTGTACCGGGGGACAAGAGGGCTGATCATAGCCTAATGAGCTGCTCCCAACCAGTTGCATGAATTTCTTGCACGTTTCTGGCATTCTGGTCAACTAAGTGAGTAATGGAGTCAGTGAAAGCAGGTCTACATGCCGATTTCTTCTTTTCGTTTTGCACCTACGCAAATGGTAAACAAAACTGTGAAAGCACCGTGGCAACATTTGATGTTGACATTTGTAATACACATAAGGCCAAGTTATTCACTGTAATTGTCATTATCAATGTTTTCATCACTCTTTTTCTTATTTAGTGTAGTTTTATCTCTTTCAAACCCCGCAGACCCAAACAGCTGATTAGCGTACAGAGGAATACGTTGGTGCAGCGGCCGTAAATGGTGCAAAAACTGATGGCAGAGTACATCGCTGAGAATTTTCTATATTGATTTTACCAATAAACCAATATTAGTGTTTGAGTCAGAGTTTCTTAAAATCAGTTGAAGTACGTGGTAGTGTTGAACCCTTCTGCAGCAGTTGATAGCCTTGCTTGTGTTCTGGTTCACCAATGCTTTCTCAACAAATGGACTGAGCTGACTGTGATGTTCTTATTACTGACAAGTACCTCGTACAACCCTACTTAAAAAAACTAACTCTTTAAGATTTCAAAAGTAGGAGTTCTGCTGTATTAACAGTTTCCTGTTTTCTCTATTTTTTCATTTTTTACTATCTTGCATCAAAAAGAGTGACACATATCTTTATTAAATAATGTAAACCCGGGCGCTGGTGGCCTAGCTTTTTAAGCACCCCACATACAGAGGCTATAGTCCTCGTTGCAGGGGTCGCCGGCTCTATTCCTGGCCAGTCGACCATTTCCTGCATGTCTTCCCCCACTCTCTACTCTCCATATTTCCTGTCTCTCTTCAGCTGTCCTTTACAATAAAGGCAAAAAGGACAAAAATACAACTTTAAATAATGTAAACCCCCATTGCACATACATGTTGAGATTACAGCTAATTAATTTATTCTGCTTTATTGTATTTGACAAATCAAACATAAAGAATATAGGGAAAACTGCTAAAAACAACCCCAGAGAAAAAAAAGGTGCTAATATGACACCTTACAATCCTTTGCACATTGGTTTGGTTGAGTGAGTTCGAGGAATGAAAAGTGTTTTTTGTGTTACTTGATTAAAGTTGTCAGACCTGACTCATGCGCTCACACAGAAAATACACTTGCTCAGTATTCTGAGATATAAATGCAGGGTTCACTGTGTAACCAAATGTCACACGAAATATTATTCCGTATAATTTGCGTAACTGTGTTTATAGTTATTCAGGGTGTAAAGTGCTGCCTGTAAAAGTCATGAGGGACTACTTTTTTCAAACCACATCCTAAGATTGGTTTGCATGGAAAATATGCACGTTTTCCAACACTGCTCACTTTAATTTGTATGGCATTAACATGCTGCAGAGTCAATGACACACTTCTACCTCGGTTCCTCTCAGGGAGGCTTCATCATATCTGATCACTCCATGTGATTTTATCAAAATAAATGTTAAAGATGGCTTTGCAACCACAGAGAAAGCCAAAACAGATCACAGCTAAACAAAGCGCTAAGTTTCTCCATGACTCTGTTTATAGGGCCTGGAAACCATGTAGATACATACTTTTCAAACATGTCAGGGAAGGGGAGCCAGAAATGAGCGCTGGCTTTGAAGTATGACGTCGACCTCCAAAGGCTTCACCACAAACGGGGCAAACTAACGACGGCAAGTTTTGTGTTCGAGGAAAAGTGATGGCAGAATAAAGAGGAAAAGGAAGAGAGAGACACAGAGGATGAGAAACTGAAACAATGATTTCTGTGGAATGTACATCGCTGTGATTTTCGAAGAAGACCCCAGACTAAGAACAAAGATGTGAACTTTGATTACAAATGGCTCTCAGAAAACCATGTTCTCCTTTTTTTCAGGGAGTCTTTTAACTTCCTCAAAGACAGAAGAACAAATCTCAGTTTCAAATAAACAAGTTCAAATAAATCCTAACGTCAGCCAGTCCAGTATCTGTCAGCAGACGGAGGACCGCACACATTCTCCTGATGTTCCCAGTGCAGTCAGGGGAACATACTACAGTAAAAGTGCCATTGTTCATATGTGAATTAGAAGCACTGCTTTCAAAACTCCTTCACAAGCTTGCAGAAATAAGACTCTTTTTGCAGGAAACATGAACCTGCAAATGCATTTTTGAAAGACTGAAGAACCATAAACTGAGACAGAGAACCTTTTAGTGCATCACTTCTCAGTCAACTCCCAAAATATGAAACAACAGAAAAAGAAGACCCGGAATGCATCAGGTGCATTCAGTGTCTGCAATAAACACTCTGGTCTGCTGCTGCTCTGAGACCCTCTTTGCTCTCTCTGCTGTTAAACAAGCTTGAACTCCTCTGACCCTCTGTGACCCTCTGCTGTATATGCGGTTGTTCATGGCAACAATGACATGAAGTCTGTACCAACAAAAAGGTCAGGCTCATTAAGACGAGTAATGTGCAACTGGAGACAAATTCAGTCTTGCACAATGCATGAAAAAGAGGGGAGCAAAACTGGTTTGTGTGTTTAGATCCAAAGGCAATAAAATGCATTTGAGTTATTTATATCTCTGATGTTTCAGTGCGACGCTTTAGAGTGAACACACCCGCACAATGATGTTTTCAAGTTAAACAAACAGGCTTCCTCTCCTGGCACTTTCTCATGTCATCCACCTGCTTATTAATGGAAACACAGTCTGCTGTGAGCAACGCAAACCTTAGACAACGGCAAACAGAGAATTCCACAGCTAAGCTTTTAAATCCCTGAAATCATCAAAGTGCACAAATGCGATTCTGTTTGCTTAGCATGTGCCGTGTATGTGTGTAGGTTTGTGTGTGTGTGTGTGTGTGGCTGCAGCTTGGGGGCACATCACCCACAGTCACAGATTGAGGATCAGATAGAACGGCACAGAAAATCTAACAGCACTTTAAAATGTAGCAAAATGTCTTATAGATGCTGCAGTTTCCAGATATTATTAAAAGTTCATGCATGAAAAACAAGTAGGATTCATGAATGACATATCACAGTAATAAATGGAGGTTTAAAATGATGCAAAGTGTGCAGTGTTTGATTGGCCTCTGATGCCATTCTGTGATAACACAGCTGTGAGACAGGTGGAGGAGGGTCCAAGCAACAGGTGGCATGACGTTTTGCAGAGACACCTTGAGTACATGTCCTCAAATGTTAGTGAATAATTGAATATAAAGGATAATTGTGTGTTGCATTGATAAAATAAATGAATTTGAGAATTTGGGGGAAATGTCACTAAAAAATATAAATTAGCCTAGACTCTATCTCATGGTATTTTGGGCCTTAAAAGAGAGCGTAGTGTGTTACAGCATAGTGTGCTGACAGCCACCTACTCCATCACATGGAACACTTTGAACCTAACTGACACACCATTAAGCTCCCAGGCATGCATCTCTCACCAAGGAATGCACTCACAAAAATGTCTGAGACACAACTTAACTTAGTCAAGTGGATAAACGCGCCTCTTTTTCCAAGAGCAGGAAATTAAGTTATTGAAGCGCTGAATATGATTTTCCTCTTTGTCGCACATTTACAAAAAACAAGAACTTTAGATGAGCAGTGGAGATGTCATGCTCATAACAAGATTCTTTTTTAGACTTCTCCTGCACTCGTACAAGCGAGCAATGTGATATCAACAACAGAGTGAAGCTGGTCAGATTATTGCCTTTGGAGCATTAAGTGTGAAATGATTTAATAATAGAGTTTGAGCTTTGCAATAGCCTAAAGTCTCTCCATGGTCAGATCCTTTTGCTGACGGCTCACTTGCCACCCACAGCTCCACAAACGTTACAGTCTAACATCCAAAACATCAGTCCTGCTAGCTTTAAGGCGTTGTTGCATTATTTCCACATCTAGATGTGCTCCATGAAACGTATGTTGTGGTTAATGCTGAACAGAAAACATACTTAAATAATCCAAACAAACAATGGTATGTTTTAATCTGCACGCCATCACTATACTTAGCTGTGTAGGCCACTTTTAACAGAAAACCAAAAACCACATCTATTTCAGCATCAGGTTTGGGGTCTCCGGGCAGCAGAGGAAGGAGCGAGGCAGCATGGCTGAGTAATTATTTTGGAAGCTTTCAGAAAGCCAGTGTTCTCCTGCAAGAGCAATTCTCGTTTGATTTCTAAGCCGCAGCGCATTAGAGCGTCAATCACGTGCATGTTGCTGGCAGATATTTAAAGATGTGGGTTCAAATGATAACATCGAAATACTAAGAATGAACCAAGGATGAGGTAATGCGCAGAGATGATCTTTCACACGCTCTGACAGGTTAACGGTGCTTGCATGCGTAAAAAGTGCCCAGATTAGAGTGTTAAATTCTTCTCTCAGGAGTCTCAGCATCCGATTGTCTTGAACATCTCTGCCACTCTGTGGCCAAAATGAATCTCTGTAGCTGATACTTCAGTATTTTCTACCAAAAATGTGCAACACGCTAAATACAAACCATCACTAGGACATCCTCATCAGCACATTACCGAGCTCAGGTTTTCACCTAATGAATTAACTCCCTCGTGGATTATTTCCCGGCTTGATTTCCACTGATGCGGAGTTTTACGCCTGTGTGACATGGAGGAGTTTTTAGAAAAATGATCCAAGAATTTAATCACATTTAAAGCGTTAGTTTTACGCTCTTTTCGCTCTGACTGCTCCCTCTCTGATAAGCAACCATAACTTTACATCTCTGCCTAATCTGTGGAAGCGTCAAAATGATGAAACTGTCTCATAACCTGTGTTTAATGATGAGGAAAAGAGGTTTAAAGCTCGTTGTCCGGTAAGGAAAGCTGCACGGAACCAAAACCAAACCCGTGCGTCTTTGTGCTGCAGAGGATAAGCGCGCGCGCTCTCTGAAGTTAATTAAGGACCCCGTTAATTGGCTCAAACTTACAGGTAGCTGCCACTCGTCAGGATGAGGAAGATCTGCGGGTAATAGACTGACAGCAGTACACTGCGCGACGAGAAGATGATCATGATGACATTGAGCAAATGGCCACGATCGACGGCGCGGACAGGATGAAAAAAACTCCTTAATTCCTGGTTTTAAGTCCCTTTTCCGCACAAAATGAAGAAGATGTGCTGTGCGTCTCCTCGTCTCTACGCAGCTCCAAGCTCCCAGGGCCGTGTGTGCGCTGAGATTGGCTCTGACATCTCTGAGCGGCGGAGGCTGTTACACAGTACTGTGGGCTCCCGAGCCGGAATGATGATGGTTTTAGGGATTTCGCATGGCAGAAAAGTGCCTCTCTCCACTCTCATGAGAGTCGTGCCTGCCATTGGGCAGCGAGAGACACTGCTATCCGCCCACTTTGCCACAGTGGGACAATAGGGTGACACCGATCTGATCCCCGTTGGACGTGCAGGAGGTTTTCATTCATTATCACCCACCCAGCCCCTCTTCCACCACCACCACCACCACTCTGCACCACCATCCCTCCAGCCAAAAATAAACAAACAGGGACGCTGGCTGCTCGAGCCTCACACCATCATCACACTTCCATCCATGTGTAAAAAATCAGCACATTTCTCTGGGAGGATGCGTCATTCTGGATCAACAAGTTGGTGTCAGATTTACGCACAAAAGCCTTCATATTGAGACGGATAGGGCTCTCATAATATCTCTGTGCTTGTGTCAATCTGAGAGTAAACTTAATGTATAATTATGATGATTATTCCTGGAGATAATCCTGTCAAAATCTTGGGATCTTTAAAATATTATGTTCTCTGGAAACAAGTTTCCCTATAATATTTCCTATGAGACATAAAGTATGTTTGTGGTATTCATATATGAGTTTCAGTGGCCTTATTATTTCCTGTGGTCGCCCTATAATATTCCTATAGGCGTCTATAATGTTTCTGCTCTGTCTGCCTGTCTGCTGATACAATCTCACAGCAATCATCCTGTAATACCCAAATATTCATTTCGATACCCTGATGTTACACTGGATAATAATCTCCTCTGATGGAGGGATTGCCAAAAGGTGAAGGTGGAAAAAAATCGTTCCTTGTTGCCCGGCATGTGAGCAGGGAAATCAAATACTTTGGGAGATTTTTGTCGCAGGGCTTGAGTGAGTGGATAAGCTTTTATCGCCTCAGCATCGTGACCCTCACTCAACACCTGCAGGCTGCAGTCTGGGTAAATGAAGAGGGTACCATGAAAGATGAAGAGCACAGTCAAAGGATGGGAGGAATAAGCTAACTGCTCGCGCTCAGTAAACACAAGAGCTGGGTGACTTTCACCCCCATACTGGAGCTGCTGTCATGTGATATGAGCATCTGTCAGTTCCACGCTTCACTCCACATGAGGTCCTTAGAGGGAGGGCTCACACTTTGATTTCTGTGGCTCTTTGTGGCTTTATGGATTTTTTTTTTTTAAAGTACTATAAAATCAGCTCAAGAGCTTCAAGTTTCATTTGTGTTCCTATACTTTTAAAAGAAGCTTGTAGAGTAGATGGTTTTTTGTTGTTGAAAGGCTTTAAATATTTCAGATAATACATTTCTACATCATTCAGAAATAGTCACATTGATGCACAAGTAGTTTGCATAGAAGATTATTTGTAACATTTGTAATTAAAACTTAATTGCAAAGGAAAACAATTGAGTTCTCTGCCTCTTCTTCATAGTTGTATGTTTACCTGCTAAACATTAAGCCTCTTAGGCTTGTTACCAGTTTAAATTATAGTTTATGTATTTGTTTTTTGGATGATTAGAATCTACATTAGAGCTGCATTCTTTTTTTGTACTGGAGAAAATCTGTGCATGATCTGTTTGTGAATGCACAAAAGACAAACTATAAAAATGATAAAAGTATCATAGATTTTGGTTTGTCTGAATTTGTCCTTCCTGAAACGATCATGCGTAAGAGGCACTGCTTTCTAGAGCACCACAGACTACACTGAGGTCCTTGATTGTGTGTATGCATCAAGGTGAGCTATTGCAAAACAGGTAAAAACTCTGTCTGCGGCGATGGAATGTGGAAATGCAACTCAGTCTGCCGCTATTAAGGAAGGTATGCAGGGCTGAGCTGGATCTGCAGCACAGACAGCGGCTCAAATTATCTTGCGCCACAAAGGAGCAGGAGTCTCTTGAGGTGAACTGAAACGTCCTCTGTCAGCGAACACGAATCGATTATGTTGTGTGTTGGCATGAGAGCTGATCTGCTGCTTTTACGCACCGCGCGTTCCCGGGTGCAGGAGTTCAGGATGTAATAAATAGTACACTTTTTCTTAAATACACCTGTTGATAACTGCTTTTTAACATCATGCTTATGTCTGAGGTCAGT
Organism: Notolabrus celidotus; assembly: GCF_009762535.1. Lineage (NCBI taxonomy): Eukaryota > Metazoa > Chordata > Actinopteri > Labriformes > Labridae > Notolabrus > Notolabrus celidotus. The sequence goes on along the minus strand of NC_048277.1, from coordinate 29,274,821 downwards.
TGGCTGAAAGTGTTCTCCTGGAAAGAGTTAAATAACCAAAGTATCGAAGTAAGACATCCAGGTGTGCGCATGTGAAGTAAACAGTGCACGCAGGTAAACACAGGTAATGAAAACTCACCCAAGCCTGAGGTAAATGATGCCAAAACACAGCAACACGTAGAGACTCCGCTTTCGGAGGGGTTTGTGCATGATCGTTCCCACTTTGTCCAGAGGCCATGCACTGTAACATAAAGTGGTCACGCGTTCCGTTCACATTGGCAGCTTTCCTAACCCTTCCAGATGCACGTAGAGCGCCTGTTTTCCGCGACATGGGGCTGAAACGCGTTTGAAATCTTCGACCGTGTGAAATCCATGGTCCAGCCGCACAGGTGAGATGCTGATGACGAGCTGAAAGGTGTATTAGGAGTCCAAAATGAAACTTGAGAGAGGGTCGGACTTGGAAGGTGAATGAGTTCTTGGAGGAAGTGCCTCCTATTCGTCCTTACTTTCACGATGGAGCCTAATTAACATTCCCATTCGCTGCGCCTTGCAGGTAGAAAAAGTTGCACTGTAGTGACCTGCCAACCCTGTTTTGTTCAAAGCTTTTGCGTAACACAGTTTCTATTATCTAAAGGCATCTTAAACTCAGTCCGTGTTACTAACTTTAAGCAGCCAGGTGCTCTAATACAGGTAACAAAGGGGCTCAACGCCTCCTCCTCCTCCAGCATGGATCTGCAGGGAATGGGACGGGCTTCAAGTCAGAGCTCAACACGTGTAGTTGTTGTACAGAAAACTAAAATGAACCAAGTGAAATGGCCTTTTATAGGCCTGCAGCCCGGGCTAGACTGGTTCCTGTCGCTTGCAACACTGGGCATTGCCCCACCAGTGATGTGCTTCACCACAACAGTAAGCCCCATAAAGCCAAACAGACGAGGAATGGCTTTCCAGCTGCATGGATAAAAATTACCATTGCATGACTAATAATGACTAATAATACTGAACTGGCGTCATGATAAATATCTGTCAGTGGGATTCTGTCAGTCACTTTGATTTACAGTGCGATGCATGAACAAAACAACATAAACAAAGCATTAATATTCCCATTACTTAGGCTTGAGTCAGAGAGATGTGAATTTTGTGCAGATGTTGAGAATACAGAGTCAACTCCTTTGGGTGCCATTATTTGACTGAGAAGACTCCCTCTGGTGGCAACATGCAGAGACAGTCCTCCTCACTGCAGGAGGATCACAGGCCTTTCATAATCCTCAGTGAAACAGAGCAGAGCAGTTTGAAGATTACATCTGAACGGAGATAACGATGCATTAATGAGGGTTATTATGATATTAGATTAATAGGATGCTGCATAAGAAGATATCACAATGGAATAAAGGGGATTTTCCTTCCAGACACTATCAATTAAATCCAACCACCTGGTATGTTGTAATGTGCAGTAGATCAGTGCAATGGCTGAAGCATTTCCTGAGATGTTACTTTGGTTGATAAATAGCAGTGATAGGGAGTTCTAAACTTCATATGATGAAAGTATTTAACAGCATTTCCCTGTCAGTCGTGGGCCCTTAGGATCATCCTCCCCCATACGTCGCCCCTGGGCATAGTGAGAATAATATTAAATCTCCTCTTTGGGTACTTTTTGTGCAGTGAACTTTGTTTCACTACTTTCAGTTTTAGGCTAAACAAAAAAAAGACAGGTGGATGTTGAATATTTTTTACTCTTTCCTGTGTCAGTGTGTTAAGGTCTCTGGTGAATCAAGGCGACTGGATTCTCAACACACCTGTGAAACCACCTGGATTTAGTTTTAAATCCTGACTTGTTAAGATATGTATTGGATGTTGAATTTCCAAAGCTTTTGAGTGCTTGAATGATATCTTAGAAGTTAGGTTGGCTGATAATTTATACAGTGTGGTGAAAATAATATTTCCTGCACTTATGGAGTCAAAGTATTTATTTTTTGGAGTAAATATTGACTTGTGAACAAGTTTTGAGATCTTTTTAACCAAGTGGCATATTTTTTTTTGGAATATTACTTTTTTGTTTTTTTTGTATTGTATTTGTTATTTATTTAGAATATAATTTCAAACGATTTTTTCACAGTAGCTTCATTAAACCAGACTAGATTTCTTCCTTGGGTAGCATTTTTGTAACCAAACTCCTTCGGGTGTGAATAATACGATACAATAAATAATAATAATAATAATAATAATAATAATAATAATAATAATAATAATAACAATAATAATAATAATAAACTTTATTTATATAGCACTTTTCTTAACATGGTTACAAAGTGCTTCACAACAAAAAAGCAGAGAATTAAAAAAGCATAAAAAATTGTGCAAACAGGGGGAAGAAAAAAAACAGAAGCAAAAGAAGACATCTGAATGCAGAGCAAATTCAAGAATTATGATAAAACACTTTATGATATGACACGACGCGACACACTACGATGCGATACAATACAATACAATATGATAAGATAAAGTACTATACCAAACAATAGGATGCAAAATGATATGATACGATACTATGTGATTCAATACAATACAACACGACTAGGTTCGATGCGATTAAATATATCATAATAGGATGTAATACGCCCTGCTATGACACAATACGATACGATATACAGTACCTGTTGTCCCCTATTGTGATAGCCCATACGCTCAATCACTAAAACACAAAAAACGAATATAATATTGTTTTATGGAATGTCCTATTTTTACTATTTTATTGATCGTCCTGTATGTACGTTAGTTTATATCTGGGAATGCCTCACTTGAGTGTCAATATTAATTTCTTTGTATTCCTACAATAACAATAAAGTCTTCTGATTCTGATCAATCCACACTCCAACCTAATAAAGGAAGCCACAAACAACATATACTAGCACATTACCCATATTGCACAAGATCTGAACAAAACAACATAAACAAGAGAGAAAAATGAAAAGATAATTACATAAAGAGATTATTGAACATCCATGCAGCCTCAGAGACTTGATTTATAATTTTGATCGAAGTTGGCACAAACAGGTTCTTAAAGCAGTTCAGTTTGCATTGGAGGGCTGTGTTTGTCTGCCTGAAGGGAAGACCTCATACACAGAGTGGAGGATGTGTGATGGGTCGGACAACACTCCTCCTCACAACCCTCATGGCAGTCTGAACCAAACGAGCATGCTTAGATTGTAGCTGTGCAGAAAGGTTGCCATATAATCCTGACATCTCATACCTGACTATGCCCTCTTGACAGAGCCTGAGGAATAAGAACATGGCAGTCATGATCCATCCTACACAGTCTTCATAAAAATGTACTGTCTTGGCTGTAAACAAGATCACAAGTTTGGTTCCTTGCAAAAAAAATATGCTTTTTGCTGCTTATCATTATCTGTTTTTTTTAATTAAAAGTGAGGAGAAATTCCACTACTGTAGGAAAAATATAATCAAAGTAATGTTTTAATCATGCAGCTGCTCCTCTCCTTCCAATTTGCATTAGAAAAAAAGTCCTCCTGCATTAAAAAACACTCATCCGGACAGTTTACTCCTCTGCCTGACGAGTCAGAAACCCTAAAGAAATCCATTCTCTTCTCTTTAAATTTAACAGCCATAGATCAATTTCTTGAAAGACCACATACATTACCAAGAAACTGCATGAAAAACGCCTAACGTGTTGTAATAATGATGGCATAAACTAAAATTACAGACATGAGCTATCCAAGCGCACAGAGAGAGAGAGGGAGAGATCGAGAGCGACTGCCGGGCTGTTGTGGACCACGAGAAACAGACAAAACCGCAGAGACCTTTTGTTTCAAGACATCCCTGCGTTGTGGTTTCAAGGCCTTTTCCTGCAAAACATGCCCATCAAAATTCCAGATGGATTTTAGGAATAATGAAAGTCAACATGCAGGCCCATGGTGACATAAAAAGAGACATGTATTTGATGTCTACCCTGCAACAGATGGTCTTGTTTGTCTTCAAATGTACAGAGCTCATCGTGGAGGCCTGGGCGGGGATGGTCCTGTTTTAGTTTAATTAAAATGTTCAAAGAGACAACATCTTTTTTATTAAAGCAGCATCGAGACCGGGGACAGAGTGCGTCAGCGTTATTTGTCACCCGCCATTGTCATTACAGACATGTCACACACATCCACGCTCAAACATCACACTCATTCTCGTGCACGCTAACACACAAAATCTGTCTCTCAGCGTCCACACTTACAGTAAGTACGCATGCAGACTCACAAATCAAAGCGTAGACACAAGCACTGCGGACACACACAGAGGCTCTCACACACACTGAAGCACTTGGGTGGTATGTGGAGGATCTTGTGACACACTGTTTATTTAACTTCAAAAAGCTGAGGAAGGGATGAGAGCATCTGGGTCAGGGAGGACGTATCAATCTGAGTAAGTCATACGCCACATCACGCTCGTGCTTTATGCTGCTGTACAGGCCATTGTATTTGAAATATTTCCTCCTGAAAGGCGGTCGCTGTCCTCTTACCCTCCACTCAGTCTGCTCCATTACTTTAAAAGCTGTCAGCCAAATATTTTTTTTTAAGATTGCACCATTGTGTATCTGTTCCTTTTCATCTGCAAGAGGGGAAAATGTCGGGAAGAGAAAAAAAAAAAAGAAGTGGGATCGTATTTTGGCAAGCTGGGGATGATATGTCGCACTGTCTTTTTGAATATTATTAAGTACTCTTGACCGACAACTAAATAAGAAAAACCCACCGGCTGCCCATGTGTTTGCATGGGAGCCGGTTCAGCTGGAAACAGTGAGAGGGCTGAAATGAACAGTGTGCCAAACCATGGAGTGGCGTCTGGGGCTGGGTCCACCACATCTACACTGGGCCCCAGGCAAGAGGGGGAAACGGCTATAACACGCTCAAAAAAAGTCCCCCTCTCCATCTCCATCTCCATCAGCCTCTAGAAGTATTGTCTGTAATCACTTTCAGCTCTCGTTGAATATACTAAATAATGTTTCTATTCTTAAAATCACCTTTTCTGAAATTCCTGTATTTTATTTCACATTTGTCTTATCTTTGTATGAAAATCTCCTCTGTTAGGTGAGTTACATGGAATTTCATCAATCCATCATTGGGTCTTTAAGTGCATGTTGTGTGTCTTTTCATTCATTTGGTAATGCAAACTGTACCGTTTTAAAAAATCATTTGAGCTTACCTTTATTCAAATCTTCAATAATGTTACATGAGGGTGTGAGGGTTGGGCAGTAGCTTCATTGTGTTCCTATCTTTTTCACTTATTTATGTTCTTGATTACTCAGAAGATATGCAATGTGGGTAATAATGTGCAATATATGCTGTTTGTGGTTGTCAATGGTATGTGCTTCTCTATGTACATACAGATTATTTATTGATGGTTTATTTACTTGTTTGTCTGATTGTTTATTTCAATTATTTTATTGTAGGCAGGTCAATTCAGCTTCCAAATCCATGACAAATATCCCCCTGGGAACAACAAAGTATATCGAGGCATGCTGTATCGTATTGCATCGTATCATTTCCTTTCCTTTCACATTGCAATTATTATTATATTTTTTAAAGTTATATTTTTTGGTCTTTATTTTATAGGACAGCTGAAGAGAGACAGGAAATGTGGGGAGTAGAGAGCAGGGGAAGACATGCAGGAAATGGTCAACCGGCCGGGAATGGAACCGGCGAACCCTGTGAGGACTGTAGCCTCTGTACGTGGGGCGCTTAGACAGGTATCAATCAATCAATCAATCTTTATTTGTATAGCGCCAAATCACAACAAACGTTATCTCAATATGCTTTTACAAACATAGGAGGTCTTGACCACTCTATGTCAAATTATGAACAGAGACCCAACTTCAAGACAGGGTAAGACTCAGTCTGACCCCACCTTAATCCATCATGAGCATTGCACATCATAGTATTTAGCTTGTTACAGTGGAGAGGAAAAACTTCCTATTAACAGGCAGAAACCTCAGGCAGAACCAGACTCATGTTAGACAGCCATCATGCCTTGACCGAGTTGGGTCAGGAAAGACAGATAGAGGGGAGTAAGAGAGAGAGGTGATAGTGATGAGACAAGTAGTAGAAGCTGTTGTAGGTAGGTAGGTAGGCCACCAGCACCCCACATCGCAAAATATTTTTACAAATAGTATCATATTGTATCATCTTTATTTTATTGTTTCGTATCCTGTCATGTCGTATCGTAACATATTGTACTGTATTGTTTTCTTTCAACATTTTGTAACGTATGGTACCTTATGGTATCATGTTGTTTAATAAGGTTTAGTTTAAAAATGTATGGTATTGTTTTGTTTCATAATGTACTGTATCATATGGTATTGGATGATACTGTATCATACCATATCGTAACGTAACTTAACGTAATGTAAAGAATCATATAGTATTGTAGTATATTGCAATCATATCATTTTGATTTCTAATGTATCATATCATATTCTGTATTGTATGGTACGGTTCCTTTTTGCAGCATATCATATTGTATCATTGCAATGTATTGTATCTTATTTTACCATTTCAGTTTGCAGCATCACTTATCGTATCATTTTGCATCACATTGTAATACAGCATATAGTAGCATGTTGTGTATCCTAGAGTACTGCTTCACATAATATCCTATTTGTTGTCTCAATGTGATCTTCTGAGTATAAATGCAGGTTCATTGAAGTCTCTGTTCTTCTTTCCATGAATCCTGTTCAGATAGAGAACATGACAGTAACAGGATGCAGCCCCTCAGGAGGAGGATCTGTGGAGAGAGAAAGTGACCTTCTAGACCCCGATGTCAGACGTCTCCTCGTACATCTAACCGGTGAGGTCAGAGGTTAAACCAACTCTCCCAATCCTTCTGTTCTGACCAATGAGCTTGACCTTTTTTCCCCTCTCCTGTTCGGTCACAGCTGTGGATGGGAAAACAGAGTGTGATCTGATTAATTCCCCACCATGCTCGCTGATATATCAGTTCCTAGGTGACTCATTTATGTATGTGTGTGTGAGAGAGTGAGAGAGTGAGAGAAAGAGAGAGAGAGAGGGAGAGAGAGTCCATGTGTGTCCCAGTCTGCTTCTTAGTGGCTGATTAGCCCAGGCTGAAATTCTGCGTCATGCCCTCTCAATGGAAAGCAGGTTTTTTTTTTCTGAAGGTTGGCCTCACTAGTGTCCGCTGTTACCACTTGGTGAGTTTGTTTTAAGTTTGAGTTGAAAATCAAAGGAAGAGCAGCTTGTTTTTTCTTCATGTATAAAACCCTCAAACACTCATTTGTGATGTTGCCATTTTAAATAAGGGACTCGTTTCTTCGCAAGGCTGCTAGCCAAACTGTCATGGGTGTTTTCCTGATCAGGCCAGGGCTCCGAGACAGAACAGAGAGGCAGGATCAATTTACCTAAATCTGACAGTCTTGGACTCAACGCCAAAGCTGTAGGCTCTGTTCAAGAGCCTGCTCGGTAAAGTGAATGAAATGGCTTAAAGGAAAGAAAAGAGTCCAGTTTCAAGTTGGAGAGGCCCGAGAATGAGCAAGATTAGGATTTGTAGCTACTGTGCCATGTGTCTAGACTTGGCTCATGAGTAAATATATATATATGTATATATGACTGTAGATGCAAACGTTTATTTCCCCTGGCATCATGTAGCACAAGCTCAATCCCAAGAACAAATCTCTCTAGAACAGAGCCTAATGCCACCACCAGTGTATCTGTTTACTTCGTCTATTCATCTCAATGAAGCCTCCATTGTTTTTCTTTTGCAAACAGACCGAAAAAACATAGAATATTCAGGTTGGCAGGGTGTGAGGGATACATGTTCATCTCTCTTTCTGCATCTCCCTTTATCCCTCTTCCCATTCCCAACACAGTCCAGGCAGAAGGCTGTCTAAAATGAATCTGGTTCTGCTCGAGGTTTCCACCTGTTAAATGGACGTTTTTCCTGGCCAAGTTAAGTTGCATCAGGGTCTGCTTGCTGTGCCTCGTGTCAGGCTTAAAACTAAGGGTGACCGTGCCTTTGAGCATGTGGCTGCATCTCTGTGGAACAGTCTTCCACACCAAGTTCGCTGTGCTGATTCGACTGAGACTTTTAAAAAGAAGCTTAAGACACATTTGTTTGTTATGGCTTTCGACCTTCCATCGTAATTTGATGTTATTTGTCTGCTTTCTTTATTATCTTATTTATTGCTCATTGTATTGTCTTGTCGACATTGATTCTCTGTAAAGCACTTTGTGACTATGTCTGTGAAAGGTGCTATACTAAATAAAGTTTACTTACTTACTTACTTATCTGTAAGATGGGACTGGATCATACCCGGTCTTGATGTTGAGTCTTGTTGGGTATGATATAGACCTGCTCTGTTTGTGAAGCGTCTTGAGATTGCATTTGTTGTGATTTGATTGATTGCTTAAAAGTACAGCTTTATTGCTTCCAGAAATCACAACACCAATATCCAGGCTTTAACATGTCGGCAAAGCTTTAAACAACATAATGTAGCCAAAGACTTCAGGTACGTTTTGTCCATGCCTTTTTTTTTTAAATGTCACCAAGTGCTTTACATAAATATAATACAACATACAGGAGAAAAAAACTGAGGACATTAAAAAACAAAACAACAATGCTTCCATGTCATCCTTCAGTCAGATTTGACTGTTTGGCTGGCCTGTCGATTCTGGTGTGGTTGATTTGTATGCAGATGCTTGAACAGAAAACAAGCAACAGATTGAAAAGGCAAATTGTCAGTTGCAATAAGAAGGGGATATCCAGGAAAAGGGTGTATGTGTGGTGTTTCTGGGGAGTATTTGAATGGTACTGATGTTTTAACTTCTTATGGATACAGCCAAGTTTGCAAAGCTCAGAAGAAGGCATAGCCAAAAGAAAGAACAATGCATTTCATCACCAGAAAACAACAAAAAAACAACAACAACAAAAAAGACTGATGTTACAATAAAAAAAATGCACAAACCACATCCAGTCTCCTCGGTCAGAGAATGGGACCCAGGCATTTACATTCACATTAAAATCTGACAGACATATGGCTTGTGTCTGCAGCAAAGGCCCCGGACCTCGAGTGCAGTGGAGCGAACACAAGCAAGACTCTCTTGCTGGCCTCTAATAAGCCCGAGGATATGAAGAAAAGGTCTGAGAACACACAGAGGCCACGTCAGTTTGGCACTTTGGATGAGATTTCATCTGAAATATTAATATCATGAATGTTCCTTTGTCCAGGAGCAACAATTCAACTGGATAATTGCTGTTTTGTTTTCAAAAAAAGCTTTTAAAAAGGAGCAAAGCAGGAGCATTAATAAAGCATAAATGACATAAAACAGTAAGTTTGAGGTTCGTTTTATGACATTTTAAGTACTCTTAGCGCTCCAACATGGCCTATAGTTCTGTAAATAACCATCTTGCATCACTGACCCCGTTGGCTGAGGTCTATTAGTGAGTGTTGGGAGCATTTTCTTGCCTCAATAGGCAGGAGTATGAATGAAAACACATTGCAAAACTGAATTAGGTATTAACTTTGCTCTCCTTTTTGGGCAAACTTTGCGGACACATCAAATGCATGCTTTGGCGTTTGGAGTTTACATACCTGTGAAAGTTAAACAGAGAGCATTGACTCAAGGTGTGGCTCCATATTTGCGTGTGACCGCAGCTATGGACAGGCTCAAGTGCACGAAATGCACACACACACACGCACGCACACACGCAAACCTCCCTCTGAACAGCTGGGAGTGTTTGCAGTGTGAGCGGGGTTGTTGGCTCTCCTCTCCGTCTCGCACATTGACCCATGCACTGTCTGTGTTTGCACTGCTCCCAGCTCAAACAGCGTGCGTTTCCGTCCCCTCGCCATTCAAGCACACTGTGACGCTTGCTTTTGTGAAGACACACTCAGTCAAAAAGGGAAGGCTTGGCCTCGGGTCGCACTGAGACAACAGAGGCCAAGTTCATTGAGAAATCAAGCAGAATGACAGAAATGCACCTGATAAATTCAGCAGGGGAAGTTGATAGTGTTTTGGCATTCCAATCAGGGTCAGATAGATTATGGTCAAGCAATATTTCATTTAACAATGGTGTTGCAGATACAAACCCTGCTGTTGGGTCGAGGCTGGTTGACAAAGTTTTGCTTTCTGCTTAGTCATGGCGAGGTTAATAAGAGACAGTGAACTCAAGACTCTTTATAAAAGGAACAAAAAGCCTTTTCTAAAGCACAATACATTTTAAATGTCTTAAAGAAAATGTAATATAACATGTCATTGTCATTTCTATGCAAAATCTACAGTAGCCAGGAAAGGCAAACATGCTACAACAGCCTAAAAGATGTTCCTTAGAAGAAACTGGCAGCAAAGTCAAAAACACCTCTAAAATGTTACAGTTGAGTTATTGTGGTCTAGTTCTGGAAGATTTTGTGCATATTTCTTAATTGTATCATTGGTTCTGTAAATATACTGTAAATGTACTTAATAATTCTGTATATATTTTCTTAAGATACATTAATTTCCTTTTTAATTAGTAATAATTTTAATAATTACTATTCTAAAATGCTCAATATTGTACTGTTTGCACCATCCACTTTGCTGCTGTTAAACTAAATTACATTGTGGGACAAATAAAGGATTATCTTATCTTATCTTATCTTAATGTGCTGGATAAAGCCAAAATATTTTTTTTGACAGCTAATATTTCAAAAATGTATAAATAACGGTGCAGATTTAGTCATCATGCACCACATACTGTATCTGGAACGAACTCCCTGAAAGCTGTAGGGCCGCTCCAACTCTCACCTCTTTTAAATCAAAGACTAAGACTTTTTTATTTGCCACTGCCTTCCTTTCATAGCTTATTTTAACTCACTTCAAATTTTAAATTTTAAATTTACTTTACCCCCACTCTCTCCTGGTTTCCTACACTATCCACTGTCCTGTCCTCTATGAATAAAGGTGTAAAAGCAACAAAAATTTAACTTCGAAAAAAATATAGAGCCCATACACTTTTGAGAAGAAAAAAAACTGTGCATTAGAATTAACATTGCCACCAAATTTGCAGTCTGTTTGTATGAATGGAAATCTTTTGAGCCTGCTGATGCACGTTTGCTCTCATCAGCCACTGTACAGTTTAGAATAAATAAGAGGCGACCATACAACGGTTAGGTTTTTATTCTCACATGTTCTGTCCTCTGTTACTAAACCCAGCATAAATCGCTTTGCATGATTGCATCAGCTTAATGCCTAAATCATTTTAAAACGTGTTTTCCTCTCCCCAATCTACTCGGTCTCTGCGTTTGCCATTCCCCTTCATCCAGCCGTGCTGTTTATCTTCAGCATTGCGTTTGGCAGATTGAGGTTTCTATACCAATGGCCTGATATGTTTGGATATAAGAAGGCGGTTTTCCTGTTTTGGCACGGTCAGAGTATCTTTTCATATACCATCCTGACATCAAACAGTGGATATGTAATATGTAAAGGCCATCTGTGGCGTTCTCTCCTGCTCTCTGATGACTTGGCAGCTGTATGGTGAGGCCTATAACACCGACCTGATACATATACATACTGTGGTATAAAGAAATGTTTCCTTACGGTGCTGCCTTTTTCAGGACGGCTGATATTCAAGCTAGATTTGCTGTTGATATAAGGGGGCAATTAGCCCGACCAATCATCCTTCAAATCACATCACAGCCTGTCCAAGTTTTTGGGTTATGCAATGGTTATATTTCTCCCTGCAGGTTTTGAACACAAGAAATATTGGGTACATTTTGTTATTTTGATGTTACTTTTGCAAATTGCATAACACAGCTGAGGAAGTTGTTTCTGTCTCTTTACATTTGATTTGATGACAGTGATGAAGCAACATTCAGTCATGCTACAAAACCAAGAGAAAGCAGAGGAAGGAATGTGCAGACCACAACCAATGAGTACTGACAAAAAAATAACATTTTGGACTGAAGGATCACCTAGTTAGCTTCCTTTCCAGAGCTTATAACCACGTCTCACAGACCTCCTTTGTAGATGGAGCTTTATACTTTGGTATTAACCAAAGTATGGAGCTCATGTGATAACAGGTGGTATACATAAGAAATCTTAACCCTAATGAAAACATGTGACCAACTTTATATCCACTGAAGATGCAGTGCAAAACTCAGAAATAAGTTAGTCAGTGTTGAATATCAGTGAAGTGGCCCAGATTGAAAGGTGCTGCAGAGACTAAATGGGGTTGTTGCCATAAATCAAAATTCAAAGTGAGTTTTCTATTTATTAACAAAACACTCAAAATAAATCAATACCTCAAAAGGTTGAAATAAACAATGACAATGACGATGACGGTGGCGATCAACAAAAAATACTCAACCCCACTCACCCTCTTTGTATAACTCCCGCCACCCAACTGAACAGGTACTTAAAAGGTTAACCACACCCATGAACCCACAACCAGAAATCAAGTAAGCAATAAAAAAGGAAATAATCATGATTAACAAAGACAGTAAATCAACATTATGGCCCCTACAATCAGCCATAACTGTCATGACTGTATAGTTTCTGGAGCTCCCCAAGTCCTGAAAAGGTAACAATTTGTATATCATGCACATAAGCTAATCATCCTGTGCTTACAAGATACTAGGCATAAACATTTACTCTTGGCTTCAACATGCCGTTAACTCCGATAGCAACAGAATCATATTACGTCAGCCACCTTTGTAGAAGTGATAAGCTAAAGAAATGCCTAAACGCATAAAGCAATAATTAAGCTATCTGTGAAATACAGCAGATATTAGCTATGATTTAGCTAGTGAAGCATGACATGGTGAGGTTCAGTTACTCTACTGCAACTCCACGTCATCATAACAGTGTTTGATATTGAATTTAGAGGTTCTTGTAAACATATCAGATGGATAAATAACACTTTTACAGATAAAAAATGCCTTATATGATGTATTTTTTTATCAACACAACATGGGGTGCACCCCTCAACTCTTCCCAGTGAAGGGTATGTTACACACAAAGTATCAGTCCCAGTACAGCACTCTTGAAATTCCATCATAAACACACATCAAAAAAGGAAATCACATGCAAATAATGGCATTTAATGACAAATGATGGCAGTTAATGGCAGTAGTATCATTACCACTGTTGTATTCACAAAGATTCATGACTTGTGCACAAGATATGATCACTGTATAGGACTTCAGGGGCTTTGTAGTAATTACTGTGTTGAGCTCTGCAGTATGCAAATATCTCACATTAATTAGATTGTTGTTATGTTAGAGAGAGAGTGAATTCATTTCCCTGCAATCTGTTCACAAGTGATTAAAGCTACGGTAGGAAACCTTTAAGAGACAAGGTTTATAATGAGAATAATGAGATTAAATGTTTGTTTACAAGTCAGGTGAAGTAGGATTCCAACATCTGAAATTACAAAGGAATTATAAACCATATATAAGCAAGAGAAATAAAAATACCTCATGTCTTAAAAGCTAGTTAGGAATACCTGCTGTTTCTGCTTCCAGACCAACATATGATCCAATTTTAAAATGAAGGCATAAAACACCTAATGTCAACCATGCTCAAAGGGATCCGACATCATATGCCACAAGATCATCATTAAATCGCAAATGAATGCTAGGATATGCTTTCTAATGTGTGAGTGTACTCTGAATTTGTGTTCCATGTGCACCTGCACTGATCCTCTGAGCTGGACCTCCAGCCTCAGGTGAGTTCAGAGAGTCTCGGGCCTCTCTGGCAGCCTCAGGTCGGCCTGGCATCAGGCTGCTCGTCAAACACAGGTTCTCTTTGTTTGTGTCAGCTACACACTGAACCTCGCAGGGGCCTCATGAACACAAAGGAATGTTTGGATGGATCTGTTACACAGCCACACACACCGCTTGTTTGCCTGTTTGACTCCACAACAGTAATCTGACATCTAAATTGGGTCGGGGAGGTTCTTGTAGGGCTTAGAGGTCGGACAGTGGATATGGTGGCAGACAGAGGAGAGGAAATGATAGCAGGACAGCTAAATTGTTCTGGTTGGGTGGGTCAAAGTCAGGATAGCTTAAATTGTCAAGAACAATATATGGAAAAGAAGTTGTCTTGGTGACGTGGACACTGACAGCTTATCATTCTAAATACCAAGATGGGTTGAAAAGGACAAACAGACTGTAGACAATTATGTATTTTTTTATGTCCAAACTAAATATTTCCAGTTCTTATCGACCGTTTTCCCACAATGACCATTTCATCTAACGTCATCAGTCGAAGGTAGGAGCTCAAATCAATCAATCAATCTTTATTTTATCAGAACAATCGTTATCTCAAGACGCTTTTACAAACATGTAGACCACTATATGTCAAATTATGAACAGAGACACAACACCAAGACGGGGTAAGACTCAGTCTTACCCCACCTTAATCAACCATGACTATTGCATCTCGCAGTATTTAGCTAGTTACAGCGGCAAGGAAAACTTCCTTTTAACAGGCAGAAACCTTGAGCAGAACCAGACTCATGTTAGACAGACACCTGCCTTGACCAAGTTGGGTCTGGAAAGAGGGATAGAGGAGAATAAGAGATAGAGTGAGTGGTGATAGTTTCATACTTTATATCATTTCAATGCCTCTTGATTGATCAGAAACTGAAAGAACAGTAGTAAAAATCTGAAGGGGAAAGCAACTCAAAAAACGGCTAATGTTTGCAGCCGCCATTTGCTAGCTTATGTTTCTGTAGCCAAAATTTGAAAGTTACTAAAAGCTGATGCTAACATGTTTGATAATATCTGAAAGCTATGGCCAGACAATAGCTAATGTTAGCATTTAGCCACTTACTAGTATATAACTCTGTAGGCTAAGAAGTAGCTTCAAGCTTATGATTCAGTTTGGTAGTCGTAGTTCTTATCTAATATAGTGTTAGCTTAGCAGCAGTGTTGCCAACTCCTCACTGAGGAGAGTATCTATTGGCTGTCCTAAAAGTCGCTAGAAGTTGCTAAATGACGTCATCGCTTAATTTGCATAATTTAAATTATAATGGACGCTGCAGGAGAGACATTGAACGTTGAGGGAGAGACAAAAAGAGGTTAAAAAACACCCTAAATATGTTCATAATTACACTTAGGAGCCTACAACAAATGAAAGTAAAGCACGACATTTTTCAACCATAACATTTTCCACATTTTTATTGTATACAATCTACATTAACGATCTAAATGGACCAAAAAGAGAGAGTAGGTGGGATCAGCCAGCGGTGTCTTCGTACATGCGTTATACGTCTGCAGTCTGAATGCTGAGGGATGAACGCTGCCTGCTTTGAATGCAGCCTAGGAGGGACTCACAGCAGCATCCACTGCTTGTTGAGAACGATACATGCTTTCACGTCAGTCCCCAAAAAGTCTTCATTTGAAACCAGAAAATGTCGCTAGTCGCTTTTTTGAAAAATAGTTGCTAGAAGGGTCTGAAAACTCGCTAAATATAGCAACAAAGTCGCTAAGTTGGCAACACTGCTTAGCAGTGGTTGAATGCTAACTCTTGTCACATGGTTATCAAATATGCTGTTTGACTTTAATGTAATGTGTACAAGGAAGTGATTAAATGCTAACATTAGCTGTTGTCTAATGCTAGCGATTGAGTGATCACATATGCTATTTCTATTCAAAATAGCACAGATGTCTGTTTCTATATTTTAACTTGTTGATTTGGAAGTTAATTATTGGCTAACTCATTTCTCATCATCAACACTGAAGCAAGAACATCATCAGATACTTTCATTCAACTTACAGCCAGGTTTAACATGATGACATTCTTTGAGCTTCCCTCCATGACTGTGACGTCAGAAAAAAATGGCTGCCTTGTGAAAATGTTGAATGAACACACCATCGTTGGCCATTCACCTTTGAAGATTATTTACCTCAGCTTCATCTCTTTCAAGCCTGTTTTAAGGACATGAATCCCACACGATTTACATGCACAGTCAACACACCAACTCTATTTCAGTTCTCATGCTGCTCCTGGCCTCCGGTTCACCCTGCACTCTCCTCCCTGTGCGTTTGGGTCTGTAAAAGCCCACTTTGTTGTGTCTGAGCGGTGAAGCATCCCAGTGAGCAATGACTTCCTGTTGGAAGTGACTGCTATTTCAACTCCAGGGCAAGCGCTGCTTGGGTTGCCTGCGGTTTGTCTGTCTGTCTGTCGGTCTGGGTGTCTGCCCTGGAGCTTCCCCTCGGCGCGAAGAGGAAGAAGACATTTCCGTGGAGACAAGGAGAGTGACAGCAAGAGCTGCCAAACCAAGAGCTCCCTGCAGGCAGGCTCAGCTCCACTGGAAGTGCAAACAGAAAGCATTCTGGGTTGTTTGACGACAGAGGTCAAAGGGCATTTGAAGGATCCATTGCTCTGGAACCATAGCCACTGTTACTGGCTTCTTCTTTTATCATCTTGTTCTCCCTCTGCTTGTCTTCTTCATAACCTCTTCCACACCTTGTTCTGTCTGGTGTTAGAGCTTTGGGTGAAGATGACAACAGCGGCTGGCAGACAGAGAAGAGGAGCCATTACCTCAGCCTCCAACAGCATGTCAACTATATTTTCAGTCGAAGCGTAAACCCCGTCATAAACCAAAGCTGCAGAGACATGAAAGGGTTCGCATTTGGTTTTATTTTGCTGCGGTGGAATACTTTTTTACTGCATGCATACTCTCTGAGAATTCAAAGACATCTCCTTTGTTTGGACTGTCTTATAAATTTAGGCCAAGTGCGAGAGTAAAAGTCATTATCGGCTTCTGATGAGAGCCTGCTGTAAGTGAGAATGGTCTCATAAAAGGCATTTATATGGAAGATGTTAGCTCTGAAGAATTCCCCGATCCCGTTTTAAATTGTGATTAGTAAATGAACACACATGACTGCTTCAGTGTCAAAGAGTTTGCACTGATTTTAGGCCTCTCAGAGGGGACACAGAAA
The DNA here is from genome assembly GCF_009762535.1 of Notolabrus celidotus. Classification (NCBI taxonomy): domain Eukaryota; kingdom Metazoa; phylum Chordata; class Actinopteri; order Labriformes; family Labridae; genus Notolabrus; species Notolabrus celidotus. The sequence continues at coordinate 29,257,909 of NC_048277.1, read as the reverse complement.
ACCCACATCTTCAGCGTTTTCTGGTCTCCGAATCCAGTCGTAACATAACCAGAAGTGACTGTAAGAAAACAGAAACTGCAATGTTCTTCCGTTCCCCACATGCTGTTCTTCTGACTATTTATTTTATTCTTCACAGAATTTATTTGTTTTTGGTCAAACCGGCCACCTCTGTATCTCTCGGAGCCAATATTACACTCGGGAGTGGTTGGCCTTTGAGTGGATTAAGACTTTTCCATTGACCAGCGGTTTGCAGAGGTTATAATCTTGCACCCCAAAGACAGATTTCCCGTTAAGCCCAGGAAAGCTGTCTGACACCACTTACTGGAATCTAGTGGAATTTTGTAGCAAATGCTTGCTGGCAGAGACGCAGACGTACAGAAAACTCACAGAGAGTGGCACACAGTGAATGCGGACAATGCACTTCTATCCAATGGTGCGGCAGGGCAGTAAATTTGTCTTTCCTTTATCTTCATTTGGCTTGAACGGAATAATTGCTCCCAAACGTGCACAGTGCTGGCGCCGCACGCAGTTGGACGTATAAATCATTCATAACCAAGCGATTAAATATATTGAGGGATATATTGGTGGTAAATGGGTGGTTGGATCCTGGCACTCCTGCATGGTATTCAGACTTGACCGCTGTCATCAGGAATCCGTTCTAATGATGTCTTAAGGAATCTCTGCCCATCTGTGTGTGGTATGATAAATCAGAGCAATATGTCAAAGGATCAGCGCAGCATGTTATTATCTATGTGTGATTTGACTGAAACATTCTGTTAAAAAATGTGAGTTTGGTGCAGGACTCTACCTCCCAGTTGGATCTGCAGATCTGCTTTTGTTCGACTTGAATTGTGCTGCAGAGTGTAATATTCCTGAATATTGCCAACATGATTTATCAAGATCTCAAGTGATCTAAACTGTAAAGTAGCCACATTTTGATGCTTCTAGGATCACAATAAGCTGCTGTTGTAAAGATACTTGAATAAACTTTGGAAGTGACAGCTGAGTCCTCCCAGTAGATGGAGACAAAGTATGCAGAACAAATTCAACACAATGAGCTTGTGGCATTTTGACCATCTATTTTCTGTTCTCCTCATTTCACCATTAAATATGTTTACACAGTAAGTAAAGTTAGAAGTCTTATTGCAATTTATATCAAATATTTCATCAAGACAGGAACTCTGAAACAGGCTTAAGCAAAAAAGGTGCTGAAGGAGAGACTGATCGTGGATCACTTCTTTGTGTACACAAAACATTTGAGAGGCTTTATTAAACCGACTCTGGTTCCTGACTCTGAGCGACGTGAGCACCCAGCAGAGGGAGTTGTTGCACAAGCATTGAGGCAGCAGTGTGCAGGAGGTTGTTACTTTCAGCAGCCCCCTGGTTGTGGATCCAGCCTGCATGGAGTCGGGGTCTGACTGTCCCCCCCCCCCCCCCAGTACCTCCGCCATCTTAATTGCTGCCATCTTTTGCAGGAGCGGCATCCGACTCAGAATCATCTCTGTGGGAACGAAACTTTTATTGCTGCAGACACGACCAGATAGAGATCAGGTGCATCGAATCTGATCACATAATGCTATATTAAATGATATGTCTCCCATGATAGTTTTTATTTAAATATTTACAGATAACCTAAACTTATTATTGCTTTCATTCATTTTAACCACATGACATGATATTGCGTGTTAACAGCCATGCAAGCACAAACATGTTGCCAGAGAATTGCCTTATTTTTTAATCACATTCCTCTTAATGCTGGGAAAAGGCATTTTATTTTGAAATTTTCATCTGTTTTTCTGCAGTATTTCTCTACTCACTTTTACTTGACTAACCTCTCTCCCTCTCTTTTTTCTCCTCCACTTTATTAATCACCATGAACTAAAGCTGAGACAGATCTACCAGCTGGCTAATGGAGGCCCAGTCTCTGCTTGCACGCCACTGCACACATGAATATCATTAATAACTTCATTAGCACTTCCTGACTACAGCCAACACTGCACTGGATTGAATTGCCGACTAGATTGTGTGTATCTGTGTGTGAGTAAGTTAGTGTGTAAAAGGGCTGCAAGAGGGGGGTTCTCGACTCTTGATTGCACACCACCCTCTAGATCCAGAGGAACACATCTCCTCCAATTCCAGCCCTGCCGTGTGATTGAAAGTGTCTGGCTCGGACACCCCGCACTTACAGTCCCATCAGACGTATCAGCGTACAGTAACGGTGCCCCTATTAAGATTCAAAAAAGAGCCTGATCAAAGATAGATGTTGTGCCCTATGCTCCAAGTCAAAGTGAATTACAACATCCAGGTTCTGTTTGAGCATGTAACACAAAGCACTTAAACATCAAACATATGTAAATACTCCGTTTAATTGTAGAATCTGAGGCCGATCTGGAGCGGAATGAGTCATCAAAACTGTCTCCTCTCGTTGTGCGTGGAGTGACGTTAAAAGTCTGGAATACATAGAGGTGTACGCCACTTACACAAAATGAATAATACTCACAAGTGCACTGAGAGATGATTATTCCCCTGTGAGGAAATGTCATTCATGTCCATGATTGCTTGGAAGAAACTTTTTCAACCTTGCACAGCTGTATGTTTTTTATATCGGCATAAGCACAGAGTGTTTGTCACCACCTACCATTAGGACTCTGCTGAAGAGCTCTTCAACCTGCAGGAAAAAAAGAGTGTACTTCCAAACAGGGGCGTATCAAGAGGGGTGGCCAGGGGTGGTGTGGGCCCCTTGCAAATCTGATTGGCCATCCCTGGTGCCACCCCAAAATCCCAAACTAAGATTGGCTGCCAGAGGCAGGAGTGGCATTCAAATCAACTAACTGAAATGTGCAACAGGGTGCTGGTAGTTGTCTTTGGATATCCTTGAAACACATTTTTTCTACAGGCTCTTATTAGCAGGCTCTTATGGAGGACTTTTGTCCTCGAAAGTTTGGACACACCTTCTCATTCAATGGGTTTTATTCATTGTTACTATTTTTGACATTGTAGTTCAATACTTAAGACATCACAACTATAAAAAAAAATCTGGTTTTGCCATAATATGGATTACAGCTGTAATCAAATAGGGCTATCCATTGTGCACTAACCCTACCTCTGAACAACACAATTGATGGTCTCAAACACATTAAGAAGGTAAGTAATTCTACAAATGAACTCTTGACAAGGCTCGTGTTAATTAGAAAACATTCCAGGAGACCACTTCATGAAGCAGACTGAGAGAATACCAAGAGTGTGCAAAGCTGTCATGAAGGAAAAAGGGGGCTACTTTACACAATCTAAAATATAAAACATATTCTGGTTTGTTTTAACACTTTTTTTGTTAATTTAATAATTCAATATATGTTCTTTTATAGTTTTGATGTCTTTGGTATTAATCTAGAGTGTTTCAAATAATTAAAATAATTTCAAAGCCTTGAATGAGAAGGTGTTTCCAAACTTTTGACTGGTAGTGTACTTTAAAATGTAATTGTAACAAACACCTTTTTGAGTTCTTAGAATTCACATGTTGCCTCTCTTACTTCTTAGAGTTCAAATTAAACACAGGAATATAAAATCTGTGTGATATATTGATATTTTAGAACTGGAAGTTAAATAGAAATGATCAGTGGAGACAGAAAGGGTAAGGACAGTAAACGCTGTTATTTCATACACAGTGACTTCACGCCCCCTCCTGTACAAGTCAGTTCTTCAATTGAGCCACCTCTGTTAAAAAAATGTTGACATGCCCCTGCTTCCAAGTCAGATATGGTCACTGCAATGTTAAAGGATATGTATCCTGATGCTACATCCTATGCTTTGTTTGATTTTACTGTCAGCATTTCCAATGAAAGTCTAAAACTGCCCCCAAAATTATTATCCAAAGACAACCACCCAAAAACTACACACCATCTGCATTTCCTCATACACACAGATGAGTCAGCAGAAGAAAATAGTTCCTAGAAAGATACATTGTATTTCTGTTTGACTCATTTTTGCTTTAAGTTATGAAGTCTGGCTTCTAAAGTGAATTATTTGGTGTTTTCAATGATGATTTCAATGGTTGAGTTATTTTTTCATGACCAGTTTTTACAAATTTGACTCCAAAGAGACCTATAGAAAAAGGGCCTGTGCCACAAAAAGGACAGGAAGGTGAGAAAGTACAGGACAAATACATTGTTGGTTTTGGTCTTTACACTGGATTTTTTGGGTAGATATAGATATAGATACACAATGCATCTATAAATTGTATGTTTTAACTTGTACTGTCATTTTCTTGTAACAGTTTTTTTATGACATGTGCTGCTGACCTCTTGGCCAGGTCACCCTTGTGAAAGAGATCCTGATCTCAATGGGTTTTTTTATCTGGTTAAATAGAGGATTAATAATATATTTTTTAAATAGATAGATGTATAGGTATAGACATAGAAATAGATATAAATGCATAATTTAATTTGGCCAACATTCCCACACATACTTAATAATAGAACTGCACTAACATCACTTTCTGAGATCTGCAAACATTAAGACACCTGCACAAAAACACACTCAGACTATTAAGTTTGAACACACAGGATAGCAGAAATTATTAAGAAAGTAAATTAAGGCAAAATGTAAAATCAATATTTAACTTACCTCTTAAGAACATCCCTTTTAGTTAGGACTCTTTGTGATTCCTCATCAATGTACCACGCTTACTTTTGTAGAGCATATTCTGCTCAACTGTGGATAAATTATTATCATTAGACATTTTAGCAGAGCATATTTCTGATTTCTATGCAAACAGATATTCTGGTCGTGCTGTTGGCTCGTTTGCAACCTGTGCTGTGTCTGAAGATTTGTGTTTCTTACAATAGTAGCCTGTATAAGAAACGAGGTACTGTCCCCTGATGTTAAAATGTGCTCCTGACTATCATCTAAGTCTATGCTAATCAAAATTAAGTCCAGATCTACAAGTTCTTGTAGCATTTTTTCCACCAGTGCTTCATGCTAAAGTTTACTCAGGATGTTTCAATCTGGTGTTTCTGTAAAGAGTGTCAGAAACTGTCAACCTTTGTAAGCAAGCATCCTGATGTAAACTACCATAAAATATACTGTTACTAATTAAATTATCTTTCCCCAAATGCTCCAAAGATCTTGAGATAGATAAAAATCAAGATCCAGTGACCCAGTAAATTATACTGACCGAGTGTGCAGCAGATTTTCTAGCCGTATACAATCAATCTTTGCTGCGTCCGGACCAATTTGCACCTACGAATAGCGCAAAGCCCAGAGCCATAAACCGCTCGACTCCTCCACTCGCTGCACGTGTAAGCTTGAAGTTTCCTTCTAATCACACGGGTCAGATACAAAGTCAGTGAGTAATATTCACATGTGCCAATTTACTCAGATCTCCTTCCTTCTCTGCATGTTTACGCAGCGTTAAGCTTTACGTTTTGGACATGTATTTCATTATGACAAATGTGCTGTGGTCTTCGCAGCACAAAAACTGAATACAGATGTCTTTTAAATGTCAAGATGAGAACACAAGCCAAAACAACATTACAGAGAAGTTCTTTGATTTATTATGCCTTTCCCTTTAAATCTCAGTTGACCAAAACTTTTTTTTCCCTCCTCATTGGTGATTTTTCTCACAGTTTCAAATTAATTTCCCGCCCACAAGGCCGCTTCTGGCTCTGTCATTGGGGGAGACAGCTCTCTGTCAGTGATGCATGGGCCGGATCACCAAAGCAGATTTGTGGTGATGCCATTGCAAAGGACATTCGGGGGGGCAGTGTGCTGATTCAGCCTGTGTGGAGAAGGAGGAGGGGTGAAGGGAGAAAAGAAGTGACGCAGGGAAGGACAAAACTGTATCCGTACAGCAGCCGAAATATCTTCAGTGCGGCTCTGAGATGGAGGGTGGGCCTTATCCAGACAGGTTCACCAGACTTGTAAGCATTTTAAAGAAGATGCACAAATAGGAAGTCTGAATATAACTGAAAATGTGTCCCCTCTACAATCTTGCAGTATTGGAGTATGTGCATGTTGTTTTTACAGTTCTCAAGTCCCTAAAAAGAAAAAAAAATCGACCTTGCCTGAACTTTGAGCCTTCCTACACAAAGGAAGTGATTGTTCAGGCTCTGGACAAGGACAATGCACGTTTGTCATCCCTGTCAGGAGTAGGGGGTGTAAGAGATATACAGTAATAGTATTGTGCAGTGATCAGTGTCGATTAGTTCATGCTGCAAGTTCTTTCAGGTCACTGAGTGTCACTGGAAAAGAGTGCCGCTGTGTGATAAATCCTCAAGTCTGACTGAATGTTTTTTCTGCTGTGTTTTATCAGCTCTGGCATCAATCAACCAACTGTTATTCATATAACCTAATCACAATATGTTATCTAATGTAACTTTACATAATCAGCAGGTCTAGATTGTATTTTAGTAAAATTGTTCATAAAAATCCCAACTTCCATCAATTACTGAGCAAGCACTTTGCAACTAAATGTTCTTTTTGAAAGGCAGAAATCTCATGCAAAACCAGACATATTGCTGGGCAGCCATCTGCATTAATAGTAAATTAGGGTTTATTAGAGGAATGTTGTCGTACAGCCCAGAAGTAGTAATGTACAGACTCCTTTTTTCATCTTTCCTAACAGGATTAGTCTGATTTTTGCATTGTTCTATGTGAAAAATCAGCTATGCAAAATTTGTTTTCTATGGATAAGGACATACCCTGATCAAATATAACACCCGGATTTCTTGCATTGTTCTGAGGAATGTGTTAATTCATTGTTTTGGCAAATTAAACGTCCTCCTGCCTTTGAATTATGGCACCACATGCCCACATAACAGATTTTTGCAAGTGCAGAGCAGTCAACTGTGGAAGATAATGGTGGTTTCAAGTTTGGGGCCAACATGATCGTTTCATAAACAAAAAGGCAGCATTTGTCATGGCTGCTTCTGACAGCTCATGACAACCAGTGATGAATAACACATGCTGTGTTGAGTAAGAACCACAGCAGGGCTGTGGGGAAGGCCCAACAGACGGTCTGAAACGGCAAAGATACTTCTGGGTCAGCTGGAGGGATAAAACCCTCAAGTGGAGACGATCCAAGAAGCACTGACAGGGATCAGATGCGGTAATGCCCAGACAAACAACAGGGACAGGCCACATGAGGTAAACATTAGATGCAACATGCAAAAATCACTTATGCAAAAATGCCCCACGGTGAAATATATGCTCAAAATGCTGAAAGCAAAATGTACACTACATGAGCCTGGACACTTATTAATATTCATGCTGCATGCATTGATAAAAATAAAGCAACAAAACTAATTTCCTGCTATGTTTTGATATCTGAATCTGACGCATGTTTTTCATTTGCACTGGCTGGGGTGAACGAGTTCATACAGTCCCATGACCAAAAATACACAACTCATCTGAGTGTGTTATCAAAAGCCTGCCCCACATCTTGTTACGGCACGTCTGCCAGCCTATCTAAGCCTATCACTGTGCTCCCAGGGAAAACAAACAAGACCCACGTACACACAAAAACACTTGGCAGCATCCTCCTAGACTTGTCCTTACGAAAGAGGTTACAGGTAAATCAAGGAGAGTCTCATGTCTTGTTTATGTCACATAAATTCTGAACTCAGTGTCAGGCTGACTTTCTTGCAAAACACAGCATATGGGCCAGCTTTTCTCTACAATAATAGGATGAAGAGCACGGCCTGTAGTGCCAAGGGAGCCAACGTGATCACTTTACCTGGGATGACCCTTTACCACATGAATGTGACTCACCCTATGGGTGTTCTGTGGTTTTTTTTATGTTGTCTTGTATTACAATGTAACATGACCTGATGTGCACTTTAGAATAAACCGCCAGCTGGATGGTTTGAGTTTGTGATGGTTATTAGCTGTACTGAATTTGTTTTGGAGTTGGCTTTGTTAATGAGATCTTCACCTGAGATATTATTTGAGTTATTTCTGTCAAAGAAATAAGGTGAATTTAATTTGCCTCTACTTCTTGCCTATGTTTGAAATGCTGTTATCTGCACAACAAGGGTTTTTAATTATTTTTCCTGCTGCTTTTTTGTATGCATTATAGATTTTCTTTTAATACTTCTATTTTCTCTGGAGGGATGAGATGCAAAAGATGATAACTAAATCAATTTACCTTAGCATGAGAAACTATTTATTAGAAAACCTATGAAAGCGTCTGGATAATTATAGTTAACATGGAAGGTACTCTGAGGCCACTATTCTTAGAAAAACAGATTCATACGAATGCTAATCAACACACAATCAGCAATAGCCTTTCAGAAATAACTTAAGAAATGACACAGGGGGCGCTGGTGGCCTAGCGGTCTAAGCGCCCCATATACAGAGGCCACAGTCCTCGTTGCAGGGGTCGCCGGATCGATTCCCGGCTGGTCGACCATCCCCTGCATATCTTCCCCCGCTCTCTACTCCCCACATTTCCTGTCTCTCTTCATCTGTCCTATCAAATAAAGGCAAAAAGCCCAAAAATATAACTTAAAAAAGAAATAACAGAAAAGTTTGATACCACTTTTTTGACTATTTATGTTCTTTTCATTAAGGATCAGCGCCCCGCCGAACTCCTACATCAACCCATAGAAGTATTTTACGAACAAGCAGGTTTTAGTCTCCACATAGAAAATTAAAGCTAACTTCTTCATCTATTGTTCCAGGATTTGCATGCTCACTTTTTCACGTTATTAAACAGGATTAAGGAGGCAGTTTTTTTTTTTTTAATAACACAAAACTGCTTTATTTAAAGTTTTTACTGCTTATGTTCTCCTGGTCTGGTTTTCCTTTGAGACCTCTGCTAAAATGTGTCTCTTGGTGGAGACGTAATGAATGATGGACATTCAAAAATCGTGTGTCTGAATGATAGGCCGAACAATCAAGCTTATGATAGCTAGTCAAAGTACAGAACAATCACCCATTTTTTTTCTTGTAATTCTCATATTTTTACATTTTTTAATTACTTTTTCCATATTTTGGGAAAGGTGGAGGTGGGGACTGAACACTGAATGGTTATTTCAAGACTGATTTTGTTAAGTCTACCGTTAGTTGCTTTTGTGTTCCTCAAGGGAGAACGACAGTTAAAAACAATTAAACAGTCCCTCCGGGAAGTTGCGATTTCGCGATCGCAGCTATCAACGCAAATTCAACCAATCAGCGCAATTTTTTTGCGGCCTTGCCATTTTATACAATCACCGCAACTTTCTCGCAACTTTGACCAATTACCTTAATCTCAGCCCCTGTACGTCATCAGTTTTGTCATCAATTTCACTTCCTAGGAACATAAACATAAGTCCTCACTTGATCGGCACTTTTTTTACCTGCAGCAGGTGTACTTCATGAACCAGCTCTCCTCACCTCCATGCATCTGTCTCATCTTCAGTGATGATTTTTACCCCCCGGTGTGTGACAAAGACACAACCGGGGGACGTCTGTTTAATATTTGAGGTTTGACGTTGTTGCCGCCATCACCGTAAAAAGCTCCGCGTCTACAGCTTGATTTAATCCAGTTTGGTGAAACATCAGACACATTTAGTAAGTTTTGATCAACTCCTGGTCAACAAAGATGCAGATTCATTTCAGAGTGAGTGAACTGCCTGTCAAGTGCCTCTGTCACTGCGAGGTGCATTCAGGGACCGTTGTAAATGTGCTATACAGACCTTTCATGGCATTTTTCTGTGAATAAAGAGAATCAAAACACAGTCACAGTGGCCACATCAAGAATGTTTTCTAAAAACAACTGTAATTTAGCATATTTACTTGCCCCTGAGATGTTATTGGGGGAAAAAAGCAACAAAAAAAAATCGCAACTTTCACCGCAATTTTTTCAAAAAGCTGTCGCAAATTCAGGCTTTTTGGGCAAACTTGATGTCTTATTGTCTTTAAGTGGGCTGCATCAATTGTGTGCATCTGAAGCTTTCATTGTTGCTGAAGGAAATAGAAAGGACAGAAAACGGTATGCATAGGTTAGCAGTTAGCATAAAGTCAGCATATAACTAAAGCCAACTTAGTCCGATCGTTTCAAACTCACACACAGATTGCATTAGTCTGCAGCTTATCAATTCACCACAGAATAATTTTATCAAACATATTCTGTATAAACTCAATTTTAGCCAGAATGGCACAGTTTGTGCAAGATCTGGAAATATCTGTGTCAGTGTTAATAATTCAATATGTCAGAATGTGAAATTTAGATTGATGATAAAGTTATCCAAACACAAAGCTTTGACCATGGAGCCTCAACTTTCAACAGACTTGAGATTTGTTTTTTTAAAATAGTATGTGAGATGAATCCCAGGTTCCTTAGACATTTTGTTGGTTAATTCCTATGGAAAACCAGCCGACCAAAAAGCAAGGGGAGAAGGTGCTGAGAGGCTAATTTCACAATTTCCTTGTCCAACGTATCCGACTGTCACTTAGCTGTTTGATGAGCGGATCGAATAACCTCAACACTGGCAAAGGTGAGTTATAAATCTCTTATCATATTACTTATTTGTACCCCAAGACCTGAGATTTCCTCACAGTTTAACAGTGTTGGTAGCAGACCGCTGTGATTGACATACAGTATCGGAGCCAATACTTTCCAACATAAGCTTGTGAAATGTAAAAGCAGCGAGAACTGGTTCAACGAAATATTGTGTTCCTCTCCAAACACTGCTGTTCGTTTAATACAGACCCAGTTTCTCTTTAACATTCAAGCACCCAGAACTTGAGATTCTTGATGAAAGATAAATTATTCAGATGGAAAGGTTTTAAAGATGTTGGCTTTACAGACTACTTGCAATATTACCATTTGTACAAATACCAACTTGGGACGATAACGTGTATTAATATTCCCTTTTAAACAGAATAGTCCTATCATTCATATTTATATATAAAAAAACATCTGCTGAAATAGATTAATTACATGTCATTGTAGATTTATGCTCTTAAAGTGTATTTATAATATATTCAAACAGCTAGAAGTGCTGCTCTGTGTCCATATATTTACCTAAGTGTTGTATTTCACGGAGTGGCGGAAAAACTTCAACCTGAGCTTTGGAAAAATCTTTCATCAAAAGTAATTAAGAGGTTTTTTTTTTCTTTTTTGTAACTGGATACACACCCTCTGAATCCTCAGTTGTTCACACTGTAAATGAGCCAAAACACATAAGGAACGTCTGATGATGACTGTAAATCATGTCTGTTAAAAGGTTTTACCTCAGAGGGTCTTAAGTAGCTGCTGCAAAGTAATGTGAACCACATTAGCTGAGATAAGTTGACTGCTTATGACTTTTCCATCTGCTCTTTCCTTTTGTTCTTGACCAGATATTTTATTAAGGGCTCTTTTGTTTTACTTCTTTTCCCTCTGCTTCTCTTTTGGGTTTTGCTTTTACTTCTGTCACAGCAACTGTTAAAAGGAACACCCTCCCCAGTAACTGTCACGTGCCTGCAACGCTCACAAGATTTGCATTCAAACTTTTGCCGATGATACAGTCTAAGTTGCCTGAGGCTTTCTCATTAACTTGTGAAAACAGCTCCAAAGGTAAATTAATTTATACTGCCTAACATATAGAAATAGTGAAAATAGTATTCATGATGCAGTGAACTCCTAATTAAACTAATTTACAGGTCATATTTGCAACAACAGACTTCCAACAGAACACAGTTAATAAATGAAATGCAAGCCTCGTATACAGAGGTTGAACAGGAATCATTGTTGCAGTTGCCAGGGCTTCAATTCTTACATTGGCCGCTTGCTTTTTTGAAGCAGAATTCTGGGGTCTATGATGGCAATTGCCTTTTAAGAAATGCTAACTTGTTGCTGACCTTACTTTCGGTCAACCTAGCTAAAGACAAAGAGGTGGATTTGAGGCGGGCCTTTTGCCTCCTAACAGATAGTTTGCCCGCCTGTCAGTCAAGTGTCAGCTGTGCCCCTAATTATGCAGAAATAGTAACATTAATACTTTAAAATCTAATTAATTATAACCCCCTTACCCCTGTACATTTTAATGAGCTATGCAGACCAGAACTGTTTTTTGTACCAGCCTGTAAACATGTTAATTTTGCTGTAAAGATGAGCTTTTTAGAATGGGTGTGTACGTGGCTTCTGGGGCTTTGGAAGCCAGTCTCAAGTGAACACTCAAGGAGGTTTTTAGCACATTCGCATTGGCTTAGTTTCTCAAGACCTGAGGTTGCTGCCTGGTCATTTCCCTCTGTGTCTTCTTCACTTTATAAAAAGGGGAGGTCTGGCAGAGTAATAGACGCGTGGCAGCCATTTTTTGTCTTCCTTCCATACTTCTTGAATTCCTTTTTCCATGCAAAAATAAAAAAGTATGTTTTATTGAGTAAAAATACCATCTGAATTTGGAAATATTTCTATTTGTTGAAAAAAAAAAAACTCATAACAAGAAAACCAATTCCTTTGCTATCATCATCAGTTATCACTTAGCATACACATTTATCGTTGGCTAAGATGCTCCAATTTGTTCTCACAGCTTTTGATCCAGTGCTAACAAATGGCTCCTCAGTGTTAGCTGGCATTGGAACCGAACTCTCATGGCAACACTTAACACCCTTAGCTATGAAAAGTCAACAGCAATTAACACTCAACACCTGCGGTTGTGAGTACTTCGCCTGTGGATGATGCTAACACAAGGTGTAAACAGGTGAGTAGCTGCCATGTGACTTTTTTTCTATGATTGGACTACACAGTTATCATGACTTTGTGATGAATATCTGAGCTTTACAAGTTCATCCAGAAAGTTTATATGATGAATAATATATCAGTGCATGTGTAATCTATTTATTTATTTTGAAAGTACTTGTCTAATACTTTTTAATGCTTCTAGTTCTATTATTACCATAATGTCCTATACCATAAGGTCAGAGGCTAATGTGGATTTGGGTCTCCAGTGGGTTTGACTTAAATTGTCACCAACAATTTGTCAGTGTGGGTCTTGTAACTGAACAATGGTGTTCCAAGCTAATTTGTCAGTATAGAAAAAGTCATATGATGTTGTTGTGTTTGTGAAGAACCCGTGGGAAAGGTAGAGACAGGTCCACCCAACACATCAGTGTGAACTGAACTAATTGAAGATTATGGTGGGGAGTATGCCGTGCCTCTACCAGCAGATAATCCCTCATCAGCTGCCGTCTGGACTCAGCCTGAGGAGTGCATTTCATGGAGGGACTCCCCCCATGGAGCTGCAGAAACTGAGAGGCAGCCCTGTTTAATTACCGGCCCCACTAACAGCACTCAGAGCTGGTGAAACACAGAGACTGAGGTGGGACAGCAGACTGAGGTTAGGGGAGTCTTTTGGTGGTTGAGGGGGGGTCTTTTCGTGGGCAAGGAAAGGCCTAACCCCCCCTAACTGTGGAAAACAGGAACAATGAGATTTTGTTTGGACTGAAGGCTCTGCAGCTTTGCCTCTGTTGCTATTGTCTCCCAGGCTCTTTCTTAAGCCCTGGCAGGTTCCAAATCCAGACGCATATTGAGTCATTCATGCATCCGTCAATGACAGGGTGAAGCCTACGTAGGGACTCCTGCTGGGAATTTAATGAACATGTTTTCCTGAGGAGGTAGCTCGGAAAGTTAACAGGCTGGCAAAAGGGAGAAATGTGAGAAAGTTAGCGACAGCCAAGAGTTTGAGAGCTTGTGCCAGTTTTGGTTTATAATCTTGTTTGATTCCATGCAGCATTTAAAGAGGTGTATTGTCAGTGAGGTTGGTGGTCTGGGCACTATTTACAACCACAAAGACTAAGCTTTATCTTCAAGTCATTCAGTCGTTTTTCTCACTGCTTAATTTACTGATTAATGCATTCTTTATGCAAAAAACATAGTCCAGTTTTCTCACTCCAAAGCAAATGAAGGCCTCTAATACAAATATAAAGTATAGAAAGCAGAGTGAGAATAGTGTCTTTGTGCTAAGGTGCCTTATTCAGAGGCAGGAGGAGCGTGGAGAACTTGAGCAGAGCATTCTGTTTACAAATAAGCATGGCTTAGCTCGCAAAGAACCTCCAGACAGTCTGAGGTCAAGGAGCATTCAAGCAAAACATCTGAGCACAGTCAGAGGCGACCTCATCGCTTTATGCCAAAGCAGGATTTCACATGCCTATGGATGACAGGAAACTCCATTGAGTTCTAGGAGAAGCAATGAGACGCGTAAGTCGTAATCCTTAATCTAAATATCAAGTGGTTTTTGCATTTGCAAGCATGTTGTGTCTGGACTCCTGATCGAGCAGCATAAGAGACGCATTGTCTGAAGTGAAAGTATAGAAACAGGGTAAATGTGTGCATTCAGGGTTTGCTGTTCTATAGTTGGAGTGACATTGAATCAAATATCAAAATTTAGCCCTAAGACTTGTGTGATAGAGAAGACAAAGAGCAGCTGTCCTATGGAGAAAAAAAATCTAATTCAGCATGAACTCAAATTCAGATTCAGGTAACTTTATTTACCCCAGAAAAGCAGCAAAGATAACAGCATGCTGAGTGTGATAAATCAAAAAAAGACAACAGACAAACACAACCAACATCCAGGGGCAGAGCAGGGGATGGCCAAAGGTGGCCTTAGCCCGCCTTAAAATCTGATTGGCCAACCCACAATCGGAAACAATGATTGGGTATTTCCTTTTCAAAGGCAGTACTGAAGTTAAATAAACTATTTGGGCTGCGTTGCAACAGGCTGCTAGCAGCTGTCTTAGCATTTCAATGTAACATGCTTTCTTTTGTTAGCACTTTAAATTGTGTCCACCAACAATCATCTTTAGTTTACGCCTTAACGATTTAAGCTACGAAGATTTAACTGTTGTCACTATGTTGTGTTACTTTTTGAAGTGAACAAAGGAAAACAATATTAATGATAATAAAGTTTATTTATAAAGCACTTATCAAAACAGATGTTACAAAGTGCTTTACATCATAATAAGCCATAATAAAGAGAAAAAAGCATGGGGGGGTATATGGGCTGGCAAGACAATTTAAGAGGAACAGCTGAAAAAAGAGTAAAAGAGAAACTACTAAAAGCAATTAAAACAATTAAAATCAGTAAAACAAATAAAACAATGAGTGAATAAAAGAAAACCATGAATAAAAGTAGATTAAAAATAAATG
Organism: Notolabrus celidotus; assembly: GCF_009762535.1. NCBI lineage: Eukaryota > Metazoa > Chordata > Actinopteri > Labriformes > Labridae > Notolabrus > Notolabrus celidotus. The sequence continues at coordinate 29,242,803 of NC_048277.1, read as the reverse complement.
TAACATCGTGGATAAAACAATATCACAGGAAGGCCTTTCGATATAAAAATGTTTTCAGCTGTGATTTAAAAGAAGATACTGATGCAGCTTGCCTGAGATCCTCAGGCAGGTCGTTCCACAGTAGTGGAGGCTGCACAGCAAACGCTCAGTCACCCTTAGATTTTAACTTTGTGACAGGAACTTTAAGGAGGTTCCTGCCTGAGGATCTGAGGCTGCACCCGGGCTCGTAGGGTGACAGCAAATCACAGATATATTCAGGAGTAGAACATCTGTTTGATACTTTCATGTTAGTTTACGTAAGAAAAGTGGTGATTGAATGGGTGAATAGTGCTCACATACTTCATGCCACACCAGCAGAAGTCAGTGTCCTAGTATGGCCACCCCAGTCCATATGAGTATAGTAAGTACTTTAGTTGGTATTAATATGTGTGTAGGAGGTAGTACTGTATGCACAAGAAAGTTAAAATACAAAACAAATTCATATTAAAATATGTAGTTTTGTATAATACATGTAATAATGTTGTAGTTAAAAAAATGTGATTAAATGATGTATTTTTATATAATGAAATGTAGCCTAATACACATTGTAGATTTTTTTTATAGCTCATTTATGCACATTAGTGAAATAAGGACATGATGGGACCAAAACAGTCGTGTTAGCATTCCACGTACACTCTAAAATATCACAATATGGCCGAGAGGTCTTACTCTATCCAACACAAAACTATCTAATGATTTAAGAGTTGCATTCTGCAGACTCTTGACTCCTTCCACTCCCCCAGAAATTGCCCACATGACGCCATGTGAAAGGCCGTCTGTGAGCAACATAACCCACTGGAGGAACAACACTGGTTATATCTGATACAACAGCTCAACATGTCAACATGTAATTAATCAAAGTATCGGAACAGAGCAGAATAGTTTAACTAATTCAGTGGACAAAAGTGATTTGATCTGACATGCAAATTTAAAGTTGTGTCTTTGTCTTTGTGTCTGGAGCAGCCAGACGGGTGGGTGTTGAGGGTGAAAACCTTGCGGTGCTTTCAGAGACTTTCTGTGTGGAGCCAAAGTCAGTGGGCAGTGTGTACACTAAAAACTGTGGTATAGACAAATTTTCAGGCCCAAACACCTCCTGAGATCAAAGTTCAGATTGTTTATCAAAAGATCAATAAAGTTTTTGCTTACATTATATTCATACTTGATGCTGTTACATTCACTAACTGTAGGATATTGTGCTCTGAAAAAACATCCACAAATCCCTATTGGTATTTCTTTTCTCAGTTAACCTTCCTGTTATGTGGCGGGTCAAATTGACCCTTTAAAAGTCTATTTTAGGCAATATATGCCTTCCAAACCAACTAAATGCAGCATAAAAATCTGGGCAGCATGTAACAGAAGAGGAGTCGTGTTCATTTATCAACATCACTTCATAAAAAAAAAATTCAAAATGTAAAAATAAATAAAAACCTATTGTATTTACATTTAGGGCTTTCCAATGTACATTAAAAAAAGGTTTTAACATTAATTTTAATGAAAAATTAGTGAGTTATCCTCATTGAACCATGATCTCTGAGAATTAAAGAACATCAATGGACTAAATCTTGATTTAAATGGTTAGTAATGGAGTTCAAAATTAGATTTAAAAAAATCTGATTGGGATTTTTTGAGGTTCTGACACTTTTGGATAAATGAATATGCCCTGGGTCAAATTGACCCAGGAACATTATTGCTGTTCCAGAGAAACTAACATAACAGGAGGGTTAAATAGGACAATTTTGCACAAGACATTTTGAGTGAGTGGTAGACACAGCTTACTGCTCACAAGTTGGCTCTGCATTCCAAACCTATTTTCCAAAACTTCATCGAGAGGGATACATTTATGCTCCTGATCTGCTGTCAAGGAAATACAGGATATCCTAATTTAGGCATAATCAGGCTAGACAAGCATCACAACAAAGTAATCAGTGGTTTTATTGGTAAGTTTAGGCACATTGTTTCAAATTTGTAAAGCCAAAAGGAAGCAAAAACTGCCAGCATCACTTGAAGTTAAAACTTGGCATAAAAGTCAAATAATGTGTCCCAGTGTATTCAAAGAGAACTTACTGAGTATCATTACAGACAAAGTTCTTTCTGGAAACAGACATCCCGGTCATTTTATGTCATTTCCTTTGGCAAAAGCTCATGGAGCCAAACTCTTGCCCTTAGCTCGCCGCTTCATGAACCCGCTCACCCCGCCCAGTAATCCCCGCTCTCTCTAACTGCAATGATTTAGTCACTTGAACTGCAGAGCCTGAGAGCCACACACGCACAATCTGGAGAGGACACGTCACAAACAACGCTCATACTCATGCACGGCTAATCTTATTACCCTTGTCTCCATGCAGTGAGGGGTCAGCAGGGTTGCATTGCTTGTGCCACCGCTGTGCACGCAAATCAGAATGATCATAAATTCCAACAAGGTTTCACAGAACCATGAGTCACATAAATGCGAGAGGTGGCGTTCGTATTAATAGAGGCTATCAAGAGGCCTGAGTGGCTCGACCGGAGAGCAAAACATGTTGCTGGGTGAAAGTTGTTTGTGTTCTCTCGGGGTGGAAAGTCACCACAGAGTGTGTTTAGTGTCTGTCAGGTCTGGTATTTTAGAGCACTTCATGCAACAGGTGCAAAGTTAAGATACAGTGAGAGTTATTCTGTGTGATAGCTCAAGTCACCATTAAAACATCCCTGAGGCCGCTCGGCTGTCTGAGAGATCGCAGAGTGAGAGACTTGACTGCTCAAGTGGTGCTCGCTGCACAGAGGATGTCTGCTGTTTGACAGATCAGTTAAGGAATCCACAAGTGTGTATGTAAAAGAGAAACTTTGGATCTCATTTCTGGCATATGATTTATAAAAAACAGATTCCTAAAGTTTACTCTGTGCACCTTTCTTCTAAATAGAAAACCACTCTATGCAATATTCGTTATTCATTTATTTATTAATTCTACCACCCTGCACTGATATCTTGTCTTGCCCTTTTTGTCTTGTCTTTGTTTTCTTTGTGCAACAACATCTACCTCTTGTGTTGTTATATTATATTGTTTGTGCACTTTAAAGGAGCTGCTGTCCCAAATCTCATTTGTACAATGTACAATGACAATAAAGGCTTTCCATTCAATTCAATTCAATTCAATTCAATATACAGTTGGCAAATTTCAGTATAATGATTTAAAGATATTATTATTATTATTATAACCTTTATTTGACCAGGAAATGCTCATTGAGATTAAAAATCTCTTTTCCGAGAGTCCTGGCCAAGATAGGCAGCAGCACAGTTACAGAGTTACAAATAGACAATAGACATAAATACAAATAGCAGAGGCATACAACAGCTACACAACAGGTACCTCCAGAAAAACAGCATGTCACATTTAAACAAAACATCTCCAGGCAGATGCTTCAGCCTCCAAGTCGTTTAAGGACCGCTTAAAAGCATTCAAAGATATCATGTCAGACATTTTTAGATCCTTTTGTAAGGCATTGCAGGTCGAGGGAGCAGCAAACCTGAAAGCCTTCCCCAAGTTCAGTCCTGACCCTCGGAACAGATAGTAAAAATAGATCCTGAGATCGAAGATTATGACTTCCTGAGTTCTTTTGTGCAATATAAGTGAGGAGATATATGATGCTTTTGATCTTAACTCTCCCATTTCTTTACACTTTGGACTTATATTGGTCAGAGGGTGGTGAAGCATCTGCTCTATCAGTTTGCCTCCAACATGGGTGTTGAGGTTCATCATTTTGCATCACAAATGTTTCACATTCCTGTTATTTTCACCAGTTTAGTCTATTATTTGTCAGCTTAAGCATGTACTTAGACTTCATCAGCTGACAAGAAGTCATCCAAAAATGAATTAACTGCTTATCTACTGACATAGCATTAGAGAATGCAATGCTGTCTGACATTTTTCTCTTAATATCAAGGTAAAAGCATCAACCTCTAGAAAATGATACTTTGGTGCATCTATGATGAAGTGTAGGTCAGTCCCTGTAACTCACAAGAGCTGATGTGAGGTATTGATCAGCCATCTAGCATCAAATATTAACTTTCAGTAGTCCTGCAGGCAGCCATGAAGGCATCACACAACTTCACATATGAACTTCAAAGCCACGTGCACATCAGGACCCGAACCCCCACAGAATCAATTACTCCAAAACGACACAGGGGCAAATAAAACTCTGTTTCCCCCTCAAACGTTCCCCGTTTGAAGCCCTGTTGGCTGTGATAGTAACTCAGTCCAGCTTTTCGCTCACAGAGAGGAGTGAGTCAAATCCGCCATGCAGTCGCGCGGACAGATATTAGGGACAGCCTGCGGATGAACCAGATGAAAAGCTTTCTCCGGGGATGTGTAGCCTGATAATCCTGTCCTCACGACAAGCAGTCAGACCACCTCGTTGATTATAACTGGGATAAGGATCACTTTCGAGGCTATTTGAATTAATTTAAAAGCGAGGGTGACACGCAGAGTCCTCACACTGACCTCTTCCTGATTTAACCTCAATGCACCCAAACAACCGAGCAGCTGCAGTCAGGAAGAGGGAGAGGAGGACACAGATATACCGGGATACGTCGCCGTTTCCATCGGGCTCCCTCACATGCCTGTTGCGCAGGACGCGCCAGGACAGGAGGAGACTTTTTGACAGGCGAACACGCACATGGTTCCTTATTTTGGTGAGTGCACTGCACAACTTCTCTCTGTCTGTATGTTTTTAACAAGATGACACGTTTTGGAAAAACAATAAAAAATTTTTTTTAAAAAAGTGAGCAAAATCTGACTTATCTTGAGGAAAAAAGAGCACGATGTGTAAATATTTGAAGATACACTTGCAGTGCGTCTTTTGTTTTCTCCACAGTGGCTTTTTCTGTTGTGTAGTTTTTCTCTGATGTGACTCTAGAAGTAAAGCCCTCTTTGTCCAACTGAGAAAGCAAAATAATCACATTTAATGGCTTATTTTAGTAACAATTTCTATGGGTTTTGAACTTGTACTTGATTTTTGAACTATATGAAACTTAGCTGTGGTTCTTCCTTTAGTTTATTTCCTATCTTTGTCTGCTGTGTCCTCTTTGCTGGTGTCATTCGGGGTCACTGTCACAGGAAAAAGAAAAAATATTCATCTCTGTTGTATGTTGTCACATTTAAAAGTGTTAAGGTTCAGTGTAAAATGCAGTAGTTGGGAACAAATGTTGGAAAACAAGCACAGAGTGAAGCATATCCATGCTGTTGGATTTCTAAAAGACAGACTGTTTTGTTATGATACTGAGGTTGCAGCCATTCTCAGTGTAGCATTTGAGTTCAGTAATTTTAAGCAAAGCTTTATGTAGCATAAATATATGAGTCATAGGAGCAATTTTTAAAGTTTACACCTCCCTATAAAAGGTAAGCTCCTGAGACTTACTCACAGGAATATAATTCACATTTATTTCCCAGTTTAGTTATACCTTCAGAGACACAGCATCCAAAAAGATGTTATTGAAAACATAAATCACCAAAGTAATAATTGTCAAAAAACAGAGCTCTGTGCACACTAAAGTTGCTCCAGTGTGCGTTCGAATAACACTGAAGTACCACACGATGCAGTTTCTCCCGTGCATCAGGTGGTACACAAAGAACAGAAGTTACAAGTTTACAAGTCATACATAATTTGTGAAATTCATTTGCTATGTGCTGCAACCTGAATTACTCTTCATGCAACACTTGAGTTGTTTTTGTGGCTGTGGCCTGTTTGCGCCTCTGATCCTTCAGCACTGAAATCAATCCAATGTAATGACTTGTCGCTGACGCCTGTGCACAACCAGACTGCGCAAGTGGAAACAAGTGGAAATCTTTCATTTCAGCATGACAGCATCTTGTATGTTCACCTTGAGTATACGTTTTGTCAGGGTCCTACTTCTTTTTTCAACTAAACACCAAACGTAACTGTCGGTAAAAGGAAGGCACATGAACTGATGATAATAACACTGAAGCTCTCTCTTTTCTTATTCCCGTTTTTCTTTCTGTGGGTCAGAAGACAAAGACGGACACTTGTTCAGTTCTCCAGTTTTGCTGCATTTCTCTTGCAGCTCCTAAAGAGAAAAAATATGTTGTTATTTTTCTGTAGTGAAAAAATAATCCTGAAAAATAAATTAAACTCTCCTCTATAAAGTTTAAAATCCTGCAAATTCTTTAATTTTGTCACAACATCTGTATGATTCTTAATAATGTACATTTCTTTAAGTATTCAACTACATTTGGAAAAAAAATCATTAGACAAAATGACTTTTCCTTTCAATTCTAACTTCCAACCTCCCTGCTATAGTCTGAGCACATTCATGTCTCTGTGCATACCTCTGGCTGTTGCTGCATTGTTTTTAAGCTCTTCATCGCTCATGGATCTCATTAGATAATAGCTGAGTGGAGCTCATTTCAAAAACATTGGCTGTATCATCAATTATTATACGGAAGCTATTAAAGATTTCGGAACACAATCTGATGAGTAAGCACGGTCTTCGCACAGACAGTGGAAAGATAATGATTTAGTCCGACAGTGAAATTACCGTAGCGTGATAACTCTCACATGAAAGATAGTTGTAATTGCCCCCTTTCTAGTGCTTGATCTCCTTATTTTTCACTTTTGATCTAATAGTATATCTGTCATGTGTTTTTTTTTTCATTGCAAAGCAGCTGCACAAATGTTTACTGTCATTAGCAGAAGTATAGTTATGAGTGCTTAAAAGCTCTGGGCGAAATCATACAGAAGGCTTTTATCTCCTTGATGTAACCTAATGCTTAATGTTTGCTTGGAGCAAGATCTAATTTAAACTGTGAGACTTAATGAGTGGATATTTACAAAGTGAGCTGCACCCCTCCATCACAGGCTGCAGATATCATGTTATGCTGACACACAGATACAGGGCCACGTTTGGAAGTTTTGTTATCCAGTATTTCTGATTGTGAAGAGATTTTTGTAATATTTTGTATATGCTGCTGCTGCTGTGACTAATTATTTATTAATTAGAGCCCTTTCAATACCAGTGTCAGTATCAGAAATGCCACTGATACAGCCTAAACGTATACAGTACTAACTAGGGATAGACCGATTATCGTCCGGGCTGATTATCAACACCGATATTCAGCAATTTGACTTATTTCGGCATCAGCCTTTTTTAAAAATCTGAAGGCCGATAAGAGATCAATTTAAAACTGGGTTATTTTGGCTCAAAATTTACTAAATCACATGGCAGAAATGACACCGTCTGCAGAAACCGTAGCCTAGGTTGCGTTCCATTTCTCCTGCAGTTTCTCATTGCAGGGGACAAGCTGAGCAGCTTCCATTTTGGCCCCTACAACTACTAGTGATTTAAAACTCATACAACCCCACTTCAAAAACACTGAAATACCCCCATAAAACAAAGATAAGTGATCTGAAAAGCTGTTTAATAAACATATGCTTAAAGGCATTTAAACAAAGTTAAGTTTTGGAGTTTGTATTATTCAAAATATTGACGCCAATATTTCCCCTTTTACTGCAAATAAATATCGGCTCCAAATATCGGTTATCTGCCTCCCTGAATACTAATAATCGGTATCAGTATCGGCCCTGAAAAAACCTTATTGGTCTATCACTAGTACTAACGGTACTAGCTATGAGGCTAGTATGCAAGTAAATACAAGGGTCCCATATCATCATTTATTGCATGCAACACGTGTTCTCATCCTCGAATATTATGACTTTCCAAAGCAATGGTTGTTTCAGAGTTGAGAACTTATGTCAGGTGAGAACTTATCATGTGGCAATAAGAAAAACCTCAGGGTAATGCCAGTAGAGTGTCACATTAGTCAAAGCTGGTAAATATCTTTATTTTGCACCACTTATGTGTAAGTTCTTTGTTGCGCTGGTATGGGAGGGTTTCGGCCGAGGTGTCAGAGTCGGGCTCAGCCAGGATAAAAAATTTACAGAGACAGCTCCACATCTGTTTTTTAAAGGCCACCCTGATGAGGAGATACCATATAGGCTTCTTGTCCTCCTGTGCTGCTGCAGACTGTTGACAGTCACCCTGCAGTGTGGAGCATTAACAGGTGAACAGTGTCAGCCAGCTGAGCCAGACAAGCCAATAAAGCAGCCTCAGGACACTGCTGACTGATGCAAAACTTGCCTTTATTCTTCCCTCATTCCTTACTGTGCTGCTGCTGCTGCTGCACTGAGTGGTGAGTTCAAGCTGTTTGTCTCAAAGTTATGGAACAAGCTGTAAGCTACAGGGTACAGTACATGTACAGTAAATGGCACTTACCCAGAACGCCGGTTGTTATCTGGGGTTTTTCTTGCAAGATTCCATATATGTGGTTTTTCCCCTGTGACTTTGAAAATGTCTTTGTAAAGTAGTGCGTGTTTATATGCGTGTCTGTGTTTGGGGCTTTTATGTGCATGACCTAATTCCACAGTGAGCAAAGAATCTGCGCTGATGGCTCTGTGGTAATGTGTATGTGTGTGCACACGCTTGTGTGTGTGTGTGTGTGTGATTGAGTGTGCACGCGATTTCCTCCCTCCCCCCTATCGCTTCCTTGTAAAAGCCGACAGAGAGCACACTAAGTTCATCTGAGGACAGGGAAATGCTTTTCTTTCCAGTGTGAATCATTTTGGAAAAATGAGCCTCTGGACTGAATTGCCCCGGCAATTTGGCATGTTTCTCCTTTCTGCTTTATTGTCTATTTTGGCTGAACTTGCAGCTCTTCATTACACTGCCAAGAAAACTTCAGGTCCTATACAACAGGCAAAGTCAGTTTCTGACTGCACCAGGGCCTTTCAGCAAATAAACTGAATCTCTGCAGAATACTGCCATAGCTTCCTGTTTAGCTGTGAATTCCAGAGAGAGAGGAGTCAGCCATGTCTGTACTGTAAATCCAGCGTTCCCCACACCTAGAGACAGGGCGGACAATAACATCTGCTGCCTTTACACCTTCAAATAAAACTCTACGGGGAAAATGACACTAGCTCACTTTTTATTGGGGTGTTTTATATGTTTGGATTAAGACCCTTACTCTTTTTAAAAGCCATTTTCTCAGCACAAGGTATCTGTTTTCGCACTCATGCAGTTTTGAGAACAAAACTCTGCAGTGCAGAGAAAAGAAAGTGTGAGTGGGAGCGGTTTTGGGACGTAGACAAGGAGGAAGGGAGGGAGATGAGGGGGAGTTTTTAATTTTGCAGTCATCCAGCCCCCCCTTTTAATTCTGGTCCCCCCCCCCCCATAGTGGGTGCAAAGAGGGAAGAAGGGGAGAAGGGTGTGGCCTGTGTTGAGGTTTGGGTGAGCCAGGGGTGGGCCGCGGCAGCCGGCAGCTGGACTCTCGCTACCTATGTCCTCCAGCTCCAGCCTGAAATATGAAGGCTGGGGAATGGCAGCCAGCCTAATTACAATGACTGATTGCCCGTCCGTTGGCATTTCTCATACGGTGATTGTCGTGTGTGTGTAGGATACGAGGGGAAGGAGGAAGGGCCATTTCTCATTGGCCTTCCCTTTTCTTTCTTTGCATGAGAACAGCCAGAGAGTGAGATCTGATTGGTTGGAGGGAAAAGAGATGTTTCATGATTTGGCGAGGCAGAGCTGGTGGAAAGCTGGAGACAGGTGATGTTGCACTGATGGTGCAACGTTGCCTATTCACACTATGGCAACAAATCCTTTAACAGCAGTGTGTTGCACCTTGAAAGACGTATTAAAAATGACTTCTTTTCTCATATTGAAGAACTTTATACTGTGAAATCACTTGAAAACATTTAGATTTAGCTAAGAACCACTTTTTGGGAGGAATATTGGAAACCTGACCTCTAAATGTGGAAAAGCTTCAACCTGTTGACTTCTAACTGTGAATCTGGAGCGTTTCCTTCATCTATCCCACTGGCATTGTATAAAAAATGAATAAAAAAGAAAAAAGGAGAGGTCCTGAATTGGCCATTTGTATGTCAGCAGAGTACTCAGAGGTGTGATGTGTGTGTTAAGTGGAAGCTGGTTTGAGTTGGTCTGCCCTGCTTTGTCCACTGCTTTGGCTTTTGTTCCTCCGGTAATGAATTGTGGAAGCCTTGGCTTCAGCTGGAGTGTCTCATAGCAACTGAAAAGAGAGAGGGAGAGCTGGTAAATGCTGAAAAGGCCAAGGGAGATCATGTGTTTCTTTGCAAAGTGCAAGACAGACCAGACCATAGTTTGGGCAATTTGGAGAGAGGAGAAAATCAAACTGGATTCTGCTTGTACCCAGTTTATCATTATTTATTACCTTTATTTCCAATGAAAGGAGTTTGGGGCCCAGGAACGCAGCATGTGTTCTCTAAAATGTTTGAATTTTTAAAAGATGTATTTTATGTCTGGACTGCACATGTAACAAAATGAAATAGGGAAGCACTGTAATAAACAATTCATCATACTTACATGGTGGCCATTTTCCTCTCACGCTCAGGATTAGAAGCCCAAAGGCCATTATTATGTCGCACAAATATGTTTATAATGTACATGTGAGGGACAAATCATTGACACTTCACTCATTCTTTATTGAAGGAGAACTGGATAGACAACATAGTAACATTTTTGAGAAACATCAGGACTTATTTCAAGGGAAAATGACTCACATGCTAACACCACAGCTATCATAAAGCATCAGCTAATGTTAGCAGTCTACTGCTTCCTTACTTACAGTACCACTAGCTAGGAATGTCTGCCTTTCCTATTGTACTGTGAAATACTTTCTAATGAGAATGTTGCCATCCGACGACATGCTAGCTAGCAGCACTGTTAGCTAGGAAGTTACACTTTTCCTGCTGTACTGATTAACACTAAGTAGCAGCAATACTAGCCAAAAGTGTCTGAGTGCTAACATTAACTGTTGTCTGACAGTAACTAATGAGTTAGCAATATTACCACAACATGAACTTAAACCTGGAACACAGCTAACATTAGCTAGTGAACTGCTCTTGTTTTATGTAAATCTTGTAGTAATGTTAGCATTTAGCCTCTAACTGGCCGATGTTAGTATTTGCTTTGTACTGGATGTTAAGGCGGGTACACACTACAGCAGGGGTACTCAAATACAAATCTTAAAGGGCCACAAATATTTTTTTCAATGAGCCAAAGGTCCATTTAATGAGGTCGGTCAGACCATATGCAATAATACTGTAATATTCAAAACAAAATGTCCTTTTCGTTCAAAATATCAACAAAAATATGAACTACTGTAAATGTTGTTGTTGTGTGTTTTTGTGTCATAGATGTGTCAAGAGTAGGGGTGAGCCTGACTAAGGATTTGCTTAGTCGAATCTGATTCATCAGATTTTGCCCATAGTCGACGAATAGTCGAATGTTTGTTGTTTTTCCTTATTGACCCAAAGTCTGCATGATGGTGACCGCATGACAATATTACGCATAACCCTTTGCTATTAAGAGACTCGTAGCTTGAAGTAAAAGGGACAACAGAATATTATAAGTATAAAACTTAGATTTCTTAAATCTATATTGCATGCAAAAACAACAAGGTGATGATGGAGAGAAAACTCAAATAAGGCCGCCATCCGTTAAACATGGAACAACGCGCCGTTATAGATTAAGGAATCAGGAGATATTTAAACACACAGCGGAGAGCAGCACTGCGGAGGGTAGTTTGTCCAACTTAAGGCTAAACATTTGTATAATGTTTAAAATCCAAACTGAACCAGCTAAAGGGTTTTTAAATCTCTTAACAGAACCTTTTAAAACAGTCTTTCATTGCGTCTTTGTCCGCTTGAGTCTTTTCAAATTGTACGTGAGGAAAACCATCGTGTTTATGGGCAGAAGTGTGCTCCTTGCTTTGTTGACTGTAAATCCTGTATTTGAGAATATCCTCTCTGATGGCGTGGAGGAGGATGGGATGTTGTGGATTGTTTTTGAGGCTTCAGACAGCTTTGGGTATCCGTCCTCGTCCGTTTGGCCCCGTACAGTTTTTGTGTGGTCCGGTAATCCTTGATCTCACAGCCCTCTTCATGAAGCTGCTCCTCATCTTCATCACTATTTTTTAGGATCATCTGAAGTTTTATTTCCTGACATTTTGAGCTACCATGAACGTAGAAAGATTTAAAGGCCAGCTGAGGTACGTCTGCTCCACAGGTCCCGCTAAATGGTCCAGCTTTAATTACCAGGGGAGATTTAATTACCACTTTAAGGAGATTTAACACTTCAAGAGCTGTTCTCAGAATTACATTAAATAAGTTTATATTTATATAAAAATAGGCTATATGAGACACTATTTTTACGGGAAACAGGAAAACAATGTAAAATTAGACATTGAGCATCCCCATAGTTTGAATGGAATGTTCCACGTTACATATGCAAATATTCGACTATGAGATTGGCAGTCGACTAAGGCTCGTTAGAACGAATCATCGAATATTCGACTATTTGGGGTCACCCATAGTCAAGAGTCCTGCTTGCAGCTTGATATGATGATTTCAGTGCATTTATTTTGTAGTCCTTACCTCTGAATTTTGAGGAAATGTCTCTTCAAAATTCCTATGCTTCGTCTTATAATGCCGTTTCAAATTGGAAATCTTCAGCACAGCTATAGTCTCCTGGCATATTAAGCACATGGGTCTTGTGGTGGTTGGAGGGTGAGTGAATGCAAAAGTTTCACTCCATTCTTCTTTCAATTGCTGATTTTCACCGTCCACTTTTCTTTGAGCAGCAAACCTGGAACACACAGTTTTCGTGCATTCTAGGGTCCTACAGCTGGCAAAGTGCCAATATGCGAACTGCCCCATAAACAGATGTGAAAGTTAAAAATTGCACTCGCAGCATTGGACTCTAAGTGACCCAGTAACAGTCTGACTGCGTATCGTTGACATGGAGACAAGTCCTGGTAAACACTCGGTGACCGGACCAAAACACAGAGTGAAGGGATAACAGTTTGGGGGCCACAAACAGGCCTATTGAGGGCCTCTGCACTACAGGATAATCGGGCTGATTTTTGTCCCGATCTCCCCCTTACGATCAAAGCCAGCAAAGGCCCGATTGTCTGATGTTTGCAAACAACATCTGGCTGACTTTCCTGTGGTGTGGGGTGTGTTAAGAGTGATTTTGTCCGGTCGGAGCCGCTCGGATGGCCTCGGAAGGAGAGATCGTAAATAATGAACATGTTTAATATTTGGGACTAGAAATCCTGTAGTGTGTGGGATGCTCCGAGAGGAGCCGCGCACGCACAGTGTGTAATGTCACGTGTATCGGAGCAAAAGCCAATCAAGACGCGAGCTGACTCAGCTGACTGATGGAAGAGGAAGTAAAAACAAACAAAAACATGGAGCCGGTGAAAACACAAGTATCTTGGACCTCCGAAACGGAAGATCGTTTTTCTTTTTTGTGTGTGTTTTCGGAAAGTAAGAGGCTGAAAATAACTATTGCTTCTTCCTGTTCGTCTGCCATGTTTGTTTAAACTGAAGTCACGTTTTACTACGCGAGATTTGAAATATTCAGCGTGAAGAACCTTATACTCTGTTGAAGAATCGGTAAGTGTGTGATGTGCTTCGTAGTGCACACCACACACTGTAGGATCAGGAGAGCGAAATGTTGTGCGATCCGTCTTTTGTTATCATCAAGTGTGTGGTCTCTAAATGTGTGAAGGTTTGAAGAATCCTGTAATGTGTGCCAGCCTTTAGCTAACTCTAGTTGTTGACTGGGTGGGTAATAGGTAAAAATGGTTATATTTATATGCTTGTGACTCTGACTGTCGCTCCAGAGAAACATGGCTACCATGTGAATGTGGTAAATCATATTAAAAATGAAAATGCTCATTAACAGACATAAGTGTCTGTCATCTGGCCTTCAATAGACCTGCTCCATCCCCTCAGGTGACACTTGTAAAGATGTAGATGTTTCAGATATGTGACATTTATTAAAATCTATAATTTTACACATTATTTCCTCTTTTGAAACTCATTTGTCTCTGTGATTCGTTGCGTGTAGCATGTTGTAATGAGATCTTAGCCTGTTCAATTTTCAATGCAGCCGTTGATTAACTGAAACCCAGTACAGCTGTGTGGTTGTATCAGGCTTTGGGTCAGCTGGCAACTTTCACCTTGACTTGTGTGTGTGTGTTTTAGTGTGTGTCTTTGTGTGTGATTTTGTAAGACTGTTTCTGTTAAACGTGCATGCATTATTCAAATGTATGCACACGTGCGTTCGCCTGTATTTGTGTTTGTTTTCACACCAGGCTAGTTTTTTATTAACTGGCGGCCAGTTCTGAAGCCCAGCCATGTTTGCCCTGTGACCCAGACACTACCTGTCTGCTGCCATGGTTACAGAGACAGAGCAGGTTTAGTGGCCTGACTCCAGGGATTACTTTCCCTGGTCTTAACAATCAGGCCTGTGCCCCAGTGGCTGTAAAATGGACCAAGCTGCACCCTAACAGTTTGGGGAGCTCCGCAGTGTGCCCCGGTGGCCTTTAAAACTGTCCTAAGTGCTGTGTAAGGGATTAGACCTGTACACCCTAATTGCTCTGGTGTCAGTGACTGTCCCTTTGTGATCGGGTTCACTTGTAGTGATTAGCTCCCATAAATGAACGAGGTCTCGGCGTGTTCTGGATACAGGTCTGAAGAGCTTGAGCTAAAACACATGTGGGTTCTTATTCTTTCTCCTTCAGGGCAAAAGATTTTGTCACCAGATAGAAGTTCTAATTTTCTTACCGTTCTCTTTTTTTTCTTTCTGTTTACCCAGCAGATCAATGAATGAAGAGAAGAAAAGGTCCTGAAACCATTACTGTGAGTAATTTATGTATACATGGTGAACACAATGACCTGCACATCTGTAAAATATCATATTCATGCAATTCATACCAGATTTAGTTGAGTGTGTGACAGAGCTGCTTTCTCTAACTCAGTGGACAAAATAACCAACACGTTATGGGTATGATAATAAAATATATGCCACAAAAGGCAAAAACACACTTTATTTTTAAGGGTATAGATACAAATTGTATTTCAATTGTACTGTTTCTATCGGTTCAGTGTTTATAATCTGCTGTGTGGGTCTTGGACTTTGCTCATGTGTGAAACTGTGAGTAGGAGATGACTAAGACCTGAGTAACATACAGAAGCCTGTAAGAAGTGTCAGAAATCACATTGTACCTACTTGGGAAAGATTGAAAATCCAGCTCAGGGGCCTTGTTTCTTCTGCGTCAGTGATCTTGGAAACAACTGAAAGTTGGCAGAACTTGATTTGCTGCCCACCATGTGAACCTGGTCTTGTCCGGCTGACCAGATTGGTGTTGATGTTTTTATTGCCGTTCCCTGACTGATCATTGTTATTTATGTTGCCCTTGATTTAGTGATCAAACGCAGGAGTTAAATACTCTACACTGCTGGCGTGCTGAAGGCTCTGGAGCCGGCTGGGGCGCTGGGGGTCAGTATACTCTGGCCCAGATTTTTGGTGACTTAGCAGAATCACAAAGAGCTCTCTCATTCACTCCAGTGACTTGCAGTCTTACAGGTGTCCACCAGATGCTGCAGGCAGCTTGTACTGTCCCTTGCATGTCATTGCCAGTGGATATGTAATATCCAGTTTGTTTCCATGGTGTTTGGATTATATATAATTCAGTTGTGCATCATAGAAAATCGCTCCCATTTTGGGTTATTAAGTAGCTTTGATGGTGCATCTGTTAGAGAATGTGGACTGAGGGGACTGTGATTGAAGACTTGTTTTTTCCTTTATGGTTAAATTCACATATTTGGAGGAATGATGAAAGAAGATAATGATATAAAACATCATAAAATGTCATTGCATAAACATTTTTAGGGAATTTTTTGGGGGTTTCTCAACCACAGATTTCAAATTATAGTCATGCATCAAAAGTTGTAAGGAACTCTTAATAGAATATTCAAAATGAGCATAATGAAAGACAGCACATCAACAAAAGCTGTACATACAGTTTGCATGCAAAAGCTTGGTTCTTCTGACAGTGCAGTATAAGTCTCATGCAAACCTGACACAGGGTTTCTATCCTCTTTTGAGGAGAGCAACTTCACAGTTAACTTTGTGAACAAAGCCAGCCCCGCCACAAGGCATGCTGGGAAGTTTGGCTGCTGGTGAAAGTGCCTGCCGATGTCCAGAGAGCGGCTCTGAAAAATCTTTGCACGGGCTGAAAATGAATGTAGAAATAAGAGGAGCAGCAAAGCAGAGAGCTCTCACAGCTGTAGGCTCAGTGTGCTCTTAAAGAGATATCACTGAAACATTCCTCAGTCATGGATGGAGACCTGAGACTGTACAGTGAGAGGTTTGAACGGACCGTACATCTGCAAGATCTGGTTATGGCCTGATTTTGGTTATCTAAGAAGTTGACTGGTTTTATTAAATGTCTCATGTCTTTGACATAAACTATTATTATTATTTATATATATATTTTTAAAATACTACATAATTATATAATCAAAAATAATTCATAGACAAGGGCTGAGGAAGAAACTCATATCAGATCAGTTAATTTCCATTTGTTCCTATAAAGAATGCTGATACCATTATAAATGATGTTGTTTTTTTACGTTTAACGTTAAGACCTTGTATTGTAACATTTATTGTTTTTCTATCATTCATTAAAGTTATATTCAATACTCTTTCCCTCACAGTTTTTGATGCAGAATGATAATTTAAATTTGTGGTTCAGGGAAGCTCACAAAATCCAAAAATCGGTTCTGATAATTTTGCATTCATTTTTTATTTAACGCTCAGAAAATTTTAGTTTGAGCTGCAATAATTATTTTTTCAGTCTCATAAATATAAAACACATGACAGACTTCTTCACCTGTGGTGTCTCACAGAGAGATATCACAGGACTTTTCTTCCTGCAGTGGTTAGACTCTATAACCAATAATACATATATATATATATATATATATATATATATATATATATATATATATATATATATATATGTTGTAAGATATGCTTATTTTTACCTCTTCAACTTTAATTGCTAAAATTTTTTTAATAATTGATATTTTATAGGCTCTTGTTAGCTTTATACTCTTTTGCACTATCTACTTTGCTGCTGTGACACTTAAATTTCCCCATTGTGTGACGAATAAAGGACTATCTTATCTTATCTAATATATAAAAGCATGTGCAAGGCTGTGCTAGAAGCCAGTTATGGTTAACACAATAAGTACATTAGAAACACAGTGATGTTGCTAGTTATGTGTCTTGTGTCTTTGACGGCATTAAAATCTGAAAGGACAGATTGAAGTCACAAGAGTGGGGTGCGACTGTTTCTGCTGAAACTCTCGAATGATTTCTCTAAAGCCCTAAAACTTTCAGGTTATTAATAAAATAATAACTCTGTGTCATCCCCCGTCAGTCATTTGTGCTAGGTTAATGAATGTGCTTGTTTCAGAGAGACAGGGAGGTGAACATGAGTAACATTAGCCAGCTAGCATAAGTATCAGCTAGCTTGCTTGCTACGTAAGTCTATTTAGCTTTTGGTGGAGCTGTTCCCAAGGAGGAGAGAGTATAATCATCAGCGTGTGAGTGAACTGACAGAAACCACTGCACAAATTGTCTTTTCCTATGTTTAGCTTCTGCAGGCGCTGCTACTGCAATATCTTAGCCACTACTGTCTGATGTTGCTGCTCTAGCTAACCAATCATACGCTAGATGGGACGGGAAAATGGATACTTGTCAGACGAACATCTCACCATCACCATCACAGAGACAAAGAGGTCCATTTTTGGGACAGTTTGCATGTTTGTTGCTGCTGAGTGTTGTGGTAGAGCGTAAGACAACAGACGAGGAAAACAAAGGGACCCTGCTGGTTTATAATACAACATGGCAATTTAATGTTTGAGCCAAACTGAGAAAACCAAACCTGATTTTTTCCCTCTGTGAGGCCTTGTAAATCCACTGCAGCATAAAAAAGTCACTGTTAACATTTTCATAAACATGAACAGTATCTGCAGAAGTGAAAATCTAAATGTGGTGGATGCACACATTCTGCTTTCATGATCTTTTTCCTAAAGTGAGTAATGAAAAACATTTCTACCCTCTGTGTGATTCAATCCTGAAATAGAAACCTCAGACTGTTTCGGCCTTTTTTAAGACAGCAGGAGTGAAAATATTCATCTTGAAAACGTATTTGAAAAGTTTTAGAATGTTAGAAACAGCTGAGGAACAATCAGATACAAAACAATATTGGCTGTTTGTTTTCCCCAAATCTAATGTACATATTCTCAGAATTCTTCATCTATATTCCTTCCTAAAAGGACTCTTAAATTAGTGCACACATCTGCACATGCTATTTTTCTTGTGCTCAGATGACATCTGCACACATTGGAGTAACCAGCAGGTTCCTGAGGAAGCAGTTAAAAATACCACAGAGGAAAAAGATGAAACATATTGATTCTATTTATAGGAATACTATATTATTCTTTTAATTCCAGGTACATATTGAGCATACCTAATTACGTATCCGTTTATTTTAAACATTTTAACACTACAGTTTCTCAAGAAGCAAAAATATTATTGAG
Organism: Notolabrus celidotus; assembly: GCF_009762535.1. Lineage (NCBI taxonomy): Eukaryota > Metazoa > Chordata > Actinopteri > Labriformes > Labridae > Notolabrus > Notolabrus celidotus. The sequence goes on along the minus strand of NC_048277.1, from coordinate 29,224,278 downwards.
GACTCGATAGATTTCCTGGCACCCTCTTAAATCCCCACCCCTGACTCTTCACATTGAAACTATCAATATCACTGCAAACGCACAAAAACGTCTCCATTTTGAGTGTTAGCCTCAGTAGTTGTTAGAAAGAATGTTATGTTGGTGTTAAGTAACACCTGTGCTTCAATCAATACAAATAGTGTTTTATTGAAGCTGTATTTTTTTCAACATTAGGTAATTAAAATCCTTATTATACACTTTGTCTTAAATACTGTGCTTAAAAAACAGATGTCAAATGTTGTAAAAATGGAAAAGGAAGAAATCCATCCATATGTCTTGAGTTGTGGGAGAGATCTTGAAGACTCCAACGTCCTGGTTTTATTCTGTAATCCAGAAATGAGTGAGCAAAAAGTTACCTCAAAGTTTGGCTCACTGTCTTGTCGACAAGTTTCACAAATCAGAACTCACAATTTTAGTTTGCTCTGTAACCTCAGCACAGACCGCTGGACATGTAACCTTTGTAATTCAAAGACCTGCTTCATAGCTTTAAGATAAACTCTGCTTGTCTTGCAGAAGTTTACACTCAACTTTTTTTGTAATCTATACATTTCACTGTGAGCTAAATACAGTTTAGAAAGTGACTTATTTTGTCCTCAGTCATCCTTCAGAGATTAGCACTTACTCTCTGTCACTCCTGCTCTGATAAAACACAATCTGCATTCACATTATTCAAAGATAAGGGGTTGTGTGCTTAATTTAAATAGTTTTGAATATAAAAACTGTTTGTAAAAGTCATATTTTGTATGAATAACCATGTTAAGTGTTATTAGACTCTGAGGCCTGCAGTGCACTGTTCCCCAGGCAGAGCTGTGTGGAGGTGCTGGTCAGTTTTGTGCCGTTGCAGCAGCTGAGGCTCAGCTGAACAGCAGCAGGCAGCCTGGAGGGTCCTGAGCCTTCACTGCACAGCGTCCTGTTTGGCTCTCTCACATTGTGCCATTCAGAGCCCAGACCGAATATTCACCCTGCTCTGGGCACCGCACCATTGTGAGAGTGAGTTAGTCTGAAAAGCCTTCAGGATTTTCCCTTTTTTTTTCTTCTTCTTCTTCTTCTTCTTTTTTTTTTTTTCGGTGCGAGCGAGTCAGCGCTATTTGCATTTGTTCCAGTCTTGAAGATTTTACAGGTCAATTGAGACAGGCTGATATCAATCATGCCAAAGAGAGTTTTCCTCTTTATCACCATTTTCATCTTCCTCATGTCTGTCTCAAATTAAATGTACCTTTTATTCCTGTCACAAATAGAGAAATATGCTGATTTACAACACCCTATATCAAGACATGGACTTGAGTAGAGAGATAACAAACAATGTATAAGACAGTTTAATAAAAGGAGAGCGTGATTTGGGACAAAATGATATGATTTAACAAAAGAAAGGTAGTTCTGTTGTTGGATAATTTTGAATTGAGCCCTGCTGACTTACTTTGTGTCACAGACAAACAAAGTATCTGTTTTCTTGATCAGAACAAATAATACATTTATCAACATCCAGGGCAGCTACAGGGACCCAGATACAGGAGAGCAGGGCAGGCTCCAGCTTTTCATTCCTGGCTGGCAGACCACATGCCGGCTGGGCATCGCTTAGACCAGAGCCGACACACTGAGACAGTGATCAGAGGAACACACCTCATCATTTTATTTAGCCTTTGCCTTTACAAATGACTTAATAGAGTTTTCTTTTTGTGTGTGATTGAGACTGGAAGAGAGAAAAGGAGAGAAACACAGTGTAGCAGAATTTTTTGTGAGTCAGAAAACGCAAGTTCAATTCATCAAGCTTGAACCGCAGATGATAATTCGGCTGTTCCTGGACATGTCACCATATGAATTACAAATTAACCTTATGAAGTTTGAATTGAAGGCTTTATAGGGACAAACGTTGGGCTAACTTTCCAGAAAGGCCTGAAAGAACATTAATAACAGCAAAATAAACACAGTAAAAAATATTCATAAACTCTTTTTGACAGATAACCAGGGATGCACTGATGTATCGGTCCAGCATTTGTATCAGCTGATATCAGCCTTAATAATCAACACCATCGCTCAGAAAATAACTACATCAGTAGCTGATATTTACTTTTATTTTATTGCATCTTATCTTTATCTCTCTTGCATCATTTTAATGATTCATTTAATAACTCTGCAGATTGAGAGGAGTTTTTTCACTGAACAGAAGAAGTCAGAACATACAAACTCTGATTTGTTTTCACGGTCAAACATGACAGAAAACGTCAGCAGTTTGAGTATCATGCCATGTCTGACAAAGATCAGCAACGTGTAGTTTGTAAGACATGTTTCAGTGACATTTCAGGAGGAGGGACAGCTAGCAAAACTTGCATTGCCCCAAATCACAGCCCTTTGAAAAAACATGCTCTAAGAATCATCAAGAGTTAATGAAAATACACATCAGTGTCAGAATGAGCTGTCAGCCAAATAATTTCAAGATAAGATAAGATAAGATATCCTTTATTTGTCCCACAACAGGGAAATTTAAGTGTTACAGCAGCAAAGTAGTAGAGTATAAGGCAAACAAGAGCCTATAAAATATAAATTATTAAAAAAGCTATTAGCAATTAAAATTAAAGAGGTAAAAATAAGCATTATCTTACAACATATATACACAACGCATATACACAACTAAATAAGTAAATTTACAAATATTCCAAAACCAATGACATGGTGAAAATGTGCACAGTCTTGTAGCCTAGGTATAAACAATGTACAGAACAGAACTGAGAAGATGGGTAGAAAGACGTATTGCACATGTAAGAAGAGAAGGATGAACTGGATTGGGGAAATATTGCACTTGAGTCCGGTTTGGTGATTGTTATTGGTTATAGAGTCTGACCACTGCAGGAAGAAAAGACCTGCGTTATCTCTCCTTGAGGCACCGCGGGTGAAGAAGTCTGTCACTGAACGAGCTACCCAGTGTTGTTATGGTAAACACTATTATTGTAAACATCCGTAACAATATGGAACCTGATTTTCACTATAGGTGTATCCCTAGATATTATTAAAATGTATGATTGATGCCTGCAAACAGTATATGAAGTAAATAAAGAGCAGTACAGATCCAAAGGTGTCATATTAACTCCAGTTTCGCGGTTGCTTAAATTACCAGCCTACACAGCTTAATTAGAGCTTAATTACTCTTAATTTATTGTGCCAATATAAATTGGCACATCTGTTATCAGCTGTAGGATTTAGACTTATTTACAGACACTTTGTGAATAGATTTGATTAATTGTAATGTTTATGTCAAGAGAACTGTTTTCTTATTGACTTTGAGTCAACTTTTTAGGTTTCCCAAGTTTATTTGGAGATGATAACGTGTTTAAAAACACTATAAGTAAGACTACGTTTGTAACAGAGACTGGTGGCTATATTTTTGGAATGGGTTCTCGGGGTCTCTAGTTTAGCTGTGGTTAAATGGTGCCCGTAGTCCTCAAGGCTTCTGAGGCTGAAGTCCTCAAGGCTTGTGGCCCAGGTTCAAATTGAACAAGCAGCTTTTTGCCACATCATCCCCCACTCTCTCCTCCTTGTTCCATACTCTATCCACTGTGCTATCTCTGAATAATGACTTTAGAAAGCTCCAAAGTCAGTCTTTAAGAAAATAGGTCTCTGAGTTTCATCTTAAGCACCTTTTCTTGAATTCTTTTGTCAAAAACCTCAAAGTCAGCAGGTTGTACTTATAGCATGGAAGACACAGTTCATAACCCTTTTCTTGCTATCAAGCTTACAGTAATGAGATAATGAGCTCACTAGCTAGCTAACATTAATGTATTAGCGATCAAAGATGCTAGTTAATGCATCCCCAGACAGATCTTTTGGAAGAAATCTCTGCATCTCTAATGGCTTCAATTTTCATACATTTGACTGTGAACAGTTCTCAGATCAGTGTAAGTGTACTAGCAGCTTCAGCCTTATGTGCAGGGGTTAATGTGACTGTCAGTGAAGGGGGGGTGATGTCCATCTGTCTCCTGGTAAAAAATCCTGTATCACTTGGTGCTCTGGCAGGAGAGGGATCTATGTAACTGTAGTGTGAAGATGTCCCAGTCAGTGGGAGGAGGCCGCTGAGAGGATGTGACGTCTCCTCAGCAGACGGGATGTCAGTGGGAGTCACCTCGATTTTCAGAGGAGAGGTGGCTGAGGAGACACTTTCAGGATATAACTCAGAGTGTTCTATAGAGATTTATAGATTACAGCTTCAGTAGAGAGAGTGTAAGGGTCAAAGCAATGGCACAGAGAAAATAGTGTTGCAGGAAGTGGCAGAGGCTTCTGTGTTTAGAAGCTTGGTAGTTTTACATTTATTTAGGATATGGAGTTTTCATGAAGCATGAAAAACTACATGACCATTACTAGGGATAGGCATTTCAAGCCAAGAGTGTATGTTTACATTTCACAGCCATGCTCAGTCTCTGGAAATACGTGTGTAGCGGTGTGAGATTCAGAAACAGATAGAGATAGATAGATAGAAACTTTATTAATCCTTTGGGAAGGTTCCCTCAGGAAATTCAGATTCCAGCAGCGAGGTAACACCAAAGGACAGAAAAAACAGCACGCAGATATCAAAGATAAAAAATCACAGGTTATATACACAGTACAGTTCACAGTAGCAGCAATATACAAGTCTAAAAAGGAATACCGGTGCAGGTTATAATAAAATAGCAGCAGCAATAATAAATAAATTGATAATTAACTATAAATACTGAGTAGTGCAAGCTTGTTTAAATTGTGTTGTGGTCAGTTCAGTTAAGACTATTTCTCTCTCTCTCCCCCCCAATCCTCTGTCCTCCTCCCGCCCCCCCTCCTCCCTCCAAGTGAGGAGTTATACAGTTTAATTGCACGAGGAACAAAGGAGTTTTTAAGTCTATTTGTGCTACATCTGGGGAGGAGCATTCTGTTACTGAACAAGCTTCTCTGGTTGCTGATGACAGTGTGCAGAGGGTGGCTGGTGTTATCCATGATGGCCAGCTGTTTGTTCATGGATCTCTTCTCTGCCACTGTCACAAGGCAGTCCAGCTTCATGCCGACCACAGAGCCGGCCCGCCTGATCAGCTTGTCCAGTCTGGAAGAGTCCCTCTTTGATGTGCTGGCCCCCCAGCACACCACAGAGTAAAAAAGGACACTGGAAACAGAATCTATAGCCAGCGTCCGGCGGGAATACCATATTACAACCAGGCACTTGTAAAAACGATGAAAAATTGTACTTTTAAAATGCAAAAATATATTCAAAGTAACTCTTCAATTTTTACAAAGTGAACGAATATTCAAATATTTGAAAATCATTGCCCATCCCTAACCATTACACTACCCAGGCTCCTGATCAGCTGGGTTTAGCTGTGTCTTGATTTTTTAACCTGTCTGTCATGTTTTGTTCCAATACAAAAATACTTGGAAACCTTGATAATAGCTGAAAGGGCTAGCGCTAAAAGGGAACACATCTGTTTTAGTATAGTCCGGATTATGAGCAAGAACTATGACACCCTATAGAGTGGATTCACTATATCCCACAATGCATTGTGAAAAGTAGTGTAAAACAGAGCAGCAACCCTTTGTGTTGAAAAATGAAGCCGTGCAAGAAAGCTGCAGTTCCTACAGTGTCCACTTGGGTCTGGCTCCAAAAGCCAAGAAATCCCCATATGGTCCAATGTTAGAATGTCCATCTGTACAGCAGAATTTAACAGTCTGGGTCACAAAACAATTTTAGGTGTGTAGCTCATTTTTTCATTTGTGCACTCTTCAGGAGGTCTTAGATTATGTAAAGGGTAAGAGTTTATACATTTGCATTATTAGTGGCTAAGATGAGTTGACTGACAAGTTGCTGCATTGTAGCTGTTTGTCAGGAGGCTTAAGACCTTGTATGTCAGTGTCTAGGTTGATCAACGGTTAGGAGCTGCTGACTGTCTTGGCCAGTTCCCCCATGAAAACAACATTTTTAATCTTAAAGGGACCAACCTGGTTAAATCAGGGTTAAATAAAAATACAATAAAAGTTTGAGTCAGCATTTCCGACATGGTGGCCATCATTGTTTGGCTTCAAAATATCGCTCCAGTGAGTGTTTTCAGTTTATAGTTTCTGTCATTTTTACTGTAATTTAGAAACTGTTTTGTAAAGAGTAGTTGAGGATTAGAGGACAATAGTTTTCCTAATCATGATGACAGGCATGGGACCATCGTCTGTATGCATGAGACACATAACTGAGTTGTGGCGTGACAATATGGTTCCATTATTTTATAACAAAAATGCCATTATTTATTCATTTTATTTTATTTCATTTGGTATTTTTTTGAAATTATGCTCTTCAAATTAAAGTTAGCACTGACATTCAGAATGTTATTTACAACCCTAATTCCAAAAAATTTGAGACCGTGTAAAATACTGATTAAAAAAAAGTCATTTTTGGCGTCTGACCAGACACCTAGTTTAGGAAAGTGTTTTTTTTTTTAATATTGTGCTGATGAGCTCACTGTGTAGTCCACTACACTGAACTCACACGTGGGGAGTGGTGAACGACTTTGAATTTGGACACCTGGTTCCCATCGGAGTACTCCAGGTAACATCCATGATGCGTAAAGCCAGGATAAAGGTGTGTGTATAGATTTTGGGGATCATATTTTGGGAACAGGATCATTTCCAGAATAGTAGTGCGCATGTTAGCACACTCTGCAGTGGGGAAAATTTAAGCTGAACTTGACATTGGATGTCTTTTGTTTTTCTAACCTTAATAAATCAGTCGACTCCCTCTGAGCTGGTCAAAAGTATAATAATGTGTTTGGGTAATGCTAATATCTGCATGTTTAACCTCTTAGCGGCAGGTGATAGTTGACCTAAGAAAGTAGGTTAAGCCTTCTTACCCGATAATCCTGCACTTGTAAAATCTCTGATGGTACATGTTGCAAAGGTTTCACAAGGTGTTAAGAACAAACACCAGAGATTACTGGTTAATCATACTGGACTCTGATCCACTTGTTAGTCAGTAGATGGGGCTCTCACTGTGTTCACTGTGGGGTTACCAGTCTCCGTATCCTCTTAACAAGCCTCGTGGCCCCTCCTCCCTAATGGATGAACCTGGCAGGACCAGGACGGCTTGGTTCTCCTTTTCCGTGCCCCCTCCCCCCACCAGACACAGTGATGGCACTCAGTGCCAGAGACACCCCCCCCCCCCCCCCCCCCCCTCCCCTCCCCTCCCTTCCCTTCACCAACACTCTTCTCCTCCCTCTCCTCCCTCCCTCCCCTCTCTCCGCCGCAGGCAGACCCAGGCATGGGATCTCCATCTGTGCACAAAGGAGCCTCCTCTATCTGCATACGCTGCACATAAAAGGGCCTTTTGTCATGAGCTCTGCACACATGACCGTCCGCCTTTCACCCCACTGGAAAAAAAGATCACTCTCTCCAGCAGTCCAACCAACCCCACCCCCAACACCAGACTCAACCCCGTCCCCCCCGACCCCCCTCCACCAGATTTTCGTCTGCGGAGAGAGAGAGAGAGAGAGGGAGAGAGAGAGATCCACTCTGAACTTTGTTGAATAGAGACAACCATCAGATGGAGCTGCCTCCATCACTGCTGCAAACTCTTTTTTCTGCTCTTTTTCATTTCCCGTTTTGCACGTCTGCATCTCTCTTCCTCCCTCCCGGTGTCCTCGTGTGCACTCAGTGTGAGGCGGCAACGCATTATAGCATCTGCCATACTGAAATATGAATGTGCTCTCGTTTTTTGCTGTCTCCCTTCCTTTCTGCAGTCTCTGACATTTAAGGGGCATTAGTGGTTGGTTCTGTGCCAGGTTACCCTCCAACCCCCCTCTTCCCTCCCCTCACATTACAGAGGCACAGGCTCAATTGACAGCAGCCTGAGAGCTGATGCTTCTCTCTCGCTCTCATTTCGGTGCCTCATGCCTTTTAACCCCTCGGCCCTGCGCCGCTCTGCAGAGCTGGAGGTACTTCTAATGTGCAGAGATAATGACGAAAAATTGACCGCACACGTGAGAACCATATCAAGATGAGACAAGGCAGAATTCTCAGACAAATGGGCTGCGTGCCATGTTGGCCACTAAACATGACAGATATTGGTGTGGAGGGATATTGACTCAGGGTGGGGACGCAGCAAAGACACAGAGGCGGGCTAACGCACACTGTCAAGTGCATGGGTGCTGCCATGAAAAAACGCTTTCCTCAGCGTTTCCTTTGAAACACACACGGCCCTGATGCCTTGCTCACAGCCAAACGAGTGTGGATTTTGGAAAGCCCTCCTGCTCATCTTGCTGTCGCTGCACACGGGCCTGTGGCGGAGAAGATCGACTTCTCCCTCCACAGCCATGTCCTCTGCCTGACCCTCCGTCTCTATGAGCCGGTATGACAGGTCAGGGGTCGTCATATCTCAGCTTCCTGCATGCTGTTCACACCTTGATGGTGATGACGATGATGATGATGGCAGACTTAAAAGCTACTATGCAGTTTACCTTACAGAGTGCAAATAATTCACACGTAGGGACTCGAAGGTTTAATTTTAGCACCAGGGATCTGTATGCTCCACCTTTATTTGTGTGTAGCTGTGATAGTAATAATGAACGAGGCATCTTATGACAGCAGTATTGATAATAATAAACATCATTTTTATCATATGCTGCACATTAAATGCAGCTTAAATGTCTTAATATTATAAAAGACATCTTATTGCACATTAGCATTTGTAAAACAGAAGAGAATTTAAATGATTTTTTTGCGTCACATCTCGATTATTCTTCAGGGACAAAAGACTGCACTGTAAAACTTCTGCACACACAGAAACATCCATAAACACACACATCCGAAATCAACCGTTTTCTGCAGAATGACCTCTTTTGTACAACGTGGCTATCCACTCACGACTCTGCATCATCCGATTCGTGCAAACACAACACAGAGGAATTCAACATGTCACCGTACAGGAAGTGATTGGACTACTGAAAGGAGTGCAGCCAGTTATTTGGTTAAAAAAGCAGGATGTAATGCTGTTCACTGAACAAAGGACTTGTACGTTGTTCCAGTCCTCTGATGATCATTTCTTTGAATTCCTACATTATCTAAAAATGTGAATGAGCATGTACTGAGAAAACATTATTAAATATAGTATAATGACACAAACTGTGCCATGTGCTTTGATGCTACTACATTTTTTATCTCTGAAATTTTAGGCATGTCTTTTAAAAATACATTTCGGTTGGGATTTCAAAAGGCACCGAATACGCAGGAACATCCCACAGAGTAATAAAGTTTATGATCAAGCAGCTGTCCAATGAAATGTGGCTTTTCTCCGGCATAGATATTCTTCTGTTGGAAGAATTGTGCACATCACTACAGTTTGTGAGTGTAAGAAAAATAAAAATGGGTTTCATCTTTGTTAATTGTAAATGCAGATTACATATTTTACAGTGTAAAGGGTCCAAATCTTTATTTCCAGATGAGCGTCGATGTGCTTTTTGACTGAGCTAACTCCACTGTGTGATTCAGAGGAGAGGAAAAGTGTGAAGAGTGAGGTGATCTCAGGCTGGAGGTTAAAACGCTGCATGTTGGTGAAACGCACCATCAGAAAGGAGAGTATGTTCATGAAATGAATATTAGCTGCATGTCCTGTCTGTCTCAACAGAGCTAGGAGGCTAAAGAGAATGTGAGATTAAAACAAACAGCACACACACAAACACACACACACACACACACACACACACACACACACACACACACACACACACACAGTGTTTGTCGAAGCAGCAGAAGTAGGGTGTGTGTTGCTCGGCTGTTGGACACCTTGCAGCCCTGCAGCGCAGACACAGGCGATGTGACGTGGCCCCTGAAATGCCAGGCCTGCGCACTCCTGGCTTAGTGCGGAGGAAGACTAAAACAAAATGAAGAAGAAGAAGAAGAAGAAGAAGAAGAAGAAAGGCTCGGGGTAAAACTGCAAAGAGAGAGAGTTTGGGTATGTGAGGCGTGGTGCAGGCCGGTCAGGTGGACAGAGGAGCAGTATTTACTTTTTTCATTATGATGCATCATTGACTTTTGAGAATTTGCTCGTGTACTTTTTTGACATAATGCGTCAGATGAGTATTTTTACAGTGAACTTCAGTCGTAACAGTTAGTACACACTATCTCTACCTCTCAAATCATATACGTTTTTTATTCATTGAAATTCCTCTTGTGAAGTCTAAAATTATATAAAAATAAATAACTCTTAAAGTAGCCCTATAATTAACATATACACAAAATTATTGTACATTTTAATTACAGCAGCATGCAACATTTCATACTCATATTTCTGCGTATACCTTTTTGTCATGAAAAACAAGCACACAGTGAGGAGAACTCTTTATATCAGGGTCTAAGTTTGCTTTTACAGTAATACGGAACAGAAAAAAGTCTGTTTTATTATTTATGTAACATAATATAATATTATATAAATAAAGAAATAGCTGCAGTGACTCTTAGGATCATCCCAAGTTGTGAAAATCATAGTTTTCTTTCTATCTGCATCACTTTGATGTGTGTAAAGTTTCCTGTGAACATAGTAAGGATCAAAGTTCCAGCTCCATCCGCTTCACATTAAAAAACACATTAATATACTTAAAGTACATAATTATTAACATGATATTATTCCTCCTGTAGTTTGATGTGAATTTGGTGCCGGAGCTGCTTTGGTTCGATGCAGCCATATGAAAGCTGCACTGCTCCAGTACAATATGTTTGGCTGTTGAAGGGCTGCCAGAAGTAGTTGTTAGTTACAGTTAGGGCGCGTCCCTCTTTGGATAGGTTGTCCACTCTGAGCTCTGATATCGAATAGGTCCATAATTTCCAGTCTGATCCCAGGAGAAACTCTCCTCTGCTCTTTTCCTCCTCGTCCTCTTTGAGAATCCTGCATGAGGAACAGAGAGGTGAGTTCATTTCTGCTGGAAGAAAGTATTTTACATGTCTGTTGTCTTCAAATGAATCCATGCAGTGTGTGTGTGTGACCTTGCTGAAAGTGAATTTTCTTTCCGGTACGTTTTTTAAAATCATCGTTTTGAAGTGTGTGTCTTATGATTTTTCTTCTTTTCTTCTGTTTTTGTTTTTTGTGATTTTTTAAATAGGAAGGCAGCAGATCAAAAGCTAACGAAGGGCGTTTGGCACATTTAAGAAATCAATACTTTGCGCCTTTGATTGAAGCAGTTTAACGAGGTGTAGTGTTTAAAAAATCTGGAAAAGTTGATTGAAATAAATTTGAGTAAAGCAAAACTAAAAGAAAATGTAGCAAAACTGAAAAGTTTATTTATGTAATATCCATTCATCAGTTTTGAAATGTGCTTTGATTTAAAAAGAGTTCCACGATGCAGAAGTTTTTAAAAAACTTGATTTATCATATTTCTATTTTTCATTTTGAGCTGTAATGATTTAAACAAAAGTCTGACGACTTCTGGAGTTATTACAGATTTGATCTAGTTAATTAATCAGAAATTAGCCTTTAAAATAAAAAATATTGTATTTGTACAAATTGCTCCTGGTGGAATTTCTCGCGTTAAGAATTAAAACTTTTCTTAACTTTTAAGAAATCAATATAAAGTTAATAATCGCCTTAATGAGAATAAATTTCACATTTCTTATCAACTTCCTAAGTTTCCCAACAAAATGTATCTTTGTTCAATGCAAAGTTTTTTAAGGGGAGTGTGTGTGCACGTGTGTGCTGCAAGGAATTTTTATTTTATAGAAACAAAATAGTAAAACTTTTTGAAAAGTCCATACAAATTTTCTCTGTAATGTAACATTTGTTTACCAAGAAACGCATATATGTTTTTGTTTTGGAATTATACACAAACCCTAAGAAAGCACAACTTAAAGAGCAGGAATTTGCGATGTATTTTGAAATGTTAAATCAAATTCTAAAATTAACATTTAGCGTGATTTTTCTCGATCATAACCTTTTATTAACTTTTATCATTCACATCTGATTTCAACAGGTTTTTTTTGCCTACCTGAAAAAGCTGTTTTAATTCTAAGACAGGTTTTAATCTGATTGCAAATTCAATATTATTACAGATTTTCTGAAATTAATTTAATTTGACTCATTAACTCATCAACTATATCTCAATTATTTTACATGAATAAAAAATAACCTTTTGTAAAAACAGTAATGATTTTTTATCTGCCGGGTACAAAATGAAGTTGACCTTAAAGAAAATACTCCAGGAATAAAATCCCACACCTCTCCTCTGATTCAAATTCAAATATATTCTGCTTGTATTATTTAGAAGAGACGATTGCAAGTGATCAGATCCCGGGCGAAGATGGTGAGTCTGATTTATGAGGTGTTATTGGCTCGCTTTATTCCGGACGTCTGTGGTGGAGTGTGTTCAGCACAACATTGAATTGTTCTCCCCTGCCTGTGAAAACACTGATCATTGAATAGTGAGGCAGAAGGAGTTAACGAAGAAATCGTCCCTTCCCTGCTCTTCATCATTTGATCATCTCGAACAGCATCACTGCGCATGTCCTGTGTCCACCATTTTGTGATGAGAATTTAATTGCACATGCTCCCATTTCACGAACCACTGCAGAACACGTGCTACGAAGTCAGAGGCCAAGAAAACGATTCATTTCAATCAAATGTGTTTAATTAAGAAATTATCATTCCGTGGAAAAGGACTCAGATAATTTCTGAGGCTCTGAGTGCTTCATTTATTTATTTTTAAAGGTGAACTACCTCTTAACTCTGTTGCTCTGACACTCTGCATCATTTTCATGCTTTTTCTTACACTCATTATTTCTTCCAGCTGTGTTGCACCTTGCTCTGATACCCTTCCTTTCCCCGTCTGTGTGTCAGACTGAGCGCAGAAAGCGGTGGTCACAGTCGGCTGCCTGAGGTGACTGCTGAGGTCAAAGGTCAGCTTGTGTTAATAAGACGTGATGTGCTGCCCTGGGACCTCAGTCCCACGAGGGATAACCCCCTAATCGGCGTTAGTTAATGTGTTGGTAATCTTTACCTTCTTAAAGCAAACAGCAGCGGAGCAGTCAATGGGCCCGCTTGGCCTACCGTGTAACGCTTTTGACCCAGGGGTCATGGCCTTTGTTCCCCGCTCGATGGGGAGTGCCCTCAAAGGTCTCGGGTGTAATAGAGAAGTTGTTTAGACACGTGCGCGGCTTAAGCAAGACCACCTCATAGAGTCGGCTCCTGCTCCTGAAGAGTATAAAACTTTCCTCCTACTCTTTGTGGTTACCTTTCATCCCCCTGAATGAGTCCATTTGAATATATATATGTTTTTATGTGCCATATATCATTTCCACTATGTTGATGTAGTGGTGGTTGCTGACCAAGCACAGACCTCTCCCCCCCTCCTCATCGCCCCCCCCCCCCTCCCTACCTCCTAACACAAACTCCTTGATGTTTGCAAATGCAAGTGCAAATGTTGTTTGTCTTTGCAGATCCTCTGCCCAATGCAACTTTATATCCCTGCAGCCCTCCTCACTGTTTCCTGTGGTCAAAGAGAGAAAAAGCAGAGAAACGCAGTGTATGCATAATGTGTCCTTGTAAAGTCCCCTTATCTGAACTTTCACTAATGCAGAGTGTTTGCCTGTGACTGACACTTCAACGTGTGTTCAGTGTGTGTCTCCTGACGGCAGCAGACCTCAGAAATCGTAGTGTGATCGGACAAATCAGTGAGACACTGGGAGCTTATTCAAGGCCCTGATTTACACGTTACTCCTTCAGGGTGATAAATCTTGTTTTAGTGCAGAAGTTTGGATATTAACACATGCAACAATTTCCTCTTCATTTAATTTACAACTTTTAACAATTTTTGAGCACAAATCTTCAACTATATGATAGTGCAGTGGTGTGCATTTAATAAGATACAGGACTACAAATTAAAGGGGTTTACCAAAAATCAGCAAAAACAAATTGTGGAATAAAATCCAAAACTTTTATCTCCAAAAAAAGCGAGTCATATAATGTTGACGTGAGTCCATAACATGGCGCTGTCTGCCATTTTGTTTCACATCGTATTATCAATAGGCCTGATTAACCGGTTCAGTATCACACAGATGCTGCACTCACAGTCTGCAGATGAAAAACACCTCTCCTTTTTTTACATGTGATCATTTTCTCCAGCAGTGTGCGACGGAGACCAGTCACAGTTTAGAGTTAATGTTGTCAAACTTATTTTATTTGATGATTTAATTTAAATAAATACAACAATGTGTGTTAAAAAGTAGAAGGAAAAAGAAAGGTGTGCAGCTTTAACAATGCATTTCATTACAAACTGCGTTTTAATCATTTAACTCGGCTGTATTAGACACTAAAGTGTTGTTATTTACAAAGTTAAAAAAAAAAGTGATTACAAATTCAGAGGAGGCGAAACAGAGTCATGAAGCTGAGGAGCTCAGTGGTGAAGCTGGCACGTAACCCAAGACCGAAACTTTAACCTCGGTTGAACTTTTTACCAAACACAGAAAAGTTTGCTCACTAAGCATAAAAACACACAGTCTGCTCCTTTAAAACAGACACTGTGAGTGATTTCACCTCCAATAAATCCGACTTTCTAATCCACACCATCCCCAAATACGATCTCCTGACATACACACACCTCAGCTTTATACATCCACACCATAATGAAGTCATGAGTTTCTCAATTGGTTAGAACGCATGGCGAGATGTGACGTGCAGCTGCTCTCCTTCTAATAGGATTCTATAGCTGCTGCCAATAGACGCCTGAACCGGGCTCCCATCTCGTTTAGAGAAGGAGAACCGGGAAAAAATAAATTACAGTGAAGCTTTTTTTTTTTTCCGCACTGAGTTGGTTATATAAATAATGCTCGTTTTTTTTTCCCCCTGCACATCGACTGCCACCTGTGTTTTTAATGAAACCTGTGGAGCAAAAAGAAGTGCAGAGGGGAGAATAGTTTTCGAGGAGAAACCAGGCTGTGTGCTACTGGAGTGAGAAAGAAGAGAGCCGGCGAGTAGCAGGGTGGTGGCCGTGCAATGAAAGCAGCCCTCACAAACTGTGCAGCCTGAAGCAGCAGCAGCAGCAGCCATGTTAGACACTAAAACGCAGTTCCCTTCCAAAAGCAACAGAAAGTTTTCACAGAGTAAAAGTAAGAAAAGTTTGACCCCCACCTTTTTTTCTCTCATTGTCTCTGCTAGGCATGTAGTCCCCTCTTAAAGCTTTATAAAGCAGAAATGCATTCAAATAGTTCCTCAGTTACTGAAAACACACTTTACATATCCCCTTCCTCCTTTTCTTTCCTTATAGAGCTCCTTCAGTTCAAGGCCGAGGAAGGAAAAAGTTGAAGTCACGATGCTCTGCCTTTGCAGTTTTTAAAAGAACCAGAGCCAAAAGAGGCAGGAAGTTGTTGTACAATAGCGTTACAGTAATCTGCCACAAATGGAAAAGCCAAATGCTGATCGGCGAGTGGAGAAGGTGGCAGAATAGAGGCAGAAAGAGGGGAGGGAGGGACAGAAAGGGAGAGAAAGAGAGGTAGCGTGTGTGTGAGGGAGACAGACGTTAAAGCAAAGAATAATCAATACAATCTAAGATGGTGGAAACAGCCGTTCTGGTTAACTCTGGGCTCAGTCTGAGGCAGGATGGATCTGCTAGTTGTGGGTTTTTCTCCAAATTCTCTCTGATTGTGCTCTACCCGGCAGTGGCAGCTGTTTTTCCTCGAGGAAAAAGCAGCAAAGTCTCACCCAAAAATGCTTATCAGCCTTTTGACTTGGTGCCAAAATAGCTGCGAGGTTTCAGCTGCAGCGTTCAGCTCGCTTTGTGACAGAGCCGGGGCGAGGAGGGTCCCAACTGTGCGTTCTCTGCCACATGTTACTGAAATAAACAGAGGACGCTTATCTTTTTCCTGTGTGTACGAGTTTGTGTGTGTTTCAGTGTGTGTCTGCAACCCGTCCATGCTGTGCATTCATGCTAGTCACTGTGGCATGCTAAAGAGTTAATGCACTCGGAGAGTGTGTGTTCCTTTCAGAGCGTGCTCCCAAGACTGTTGCAGCGACAAGAGCCCGGCTACGGTAAGAGACGAGGTTAATAATTCAACCTGCTCTCAGAGGTGTTGCATATTTCAAGGATCCTTCAGCAGGGAAGTCCACTCTGAATGACTCTGAAGTCTCTTTCTCCTCACTTTTCTTTGCACTAGTTGATATAGTAGCTGAGGTAGTGGAGAGTGTATCCCAGTATGGCGTGTGAGTGTGTGCACTGCGTCTGCGCACTACCCGAGGAGTGGATTTCTGTGTCCTCCTCCACCCCTCCCACAGTTAGTGCTTTCCACCCTCCCACTCTCTCCCTCTCTCTCTCCCTCTCTCTCTATCTCTCTCTCTCTTCCCTTCTCTGTCTCTGTCTCCCACCCATCTTGTGCTCCCTCCCGTCCTCCCTCCCTCCCTCCCTCCCTCCTCCCCCCTCTCTCAGTCTCCAGTGCAAATACAGTTCCTTGCCGTGTTGGACATGTGATGAAAAAGTGACTGGTTCGCGCGCTCCGCCGCACCTCCTATTTCATCATCAGCGGAGCATTTCTCCCCTTCACTGTGTGCTCGCTGTCTCCTCCTCTCTTCCCCTCTCTCTCACTCACTCTCTCTCTCTCTCTCACTTCTTTTTCTCTCCCTGTTTCGCTTGCTCCCCTCTTTCTGCTCCAGCCACACGCAAGGGGGAGACTTAAGCTCTGCGAGGGGAAAAAAAAAAGAAAAAAAGTCTGCTGCTATTTCTACAGTCAGGGCCTCCCCACAGCCCGCCCTTCCATAGACGGAGCTTTTTTTTCACTCACTACTAGCTGGATTTTAACCCTCTGCCTCCAACTAGCTGCACAGCAGCTCTGCAAAACCTGGCAACAAGTTGCTTTTAGGGGCCTTTTCTCACTTTTGGCGCATACATTTTTGCATCACTTTGGATTTTGCCGCTCGCTCTCTCATCCTTCTTTATTTTGTTTTTTAAAAATGTGCAGCGTCTTTTGATTTTCCTCTGCTGATGGGTTGAAGCGGTATTTATTTTGTTTCTCTCTGTTTTTTTTGGATGGAAATTGGTTAAAGTGGTGTTTCGCCATGTGATGGGCCTTGTTCCACCTGGAGCGCCGGGGCGCCATTTCTGCTGGGGAAACCTGCTTGTGGTGGGCTCGTGGTCCGGATGACCACTACGGATGACAAGCGAGAGAATGTGTCCAGTGTCTATGCTTTTGAAACATCTGTGTTTTTAAGACATGTCCTCCTTCAGCGCCAGCAACTGGCGTGAAGTACGGCACCTCCTTCGTCTTTACTCCCTGTCTCTCCTTGTATTTCCTCTCCATGTCCTCTCTCTCTCTCTCTCTCTCTCTGGGTCTCTCGCTCTCTTGTTCTCTCTCTTTCACGCCGACAGGCTCTACTAACAGGGGAGCGAGTAGTGTGCTGATCCGGAGCTCTTTCTGGGACAGGTGCCAACTGCAAACAAAAGACATTAAAAGGCAATAAGAGGACAAAAATGAGTCATTTGTGATATTTCAAACAGTTTGGACTCTGTCCGCAGTATTGTTGCACGTTGTTTCTCTACACGGCTACTTTGTCCGATAATTTCATATGAAGTATAAAAGCTAATATTTGAGACTCGGGCTGTTGAGGCTGAGGTTTGGAGACTTTACCACGCTTATTCTAGTGAAGGCATTTCATTCTCTAAGAGTGTTGGAGTAACGTGTGAGAGCAGCATATAGACTTCTGAATTATTCATGTGCCCGGCTGAAGCTGTGACTGGACTGGTTGTGCTATTTGCATGCA
The DNA here is from genome assembly GCF_009762535.1 of Notolabrus celidotus. Lineage (NCBI taxonomy): Eukaryota > Metazoa > Chordata > Actinopteri > Labriformes > Labridae > Notolabrus > Notolabrus celidotus. The sequence continues at coordinate 29,206,517 of NC_048277.1, read as the reverse complement.
ACAGACATGCTATTTGTCTGTTTGCTAACATTCCTCATTGAGAGACTTGTTAACTAGCTGACTGGCTGAGCTGGAGCTCTGCAGACAGCCTCATGGCCTCCCATTGTTTCAGGCCTCAGCAGACCTGGACGCAGCCGGTGGCAGGCGAGCCGTGCAGCTCGGAGCTCAGAGAGAGAGAGAGAGAGAGAGAGAGAGAGAGAGAGAGAGAGAGGGGTAGAGAGAGAGAGAGAGAGAGAGTCTGGAGCTGAGATTGAGGCTGGGACTGAAGCTGGAGCCGGGACTGAGGCCGAGCTGCAGCTGTGGAGAGAAATCACTGAGTCCTACTTGAAACTCAGAACAGAGGCTTGTGGCTTCCTCCTCTACTTAACAGAGATGTGGATCCAGGCAGGAAGCGATGGTGAATTTCGGGTCCCGGCTGAACATGAATCATCTTGATGCAGACTTTGGTGAGTAAATCTGTTATTATATGTTTGTACGTGATGGTTTGGACTGAAGTTTAACCGTGCGGCTGATTTTTTTCGGCTTTCCAACCACGTACGATTAAACATTTGATTCTCATGAATCCTCACCTAAAGTTTTTTTTTTTTGTACTTTGCCTGCGCATTTATACATCTGAATATAAAAGTGTACATGCGCATATGGTTCAGGAACACAGCACAGAGAGGGGCGATGAAGCGATTTATTTAACTTTCAGCTCTGCTGTAACTTTTCTCAGCCGTCCTTAAAAAACGGTTTGTAATTTAGTAATGCAAAAGTTATTAATAGCAGTTTGATTGCAGTGTGGATAATCCTGCTTGGTGGTAATCAGAGGATGAGTGGAAGGCCTCGATTTGTGGAGGTATTTCATATGAGTGATGTGGTCCAGGCTTACTGTGTGCTGTATGAAGAAGAGTACGTGGTGCACTGGCTGTTTTTATCCATTTAATGTTTGCGAAAGCATTTCCTGAGGACAGAACTTCTGTCGAAATACATCGCATTTCTTTAAATTGAAAGTTTTGTTGGTTATTTTCACAAAGCTATTATTCTTTTTAAAAGACGTAACCGAAAAGAAACGCAAAACTCTCCATCGGCGTGTCTATGAAAGGTATTTGCCTACATACAGTTTGTATTTATGTTGATCTCATCGCTTCATAGATTTGTGCAGATTTTTCCTAGAACACAGGGATTCACATGACCTATGTTTTACATAGTAAATGTAAGTATATTCAAAGAAGACTCCATCCTCTTTAAATAAAATCAGTGCTCATGAAAAGTTATTATTTAGGGAAAGAATAAACTTTAATTTGCACAAACAGTACGGTTATTATGCTAAATTCTTCACACGATAGATGTAAACTTTCTGTGTGAACAAAAAATGCAGATAAATGTTAATTATCTGAAATAATTAAGGTTGCATCAGTGATCTTGATATAAATGTGGTAAATTACTATTTATAATGAGTGTGTTGCCTGTTAGACTCTGCTCTCAGATAACTTTATTTTTAACTGAATATTTGAAGATTATTCTGAAAGCACTTAAATATCTGAACCTTTTTATGTTCATGCTTTTTAATATCCACTCATAAGACTTGAAACCAGAAAGGGACTATTTTTTTCCAGACAGAGCCAACTCTTATACCACCAGGTGGTTCAGGCCCCACAGTGATCTTTTCCACATACAGGTGATTATGTTCATTCATTTGAATATAAGCTGTGCCTAACCAGCAGTGGACACATGGTTTTTGGCTGGCACAGCCTCAAACTGCTCCACCCCTCAGGCCTCGTTGGCAGTGGGTGGCAGGAGTCCAGGGGAGGGTTGCATGTAGAGAAGCAGATGGCCGGGTGCTGAGGGTGTGCACTGTTTTCTCTCTGTGATAAAGTGTACCTGACCAAACCAGAGAGCCCATTCAGCCCACAGTGAGCCGGGGCCTGTGTGCTCACACAAACTTTAGCTTTACTGGAGCTAAACAGCTAATGCTGAAAAAAGACAGTTAGAGGGCGAACACACACACACACACACACACACACACACACACACACACACACACACACACACACACACACACACACACACACACACACATCCACACACACACACACAAATGCAAAACATGTGGAATAAACTCGTTGGAACATAAAACATAATCATTTGTTGTGCATTATATCTATTGTTGCCACTTTTGGAGAATAGTGTACATATTTTTAAATGTGTGTCTGTTTATGCCTCTTTAGTGTGTGTGTGTGTGTGTGTGTGTGTGTGTGTGTGTGTGTGTGTGTGTGTGTGTGTGTGTGTGTGTGTGTGTGTGTTCTCATGAAATGGTGTATTTAAAATGTAAATTCTGCTAAAGCTTAAGAACGGTTGAAAGTGCACATTTGGTAAATTGTTTGTCAGTCCATGTAATTGGTATATTTTATGTAATTTGTATTTAAATGCGGTGTTTATTCATGCACAGACTAGTGTTTCATGAATTCACTGCAGAAGCAGAACAAACTGAAACTGCAGGCCAAACTTGAACTTGAGGTTCTCCTGTTAAAACTTGACTCTGGACTTGAACTTGAACAAGAAACTTGCACATTTTAATCACAATGCATTGTAGTTTTTTTTAAATTAGAAACATACTTTCAACAATACACAGATGGGAAAAAAATCTCCAGCTAAGCACACCTCAGAACTTTTTAGTGCACATAGGTAAACTTAAATAACGCCCAAACAAAAGCTGTGGTAATACGTTTTTCAGAATAAAAGCACAAGTGTGTTTCATTGTAATTGTGCAAAATGATCAGTTACAGTAAAAGTCCTTCCATTTTGTTTTCCATATCAGATTTATCTCTATTTTGAAAAGCTAAGATTCTTTATGATGAAGGTTTATTTCAGTGTCACTATAATATGTAGTATATTAAGAAAATAAATATAGAAAAACTGATTATTGTGCCGTCACATTTTTTCTTGAAATATGAAACTTTTGGAAAAACGTTTAAAAGTTCAAAGAAAAAGTTTCAAAAAAACTAATTAAAAAAAAAAACGAGTCTGAAAAAGTGGACAGCATTGAGGGTGAATTACCAGAGAACACCAATCTAAATTAATGTATGTAATGAGACAACTTTGGATGTTTTTTACGAATGCTTTTAGTATGAAGAATACAGAAATAAGCCTTAAACACAGAAAAGATGTGTGTGTGTGTGTGTGTGTGTGTTAGAGAGAGAGAGAGGGTGTGTGTGAGAGTGTGTGTGTGTGTGTAAGACTTAACATGTGTGTGCTTGCTCAACTTGCTCTCTTGATCACACACAGTTAGTGTTCGTTTTATTGTTTTGGATATTTTTAGAAATAAATGGCGTTATTTAATGATTTTTCACGTTTGATTGAAACAGCACGATTAGATTAACAGCGTAATTATATATATATTTTTTTTTCGTTTCATAGGACGTCATAAACTTACAAAAAAAAAGGAAAAAAAAAATTTATGTATTTCAAACTACAATTCAAAACATGCAGTTATTGCTTATAATGAAATGCTCTTACTTTTAGACAAGTGTATAAAATGGTGCACAAAATCCTCTATATTGCACTTGTTCAATTTAAATAATCAACCTTACCCCAAAATGTTTTGTAGTCTTTTTAATTTATTTATTTAAAGTATGTTGGTGTAAAAAGTAAAACAGCTCGACCTTCAGTTACAGAGCACAAGAGACAAATACCAAACACGCTTTTTGTGTTATAGTTGAATCGAGTAACTCACACAGACAAAAGATTATTTTACTTTCTAGAAAATTTTCACCCGTTTTTTTTCTGTGGTGGATTGAAAAGGTCATATGTGATGTATTAACTCTGTATAGACTGCTGTATGTCTGCAGATCGGAGTAATTCTGTCTGAGACTTTTGAAGTGTGAGTGTGTGGTTTAGGTCATGTGCCAGTGCTCAGTGTATTCTTACCAGTGTAGTGAGTCACTCAGCAGTACAACACAGCAATAAGCCACCAATACACTGCTTCATTTGTTAAGTGGATAAATCGGTATTTAAGATTATGTGATTTTCTTTCATTTATGAGCTCGCTGTGATGTTGTGAATTCCGTCCAATTTCCTCCTGGCTAATATGAAATCCAGATTGGAGTGGTGAATGGGGGCCAAGTGAGCACTCGCTGTAAATATAGTTTTCTACCATAGTAACCAAGCCCTCTTTTATTTCTGCAGCTAAAACCGTCACAGTGTGAAGTTTGAAGTACAATAAGAGGTCCAGCATGGTGAATATTGTGTTTTGTGTTGGAGCTCTCTGGAGGACTGTCACACTGACGTACAGTACTGCATGTGTGTAGCCCTGAAGGAGGTTTTTGTGTCGCTATTAAAACACGGTCATTTGATTTTCTGTATATTCAATCATCGTGTTTATATATTTTATATGTATTTATAATTTTTTTAATTGATTTAAAGTCAGGGAAATATACTTTTTACCGATCGAGGATGAGAAAGTAGTGTTGCTGCTTAAAACATGAGGGTACAAATGTGGGAATTTAAACTTCACTCTACATTTCCTCATTCATAGGTTTTTTTTATTTCAATCAAGTGCATTTATTTGAACATGCATAATAAAATCTTAAATTATATTATGCAGATTAGAATTGTGTTTGCAAGGGTATCAGATTGATAATTTTGCAGTTTCGCCTCAGTTGAAGTAAAACAGTGACACACACTTTTTCCAGTTTAAACAATTCTAATTTAATTAAATGTGTATTCACTTTATTTATGAGGACACTTATAATAAAATGTGCCGTATTATCATCCATATAAAACCAGGTTAATATCGGTGGTGTGTAGTAACTTGCATGCAGCAGGTTAGCAGAAGCAGGTCCCTGCTTGTGTAAACTGAGCTGGATTAAAATGTCCCACTTTGTGAGCCTGGCACATGCAAAAGGGGTGCAGCCCACTTTGCAAAACCCTCTGCTAAAATTACTTAGATGTCTCAGAACACATATCAGCCACATCCCCATCTGCTTCAGGCTTTTATGGAACACTTCAGAGTGTGGAATAAGCTGTTCAAACCTCCTTCGAGGTAAACGACGGTCGAGCCAGTACAATCTCCACGGCAGAATCCCACCAGGCCCCCTCTTTGCCCTCCTGTACTGTGCATGCAGAGGAGCAGATGAGTGGATCCACAGTGGCCACTACAGGCTGTGCCGCTCTCATACAGCATCCACTCTACACCACAGTTACAGTACAGTACGGTACAGTACAGTAGGAAGTAGGCCATGCCTGAAAAGAGAGCAGAGGGGCTGGACAAAAGGCCGAGACCCAGATATGCAAACACACACACACACACACACACACACAAACACACACACACACATACACAGACACAAACATCCTGTACATTGTTTGGACGTTTTTGTTGAGGATCCAGTGGCAAAATTATTGCACAAAAGCGAACATTTCAAGGTTCAATAAACAAAATAATTACACACTCATTACACACACACACACACACACACACACACACACACACACACACACACACACACACACACACACACACACACACGCACACACAGTCCAGCCTCTGAACCTGCTTTTCCTCACTTCTCTGTCCATACATGGAAGCCATTATTCCTTCATCCCTGTCCACTGCTGAGGATTGGGGGCCATTTTAGTCCCCCCGTATTAATCAGGACGTCAGCTGGGAGTGTCACATGTGATTTATCCCTGAAACCACAGCGACTCCACAGAGACGCTGAGCACAGGCGTAATGACATAATATTGGATGGGGTGCGTTTCAGGGGTGACAGATGATGTAGATTTTTCCTCTCCCCTTTCCTGAATGCATCCTGAAAAAAAAACTGTGTGACTTTCATCTGATAGCTTAATATGATGGACTCAGGTTGAGGTCAAGGTGCTTTATTAGATTTAATTTTACATGGGAGCTTTTCTCTTGTATGCTAACTGCACAGAAAGTCTTCCTGCAGAATACTTAGCATTCAAACAGCTCTCTAAAGGGAAGAGTCTTTAGCCAAAGCAGGTTAATTTGAAGAATAATTCAAACCAAACTTAATGAATTCTTTCCTCTGAGCACTTAATAGAGTCTCTTTAGTCTTTGTTCTGCAGCATCCCGTGTGAGCGTCTCTCTCTCTCTGCACACATCATCCGCATAGATACTTGTTTTATGTACCTGCCAGGCAAAGCGATATTCCAGATAACGCTGAGGAGCTGCGCCCACTCAACTTTTCTTTTCCAGCGCTCATATATTTCTCCTCACTTTTTGGCCTCTGCTGTCGCCAAGGCAATTTAGTCATAGAAAAAAGTGCAGGATCAGCAGGTTTGTTCCGCTCGGAGTCAGAGTTGGAAGTGTTGAAAAGGCCTCGCCTGCAACTCTCCTACTATCAAAATACTGTGGATCCATTCCCTTACCTAACCCTCTCTCCCCCATCTCTCTGTCGTGCAGTTTATCTGTGTGGAGCTGAGTTGAGCTGGATACATTTAGTGATGTGCTGTTGAAAAGATGTCTTTAGGTTTCTTGTTTCGGTACGGAAAAATTAAATATCCTGTGTGGCTTTCATATATCACCACCTCTGTTTTCCTTTAACTGATTTGACAGCAGTTTTTTACAAGAGTAGTTCTCCATTTTAATGTGTAATCCACTCTTATGTTTGGGGTTTCCTGTTTTAACTCTGATGTGATAGTAGAGTGGCCAAAAAATTCCACAAAGCCAAAGACAACACAGGTCACCTTCTCCAGCAGAGTACATCAAAACTCGATGTTTGAAAATCAAAAGAGAACATTTTAAACTTGCACTTTATGTAATGTGTGCATGTTAAATAATACACTAGCAGTGCATAATATTAGCAGCTTTTTCCTGCAGTACATACTAAAATACTTCATACTATCCCCTCTGCAAACACTCGCCCAGGCTCCATGAGTCATCAACATGCACACACACACACAAACAACACACACTCACGCACTGAATGCAGCGAGTGCACAGCTCGGACATGAATCTCCCTCCACGGGCTGGAGGAGTTGGGTTACTCATGAGCCCATAAACATGTGCTGGCTGCGCTCAAAGTCTCTGCGCTGTAATTACAAACGTTAGAAACAATATATAAAAGACCCTTCCCCGCCAAGGCCGTGTCCTGCACTGCAATTAGCGTCCTTGTACGGAATTATCACCCTTCATCAGCCGCCGCCACACTGAGTGAAGGCCTGTAATTGTGTCCTCCTTGGTATGCTCGAGGACAAACCCCCTTCCTCACTTAGTCACAATGGCCTTCTTTATTTTTTTTGCTATCGATCACTAACTGCCTCTGATTTCATTTCATTTCAACTCAGAGCAGCGATCCATGCCTTTGCACGCCCACATATGCACAGGAGAACAAGGGCAGGTGTCAAAAGCTGCCTTGTACATTAACACAGCGCAGCCTCTACATGTGTGAACGCAAACATACTGCACTGCATGTGCATATGCGCTGCGTCGCCCACGCACATGACACTGCAGCCTCTCAGTGTACTCGAGTGTGTGTGCACGATATGCAGCGAGTGGGTGCGAGGGCCAAGGCCTCGTGTGTTGTTGGTTTTTGCGGCGAGCATGCGGCAGTGCGAGTTGGCCGCTGTACAGGCCGGCAGAGAGAGAGGGTGCGGTGTGTTACATGTTGCACTAATGAGTTTCCGTGGCCAGGCAAGACCGTGGGGCGAGCTTATTAGTAAACAGGCAACAGAGAGGAGACCCTGCAGACCTCTGCCGCTGCTTCTGCAACTGATCATCCTCTCCGTTTCTGCCTCTCTCTATTGTTTTCTCACTTTCCCTCCCTGTGAAATGTCTCAGTTCTCACTCTGTTTCTCTCCTTCTTGTAGGCAGCGAGATGGGTTCCGACTTCTGCCACAGCCGCAGCCAACAAGTGAAATCACAGACTGACGAGCAGGCTGGCGATTACAGCTGCATTGTAAGTACCACAGTGTATTATAAATTGAATATGGTGTTTAACAATGTAATGTAATGTGGTCGCACTTAATGAGATGAAGTCTGTAATTAGATGCTGCATAACTTGCAGCAACATTTGTTGTACACATTGCGTTAAAGTGCTCCCTCTAAGTCTATTTCCTCCTCTTTGTGAGACGTATCATAATGTGAACATGCATTAGATTAAACTATAATGGCTCCTTATTGTGTTTTTACCCCATTTGAAAGGCCAAGTGCTCCCAATGGCTTGTTCGTGCAAACAAAAAACTCAAGTATAATTTCAAGCAAACACTCCGGGTGCAATCTCAGTGGTCCGCCAGACGTAGGGAGTCTTGACTTTGTCTGCGTCGGGCCTGGATCTGTGAGAAAATGGCTTCCTCTCTCTCTGCCTTCCAGCTCCCAGCTCCCCGCCGCCATTTTGTGTATTGGTGCCAAAGTAGGCAGGTAGCAAGATGAGAGGGACGGAGTAAAGTGGGAGAGGAGAAGTGGGCGAGACCGGGTGCTGAGTTCAGGAGAAAATGAGAGGGAATTAGAGGAAAAGATGAGCTGATGATAGAAACGTTCCTGATAGAGAGATGTTTTTAATTGTTGCCGACTGACTGCAACCTCCCCTCTCGAGCCTCCCAGCTCTTCTTCTCAAAGGGGTTGACCATGCGGGGTTGCCATAAACTGTTCTTTTTCTACTGGGGCAAACGTGCTGGAAGAGCCCACAGCTGCATGACCCCCTTCCACCCTCCATCAGCCCTCCCTTTTTCCCCTCCACACCACCACCCACAGTCCCCTCCCCTTTGCAACCCAACCTGCCCACTTATAGCACTCCAGAGCCGGAGTAACAGGGGTAAAGCTTCAACATCTGCTCATGTACCTGTCTCCACCCTAACCACAGCACTCTGTTAGCTGCAGCCTGAGCCCCAACTGTGCCTGAATCATATGCACTTAGTAACCCCAGGCCCCACCCTACAACCTCCAGCTACTGTAGCGAGCCGCCTGCTGCCGCTCTGGAATCCAGTATGTGCCAGGCATTTGATTACATGTGCAGATGTTATTAAAATCCTGCTCTCATCTGATCCCAAGACCGCAGATATTATATATCCAGCTTCAAGTAGGTGTCTGCTGCTGCTGCTTTTTACTCTTAATCATCTAAACTTATCTGAAAAAGTCATAAAATAATCCTCCTGCGTTTTGGCATACTTAACTTCAGATTAGTGAAAAGAGGGCTGACGTTTGTATTTTGACCTACAGTTCCAAAGAATTATATCGTTTGCTGAATGAGGACTGATGGTGCCCAGTTAACTTTGGAACTGTTTTAGTTTTATAACCCATTATCCATCTGTTGCTCGGTGATTCTCTGCCCATATTTACCACATTTACAGCAGTGGAATGGGCCACTGTACTATGCATGTAAAAAAAAAAAAAAAGACCTTTGATGCTTGTTTATCTCAAACAGAGAAAGAGTAGTAGGAAAAGCACAGACGCATCAAAAATTGGGTTTTTATTTGTATCTAAATTAACATATTTTATGCTAAAATTGAATCTTTTTAAACATTAATTATTTGCCTGGTTTATTTTGGATTTTATTAGGCAAGGCAAGGCAAGGCAACTTTATTTGTATAGCACATTTCATACACAAGGGCAACTCAATGTGCTTTACATTAAAACATTAAAAGCATTGGAAACATTCAGACAAGCATAAAAGAGCACAATTAAAATGACAAATATAATAAAGCAGAAAAGAAAAGGAAAATTAGAAATATATTAAAAATCTAATTAAAATTTGCATTTAAAACAAGTTAAGATAAGCTAAGATAGGAAGGCAGTGGCAAATAAAAAAGTCTTAATCTTTGATTTAAAAGAGGTGAGAGTTGGAGTTAAGATTCTAATTACTGAGGGGCGCAGGTGGCCTAGTGGTCTAAGCGCCCTACATACAGAGGCTACAGTCCTCATTGCAGGGGTTGCCGGTTCGATACCCGGCTGCGACCATCTCCTGCATGTCTTCCCCCTTTCTCTACTCCCCACATTTCCTGTCTCTCTTCAGCTGTCCTATAAAATAAAGGCGAAAAGCCCCAAAATATAACTTAAAAAAAATTGATTCTAATTACTGTTGTAAATATTAATTTTAGGGATGTTCCTAAGTGACTAACTTCCCAACTGTTTAAACGTATTAAAGGTAAGAACAAATTCACAGAACAGCCTGAACTGATCCCTTGTGAAGCCGTGTTAAATCAAGTTTGCTCAGAGTCTTCGGGTAAATAATGTCAAATAGGTTTGTAAGTGTGGCTAGAATTAGCAGAGCTAGCACCACCAGCCTTCAGTCCTCTTCACAGGTTAACATCCACACGCCTGCGATGGTTACACATTGCCCGGGTTAAGTGCCACTTCAACCAGACACAGCCGACAAACTACTTTATTTCCATTTTCTATATCTGTAATCTGTGCTCGTTTAAATCTGGGTAGTAGAGCTTTATGGCAGTAACCACTAACCAGAGCTACAGCCCCAACTAGTTGCAGGTAGATGCACTAAAGCTGACGCACAACGTATAAGCACAAAATATGAGACGTACATTAATAGAAATATCAATAATGCGTTTAACCAACCAGTAATTCCTATAATGACTAGCAAGAGTGACAATGTTGAAGTATTTTGTCGCCTAGGCGTGCACATCCGTCATTCGTTCATTCATTTATTTATTTATTTGCGTATTCCCAACTTGTTATAGGTTGAAGCTCATGGCAGTGCCTCAACCTTATAAGAGAGACGTGATTCATTTTATTTATTTATTTTTATTTTTTAAAGTTATGTTTTGGGGCATTTTTGCCTTTCATGATATGACAGCCTCTTTACATGGGGCGCTTAGACCGCTAGGCCACCAGTGCCCCAGATGTGATTCATTTTGAACACATGTATAGTTTAACCTTTTAGGAATCGCACCTTGTCGAATAATGTGCAATTACAGCCCCAGAAAAAAGATTACTTTCTTGAAATCTCTACATCTATGGAAGCATTTCTTTTTCAGTGTCTTTTGAACACCCTCCACTTCATTAAGCAAAGCTTTACTTGAGTTTTTACATTGAGGGCATAACTTAACCCAATAGCAATGTGAAAGACTGATTGATAGCATGCCAAGATGCTTGTGCGCTGTAATCAGAATCAGGGTTATTCCACTAAAACTTGTATCTTGAACTCTTTCTTAATTGAAACAGATTTATGTTGTTTAAAATGTAAATTAACATTTTTGTCCTGCAGAGTTAGCCGTCTGAAAAACATTTGTTTGATCATTATTTTGCTGTTTTCTGCAAAGAGAAGACCTGAATGAGAAATGTGTACACCATCAAACCAAAATGTTCATTTTACCCAAACACAAACCTGTGAAAAGAAAAACCTGAAAATCTGTTTTTCAACTGCTCCTTAAATGTTTCCCGAGCTGTGTATGAAACAACATGAGTGTATATCTCGGTGTGAGGCAAACAAATAGGGAAACAGCACATGAGTACATATGTGGGTGTATCTTTGCTAGCATGTCACCGATTTAGACACTAGGTGCAAAATATAGCAGAGGTCCCTCCAGCAGGCAGACCTGGCCTATTTAGGCCTGTCACAGACGAGCTCTCATTGAGACGGGCAGACAGGCAGGCAGTCAGAGGCTTCACTAACGGTCCAGAATGCACTCTGTCCCCTTTGGCTTCCCGCTCCTTAATCTGGCCATGTGTTTGCATATGGGACAGAGCGGCCTCCATATTGTGTTTGTGGAATGAATTATGAATGCTATTGCATAACTGTAGCTTCTTTCTGGGGCATATCTCTACAGCATCTACCCAGAGACCAGAGCATGAATACATTTCCCTGGCCGAGACCCCTTGGAAGTGATACTGTGAAGCTGGCCTGCCTGCGTTTGTTTATGGTTATATAGAGCAGATGGCCCTGCAACATGGTCACATATCACACACTGACGGGCTCGCTGGCACTGCCACACATATATCCTTATAGGCAGAAATGTAGGGCCATTTAAATCCACAGAAACAGACTTATAATTATTCTATAAATCACAGAAGGAGAAGTATTAAATGTCTTTATCAGAGTACATTACTGTATTTTCTTCATGTTGGCAGTAGTCCTGGAACTATAGGCACCAGCAGTAATACCAGCTGCAAATTCAAGCTCTTTAATGCTAGCTCTGCTGTATTTACTGCCTTGGCTGTCAGCTGTAACTGCTAACCACTGTAGTGAGTCTGACTACAGCCAGCTGTAGCCTGGGGGAAACAAGCTCTTCAAGGTTACAAACTGTACAGATCCCTGTCTGCCTGCTCTCCGGTCCTCTGTCTGTCAGCTGAAGTTCATATCCAGGCAGAAAGGTATTTGTCCCACCCTCTAAATATAGCTGGCGACAGATGCAGAGCGATGGGGGCACTGCCCAGGCTGAAAGGGGCCCTGCAGGCAGGCCGGAGCAGAGCTGGGCATGCAGACGTGTCAGGGCTGTGGACCTCTCTTAATAGACAGGGGCCCTACAGGTCTCCAGCAGCCACATGGTGATGCACGTTTCAGCGGCTCCCATTATAAGTGAGGAGACTAAATCAAAAATAGACATTTATTTATCAATTTATCAGATTAATGCTGACATAGTGGGAAAAATGACTATCATAATACTCTCTGACTAAGGAGTTCTCATTTGTTGGAAAAAACAAACTTACCTTCAACTGGATTTCTTCTAAACTATGTAATTCAGACTTTTTCTATGCATAGAGACCTCTAATGTAGTTTGCTACCTTGTGGTTTGAGTTTGCTAACATGTCCTTGAAGTAATTAATGCAAAAAAAGTTCTATTTGATCTCTATCTTTTTCCTGACTAGGAACCGTGTAACCCTAAAGCCGAACAGAAGCCATAGGGCTGTATGCTGGTTCCACTGCATAAATCTGATCAAGACAGATTAGTTTTCTGCCTGTGGTTGTTGTATGTCATGCCATTCAGACATGTGCAAAGATTTCCTGATTCAAGAAGGAAGTCTCAGTGTGCAACTTTTCAATTTGACCATTTAGTAAAGAAAAGAGAAACACAAAAAGCATGTTTTCACTCCCTTTGTGCTCTTAGTTTACAGGAACATTTCAAACTCACTTATTATGTGTATAGTATGAAAATCTCCTGCAGCAGTTCAGTAGTGATCAGTTGTTTTTCTGCTTACCTATGAGCACAAGGGTCAAACTGTTACAGTGCATCAGGTTTATGGTGTCTTGAAGTAGTTCCTGTGCAGACTTTCCCTAGGGCCTGCATCCTGTTGTGCACCCTGCTGTGCATCCTGCAGTGTTACCATGCCTGTGTGCATGCAAGTGTGTGTATGTTTGTCTACAAGTGACTGTATACTGCGTGTGAGAGATGAGAAGCAGCTGGTGAGGTTGGCCTGAGTGGTCTGGGCGACCCCTGCTGCGTGCCCTGTCATTACAATGATTGGGGTCGTTTTTTACCTCTAAAGATGGGGCCGTGTGTGTGTGGGGGGGAGCTGCACAGGGATCAGCTCACTCTGCCTAATGCAGCCCGCTTCACCTGGCATGTTTATGGTTCTGCTGGGGGATGTAGGGGGGAGGGGTCAGTGGGGCCTGTTCATCTCACAGGCTGACAGGCAGACGCACATATTATACACGTTGGAGATCGTGCAAACACACTCCATCAAATATGTATTCTACACATTAACAAATGCATACAGTACACATGCACTACCTGTAGCTCCACATGCTTTGACCCATATAGGCACATACTGTACTGTACATACAGACACCTTGCTACCCTCTCCTGCACGAGGTCTGCGAGCTCAGTATCTGCCTCCTGCAGAGGTGACGGGGAGGTCAGCCTGTCTGACTTTGAGCAGAATCCCCCAGCGGCTTGCCCCAGCCGTCCCCCCTGGCATGTGTAACAGGACCTGCCCATGCTGCCTCTGCTCTCCCCTCGCTCCGCTCCTGACCCTCGCCGCTGCCTCCCCCCCTGGCTCTGGTATAAATAGATGGGTCATGCCTGCTGTGCTACCCAGAGGGGGCTGTCGGGGGGCACAGAAGCCATGCTTCTTCTTATAAACGCTCCACCGTGTGTATCTGGATTCCTTCTGTCTGCCCAGGCAACACTGCGCTTATAACAGGCAGACATTCAGTCGTATACAGACGAGAGAGGAATACACGAAAATGTCAAATGAATCCTGATTATTTCTGATAAAGGGTTGAGGCCAACAGGAGGAATAATGAGCACACTTGCTAAATTGGTGGCAACTAACCACAGACCAGTCAACATTGTGGAAGACTCAGGTCAAAGGGATGTTGGCATGTTGCGACCAGTTATATGATTTACTATACTGTACAGTACAATAGTTGTATGCAGATTCATTCATTCTTCATTCTTTATTGGGATCCCCATTAGCTTCAACAGTGGAATTGCTAGTCTATGGGGTCCACACAACAAAACAAAAATAAGGAAAAACAATTATTTAAAATCGCACATAATCCATAAAACAAAAATGCAATAGCAGCCAATTATAAAAATCAAATATGAAAATGCAAAATAAACAAAGTATCTTAGCAAATAAACAATGAGTAGCGTTAAACTACTAGATAATGGAAACAAAAACAACTTTGTCACAAACAAACAGGACGGTCGTGGCTCGGTGGGTAGAGTCGGTCGTCTATCAATCGGAAGGTTGGCGGTTCGATCCCAACTCCGGCAGTCACATGCCAAAGTGTCCTTGAGCAAGACACTGAACCCTGAATTGCTCCCGCTGTTGTTCAGAGGTGTGTGAATGTGAACGAATGAGATTAGCTAACACTGATGGTCCTTTACTGTAGCAGCCTCTACCATCAGTGAGTGAATGGGTGAATGTGACGAGTAATAATAATATATTTTATTTATCATGCACTTTACATTTGGAACAAATCTCAAAGTGCTAGGAACAAATCTCAAAGTGCTAGTAGTGTAAAAGCGCTTTGAGTGGTCAGAAAGACAAGAAAGCGCTATATAAGTGCAAGTCCATTTACCATTTACAAACACATGGCACCAAAAATTAATAAAACAAAACGTTTCAAAACAGTCATTACATAACAACATCTATGAGAAATTTATCAGCATTTCTTTTAGTGACTTTATAATAGAAAACTGTTTTTGATCATTGGTGGAGAGCAGATTCCAGGCAGAGGAACCTCTAAAAAGAACAGATCTCATCATGCAGTTAGTTCTAGGACTTGGTGTTAGCAGATAACCAGTGCTCACATGACATGTCGTATACCTATGATTAAAACCGGAATATTTTAGTCTATCAAAAAAAAAACTGTAGTCTGTTATTCCATATAACAGTTTGGATGAAATGACAGATGACATGATTTTGATTTATCCTCCACAGTTAGCAATATAATCTTTTATGGATCTCCAGCACATTAGTACAAAAAGAACAGTTAAGAGCCAATCTGGCAGATCTATTTTGTCCAACTTGAAGTTTTTTTTTTATGTTTTTCAGCAGCACTTGACCAGATAAGCGGACAGTACTCAATGTGTGACAGAACAAGTGACCTAACAACATCTTTCATGAAAAAAGGTGGAACCAAGCGGCAACCTCCAGTCTAAAAATATGAGTCCACTGCTAAAAACTGCAGTTCATCAAGGATCCGCTTGAGGCTGGCTCCTGAAGTACTGGGAACCACATACACACCAATTCAAAAAAGCTGATCTTTACAGCAGAAATAAACATGTTTGCAGCCTGGTACAAAAGACGAGTGTAGTCTGGATAGCTCATTCCTCGATTCGGCACACACTGTACGGGGGTGAATTTTTTTCTAACGCTGCATTTTCGAAGATATAGAAATTAAGAGTCTTCCAATGAGAGGCACAGCTGTAGCTGTTGGCTAGGAGGCTCAAAGCCCGCCTCTTTACGTCACAATCACTTGACAGCAGCAATATGGCTGCCGACAACAATTGGCCTCAAAACAGCACCTCAGAAACAGATGGGTGACGTCACGGATCCTACGTCCATATTTTATACAGTCTATGGGTGGAACAAATCCAGAACATTTCCTTGAAATAGCTATTCCCTTTCCCATCTTGGAGACAATGTAATCATCTGGTCAGACCAGGACAGTACATTATTTATTTTGACACCGAGTAATTTGGTTTTGGAAACCTGCTCTGCAGATTTGCCGTCTATTGCGAAGTTAAGCGCAGTGGCATTAGGAAGAACATTCCTACTAGCAAATATAATACATGTATGGGACCTGTATGAAACAGAGAAAGCAGTGAAGTGGAACTCCTGAAAAGTGCAATTGTCTCATTAACCAGGGATCCCTGGATGTCAGTGAGCAATCAAAGTTATCTCAGAATAACTGCACACCATACTGACACCGATTGGGCAATGCATCACTAATTTTTTTTTTAAATAAACACTGTATTTTATAGAGTATCAGTTTGAAGTGGTCTCCTACCTCTTGATCATGGTTTCAGAACACTTCTGTAGCAGTGCAACATTTATTTGAATTCTAAATCTAAAAGTCAAGATCATAAAGTACATTATTCTTGTTGCATTCCGCTAAGATTTGTTATTGGTCTACTAAACCAAATCCATAAAAAACAAGTCAAGAATCGAGGATGTCAACTAGTGGGAAAGCAAACACATGATTCTCCGATTTTTTTCTTCCAGTGTGATAGAAGTGAGCATAAATAATCAAGCTTTGGAGATGCATATTGTGTGAATGTCTGTCTTCTTTTTCCTGAATGTTCTGCCGCACTGAGTGACCACAGACCACCACAACCCTAAAGATCTTGTTACAAGGTTACGGCACTCCACTCCATCTTACTATCAGTGAGAGTCAGCTTCAGTATTGATTGATGGCTCTGTAGCACTTAGACTGAAGTGTGATTGAATTAAAGTGGCTCTTTAAGCAGTGTGTGCCTTCGCAGTGAGAATGTGATGAGGTAAATGAATTTCATGTTTTGCTTTTCCCCCCCTGAAGGCTATTTTTCCATGTTTGTGTGCCAAAATGTTTGCAGATGTGTGTTGCATTCGAAGCCATGTGGGTGTACGTGTTTGTTTGTGAGTTCTCGAGTGCATTTCCCACAGTGCGAGCGTGACATTATGAGACGATGAGGTTCAGAAAGCAGGACTTTGCACCCCGAGCCCTTCCAAACAGCTAATGGAGGTGCAAGGCTGAGCAGTGTATCAGTTACAGACGCTGTGCTTTCAAGCGCTTGCTGAGTCTGCACAATTTTAAGAAGGCTGAGTTTTTTAGGTGGACAAGCTGTTGGTAGATGAGGGTTATCAGATTGTGTTACATAACTACATAAAGAGCCCTAAACAAGTGTGCAAAAAAGGTTCATGTCTTTGTTGTGTGTGTGTGTGTGCTTGTGTTGCATACTAGTCCTCTGCAGTGCATGTGTGTGGGTGCGAGTGTGAATACTTCCCTGTCACTGGATGATAGCAGTTGGCTTCACTTGAAAGCAATAGCTCTCCTGGCCATGCACTCTTCTGGTCAGGACCCCAGAGCCATCTACTATATTAGATTGAAGTATGTCCAGTCAGCAGGCTGAAAGGACGGCATGCCTTGACCTTACCTTATGAAGTCTGGAACCCCATGTTGCTAAGCGCTTTTGCAGGGCTGCACAATGGGAATAGAGAGTGATATAAGCTGCGATGTGGTGCAGAAAATAGTGTCCATGCAGTCTCTGTTACAGCACTTCAAATCAAAACACATTAAGCTTGACGATGATATGAAAAAAAAAAGTTCTCTGGTGTGCAACTCAACTCGACAGTTCTGTTTCCTGCAAACAGTTATACATAGCCTTTTTCCAATTTCAAAATGTGAATGCTAAATTAGTTTTTTGCACATAATTAGCTTTAAATGAAAGCTATTACAAGTTAATTAAATCTCTTCACACTCTGCTCTCTGTGCAGTGCTTATAGTTTTCCCTTCACTCTAGTATGTGTGTGTGTGTACGTGTATGCACTGTAGGTTGCCATACTGTACCTTTCTGTCTGCAAAGTGTCCGTAATCCCCCCCTGTGTGTGTCTGTTGCCTTGTAAGAGTGTGTCTGTGTGTGTGTGTGTGTGTGTGTGTGTGTGTGTGTGTGTGTGTGTGTGTGTGTGTGTGTGTGTGTGTGTGTGTGTGTGTGTGTGTGTGCTCGTGCATACTTACAATCCACTCATCCACTGCTGTGGTGTAAGTACGGCAGTGTTGAATAATGCAAAGAGCCTCAGACTCACCACTGAGCAGACACAATGGGGCCTCTCAGCTCAAGACATACCATTCTGTATTGTGCTGTACATTTGTGCATTTTGCAGATGGAATAATATTACTGTATGTGCTGCCAAAGATTACCCTGATATGACTCCGTTCAGTAGATAGTGTGACAGCAAACATGCAGGGTGGTGTGGATCTCTCAGAGAACACACAAGTATGAGTGTTTCAGAACTTCTGATAAGCACACTGTGACCACATTCAGTGATTTCAAGCTAACCCTGATAATGTTTTAATCTGCCTTAGAATAAAAAACACTTGTCTATGTATTCCTAATAATCTCACAGGAAGTCTGTTTGTTGTTTTTGGTTTTTTTTTACAGATTTTTCCTCTTAGAGATCTCCAGACCAGACAACCAGACATGCTGCTAAGAGCCCTGATGGAGGAAGGAACCAAAGGGCTTGTGTTCCCCCACACCCACCGACCCCTCCACTGTGTGTTTCAGAGCAGGTGAGAAACATTAACATCAGCAGCAGCTGGAGCACCTCTGCTACACACATGTGAACCAGGATATGAGCTAGCTTGAGTTCGCCCATTGTCAACACAGGTCACTGATGTTAACACTCTCCTCTTTGAAGCACACAAACAGTGGAATCTAGGGATGTGCACATTTAGTTGATTCAAAAATTAAATGTCATCACCCTAATTACTAGTTGGTTAAACAAATCATAAATATTTGTATTGTTGTAGGCCTGAAATGCTGGTCACATATGTGATGTCTAAGCATTAAGCGCAGCCACCTGCCTCAAGCTGTAGGGGCTTAAGCTTCAGTTAAAGGCTACTGCCTTGTAAACAAGTAATCAAGCATGTAAACGCATGTAAACAAGCACAGATGACAGATGACATCACGTAGTAGTTGTTTTGATACAGACAATGGGGATAAAGTGTTGTCAGCTGTGTCCATAGACTGTATATAAAATGGACAGCGTTGCTCCGCCTTTTCCCTTTGTATGATTTTGAAGCCAAAAAACCCTTTTCCAATGCGCAGCCATTATGCAGCCTGTCTGCGCCTGTAGAGAATTTCTGTGGTAGCCACGGTAATTTCTGTGTTGCCATGGTAACGAGCTCCGCCCTACACCGTAGCGTCACAAGCCCCTATGGAGTTATTACCTCTACAGTAGCTGTCAATCAAAGTGAAAGCGGAAGTAAAACCCCGTTTTTTAAACTCTGATAACTAACGAAAAAGAAACTTTTCAGAAAAAAGAGGCCTTCAACACAAAACAGTCAAATAATAACTACATATCACCACAGCATACAGATGTGAGAAACGTTCTTACGACGTGTGTTTATTTTTTAAAGTTTGACTGCTCCCCCATTCAAATGAATGGGGGAGACATAGTTTTTGACTTTTACTGCAGCCAGCCACTAGGGGGAGCAGTTTTCGTGGAAGCTTCACCTCCACCTGATCGAGCTACACCCCTGGCTGTGTCTGGAATAACTGGCATTTAACCACTCAACCAGCACAGGCATATGGATGTTAAACCTGCAAGGAGGATCGAAGGCCGGGGGTGCTAGCTCTGCCAACCTAAGCCACATTAGGGAAACCAATTTGACGTTTTTAACCTGCAGACTGTGTGATCCAGTGTTTTGTGCTCAGATTGATAACGGAGCATTTTCCTACCTTTAGACAGTAGAGATACTGATAGTAGGATAGAGCACAGTCATGCTGCTGTAATGCTTGGAGAGTCTAACCAAAAAGGATGACCAGAACAAGTCAAGTCTGTGGCGGGACCAGGATACATTGCTGGAGTAATAGTGACCTTTTTAACCAGTGTTTGTCTTTTTATGACCAATGCTATTCTTTCCACTGCAAAAACTAAAATCTTGCCAAGTATATTTTTCTCATTATTAGCAATTATATCTCATTATACTTCATGTAAGCCACAATGACAATCACAAGTCCAGTTATAAATCTTATTTCAAGATATGATGAGCCAAAAATAAGGACTTATTTGTTTGTAATGGATAAAAAAATGGCTGCCCATACAGCAAGTAAGTGAAATTTCTTGAAATTCTTGTTTTAAGAAC
Organism: Notolabrus celidotus; assembly: GCF_009762535.1. Classification (NCBI taxonomy): domain Eukaryota; kingdom Metazoa; phylum Chordata; class Actinopteri; order Labriformes; family Labridae; genus Notolabrus; species Notolabrus celidotus. The sequence continues at coordinate 29,186,322 of NC_048277.1, read as the reverse complement.
CTAATTTTTGCCTTTTAATATCTTAAAAAAAGATCTATATCTAGTCTTATCAGGTCAATGTGGCTTATATTAAGTGTAATGAGAATTTTGTACTCTGACAAACACACTGGGTAGGATTTGACTTGATCAAGGTGAAATGATTTCCATTAAATCCTCACCATAGATGTCACATTACCCTCTGAGTTACATACAGGTCATATTTGAATATGAAAATGTCTTGGCTTTACGATTTGTTTGGGACTTATGTTCCTTATTGGATAATTTGAATCCTTCCTAACCTCGAGTCATGAACTTGCTGACCCCGTCTGCCTCGTTGTGTTCAGAACTCAACATGTCCCGTCACACCGCTGAGCCATCCCAGCGGAGAGTGGCGTGTGTGTATTTGTGTTCCTGTGAATCATAACTTCTGTTTTGTATTCACTGAGGTGTGTCAAAGCGGATTACCTGCCTGAATGGAGACCTGAGAAGACTTTTGTGTTTTTGAAGACTGTCCTTTGGGGTGAGGTAGTAGGTTGTATAGTTTTTGGGTCATACCCTTCCTGTCAGATAACTATACAACTTACTGTCTTTCCTGAAGTGGCTGTAATGTCATCAGAGGCCATTGTTGGAGCTTTTGGATCTTGATGGATGCTGGAATTTGTTTTTTTACACACTAAGTACTCAGAAAATGAGTGATCTGTAACTTTAATAGAGGTAGGTTGATGCATTTTGAGACTTAAGGGTCCATAAAATGATTTTTAATGTGCTTTTTTCTGTAATGCTGGTTCTCCTTGTACCAAAAGAAACAACAGCCATGTATGTATCTATATCATCTGCCCTCTTCTCATACTTTCTTTTTTTTTTTTTTCCTGTGTTTTGAACATTTTTCACTTTTACTGTTATTTGATTCTCAATACGAGACAAACCTTTGAGGTAGGGCTGTACGATAAATCGATTTCATCGATTAATTCGCATTTTTGGTGTCAGGCGATTTAAAAAAAAAAAGGAAATCTAGATTTTTCTCTGTAACCCCCTCCTCTTGATCTTTTTTCAGCAATAGCATAAAGAATTTAGTTTTCAAGGAGGTTAAATCTAGAAAATACACAGAAAATTTTATTTGTACTTTTTTGAAGTAGTTTTGGTTCATGGGGCTTAATGTCACAATTAAAGAAATGATTATTTTCATGAGATGGAAAATGAAGTCTCTTTAAGTTGTACTGTAGCTTTGTTTCAAGCTGGACCTCTAGCTGAAAGTTATACTGCTTTTATTACTATTTTCAAGAGAAAAACACAATCAATTAAAATCGTAAATTGAGTTTTTTGTTAAAAAAATTGGGGATTGTATTCCTAGGCCATATCACCTGGCCTTACTTTCAGGTGTAATGTAAATATTATGTATCACTTGTGGTTCTGACTCAAACAGTCCTTTATACATCCAACAGCCACAGTTGTTAGCTTTAACCTAGCTGCATATGCATCTTAATGCAAGCTGAGTTCTGTCTGCCACAGTTGATATCTTGTATGCTATCTTTCAAAATGTCAGTATGTGAGAGGATGTATTATTAACTGTTAAAAAGGTTCAAGTGTTCATATATATAACTCCAACATGATGCCATCCTTCCTTGGAGACCTTTCTGATGTTCGAACGGGGTGAGGTAGTAGGTTGTGTGGTTTCAGGGTAGTGATTTTGCCCAATCAGGAGATAACTATACAACCTACTGCCTTCCCTGAAGGGCAGCAATACGTCACCATGGAAGTCGACAGGAGGTGGCTTCATTCACAGGAAAGCTCTCATAATGAACAAACCAAACCAGGTCATCTGTACAGACCTTCAAAGAGGATGAGCAGGTAAAGTGTATTGATTTGTATCTTGTGTTTTAAACTTTAATAAATGAATATTATGATGCATCTGTTTGTGTTTGGTTTTTATTTATTGGTATATATTTATTCCTGCGTTTCAGTTTCTGCTCTTGAAAGGGTCAGACTTTCCAACCTAGTTATACTACTCCTACTTCTAAATTCTAATAAACCTCCAGTTGGTTCATAATATTTTATTCAGTCTACTATCCTGATTCGAACATATCCAGACGTTTCTATCGTTGTCCGCTGAAGAGTTGAGACATTTTTGGATCTATCTTTAAAAAGCCCTGACGTGACTACCTTCATCCTCTCCTTGGATCAAGCCCTGCAGTCCTGACACGTTTAAAACCCCAGATGGAAAAATGGAAAGCCATGGCACGGTCTGACCTCCAGAGCTACAGCGATGATTCATGCGGCAAAAGACGATGGTTACAGCGTAAGAGTTTCTCTCTCTGGGCAACAGAGTATATAAATACACACACACACACACACACACACACACACACACACACACACACAAACACACGCATATACAGAGCTACATGAAGAGGTGAGTGCCAACTGGTTGCAGGCCAGCTTAGGCGTCAGAAATTCTTCACTGTCTGAGACTGCAGACCTGTATCTCATACCATGGTCAGAGTTGAGGCTGTCAATCACAGAGAGAGGCCTTGATTACACCTGCAGCCACATCACTAAAGATGAAGTCCATCTCAGTGGTAATCATTTTATGGATATTATTCCGGCCTTTATGAGAGGACAGTGAATAGAGAGTGGGGACGACACACAGGGAGGGGCTGAAGGGTGGAACTAAGCCATTGCTTCGAGGACTGATCCACTGTACCTGGTACTGGGTGGAAGGTTTAACCACAAAGCTTCACCTGTTCCCTGGAGTTTTTCATCTTATTAATATTAGAATTTTTCTGATTTGACCATAGACTGTATAAAATATGGACGTCAATCCGTGACATCACCCATCTGTTCCTGAGCGCTGTTTTGAAGCAAATCGACGACGGCAGCCATATTGGAAATGAGGGACTCAACCAGGCAGAGTGTGACGTAAAGGGGTGGGGTTTGAGCCTCCTAACCAACAGCTATGTGTTCCTGTCTGGGAGTCAAGTCAGTCATGTCCTTATTTGGGCAAAAACTTGTAATCTTAATATCTTCTGAACTATCGCGTTAGAAAAAAAAACACCCCCCGTACAGTGTGTGCCGATAGAGAGATTAGGGCCTCAGACCGGAACCAGGCTGTAAACATGTTTATTAATGCTGCAAAGATCGTCTTTTTTGAATTTGGGTTTATGTGGTTTTCGGTGTTTCTGCAGCCAGCCTCAAGCAGATTCTGGATGATTGCAGTTTATAACACTTCCGCATGGGCTTCATCGTTTGAGACCGGAGGTTGCCGGTTGGATTTGACATCATTTTCAGACAATAAGGATGCTAGAAACGATACATGGTTGCTAGTTGGTTGATACACATACCAGTATCTGTATTTGCTTCTAAAATGCTAATTGTTTGAGCTAAACGATCATTTGGCAATGACCAACAAAGGTATGGCTCTAGCAGTCAATCTACTGAAGTCAGAAAATATCAATAACCAATGCTATTCTTCTTAAAAAAAAGACCAAATTACCCTTATATCAGTGTCAGAGTGGTATCCAGTATTGACATTCCCAAGTATATGGGAGTCAGTAACAGGAAGAAAAAAATGGCATGAAAAAGTCTCAAGTATGGATTTTGTAGTACATGCACACATATGCATTTTCAAAGTGCACATACAAACATATAATTGCTGTACAAACGTGCACCACCTCAGTTTGCACACAAACTTGTCCCTGACTTTGCGTGTCATGCTCTCACACACATCAGTCATACAAAACATGCTGAGCTAGTCACACATGCACCAAATGTCTTCCCCACAATGACTAGTATTATGTGACAGCACAACAACACAGCAGCATGTGAAGACTAAATCTATCACTGTACTGTATCCCATGTGCCCAGACCAGCGGTGTTAGTATTTGTACCGGGCTGCACCCACCGCACAGCCGCCCGCCCCCCTCCAGCCACCATATTGAATTGATTTGAGCCTTGGCCCTGGTGATCGAGCAAACTGAGCTGAATACTAAGCCTGATGAGACAATGGCTCTGTGTGCATCATGTCTCTGGGGTTGCATCTCTAAAGGCCATCCTTCATCTCCTCCTGCCTCAACGCCTCACTAAAATCATTGCAAAAAGCTTGGACATGCACTCTGGGATATTCTGTTCCCATGCAATGAGGAACTAATGAAAAGCTTCTGAGACTCACTCTGCAACATATGAGTCAGAATTCAATAATGTACTGTTGTTTTATACAAAGTTGCCAGGAATTTGACAGGAATAACCCTCGCAGCTCTGCTTTTCTAAGCCTTCATATGATGTCATGGCTGTATAAATGGAATAGTGTTATTGATTGAATGTAAGTGGATAGGATTGAGGGCTCTGTGTGGGCAGGCCTCTCAAACAAACCACTGAGCAGAGTGCATTCGCTGAAATGAAGAGAAGCTTAGCCTGTGTCTGAATAGATTCAGCTGCATTAATATTTGCCACGGTGATTATGGGATGTTATATTCAGCCGTACATGTAGGGCAAAGAGATGGAATAATGAGTTTCTGCAGCTATTACATCCTCTCCTTATTTATTTTGAGGTTTTCTGCACATAGAAACAAATACTTTCAATTATAATCTATCGGTGATATAACTTCTACTGCAGCAGCTGCCAGGTCTCACTTGTTCCATTTGACACAGGCGCCACCTAGTGGATGAGGATGACAGATTTCTCATGCAGTCCATTTTTTGTATTTAACCCAATATCGTCATTTTCCTTCACCCTAGTGTGACTAAAAGAATCCTGTTTACAAGTATTAATGCTGTCTATTCTGAAGTTGGCACCAAACAGTTTCTGCACTAGTAGTGTGCTTAATTTTATTTGAGTCATTGTTTTGGTTGTGGTGAATATAAATCACCAGATAATGAATGAGTGACTAAAATTAAATTGATTAAAATTAATTAAAATATGATTTTATTTCTTGTTTGATCACTCCATTCATATATATGTATATGTAATTTTTAAAAAACAGCTGACGACGAGGATAACTTTTAAACCTGCTTTAAAAAATGTTATTTATAATCTAATAGTGGGTTCTTATTTTTCTGTTGATCAGCTGATTTATCAATCAATTACTCAACCAGCTCTCCAAAGGGCACTGCCTGATAATTAACATGTTTCCCCCACTTTTAAAATGAAATCTATGAAGGTGTTTTAATTTGTAATTTGCTGTAAATAAAATTAAAAGTACAATCTCATTATGAAATTATTATTATGAAACACCAATTACTTTGTAGGTTGAATTGTTCACATTTTACAGCGTCATAATGTTGCTTCCTGAATGATGAAACCGGATGGTAATGTTCCTCAGTGCCACACTGCAGGTGAGAGAGCTTCCATCTGACCTGCACTTTCTCAACACCAGGGGGCAGCAGAGCTCTGGCTGCTGTGAGCCGTCATTATTGACCCACTTACTGTACCTCAGTGGGTCACCATACTAACCCTTTACAGACCCTGAGCTTGCTTGTACCCCAAATACCTTAGACTTGTTTCTAAAATTGTGCAACTTTATTACTTACTAAAAATATGAAAAAAATACAATTGTTATTTTTATTATTGAGTTAAGTGATAAAAAAGATTTGTAAATTAATTTGCATATTTTCTGTTATCAAAGATTAACACACAAAACATACTGTAATTGCTGGTAAATTATTTAAATCCTTGTTAATATAGTATCAGAAGATCTTAATGTAACAGTATGACTCGGTCTGAAGAATCAGTTTAAAAAACAGACACATACATTAACTGTACAGCAGTACCGGTAAGTCTTTCCTGCAGCAGTGATTAAGCATGACTACCTTGTCATAACCCCATGAATTACTTCATCAGTCTTTTGCTTCTTCATGGTCTGTTTTATTGCAGCTTGCTTCACTTCAGGGACAGACATTCTGTAAGTAAATGGGGCATTTGTCATGTATTATCTGGATGTGGAAAGCACTCTGGGTCTCCTGTTGATTGGGAAAGCAGCTGCTGTCCAGACACAAAGTCTTGACCGAAACCCATTACTGTTCGACTGTCGTGTTGCAACGAGCCGTAGCTTTTCTGGGTCTAAAGTTTCTCCATGTGCTGCTCATGGGGGAAAAAAATCAGTGGCTGTGGGTGAGCTCGGGGCTCTGCAGCTGACATCTGTGTTGGTGTGTGATTGAGATTCATCTGTTTCAAGAGGAGTTTGCATTGATTGGTTTTATATTTGATGTAAAGATGGAGAGTGTTTCTCTCTGATCCTTTGGTATATAGCCCTTCCCAATGCAGTGGTTGAATCTGCATACTGTTATAATGCTGGATATAAGTAGAGCTTTGAAGTACTCGTTCTGCTACTTTTACTTTCTAACTGTTCATTCCTATTTAAACATCCAAAATGATATGATTGGTCTGTGAAATTTGATCCATTGCTGTAGTTCTAAGAACCCAATAGTGTATTAACTTTGACAATTCAATAGGTTTGCTGTCTTGTCTTGAGTTTGGATAATTTTCCACTATTTTGTCATTTATTCTTTTTATGAAAGTTGCATCTCTTAAATTCATTGGGATTGTAGATGCCAGTGAACGCTAATAAAGGATCCTTGTCTGCATTGTTTCATCAAAATGCTACTCCGAAGGTGCAGACTAGAAGTTGCACTTTATTCCCTGATGGACTGAGGTCGGCTAGCTCTTGCTTGTATGACTTTGAAACACATTTGATTTTCATAGAATGACCTATAGTCAATCTTCACTTGCTTAGCCAAATATCGCTGTTTCTATCATAGACTGTATAAGATATGGATGTAGGATCCGTGACATCACCCATCTGTTTCTGAAGCTCTGTTTTGAGGCCAATCGTCTGTGGCCATATTGCTGCTGTGGAGCGATTGTGACGTAAAGAGGCAGCCTTTGAGCCTCCTAGCCAACAGCTATAGCGTTCCCGCCTGTCAATCAAGTCAGCTGTGCCTCTCATTGGAAGACTCGTAATCTCAAAGATCGTCTTTTATGAATTGGTGTGTATGTGGTTTCGGGTACTTCCAGAGCCAGCCTCAAGTGGATCCTCGATGAACTGCAGTCTGTAGCACTTCCGCATTGGACTCATATTTTTAGACCGGAGGTTGCCGCTTGGTCTCTATACACGAGCACACCTTATAAATATGACTGGTTAACTCTAGCTGAACAACGAAAGGTTAACATTACTGCATAGCTAGTGACAGCCTTACTTTAGACGGCACAATTATGTTATATCATTTGAAAAGATAAAGTCATCGTAGAACAATGCTCATTTGATACAATGGCTTTGTTGTAATTATCATAGTTCATGTTGGATAGCGTAACAATATACTCACCTTCACAATCTCCTCCACATGTCAGTTAGGAATGAAAGTTTGTTGGATACACAGATGATACTTAGACCGTTTTAACTGCCATTGTGACTATTTGCCTTCATAATGTGGCATTAGCATCTGTGTTGTGGCGTCTGCATTTTTGTTGTGGCATCAGCACACATGTAGTGCTGCTTGCATTTGTGTTGTAGTGTTTGTCTGAACTGTTAATGTGGTTGGGATTTCTACTTTTGCAAAGCATTTTGGGTTTGTAATTTGTCGAACACCTCCTGGCCCCCGTAGTTTAGGTAAGCTAGAAAGCTCAGAGGGAAATAGTATGTTTTTTTCTGAACTTTTGTAGGCCCCTGTAAAGGATTTCTTTGCAACATTAAATTTTATTGGCAAAACTGATTGCAACTGGGAGAAGGCCCAGGGGCAGACCCAGAACTCGTGCCTAGTCTGGGATCGCCTCAGGATTCCCCAGGAGGAGCTGGAAAGTGTTGCTGGAGAGAGGGATGTCTGGGTCAATTTGCTTGGACTGCTACCTCCACGACACGACCCCTGGATAAGCGGGAGAAAATGGATGGATGGATGATTGCAACTTCTGAAATATATTACTTTTAAACTATATATTTACCTTGTTAAGTATTTAATAAACTATATTCCCCTCAGCCAACCCCCAATAGTGCATGTGCATGCTTGAATGAAAAGGTAAGGCTATGAGGCTACAGGTAACATTTCCTCATCCTTTATATTGAGTTTTTTATGCCACTCCCAGGGTCTGAATACTTCTTCCACCACTATAAATGTAAGTGCTGAGTATGCACTGAGGTCATAAGGGGTCCACTTTGGTCCCAGGGCTCACACAGAACAGCCAGTATCTGCTTCCAGGCTCTGAGCCAAGCAGTGGAGGGACACCCACAGACCTCTGCCAGAGACGTGGACAGCATGTGATAGGGAACGGGATGGGGAAACAAGAGAGCGGGGAGATGCAATCGCACACTCAGCATCTGGCTGGGACTGAGAAAACAGAGCTGCTTCATTAATGTGCACTTTATTGCAACAGTCCGACTGGAAACCCTCACCACTTGGCCTGGAGTCAGAGTGAGACACAATCGTTTTTGCAGCTGATTTGCGATCGTCCTGAAAAGTACATAGAGGTTTTGTACTGCGCAATTAGCTAACCATACACCAGTCATCATCTCATAAACCATAACATGCTGTAGAAGCATGAAGAGGTGGTCCTTCTCTTGGGTTTGAGAGAAGTCTGTGATAAAGACAAGTATTTTCAGACTGTTGAAGTTCTCATATGCATGGCATGCACATAAGTAAAATACTGACTTCCTTCAAACATGCTTTGCTTGTTCCTTTATTTGCATGTTGGAGCTCTGCAGTGAAACAATTACATACATGAAGTGTTTGAGAAGAGTTGGCTGTTTCACATTCCTCCATAGGAAGGTAAAGTCGGGGTTCCTGTACATCCTGGTTTAAGATGTAAGTTTACAAGCATGACATAACACTACTACTGCCGGTAATGGACCTGTCAGAAACTTAAAATATATAACATCTTCCTGATGTACGTTTGTCTTACTGGTCTTTCCTGCTTTTCATAATAGGAAAAGCTCATTGAACTCTCCTGGATTGAATAAATCATATGGAAGGCAATTTAAAGCTCCAGTGAGTAACTTTAAGTCTGCATATATGTTGGCAACACCTGTCTGTGACCACTTGTATTTCTTTATTGGATTTGTACTGTGCTGTGTGAGTATTGATTTTTAACACTCATATGGGTCACTGGCTTTGAATCTGATCTAAAAAAAATATGACCGGTCTGAGCAGCGTTCTGACAATCATTCTGTCTTTCCCCGCAGCGCTAGTGCGAACTTTCCCTCACAACAACAACGATGGCGGACAACGGCAGCTTGTCTCCTCGACCAACCACTGCTTTGCCTTGGAATCCATTAGTCTCTTTTATTATTACCGCTGCAGGACAATGGCGGAAACACGTTTGGTTTGTGTTTTTGATCACGGCAACCCCTACCCCCGCCCCTGACGTAAGTGGTTCACGGTTCTAGACCAGCAAAGAGTTGGAGCGGCTCTGGAACTGGTTTTCCCCGGCCGGTAGCCTCAATGGAGCACCGGCTTCGAACCGGCCCTAAAACTGCCTCGGTCGAAAAGGGGTACCTGATGGCAGCAGTTAAAAGCATTAAAACCGCTGTTAAGAAATTATTAGTCTTAATGATGGTGGTTTTGGTGGCTGTTGTGTGTCACGCGGAGGCATCTGTATTCATTTCAGTCGGGTTTTGTCACCACTGAAAATGTACTCATTGGAGCTTTAACATCCCTGAACATGTGGATAAGAGGTATTGAAATCTACACTACTTCCCACTATGCTACAAGATTTATTTCAGCTCTAGACTGATGTTATTGAGTACAGAATCCTTGAGTGGACATTTTACTTGCTCGGTTTTACCATGATAAATAGTAATACCTGATTGTCTTGATAACAAGTTAACCTTAGTTATCTTGAGGTCTTAACTGATGTCATTATCACAAAATAATAAAGCTGGTTTCCATGTGACAAGGGTTTGTTTTTTCTTCCATGCTAGTGACAATAGAAGACTGTACAACAGGCTGTGATAGGCCACTGCATGTCAGGCTGCCATTGCTGACACTAATGAGGTAAGTTGAGTCTGTTTCTATGTTTGCATTGTGCCTTTGCAACTTTTGGAGCACAAGTTCTTTAATTTGAGTTGAACTCAACATGTCTTACAGAAAAATGGAGCACATAAAATAAAAATGTTTACACTTAGGGCTTCTGTAATTAAGCAAGGAACATCTACAAAGACTTTGAATCACTCTTGTAATTGTTCAGAATTTTCCTTCATTTCCTATTTTACAGCTTTTTTTTAAAAATTAGTTCATGATCAGTTGTTCTATTTTTCTGTATCTCTGTGTTGCTGTTTCATATTTAGTTTAAGGAACAAATTGTTCCAGACCCTCTTCTTGCTATCTTTGGTTCAGTAGACACAAACCCCTCCATAGACAAATACTTTGGGCAATCTATTCCCTTATGTACACTGTTGGCTAAATGCCTTATTTTACAAATGTGGAAGTCAGAAGTGAGTCCTTAATTTCAGCAATGGCTCAAAGATTTGGGGAATGTTTTGCATTTGGAAAGATTGCAATACAAATTGGCTAACAGAGAAAACACTTTCATGAAAATATGGTTGCCCCTTTTGAACAAATGGCAACCTCTTCCAACATACCTCCCTCTTAAGACACCTCGCATTGCGTTTGAACCCTCCTAATGGCTACTCAGATGACACTAATGTATTTAGAGCTGCCACCAACTCACATTGTAACATGCTGATGCCTATGTTTTGTTTTGTTTGATTGTTTGTTCTATCTTTTTTTCTTCCTTTCTCATATTGTATGAATGTATGACTCGTATATTTGTGCAATTAAATATTTGATCAGGACGGATTTTCACACTAAGGACATGAGCTGTGACGGACATTTTTTAAGCAGAGTGAGCAAAGTTAACCATTTAAAAAAAAATAAATAGATAAGATAACAAAAACACTGGATGTTAATTAACGTATCGCCACATCCAAAAGGCATAAACACAATACAAGAGCAGTACTTAAACTAAACCTATGCTGAAATACTGATTCTTTAAATTTGACATCACAGTTGCTTTCGGGCCACTCAAGGGTTACTTTAGGGCCGCATGTGGCCCGTGGGCCTCTAATTGAATAGGGCTGTCCAAATGGCTACTCAGATGACACTTGTGTTTTTAGAGCTGCCACCAACTCACATTGTAACACGCTGATGCCTACGTTTTGTTTTGTTTGATTGTTTGTTCGGTCTTTTTTTTCTTCTTTCTCGTATTGCATCTTTCTTTTATTCTTATTTGCTTATTTATTTCCATTATGTCCTTAATGTTTGTCTTGTTTCTTTGTTTTAGATGCCCCGGGGGGGGAAATTCAGTTGTTACAGCAACCCAGACATAAGTACAATCAAGAAGAAGTTTCAATAAGTGAAATAAAAATAAGTAAAAATAAAAATAGATAAATAAAGATAGAATACAATCTAGATATATACAATGTTACAAATGGAATTTAGATTAATTGCAGTAATTACAGGCAGTATTAAAAAATGATTCAGTAGTGACAGGTTGACATGGTGTGATTATGGTTGGTAATGACAGATTAAGCAATAACCAAAATAAATATGGGTATGTAATATGACTGTGAGTTGTAGTTAACAATAATAATGTAATATAACATAATATAATATGGCAAAGATACTTATATAATACAATGTAATATGTAAAGATAATTATATAATTATCTATCTAAAAATTAATAAAAAGAAAGTGGGAAAAAAAAAAGGAACAAATTGTACTTAGTGTCCTCAAAGCGTCATTGCATTGTATGATAGGCTACTGCAGTGCATTGCATTGAGAGAGAGAGAGAGAGAGAGAGAGAGAGAGAGAGAGAGAGAGAGAGAGAGGGGCACTTGAATTACCCAAGGAGGGTCATGTGAGGACAGAGTCAGGGTATGCAAATTTTGCCAGCTTTTATTCATGCAGCTCAGCATCATTGTAACTGGTTTTCCCACAGTGAGCAACTCTACATTCTACCTCTCCATCCCTGCAGTCTGACACTCTCTGTGTTATTTGCTAAGTGTTCTCATGAGCTCCTCACTGCAGGAGAGTGTGTACAGTCTGTAAGAACACTGTGTTTCCGTCCCCTCTCTGTCACCATGGTTAGGGGGCGTCCGTCTCAAGGAAAAAAACGGCGGCTCTCTTTCTATTCGTTGAAACTATAGGTGTGTCATGTGGAGGGGTGGGCACGTTCCCTCCACCAGCTGTCAGTCATGGCGTCACTTCCGGCGGGCGTGAGCTCCACGGCTCTGCTTTGTATGGACATGGTGGGGGATTTTTGACAGCGGCAGCGCTGTTGGGAAACAAACAAGGACGTGGTCGGGGGTCGGGGACTATTTTGTTTCTGTCTCCTCACTCTCATCTTAATCTTTCACTGGCCTTTTCTCACCTCAGCAAGATTCTCGAGGATATGGCGGCTTCGGATTGGGCTGTCTATTTCAAGGTAAATACCTTATTTTGGATTGCATGTAACAAATAGATAGACCCTCCTGCAGCGGCTCACTCTCTGTGTGAGGGAATTTCGTTTAGTGCACAGAGATGGTTGCAGGTTAGAAACCTTGAACTACTACTACAGGTTTTAGAATTTGTTTTGCACATGCATCTGAGGCATGTTAATAAATCGTATTCAGTTTTAAGGTGTAGAAGCATTGTTATTGTATTGAAACAGACTCATCTGATTTCAGTTTGCACGCCTGCGCAGCTAAAGTGGCGCTCTCCCATCAATAGGCAATATCTCTATTCATAAATAAACCATGCATATAACACAAAGGCTTATTAGTGGCTTATTCATACGCCCCGTTACTCTGAAAAAGATGATCTGGTTTGATGAAAAGTGTTTTTATGACAGCTTGTCATGCACCGGTTACTCATTACCCTACAGTATGGAATATGCTGTGTGCTGAATTCAACTGAGGACAGTAGACATCAAGAATTGACGCAAAAACAGCTTCAGCCAGGTCTTCTAAACTGAGAACACGGTGGTTTTATTGCTTGACACACCTGCAGAACACCTGCATATTGCACCTTGAGTAAAGTTGTTTTCTGAAGTTGCAATGAAGAGCCTTATGCTACTTCTGCAGCTCATGATTCCTGCAGGAAGCTGCTTCACTGACTTAATTGTGTTTTCTCATCTTTTGGCTTCAAAGTAAATTCATAAAAGAGAAGGAGGATGACCCCCTGAAGGCAAACATGAATTATTGCCCATACATCCTGCCTTTTTATTATTTCTTATCACCTTTTTGTGCAGCAGAATGCTTTCTATATGCCTAAAGTGTTGAATCGAGGAAGCAGTGGTCAATATGCTGCAGGTGCTGTGCACTAACTGATTAAATAACCCTAAGGCAGCGTGCTGTGTGATTGTGTTCCTGTGTGTTCAAAGCTCACAGCAACCCACTGTGTCATAACAGCAGGTTACATAATTATGTATTTATTAGTGCATCTGAAACGTAAAGATACACTTTCCTGTATATGTAAGACTTTCTGATTGTAGATCAGGTGGTTCCAACCACTTCATTTAAATCAGTACTGTTGAATGGAGTGAGTTCATACAGGTAGAGACACATGAGCTTGGCATTCTACAGCTCAACCAGTCATTTTCTCCCCCCTTCAGAAAATGGACCACCTTGAGCTCTCATTTCTTGTTGTGCGAAAGTGAAATTTGACCCAAATCCTTCTGTACCTGTCCCAAAGCAAAGGAAGAATGCAGCCTTTCTTTTTTTCTGAATATAGCAGGGCCCTGTGAGTAATTGTGGCTGTTTACTTATTCAACTGCCTCTTGCTTATTTGTTTTAAGTTGAAATGCATCACATGAGCACATACATGCTTCAAGGATTTTCAAAGTTGAAGAAAATTATGGTGATTTTTTTTAAAGGCACTGTAAGGAGTTTTTGACTGACTATGAAATAGTCTTAAACAGACACCTCTGTGATTACCAGTAAGAACATCACTTTTTTACTGAATTATAGTTTCTGTGTTTGTGTCCAACTTAATGTGAAAAAAGTGTTTGACGCTCATCCGAAAGTGTCCATGTTAAGAGCTCCACTTGTAAAGTTTGGAAGTGATAAGGAAGTTCCCAAACTTTTCTAGATAATTCATTTCTTAATTTTCTTTTTAATAGGGATACACCAAGTTATTGATCGGCTGATTAATCAGGCTTGTGGCATTTTCAAGGAATCAGCATTGGAGGCTGCGCTCACAAGGCCGATGCCGCCATTGCGTTTTCTAAATGAGAACACATTTTTCAACATATCGAATCTAAAGCAGCTAGGCCTGTGTTTAATACAATGTTATGATGTACAGAATAATGCATTTTAATATTGCTTCTGACATAAATATCAGTTATGTTCTGGATGCCATTACCTGTGGTGACATCACCCTCCAGTGCTGCCTGAAATGTTGTAACATGACCAGTGAGCCTCCAGATTTGCTGGTTTCAGCTAAATTATGCTGTGAAAATCCCAAACAAAAACAGTGTAGTGCTAACAGAGAATGTATAGTAGCCAATACTAGCTTATTGTTTGCACACAGTGTTTTCCCACTAAGATAATTATATTCTATTGTGGTACTAGTACCATAGGGGTATTCAGTATCTGCATATCGCAAAATCGCACTGTGTCAGGAAGGTGTCTGATACTCTCTTGACATCAGGACTGGCTACTTTGCAGTAAATGAAGTAACTTTCTGTGTTTTATATGCACATTTTCAGCAGAGACTTAGTTGTGATTGAGCAATTGCGTGTGGAAATGTAGCTCTGTGCCGACATGTTTCCTAAAAGCAACACTTTGAAGGGGATCTGCAGACAGATGCTTCATTCTGCAGCCCAGGTGTAAATACATCAAGATACAGATCAGCCCTCTGTGTACCAGTCTGCTGCACGAGCCCCTCTTCTGTTTGCTAACCCCTCACAGCCAGTCTCCACATAGACATGGCATTTACCCAGGGATCAAAGGTCTTTACTCAGAGCCATTTTTACACACCTTATCAGTCTGGTGAGTGTGGTTAGAAATCTGTTAATAAACGTGTGATGTTTGACACAGCCTTAAAGTGACGGTGCCTTTTTTTATTTGTGGAGAAAATCCCTCCTATGACTGAAGAGTAAATCACTTCAGAGGCTTAACGAGATAATATCAAAATCTGCATACCAAGCCTTGATCAAATAGTTATCGAAAGTAACTCTAAATGGGTGTGGATTCAGTGCTCCTTATAAAGGTTGAGACTACATGCAGAATTTCCGATTACAGTGTTTTTCCCCATGAAAAGTTTTTGTTCCATGCAAACACACCTCATACTTTCTTCATGTTTCAGCAGCTGCTTTATGAAAGCATTGTGAGTCTGTCTGTGCTTGTAATGCATCTCAAAACCTCACCATTGTAATCACAGGGACACAATGCATTTAAGATACCCTTATCTGTCACACACCATGCATGAAAAATGTCTTAGGAAACTAACCGTCCAAACTGAAGTGTTTGTGCTTCTTTGAGTCAGCCTTAAGGGAACTCGCCCTTCCATTTTTTTTTTTTTTGCATTGTGTACCTAGTTTCTGTCCAGCTGTGCTGCTGTACCCTGACAGTTTTGTCTGCAGGAACCCTGAGACCTGTAATCACTGTCTGCAGGGCTGCATTCACAGCCTGGAGTGACAGACACTCAGAAACAAGCCCAGAGTGAAAGGCAGAGTTTCCTCTCTGCTCCTCAAACAGGACTTTCTAGTTCTGCCCCGTCTCGAGATGTTATTTTTCATCTGTGTCTGAAGACTTCAAGAGGTGTGTTGTAGGTATGCTTGGCAACAAGAATCCAGTTCGACTGACCTATTTCTCAGGTCGAGGCATCACTGATGGAGGAAGAGCAGCAGAAAAATGCACAAGTGCAATTTTGGAGTACATGTGCAAAGACAAGATCCAGTATTGAAGATGTTGAAGACAGTTCTTCCAGCTTACTAAGTGGCAATGATTGGTGTTACCACTACCTTGTTTTTGATTCTTCAAGGCCATAACGGCTCAGGACTTTCTCACCTGTCAGGGCAACTCAAAAACAAAGAAAGGATTTCGTTCTGAGGACTTATATGCTTAAACAAACTAGTCTGCACCAAGTGGATCCCAACACATCTACAGCTAAAATCACTACTTTCAAAGGGGGGTTGAAAAGCATGCCACTACTACAGCACAGTGAGACAAAACTTCATAATCATTCCAACAATAATAACCAGATTCAGTGTGAGATAGTCTCTCATTGAAGAAGTTTTTATGCACTCATTGAGAAACAGGAAAAGTGGCAGAATTTCAGTCATTGAAAAGGTGTTGAGGGAGGAGTTTCAGACGTGTTCGATCCAAGAAGCATTTCATTGGACGCTGTTAGGCTGCATTCAAAACAAGAATAGAGCTCACAAAGCGGCACCTCCTCATTCACGTCAGGGAGGCCATTAAATTGGCACTGCAGGGATCCTTAGAGGGCTCCGGCCAAAGAGTTCAGCTTGGCCTAACTTACAATGCAATGACATCAGGCAGAGCTGTCAAAGAAACATGTGCTTTCTACTGGAAGCGGTCTAATGCCACTGTTTACTTGGTAGGCATTAAGCTGGAGGATAAATCAGACCGTGGTAAAACCCATCCTTATAAACAACTAGCCAGTGTTTTGGCATCTGATAAGCCTTTCCTGAACTGGACCTCCTGGATTAAATTTCACACTCAAGTTGCTCACCTGTAGTGACACACCCACACCAACACAGTTCTTTCTACACTGCTGTTTAAAATCGATATAGCTTTGGTCTCTTCTGTCATTTGTTTGTTTGTTTGCTGTGCAACTTGTGTCCTTTATCGTCCAGGTTTGACCTTCAGTCAGAGTCAGGTCTATTCTGCTCAGAGGCTTCCTTACAGTAAAGTCCTTCTGGGTTGAATAGGATTGAGGTCCTCCAGTCAGACTTACCGTAAGCAGCTCTGGAGAAGAGATTGTCTGCGCTAATGATCAGGGAGGGATGTTATATGTGAGCTGAATTTGTGTCTTGAACCACGAGGGGTCTTGACAAGAGGATTTGACATACCTCCGGAGGAGGAAAAAAATCTGTCTACCTTCTTCGACCTCTTCGTGTCTCTCAGTTCCGTGATTTTTGGTCTTTTCTCATGAATAATACACCTCTTCATATCCTGTTTGTCCATTTGTTGAGGCAATAATATGGGTGTGATACACATCCACATGAGCTATAGTTTGTAGAATTCCTCATCAATGACCCAGTCCTGGTCTTATCTACTCTCACACTCTAATTCCATTAGTGACAAAGCCCACTCTCTTTCAGCTCCACTCATCAGCTCAGACTGAAACATAGTCATCAGATTAACCTCATTTTACTGCTTTGTTGTAGTACAACAAGTGACAAGGTCTCCTTCATACTCGTCTGAAATCAATGTTTAACTGAGATCTAGTACGACAAGCGACAATGATTACCAACAAGACAAATCTCACGGCTGCACCCAACTCATGATTTGGTCCAGGTGTCAGTTTGAACCTATTGTTGCTGTTCATTACTTTTTAACTCCGATGTCCGCCAACATCAGTCTCATGTTTTAAGAGCAAGATGTTCATTTATTTTACTAAATAACAAGCTGGATGTAAGATTTCAGTCAACTCGTGAAGTTCAAAGCACCCCCTGTGGCCTGTAGCCTCACCATAGACTGTATAAAATATGGACGTAGTATCCGTGACGTCACCCATCTGTTCCTGAGCGCTGTTTTGAAGCCAATCGACGGCAGCAGCCATATTGGAAATGCGGAACTCAACCAGGCAGAGTGTGACGTAGTGTGAGCCTCCTAGCCAATAGCTATGTGTTCCCGACCCGGAGTCACGTCAGTCATGTCCTTATTTGGGCAAAAACTTGAAATCTTAATATCTTCTGAAACGTCACGTTAGAAAAAAATCCCCCCCGTACAGTGTGTGCCATTAGAGAGATTAGCTTCGTAGAGCCAAGCCGCTTTTTAAACCAGGCTGTAAACATGTTTATTAATGCTGCAAAGATCGTCTTTTTCCCATTCATGTCTATGTGGTTTCCTGTGTTTCTGCAGCCAGCCTCAAGCGGATTCTCGCTGTATTGCAGTTTTTAACACTTTCGCATGGGCTTCATAGTTTGAGAGCGGAGGTTGCCGCTTGAGCCTCACAGAAGACCATTGGAGAGTGTCGCAGACTTAAAAGGGGCGTCTGCTTTGTTAATTTTGTCAATGGTTTAAATTCTCAATGTCCAAAAGTGACTAATTTCTTCAGTGTTTAATGAAAACTTAAATTCAGACCAACCGACTAGTCTTAATGTAAGCTAGCCCCACCAGCCTTCAGTCATTCTTACAAGTTGACGTCAACATGCCTGTGCTGGTTTACACACTCCTCCAATGGAGTGGTTATATACCAGTTTAACAAAACACAGCTTATGTACACTCTTGTCTCCATGTTCCAGATCAAAATACTGACAAACCCCAACGCATTACAAGATGCCATCTGCCATCTGAATTGTTTACATGCGGTTAGCAGAGCATTATAGCATTATGGCTGTAGTCATTAACCAGAGCTACAGCCCTGGATAGTACACACCCCTAGCTTAGATAACATTCTTTTATTTTTAATTTAGGAGAGTGGGAGACCCACTAACATTTCAGCCTTCAGTAAAATTCATGGAAACTATGAACCCTATAGGAACCCTGACCTTAAAGGACAGATAAGGACAAAGCAATGTGCTGGCAGCAGATTATCCTATAGAGACCTTTTAACTGAAAACAAGCATTTACATGCACAGATGATTTTATGTGGAAGTGTTTCTCACTTATTTAAATCACTGGGTCTGTTTGTTTTGGAGAGGAGTGGACCTCTGTGGATGATTCTGTTCCAAGTTTAAACTTTGAGAAACACATTTTAGAAAATGTACAGTCTGCCGTTCTGTATCCTTGGTGCTTCTTTGTGTACAATGCCAAAGCCAAAAAATGCTGCTGCTGTTTCTAATCTTTGATATTTTGTGTGAAGAATTACAGACAAAGGTTAAAGCAGGGGAATGATCTTTATTGAATAAACGCTGTTATTTCTGACAGTTCTTTTGGAACTTTATGCAAAGTATTTGTCTTTGTGCCAGTCGTGTGTAGCTTATTGGGTGTTTAACTGTTGGTTTTATTTTATGAAGTGATGGCAGAGTTTGTGCATATCTCATATGAAGTCAATGAACAAGTCCTTTGAATAGAAAAACCCTCTCTATGATTAACTCTTTGTGCATGCACAGAAACCAAAGTGCATCTGAGGCTTTCATATTCTCAGTGATCCCTCTACAGTAGCAAATTAGCTTTTGCTCCGTCCCTGCGTCTGTGTGCTGCCTGCCTCCCCACAAACACGTAAGCTGGTTTGGCAGCCAGAAAGGGGGAACTCAGGACTTCACTGTCATACTGGAAAATGTAACAAGATACACACAGCTGTCCGAGCAGAGAGGAACGCTCCCAGCTTCGTGTTGTTCTCATCACAGTTTTTTATCTGGCGCTCTTTACTGTATTGTTTTCAGAAATGCAGAAACTCTGAGACAACACATTTTGTAATGTTCTCCAGCACACCCCAGTGCAAGGAACAGTTTGGGCCAAAGACAGAGGCTGCATGGGAGAAAGATGAATTCTACCCTTACTGATGCTTCATTACGCCAATGATGCAACAAGGGATTTATTAATTGATTATCAGATGAATATTGTTTGGATTAATTGTGTGCTGCATGAAAAAATATGACAGTCAGATCTTTATTTTCCAGATACATGTGACATCCTTATTACGTTGCTTGTTTTGTTAAGACAGCGTTCCAAAACTAGAAATATTCAATCCACTCCTACATGAGCCAGAACAAGTTACTTGATATTTGAAGATTATCTAATTACCTATCATTTCAACCAATAGTGATAGATTTATCCTTAAGCACTTCTGCAAAGCCGAGCTTTACTCTATCAATTTGAACTACCCCTGTTATGTTGTAGCCCATGTACAGTCCTCCCAAACAACTCGCAGTGTCTACATTTCTTGGCAGCCCTGTGCCGAAGGTGAAGGCTGAAAGCTTTGTCTGCTGTCCTGGTGTCCCTGCGGTGACAGGGGACGGAGGTATTGTGTCTTGGCAGAAGCTCAGGGGACAGAGCAACTGGAAGAGCAGCACAGACTGGTTTGAACATTCTCTTCTCTTTGGCACCTTCGTTCATTTTCATTGTGATGACAATGTGTTATATATTCTTATTTATGAAGGAGACTGTGCACCATGACTGCTCCCGAAATATGAATTTACATTGGTGTGGAGCATGCATGTACATATTGTTCAAACCTAGCCCTGCATTATAGGACAAAGTCATACCCATAACCATATGGACTAAATATAGAGTTCAGTGGCCTTACACGATTATATTCCTTGTGCAATATAGGATACTTCCTGCGTCCAGCACAGCTGCTGTATATCGCTACATGATACTGGAAGCAGAGGAAAATCAATCAAACTTTACAGACCAGCACGGGTCATAAAACAGGGTAATTTAAGGTGACTCTTACTTGCAGAACGACTCCCTCCTACAGTCATTTTGAGGTGCTGATTGTCCAGTTACACAAATGTAAGAGCTGCTTTCTGTCTTTTGCACCAGCCCTAAATCTGTCAAGTGATAAAAGCTGCTGGAAAAAGATTGCACCATTCTCCCCAGTCTGAAGTTTGAATCTTTGCACTGCAGGGAGGTTTGGTAACACTAGCTTGCTTGACACTTGTGACAGATTTGGAAATGAGCGCAAAGTGGCAGCCGGCAGCAGACACTTGGCGATGAATCGATGTGTTGCTTAAGCATGGTGGTGATTTCAGCAGTTGAGGATGGTAATGTGTCCTTCGTTCAGCTGAGAATACATCTCACACAGAGTGGCGGCTTGTTTAAGACATGGCTCAACTGAGGTCAAGGTTACTCAGCAGCTGTGTGGTTTCTCCATATGACCTGACGCTCCTCTAAAAAACAGACTCTTATCTTGTTAATAACTCCAAATAATATATCATCACCTCTTGCTCAAACGCATGGTCTCTCCTCTACTTTTTGGACCCCCCTCAGCTGGAAAAGGTACTCTAGGAAATCAGATTTAATATAAATCATTATCTTTAAGAAAAAGTGCTTTAATTTTAGTTCCTTAGGGTTCCACACGGAAACAACTTGGCCCTCAGTGCATGTAACAGTTGTTGAAATACCCTTAGTTTGAACTGCTTCATGTACAGCCTGGAAAATGTAAGAAATTATCACATGACTTGGAGTCTTAGAGGATAAATATAACCTATAGGGATATTGGCAGCTGACTGAATTGAACATACTTCAGATGTTGTAGGAAGATGTGCAAGCATCTAAGTAAGTGATAATGTATAATGAACAGGTTGTTATGCAAATTAGAATCCCATTAGGGTGAGCAAGACCTCTTTGCTTCGTGTTAGGGTCCTGCTTACCTTGTTGGTATTCCAATTTGCATAACCAACCATTTCCTATACACTATGCTGCTTATCACACAGCTATCAACTAAAAACATAAACAAGTTGAAACTAAATATTGATTAAAAGATGAGTTCACTTATTAAAAAATGCATTATTTATACAGCTAAAAAATTTGCCCCTTGAATTGGATTCTTGTCTTCCTCCTTGAAGGACAAATTAATATTAAACTGAACACTTTTTTTGTATTTATAACATTACATTTCACATTAAGCCTTCTTCTCTAGGTTTTGCAGCCTAGACACCTTTAAACAAAACATATGCGTCACAGCCAGTTACTATCAACTATCAACGTAGAGATGCTCACTCTTTGCTGTCCTTATCTGGACTACGGGACAGGATCTAGCTCCACTTTTCCCTCTCTCAGAGATGGTTGAGTCCCAGTAGCTCCTCAGTCTGCTCTCACATCGGTGCCCACTACCTGTCATTATTTCCTGAAGTCTCAAGCAGCCTGAGATGGACACTAAGGTTTTTGCCACAGTGTCAAAAGGCAGAGATGAAATGTAGCAGACTAATGTGATATGGCATGAGTGATCAGGTTGTCAATGGTGTCGCTTTATCTGTTGAGAATTAATCAGCATTGGTATTCAAATGTGTGTCTTGTGTATAAGATTTTAAATGGCTTGGCCCCGCCTCCGCTGCGTCAATTTATCAACTTTCGGTCAGTGGACTCCGTTAAATCAACAAGAATCTCTTCGTTCAGAAATTGCAATGTGCCCTTTCGCCGTACTGCCTTTGGGCAGTCAGCTTTTTCTGTGAAAGCCACAACTCAGTGGAACACCTTACCGGAGGACATTAAGAACAGTGAATCTCTCAGCAGCTTCAAAACCAAACTAAAAAGTCTGCTAAAGGACACTCAACACTGCAACCACTGATTTGATACTTTTAACTTGATATACATACTGTTTGTTTGATTGTGTGTGTGTGTGTGTGTGTGTGTGCGTGCGTGTGTGCGTGTGTGTGTGCGTGCGCTTGTGTGTGTGCAAGCAAGTGTTTTTACAATGTGATGTTTTAATTGTGACCTGCCAAGGGACTGCAGATGTAAATTAGCTTTAAGCTAACTCTGGTACAATGCATCAAATGGTGACATTTATGTTAAATATTGTACATGGTCCCTTTACAAATAAATTGAATAAAAAATAAATAAATAAATTTTTAAAAAAAATGGGATTTTGACCAATCGCAATCAAGTATTTAACACAAATCCCCCAAAAAATATCTCAAAGATAACAGAGAAGATGTTGCTTCACTTGAGAGTTTATAACACTGGTGATGACACACTGTGGCATTCAGAAGAAACCCAAGACTCATGGGTTTAATTTATATTTTTGTCATTTTCAATTTCCCAAATTTAACAATAGTGTATTTACTAGGGATGGGCATTTCAAGTAACAGTACTATTCAATAGTCACTGGTTACTACTCACCAGTTATTCAGTTAGTCTCGGCCACCCCTTTAATGTGCGAAGTTGTTGCTAGTCAGATATATTAAATGTATGGATATGACCTGGATATGTTACTTTTGTCTGGCAAAGTTTGCACTCAACCTCTTTCATTGTTTATTTTTTCGGTAGAAGTTCCTCCCAGAACTCTTTGATGACTGCAGAAGTCTGCATTTATCTCCAGTTCTAAATCTCACAGTGCCACACATGTTTTACAGACAACTGGCACTTTTGCTTTCTTTTTCTTTTGTTACTTAACAGCAAAAAATGAACAGATATCAGATGCCCTCTAACCACTGTCTGGGTGTTGAACCGCATTACAACCAGGGGCTACTGAAACCAATTGAAAAATTCATTTTCAAGTGATTTGTAAAGTATTTGAATGTTTGAAAATCATGACTCACCACTTGTATTTACTGCTTTTAGTTCATCTTTTTCACACAGCGGATGTCAAAGTAGCTTTAAATGCACATGTTTGGGCCCATTACGACCAAAAAGCACACACTTGTAAACACACACACACATGATTAGACACACTTCTTACTTTGTACCAACATGCAGTAGATGGCCACCGTAAATGGCCAGGTCACCACAGACCTCTGAGGAAACGTGACACTGTGTCACATTGCACCCTTGGCTGTGTTTTATGGTCAGGTTGCATTGGCTCTGTCCTGTGAGTGTGTTTGAGCATTTATTTATTATTTTGACACTGAACACGCTGTCAATGCAGAGGTCAGAGTCCACATGGGGTTTATGTAAGTTACTGTTTATTTCTCAACTCAGGACAGCAGTGGTTGGTTGAAGAACACACTTGCCAAATGAAAGAGCTCATCTCAAACCACACTCCGCTTTTGTCTGTTTTGAAATAGAAAAATTGAGCAACAAGAAAGTCTCCTACATGCTTGGACCAGATGGAGAATTAATTTGATATATGATGAAGGAGGTTTTCTTGACTCAACAAAATCACAACTCAACAGACTCCAATATTTTTTTTTGTATTGGAAATGCATCCACTGTGGTTCAAGAAAGAAAAGAAGAGAAACGAGGTGGTTTAAAACAGATTGTTAATTTTTTGTAATGAGCTATTTGATCAAGTAAAAACCTGATCACACAATAAGTCTGAGAAGGTTCTCCTTCAGGTCCTGGTAACTCAAAGCTCGATCCAAAAAGGTATCTGGACTTGGTTTAAGTCAGCCACATGTAGTTGCCATTTTGGATCAAGCTTTGAACTGATGAGTCAAGTCTCTGTCAGAGTTTCTGTGATGATTTGTGCTGTCTTTGATAAAACATGAAGCTATAAGCTAGGAGTCTTTAAAAATCTCATTGGACTCAGACTCAATCTTTATTGTGACTACATTTACTTAGTAACACAAACTGTATGTCACATATTCAAAAGATCACACAAGTAATAATTTATGTCTGGTTCGACTGCATGTACTTCAGGCCTAATTTGATATTTTAATGACATATTTCAAATTAAGCACAAAGAGATCGGCTGTTCCTTCACTTCCCTCAAAAAAAAGTAGTGATCCACAATTCAGTTAGCAAACTCAGCTTATGTTGACAGCAGTGTAACATGACAGAACATCTGCTTGATGCAACATTTTCTCTAAACAAATTTTTTCAATTATATATTTCACATTACAGCTCTGAGACTTTGCAAACCTTGTAAACCCTGCAAACCCCAAGCAGCCATTATTTATATTACTAATATATGAAACTATTGAGTTACATTCAATACCATTATATATACATTATTTTTATAGTGTATGTGATATTGGACATAACTTAGACTTAATGCTGGTGGTGATAGATGAATTAACTAACTAAGTTTGACACTCACAGATCTTTGTTTAAGATTAATGATTGGAAAAAAGGTGAAGTGGTTAAAGAGCTCAAAGTTACAATTGCAGTAGTTTTAAAAGTAAAACAATTGGGATCCAGTTTTGGTCCTGCTGTACATTGAGATGTCATTGACCCTGAAATCACCCAGTAAATGACCTGATAACATAGTGATTGAACTGTTGGCTGTCATATGGCTTGTCTGTCTCCGGCTGCAGCTAAAGTCCAACGTCAATCACTTCCCCCAGCCTGTACTTTGGTCAATCTCCATAACGATAAGAGGGCGCCGGCAGTGATATCAGCTCTGAGTGATAAGGATTCACTCGAGTGTTTACACTGCGGGCACGGTCCAGCCTGAGCTTATAGAGTGCACTCTTCAAACAAATGGACAGGCGGAGCTGGTGGGACAGCCCCATCAGCCCATATTACTGCTCTAAGACCACCGATATGCCCCCAGGGGCCCTTCTTCTTACAGGCCTGTCAGCACTCAGACCACAGGTTGGGTGGATTAAACATTAACCTGTGGTCTGTCACTCTCTTTCACGCTCTCACACACACACACACACACACACACACACACACACACACACACACACACACACACACACACTGAATGACTGTACAAACTCTTGGATGTCATGTTTTCAAAGACCAAAGTTGCTTGGAAACCTTAAAGACTTTGGATGAGGAAGGTAGGGGGCTGGTGTTTTTGTTTACTGATGTTATTTTTGTAATATTCCAAAAACTTGATTTACAGGCAGTTTGAATTTTCACTTTAGTGACAGGAAGCTACTCTGCTTTTATGCCTCCAACTTCTTCTTTTTCTTCTTATCACCAAAGATGTTTTCCTTCACTTGGTAGGATTACAGTTTTTCCCCCACACCTTGGCAGACAAGCCCATACACACCTCCAGTGTCTTGGTCTGATTCCAGCTGTACCTAAGCTGTCTTATCAACACACTCTTTGCTGTTTGTTGATTTTATTCTTGATGTATTTGGCGGGCATTTTGGAGTTCTTGGGGACAAGAGTTAGGCAGTGTTAGAGATGTTTTTGTCTTGTTTCTTTTCATCCTGACACCAGTACTACTGTATCGTCTAGTACCAACATCAATCTGGTTCGACTAACAAATAATTTTGCCTGACATGACAAGATGCATCACAGAATATATAGCCAAAGACCAATGGACATTTTCTATGGTTGACAACAAAGGATTCAGGCTTGCCACAAACCTCTTATCGTGATGTTATCATATCATGAGGCTTTGATATCATTGTTATATCCCTACTAATACACCATGGGATTAGATTTACGCATGGACTAGAATTTTTACTGATATATCCCAGTTTGTCTCAGTTGGGGTACACACTGGAAGATAGTTGGTCCAATTCCCCACTTCTGACAAATCTGACAAGAAATTTGATGGTTTTAAAGATTATATTGACAGATATCCTGGTGGTATGATGTACACTAAGAGTGATTTTCTTCTCCTGATCTGCTCGGAAGACTTTTGAGGTGACACAGATTGGAAGTTGAAAATGTTAAACATGTTCAATGTCGGTATTGTCAAATGGAACGAGAAGCAAGTTGACTGAAAACAGAAGCTCAGCAAACACAGCAAAGGCTACAGTAGTAAATGCAAAACATACATTTAGATTAAAGTCATAAACGGAGAACTAACTTGTTGAACAACACAATGTTTCCTGTAAAGATTTCACATTTGAACTGACAACGAGAGCAGCTGGACTGAAACTGCAGTAGATGCACTGAGTAGCCACCCCATGTTTGTTTACTGTAAAGTCACATTTGATTACGAGAGTTTGTGAGATTTCCAGTTTTAAGAGCTAACACTTGTTGGTAAATTTAGTCTGTTAGTGTGTGGTGTGCTGTGTTGATCATCTTGTTGCACTCCACACACTTTGATAACAAAACTTTTGCAAACGTCATTATTTGGCACCATGTGTGAAGAATCTGTGAGGATTTTAACTTTTTTTTTTTTTTTTAAGTTATATTTTTGGCCTTTTTGCCTTTATTTTATAGGACAGCTGAAGAGAGACAGGAAATGTGGGGAGTAGAGAGCCGGGGGAAGACATGCAGGAAATGGTCGACCGACCGGGAATCGAACCGGCGACCCCTGCAACGAGGACTGTAGCCTCTGTATGTGGGATGCTTAGACTGCTAGGCCACCAGTGCCCCAATTTTAATTTTTTTTTAGGGTCGTCCAGGCTCAAAGTGCATTAGAGTGGATTGCTTAGCACTCCAGTCTATGCACCAATCCAACGATACAATTAATTTCTACTCTAGATATGAACTGGTTTATGGCCAGTTATTCTGTGATCAATAATACCCATGTTATCCACCCTCTCTGGGGTTTGCCAACGCTCAAGTCTACGTATCAGAAATGGTTTGGGGAAGGTCAAAATGTAACTGGAACATCTCTAACATGGTCCTTATCACATTGTAAGAAGGCTTCAGAGGCTTTGAGTTCACTTCTTTCTGGGTGATGGATATCACCTCTGAGACTCCATGCTCAACAGTGCAGGTGATTTGTGGATAATGTTCTTCAAGGTCTCAGACGGCTGCGTAGAGTAACTTCACGCTGGTCTGTGTGCTCTCCTGTTGGGAGAGTGTGAGGCCATCTTCACGCCCGGGTCACATTCAGAGGGTATTTATCTGACTCTGTTGGGGCTTACTAGCTGCTTCATGGCCTGTCTGTTTAATGTGGGTCTTGACTGCGATGGATGAGCAAAACATGGGGGGCTGGGCGCTGCAAGCCATCCATCGGACTCTATGGATTATTTATGTTGCGTTCTACATCCGGCTCTGTGGTCACTGGATCAGACTTGCTAATACTCCAGTCTATTATGGGATTTATTGATTCTGATGAGAGGCTGAATTCCAGTAGAAGTAGGTTCTTCACAAGCCTTCTGCTCGCACTCCAACACTGATATCAAAGCGTGATCTGTGTGTCGGCATTGCCATGGCACCGTCATGGGGACCTCAGTGGGTTCTTGGTTAGCGGCCCTTTGTGAATGCAGCCCCTCCTCCTCCCCTTTTGGACCCCAACCCTCACCCACGCAAACATGAATGACCTTGCTCATCTCCCCCCTCAGTGTGTGCGGTGCCCTCAGCAGGCTTGGTTGAGCGAACACATGAGAGGTCTTGACCTACAGGACAAAAGCTTGCTGTTGCCTTAGGAACCCCTGTTTTCTTTCTCTCCCTCTTGCTCTCTTTTTGCCTCACTTGCTAACTCTGTCTCACACATGGCTGATAAAGACATGTAATGTAGCTTAGCTGACATTCCTCTCCACCCCCTGTGTGTTTCTCTTCTCTGTCTCAGTCTGCAAGATGTCTGCAGCTAAGCAGCTCTGTGTGTTTATATTCTCATGCCGCATGTTTGTGGCAACAGAGGTTAGCTTGGGCCATCACTCCGTAGGTGCTGGTAGGGGGTCATGAGTTCAGAAGAGGACTTGTGTCATGTATGTTTTTTAAATAGAAAGTCATGCATGCAGGGGGAGAGTGTTGACACAACCCTGATATATTTAGCCCACTTTGCATTATCCTATGTCTGGATGGTGTAACTGCAGTGTGACTGACCTCATAGGAAAATATATTTTTACAAAGTGCAAGCTCCGAGTTGTCTCATCTTACCTCCAGACTAGAACTTGAGTTGAATGGGTCTATCTGAATAGACAGTGTGGATGTTAGTAAAGCTGTAGCTAAGCAGCTCCTTTATTCCTCCCCTGAAGCAGTATTATAATGAGACAGTGCTGAGTGAAGAGAGTGTATGAAACAGGATGTCCTCTAAAGGAAGACCTGGGGGTCAGGAGCTAGCGGCTGAATGCTAAAGAGGTTTGCTTTATCCTTGTAGAGCTAACACTGGCTCCATTCAGAATTACAAGTAAATTGTTGAGTAAGTAGCTCAGGATAGCAGCCCACTCACATGCCAGGCCTCCTTACATGTAGAGGGAGATTTTAGTGGGTGTGAATCTTAAGGGTCTGAAATGTTACATTCTTTGAAGTTTTAAGGGGCTGGGTCTCAATGCTAGTTTACAGCACTGTATAAAGTATAAAAACTAAGCAGGGCTGTCTTCCACCATTATATCCAGCCCTAAAACATTTATACACATGTATTTACAGTACTGTAAAGTATGCATTATTCATTTTTCAACAGACATCAGGATTTCATATATTTCCATTACATACTAGCACTCTTTCCAACCTACCCCGAAGTGCACAACATGTCATCCTAAGGTTCCTTTTATGCACCCAATTCCAATTCCGATAGCTGAGCTTGTGTTCTGTCAGTCCCCTCATACCATAGTATTACACTCTGATTAAAGGGATTTGCATTTTACAGTGACTTAACAATTTAACCTTATCAACTTTATAATAATAATAATAGTAACACGTTTATTTATATAGCACCTTTTAAAAACAGGTTTTACAAAGTTCTTTATAGAGTGCAAGACATAGCGAGAGAAAAACACAAAAGCACATGGCAATGGTTTACGAGAACAAAAAATGAGTTGAGTTAAAGACAATAATAAAAAACATGCAGAAATTGAAAAGTCAGTGATGAGTTAAGAAGTAAAAGCACATCTTAAAAAGCGTGTTTTTAAAAGAGATTTACTCTTCTTAAGAGAAGGATATGGCTTGCCTGATCTCCTCCGGCAGGTCATTCCAGAGTGACGGGGCTCTGACTGCAAAGGCCCGGTCAAATCTGTTTTTTAACTTCACTCTAGGAAGTTCCAAGAGGGACCTGCCATAGGATATCAGGCAGCAGTTGGGGACATACATCCTTAGACACTCTCTTAGGTACTCAGGGGCCAGTCCATTTTTGGCTTTATAAGTCGGTAATGGGATTACCAGTAATTTAAACTAATATTTTTATGATTTTAGGCCTGAAATGCCACTCATATGTTGTCATAGCTGTAGCACAACCACAAGCCACTACTTCAGGCTGTAGTTCTGGTTAATGGCTGCTACTCCAATGCTATCATGCTCAACTACCCAGATGTAAACAAGTTGTCTGTAGGCTGTGTCTGGTTTTGTGATATATAACTACTTGACTGGAGCAATGCACTACCAGCACAGACATGAGGACATTAACCTTCAAGAAGGACCGAAGCAGGTGGGGCTAGCTCTGCTAACCTTAGCCACACCTAGCAAACCAATGTTGCATCGTTTACCTGCAGACTCTGATCCGTGTTTAGGTTTGCAAACTTCTGGGAAATTTCAAAGTTGTAAACTTTTCATGGGAATGAATGGGAATTAATGGGAATAAACCAGGAATGTACTAAATTAAAGGTTGGCTCTTAATAGGGAACTTAAATATAGTTGGGGAAAATATATTTTAGTATAATCCTGAATAAAACAACCACCATCATCAGCCGCCTCTGAGCGCAACTGGTCCTGTTCCGTAACACGCACACAAAGGTACGCAACAGGCTCAAAAATGTGAGAGTGGTATTCCGGCGGAGGAGCGGCTCTTTTCAATGAACATTTTGAATGGGACTTTGTTGGGGTTGCGTTTTTGTTAACATTTGAATGGGTTGGGTTGGGGGGATGAGTAATATTTAACTCAACAGTCATGTTTTTGTTTGATAAAGTTCTACATACAAATAAATCTTTTCATTAAATTAACCTCAATTTGCCAAAACTCTCATGGAAGGTTTCCAATTTAGAATATTCCCAAAATTCCCCCAGCTTAACTTCCTGTGGAAATGTACCGGAAATTTTCCACCCCTTTGCATTCCTATCCATTTTTAGTTTTGTTGAATAGATTGTGTTATTTTCTGAGTGTTTTCTTACTCTTAAACTATTCAACTAGCTGGAATTTATAACTCTGTTCAAACAACTTGGTAATTAGTTGCTTCAGAACAACTATCTCTGTATGACAGTAGTATTTCCCAAGGCAACTGAAGCCTGGCATACTGTACACCTCATCATTTTACCGTTGGGTTTATTCAGTGCGAAATACTTCAGAAATCTGACATTTTTCCTGCTGTGAATCATATTATGTTCTCTGCAAGCATCATATTCTTGAATTTTCATCTATGGTCAGGGAAAGAAACAACCGCAACAAGTTATCGTTCCTACCATGAAACAGTATTTGCCATGGCAGCCATAACAAATCAATGTTAGGTGCTGCTTACTGTTCAGGCTTCTGTTTTGGATGAGCAAAGAAGAATTGATTTCTGATGCTAGAAGATATTTGCTGTTACAGCTCTACATTACTCATGTTGCTAAATTGGTAGACTGGCTGAAAATTGCATCCCAGGTTAAGTTTAGTATCTGAGGCATTTCTGGGTCTGGTATCCATGGTGGAAAAGCTCAACACACAACAGAGTTGCATAAGACAATGTGCTTATTGACTTAATAGGATTTTTTATCGCTAATCCAAAGCAGCATCCACTCATGTTGCAGCACATAGGTGGACTTTGATCACCACTTTGATGTATTTACATATTCTTTTCATGTTTCTGTTTTCTCACTAATCTGCTTTTGGTCATGCTGCATGCCAGTCCTCCACCAGCCCTGGAAGCAGAAGGGGATTTTCTGAGGTTCTTCATTTTTTCCTCTTACTTGAACAACTAGAATCACATTTCTTGTTTGTCCTCTGCACTCAAGGTGAAACTAAATGCAGATGATCTATACTTTTCTTGGCTGCTTCAGTGGAATGCCATTCATTTCTGTCACTCAGTCTTTAAAATAGCTTGTCAGGGACCATTGAGGGCACAACCAGTTTGAGCATGCAGTCAGTGTGTCTTACCACACAGCCCACAGTGCATTACACGATACGGGGCTAGTTAAGGATAACCTACAGGCAGTCATATGTAAATGTGTGGAAAGGCTGTGAACAAATGGCAGCCCCCTCGACTCCCACAGCCCACCTTCCCCCTCGTTAAATGTTCTTAGCGAGGCCTGATGGGAAAGGGCTTACTGAAGATTGACCTAGTTTACACGCGCTTGTATGAAGTTCTAATATGTAATGCAAGGCCCGAGCCAAAGAGACAAACCCACTTCTTTGCATACTTTCATGGGTACCTCATGGCTCCTCCCAGTTCCCCTCTGTGCAATTCAGCAAAATCTCTACTGTACAAGCCAGTCCACCGTGTCTCCCCCAGCCTTACATTCACAGCCTAAGCCTGCTCCGTGACCTAAATTCATCCCTCCACATGTCTCTTTGCCCCGTTCTCCTTCCCCCTGTCCTCTGTCTCTCTCGTCCTTCAGCACGGTGAGGTTTTGTGAGGATAAGGTTACTGTGTTTGGAGAGAATAGGTCAGAGGAGCAGAGGGGCTTGTGTTGTGTCATAAGATACTTCATGTCCTTCGTGTCCTTGCTGTCTGTTAAAGCCTCCATAGCAACATGCAGCTGCTGTTTCTTGATGGTTTCATCAGCACTTGTAATTAGGCCCAAATGTATGCTTCGTGTGATCAGGTGCATGGAAAGATGGTGCTTTATTTGGATTAATACTCTCTAGTGTTGTTGTAATGATAGTATCAGTTCTTATCTGTGCTAGCAACATCGATATATTTACATCACTGTTGTTTTATTTTTTTTTGGTGTGCAATAATGATCCATACTGAAGTATCTGCTGAATCACCATTAAAAGTCAAGTCAAGTCAACTTTATTTATATAGCACATTTAAAAACAACTAGTGTTGGCCAAAGTGCTTTACAAGTTAAAAAGTAAAAATACATGAAGACAACAATAAACAACACAACATATCAGGATATTAATGTCCTCCTCACGGGGAGAAGGCCAAAGAGAAGAGATGGGTCTTCAACAAAGATTTTAAAAAGGTGTACAGTCATTCGTGGTACCCAGAGGATGGACCTTAGGGATTCTCCTACCTTATATCCTGTTAAGGCTTGTGCCACCAGTCAGATGTTCTCATCTACTAAAGCATCTGAGCACCTAGTGTGTGATTAAAGCAAAAAATCAATTAAACAAAATATTCATGATCCCAAGAAGATGGACTTTAAGGACTGGGAAGATCCCTCCACCTTTACTACAGTGCAACAGGGAGGTTGTCATTTGTGTTATCAACTAACTTATCAAAGCAACTCTTGACAAAAAAAAAAAAAAATGTTATGAAGGAAATGTTAATCCTTTTTTTAGTTAGAATTTTTGGGCTTTTTGGGCTTTATTGATAGGACAGCTGAAGAGAGACAGGAAGTGTGGGGAGTAGAGAGTGGGGGAAGACATGCAGTGAATGGTCAACCGGCCGGGAGTCGAACTGGCGACCTCTGCGACAAGGACTATAGCCTCTATACGTGGGGTGCTTAGACCGCTAGGCCACCAGTGCCCCGAAATGTTAATCCTTTTAACCCCTGAGTTTAAATTGTGCCATCATCACAGCAAAGTTTTATGAAGTCCAATGCTTAAAAGCCAATTGCAGTTGGGATGTGAAAGTTTATTCTGCTGTATGATTCGACGACGAGTAAAAGATTAAAGCCAACCTTTCTAGTCCTCACCAGAGTTACTGAATATTTTTATCACTGTAGACCTAAATTGTCAGTCATAAGTTGTATCTAAGCTGTAGCACATAGTGGCTATAATTCTCTAATACCTGAATGTAAACAAGCAAAGATGACAGATGGCATCTTATGGCATGGTGCAGTCTGACAGTGTGTGGTTTGATCTAGAAAATGGAAATAAAATTGTATGTGGCCTGTGTCAGCTTATAAACACTCAACCTGAGCAATGTGTAACCAGCACAGACATGTGGATGTTAACTTTCTAGGAGAACTGGAGGCTAGTGGTGCCAGCTCTGCCAACGTTATTCACATTGAGCAAACCAGGTTGACATCATTTACTCCCAGGCTCTGTGTCAGTGTTAGCCATGTTAGTGACTGCTGCAGCATTTAGAACACTTTCTTCCTTTATCAAAGCCTAATGGAGCTGCTAACATGAATGTCATCTCACACCCTCTAGCAACTCAAACAGAGGTGACCTAAGAACTGAATAACAATCTTGTTTTCCTCTACCTGTCAGTGTGTATCTACATATTAATTCTTTGACCTCTTTGTCTTTTTCCCCCCTCCACCCTTCCCTGCGTCCTTTGTCTCCAGTCTGATGTGTGACAGTGCCGGCAGCCCGCTCCTCCACCACCACCATGGTCGACATGGAGAGCCACTACCATCCCCCCTCGCCCCTGGAGGACTCGGTGCTGGGCAGCCCCCTGTGCGTCGATGATGAATTCATGGGCGGCATGG
Source organism: Notolabrus celidotus (assembly GCF_009762535.1). NCBI lineage: Eukaryota > Metazoa > Chordata > Actinopteri > Labriformes > Labridae > Notolabrus > Notolabrus celidotus. Next base: position 29,152,389 of record NC_048277.1, on the reverse strand, counting down.
AGGAGCTCCAGGACATCTCGCAGTCCATCGATAATGACGCCCTCAGCTCCTTCGATGTCCCTGAGTACCAGTCGTCCAGCAATGGTTCTGAAGGTTCCACTGTTTTAGGTGAACATTTAGAATATCATGTACAAACTTCAATGGCAACATGAGGGTTTCTTGTACAGTTTCAATGGGTTCCCTGGCCACCTCGTTGTAATCTCTGCTGTTGTTGTTGTTGTGGTTTCTCAGTTTCACCTCTTAATCTCTAATTTGTTCCAACCCAATGTTCATAGAACACAAACACCATGACTAACTTACCACTTTAAATCAACAACAAACCCATTCTACAATCCTTTGACGACCATTTCTTTACCCATATTGTCCCACTTCTTAATCCCCTGTCCCTCAATCACAACCCAGAAGTTCTTGTCCCTGATTTACTGATGGATTTTTGCATTTTTCAGCCCATTTCCTCCCAACTCCTTTAATCCCTCTTTATGTCTTCTTCTTTCTCTACTCATCAACCTCTTATTTTTCTGTACTCCCTCATTTCACCTCTCTGTCCTCCTCCAGCCCTCCTCCTCGCCTCATAACCATTAAGGAATTCACACATTCCTCAGCCGCCATGCACCACCGCTCAGGAAACATCTATTTTGCTGCTGTGTTTCCTCCTGAATAAAGTCACATTGGCATCTGGGGGGAATTTATGCTACCACCAAATTATGCAACAAGGGAAGAGGCTGTTGAATAGCGTGGAAAGATAAACATACATTGAAAGAATAGAGGGGTGTGAGAGGGAGCGAAGAAAGAACAGGAGAAAGGAGAGGGAAGTGCTGTGGAGAAGGCATCTCGGAAACATTTGATGATGTCATGGAAAGTCGCTGAGGGACTTGTTTAGGATTTATGGGTATTTGGGGGTGTTAACAGTGAGAAACAGCACCACTGACATGCTTTTCTTTAAGCGTGTACTTGCACCAGGCAGGAACACAGCTCCAGGGCGGCTGCCAAATGCTTCTTATCCCTATTCTGGCGTCTCTCGACCAACTCATGTGGCTTGACTTAGTGCCACTGTTTTGTACCATTTCATCTCTGCTATTTGTGTACCAGGCAAGTTTTACCCACCTTGTTCCCCCCAAGGTGGAAATTAAGAACATTTTGGCAAGTCTCATGACCTTTAGTCCAGCGGGAGAGCAGAAATAGTCCTCCAACAGTGTTATGATTGTGACAGGAAGCACACCACAGGCAGCATGGTCATACCTCTGAATAAATAGTTGTTTTGCAGGAACAGCATGTCTGTGTCAGAGCAAAGGACTCAAACTGTCCTTAAATTCCACTAGTTCCATGCCAGAGGGAGATCAGAGCTCACATTTAGGAGGGCAGAAATGACTGCTAATTTGTATGTACTTTATTTATTTATTTATTTATTTAAATTGAATGGTCAAAGTTTTGTTCTAGTCTCTCTGTACCTTCAAGAGACTTTACAGTGGTCAAGTTCCAACTGAAAGTTTGTATGATCCACAAATTGCTAAGAAGATTAAGGATTATAAAAAAACATCTCAATTCAAAAGTTCAGTTTTCTTTCTCCTTACTCGCTTTAACACAAAGTAAGGACATCACTGTGATTTTGAAGAGCAATACAAATAGTGGAGTTTAGTTTTCCATATTTTCAACACAAATTTTAAGTTAAAATGTTGGACATTAATACCAAATGTAGGCAAAATTTCACATTGTGAGGCAAACCTTTGTTAGAGTGATCCCAGTATTAGACAACAGACTTATTATATTATTATTATTATTATAACCTTTATTTAACCAGGAAATGCTCATTGAGATTAAAAGATCACATTTTCAAGAGAGTCCTGGCCAAAATAGGCAGCAGTTACATAGTTACAATTTTACAATATTTTACAATAGACATAAATACAAATAGCAGACGCATACAACAAAGTATCTGTTTTTAAAAGTTATCAGCTTCTTCTCTTTTTTAAAAAGTCACCAATAAAGCGAAAGGGCACAAGATTTGCTCAAATGATGACATCCCTGATTAAAAAGACCGACTTAAAAGAGCTTCATAAACATAACACTTATCCTACAGAAATGTCCTGCTCAGTTTTTTGTTGCCGGGAATTTCTTGTTCCTTTTCCAAACTTGCCAGATTCAGGATCCCAAACATACAGCCATATTTCATAATTTGTCATTTAACATAGATAAACACCTGTTAACTCCATGTGGATGACTTAGCTGCATAGCAAGTGTGGAGGAGGCTTCCAGAGAGCTGGCCAATTGAAAGGCAGTAGGCTTGAAGCAGGCAGGTCTTAAAGAGACAGATTTAAACTGAGGTGTTTCAGACAGAAGCTGAAACTAGGGTTTATAAAGACACCAGCCTGAAATCAATGAAGAGTTTTTGAGCTGTCAATCATGTAAATCCAGTCGAGAGGTATCAGAAGGAAATAAAGCCTGAAAATTGACATAGTACCCCCTCTTTAGCAGTTCAAAACTATATGGTTTTCACAGGAGTGTGCACGTTCTCTGAGGTTTCAGAGAAGAAAGAAAGTGACTTGACTCAATCACTTCCAAATCAGATATAATTAAAGTGGTGTGCAGGGCAATGGAAGCCTTTGTCTTGTATGATTAAATGTCCAGATAAGGGTGGCAGTGCCAGAGAGGGCAAACGAAACAAACAAAAGCTGCATCAGCCAAGAGCAAAATGCTTTTTCCTGGCTGGATCAGCCTTGTGCTCGGCAGAAAGGAATGTGGATCGGTTTATGGATTTCTTGCCAGAAAAGAAACCCCTGCCCTCTTATAAGGGTTAGAAAAACAGGCTGGCAAAGTTTTGAGTTGATAGATTGAAGAAGGCTTGTTGGAGGCTGATTTTTCAGCAGCAGATTTGGTGTTCGTATGCAATAGTGTGGCTAACTCGTGTTTTCAGTGGCCAATGATGGGAGTCACTGAGTGATAACCTTTAACATGCTTTATCTACAGAGATAACACTTGTTACTTTTATCAATTAGTATCTAGTTCTGGTCTTTTCATGGGATTTGTTGATAGTAAGACAAATACACAACATGTCCTCACATATCCTTTCATCAACTGTCTGTTGTTTTGGCCTCAGGATGTTTGATCAGTCAGTAGTTTAATCACACATCTTTCTCTCTCTCTCTGTTTTACAGATGCCCTGACGCCAGCATCCAGCCCGTCGTCGGTTGTTTACGGGTTGGCAGCGGGCCAGGACGACTTCTCAACCTCCTCTTCATCACTCAACCTGGAGTGCCGAGTTTGTGCTGACCGCGCCTCGGGGTACCACTACGGAGTCCACGCCTGCGAGGGCTGCAAGGTGAGACTGAAACTACACACATGAATCATACAGTCAGACAGTGGAGGTGCAGTCGTAGAAGGACATGACTGTGAGGACTAGATCCATGACCAAGTTAACACACTCCAGACTTTTTAATCACTCCTGTTTACTCATTATTGGTTCTCTCCCTCTGTCAATATTTCTGTCGATATCCAGGCATCAAGTGTAGACACGCCAAGAATCACAAACAGCTCTGTCAACATTACCAAATCAAAGAACTTTAATCATATTTCTAAGAGCTGCTGTAAGGAAAATAAGACATTAATCCACAGGCAGTGTGTCTTGTGATACCTCCTGGAAGCATCAATAATACCATGCTTCTCTGTCACACCATGCTCAGTAATCTCTTAGTTAATTATTCATTGATCATGTTGAAGAACAACCTGAGGGTGTTTTTTAAGAGGCAGCAAAGGACAAGATAGTGTGACCCCAGGAGAGTGTGTGATATTAGTTGAGGCCATGTTTGTGTTTTAGTATTTTGTACCCTGATTTTTACTTTTCTGAACTTGAAGCAGCTTCAGAAGCTAAAGATTATCTACACCTCCTTGCTGGACAGCAGTGGGAGTATGAATGTCAGGAAGTGCTACATAAACTCAGTAACTCTGCTGTTACATAAACATTCACATGCTAGCAGCAGCAGCTAACTGGAGGGTAAATCTGTGCAGTAATGAAGACAGATAGTGTTTCAGCGTTTATGCAACAGTTTCTAAACTGCATCGGTGTGACTGTGCATGCATCATGTCAGGATGAAAGTATCCACCCTAGACGAAGACCTCAATCGTCCACAGGGCAGAGTCGAAGCTCTCTAACCTCCGCAGGGTGAAGTTGTAGGGCTGTAAAACTGTAGAACAACAGGTTATCATGGAAGTCAAGGTAAATTTGTCTAGCTTTAGGAGGGAGGTCATTAAAGGTCCATCTATCAGGCGTGACCTATGAGGTGCTGAAGGTGAGATAACGGTAAAGTCCGAACTGGTTCCAACATGTGCTGGATCCGCTGAAGTCAGCATTTCTTCATCAAATCTTTCATAATGTCACAGTGATCATTGTCAAAAAGGCTGCTCTGAATTTAGAGCTGATTTTCAGCCAACTATTATGAAGCCTGTGATTAAAGCTCCTGTGAGTTTCAGTTTGGGACAATATTGGAGACCTCTGTAAGATAATGAACCAAAATAAAAAGCTATTTTTGCAGTGCACTGTTACTCTCTTAATCAGATACCTACCTCATGGTAGCTGTTTTGGCATCAATGATAACAATATAGAAAAAATCAATCATCCTAATGATGGTCTTGTTTGCTTTTGGAGGTCATTTAGAAATAGCAGCTCAAAACTCCTCACTGGACCTTTAAAGATTGACAATTAGGAGTTGTGCAAATTAAAGAAAGAGTGAAATAAAATTCAACCATTCAACCAAAGTAAGGGCATTTACAGTTAATTGTATGTGCCACATTTTAGGTACCTCAGCACCCCAAAGCAACATTATTATTACAAAAGGTTGTGACCTATCCATCTTTTAGTAACCTGTAATGTAGTGTGTGCCTATAATCTGTATAAAGTAGCAATAGTTAGGTTGTCTGCAACTCCTAAAGTTGAAATATGCCACAAAATATTGTATATATGGTGGCCTAGCGGTCTAAGCGCCCCACATACAGAGGCCGTTGCAGAGGTCACCGGTTCAACTCCCTGCCAGGACCATTTGCTGCATGTCTTCCCCCACTCTCTGCTCCCCCACATTTCCTGTCTCTCTACACCTGTCCTATCAATAAAAGGCAACAAACAAACAAATATAACTTAAAAACATTATATGTACAGTACATGTGATGACCAACTTTACTGTGCAGACATTTTGGTTAGTGCAAGGATGGAAAAAATTGGGAAAATTTAAAATTAGTCTCAAAAAATTGGTCTAAAAATGTATATTCATGACTTAACAAGCAACAAGAATACTGTAGTTTAAAAAAACACAGATAAAACACCATAATATCATTGTTTAATACACTTTAAAAACTTTAAATGTTCCACCAGGACTTAGTGCCACTGACAGAAATACAAATCTCCAACCTGAAATGACGACACAACATAATTATCTAGGTCCCGTAAATATCATTTTCATTCCGTCAATATGTCATGGAAGTAAGAGGAGCCTGACCTCTGTAGTGACCGTGCAATGATCTTTTTACGACAGTAGACACAAGCAGTGTCAGCATGAACTCCCTCGGCCTGTTCTGACCGGGTCTTATGTCACTCTTGTTATTCGTGTGTATTTATGTGTTGGCGTGTGAGGTTGAAAGTTTGTTGTTGAGAGTGAGTCATGTGCTTGAAGTGTGCCTGTGTTTTACGGCATTGTATCTATGTGTATTGTATTGTTTGGCTATCTATGTGTCTTCTGTCACATCGAGAGTATTTAGTTTGGCTTAATGTGTTTTTCCCTGAGGCTGTTTTCAAGCCCAACTGTTAGCATGCAACTCGGTCCCTCTGTTCATTGTCAAAGTTGAATGTTGCTTTTTGGTCAAGGTTGTGCAAGTGCTGGACTAATGGTGAAATAATGTATCTGATATTAACAAGCTCCATTCACAGGGGAATCAATTATTTACTGCTTTCTTGTGCATTCTTTCTTAACAGCTGCTCTGTAACTTTTTCTAGACTGGTTTCATAACGGCAGTAATTTGCTAACTCTGTTATACATCAGATTTTATTAGCTTTTACATGAACGGTTTGCTTTTTGCCTGATTACACTGCTCTCTGGCAATGACAGTTAAGACAGAGAAGTCTTTTCTTCATGTGAAGAGTATTCACATTTGAATTACTTCTCCCTCCTCCTTCCTGCAGGGTTTTTTCCGGCGGACGATCCGTCTGAAGCTGGAGTACGACAAATGTGAGCGCCGCTGCAAGATCCTGAAGAAGAACCGTAACAAGTGCCAATACTGCCGCTTCCAGAAGTGCCTGTCAGTGGGCATGTCCCACAACGGTGAGTCCTGCTGGACGAGGCAGATCCAGGCACACACACACACACACACACACACACACGCACACACACGGTTCATGTTACTTGTAAACACACACTACTAGCACACTTCTGCAGATGCCGAGAGAGATAGAGTCGGCACGTACACACATAATTAGAACACACATAAGTAATTGAACACCACAGTTGGGTTTTGAGTTGCATGTTAAGGCAAGTCACTAACTGAACACTAAAGCCGGCTCTGGGACTGATTCCTAAAAGTTCACTCATTTAAACATTTCCAAATCTTCCTTTCTTTAGAAAAAGAGCACTCAGATCTGCAACTCACTCGTGCACAGTACTTCAAGTGCAGTGTGCATGTTGCAGATTTCAAATTGCCAGAGTCATATTGAAAAGCAATTTGAACTCAACGACCTCTTGAACAAGGAGGGAAGTCACATGACTGAGTGAATCTTTCAATGTCATTAAATGATTCCTAGCCCCAAAGCTCAGCTCTCCAAACAGATCTGAATATGAAGAAAACAAAGTTTCAAGAGGCCAATATCTCAGAGGGGAGTATTATTCAAGCTTGATATACTTCCTGCGCTTTGTTTTTAAAATTATCATAATCATTTATCTTTTTCCAGCACTTTGAAGGATCTATTAGTGATTTTTTGTGAAAAATACATTTTGCATAAAAGGAAAACACTAAATAGAAACATTTTAAATAATCAGAAAAAGTCACAATTAAAGGTAAAAAAAATCCTTTCAATTATAAAGTTCAAAGTTGGATTATTTCTTATTAAATTAATTAATCTTACATTTTCTCTCATAATGACTTTTTTTGTTTTTAATTCATTAATCCTAAAACTAGGGTAGCCTTAAGCAGACACGCAGCCATACCTTCCATTCATTCAGTTTTCCTGGGATGATGGCTGATGTCAGCGCTTTTGATTCACTCGCAGCACCATCTGGCCTTTCACAGACCAGTCTATTCTTTATTAGATCGCTTGAAAAATTACCTATTTGTAATCTTTGAATAGTGAGATACTTTCATGCGTCATAATGAGAGGAGCAGCTTTGAATTCTAAGTTAAGATCTTGAGACAAACAGAAACAAACAAACAGAAAATGAGTTTTCGTGCGAAAACATGGTAAATGCAATGCATGGATGCATCTCCGCTGAGGGCCTCCGTAAACATCTAGTCTGAAAATCAAAGCTCCTGTGAGGAACTTTGAGTTCTTGTTGATTCTGGCACCCCCTGTGGACAAGTGGTACCTCTTTTACCACTGATTTTGTCCTGGACATGCAGAAGTCATTTTTAGAAAAACTAAAAAGTCTCATCCTGCTTTATTTTAACACCTAAAAGTATTACTCATCAAAACTTTTTGCTGTGGAAATTTTTAATTAAGGCTGTTTCAGCAGCGTGTGGCTAATCACACCTACCCTCCACCAGAGGTTTCAGATAACAAAAATGTCCAGTGGAAATATCCAGTCTGCATGTGTTTGTTCTTATTTGCTTTGTAGGTCTCTAAAAGACATCAATATTCATTTCAGTCTGTTTCGTAACCAGCTAAAAACCCCTCACAGGAGCTTTAAACACAACTTTGGCATTCAGCCAAAACACATGCGCCTTCAGAAATCTGTAAACATCGCAAACACAGTATTTCAACTCCTTTGAAACCTCTCATCAGGTTTTTTTTTACTTATCTTATCTCTTTTCAGAAATATTGAGCTTGAAGTAGAAGATTCTGGTGAACACTGTTTACTCGGTGTAAACATACAGCATGGCATGCTGACCTCAGGTCAAGGCCAGTGTGCTGATTGGGGAGAGAAAAATCCCTGTTTGCATGAGAGGTTCGTTTTTAGAGACATCAGTGTTCTTTTAGTAGAAAGATCAGAAAGGTCAATGCAATCTGAGGGTTTACATATAGACTGAGCACACTGCAGATGTTTCATCCTGATGGCAGCGATCCAGAGGCTGGACTGAGCAGCTTTAATCTGTACCATGAGGTTTCAGGAAAACGACACAGCACTGGTCTTGATGGTGTTACAGTAAGACCTTTACAGCCCAGCAGCAGTAGTAGTATTTCTGTCAGCTGCACTTCCTCTTACGGTATGTCTGTATTGAGTTTCATCGGCCTGAATGTAACATAAGAGGGGGAGGAAGGAGATTTGAGACCAGTGTAACCTGATCTTTTGAGATCCACAGGACAGCATTACTGCTAATTTTGGACCTTTGTGTTTGTGTTGGTATTGACCCTCGGCTGATATCAAAACTCAAGCTGAAGACACTGGATTTACCTGAATAGCATGCCTCAGCAGCACTAACTATAATGACCTTATAATTGAAGTGGAATCATGCAATGCTTTAAATCTTTTCTGAATTTTGTCACAGCAACATCCCTTGCAACAGAGATCCTTCATTATCTCTTAAACATTAGTGAATGCAGGAACTTGATGATTACGCCTAATAGCAGCTTGTATGTCATGCACCGACAGGATCACAGTAATAAACATCATTGAATGGTTTTATATGAGAGGAAATGTGTAAAGGGAAGCAGTAAACGGCTTGAATCCTCAGTCGTTGAAACACGGATTGACAGACTGTCCCCCTCCCACCTTTTAGCCCCCTCCCCTCTGGCCTCACAGACTCATCCCCTCACACCACTTCTTGGGACTTATGCTCAGCTTAGCATCACTCACTTCCTCTCATCTTAATTAGACTTGGCTCCTGCCCAGGCGTCCACCGTGGAGCTTTAGCAGCTTCAGACGCTCCATCCACTTTGCGAGCAGTAATCTAATGGGCCCTCATGCTGTCTGCTCGCTCTGTATTTCATCCCCGCTCAGTGCCGCTCAGCCTGCCTGGATCTGTTGCAGCAGTGGGTGGCTTGTAGGAAAAACAGTGGAAATCAGATCTCCTTTTGTGCTTTTATAGTCTCGTAAAACACAGGCGGTAGGTGCAGCTGGAAGTTGGCTTGTCAGGAAGAGATTTGTGTATGTTTGTGTATGTGTGTATGTGTTTACAGGAGGGTGCATCAGCTTATGCCCATTTAAATTGGCGCGGAGGGGTTAAGAACAGTTCACCTCTAATCTCATTAGTTAAATGGGATCAGGCCGTCTGAGAGATGCTTGCAGCCTCTTGAAGAAAAACAACTTTTGTAATTTAAAACAGATTTCTAACGCATCTTGTAATATGTAGGAACCTGTGCATGAACAGGGAAGAAACTTTTACCTCGTTCTTAAGTTTTTAAAAAAAACTGATTATCTATATAAATTCTTATCTTTTATATCATCACATATCATGTAAAAGAGTGCAATAGATTTCTACTAATTTATACAATTTTCATTTTGGTCTCCCTCTATGATGTATGTCTGCACAAAGGATGTTTGCTCATAAACAAATCGTATACTTCCTGCACATAGACAGCAACTTACAACTATATTTCTTTTCCTTTGTCTCGAGGAGGGAGAAATAATGTTAGTATTTCCAGGTCTCAAAGCTCGCACCTTAATGCTCATTATTAACCATTGTGTTTGTTTACTACTAGACACACTTTTTTACTCCCACAATGCTACTGTGCTGATGTAAGCGTAACCCCGCCTGCAGAGAGCGTTTGTCTTCGTCAGCAGTTGGAAATATGACATACAGTATCGGGTAATGAGTCCTCTAAAATGTATATAACGATAACGGCGTTATCAAGTTTAAAAAGTAATGAATTATGCAACTAGTTACCGAAGATAGTTGTGGAATTACAGTAACGCGTTACTTAGTAATGGGTTACTTAGTAATGGGTTACTTAGTAATGGGTTACTTACAACACTGATTACAAATAGAGGTGTGAAAAAATATCGATACAGCAATATATCCCGATACTTTGACATCCGATATAATAGCGATATTTCAACTAAAATACCACTTCAGTATTTCAAAAACAATCAAGTGGAAAAGCTGTTTTCAATCAAATAGTTTTGACTTAATTTGTCCTATCAAATTGAGTAATATTGTGTGATTTACATATACACCATCTCTATTTTTTCCTTAGTTCACTGTGTAGAACAGTGGTGTTCAAACTTTTTTCAAAGAGGGCCACATTTGATGTTGTCAGAATACCTCAGGGCCAGTGGCTCCTACTGAGACTGAGTAATCCTAAAAGTTATATATGAAATCTCTATTTGATAACAATTATATTAAACATTTTCTCAATAAAACAGTAACTAGGAAGTCCTCAGGTCTCTTCAAGCCATGTAAACTTCATCTTCTTCTGGAGGAAAATGTTTTTCAGGTCGGGCAATGTGGGAAAAATATTGGATCATTATTTTTCTATGGCAGGATCACGATCTGGATTTCATCACACTTCTTTTTCATGTTGTTTTTTAGACTTTTCTGACCAGAAGACAACAATTTAAGAACTAAATAATTATTTTCCTGAGTTCTGAACAATTTTTATGCATCAAATTTTGCCTTTTCTGCACAATTACATAATTTTGATCTTGTCTCGTGTCCTCTTTTGTGTCTTCTGAACTTTAAGTGTTCATCAAGAACATTTTCACATCATGATAAAAACAGTAATTTTAAAACCTGTCAACTTTAAGAGTTCTTGTGTTTCTTCTTTATTGCCATCTTGCAGAATTCCCAGTGCTTTGGCTTTAAACAGGTTGTCCATATGAAGCTTTTTGAGACGTTTCTGGATTGACTTTAGTTTTGTTTGTGCGCTTGAAAGAAACTGCAAATGTACAGATTAATTAGAAGGTGATTAATTTCTGTGCTATAAATAACACAATTTAAGATGGAAGCTTGGGGCCAGAAATAAATGGTCCTTGGGCCGCGATTGGCCCCCGGGACGTACTTTGGACACCCCTGGTGTAGAATATCGCAATATATCACAATATTGTGACATCGTGATATATCGTGATACTATCGTATGGTGACCCAAGTATCGTGATGTGTATCGTATCGTGAGGTTCTTGCCAATACTCACCCCTAATTACAAATTAAGATGATGTGATGTGAGTGTGCAGGCAATCATACAACAAGTGCCATTTTATGCATTTGCTATCATTATTTTTTGAGTCACACCACATAATTTGCAGCTTTTGAGGTTCTTCTGTTCTTTCTCTTTTGCACACCTTCCTCATTTTCACATCTCAGTTTATAGACTCATCCACAGAAAACTATAAAACCTTTATGACATTCTCCTGAAAACTTTCACCCATTTGAAATTGCGTCCGATCTGTAATGACAGCAACTCAAACCAGACTGGACAACATGTACTCACCTGTGTTGACCCATCATAAGCTGCTGTTGTGGAATGTCTCAAATAATTATGATTGACGGCTTCCCAGCACCACTCTGTGAAAACTGTAGTGCTGTTCAGGACAGTGTGACATGACCACCACAACAACACACCTCTGCCCTTGCGTACAACCTTTTGTTCCTATTAGACATCATTGTGAACAGTCACAGAGTAAGACTGCCTGAATGTTGAAAACTGAAATAGACATAGTTGATGTTAAATCACCTTCTATGGTAAACTGCTCACTGTTTTTCTGACCTCCTGGCCTCTCTTGGAAAGATTATTTTCATTGGATTTAGTGTGCGCTTCTTGTTCTGGCACTGTTCTGTTTGCAGAACTGGTTGCTGCCATCCTTTTTTTAATAGCCAGAAAAAAAAAATTTTTTTTTAAAGAAGCTGATTTTAAAAAGAAAGCCTTAGGCTGTACATTGGTCCAGATATAATAGTGATTAATTTACAAATACATCAAGAAATGCCAGACTTAGATAGAATCACAGATGGACCCCATGTCTTTGATTCAGTGGATTAGACTTTCACTGATTATGACATTATGTTTGTAAAGGAAACACAGTGTAAGATGATCATGTTTAAAGTACCACACAGACAGAATACTGCCCTCAGATCCATGTGTTTGAAAAAATAAGGCTTTGGCATCAGATGTCTGGAAAATACTCAAAGATGTTGAACAGCCTGAGCCCTGCTTTCCCAATTTTCATTGGCGCCATTTTGAAACATATCATTGCCACTCCACCTCAAATTTTATTTGGATAGTTTGTTATAGTTTTTGGAAAAGACAAATGTTTTTTTTCTATGCTTGTGTCGACTTGGATTCGTTGTACTTGTGGAGCGTCTTTGTAGAAATTTCCCAAGCGACTCCTCTGACATTAGCATCTTGAATTGGAGACGATTGCTGTGCTGTGACGAGTCAAGCATTCTTTCCTCCTTTTGTTCTCATATAGCAGTTTAAATTGTCTGTTTCTGTTAATAATAACACAATTGAATCTAATCTAATTTCATGTATTATGTTTTCAATGTAACACTGTATGTATTATTTCTGCAACTGTAGTCTAAGTTTGTGTTTGTTTGCTCTCTACAGCTATCCGTTTTGGTCGGATGCCGCAGTCGGAGAAGCTAAAGCTGAAGGCGGAGATGGTGACAGGAGACAGGGAGGTAGAAGACCCCCAGCTAGCCGACCAGAAGACGCTGGCTCGGCAGATTTATGAGGCCTACCTCAAGAACTTCAACATGAACAAGACCAAGGCTCGAACCATCCTCACTGGCAAGACCAGCACTCCTGTACGTTTGTTAATAGCCGTGGCTCTGTGTGTGTGAGATGTGTGTGTGGGTGGAGTGTTTGTGGTTGTTTTAAGAAAAACTGAATTTCTTCACAGGTCCAGGTCATGTTGTCTTGAAACTTTTGAATTTATTTTCCCTTCTGGACTGATTCATATTTATTCTGAGCACATCCAAAATTTGCAATCAAGCTAATGTCTCAATACAATCTGGCCGCCACTACCTCAGAGAGTATGTGCTGCCAGCCAATGACAGAAATAACTTTCTCAATCAGCACTGCAAGCCAACTCACAAGCTGGACAAGGAGACATCTGTTTGCACCGAACAGATATAAAGAGCCAGTATTTGAGCACATCACTTCTCTCTTTGCTGCCTCTTTCCCTCCATGCCTGCACTCTTTTGATCTGCCATCCCGAATCTCACCCAGAAAAATCAGCCTGCAGCGTCTCTTTCATTTTCTTTATGATCAGGAAAAAAAGCAGACAAGTGGAGAGGTCAGACATGAATCCTGGAGTTGTTGTGAACTTCATGGATGGATTTGTGTAGGTGTGAAATAGGTCAAGAGGGACAGGTCAGTCCAGGCGCACACCATTGTTCAAACACAGACTTTTCCCACATCCACTGGAGATCAAAGCTCTAGGTAGATAAGCGTGCTTATAGAGCACACAGGGAGACTGTGGGATATGCAGCTATTGACAACAAGCTCATGTGCTTTGATCTGCTCTTGATTTTAAAAGGATGCATTGTGTCACAGGACTTTTATGCAACTCAGAAGGTCTCTTAAAAGTCATATTATAGTGTTTGAAACAGATGCTCACATGTTGCATAACTTTGATTGTGAGGCTTTTGGTTATGAAAGAACAACTTTCCACCGTTAAAATCAAGAGATCTTAGATTTTTGACCTGCCGAATATTCAAGAAGTAAGGGTTGATCTAGATTATTAACTTATTTTCAGCCAGTCAATGCCTGTAAGTAAGATCCTCTTACAGATGCCTGTAGGAACCGGATTCTCATGTTGAGTCATCAGTCTCAATGTCTGGGAGGAATAATGAGCCATAACTGTATCACTGTTGGCTCTGATTTGTGTACTGTGAATAAATACCATTTATATCTCCTGACTCGACTGGTTTTGCAGTGGTTTAATTAATCTGACAGCATGTCAGATCTTGACTGGAGGATTTAAGTCTAACAGAAAACAAGAAGCTGAAGTAATGGCAAGTTGCTGCTGTTGCCCTAGGCTACTCTGTGCTCCGGATAATGTAATAATAGAGTAAGGTTTATATTTAGAATAATTCAGTTTTATCCCTCAGGCTGTGACTGATGATTAAATTGCTATTGATCAATCAGTCAGTTAATCCTCTCATGGACTTCTGTGACAAAGTTAACTATAAAAAAGGACAAGAACAATGCAAGAAGACTGCATTGCTCTTAACCGTAGCTATGCTGGCACTGTGGCTTTCATGATTACTGTGTTGATCTTAAGGTTATTTGGCTGACCAGGCTGTTATCAATGCTGAAATGTGTCAACGCAAGAGTAGGATTGACATGATTGTACCAAAAGTCAGGGTGCCCCAAAAGATAAGGCCCCCTTTGCTAATCTTGTGACCTTTCTACATAGCACCACCGTCAGGTCAAAATTTGATTACATATAAAACCTGCAAACTGAAGACATTTCTATTTTACAAATGGCTGTAGATAGATAGATAGATAGATAGATAGATAGATAGATGGATAGATGGATAGATAGATAGATAGATAGATAGATAGATAGATAGATAGATAGATAGATAGATAGATGGATAGATAGATAGATAGATAGAGAGATAGATGGATAGATAGATAGATAGATAGATAGATAGATAGATAGATAGATAGATAGATAGATAGATAGATAGATAGATAGATAGATAGATAGATGGATAGATATATAGATGGATAGATAGATAGATAGATAGATAGATAGATAGATAGATAGATAGATAGATAGATAGATAGATGGATAGAGAGATAGATAGATAGATAGATAGATAGATAGATAGATAGATAGATAGATAGATAGATCTTTATTTGTCCTTAATAAGGAGATTTGTTGTCACCGTCTGTACAAGAAAACATGTATAAAACACAAATAAACAATAAAAATCCACCCAGCCTCACAACAATGGTGCACATCATCCCATATATATACACACCAGACACATATACACACCGGACACATTACATGGGCATTTTATTTAGCTGTGCTACAAAGCTTCTGCCAAACTGGGCTCGCCTACAGTATGGGGATCTGTATCTGTGACCAGATGGGAGTTTTGTGAAGACTGAGTAGAGGGGGTGTTGGGGGTCCAGTGTTATAGTGCGTGCTCTGCGTATGATGGCTCTGTTGTTGAGGTCAGACAGGTTGTGTTAGCATGCTATAATTCCACACAGACAAAGTAAACACTGTCAACACAATTCTTGCTTAAGATTAGATGCTAGCATTTAGCTTAAAGTCCTCTCAACAACTTGCATCGTGTCATCATATTTTTTATATGAGATATCCAAAAAATGGAAGACTTTCCCTTTACTAACAAGTGTTAGCATGCTATAATTCAACACAGAGATAAAAAAAAACAGCTTAAATATTTGTCTTGCCAAAAACCAGACATTAGCATTTAGCTCAAAGTATCATGTAGCCTCACAGAACAGCTAGCATGGCTGTGTAAACTCTTATCTTCTTGCTACTTGTAGCTCTTTGCCAGTTAAAGTGCTGTAGTCCTGTGAACACCTTGGAGTTTTTCCATCCAACAGCCTCTGGAGCATAAAATATCACTAAATAGACTCACTGTTAATGCGTTGAAGCTGTTAGTTTGAAATAAATGCTAATAGGGTAGCACCATTTGCTTTCAGTAAACAGTATTATTATTTCTAGCAAGAAGACGACCTACAAACCACTTTGAACTTCTAAAAGGTTGAAGCTGGAAGGTCTAGGAGAGTAATAATGTTGTTGTGGGAATCCTAAGAATCAACATGGGCTGTTTACCCCAATGGAGTATGTCCCCTGTGGTTTATGGTGACAATAACATGAGGCGATGTATCCATTAGGAAAACTTAAGATATTAAGTGTAGGCCTATACATTGAACAAGTGAGTGCACAAGGACAAGCCATTTGTCTGAAACATTGCCTTTCTGAAGAAGTATTTTATTTACATTTAACATTATGAACTTAAAATGTAGTCTTATGAAATTTAACATTAGCCTTTTCAGATGTTCTTTGTGCTTAATATGACAACTTGTTATTCATTTTAAAATATGTGTCAAAGGTTATATGACAAGCGTGGTTTGCTGACGTACAAGTGCCTTCAAAATAAACAGCACACTCACATGTCCCTCATACTTTCCCTTGTTACTGTAGCCCACATTTAGAACAGCATTCATTAGTCAAGGCTCTGATAGTGATGTGCAGCAACAGTTGTAGCTGCTGCTCAGGTGTTGTAACAAGTCAGCTGTGGGAACAGTGACTCAACTTTTAACACGTACCAGCTATAATCACCTGCTGACATAACTTCTTACTTTTAAGTACCCATGTATATCTGATGACAATATTCATGTGTGCATGATAAAATATTGTCAGATGACTGTGCCAGAGTTTCAAATATATACCCTTATTGTTCTTTACAATTACAGTTTTCTTCTTTGCTCTAAGACAGCTTTACTTCCACTTCATCATCTACTTATATTTTACATCAAATTATTTCTGCTTAAACCGAAGTTCGACTGTTAAGACTGACATTCATAATTATGTAGCCGTAGGGTCAAAGACGGTTACTATGTCATGGTGGAAATACTTAAGTGCCAATAAAGGCTTTGAGCTCAGCTTCTCCTTCAGGTTAAGATTATGTGTAAACACTATAGTCACTTCAGTGTTTCATGTAGAGACGTTGCTGATTCAGCGCTTTCCATATTTATGTAGTCAAGTTTATGTCTTTAGGCCAAAAAATACAGAACACGCTGTTCTGACAATGTACTTACTCACATGTCAACTGCTAATCCACTTTTTTTTTTTCACTCAAACCTCCACATATGAATCAATCAATTAGTTAACCCTCCTGTTATGTTCGTTTCTATGGAACAGCAATAATGTTCTTGGGTCAATTTGACCCGGGGCATATTCAGTTATCCAAAAGTGTCAGAACCCCAAAAAATCGAAATACACATTTTTTTTAATCAAATTTTAACGCCATTACTAACCATTTAAATCCAGATTTGGTCCATTGGTGTTCTTTAATTCTCACATTTCATGGTTCAATGAGGATAACTTACTCGTTTTTCATTAAAATTAATGTTAAAACTTTTTTTTAATATACATTGGAAAGCCCTAAATATAAATACAATAGTTTTACATGACATTGATTTCAGTTTATCTTATTTTACTTTTTTTTTTTTTTTTATGAATCTGTCACATGCTGCCCAGATTTTTATGCTGCATTTAGCTGGTTTGGAAGGCATATATTGCCAAAAATAGACTTTAAAAAGGGTCAATTTGACACTCAACCTAACAGGAGGGTTAATCAGTTGATCAGCTAATCAACTTTTATTTATATAGTGTTAAATCACCAAAAAGGTTATCCCATTAAAAGGTCTAGACCATTTTCTTTGTGATGATATTTACCTATATTCTGCAGTAGATCATGCTTGACAAGATAAAAGTACCTTTTAACAGGTAGAACCCTTCAGCAGAACCAGACTCATTGGCCACTGGTCAGCAGCCATCTGCAGTGACCAGCTGGGCTGAGAAAGTGGGGTAGAAGAGTGGGATGGAAGAGAGAAAACATAGAAACATAAAGACAGACAATGAGATGAAAAGATAAGCAATAATGGATTATAATGTAATAATCATGTTGAGAGAAGGAGAGGAAATGCAAACAGCAAACCATAGCATACTCCAAGATGTAAATTGATATGAATGGAAACAGAAGATGAGATAGGATTCTGTGTCTCAAGTCCTCCAGCAGTTAAAGTCTATGGCAGCATAACTTGGGGCTGATCCAAGTCCACCCCCAAGAATAAGCTTTATCAATAGGGAAGGATTATATCCCACCGTTACAAGTAGAGAGGATGTATATATGCTGTTCAAAAACAAAAGTGCAGATGACTGCACAAGCCCTGCCTCCTGTACTAATCTTGGAGACTTTAGGTGCCATGAGCAGGCCTGTATTTTGTTTTGAGAGAGGTAATAGGGCACCTTGATCTCTTTGAGAAATGTGTCTGACCATCAAGGACTTTCAGCTGAAAAGAGGTGTTTAAATTCTGTTCTAGCTTTAGTAGAAAACCAGTTCAGGCTAGTGTTGGGTAAATGTATAGCTCATAACAGTTTGTCTATCGCCCACAGCCTTTCGTCATACACGACATGGATACCCTCCAGCTGGCAGAGCAGACCCTGGTGGCAAAGATGGTCGGCTCAGCGGGAGCACTTAAGGACAGGGAGGCAGAAGTTCGGATTTTCCACTGCTGCCAGTGCACATCGGTGGAAACCGTCACCGAGCTTACAGAGTTTGCAAAGTCCGTCCCGGGGTTCTCGAGCTTGGACCTCAACGACCAGGTGACTCTTTTGAAATATGGAGTGTACGAAGCTCTCTTTGCCATGCTCGCCTCCAGTATGAACAAGGATGGGCTACTTGTAGCATATGGCGCCGGCTTCATTACCCGGGAATTCCTCAAGAGCCTGCGGCGGCCTTTCAGTGACATGATGGAGCCCAAGTTCCAGTTTGCAATGAAGTTTAACGGGCTGGAGCTGGACGACAGTGACCTGGCTCTGTTTGTGGCTGCTATCATCTGCTGTGGAGGTGAGGAAGCTGGAAAAACAAAATGTTTTCTTAATTGAATAATCATCTTAATTTCTATTCGTATTCTCTTGAAGTACTTGTGCTCTATCTCCAAAGAAATCCTCTCATTTTACTAAAATAGAATGATGTTGTGAAGCAATTCTGGTACTTCCTTTCTTTTTACATCAATGTGACTGGTTTATTTTGATTTCTCTGTCATTAGACCGACCAGGCCTGGTGAATGTGGAGCACATCGAGCGAATGCAAGAGAGCATCGTGCAGGTGCTTCAGCTCCACCTGTTGGCCAATCACCCGGATGACAATTTTCTCTTCCCCAAGCTGCTCCAGAAACTTGCTGACCTACGGCAACTGGTCACTGAGCATGCACAGCTGGTGCAGGAGATCAAAAAGACAGAGGACACCTCACTGCACCCGCTCCTTCAGGAAATCTACAGAGACATGTACTGAGGGTTGTGGAGGAATAACCAGGAGGGGAACCCTACAGATCAACTCCTTTTTCTTTCAGGGACAGAGAAGGAGAGTTCTCCATAAGCTAGTTTGAACCACTAAACCCCAATAATGCAGCAAGAGTTAGCTTTGGAATCTGGTTGGCACAAAAGGTCTTTTGAGGCCTTGACACAATGCTCTCCACTCCATTGTGTGAACTTCATAGGCAGAAATATCATGTATGCAAAGATGTGATGTACAGTTGATTGAGACCCGTTACAGATACAATTGTATGCAATCTTTGACCAAACTCTGAGATTAATACGATACAATTTCAGTGAAATATTTGCAGTAACCTCTGTGGTTATCTCTCTCCTGACTCCTTGACAAGCCCGAAAACGAGGAAAGATAGTGAACTTGATAGGCGCCACTCCAGCAGTTATTTAATGTTAGATTTTTATACTGATGTCAAAGAGCAAAGAGCCATATATCCTCAGCTAACAACACCCAAATAACTTCAGTGGCAGCAGTAAAACAGTAATAATGCAGTTTTTTCAAGAAAGGCAGCTTTCATCAGGTCGGCTGTCAGTCAAAGTTGGTGATGGTTGTCCACGCACCAGCCCTCCACCATGAACCGTCACCTTTTTCTACCCATAGCAACCCTGAACATAATCATTTACCGTACTGTGAGTCTTCTAAGCCATACTTTGTTTGTAATGATACTGGAAATAACCATTGTCTTTCAAATTCCAACCTTGGTGTGGATTATAAGCATATGTAACCACAAACAAACAGGCAATCATATTTTGACACCTCAGAATAAGGTAGCAAAATCAACATATTTTGAAGTTTTTCAAGACTGAAAGGATCCTAGTTACAGGTTCACTGTGCCCACGCACCACAATGCAAGTCTGAAGCACAAACACGCCCGTGACTTTTATACTGGACCTCTGTTAAATGCCTTTTTTCTCACAACAAACACAGAGAGACGTTTGGCACTCCATCATTTATTGTGTCCTGCTTTTCAAGGACTAATAAACCGTATAAACCTCATTACCACCTTAATACAAACAGACCTAGAGAGGTTTAACAAGAACTCATCTGTTTCATGATTTCTTACTAAGTGGAGCCCTGATTCTTGAAAATGCATCTCATCGCCGGTTTCTCGACAGTTTTGTCTTTCTGCCTTCTCTCATGTGCTTTGTGGGGTAGATTAAGATTCATGGGTCATGCACCCAATTTTTAAAGAGCATGACTCCTCTGTAACAGAAAATAATCATGTGTTATGGTCCTTTTGGATTAAGCAAAGCCTCAAACAATCACAGATTAGTCATCATCAGAAACGTTTCATTTTCTATGAAATGTGTTTCGATCCTCTAATTGTTTTCTTGAGTTCCCCTTTGTGCTTTTTTCAGTACGTTAAAATCAAAAGGCAAACACAAACACGCGTCTGTGGCCATCCACACTTATTTGATTCTGTGAGTAACATAAAGCCAGCCCGGCATGACTGTAGACTTTCTCATGAGTGTCTAGTGATGAAGATCTAAATACTTAAGGTGTTTCTGTCTTCTTCTGCGTGTATCAATGCATGTGAAGAGACAACTCTCATACAAAGAAAATGGATCACAATGCAGTGGACCTACAATTCAAACATGTGAAAAAGAAAAGTGGGAAGCTTGGATAGTATGTGTGTACATCTTAATTTCTTCCTCAATCTGCTAATCCAACCAAAATCTAAACGAATCAAGAATCTATTCAAATCCAATCACATAAACACACTAACCTTGTGTTTCTAGACACCACATTGTATAAAGAAAGTGCACTGTACATAGCTGAAATGATCACATCGACTGCTCGCTCCAGCTTTTAACTCTTGAGGTATACAAGGTACTAATGATGATCAACTTTTGTATTCCTCTGTTTGGTAAATACTTTGAAATGTTTGAGATTTTACAGTAAATGTAGTTATGTACTGTATGTTCTTTATGCTTACATGCCGCATACTTGTGTTGAAATTGAATTGGATGATATTTTTATACTAAAGTATATACGTATGACTAAATCAGATCATTGTTTATTTGAAATGGCACCATGAAAGAGTGCAGTGTAAATAGATGTAAGGGTAACAGGGCAACTGGTAATCAGAATATCCATGAATCTGAACCCCGTCGGGGACATTCCTTTTGTTTGATGCTATTTTAAGATGGTGAATCATCAATCTGTATCTGCAGTATGCATTCAGTTCATTTCAACTGCATTCATCTGTAAAATGAAGCTCTTATGATGGTAACTGAAAGCACTTGTGCACTAGCTCACAACTTGGGGTAGTTTAAAAAACCTTGACCTTTGAGACATTTGAATACAATGAAAACAACACTTATCATTGGAAAGGTCTGCACTGATCATGAAATACTCTGTTCTCAGGTTGCAGAAAACAAATAGGTAATATATGCACAGAATTTCATTGTTATGAGAAATCATAGTTGCCTGGTCTCAAACAAAACCAACTTTCTTTTCTGTTCCTTCACATCACAACTCTCACAAATGAACTACAGAATCTAAATGCACTCATCCTTTGCCATGACATTACATGCTTTTGCAGTGAAGACGATGCAGTAATGAAAATGCAGTATGTAATGTTTTTATTGTGCTTTTTGTCTGACTATTCCCTCCTCACTCGCTGCTATGTTGTACTAACTCACCAGACATTTCTTATGCCATGAGTAGATTACTGACCATCAAGCTGCCTCTATGTACCTATTATATCTTCTTACAGAATGTCAGTCCCATTCAACGCAGCTCCGGTTTTTCCCCTCTTCGAGATAAACCGCAAACAATCTGTGCCTTAGCGTGTGCCCATGCCATAAAACATAAGAGATTCCGATAAAATACTTGACTTTAGCACACTCACACTTTTAGAATCAACAAACTGATGGTGTTGTCAGCTGTTTGCAACACAACAGGGCCGCGCAGACAGGAAAAGATATCACAGACTATTGAAAGAAACTATCACACGTACAGAGAGATTAGATGGTGAATTTTGTTCTGCAGTAAATAAAGAAATAAACTATGAAGGATTTGCTTTGAAAAGGACAGACTTTTAAAATCAATCGAGTAAATGGTTGAAACACTATTAGAGCCAGGCCCTCAAGGAGAAGTCTTGTAAATTTGTGATGTCTGCTTACCCTTAGGAATGTCTGTTTTGTGTTGAATTGACAAGGGAATTTTGAACTTGTATCAGGGAATTGTAGTCTTCCTTTGTTGAACTAGCTCAGGACTTAGAAATATTCTGTTTCTCCCTTTTTTTATCTTTGTCTCTTTATCCTCTTTGGAGAATACGTTTATAGTGCTCTGCCTTACAGCACACAAACACAGACAACAATACTGATTCATTTCTCATTTATCTTTATTTTTCCCAAAAATTGGCAGTAAAATGTAACCAGGGAGCAGCAGTCATAGAAATTAGGTATTTGGTTTTTATTTTTTCTTCCTGGATTTCATGGAGTTTGTTTTGTGGCTATAGTGACGTGCGATGAGACATCAGAAACCGTCTTTGGATGTGTTGTTAATGTGTACTGTGGCGTGGTAACAATACTGTAAATGTTTGATGAATGTATAAATAGACATTTGAACAATGGAACCAGTTGACATTGAATGGATTTAAAATAAAATTATTTTAAATTCGATCTCGTTTTGAGACATTCACTTTCTTCTCTCTGATGTCTTAGCTGAGGTTGAATATCCTCAGATACAAACACAACTAGACTAGTAGTCATTCTTAACCTTCTATTCCTGGAACGCTTCTTATCCATCAGAGGTCACTCCAGGAACTGCTCATGATCGCCATCTTTTGGTCTTAAGTCAGACCTGCAACTACAGCTTATGGCTCAAATAGAGTGAGCTATTGACTCCACTTTTATAGAACACACATTAGGTCTGCTAAGACAAAGACATGCAGACAGAAGACAAGGATTGTGATATTCTGCGTAAATAAATATTACACATTACTTTTTCTATCTTATTGATCAACAGGCTATATTACGTTTTTAATATTTGATAAAAGTATATGGATTAGTCACCCATGGACACACCCACGACTGTTAGGCTTATATTTTCTAGCTTGTCCCCAGTCTGGTCAGAACTGAACGTCTTCAAGAATTTCTACCAGTCCAGTTGCCTTACGGATCAAGCTTTGGAGCCCCCCAAAAAAACCTTTGCAGATGTGCAAGAGGAAAGCACAACATCTCAAATATTTTTCAGAGTCTAGTTAGACCTTTATATTATCTGCTCAACAGGACAAGATAGTTGTATTAAATCACATTAAAAGTTTCAGTATGTATGTTTTGGGTGAGCAACACTCACATGTCCTGGAATAAGATGTCTTAAATTTGCTCAGTGGTAACAAAAACATCCTGCATAATTCCTATTTCCATCTTTATATTTAAATTAGATGTTTACACCAAACTCCCCCCCCACACAGTCCCTATCGATAATTTCTTGTATTAAGTCCCTATGCCAGTTCCAATATTGTAATATATAAGTTAGGCTGCATTTCCAATCGGGAAAACAGGCAACTGCTTCAGGGCCCGCTGACCTTTAGGGGCACCAAAAGGTCCAGATGACTGATCGTGACGTGTTTTTAACAAATGTAAACATATGCACCTATGTAGGAATGTTTGCTTCTAGACTACAACACCTTATGGAACCTTTATGTGTTGATCCTGGCGTCCCCTGTGGACAAAACAGTATTTCCTGCTCCTGTATGTAAAGTTAGTGTTTTAAATAAATAATATAGAAAGAGTTTGTACTCTGTTACTATTGTTGTTGTTGTTATAGTTATTATCATTATTTTTAGTCTTACATTTGTATTGATATTATAATTGTTGTCATCATTATTATTTTTGTGTTTGTGTGTGTGTGTGTGTGTGTGTGTGTGTGCGTGTGTGTTTTGTTTTCCTTTTATTCTACAACTAGGCCAGGGGTTCCTAAACTTTTCAGCCCACGACCCTCAAAATAAAGGTGCCAAAGACTTGCAACCCCCACTGTCCCTCAAAGTGATTTAATGTGTCCTCATTAAGCTGGTCTTCAGAAAACTAGCCTACCTATATGAGCGTGTGGCTGTGTTTCCTGTGCCTTTATGAATTAACCTGCTGCTACTGATGCTTTTGATAATAAACTGTTCACTAACCCTAAACTTAGGAGTCAACCGGAAACAAAGAAAGGCAGAAAACTCATTACCTTTTCTATTTTCAAGGTTTTCTCAGAATCAGAATCAGAATCAGCTTTATTGGCCAGGTATGCTTGAACACACAAGGAATTTGACTTGGGTAAACTGTGCTCTCTTTGTGCAAGGCACAAGAATAAGGCATACAAATAAAAATGAAATAAAAATAATAACAATAACATCAGCTATAAATACAAAAGAACAACAAATAGGCATAATATGTACAGGCTAAAATAATATGATAAAAGTGCAGTGGTGAGTTGCAGAGGTAGTTTTACATTTAAAAAAAATAGTAGTTAAATAATACAAAAAATAGAAATATGGAATTCTGCTTGGAGAATTGTTGCATTGTATATTTACATGTATATTTACAGAGAGTGTTTATCTGACAGGTATGACACTGTTATGGTTTTGTGTTCTTTAAGTTTAGGCACTATTTGTGTTGATTTTTTTTTAATATAATGGCTCAAATGTGCTATTTTTAGATAACTTGGGGGAAAAAAACATTCTGGAAGACGTCTTCCCGACCTGGTCCCGACCCACACTTCGGGAACCCCTGCTCTAGAGGGCGCTCTACTTCCAGCAGGACTCTTAACTCCTCCTTCTTCTTGTCACATTTTCCAACATGGCGGCCTCCATGGCGCGGACCTGCCGTTACACATCGCGGCATGGATCCTGTATTTTGCCAAGGTTAACGAGTCTGTGCCTCACATTCAGGTCTAAGTTTCACTGTTCTCCCTCTGCACATACCGGACTGCTCTTTTCTTTGAATAAACGTGGTGTTCTGAAGGAATCCTTCCCTGAAAACGCAGCCCAGGACCAGCTCCCCCGGCTGCTCCAGTCCGGTGCTCAGACTGTTTACTGCGGCTTTGACCCCACTGCAGACAGCCTCCATGTGGGCAACCTGCTCGCTATCATCGGCCTGCTTCACTTCCGAAACGCCGGGCACCATGTCCTCGCTTTGCTGGGAGGGGCCACGGCACAGATCGGGGACCCGAGTGGGAAAACCAGCGAAAGGGAGAGGCTGTCCGTGGGAACTGTGGAGACGAACACTCACAGCATCCGAGACAGCCTTCAGAGGATTTTCACCAACCATGAACTGCACTTTAAAGACGGCTCCAGGACGCTAGGGACTTTTACTGTGCTCAACAACCAGAGCTGGTACAAGGACTGGAAGGTGGTGGACTTTCTGTCAGAGGCTGGGAGGCACTTCAGGATGGGCACCATGCTGAGCCGACACAGCGTGCAGTCCAGACTGAAGAGCTCAGATGGGATGAGTCTGACTGAGTTCACCTATCAGGTGTTCCAGGCTTATGACTTCCATCACCTGAACCAAGTATACGGGTGCAAGATCCAACTCGGGGGTACTGACCAGCTGGGCAATCTAATGTCTGGACATGAGTTCATTCACAAGTAAATACCCACCCTTCCGTCTATGTAGCCTCCACTGCACAGGCTCTGCAAGGTCAGGGGGTTTAGTTTCAAACCTCATTGAAAATTCAGTTGATTTTTAAAAAAACATTTTTATTGAATTTTTTAAACATTTCAAAGACACGCAATTACAATTAAAGAAATTGTAAGGAAAAAATAGATAAAACATATATACATAAATGCACATACACATCTATAGAATAAAGGGAGGGGGGAAAAACCTTAATTACAAAATGTTACAACATTATTATTGTCTGTATTAACTAAAGATAACCAAAGAAGGGAGTACATTGCCATAGATGTTAAAATGGTACAATGTCATTTAGCAGACGCTTTTATCCAAAACGACGTACATACGGGAACAAGAACAACACAAGCAAAGATCTAGATGAGAGGATACAAGATCAGTACGAGTAACAGAGTGCTTCAAGTCCATTTGGGTGTAAAGGCAATGCACAAAAGAAAATATGGAATTTTATTTTTCTTTTATAAATAAGGAACATCTACAATGAAGCAACCAAACAATTTAAGACCTTCCATTATCTTCATCAACAATTAACATCACCACAATAATGACCAAAGTACCAAGTGCTGGGTCACTCAAAAGCTGAGCACAGATCCCCAGAGTAGAGCAAGACAGTGCGAGTCAACTGTAGCTGGAAGACATGATCTGCCACTGGGGACAACAGTGGAGAACAATCTAGCTAAGTGCATAGTGCTTCCTAAAGAGCTGGGTCTTTAGCTGTCTTTTGAAAGTAGAGAGGGACTCTGCAGATCGAATGGAGTTGGCCAATTCATTCCACCATTTAGGGGCAACAGAAGAGAAGAGTCGAGCTAGTGATTTTGAGGCCTTGTGTGCTGGAAGCACTAGGCGCTTTTCAGAGGCTGAGCGTAGCGGACGAGAAGGGCAGTAGACCTGGATCAGGGGTTCCAGGTAAACTGGAGCGGTTTTGGTTACTGCTTTGTAAGTCATGATTAGAGTTTTGTATCTGATATATATTTGTATTTGATACCGAGATGATTTCTTACTCACTTCTGCCTGAAAACAGTTCCTGCAATAACAACCACAATTACAGACATTGACAACTCTTTCCCAGCCGAGTTCAAGATTTGTGACAAATCCTTATCCTGAAGAAAATTAATAAATAGGCCCCTGATACCGTCAAATAATTCTTGTTTGTCCTTAAGTGTCTATGTTATCTTTTCCAGAGCCAAGCACAGAGACATTTCATTAAACCACTGTGTAATACTCGGCCTTCCACTGTTTTTCCATGTTAATGCTATTGTTCTTTTAGCCTGTAATATGCAGAGAGGTCTACAAAAACCCGTTCTCTGCAGGTCATATTACGACCTTTTGGGTAGATACTGAGAAGAAGAAACTTTGGTTCTACAGCTAATTGAAAAGATAAAAACTCCTGCATTACACGTCTGACTTCATCCCAAAATTATTTAATCTTTGGACATTTCCATATGCAATGGTAAAATGTACCTTTATCGTCCCCACACCTGTTGCATAGGTTTGGGATGTTGGAGTGAAATTTGTGGAGCTTCTCTGGCGTTATATAGACTCTCATTAACCATTGCAGCAGTTTTAAATGAGTGTTAGCAGTTTTAAATGAGTGTTGGCTGTTTGAGTCAGTGCTTTATGCATGCCATATCCCATTCTTCAGTTGATATTTCCTCTTGTAGATCGTCTTTCCATGCTTTCAGTTTATTTTCAGAGGATTCTACTGACTCAGATATTAGCAAAATTCAGTTGATTTAACAAATATTTAGTCTTTGATAACTGTAGACACGCGTAAAATTGAATCTAATGATCTTTATTGACCTTTTAGAGACAAACTTTCAATTCAGCATAATTAAACCTGCCAAACTAGTTTTCATTTCGATAAACCACAATGTCAGAAATCATTGCACTTTACTTTGATTTATTCTGATGTGTGACATCTGTCACATGCCAGCAATGCATGATATGCTGAAGTGTCAGTAAAGCTCTTGAAGTCACATTTCAACACGTAATCCCTCTGGAACTTGAATTTTTAGCCCAATTACAAGTTTTTAAACTTTTCAACCAGACATTTAACTTTTGTTCTGCTTGTGATTGCAGAGTGAGTGGGGAGGAGGTGTACGGCCTGACCATCCCACTGGTGACCAGCTCTATCGGGGACAAACTGGGGAAGACAGCAGGCAACGCTGTGTGGCTCAACAGAGACAAGACGTCTCCCTTTGAGCTCTACCAGTTCTTCCTCCGGCAGCCTGACGCCAGTATGGAGGGGTGGGTGAGATGATGAAGTGGTCAAATTAATAACAGTGAAAGATCTGTTTTACTACACTGGAGTATATTACTTTATATTTTTCCTTAGGAACCTGAAGCTGTTCACCTTCCTGCCTCTGGCGGAGATCGAGAGGCTAATGGAGCAGCAGAGAGAAGACCCAGCAAAACGGCTTGCACACAAACGACTGGCTGCAGAGGTGACCAAACTGGTGCACGGAAAGGAAGGACTCGAGAGTGCAAAGAGGTCAGAACACACAGTTCTCTTAAATGATCTTCTATTTAACACATTTGTACAAATATCTCTCACAGGTTTATTCATTTTTATTTGAATCGTTACATGATAGGCATTCCTTACTCCACTTGGTTCAAACTACCCAGACATAAAAACATATAATAAGTGTTATGATCTCTCCAGGTGTACCAAAGCTCTGTACCACAGCAGCGTGGAGGCTTTGGAGGAGATGAGTGACGAGGAGCTGCAGGAGCTTTTTAGGGAGGCTCCCTTTCATGAGCTGCTGTTAGAGCCGGGAACCACAGTGATCGACGCCTGCCGCAAGGCTGATGCCATCCCAAGCGGGCCCAAAGGGTGAGCACCACAATCCTGATTTTTTATTATTCATTTACCTGATAGAATCAAAATAAACCTTTGTGAATACTCCAAAGGTTTTAGAGTAATACGAGCTGGTGGCCTCTGATGTGAGCCTTTAAGATGCTGCACTAAGCAGGAATTCAGTGTTCTCTTATTAAGCAACACTTAGGGTACTGTGATTGAAATGGGTGTACTGAATGGAGAAAGACAGTTCTAAATTAAACCACACACACTTAGAAAACATTTAAACATTTATTCAAATCTCGGGGTAGTTCACATTGTAGCTGTAGTGAACTGTTCTAATTCAAAACTTAGTCTGTAAGTGCTACATCACATTTGCTGTAGTTTACCTTGTGATCCAGCAGAGGGCACTCTTCAAATGTATCATTAGCTTGACCTCCTGCAAGACATATTGACCAGTGAGTAAAACCTCTTGTTATGCTGTGTGACACTAAATCAAAAGAGTTCAGAGTCAATTGCAGCAATCAAAGTAATTCCTGTATTTGCTGTGTTATGACCCGCTTATTCTCTCTTAGTTTCTGGAAAACTGAGGTCTAAACTGACAGCCCTGCACTAAAACAGACACATTTTGCTTATAGTTTATTGGAAAGGCCATAAAATAACGTTGATATCTGGGCATTAAAAATCCGGCATTAAAAGAGCAGTTTATTAGTTATTGTGCATTTTGCAATTAGTTTAAAAAATGTTGTTTGAGGATATCTTCGTAAATGATTTGAATGCATATTTGGGTGAAGCTGCAAGTAATGATTGATCCATCTGAAAAATAAGGATTTGAATAACTGTGTTTTTGTTAAAGGGATAGTCCTCTTTTTTATTATCATTAAAGTGGGGGTTGTATGAGGCACTCTTCAATAGTAAGTGCATTACTCATGAGGGATCCCAGTCAGCGCAGCCCCTTTATTGAGAAACTGGGCATGTGCAGAAGTTAAGCTTCCGACTACTGCAGACACTGTATACTTCACCACATAGTTTAGTTAATTCTAAGAAACTCTGACCCAAACAATAATGCCAGTGTAAGCATGCGCTCCATTTAGAACATTTTCAATTCTTTACTTTTCTATCAGAAAGCCTGTTTGTTATTTTTTCACTGTTTGCAGATGCTCCCTTTAAAAGACAAGTAATCTAAGTTCTAGGCTATGGATTGTTTTCATTCCTGACTTTAGTTACTTACTCTTCCCCCCGACAGTTTTTCTATTTTTTTTTAACTGATACATCAGTTTATTTTTTTATGCATCAATGGACATTTAAGGGGTCACCAAAGACTTTTTAGTGAAACATAAGGTGTTGCAAAGGAGATACATTGCCAAACATTTCATCCTTTAATTTACTTTCAAAGTACAGTTATGCTGAAGAGCAGAAAAGTGTTTTTTTAACACATATTATGCAGGGGGGATCACTAATCTTACAGTCTGTTGTTTGTTTGCAGGTATCGAATGGTCTCAGAGGGGGCGGTGTGGATCAACCACAAGCGGACAGAAAATCCAGAGCAGGTACTGATCCCCAAACTCCACATTCTATCCAATGGACTTACCTTGCTCAGAGTGGGAAAGAAGAACTTCTACATCATCAAGTGGCTCAGTCTATGAGACTGTCAAACAGACTGAGACTGAGAAGAACCGGTTTGACCTATGATGGACTAACTGGAAGGAAGGTAGGGGACTACACCTTTGCAGGCTCAATGAGGAGACATGGATGGACTGGTGTTTTGGAACATTCTGCGTTTCGCTTTTGTTCAAACCCTTAATGATTGCCTTTAGTTGTTACATAAATATTCATATGTACATATGTGGAATTAATCTAAAGCTATGATATTAAAAAGCATTTGATATAAAGATTGTCGCCTGCTGACTCTGCACTGTTACACAGGTCTCACAATGTGAACACTAGAGGGCAACATTGTCTCGGTGATAGTGGGAGTGCTGCAGGCTTCCACAGCTGCACCACATACCCTGCTGTGACCCCATAGGTAAATAATTACTCACATTAAAACTAAATTGCATCATTTCTCACAAACAGGTTATGTGTCTATTTAAAGCGCAACGTTTTTTAATCAGTTTGATGCAAACACGAGGCCAGCAGCTGTCTTAATGTGGCTGTTTGATTCTGCCTGAGAGGTGGGAGGTGTAAAGTGTTGGAGAAGGAGAAGAAAAACGCTTTTAGATACATTTTCAAATGGAGATATTTAGCTTGTGGGTGTTTTTCAGATGACATAAATTAGATATTTCCATTAGAAGAATATTCTTGCAGGATTAGAGTTAGATTTTCTCTTTGAGTGCATAGTTTTCAATGTGGTGTAAATAACTTTTTCTAGCTTTCAGGATGTAGGGCCTGCACACATCATCCTTATTTTCCTGTTTAGGTAGTTATTTGGTTTTGGCATTTCATGCTTCTAACAGTGGAGGTGTGCGTGGCTTTCGTCTTTTTGTACATCTGTTTTCCTCTATTTCTCCCGGGGGTCGGTGGATATTAGGACAGGGTCTGGTGTGTCCTGACCTTGACTTACCCCTCTCAGCTTCAGAGAATTGGTGAAAAGGATTTCTTAAAGAAACACGTCAGCCCAATTTGCAGATTTTATTTTAATTTTTTTTTTTCCATTTTTTTTTTATACCGGTTGATCGTTTCAAGAGAGATACCTACTCAAGCTGAGGGTCCACACCTTGGAGCTTCAGCTTATGCATTTTCAAAAATGTCATCTCTTTTAAGGTGGAATGCTACTAAGCAATACATTTTACAAGATAGCAGGGAAACTGCTTTAACAACTTTTATTTGCAAGTCTTGTTGGTGTTGGAACCAGATGAATTTAGTAAATTATTTAAATATAGATGTTATAGATTCTATGAATTTCCTATATATTTTTTATAATCACTTTTACTTTAAACAGCCTTCAGAACTGGAAAGGTAGGTAGCACAATAAGTGTTGAAAATTATATGACTCAAATTCTACTCTGACTTTTGCCTTTGTTATTTTTCTGTTCAAATTCAGCTTTTATCTATCATGCCATTATGCAGGTTTTATTAACACTTGTTATCAGCTTCAAATAACCAAATAGTCTTATTGAGCACCTTGAGTTTAAATATGAGGTACATGTATACTTAGGAAGGATTTATCTCTGGTTAGAATGAAGAAAAGTATGTATATCTTTTTTCTGTATGTGTGACTTTGGAATTTAAAAATAAAGTTAAGATAAGATAATCCTTTATTTGTCCCATAACAGGGAAATTTAAGTGTAACAGCAGCAAAGTAGACAGTGCAAAACAGCATAAAGCAAACAAGAGTATATAAAATACAAATTATTAAAAAAGTTATTAGCAATTAAAAATAAAGAAGTAAAAATAAGCATCTTATGAAGTATATACACAGCTAAATAAGTACATTTACAAATATTTACAAAACCAGTGACGCAGTGAAAAATGTGCACAGACTTGAAGCGTAGGTATAGAACAATGTACAGAACAGAACTGAGAAGATGAGTAGAAAAAAGGTATTGTACATGAAAGAAGAGAGGGGTGAGTAATTATTGCAAACTATTGAGTTGACCTCATTTGAAATAATTTAAAGTAAGAGTAACAATGTCAGTTTTTGTTTCCACTCTTCAAAGTAGCATTAATCTGAAGAAGGAAGAAACACTTTGATTTGGGGAAATGTATCACACGCATCCTGGAAAACCTGGAAAATAGTTGACCAGTTTTCCAGTACTGGAAATCACCTGGAAAATGGGAGAAAAAGTAAAATGTCCTGGAAAATCACAGATTGTCCTGGAAAATGATTCCAACATGACTGCGTGCGACCTGAGAAGGTTAAAAAAACACATCCCCATTCAACATTTGTGGCCATTTTTGTCAATTAGTTCTATTTAGGTCAATTTATGCACTGATCTTCTGATTATTATTATTATTTATTTATTTTAATAAGGCAGCTTCCAGATTCCTTTGCAGGCTCTTTTGTTTTTTACTTAGCTAATTTTATATTTTTGAGAAAAGAGAAAGCTGAGATGAGAGTTGCCCAGCATTGTTACTTGGTTGCACTAATAAGGTGCTGTACATCTGTGGTTGCATTATTCTATAATCAATTTGTGATCATTTTTAAGCATGTAAGAGATGATTTCATGGATAGCCATAGACTTTCAATGTACACTCCCACTGAGAGGAAAATATGGTGCCTAGATTTAGGCTGTCATACCAGCTTGATCATCATTGAAAATGTCCTTGAAATGTCCTGGAAAATGATCTCTGGAAAAGAGTGGGAACCCTGGTATCAGCATCGCGCTCATGTTGAATGTCTGCTGAATTACACGATCCACCTTAAGAGGCGGGCTTAACCTCTCTGAACCAATCAGCGGGCAGTATGGCGTTTAAATAGCTCTGTGTTTCAGTATTTTTTTTTACCTCCCCCCTCCCCAGTCAGGCTTCACCCTCAATCCCTAGTACATCTTTCAATCGCCATATTGGGTACTGAGAAGGTTTGTCTGCCGTTCCTCTCACTCCGGACGGATTGACAGAGCGGCTCCTGTTGCTGTGGACTCTGTTTTGATGATCTGCGGAGACGCTTTTCGGCTCCCAAACACGACGTGCGCATGGAGGCATAAGAGGTTTTACGCTCGTTTTGGATACTGCTCAGCGACAAGGAGATACCCGTTGTTTTTCAGCTGTGTGTTGTTCTTTTGGAAACTGGACGCTCCCCGGCTGTTTGAGGAAAAAAATTGCCTTTCTTTGGGGGGGGAAAAATGTCAGATGTTCGGCTATCTAACGGGAGCCCGACGCTGGAGCGCACGGAGCCCCGAGTGTCGGATCCCCCGCAACCGTCGCTGTGCAGAAACCTCTTCGGCCCGGTGGATCACCAAGAGTTAAAGAGGGATTTAAAGAGACATTTGCGGGAGATGGAAGAGGCTGATTCCGCCAGGTGGGGCTTCGACTTCGCCAATCATACGCCGCTTGCCAATGGCAGGTTCGAGTGGGAATTAGTGGATTGTAAAGACGTCCCGAGTTTCTACAACAGGCAGCCGCGAAAGGAGAAGGGCGTCTGCTCCGCTGGGAATAACAATGTGGATCTAAATGGGAATCATAACTGTGTTGTTGGGGCCCCGAGTGCAGACAGCGACAGGTCTGACGCGCAGATGGAGTGCACGGAGCAGTGCACTGGACGGAGGAAAAGACCTGCATGTCACGGTACTTAGAATTTGCAACATTATTACCCTTTATTATAACCCACAATCAAACTGGGGCTCATTGCGTCATATCCATCAAAACGCAGCAATGTCGCCAAAATATGCTTTTACGCGTCAAAAATGGCACCAAACTGAAAATGTACATTGGTCATGAATTTAATGTTTCATTTAGGATGTTTTGACTGATGGTAAACTTTGCCTTTGCAGACTCCTCGGTCTCCGATGAGGTTAGCTTTCAAAGCCTGAGCCATTCTGCAGAACACACACCCAGAAAGATCAGTCCCAAGAGGCAAACGTGAGGGCGAGATACGGTAAGGATCTGTTCAAAGTTTTTAATGCAACTTCTCTTAAAAAAAAATGTGAGTTTTATAAATGGGCTACAATGAGGTGTAACTAAAGCTGGGTGTTTACCAGATTCAGAGGGGCAAATTAAGTTCCTTTCTGCCAGCTGTTTGCAGACAAATCCACATTTGAATAAAATATTATTATTTAAATGATCACTGTTTTATTATGTCAAAGTTAAGATTAAACAACCCCTTTTACAGCTCTTATGGAGCAGTTATTTAAATATGTATTTTTTAAAAGTGAGCACCTCTGACAGGCAGTACCCTCGGTGTTGTCATTCATGTAGTTGTAGTAAAAGTCGTAGTGATAGTAGTAGTGGGAGTAAAAGTGTTGAGTTTACATGACCTCTCAGTTGTATTTGTGTACTGGAGTCTGTTTCATTGCGGTGTGAGGAGTTCGGAGTAAAAACAGTAAAAACGTGGCTGCACATTTTGCACCTTTTTCACTCCACGCCACGCAGAGCCAGGGTTTCCGACTGAACTGTAAACAACAAGTGCTGAACAACAGTGTAGTAGTAACACGTCAGCAGCCACTGCCCTCAGCACAGCAGAGCAGGGACGGGAAGGGGCTGGTCTCTGTGTCTCCTGTGTGTGTGCGTGTGTGTGTGCGTGCGTGTGTGTGTGTGCTGCACACACTTTGCACACTAATGTTACAACACACACACACACACACACACACACACACACACACACACACACACACACACACACACACACACACACACACACACACTCGCACACACTCGCACTCGCACTCATATCTGTCTGTGCCGGTGCAGAGTGAGCAGAGGAGCCGCGCAGGTCTGAGATGAAGTGTGCTTGTGGGCCACGGCAGAGGGGAACAGGCATGAAATGTGCATTGTAGTGGCAGGACGAGGGCTGTCAACGTGTCTCTGTTTTTTTTTTTTCAATTTGTCTAAACCTGGAAGTTTAAAAAAATATATAATATAAGTTCCAAGTAAGCGGAAATCTAAAAATAGCATGGTGTTTCTGAAGAATAAGAAACTCAGCAAGTGCATGATAAGCTGAGAAAAATAGTTTAAATTGCAAGCTGTTTTTGTCTCTTCAAAAAGACACATGCATACAAACTTAAATATCACAACACTTCAATTGTTGACATTAAAAATACCTTCTGCTATTTTTGCACTGCTGATATTCTGCACAGTCACTTGTAGGCAAACAATTCTCACCTCCTCTTCAGTTCTGTCACTGCACAGAAACAAAGCCCACTGGACACATCACGTCCATGTGGAAATTTCTGGTGCATTCAAATGATTCGTCCTCTTTTTGTCAAAGTGTAAGCAAACATGCAACAGAGCAAATTTCCAATGCACTAATGCACTCTCCATTCCTGATTATGTGCAACAGTGCTCAACAAGTTCTGCATGAAGCCCAGTGTCATAACTTTTTTTATCCTCTCACTCTTTTATTAATTTTTCTTCTTTTCTTTTTTTCCTGCAGGGCTGAAGATGTGTTCCCCCTCTTTACATGGGGGAAACCTCAGTGTTGGCTGAATTTTTTGCTATTTTTATTTTTATTTTTTTGCTTGGAAGAAGAACTACACAGCATCAGAAACATATCAACTCTCCTGAAGACGGGGGAGGACGCTGTTGAAGCACTGAATAGAAACACTAAAGTTGTGGCACTCAATTAAAAAAAAGTTACTGCCTCTAAAAGCAGTGTATGTAGCAGTGTGCAATTAGGTTTGATTTCCTTTTTTGCTCCTTTTTTTACTACCTGTGTGTAAATAAATATACTTATTATAATATTATATTTCTCTCCAAACGAGCACATAAAAACATTATGATTTGAACACAAATCCTTTATGTAAAAAGGTGTGAATTTTTTTTTTTGATTTGACTTGAAGAATTGCAGTGTAGTTTGATACATGTTTCCAAAATGCTGTTCTCCTTTTTTTTCCCTCTGAAAGGCAGTGTGACTTTAATACAGTCCCTTATTCTTTTACATTTAAAACAAAATCATGGCTTCTCACAGTTTCTTAACAATGTGTCTTCACTCCGT
The DNA here is from genome assembly GCF_009762535.1 of Notolabrus celidotus. Classification (NCBI taxonomy): domain Eukaryota; kingdom Metazoa; phylum Chordata; class Actinopteri; order Labriformes; family Labridae; genus Notolabrus; species Notolabrus celidotus. The sequence continues at coordinate 29,116,199 of NC_048277.1, read as the reverse complement.
CATCTTCCAAAACTTTGCAGTGAAGAACGGTACAAATGTAGCTCAACTTATGTCATTTCTTTTGTTATTTCTTTATCTGTGTCACAAAGTGCAGGTTCTCCTCTAAGATTTGTTCACCTGGGAGATCAAAGGAGAAAAAAAACTATATCTCCACAAGGACCATTGCCCAATATTTATTTTGTGAACGGTGCATGTAGCATCAATCCTGGAATATGATTTTTGAATTTTTCTCAAGTTCTCCTGCACACCTCAGCCACATTTCAAGGTGTGTTTGCTTTCCTCTGGAGTTTTGAGGTACTCAGATATTGAAGGACAAAGACCATACATACAAACTGCACAGGATGTGTTGTACACTCTCTTTTGACTGTTTTTCTTTTGTTTAACCAGCCTTAATGCTCCTTAAAGAGAGGAATGGGTTGAGTGTCCTACAATACCAAATACATGGTTGCTTCAGTTGCCAGCAGCACAGCCTGTGCTCCTTTAGTTGACTTCACATTGTGTTACTTTGTGATAACCTCGACTTAAATGACCATGTATGTTTGTGCTTTTTTTTCACCGATGTTGTGAGCCTGCTGAGGATGCAAATGTGAGCGTCCAAAAGCTTCCCTTTATTTGCCTAAAGTGTGGGTTATATTCAAAGAGACCAGTGTACACCTGAACACAGAGGAGAAAACAGCTCGTCTCAGAAAATGCAGTCACCATGCCTGTGTATTTGTGTATATCTTTGCAATGTACCTATGTACATAATTTTGTAAAAACACTGAGAAATTATACTAACTTATTTATGTCAAGCTTTTTTTATGTAGAATAAAAAAAATGGGTTTTTGATTACGGTTATCCAAAGTGGCATTTACTTTATTATAATTGTCTTATTTTGTAAAAGCATATTTTTTGGTAGTTTTTTTTTTCTTATCAATAAGGCTGCAAACTGAGCCTGAAAAAATATTTGATGTGCATTTTGTAATGTGTGGTTATAAAATGTGTTGCAATCAATTAAAAGAGAAAATTGAATCCATCTGACTGACTTGTGTTGCTTTTTACACTTGGTGTAAATTCAATCTGACACAGTGTTTGCTTTTCTCTTTGAAACGTCACATTTTCCAAGCTAACAAAAAAAATAAAACAGACAATAATAGCATTTTATTTTCCCCTTACTATGAAACATAAACTTTACATCAGAAGAGAATCTGCAGCAGCTGTGTGAGTGGATTTAAGTGCATGAAGGCATCCTGGTACACCGTAGTGACACTCCCAAACATGAATCCTTCTGCGTTTTGAGCGGGCTAATGATTGACAGCTGGGTCATCCAATGAAAAGGAGGATGGGGAAAGCAGACCACTTATTGCAGCCAGTAACGTTCAGTGACTTATCATGGGGAATAGCTCACATGGAAAAAAAATGTCAAAGCTTTGAGCTCAGGATACGATCTTCGACTACAAGGTAAATACAGCAACAAGAGTTCTTTTTTTTTAACTTTTTCACTGGCCTCGGTAACATCTGTATTTCTGAGAGAGTGTAAGTGTGTGTGAGTGTGTGTGTGTGTGTGTGTGTGTGTGTGTGTGTGTGTGTGTGTGTGTGTGTGAGTGAGTGTAGGAGGAGAGAGAAAGAGTGTGTTTTTACTTGTGAGTCTTGTGTGGTGTGTTAGAACTATTTTCTTATCTTAAATTGTTCCTGCCTCCATAAATAATTTTACATTTATTTTATGTTATTGAAAATAAAGGTAGTGTGCTTTGAATAGTGTTGAATTTTAACAAACTTAGAAAGTGCATATTTGCACCTCTAATTAAAATCTAAAATTGAGAATGAATGCTTTTAAGATATGACTTTTATTCAACTTTAATCTATTTATTGCATTACATTTTACAAAAATCTATAATGACATAATATAATAATATATATTTTTTAATACTAACTTTAAGTCATGAGATTGTGTTATATTATATAAACAAGGGGGAAAAAGCACACTCTTAAGTAGACACTAAGCTGCAAAAAAAATTACAGATATCCTTTTATTTTAAATTCCCTCCTCCTCTCCCTAATTTTATTCTATGTCACATTAAAATGTCTCGTCACTGTGACTGATGTGCACCAGCAGCAGAGCCCTAATCCCAGGCCAGACGCCCTTTGACCTGTGGTAACTTTGCTACACATGTGTCTCAGTCTCTGTCATGGCACATCTTCTGCTGTGAAACCCAAATGAAAGCCCTCACTGCAGCATCTCCCCGGTTCCATCTCGTGCCATAGACACAGGAAGACACCTGTGGAAGCTCTTTATAGCTGGATGGGTGGGGGCCTGTGTGTGTGTGTATGTGTGTGTGTGTGTGTGTGTGTGTGTGTGTGTGTGTGTGTGTGTGTGTGTGTGAGAGAGATTAGGGAGGGATGGGGGGGCTCTGGTCCTGAAGTGTGCAGGTGGGTAACCTCAGCTCAGTCATACACCCCCACCCTGAGCCCAGCCCATTGTCCCAGTGTGTGGGCCTTTGTGTGGAGGGCCATTGTGAGGGGCCGGGGCCGGTCACTGTTGTGTCTGGGGCTTCTCTGCTCAGACAAAGAACCCGTCTACGAGCCTCCCCCCTGCCCAAACAACACACTGACTGACTGACTGACTGACTGACTGACTGACTGACTGAGTCTGTGTCTCTGTGTCAGTCTGACTGACTTAATGGCTGAGCGGATGTCTGTTTGGTTGACTTATTAATTGGATGAAGGCAGAGGAGGCGGAGGAGGGGAAAGTGTGTGTTTCAACACTTCTGCAAAACTTAGAGTTAAAAAATGTGAAGAAGAAAATTTCAACATTTGACCAATTTTTAAACATGAAAAACAATCTTCAGACATTCTTTTAATTTTTATATATTTTTCTGTAATTTGACAATTTACATGGGATTATTTTTTTACGATTAAAAATGCGTTGAGGTTTTTTGCAGTAATAAAAACTCCAAGAGGAATATTTTAGCATAGAAAAAATTACTCACACTGCGTACGCACAATTTGTAACAGTAAATTACAGCTCAACAAAAATGTATGTTTTAGGAAAGTGTGATAAATCCAGCCTCTGATGCTGATCCTGCTGGTGTGTGTGTGAGTGTGTGTGTGTGTGTGGCTGCAGAGTCCAATTCCATGCTATGGTGGTAAGCCTTCAAAAAAAGCATTATTTCACCCATAAATGAGCACATGCAATGTGAATGATGTAACTTAACAACCTGTTATTAGTGGAGTTCAGCGTGGGTATTTTCTTATTTCTCCAGGCAGTGGGAGGTTTAATCCCAAGACACTGATGGAATAATTACACAGACAGTGACTACAAAATGTTATGCCGATTGTAAAAAGTTTTCAATGAGTTGTGTTTAATATTTTTAGCTTTCAACAGACTTCTTTGTTGCACTTTTGTAATATTCTTCTGTTATAATTTGCTGCTTACAACCCCAAATTGTTCCACGGTGAGCTTTTGTAAAAGATGCTGAAAATCTGCTTTTACACTGCTTGATGATGTAGTGTGTTTCTGCCTGAGCCGGACTGTATATTAGTCTGAAAAATTAAAAGGACCCCAGCTATCATATCATGTTATTTAAGAGGTCACTGATAAGTCTGTGACCTCTGTTTGATGCATGAGTCTCTCCTTGGATGACAAACACCTTTTTTTCTGTTTGAGCAGGAGCAGTCCCTGAAAGCATTCCTGCAACACTCCATCACAGCCACCCAAACAAAACCACGGAGAGAACTCGAGGAAATTCCAGTGAGCCGCTCAATCAGAGACTGTGGAAGGCCTCGTCGGCCTGCGAACATCTCGCATGTGCCAAGAATTCACACTTCCTCGCTATATCAACAGAAACAGGTTATCTTTTCCTGTTAACCGCCTGCCACTTAATATAAAGTCACAAGTTCCTCCCCGTGTTTCCTGCCTAGACCACAACCCACGTCATCGAGCTATTCCCCTGGCACCTCGGGCTCTGAATGAGGGAAAGCAAGTGCCCACAAACAAACACCTAACATCCCTCTCTCTCTCTTTCTCTCTCTTTCTCTCTGTCTGTCTGTCTCTGTCTGTTTCTTTTTTTTTCTCCGGAGTACCTCTAACAGGCTGAGAGCAGTCCAAATTTGATCTGAATCACTGTATTTTTTCCTGACTGTTTCAGCCTGCATGAACCGTGGGTGTGGCTTACTTGTTTTTTTTGGACAATTCAATTGAAATGTGTGTGCCAGGAAAGCTGTATCAATACAGGAACACTATTTCATTGAAAAGCTCTGACGTCACTTTGGTTTTTTTCAGACGCTGTGGTTCGTGTGAGAAGTGTGTGAGACTCTGAGGATGAGTGACAGGCAGACAGGAGGGGGAGGGGAAGTGAGGGAGATGCTGCAGAGCATCGAATGACAGATGTGCAGATGTGCGTCTGTAGTGCGTTTTTGCAGGGAAGAAAAGGAAAGGGGGGGTTGGTGGTGGTGGTAATGCTCATTAAAGCAGCGCACCTGCAGCCTATCAAAGAGCCTTTATCTTTTATCAAGCAAATCTGCTCAAGCACGCAGCGCAAGACGTGAAAACAGGCAGGCTTGTGCTGCACGCTCACTCTGACTCTCTCTCTCTGTCTCTCTCTCTCTTTCCTGACCAGTGGATGGTACCTGGCCCAGTAATCCCACCAGGAATGTCCGAGGATGCGTTCAGATGCATTTGGCTGAGAAAGCAGTGCAGCCCTTCCAGCTGAAACATCTGTGGGAGTCAGATAGACAGATCCTTTTTTCTCAGAGAGGACTCTGTGGTTGTCAGTCTCACTGAGATTTCATCAAATTTTATGGGAAAAGTATTCAGTTTTCTTCAGCCAGTAAAGGGAGCTGCCTTATTCATTATTACCCATAAAGGTATAATGCAAAAACAGGCTTTGAGTCAGCTCTTTGCTCACAACTTAACACAGCTGAGGTCACAGGATTTCCTAACTCTAGCTCGCTACATTTCTGGATATACTATGTTTTCAATATCCAATTATCATGTGCAGTAGTACTTGTAATATCAGTATTTTAACACCTGGAGATTGTACCTTCTGAGCACGGGTTTGGGTTGATGTTGTAAGAACTACCACTAAATATCACAGCCTATACCTTAAAGCTCCTGTGAGGAACTTTCTGTTTGCATTGATTCTGGCACCCCCTACAGACATATACATATATGTATGTTGTGTTTAAATGATTACTTTTATTTACATCACATCTCATCTTGCTTGTTTGAACACTTAAACCCTTAACTTATTGAAACTCTTTGCAGTGGAAAATAATAACTAGCACAGAACGGACATCCTAGTGACGTCCACGTTTTTGTATTTAGGGAGTGGCACCAGTAGGAAGACAAAGAAGAAGAGAGTTGTTGTGAGCACAAGTGTTTCATTGATTGTTAAAAAAATTGACAAATGGAGCATCGCACTTATCATGGATCACAGCACCTTTTTTACCTCGAAGTCCACCATCACTTAACCAACATGAGGTGTGAGCAAGGGAGCTTTTGTAACCGTTAGTGCCATTTCCAAACACTTACATACATTTCATTGTTTCTTGTATATGTTGTGTAGTTGATGCTCCTTTGTGACATGGTTTCGGGCTGCTATGGCTAACATAGTGCAATATTTATCACAGTGCATGTACAATGTATCAGGTTATACATGGAATCAACATCAGATTATGTAATCTAATCCCAATCTGCCTTACTTTGTATACACATGACACTGAGAAAAAAAACATCTCATTACAGGAAAAAAATGAAAGCTAAAATGTAAATGTGGATGCAGAGGACTACAAATTTGGAACACGCTAGATGAACATGAAGATTTTTCATTCTTTCTTAACTTTAAGAGGAACTTTTTATGTGCACTGATGTACATTAAGATGCCCACTATCTTTCCTTGTTTTGTTTCTGAGCTGATTTTTAAATATGTTTCCTGATGCAGGTACATCGATGGCTGTAGTATGACTGCTTTTTGTCTCTGCTTGTTCAGGTTGCTGCAGGTGGTTGGGTATTTTCTTTTGGGGCCCTGAGGTGCTTTCTGGTGCTACCTTTGAGGCATGATACTCTGTACCGTTGAAGTAATGTTGGACTGATGTAGCGTTTAGGAACTCTTCTGCTGTTTTCATTTGTTGTGTTTTGTGTGTTGCGCTCTACTTGTTGTTTGTAATTTGTCTGGGCCCGCTTCCAAAGGCTTTTGAAGCTAGGCATCCTTATCACATGTCTGTTTCATTGTAGTTGTACTTTTTAGATAATTATAAGTTCTTATATAATTATAAGACTTTTTAAACTGATCTATTAATCAATCAGTTAGTCTATAACAGGGGTTGCCAAAGTGTGGATCGGGACCTCTTGGGGGGGTCGAGAAACACAAATGGGGGGTCGTGAGATGTTTTCCAGAATGTTTTTTTTTTTTAATTATCTAAAAATAGTACATTTTACATATTACAGTAAAACACATAGACAGAAATATTAGCTAACCTTGAAATAAAACCTTGAAAATAGAAAATGTAATGAGTTTTCTGCCTTTCATTGTTGCCAGATGACTCCTAAGTTTAGGGTTAGTGAACAGTTAATTATCAAAAGCATCAGTAGCAGTGGGTTAATTCATAAAGGCACAGGAAACACAGCCACATGCTCATATAGATAGGCTAACTTTCTGCAGACCAGCTAAATGAAGCCACATTAAATCACTATGAGGGACAGTGGGGGCCGCGAGTCTTTGGCATCTATATTTGGGGGTCGCGGGCTGAAAAGTTTGGGAACCCCTGGTCTATAACATATGTCTCATTTGCACAGGCCTATCAATTGAAAAGTTTTGAGCAAAATGACACAACTTCTGTAAAATCAGCATACTAATACTAGATTTCGTCTTGAATTAAGATCACGATTAAAAAAAAAAGTATTTGCCGTGAGAAATGTCCCACACAGGTACCCATAGCCCAAGGCATCATCCTTTAGATGCTTGTTTAGACCAAGCTCAAAGGTATTCACTACATCATGTGAAACTCTAAGAAAGTAGGAATTATTTCTATATGCTGAAAATGCAAATGTCACATTTTTTTTGTCAAAGTTAATCACATAACATTAATTTCTGTAAGCCTGTTTTTGTAGCTGATTAAACAATAATTAAGCCAGTGTGTAAAATAAAAATACAGAATTACACAACCTTAAAAATCAACCTATTTGAGCCAGACTCCAGCTGAAAATGGTTTTGTTTCAGTCCTTGGTTTTGTTTCAGTCCTTGGTTTTGTTTTAGTCCTGGAGACTAATATCTGCATTTGAAGGCGTTAACTGAAACTTGTGTTATATGACCACATTTGTGTTGCATAAACGTTTGGTCAGTAACTGTGTTAATCAGCAGAACTTTACTCCATACAGTAGTTGATGACAGTCTGGGTGTGTTTTAGGATGTGACATGAATTTAATGTGATGCAAAAACATTTCCATATGATGCAACTTTCTGAGCAGTTGCAGAAGTGTCTGTGGCAATAATTCCAGTCAGTCAAAATACATCTTACAACACTGACCACAGTATACATTGAATTACATCCCATGCACTGAGCTGGACTGCTCTTAATGTCTAAACCAATGACAGGGGAAACACTGCTGCTTAGAATGACACGAGATGGAAAATTGTCTTCAGGCTTGTTTTGGATCGGCACCAGAAATGCATCAACTTTCCACTTTTCATGAGCAATAAAGCAGCCCACAATTCATGTGAATATACCCCTTTCTAACTTTTTCTAAGCTTTTTTTTCTTTTAGCCCTGCTTCTGCTGCCCTCATCAGGAGGCTCGTGGGGCCTCTGCGCTGTGCATGGTCCTCGGTTCGGGTGTTGAAAAGATTCCTGCCATAAGAATGAGTGAACATGTTCTCCAACACAGGGTCCTGATGAGAAAAGCAGACTCTTCCAGCACATGAAACCTACCTCTGCTTTTGGACAGCCGTGAGTGTGGTTCATTGGCTTTCTTAATATTCAATTTTTCACTCTGTTTTCAATTTTCACTCTCTGCAGGAAATGGTGTTGCTGTTTTGGGGATTTGGAGACACTTTTGGATGAAAATATAAGAGAAAGAAGGCAGGTAGAAAACCTAAATATACATATGAAGAGTTCATTTGCAAAAACAGTTAACTCACTTTTGAAAAATGTTTAAAAAATGTTTTAAAAAACATATATTTTTTCTGATCCTAGCTTAGATTAGGTGGCTTTGACTAAGTAAAAATAACTTTACTAATCAGAGATATCTTGAAAATGTAACTTTATTAGGAATCTATATCAAAAAGAAATATATTTTTTGACAAATTATAAAAACTGAGTTTTGCAAATGAACTCTTCATATATTGCTTTACACTGGTGCACCTATACATCTTATGAGAGGTTAAAGCAAACAGTGCAAATAACAGCATACAGAGATGTTCACAAGGTCTGCATCTGCCATATCTCTACATCATCACCCTAAGGTAATTCTTCAAATGCTATTTCCCAGAATTTGTGTTCTTTGCTATAAGACGTGTAATAGCGAAACCATTTGACGATTTTTCTAAGTAATTCTCAGCCTGTAATCACACTCTTTTTTCACTTCCCTTTTCTCATTAAAAATACTTCTATTGATCTAAACATATCAGCAGAGTGTTGTTCAGAGCTTGTACAGTATATCACATCTGTGTTGTTTTGAAATATCAGTCCCCCCCTTCTCTCTCTTACAGTAGCTCCGTGGTGCAGCTGTCCACCATGCCTGACATTCTGCCTCGGCGGGCCAAACCCCAGCACACCACTGAAGTCCTTCCAGTTTCTTGCCTGGAATTCTCTCTCTGTCTGGGGGGGAAAGGTTCTTAATAATATGACCTATATAGTCGTCTTTCCTTGCACCCCCATTCTGACTGCACCCCCCTCAAAGTGTGCACAGACCTCGGCACAAATCCGCAGCAGCCGTAACAACACATTAGCAGCAGTCACACTTAGCATAGCCGGCGCTGGGAGGGGTTTTCTCTGGCTGCTCTGGACCCAGGATGTGAAACTGAGCGGCTCAGATGGATCTGTGGATCTGAACGGTCCCCGTTTGTGCTGTTGTTCTTGGCCGCTGAGTTTTCCTCCTCTGGTACCGGAGAGGGAGGGATTGACGGAGGGGCGGGCAAAGAGAGCCACAGACATATGGTGAAGGGAAATCTCGTAAGGGTAAAGGTCACGGGGGGTCAATCTAACCTCCTGGCCTTTGGTTGATTTATTATCCCATGGGGTGATGTCGCCCTGCTCGGACTGAACAGAGACGGGGTCAAAGGGCGTACTGTATCTGTTGCTGTGGGGAAAAGCTGCAGAAAAACAGTTTCTGAGGTGGGGATGCAAGGACATTTAATATGAATATATAACACTGCTGCTTCTCCCAAAAGGAAACTAAGTCAATACTTAAGTAATAAGAGGGCTTAACTGTGATTTTGACATCTTAGAAGTGCTGTTAGGTGTAACCTGAATTGCTGCGTCTAAGCTTAACCTTGGTAAACCCTCTCTCATACCAAACATCCTGCTCACCATAACCATATAAATGAATTAAATCCTTTATTCAATAGCCAATAATAATTCTACAACATGAACTAAATGTTATTATTCTAAGAAACTCCCTTTAGTTCCAGTGTGAGCTGTTTTTTTTTTTTGTTGTTGTTTTACTTCTAGGAGCAGCACATTAATACTCTGCTCTGATGGGATCACAGGTGTGTGTTTATTGGGTGTTTTATGATGGTTTCGAGCCAAAGTAAGCCAATCAGAATAAACTGGGGCAGTCTATTTTATACTCAAAGACCAAATATGGGAATGTGAAATATTCTATGGCAAAGAGGTGCATGCTGGGAGAGGCAAAGGGGCTGCAACAACTGTCCTCCAGGCAACTGCCGGCCTCGGCTATTTAGGGACGACTCCTGACAGAGAGGCTGCCATCAGCTGCTGCTCACATTGTTTGTCACAACCTTGCTTGACACAGTGCAAACACACACACACACCCACACGCACACATACACCTGTTGACTCATATCTGCTTTCATATAGCACTGCTGGGCCTCTACATGCCTGGGCCTCCACAGACAGGTGGCCTCCTTGCACCCCCATGGTGGGCAGGCCCTGCCGCACAGCCATATGACTGCCACCCACTCTCCGGCTGAGCTTGTTAGCCCGTTTTTGTAAAATGTGACTTTTTTTAGGGAGTTATGAGATTACACATATCAGGCCTTTATTGATATATAATGTTTAGACTGCAAGGTCTCCTGGATTTTCACCCTAACACCTTGTCATGGCTTTTTTAACCGTCTGCAGAACAAAGCTCATCTGATTTGTCTTATTGGTTTCATATTAAGTGAGGAAATGCAGTTGCACCTGCTCATTATACAGAATCATTATCACTTGGCTACAAACTACAGACTTAAACAGGTTGACACAACATTGATTCAAAGATGATTTCACTGTTTTAAAAATGAAGAGTTAATTTGCAAAAACTGTTTTTATAAATTTTCAAAAAACATATTTCTTTTTGATATAGATTCCTGATAAAGTTACATTTTCAAGATACCTCTGATAAGTAAAGTCATTTTGACTTAGTCAAAGCCACCCGACTTCTGTTGATTGATCATACCAAAAGCTAGTATTAGAAAAAAAACGTGTTTTTTTTATTTTCAAAAGTGAGATAACTGTTTTTGCAAATGAACTCTTCAAATGTTTTAATGCTGCAGGCAGTAGTGAAAATGATCTTCAGTTGACTGACTTGGTATGACGTTTGAGATCAGGTTTGCTGTTGAGAATTATGCGGCATTGAGGCACTCCTTCCAAATTGGAAAGTTTACCAACTTTGGTGTGTTCAGGTGGTTTAAATTCGGAAAGTTGGGTTAAAATGATCCTTCTTGATCAAGGTTGAATGGCAATAAATACTAAAATAATGCCTTAGCTGGCTGCACAGTGGTGCAATGGGTAGCGCTGTTGCCTCACAGCTAGAAGGTTCCTGGTTCAAATCCCCGGTCAGTTTGCATGTTCTTCCTGTGCATGTGTGGGCTGGGTACTCTGGCTTCCTCCCACAGTCCTAAAATGTGCTCACCAGGTTGATTGATCACTCTAAGTTGCCCGTAGGTGTGAGTGTGTGCATGAATGGTTGTTTATCTCTTAGCTTAGACTGGGCTTTCTCACATTTAATGCATTATGATGAAGACTGCATATCCCATGAGCGCCATCACCCAGTCGTAAAGATGTGGTTCCTGCTGAGTGCAGAGTGATGACGTAATGTTAATTTATAGCTATGTCAAAGAAAACTGTAATCTAACAACAAAACTTTGTAAACTGTCACAGCCGTGGTGTGTCATGATCTGTGCACACAGTTTAACTCTTTTGCCCTCACAGAGCAGTGAAGCATTCACACGCTGGCATTGACATTTAATCCTCTTCATAACCATTTAGCTCTTTTAGCTAGCAAAGCCCTGGTTGAAGAGTTTCTCTGTTTAAAACAATACTTCAACAGAAAACGTACATCTTTCTGCAAATCCTGCTTTAATATCAGCCATGAGGACAAAACATGATGTAAAAGAAAACTACCTCACTCTCAAACTATCTTCACACTGAAAAATTTACAATGTGGGTCATGAAGGGGCCTCAACACAATAATAACTATTTAAAAATCTGTTAAAAACTCCTTACAGTGCCTTTAATAATAGTCTGCTAATAATTTACATCATCTTAAATGCTGTATGTACAGATAACAGTGTGTGCTGGTATAATTGTATGTGTTCTGTGATCATATTTCCAGCATTATAATGAAACTCTGTTCCAAGTGTTATTCAGGTGGCAGGATCAAAGACGACGTGGACCATGGACACAGCTCACAGAGTGTCTGGTTTCATGACCTGGCGTGAGCTCGTCCCCTGCACAGACTCCAGGATTGGCAGATTTCACTGTCCTGCGTCTGTGACAGTGTGTCCCTTATATTCTCCTTTTCACTGCTTCCTCTGATCCTCTTTTAAAGTTGTGCTCCTGTGTACTTCTGAGATCAAACTGTCTTTTGAAGTGGGAGTCTCTCTCTCTCTTCTCTCTGTCTCGTCTTGAGATGAAAGAGGAGCACGGGGTGACACAGAGCGGCCTCTGCAGACGGAGGTAGCCATGGGGTCTCTCTCATTTTCCTTCTCCCCCGCCTCCCCCCTCCTCTGTCGATCTCACTCCTGCCCTGCCAAAATGCTCCAGTGGTGATAGAAACCAGAGGAGGACAAAAAGCAGTGGAGCACTGCGCCCCTCTGGCCCATGTTGTCTCTCTGGCTAATTGAAAATGGCTTTGCTCTCTTCACTTACGCTCCTGCTGTCCTCCTCCTGACTCCTTTCTCCCCTCCCCCTCCCATGGGATGTCCCTCCCTTCTCTCTCTCTCTTCGCGCTGGACCATGCTGATCTTGGGACATCCCCAGTATTTTTTGGCCTTTGATAGCAAATATAATTGAGTTGTAATATGAAACTTATTCTCCTTTTCCTCTGCACGCCTTGTTCTGCAGTCTGTGGAATAACGCTGTTCAAAGAAGGGGCTGTGAACGTGCCATTTCTTCTTTCCCGTCCCCCCTTCATGGTGATTGCACAGTGAAATGAGAAGTTGAGGAGATTTGATTTGGATGGAAACTCAGGCCTTGGAGTGGCTTACCTTGACCCAGCTCTGCTGCAGAGACTTCAACAAAAACTTTCCGAAAAAAGACTACAAGAGAGGTTTCCCCCCTCCAACAAAAGCAAATTATGGAATCGATGACCTGGAAATCAGATTCCTCCCAAGCCGACAGAACAGACTGGAGTGTAATGAAATGGAGTTTTATTATTTACAGCAGAGCTACAGTGCAGAGGGTGTGCATGAATATCATTTACAATCATTTCCATCCATGTGAACTACAGGAGCCTCCCATCACTCCTTCAATCAGACGTGTTCCAGGTTGATCTTTCCACGTGATAATAAATACAGTACAATAAGGCAATGTTCCTATTTACAACTCTTATAAAACTGTACAGGAGAACAAACAGGCAGATAAATACATCAAGTGCCTTCAAATACAACCACTTTATTAAGATAAATATCAGATATTTTTGAACCACAGCAAAAATATGAAAATATATACTAGTGCAGGGAGAAAGCTTCTCCTCTTTCCCCTTCCCTTTTTTTTTTTTACCCCTTGTGTGTTTGTGTGCGTGTGTGTGTGTGTGTGTGTGTGTGTATGTGTTTGTGTATGTGCATCCGTCTTTTTAGGAATGTGCATGCTATAATTATGGGAAGCCTTTCATACAGTAGCGACATAGCTGAGTTATTTTCTATTTTCTACATCCTTCATGCCTAAGCGTCCTGTCTGAATGGGAACAAAGTGAAAGCATTGTCTTTGTGTTGATCTCAAACGTGCGCGCCCGTCGGTAGCCTGATACTCTCAAAACCTTTCACACAGAATTACTGCGGCCGCTCCTCCGCCGTTCAAATCCTGCACATTTTCCATTTGCAGTGAGTAATCTCACCTTACCAGGAATTCAGCACTTAATTAGCTATGGAGAGAGAAAATAATCAGACTTTTAATGGGGCAAATTTATATCAAATTGCACACAGCAGTGTGAGCCCCCCCTGAAGAGGGTAATAGGGGATATTAAGCGGGGTTCTGGTGGTGGTGGTGGTGCTCAAAATGTTTGAGATCAATGCTCACATGAAACGTTGGAGCCAGCAAAGAGACCATGGCATAATTTTAGGCTGTGCTCCTGTAACAGAACACCCAGACTTGTCAAAGCAGGTTTGCTATTTTTATTAGCTTCAACTTAGATGTAAATCAGATTAATGTTAGCCAGCCGTTCCAGGACTCATTTCTTTCCCTCCTTTTTTCTTTTACTCCAGCCTTCCGGTGCCTAACGCAGGGCTAAATCAACAGATAATCTGCCCTTCCCTCCTCGTGTTATTCGATCACTACTAACAAACACCCGCTGCAGCCTAAGTACAGTTAGGCTAGATGGATATGTGGCTATGGAAATAACCCTGTTGTGTACTGGGCGTGGATGGTGCCAAGATAATCAGAAGGATTTGAGGAATGCCTCCGCCACGGCCGGCCTCTCAGATTTTTCTCTGTGTCTTTGGGGAACTGGAGCGCTTTGATTGCATTATGACTTCATTACTGGGTTAGTTAGCTTTGGAATAATATTTGGAGTAGAGAAATGCAGCTCTGTGACAGGCCACACATAAATTAGCATAATCAGAGTGGTGTGATTATGAGGCTAATGTATGGTGGAATAAATTCGTGGAGCGTGCTTCAGCTTGGATTACTCTGCTGAGAAAGACTAAGGACCAACAGCGCAAGTGCAGAAAAGAGGGCTACATTTAGACGGCTACAAAAAAAAAGAAGAAGTCCAACGATCATCAGGAGGAGGAGGAGGAGGATGTCAGTCTGATTTTTTCTCCGCTTTCTGAGTTTAACTCTTACCATCATGTCTCAGAGCAATGCCAGCACCATGTTGACAATCAAAAGTTGTTCTCTTCTCAGGGGTCAAAGGTCAGTGAGGAAATTCTCAATTGCAAACAGAAGCAAGAAAGTTTTTTTGTTGGAAGACGAAGTCCCCTCGTTATGTGCAAGCTGGCTCCCATGAGAGGTTCCAGTCTGTTGTTCTGTGAAGTCCTGCACCTTTAATTCTCCTTTGGTGATGATGTCATCATTCCCCATGTGACCGCTAGCTGCAGCGTCATCAGAGCCCCTCGTCGATGCTGACGCCCATGCGTTTTTGGATGGTCACCCTGCGGAGGGAGGGCTTGGACAGTATCTCCGGTTTGGGCTGAAACTGCTCCATCAGGATCTGCAGCACTGAGTCCATTTTTTGGTCCATCTGATGGATCTGATTCAAACAGAAGAGGCAAACAGGTTAGATCAGCTGAATACCTTAGGGTATTACTCAGTAAACACTCAGTTTAAGTACAGTGTAGGCCTGCGTTTTGAGACAAACAAAGAATGCGAGTGAGTTCTTTTGTTTCTTATCCCTCTGCCTCTTTAATACAGTTGCCCTCCCAATGACAGAGCAGCGCAAGGTATAATGACACGTTAGTCTGCCAGTCGCCGTCTACCTGCTAAAGCCACTCATTACAAAAGCTGCTGAGCTATATGATCCCTGAGTAGGCGGACAGACACTTGCACACACACACGCATACACACGCTATTGTTTACATGTTCTCCTAACTGTAAACACAGGTGTGTCAGCCAACAGAGATGTCTCTGACGGAGCCCAGCCGGCCCAACCATGGTGTGAATACAGATGACTGATGGAGGTAAACAGACAACAGACTGCCTGGTGACATGCAAATACGCTGCACATGTACACACTCAAAACCACAAAAAAGAAGCAGCACACACACTCCGGCAACTTCAAAGAGATTTTCTCAGTCCTCACAGCCTTGGCCTCGCTTTTACCTCTGCACTTCTTTATTTTTTTTTCCCTCCTTATGTACTCACACAGCACACACACACGCACAAAGACGCAATACACTCTGATGGCTCCATGGGTTAGAAAAAAAAAGCAGGGGTAATGATAAAGATGGCGCTTCGTAAATCAAAGCCTAAACAGTGAAGCACATCAAAGAGACATAACATCTCACGCAGCAGGCAGAGCAGACAGATACAGACTCCCGTCTCTACTACACACTGATAGTGAACAACTCCGGCTTAACGGCGGTATTTCTGCCAGGGCACAGGCAGATAGTTAACATCAATGGCATTTTCATAGGCTGCAGGGTTACGGCCCCTCTTTCTCCCCGTCTTTTAGTGTGTGTGTCTGATGGCCCGGACATTTTTATGGTAGAGAGAGACATTTAGAAAGCTATTATTGTTGTTGAAATACGAGCCATAACAGGAGGCATACATCTGAGAAATGAAATTTCATCATGCCTCATCACGAACAGAACTTAGTAACTGTAAAAATGTCTGACAAACCTTCAGATTCAAGACAAATACAGAAGTTTTAGTATTTGCAGCTTAAAGATCAGGCCAGCTTTTCAATCTCAAACGTATACTCTAGAGTGGTGAGCATCTACACTGTAAGAAAACATGGATTGTATATTTTGTGTTGAGTAAATGCAGAAGCTTGAAAGACTTTACACTTTTTAAACATCACTACAATATGATTTTGGGCCTGTGTCCATCCGCACAGTATTTTTTTGCATTAGGAGTTTCCATTTTCTACACAAAACCAATGCAGTTTAGCATCCTAAGCACAAAAAGCACCCTCAGGCCTGTTTTCTGTTGTTGCGCTCACAGCACTCACAGTTGAAATTGTTCAAACACCATCCTGCTTGTCAAAATGTCACTTCGTTATCTTCTTGACCAATGAAAATGCAGACGGGGCGAATCTCCTGATATCAACTTTTTTCAACTTTGTCAACAACAATGGTGGAGGATAATCTTACTACACAATTTCCAGCAGCTGCCGCTTAATTTAAGACCAATTTCTATAATTTTTCCATCTTTTTTTTTCAAGTGATAATTCTGGGCTTTTTTCACCCCTTTATTTGATAGGATAGCAGAATATAGACAGGAAACATGGGGAGTAGGAAGTGAGGGAAGACTTTCAGCAAATGGTTGTGGTTGAGAGTCGAACCGGTGACCTATGCGACGAGGACTGTAGCCTCTGTATGTTGGTGCTTAGACCGCTAGGCCAGGGGTTCCCAAACTTTTCAGCCCGCGACCCCCAAATAAAGGTGCCAAAGACTCGTGACCCCCACTGTCCCTCAGAGTGATTTAATGTGGCTTAATTTAGCTCGTCTGCAGAAAATCAGCCTACCTATATGAGCATGTGGCCCTGTTTCCTGTGCCGTTATGAATTAACCTACTGCTACTGATGCTTTTGATAATTAAATGTTCACTAACCCTAAACGTAGGAGTCATCTGGCAAAAAGAAAGGCAGAAAACTCATTCCATTTTCTATGTTCAAGGTTTTAAATCAAGCTAAGCTACTATTTTTGTTGATATTTTTTAATAGAATGGGTAAAATGTACTATTTTTATATAACTTAAAAAAAACATTATGGAAAACAACTCACGATCCCCCAGGGGGTCCCGACCCACACTTTGGGAACCTCTGCGCTAGGCCACCAGTGCTCCTCATTTTTACATTTTCTTTGTAAAATTCTATTGAATGCAAAAAATAGGAAGCACAAAGAGAAACAGACCTAACAGTCACAACCAGCAGAAGTGCCTTGAGATAACTTTCATAATGATGATCTCTGAAATTGAGGTTGTCGGCGCTGCAAGCGTAAAAAAACAGCGTTAATGGATACAGGCCCTGAGCTATATCACACAAGAGCAAGTGCTGTTGTACTATAACAGCACTGCTGTGATTTGAAGAAGATAACACAGCTGTGTTGATACTCAGTACAACAGCATGACCTTGAGTGTGACACTGCTTTCACACAGCAGTACAAGCAACAGATTGCAGTAAAAAGGAATTCATAACTACGGATGATTATGTTTTGTTAATTTGTATCATTCATTGCCTTCTCTTCAATGCTTTCAGATTGTAGTTGTGAAGTTACAGTGCCGTTATACTCTGTATCTGCTCTTACGGAAGGCCTCTTGTCCTATCAGATTACTTAGTCAGAGCCAACCATATATATACATTTTGAAAACACAGACTCCTTCACTTTGAGACATTTTCTCTGATATTTCACCGTCAACAGTCTTCTCCGCAGAGATTGTACTATGACCTAAATAGTTGCACTATAAGTAGCAGAAGCACGCGCTGGGCCTGGATGAAGCTTAGAGAATAATAGGCTATCATAAACATGTTGGGCAGTAATCTACAGTCTTATCAACATTCTCGTTGGGGCTTAAAATGGATCAGGAATTCCTCCTGCAGTGTGTCTTAAAGGAGTGGCCCAGGAGACCCACAGAGCGGCCACAAAACATAATTAGGCAGGCGTGTTGCTAACACACAAGACTTTACTTATCGCCTCTGATTGTGTGTTTGTGTTTGCATGTGTGTGTGTGCTTTCTGGGGATGGAAGTGAGGGAGAGATGAAAAGGGGAGAGAGGGAGAGATTATGCAAGTGTCTGAATGTGTCACTGGCAGCATTCATACTTCTGTGTTGCAAGACAATATTTCCTCGAATGTGAATGAAAGAGTCTGGAAGTCAATGAAAAGAGGATGTGCTACAAACAAGAAAATTGGTGAATGTGGATGATGAAATACATATGAATATTGTTTTGGTGTTTTTTTTTAATTCTTATGAAATAAAATATATTCAATTTGAAAAATAGCAGAACCACATCGCTGTTCAAAATTGACAGCCTGTGATGACTCAGTTATCAGTTCTTTCTGAGGTCACAGTTTGTACTCTCTGTTGCTCAAATATCCTGTTATGAGTCTGACAGACAGTGTATGTGACGGTGTGCTTGTGACCACTGTTCCTCTTAATTTATACACATACTTCCTGTTTGACATGCTGCATTGTATTTTGTCATGATTAGTAAACCTTTTCCTTTAATGCACATGACATAATTCTGCTTTTGGGTATGATTCTGCAGTTTTTGGTGTAACTAGTAGGCCGTCTTCACCAAAATGAGTTGAAAATGAATATGAAAATGTTCCTTGTGTTTTACAAAGGGACTTTGCTGTTATGTTCCCCCTGTGTTTTCAGTAGTTGGGTGTCACCACTGCTGTGTCACACAAACACATGTGATCCAGTGACAGCTGATGCTCCAGCTGTCCCTGACCCTCCCTCTGACCACAGGCAACACATGGGACAGTCACAAGCAGTGCTGACACTCCAGCTGCAGGGGTTTCCCTCAGCTCTGATAAGGTCTCTCTGACCCAGTCTACTCAGAGACATGTGTCCAAGTATCAAGATCTTTGAAGAACAGTTGCTTTATGGAGATAAACTTTTCACTCCAGTTAAATGAAAAAAAAAGTGCAGTATTTTTAAATGAAAAGATACTTTATGTAGGAAATACCTGAGGGTTGAACCATTTTATTTCGATTAAACTGAATCAAATTCAAAACTTACTCCAATCAAAAGAAGTGTATGGTACTCACTGAAGAATTTTCCCTTATTGCTTGACAAATACAATACATGAAGTGTGATACAAACACTGTATTGGATCGATTAACACATTTATATCACACCCATGGTCTACATTTTATACATAGTCTGTATAAAAGATTGAAAGCACAACCACTCACCTAAGCTGAAGCCAAAACATTTAGAGCCCCCCCTGCTGATTGGCTGCTAAACAGGTCATAAAGCCTTCCTCCTCCATTATAACAGATGGAACATATGATACCTTTAAAATACACATAAAAAAAAAAATGTTCTTTGACATGCTTTCTGTCATGACAGTTTGTTCTTGTTATGATGATTAATGTGCAAGTGTTTATTTTTGGATATGTTTAGTTTTTTAGTTTTTTGTTTATTTTTTTTCGAACTCTTTGTATTATGTTTTGAACATTTTAACAGACAATATCAAGTTGCTTTGAGTAATAAGGCACAGGATTACAGTAATGTCTTAAACCCCCCCCCACCCACACAGTTCAGGTCCAGACTGTACGGAGGCTGGTGGACACATACTACACACACAGGCACACAAAAGGGAAAAAGAAAGGAAGAAAGAAAAAAATAAATTAATAAATTAAAAAAATAAAGAATATGACAAAAAAATAAAATAAAAATAAAAATATTTTTTTAAAAGCAAGCAGAAGATGCAGCAGTTGAAGGAGAAGAGTGGAAAGAGTGGGAGTAAGGTGAATTACTCACCATCAGCATATATGTTTAGTTTCGTTTTAATGAAATGTTTAAAGAGGGGACGTAACATTTTGATTGACAGCTCTGTTGACAAATGTGGGCTCCTACAGCGACTTTTACTGGATTAGCAGAGGAGAGAAAGACTGGAGAGAGAAAACTTAACGAACACTAACACAAGAGTCATTGAACTTTCTTAATCTTCAAGTGTCGGCTTCAAATCAACACAAGTATCTGTTCTGCTGTGGGCAGTAGCAACCTGAGGGATCTTCGAAGTTTGATCAGTAAGTTAAACATGTTTTTCAGGCCTGCAGCTTCACCTGCGCGACTGCTTTCATGTGTGACTTTGCTTTAAAACAGAAAAAGTGGGCGACCAATATCACTGAATATTTTGTATTATCATCTAAAGCCTTTATTATGTGAATAAAACAGGCGGGATATTGAAAGGGAATGGGGTATTTTGAAAAAAAAAAAGGTACCAAAAAAAGTTTTAAAAAGCATCATGGATACATTATCTACATTATGTGTGACCTTTGACCTGTACTTCATCTATTGCAGTGAGCGGCAGAGACACAAAGCAAAGAGACAACAGTGGGGAGACCACAGAGCTCCTGTTCACACAGGAACACCCTTCCTGAACCACCTTCCTGCCCTCCCCTGAGACTGTCTGTCTGCTATCTGCTACACAGAAGCAGACAAACAAACATGCATACAGCATGTACACGTATTTGTTTGGCCTGGTCTGCCTGTCACCTAGCAAACAACAAACAAACAAGGAGCAAAACAAGGACATTAAGTATGACCAAAGAGCTGCAGGAGAGAGTTTAGGCCCGAGGGTCATGATGGAAAACTAATAAAGAGCTAAAGAGGGTAAACAAGCGGGTGACAGCATGGGGGGAAAAGTCATCATGAGCTGTCACCATTCAGATTTAATTGCTGGTGTAGTAAGTTTGTGGTGCTCAGAATAAACATTGCTTTTTGTGGTTACATAGAAATGTGGCCTTAAACCAAGTTCATAATATGATTAGAGGAAAAAAGACAGTCTTACAATAAAGAACAGCAGCCAGTATGAAGAACAGCAGACAAAAGGACATGTCAGACATAAATTAAGTCAGATGTGACATGGATTTACTTTGTAAGTCTCTTTATAAAATCACTTTAAATGTTCCACTTACACAACTCTGTTTCTAATGTGATTAAGATGTAAGAGTTTACAGAATATTTACATTAATTAATGACTTAAAGGGCATTTCCTAGATTAATTACACCCTGTGTCAGGCTGAATTTGGGGAATTGTGTTTATAAGAGTGTAAGCTGACTGGAATATGGTGGATTATAGTGCCTTTGCTTCTAATGATTCTTTACATGTCATTAAATGCACAGCAGGCAACATATATCTGTATTATAGTGCAATGTTAGAGTGAGTCAGCAGAACATATTTACTAAGTGAATGTCGTCATATGAACGTATTTTGTTTTTACCTACTGAAGCATCTGACATCTGTGAGGACATTTAAAGTTCACCAGGTCAGTAACTTCCTACACTGTTTGAATAAAAACAAAAAGTGTCTGCTTTACATAGAAGTTCTGCAGAAAACATATCCTCACTGCACTCGCAGTCCTCACAAGCCGGCCTGTGCAGATCCAGCGATTCACACTGCCATCTGTTGGAGAGTAATAAAGCCTGGAGTAAAGCTGGGGCCTACTATTGCTGCAAACTGTGATTCGTGTTCAATTTTACTATTGCATGATAACTGGAAAAAGGAGACATGGCCTGCAAGAGTGATCTAAGATGTACGCGCTGAGGCTTTGACTTGCAATGTTTGGTTTTTAGGTGTTGTGAAGTGTGTGGCTTTTTCAGCAGAGAAAAGACAGTCATTACAAACACTGACTCATGCAGTTCTGTGCAGAAAGCGTGTCTTTGAACAGTCAATTAAAAGATACAGAGCAGGAGAGTTTGTAAAAGAGAAAACATGAGAGTAAAGTGGAGCAGACAGAGCAGGACTGCCAGAAGGAAAGACTACCAGCTCCAGGAATGTCCTGGCATCTGTGCCCGACCAGCCTGCACTGCTCAACAAAACAAGATTCCTGTCATTGAAATGGTCTCAATCGTACCAGACAAATGAAGACAGAGCGGGGAGCAGAGACACTGATAAGACGGGAGGGAAACAATCATCATCCTTGCATGCTGTAATGTACGTGTAATGTGTTTTCCCACCACTGTGACCTCAGAAGACCCGCAGCTTCAATCAGTAAGACACCAGAAAGTTTTACAGCGTCACTCCTTCTTAGCTCTAAGACTGTGTACTTGAATGGCACTCGCATGACTCACTTAATGTTCACTCCAGTTGGAAAGCAATTTTTTAATATCTCTCCAGGGTTTTTAACTACAAAGAAAGGTTTAAAAATGCTGGAAAGTTAAAACAGAAAGTGTGTCCTTCTCTTTTTTAGTACAGTGTTTTCTTTGGATGAATTATCTTTAGTCTGAAGAATAAAGCAAACATTTTTATATCTGATGAGAAGCTATTCAAACTCTCATTGCTTCGGCACAGAGACGGAAAGCTTTCAACATTACCTAAGATGAAGAAAGAAATCCCAGAGAAGAAATCAGCAGCTCACTATAACTACACCCGTTCTTTAAAGAATCCTGGGTACTGTTTTTTGAAGAAATAAAGTGATAATTACATCCATTATTTCATCAAACATACTGTGTCTATCAGTGACACTAAGCAAACCTGTTTAAAGCATTCATCCCTGATAAGCATCTTTAAAGCCAGTTACAAGCCAGCATGAATATTTTGGAAGTTGTATTGTTTACACTTACGTGTCTTGGCTACTCTTCTCTTTCCATTCTTCTGTTTTTCTTAATTTTGGCACATTATTAAATTTCTGGGTACGTAACCCCCACCCTCTGAACACCAATGGAATAGCCAGCTATCATGAATGTAACAGACCTGCTAATCTAGAGTCTTTATTTGTCTTTTTTGGACATGACCATTAGTGTATGATGTTAGAGAACCAGCAGGGGGCAAAAAATGACAGAAGAAAAGGTCACCGATGTAAAAAGAGCGCTGTAGTTAGCGTGGGTCAAAGGTAAGGTTGGATGGTTGGGCCAATTCTAAGATTCTTTTTCCATGAGTCTAGCCAAACTGGGACTGTCACATGAAGTTTTGCTTAACAAGCTTTATTTTGAAAGTCTATCCAGCTGTTGCTAACTTAACTGCACTTCAAGGATGCAGTAGGAAGTACTTGTAGATTGTATCAATCATGGATGCAGTCTTAGTGAATTCACCCATTTCTCTCTGAAAGGGCGTTATGAAGCTCAGCGATGGTGGTCGCCATATTTGAGCTGCAGAAACCAACCAGCTTTCAGTTTGGAAACCAGCTAAGAGGAGTTTAAAGGCCACAGCTTTGCCTCCTGGTACAAAACTGGAATGCGCCTACCTTGTCAAATTAGCCATGCCACTGATTATGCTCCATTCAAAGGCTACTGCGATTATGCTATAATGCTATAATAATCTGCTACCTGATGCAAAGAAACACAGATGACATATGGCATCTCAAAACGGGGTTTAGCAGAATGTTGATAAAGAAAGTTGAGATAGCATTGAATGTAAGCTGGCATATAAACACACGACCGGAGCGATGCATGTGGACAGAATGCAAGTTATTCAGTAGATATATAACTGCTCCACATTGTGTTTTTTGAAGGTCAGGGGAGGCAAAATGTGATTCTGATATAGTGACATAGTTATCAGTATTTAAAAGCTGCATCCTCTGGTGTTCAACAAACTGCAGTTCCTCTTGTGTCCACTTGGCGCTGGTTTCAAAAGCCAAGGAAACCCCATTAGACTCCAGGATTCAAACATGTTTACAGCGCGGCATGAAAATGTTCTCCATAACTCATTGTTTTAGTCATCAAATACTGTCAATGGTGAGGATGCTTTGAAGTGGCCACTTCATATTGTTTGAACAGAAACTCATTTGACTAATCGGCCAGTGTGAAAATAAGAAAACACTCCTAATTTAGAACATTTTATTGACCACAGCTAAATATGTGGTCACTGACTGAGTCTGAAGGTAAACAAGGTTGAATTGGTTGCTGAGTGTGGCCCTTGGTCCTACTTGCAGGTTAAAAATGGATAACCTTGAAAAGCAGTGCTCCATAGCAAACAATCCACAGGGTATCTTGAAAAGGATCACGTCTCGTTATTGGGTTTTTTTCGCAGTCTTAGTCTTTATATAGTCCTCCTGTACTTGATATTTTCATCCTACTATTTTGAATCAAAGCTTGAAATTAAAATTGTAATAAAAGCTTTAAATCAAAGCTGCACCAGTCAGCTGCTGGTTGCCTCCAGGCTGAAGTAGCTGTTGTTTTTTAATCAGTCGGCAACACAATGAGAAGCAAACCATTTATTCATCTGAATCCAAAAGGATAAAATGTTGAAATAATTCTCACACAAGTAAAACAGTCACGTGTAGATATCCGGTAAAACAAAGACAGTAGACTAGTTGTTTCCAGTTGTTTTCCACCCCAACAGCACAGGGTCAGTTCAGGTGAATCTCTCTCCTCTCTATAGATCCCCTGTGCAGCTCACCCGGACTGGCTGCCTGCTCTTTGTGTTTCACCTACACACACACAAACACACACACAAACACACACACACACACACACACACACACACACACACACACACACACACACACACACACACACACACACACACACACACACACACACACACACACACACACACACACACACACACACACGAACCGGCGTTTCCCTCGTAACACAATAGTCAATGCAGAAAAAGCAACAGAGGGTGTACACACTGGCCTTGCTGGTGGGCCAATAACAAGCTAGCATTACATAGAGGTCATCATTATCATCACTGAGACGGACAGGGCTGCATGAATGAAGAATGGAGATCAGGGGTGAGGCAGGGGCAGTGGAAGGGGGGTGAGAAAGGGAGTAAAGGAGGAGGGAAATTAAAAAAACAAGAAGAAAAGGGAAATAAATTTGAAAGCAGTAAAAAAATGGACACTAGTGGCCTTTGTCCACAGGAAAGGGGGTTCACACACACACCACATCAAATCAGGAATGTCAGCTAGCCACTGATGTGATGATGTTGTTATAAGATAAGCCAAGGTTTTTAAGAACACTACTGAGTGATAGCTGGAAATGAGCTATAACCTAAGAGCTGTGACAAAGTGTATTTGAAGAATTTCAGGCAGAGAGCGGCATTCTCAACTACAGAAAAGTAGCTTATTGCTAGTTTTACTAAATCCCATTCACAATTTTATGCAACTGTTTGTGGAAGTTTGTCACAAAGCTTTTCAGTTGTTTGCACATCAATGCTGAAACACATACTCCTCCAGCTGACTGCATGAATCCTCAACTCCACTTTGCGCCTGGCTTTAAATCAAGAAAACATGGCAGCTTTGAATTTGTTAGGTATAAGTTTTGTATATCTCCAAAGTGAAGACATATAGCAGAAGCAGTGCAGGTTGCATGATCAGGCCTCATACATTGAGGCTTGTTTATCGGTCTTGTCAGTGAGTCATGTAATTACTATTTGGCTGCTGGGTTCAGTCCATGCTCAGGGTTTATCCTAAAAATTAAAGGCTTGTATCAGTAATTTCGTTTGAAAGATTTAGGAGGGCTTCATGAGTGTTCACTTTCCTATACTGCACCAAAAGTCTGCCAGACCTTACTGTAAGTCATTTTCACTTGGCCACAATTTAACAGAAAACTGCTGCAGGCTATTTGTTGTTGATTTTAAAGATTATGCATGGGGCTTTGGAAAGAAAAGGTTTGGTAAGGAACCAACGATTGTGATTCTGGTGCTGAAGATTTAATCGGCTTAAGGGAACGTTAACCATAAACCCCTGAAGTTACGGAAGTTAAGGGAGATTCCACACCCAGGTAGTTTGGGGAAGCTGTCCTGAAATAGGGGGCTTTTCCCTCCTTGGACTGGGTTGTTTGGATGTATGTAAACACTGCAATCAATCTGATTTGGAACAAAACTAGCGAGCTGAGATAAATATAGCAATAGACTAACATTACTCACTTTCTCTATCCAATTAAAGATCAGCTGAAGAGATGCAGAGGTGTAGCAACATTACTGGACTCGACAGCATCTACTGGTTCAACTACTGGTTTAAATCAGAATTTTTTTAAGGAGGCAGCATAGACTGTATAAAATATGGATGTAGGATCCGTGACGTCCCCCATCTGTTTCTGAAGAGCTGTTTGAGGCCAATTGTCGGCAGGAGCCATATTACTGCTGTCAAGCCAATTTGACGTAAAGAGGCAGGCTTTGAGCCTCCTAGCCAACAGCTACAGTGTTCTCGTAGGCAGCTGTGCCTCTCATTGGAAGACTCGTAATCTCAATATCTTTGAAATTGCCGCGTTAGAAAAAAATTCACCCCCCGTACAGTGTGGTCCGATCGAGAAATGAGCTATCCAGACTACACTCGTCTTTTGTACCAGACTGTAAACATGTTTATTTCTGCTGTAAAGATCATCTTTTTCCCATTCATGTGTATGTGACTTCCAGTACTTCTGGAGCCAGCCTCAAGTGGATCCCCGATGAACTGCAGTTTTTAGCACTTCTGCATTGGACTCATATTTTTAGACCGGAGGTTGCTGCTTGGGAGGCAGGTGATATAATGATATGTGCTTTGGCCGTGTGCAACAAAAATGCAACAATATGTAATTTAATCATCTGAGTCATAACAGAGCAATTGAGCTACCAGTGTGAGCTTTAAAGCTCCTGTAGGAAACTTTTCATTGTGTGTTGAACTTGGCGCCCCCGTGGACAAAGTGGTAGCTCTAACCTCTTTGATGATCTTATCCTGCGCATGTGTGAGTCATGTTTTGGGATGAAAGATCGCAATCTCTTGTTTTTGGTCAAAAAGAAGCAACAGTAGTACTTTCAGTCGGTTTCATAACCAGCTAAAAAGTTCTCACAGGAGCTTTATTATTGTTTAAATGACTGTTAAGTCTTGTGCAGACTAGCATGGATAACGTCATTTAGACGACTAAATGTGCACATCTCTGGTATCCACTGTCCTGTATGTAGTGAATGCTACACATGTAACAACCCTTTTATTGGGGGCCTGACAATTTACATTAAGCCTCTGCTTTGAAATAGCTCAAGCTAACTGAAGTGCTCAGAAGTCTATAAATGTAGATAGATATGTAAAATGAAAGTAGAAATAGATGGGAGCTTGTTTAAATTTTTGTATGACCAGTTCACAGAGGTCAGGAGAGGACTGTGGAGGTCGGAAGGATGAAAGATGAAGGAGAAAAAAAAGAGGAAGTAGGATAGACAAACTTTAAATGGCTCCGTTGACCGTTATTACCGTTTATTTTTGCTGCCTTGCGAGTGTGTTGACTCATCCTCTGATCTTGTTCGTATTTGTGGAGAGAGGGGAGGAGGCAGTTTTCAGTTTCTAAGCCTGAGCAGTGATAGCATCTCATTATTGATGTGCTGGTGTCACTGTGTGTTTATATTGGCTTTCAGTAAAGAGAGCACTACTTTGTAAATGTGTTTCAGATGATGCATGAGTTTTATTTGCTGCTGTATAAATGTGTGTTGTTGTTATTACAATTAAGAATTATTAGCTTTGACTTTTTGTGTGCATGTGGGTGGTTTTGTGTATCTGAGTTGGGGCTTCCTGCTGTGGCTGAAATGTAAAATTCCATGAAGTTTTCCAAGAAATTTCCACAACTTAATGAGAACTATCAGTGGCCTTAAATGTTTTTACTCTCTGGGCCTAACAGCCTGGTTTTTGTACAGATGGAGAGCAGCTGAAAACCCCAAGTTAATGCAATAAAAGTGTGAAAATGTCAGTCTTGTAGAATCATGTGACCGCTTATAAAACCAAGAGGACACATGCATTTCCTTTCATTTTTCTTTCCTTAGTGCACCTTAGTGATATTGAATAATTTCCTGTATGTGGTGCAAATAAATTTATAAACCAGCATCCAAAGAGGTGCATATTTGGAAATGCTTCTTATGAGGTGAACCGAGGTCATGCTTTGCAACTTGAGTGAGCCTGAGAAAGAAGTAGAGCAAGAATGACAGTCTGCCTGAATGAATCCTAAACCAATGTGTCAGCTGGACTCAAATCTACCAACTCAACGACGAGCAACCAACCGACTGACCGATCCGCTCCACCAGCAGCGCTCGGTGCCAGCTGGAAAACAGAGCTACCCCGGCTCAGATTCACCACGGGCCAGACCACTGCCAAGGAGAATGGATTCACTTTAACGCTGGCAGATACAATATGTTCTTTGTATTTGTAATAGAGACTGACGGAGAAAGAGGGGAAAAAGGAAGAAGAAATAAAGGATAAGAGCCGTGGATGGAGTGCATCTGGACCGAGAGAAGGAGAAGAAGGAGGCAGTGAAAGAGGGAAACGGTGGTTATGTTTTAAAGAACAGGAAACCAGGCTGAAAGCACCTGACGCACATGATAAGTATCAAGGGCCGCGCCACGTGCCACTAAACTGCAGCCAAAGCTCTTTTCTGCAGGGGTGGTGGTGATGAAGGGGGGTGTGTACCGGCTAATCTCTCTTCTGAGTGGGCGCACACTCAAAGCTGCTTTTGTTTCTGAGGGCTACTTTCACGAGGACGTACAATCCCCCCGTGTCCACTCCTCCCTCCTCCTTGTATTTTTTTTTTCCTTTTTATCTCTCCGTTGTTCCAAGCACACACTCCTTCTCTCTGAAAACGCTGTGGGTGTTTTATTTGATTTACTGATCATTGTGTTTTGACATGACTGTGGGGGCTGAGAGAGAGAAAGTATGTGGTAGTGTACATCTGTGTGTGTCCATACCCATGCAGTGTGTGGGGAAAAATGATGTTCATACATGTTATAAGAAACTAAAAAAAGGAGAAGCCATAAATTGAAACAGTCAGAGAGAGGCGTATTACATTTTTTTACATTGAGAGATGTGCCTGGAGATTTTAAAGCTAATAAAAAATGTATTGTGCAGCATAAACAAGTTGTAAGAGATTAGGATGAGGAAAGCTGCCAAGAGATGAAGCTGCTGTGAACTCTGAAGAACACCAGTAAGGATAGGCAGTTATGTAAGGTTTAAAAACCCTGTGTGCCAATCAAAGTTTAAAAATAGGGGGAAAATATATTTAAAAAGTACAGGGGCACCGTTGGCCAAGTGGTCTAAGCACGTGCCCCATATACATAGGCCGTAGCCTTCGTCGCAGAGGTCGTAGGTTCGATTCCAGCCTCGACCAGTTACTGTATGTCCTCCCCCACTCTCTACTCCCCACATTTCCTGTCTCTCTTCAGCTGTCCTGTCCATTAAATGTGACAATGCCACAAAAATATAACTTAAAAAAAAAAAAGAAATTTCCATAGCCCAGAAAAGACTCTACTTTTTCTATTTAGAAATGGATAGGAAAGGGGCACTGGTGGCCTAGTGGTCTAAGCGCCCCACGTATAGAGGCTACAGTCCTCGTCGCAGAGGTCACTGGTTTGACTCCGGCGGGTCGACCATTTGCTACATGTCTTCCCCCACTCTCTTATCCCCACATTTCCTGTCTCTCTTCAGCTGTCCTGTCATCAAAGGTAAAAATGCCCAAAAACACAACTTAAAAAAAAATGAATGGATAGGAAAAAAAAGTATTTTTCTCATTAAACAGACAGAAATAACTGAAAGCTACTGTAGGGAACTATGTGTTTCTGTTGATTTTGGCGCCCCCTTTCGACAGTGGTTATTTATCATTTTGAGACTTCTCCAGCTGTCAAAGAGTTGTGTGGGGAACTTAAAGAAAAAAAAAGAATGGAAATGGGGTCAGAGCAAGCTTTTCCAGGTTATTATGAACAGTAATGTGTCATACTCTCTAGCTTATAATTCCCAGTAACTCTGACATACAGATGTTTCACTTTAAATGTCCATCCCCTTATCGGAAATGCTGACTCTAACTAAATCTTGGCTGATCTAGAAACCACCAAAGTGAAGTTGAGGCTGAAACCTTGCTGCCTGGCAAACAGCTCCAATGCACCCAGTCTTATCTCAAGTCTAAGAATGAAATGAGGTCAGGAGAAACAAACTAAACTTTCATACCAGGCTGTAAACATTCAATTCTGCTGTAAAAATGGGCATTCATAATAATGGGCTGTAATGGAGTTCCCTTTGCTTTTGGAGTCAGCCCCAAGTGGACATTTGAGGGACTGCAGTTTTAGCATTTTTTCCACTTGCTTCATTCTTCTGCAATGATGGTTGGAGCTCAGTTCAATCTATTTGTTGCCCCGCACATTTAAAGGTAGTGTTGTCTAGATAAAGAATGAACTGCAGTCTTTAACTATCAGTTGTATCACTAACATGTAAATAAAGACACTTACTGTATGCATTCTGTTGACAACCTTATCTCACAGATCACTATGGTAGATACAGTCATTAAAAACAACTATTAAGAAATACTAAATCCTCTCACTCAGTCTGGTTTGCATTTGCAGATCATACAGAGGCATTACATCTGATATCAGCACATTTCATAACCAAATCTTCTTAAAAGGAGCTTTACAGTGATGAATGATGGTTTTCTGTTGATTTGTTCAATTCTTTACCAAAATGTGACTGTTAACTCATATCAGCCGTAAAAGCTGAAATTCAGCACAAGTTCATTCTGAGAAATTACACCAACAAACTCAGATGTCTATCACCCTCCATATGAAACCCATATAACCAAACGCCATCTCTCCATAAACACTTCAGCCTCTTCCAGGAAGCTGTCACCACACACAGCTAATTTAGGCCAGTGACAGAAACGCTGAAACAATACAAGCACTCAAAAAAGGTTCTTAACACATAGAGTCAAGTAAACACACCGGGGGGTGAGTAGTAGTAGTAGTGAGGGAAAAAGAGAGAGAGAGAGAGAGGGAGGTTGAGTGGAGGGAATAAGCAGTTGCCTGATGGAGCATTTGTCCTCAGAGACAGCTGGACATGATCTGCTGCTGACTGGTCCCAAGTGTGGTGGCCCTCGTGAGGACAAAACATGACGACAAACACTTTAAAAGTTAAATGCATGCTCACATTGAGGAGTGGAACATAAACAGCAAATGACACATAAACATCTGTCTTAAATTTTTGATTTTGGTCATGTTTCAGCAGACATAAATACACAACTTCAACACAGACATATGCACAAAAAACTGCAACCACAGTTTGCAGTTGTTTTTAAGAAGCTGCTCATTTCTAGGGACTGTTTTTTTTTTTTTACACACACAAATATTTTTTCATTGTGTGGAGAAGAATTGCTGTCACATGACTCAATCAGGACAGTCTGATTACAATCCTTGGTCTCCTTGGAGCTAATAAACAGCCCTGTGATGTGACAACACTTTTGTTGAGCCAAGCAGTGATGACTCAGCAGGTCGAGACTGTGAACTGCCTTGCCTCCAAACTTATCCACCATAAAAATCCACTGATATCCACAGGAGCAAGTAATTCAAGAATTAAAGGAATTAAAGAGCAGCAAATATGTTTTTCTGCAAATTAATTTTTAGTTTGCATCCAGGGTGTGGCCACATATCGAGCTCACACAGGGGAGTCTTTATGAATACAAGGAACCCCCCCCTTCCTCATCTTCTCATCGCCAGCTGCCACAACCACCAAATGCACCCCCTCTTCCAAACCCCGCAAACACCCCACCCCCCCCATCTGTGCCAGGCTGTGGTGGCAGCCAGTGTGGCATCGTCAGTCACCGGGGAGGTGCTGTGTTACTCCGGCCACCGCTGTAGTTTGGACACACTGTGGCTTTGTTCTGGTCATCAATAGGCCAGTCAGCCTGATATTATAAATGAGGAGGGGTGTGCCAGCACTTTGGTCCAGGTTCAGGGACACTGCTGAAATTGATACGAGTGGCACTGAGGCTTGTGCACAGAAAATATGATTCTTCAACAACACAAACAGGATTTTCAGAGGGACACGAACATTATGTTCATGTAATAGTGCTGCAGACTGCTGTATTTTTTATAAAACTTGAATATGACTACTTTGTAATTGTTATTGAAATCAACAAATCAACACGCTCTGCTAGCTTAAACTAAAATCTTTAAATTCCTTGTTTGGTTTGTCCCAAAGGCCAAACCTATTTGCAAATGATGATCAATCATTTCATAATTAATGCAACTATTAGCAACATTTGTTTGATTAAAGAAAATACTTTAAAAAAAGGGATTTAAAATGTTTCAGGGTAACCCTACTCAACATATAACAGCATGGTGCCCCCTGTGGCCGAGGTAGTATATCTTAACTCTTTGTTCATCTAATTCAAACTAGTGTAATTGTGACTAAACACCATAGACTGTATAATTAATTGACGTAGTATCCGTGACGTCACCCATCTGTTCCTGAGCGCTGTTTTGAAGCAAATCGACGGTGGCAGCCATATTGGAAATGCGGACCTCAACCAGGCAGAGTGTGACGTAAAGGGGCGGAGTTAGAGCCTCCTAGCCAACCGCTATGTTTTCCCGTCCAGGAGTCAAGTCAGTCATGTCCTTATTTGGGCAAAAACTCGTAATCTTAATATCTTCTGAACCGTCGTGTTAGAGAAAAAAACACCCCCATGCAGTGTGTGCCAATAGAGAGATTAGCTACGAAGAGCCAAGACGGTTTTTGAACCAGGCTGTAAACATGTTTATTAATGCTGCAAAGATTGCCTTTTTTGAATTGGTGTCTGTGGTTTCCTCAAGCAGAATCTTGATGAATTGCAGTTTATAACACTTCCACATAGGCTTCATAGTTTGAGACCGGAGGTTGCTGCTTGGTCAACAGCCAGTAAACAGTTCAAATTGACACTTTAATGAGCATGACTAAACATGGCATCACATTGTCTGTTGGTAATCAACCTCAAATGAGTTTGCTGAATGTGGCTAGAGCTAGCAGAGCTAGCACCACAGCAAAACTATGCAATGCTATAAGATGCCATCTATATGCCATCTTCTGTGCTTGTTAACATCTTGGCAGTTTAGTATTTAAGCATTATGGCAGTAGACATTCAGCTGAGCTATAGTCCCAGCTAGTGGTGGGTGACTCAGTAGAGGCTGTTGCAGATGTTAATAATGACAATGTGGAAATAACTGACCCTCTGTCTGATGGTCTTGTTTGCTCTAGTAGGGCATAGGGAGGTATTAATGTAAATTTTGAAAGCAGCCAAAACGTACTAACAGGGTCTTTATTCTAGCTTACAGCAGATTGCATTTTTGAGCACTTTGTAAAGAAACAGTGCTCAAGAATTCATGTAATGTACTTAGTGAGCATCATATAAGATTTCATTTCACTTCTTAAATAATTAAGCTACTCTGCTACTTTCGACATGGGAGAAACAAGTCAGATGTAAACAAGAGTTGTCTGGGTACAGTGGAGGGAATTGATGTGATGATGTGTGTGTGTATCCCAGACAGGGAGAATCCCCCAATGCCCCTCCCCCCAGCCAGCTGTCTGTCCTGCCCAGACAGCGACCCTGTGCCTGGTGCCACGGCCCCGACAGCGTGCCAGCTGATCCTTGGGCGCAGGAGTCAGCCTGACCCCAACCAACCCCCCTTTTCCCCTTTTAACCAGCATTAAAGCCATTATTTGAGATAGAGAGCCTTATTATACTGTATGGCCACAGCTGGCCTCACACACAAACACTTACATACAGACAGAGAGGAGGAGAGGAGGAGACAGCATATTAAAGCAGCGAGACCCAGAGAGAGAACAAGAAGAGACATGTTGTCGCCCACTCGTCTGTTTCCAAATATAGCATCCCTCCCGGTCCCACTCGGCCTCTTGTTTTTGTTATGGTGGCGTTTTTCCTGATCAAAGATGTGAACATGAGAAGCAGGGCTGTATGGAAGACATTTGTTTGGCTTTTTGTGGAGTGGTGTTTTGATGGCGTCTGCAAATGTCGGAGGGAAGCAGAGGAGGATGATTACGCAGACCGGAGACGCCTGGTTGGCCGGTGGCAGTGTTTGGTGATGTGTGATTGGTCAAAGTGTTCGGGGAAATTGTGTAGAGGTCAGCGGGTCTAGAGAGATTTCAGAAGTGCACTCGTTTAACGATAAATTACATGAATGGAATGTCAGAAAATGTGAATGAAACAGCCTCCTTGTGGCATTACTGAATGCTGCTGGAATGAGAGCTGGACAGATTGTTTCCCATTCCCAGCGGACAGGGATGCCTGGTGTTATTCCAGAGCCAAAATTCATAATAACTCCATCAGCTCTGCTCAATGACCCTACATTCTTTCCTGAAGACTAACACTGGGCAGGCCAGGCCTGCAGACAAAACAAGACATGAAACTGATAAGGTCAGATGAAACTATTCCACTCATCTGGCCAGTCAATGAGGCCCGCTTATATCCTCAGTTTACTACCTCTGCCCTAAAGCTGCCACTGTGTTTCAGTTTAGGTGAGTTTGTCTACTGAAAGTTGTTTAAAAAGGTTGAATAATGCAATCAGAATACCAGGACAGTAAAAAGAATCAGCATAGCCCTGTTTTTAGCCTGTAATTCTCTACAGTTTCAACTTTAACGGTCACATAGCATTAACTGGTTCCTATTTGCATTGAAAACACAGCTCTAAGAGTTCAATCTTTAAAGATAGTGACTGAGATACAAGAGCTTCACCTTCTTCCCCAAAATGATTTCTTATTAGATCAATATGTTCAACTACAGTAGACACTGGAGTGTAAGTCGTGCTGACTTAAGCTATGACGTGAGCTATGACTCAAAGAAGAAGTGGTGTGAAGGATCTAAGAGGTTTCAGATCACATTTTAGGGTCAGATACTTAGAAGTATTCTGTTGGTCAGAACTGTATGGAAACCGAGAATGCAAAGAACTACTGGTAATTCCAGGAGGGGTTATATTTCACACTATTTCTTGGCCATGGACAGTAACTTCCTAAAGCTTCCTGAACATTAGCAAAAAAGTTGTGTATGGTTGACACAATTAAAGGGAAGGTACAACTCCCCTGCACAGAGTTTGCATTCTTAAAATCAGCTATATGATGTGCTGCAAATGGCCCTGTCCTCTGAGGTATACATCCTAGTTGTGTTTATGCCAGTACTTTGGCTGTTTCTTCTATAGAGAGGCGGAGCTGACCAGCATCTCCTGTGAGTTATACACTTACTATTGAAAAGTACCTCATCCAACCCCAAAAGAGAAACACCACGATCCCTTCAAGGACTCAAACATGAAAATGAAACCGTCACAGACTTTGACAGGGGACGAGACAGAAAAACTCAAGCAGGTGCAGGTCTGACTCATGCCAACCTGTTCACCTTGTTTTACTTCACCCTCAGTGGAAATGTTACATTAATGTAAGTAATAATAAGATATGTTCTGTGCAATGTGAGTTTTAACTGTTTAGTTTTTTCAATGAAAGATGGCTGACAGAATGAGAGTAATAGACTATTTTAAATGGAAGAGAAGCAATTACCATAAATCTTTTCATTTAATCCATTTGCTGCCACATTGCAGCATATATTGGCATGTTATCACCACCTTTCAAATCGTGACAAAGTGGAAATCCATTGGCTAGACTATACATCCTAAAAAACCTTGTGCAGGTGATGAACAAAACAGAGGCCCAATCCTATCATGAGAGGAAGGATTGAGGTATGATCAAAATGCTGTTTGAGGGTGAACTCAAAAATGCTTTTAAGACGGTGAAACAATATTATCAGTCTGTTGACGCATTCATTGTTGTCTCTAGTTGCCGTCCACTCATAATTTCCTACTTCAGTGCAGCCATCTGGTGTGTTTCCTGCACCTCAGGTATGCCAGTAATGTGCCATGGAAGTGTGCTGGCCGCCGACTTTACCTTGTTTTTTAAGCCCTCACATTCCCTCCGAGGTAACTCTTATCTGATGGTCCCTGCACAAACAGGAAGGTATTTAATCACTGAATCAGTAACTACGCTCTCATTTTGGGGGGAGAGAGAGAGAGAGAGAGAGAGAGAGAGAGAGAGAGAGAGAGAGAGAGAGAGAGAGAGAGAGATGCACAGCTGCCAGGGTACAATCGCCCTCACAGTACCTAGTCACTGTCATTTGAGAAGGCCAATTGCTTCTTGTCATCAGGGTAAAAGTGAGTAGTGGGGGGAGACAAACATGCTAACTGCCCTGTGTGCGCGCGCACACACACACACACACACACACACACACACACACACACACACACACACACACACACACACACACACACACACACACACACACACACACACAAACACACACAAGTAAAAATAAAAGCCTGGTGAGCGTGCTGCCAAAATGAATCCAGTGCTCATACCGAAGCTTTAACATCAGCATCGGCAACATAGTCATTAATTTTGATTCATAGCACACCCTACGATGGGATTTAAATAGAATACAGAGCATGAATAAGTCAATTCAGTCGACAGACACACAGGGTCTATGTCATTCACTGGCTAC
This sequence comes from Notolabrus celidotus, assembly GCF_009762535.1. Lineage (NCBI taxonomy): Eukaryota > Metazoa > Chordata > Actinopteri > Labriformes > Labridae > Notolabrus > Notolabrus celidotus. The sequence continues at coordinate 29,080,032 of NC_048277.1, read as the reverse complement.
AGTACATATATCCACTTGTAAGCGGATATTTCTGCACACGCCTCCCAAAAAGCTCAATCACACACATACACATACATACACACTCAGACATATGTACAGTACAAACAGTGAACCACATGCCTTCCCGTCCACCTGTTGCTCCCCCCGCAGCGACGTGCAACCCGTTCTCAGCCTGCTAGCCTCCAGCTGTTGGGTAAAGGGGCGACAGACGCACATATGTACACACACCCCCCAGCCCTCCTCTCCTCCTCATGCCTGCTGCAAACCAGGCTGAGTAGTATTTTTAGCTTGTAGTAAACAGAGAGCCAGGCTTTCATCAAACACAACCCCCTGCCCTCCTCTTTTTTCTCTCTCTTTTTTCTTTTTTTCCGGCTGCTCCATCTCACACGATCCTGTCTGTCTCTGTCCTTCCTCCTGAAAGGAAGCAGTCACGTCACATCTCAGAGCTTATTTAAATCGTTTTAGATCTAGAGGAGGGAGGAAATGTGGTCCCGTTCAGGAAAGGTCTGGAGTAGAGTTGTTTTATAATAATACCAGTTTCCGAAATGCCTCAGGTTCTCCTGAGACACAGGATCTGTATTAAAACAAAGACCAACAAAGATCAATTATTCTTTGCCAATTCTAAACAGCAGCCTACACAGCAACTGTCACCATGGAGGTATTATGGCTGCCACCATGGAGTACTATTTTAGAGCTGTGAAGAACAACTGCTTTTGAATTAATTATAAAATAATGTTAGCAAACAGCAGTGCAGTACAAGTAGGAATGTCATGTTAGCTAGAGCTACACTGAATTAAGATGTTTCACTTTGTAAATGTGTGTTTCTCTCTACTACGAGCTGCTGCCAACCGCCATTTATCCTGTTATGTTAACAAACATCAGTACAGGGCTAGCATGAATACAATGCTGTTCAGAGCTTCACTGAATTAAAGCAGTTTCAACTTTGAGATTTGTGCATCTAGGGTGCCGTTGGCCTAGCAGTTTGAGCATGCACTACAGACCGCGTCATAGGGATCGTTGGTTCCACTCATGCGGCAACCTCCGGTCTAAAAATATGAGTCCAATGCGGAAGTGCTAAAAACTGCAGTTCATCGGGGATCCACTTGAGGCTGGCTCCAGAAGTACCAGAAACCACATACACACAGATTCAAAAAAGCTGATCTTTACAGCAGAAATAAACATGTTTACAGCCTGGTACAAAAGACGAGTGTAGTCTGGATAGCAAATTTCTCGATCAACCACACTGTGAGGGGGGTGAATTTTTTTCTAACGCAGCAATTTCAAAGATATTGAGAACACTGTAGCTGTTGGCTAGGAAGCTCAAAGCCCGCCTCTTTACGTCACAATGGCTTGACAGCAGTAATATGGCTCCCGCCGACAATTGGCCTCAAACAGCTCTTCAGAAACAGATGGGGGACGTCACGGATCCTACATCCATATTTTATACCGTCTATGATGCCTCCTTAAAAAATTTCTGATTTAAACCAGTAGTTGAACCAGTAGATACTGTCGAGTCCTGTAATGTTGCTACACCTAGCAACATCTCTTCAGCTGATCTTTAATTGGATAGAGAAATTGAGTAATGTTAGTTTATTGCTATATTTATCTCAGCTCGCTAGTTTTGTTCCAAATCAGATTGATTGCAGTGTTTACATACATCCAAACAACCCAGTCCAAGGAGGGAAAAGCACCCTGTTTCCGGACAACTTCCCCAAACTACCTGGGTGTGGAATCTCCCTTAACTTCCGTAACTTCAGGGGTTTATGGTTAACGTTCCCTTAAGCCGATTAAATCTTCAGCACCAGAATCACAATCGTTGGTTCCTTACCAAACCTTTTCTTTCCAGAACCCCATGCATAATCTTTAAAATCAACAACAAATAGCTTGCAGCATTTTTCTGTTAAATTGTGGCCAAGTGAAAATGACTTGCAGTAAAGTCTGGCAGACTTTCGGTGCATTATAGGAAAGTGAACACTCATGAAGCCCTCCTAAATCTTTCAAACGAAATTACTGATACAAGCCTTTAATTTTTAGGATAAACCCTGAGCATGGACTGAACCCAGCAGCCAAATGGTAATTACATGACTCACTGACAAGACAGATAAACAAGCCTCAATGTATGAGGCCTGATCATGCAACCTATGTGAGTGTAGTCTGGATAGCTCATTTCTCGATCGGCACACACTGAAGGGCAGGTGAATTTTTTTCAGTCTTCCAATGAGAGGCACAGCTGACTTGATTGACAGGCAGGAACACTGTAGCTGTTGACTAGGAGGCTCAAAGCCTGCCTCTTAACATCACATTCGCTCAACAGCAGCAATATGGCTGCTGCTGCCGATGATTGGCCTCAAAACAGCGCTTCAGAAACAGATGGGTGACGTCAAGGATACTACGTCCATATCTTCTTCAGTATATGGTTCCACTCCTAGCCACCACCATTTGCTGAATCCCCCGCTCTCTACTCCCCACATGTCCTGTCTCTCTTCAGCTGTTCAAATCCTTTAAAGGCCAAAATGGCCAAAAAGAAAGACATTAGTATGCCTCTCTAGCATGGGCCTAGCTGCTGCCAGTTTTAGCTTAGCTTGTTCGCTGTTCCTCTGCTTGTTTTTAAGTTAGCATCCCTCTATTGTTTACTGTTCCTGTGATGTTTTGATGGTAAGGAAGTAAACACAAATGTCTGCCCTACGTTATTAAACTTACCCAGAGGTAAAGCCACAGATAAAAAGCCACAACGCCACTAGCCAGACACTAGAGAGTGAAACGTGTCAAACAAATATTTCTATGTGAAATTGTTATCTGCTTTTGGTAGTTGTGACTGGTTGCCAAACCACTTATAGAAAGTTATCTGTCAAACATTCTCTGAAGCAAGCAGTACAAAAGTAATAGCGATCGTATCATCTTCTCATAAAGGGTCAATGGCATGAAGCTGTGGTACATTAGCATTATATCAGTACCCAGTATTGACTAATACCCAAATGAAGGTATTGAAAACGGTCACAAATGAAATCAGAACATCTTTAGTTTGCAGGCAGCTAAATCTTTCCAAGTGATGAGGTTAATTAAGTCCTATTTTTAACACCCACCACGCCACTCTGGCAAAGTACAACCACAGTCAGTCAGAGAGTTAAAGACCTAAAGAGACATGTTCTGCTGCTGCTGCCACGGTTACTACAGGACACCCTGGAAATAAACAGCGTGTGTGCCACAAGTTTTACCTCTTCCCCCCAACTGAGTCTATTTTGGGTTCAGTAAATAGTGAAAAAAGAGGTCTGTGGGTAAATAGGAGGAAAGGAGTGGGAGGAAAATTAAACTTCCACATATATTTCTGAGTGTTAGTGTGGAAAAAAAGACGTCTTGGCTAATTTGATGTTGTGCAACTTTCTCCCGGGTGAGCACATGTGATGAGAGGAAAGGAGGGAAAAACCACCCAAGTTGGGCAATGTTGGCTGAATGGCACTCCTCTTTGCAGATTGTGGTTTGTAATAGAGGGAATAGCTCAGTGTCACACATCACACCACTTGAGGTCACATTATGATGCTGCCTGAAGCAAGACGATGATGAAGATCAGACAGAAGCAGCAGCGCTATGCCAGTTTATTCCACTGTGATTTATTCCGCTGTGATCTTTGCACTATGACTTCAAAGATGTTGAGTCTGCATTTCTTTTCTGTAAACTTGGGAAAACTTGGCCTTCCAATTAGATTTTTTAGATAAGAGGTTTCCAGCCTTTTCCAGGCAAAGATCTTTCTTCTAGGCCGAATGTCAGCCAAGATTTACTCTCCAAAAAATATAATAAAGGTTAGTTCATGACAATGATATATTTACTGAAGTCCTTCTGAGGAAAATTATAACTAGACTACTCTCTTGTAATGAAATTCACATTAAAAAATAAAGGCCCCTCTACCTCTCCTAAAACCAGACTGAAGAACACTTGGGTGGTTGCAATATGTGGCACAATGGTAAAATCTCTTGCAAAATGTAACTTATAACAGCATTTGTTTTTATGGGTTATTACATCCAAAATTAGCCATGTGTCAGAGGACTTCTGGTTCTTACAGACACAAAACAGTGTGTATTTTTCTAATTGTACCCCCCCCTCCCCCTCAAATGTCTCTGTCTGATTGGCTGGAAAAAAGGTCTGCAAATATTAATACCTTCTTAAACTCAGTCAAAGTCAAAGCTATCCTCAGCAGCTAACACAGTTGATTTTCTGTAGTTTCCTCACAGTAAATGCATCCACAGATTTTGCAAATTGGTAGCTCTTATCACTTTTTTTAAAAGTCAACTTCAGGGGAATTTTCTCCTCTATTGATTAGGACAACCTAAAGAAAGGAAGTGTTGGGATCAGAGAGTGGGTGAGCGCCTACTTGTTACCTCCAGAATTAAAAAAAATGAAGCAAATTTCCAAGTGCATAGAAACTGCAGTTCTAAAGGGCTGGCTGCGAAAGCCCAGGACTCCCCATTGGGTCCTGTGTTAGACAATAAGGGGCACTGCTAAGTTGATGGGCATGTGAGTGTGTTGTAGCCTTTTTCCAAGTAGGCTGAAAGCCCATCCAAGCTGCGCCTCTTTGCATGTGTCTGACACAATCGAAAGTTAGGATGAATCAGCATTTCTTACATGGTGCCTGCCATCATAGGGCTTCAAAACTTTTCTCAAGAAACCAATGGGTGATGTCACTTATGTCCATGCTTCATATAGTGTTTGGGAATAACATGCAGCAATGGTTTGTTGTTGGGGGTCAAACCAACAACTGCTAAGATGACGTCTACAGCCTTTGTTCGTGGGGTGTGTGCCTAAACCACTGGGACAAACTGGCGCCCCAAATAGGAGGTCTGATGTGATGGCCTTGGTTAATAATAAAATAGAGCTCTGGAGTTGCTGTACCACATGTACTCAGATTGATGATCTATAATTACTTGAGTATAAAATATCTAGATAAGAATTTCTACTCTGGTTCATATTCAACAAATGTCTATATTTCCTGGTGTGTTATCAAAAATCATGACATACTGTATGTGATCATCAACCCATCACTACCTCCTACATTCTAGTTGAAGTGCTGAATCTTTGTTGAATATCTAAGAGAGGTAACCAAAGGGACAAAAGTCCCAGGTAGGAACATATTCAAAGGGCACAACTAGTCACATAACAGTCTCATAATGTAAGTCTTAGTAGGCCAGAAGTGTTTTGTCACTTTCAGGCATGAGTAAGCATAAGGTCCACCAGCCCCCACTTCCTCAAAATAGCCCCAAAGTCAGGAGGTGACTAATGAGACTCATCCCAATCAAATGTGTGTGGGTGTATTCATGTGATTGAACACGTAAATACATAGGTGTGTGTGTGTGTATACTGATTCCTGAACCCAATGACTCTTTTTGCTGTCACACACACATGTAAAAGGCCTTGTCTGGTGACACAGCACTAATGGCAGTAGGGGTGTATTGTGAAAACAGAGGGCTGTATGCTTTGCTGGTTCCGAACAAGGCGGCAGGGTCTGAGCTTTGATCCTGATTAACCTCTCGGTAGCCAACCCCTCACATCCGGACCCCTTCTGGCAGCACCATTCTCAATCATCAACCAAATATCTGCAGGAGGATGCTTCAGGACCAGAGGTGGATGTGGATATGTCCACAAAAGAGCGCTTTCAGTCACTTTCTGAGTCAATGAAAGGATACAACTGAATGGAAAATGCTGAAAAAGGATTGAATCTTACTCCAATCTGCATTTACATTTGTAAAGTTAATCCTGATTCTTTTTCCTCATACACCGAATTTGGTTGTTTTTTGTCTGTGAGGATATCAACACTTAAGATTCTATTTCATTCTGTTTTTTCATTGTAAGGAACTGCTGACTTTGTAGGGACTCTTCTCATAGGGGATTAAAATGACTTCAAAAAGTAAACTTATTTTCAGCCTGGTAAACAAACAGTAAATTCAAAAGAGTAGGTTAAAACCATTGGTGGGACATAAGTTAGAGGGTGTCATCTTGGAAAGTGTCATTGGGGAATATGGGGAAAGATGGAGTAGGGATGACACGCACCAAAAAGGCAAATGCTGGAGTGGAACTGGTGGAGCCAATGCTGAAGTGCTACAAACTGCTGTTCTTTGAGAGTCTACTTGAGGCTGGCTCCAAGAGTCTAGGAGACCTAATTAACACCCATGTCAAGATGACATTCTGACAGCAGAAAAACATGTTTACAGCCTGGTACAAAAGAGGTTTTGGTCTGAATCGTTCATTTGGAGGAGGCTACAAGTTTTGCATAATGCGGAGTAGTTAGGGGTGTGGCTGACTTGGCTGACAGGTAAGCATATTGTAGCCCTTGTCTCTGTCTCCTGTACAGGGACTGCAGATGTAAATAATTTACTAGATGAGCCAGGAAGCTAAAGGCTTGTCTAAACTCTGTCTCTGCGTACTACTACAATGACGGAAAGTTAGGCTGAGTCAGCATTTCCAATATGGCAACCACCATTGTTGGGTTTCAAAACTTTGCTTCAGAAAACCAATGGGTGACGTCACTGAGACAACAATTAAAAACCATTAGTTGGAAAGACAACATATACTTAAATCAGTAATAAATCAATTGTAGACAGGAGTTGGATAACAGTATTTGGGATTCAGATTGGGAGCATTGTGGCACTGCAGGAATAAAAGCAATGAAGGTTGATGGGAAAGACATTTGTCCTGTGAAATATGACCTCATAACATAGGGGAATTATAGATGTCCCAAAGGGAAAAGGCTTTCTCAAAAGTTGGACAGAAGAGGAGGTAATGTGTGAAGAAGTCTATAACATGGAAACAAGTAGTTGTTATACTTCTACTACTACTATCTAAAATGAAAACATAGCTATTCCCAAAAATGTCCATGATGTAAATAAAAATTCCCTCCGGACCACCATGTGCTGCTTTTAACTGATCGGTTGCCTTGAATAATGGCAAGGATGTCTGTCCGACTGCCCGTCTAGAATTATTTATAGGTCAAAAAAACAGACCCTCTTTGTCCAAACAATTTTTTGGGGAAAAATTAAATAGAAACGATTCAAACAAACACAGTAAACAGCTGAGGTGCTGCTGGGAGCCCAAGTGCAAATAAACACATCAGGAAGGAAGACAGAGTGAAGGCTTTTCCGGAACAAATCCTTGTCCAAACAGAAAGACAGACCAGGGTTTGTTTGTCTCTCTGGCCTCTTGACCTGGGCTTTGTGGTTGCAAATTCTGAGGTTTGTTGTGGAGTTAGTAAGTGAGCTCAGTGAGTACAGAGCAGTGATGGAGTGAGAGTTGATGACTTTATTGAAGCCCTGTTACCGGTTGTGGTTACTTGTAAGAATTAAAGTCATGATCACTATTTCCACTGTCCTCCTCTGTTCCTCAAACTCCTCTTTTTTTAGACTCAGCAACAAAGTGAGTGATTTCAGAGGCATGCTACTGAAGGCCTTGAGCTAAAATCAGCAATCACACAGTTGTTACACAGTCAGAGAAAGCATGATAACATGATAACACGAAGCAACCACAAGCCTGCCCTTCCAGCCTGTGATGAGAGGAAAAAGGGTTTACTTTGGGTCATTACTAAAGGTATGTCACTTATCAAAAGCATGGAGATAATTCTGGCATGGCTAGATATCACTCCTTGTATCTGATGGTCAAGGTCAAAGTAAGCTTAAGTCCTTCAAGGGAAACAACCTCATCAGGAGAAGCATGAATACTTTACTTCAGCATAAAGAAAACTGAAGCAAAACTTTTTACACATTCCTCACCAACATATAGATATATTATTTTTAACTGATCAAAAGACTGAAACAAGGAAGTGCCCTACTGCTGGTATATTTATTACGATGGGAGAAATGGTGTATTTATTTAGCCAGAGAAAATGACCAAGTATGCTTTTTGTGTTGTATCTCATCTAAATAAATGCTTTCTTGTACAGACCAAGCCATGACCTCATGTTTTTGTGTTCTTGTGTGTGTGAAGGATATGTGTAAGTGTGTACGTATGTATGTAAACATGTATGTTCCGAAAAAAACCTCTCAGAAAAAAAAAAGTAAAAAAAAAAAAGACTGAAACACATTAAGATAGGGTAATATTGACATGAGGGAACTGTTTCTGTATTTAACATTTGGTAGCTATATTCCTAAACCTTAACACAATTTTTGGGCCTGTGTCCACTAACTTGGGTTGGCAGCACCCATGAGCTGCATTTCAGAGCACTTCTTGACAGCATTTACTGTTGCTGGGTTAATAAACTTGTTCCATGTCAGTTCCACTCACCTTAGCAGTGACTGTCTTTATGCTAATCTGATCCAGAGAAAGCAACAGGTGACATCCTTGCATCCTGCTTTCACACGGTGACTCAAGATTTCAATGTTGCTAACCGCTGCATCCTCAAGAAGTTGAAAAAGTTCAACACTGTCAGACTCTGACGAGGGCCAGAGGCGGTAAGGAAATTAGGCTGATGCAACCGTCCCAAAGTTCTTGTGGCATGAGCTCTCCTCACATTCCTACGTAGGAGAGTTAAAAAATGTTATCACAGATAACTAAAGAAAGAAATACGCTGACTAATTCAGTTTTGATTCATTCATTAATTTAATCAAAATCACTCTTGATAAAAAAATTTAAAGCACAGGACTTTCACAGAGAAGTGCTTGTGACTCCAAAGTGCTGATTGGATTGGCACTGGGCAGTTCCTTCTTGCCTCATGCAGTACAACACTTAATATCTTGGCTTTGTTGGTTACATCTGACTTATTAAAATATTTCTCCGTTTGCATAACTACTCCAAGTAACAGTCTCAAGGATTTCCTCATCCAAATGGCACACAGATAAAGTCCCTATTGTCGTAAAGGTGAAGGAATATGGGCTGTTTTTATCCGGCTGAGGGATGTGCTGACTTTATGTGTGTGTAAAGAGGCCCAGTATCAGATTCAGACCTGGTCCCTCTGGGCTATAAAGCCTGGTGTTGGATCACCTCTCTGCTGGGGCATGCAATGCCGTAGTATAGAGAGGAGAGGGGGGCTTACTCAGAGGGATTGTAGCAGGAGTGTGTTTCTTTATTCTTCATTCTCTGTAGCTTCTTCTCAAATCTGCATTTCTGGGTGAACTTCTTTTTTTAAAATCTGAAATCTCCTCTCCACTTTTTTATTTATTAAATACATTATTACCACAGAGAGGTGGTGTGGTTGTTGGCCAGAGGTGGTACCCAGTGGGTAAAAGGGCATGGATTGTAGTCCCCTATTTTTATGAGGGAAGGATAAAACCAATAGCAGTTGCTATCAGAGCTGTGTATTTATTCATAGAATGTTGGCATTGCATATGTAATATTTTTAAAGACCCTCTAATGCTGAAACTTTTGCCCTCCAACGATAAATGGTGCAACTCCACCGTTCAGTCTAGTCAGTAATAGACTTCCCCATTACATAGTCTGACCCGTGATTCAGCCAAATGTAGCTTCTTCATTCTATCGCAAATAAAATGTCTTATTACTCAGTCTTAAAACCAGTTTTACAACTGCACACAACCATTACTGTAGACCTTTTAGTCTTTGTAATGGCAGGCGGCTGTGGCTCAGTGGTGGAGTTGGTTGTCTCTCAAGCGGTAGTTGGGCTGTTCAATCCCAGCTCTCACGGTGACAGCTGAAGTGTCTTTGGGCAAGACACTGACCCCCAACTTGCTCCTGGTGACACAGTCAGATGTGTGGATGCGTATGTATCAGCAATACTGCCTATGTGTTGTTCTTTTTGTGTTTATAGTTGATGTTATTATCATTATATTTATATTTTTATTTGTATGCCTTATTCTCATGCCTTGTGCAAAGAGAGCACAGTCTACCAAAGTCAAATTCCATGTGTGTTCAAGCATACCTGGTCAATAAAGCTGATTCTGATTCTATAAGTACATTTCCATCGAACATTTACCACTGAAAGGACAATACAAAAATAATTTTCAGTAAACACTGATTTCTTTCTACTGTGAGACATTAATAGTCTTGTCTTCTGCAAGAAAAAAAAATAAAAAATTATACCAATACTTATCAATTCAAAAAAACTTTTTTGAATGAAACTGAAACTTTCTCAAAAGAAAGAGGAATGCTTTGCGCAGCTATCAGGAAAAAGCCTATTTTACAACATGCTTAAATCTATTTTTGCATCAGAAAAAACTAGGTAATATCGTACTGCACTTGAATATTTTTGTTAGAAAAAAATGTTAGACTTGAGAAAAATGATTTTCCTCTCTCTCTCTCTCTCTCTCTCTCTCTCTCTCTCTCTCTGCACTGTCCTCTCCAGCTTGGGAAGCCATCAGCGATCTCTCTGGCAGGCCTGCAGTGAGGTAGAGGAGGCTCTCTGGCTCTGGCTGTTAAAAACGCCTGCAGACAGGCACACAGGTGGTGTTTCACTTTCACTCTGGAGAGAAAGTGACTGGCTGACTGAATGGATCTGACTGGGCTCCCTCTGTCCTTCCCGCACATCTGGAGTGCTCCAACAGAAGGGAGGGGAGTGGAGGGTGTGCAGAGTGGTGAATGGCAAAGACAGAGTGTATGTGTCTGAGTGTAGAGGGCGGCATGATGCGTGTGTGTGTGTGTGTGGTTTTGATGTCTTCATGTCTGTGGATGAGAGGGTGCTTGTGTTTATGTGGAGGGTGAAGACAGAAGGACAACTGTAGAGAACTTTTTCCATGGACACTTTTGTGTTGGACTTTGATTTACTGCTTTAAAACATAAGATGTTCTGTTGCATTGGTATCATTTATTTTTGCACGTTTCTTTTGAAAATGTTCAATGCATGTTGCACACGACTGGTGCATTCTGCAGGTTTGTGTACTGCTACTTTTATTTGTTGCATTCTCTTTCTGGAGGGACAATGCACTACTTTTGTCTGTGCAACAATGTAACTGGACTGCAAAACAATACCAAGAAGTGACACCAGTAGAACATTTTAGATGGAAATTGTAAGACAGCAAGAAAATGGAAAAAAAAAAAGGAGAGGGACAAATCCTAGTAAAAAAGATGAAGAGGCAAAAAAAGAAGGCTGGAAGTGTTGTTGCAAGAAAACTGACAGGAACACAGAGACAGATGTTCCAGCTGCTGCTCTGCCCAGCGAGTGGCAGTGAGGCGTGCAGCTGCAGCTCTCGATGACGAATCATTTCCCAGATTGAGATCTGTTTAAAAAAAAAAGGGCAGGAAATTTCCACTTACTGATTACCTGTCTGCACAAAGGGGACTTTAACACTGTTCAAATACTAACAGGAGTAATCCTTTGCAACAGTCATATGCACTTTGAAGGTACTACACTCATGCAGAGCTTACAAATATTGACACAGGTACTAGCAGGACATTTTGATCACCATAGAGCTACACACAAGTATCCAAAGTCATCCCCAACTGTGAAGAGGAGGAAAATGACCGTGACGAGGAAATGACCAAGATCAAACCGGAGACTCCTTTTTAGTGCGAGTTGAATAAACACATAAAAGTAATTAATGTAAAAGCAGAGTGAGCCAGGCCCTTGAACTTTATTTTTCCTGTGCTGCCTGGTGAGCAGCGTGTTGATGAGGAGCAGCAGCTCTTTCTGTGTGTGTGTGTGTGTGTGTGTGTGTGTGTGTGTGTGTGTGTGTGTGTGTGTTGGAGCTCTCTTCACAGAGGGCCGCTGCTACCTTCTAGAAGGGAGGAGTTCCCTTCAAACAGCTGTGCAAATCTTACAGAGGATCATGTGTGAGTGTTCATCTAGGCACCAGCACCTGAACAAAATTCTCTCGCCTCATCATGGAGGCCCGATGAAGAATTCGACACAGGCTCGGGCTCAATATCAGGGCAACACCGGCACACAGTCCAAAAGCAACAGCGGGGCCGGGGGGGCCTCTGGAGCTCCTGTGGCACGTGCCTGCTTCTCCTGAGCTCATGACCCAAGATGGAGTTACGGGGTGTAGGGGAGGGAACTTGCTCTCTGCCCCCCGAGCCCCTCTGCAGGTCTCCATGCACCACACTCACTGACAACCCCTGGCCCCATCAAAGACTCCAGCAGGTGGGGAGGGGAGCACACTTGGACTAGCTAATTGTTTTTCTCTTGGACTTAAAGCTGGGGCGTGTGTTTATGAGTGGCCACGTGATAAAGGTGGATTTAAACAGGACGATGAATGAATACTGCTGACGACGACAATGATGAAGACCTAAGTTGGTCGGCTTCATTTTGCAATGTGGGGCAAAGGCTTTTTAATTCTGCACAAATCCTACAGTGTGCCTTTGATTAAATATCAAAGGATATTATATTTTTAACTTTGACTGAGTTCACTTTTGACACTAAAATAAGCACAGCAAACCTGAAGTTTCTAAAGAGCACCTGTATGTGATTTTACTGCTCGTCCTTTTAGTCATTTATCATGAACTTTTATTCAGTTATAAAACAGATCAAAGCTGTTTTCATTTGCTTATTAACATGTCTACACTCCACTTACCACCTGTAACTCAGATACATTTCCAAATTTCAAATCCCGCCTCAAAACCCACCTTTTTAGAACCGCATATTCTCTGTAAACTCCTCACATGTACAGTACCTTTTTTATTTCATTTCACCCTTCCATTCATTGTGCTCTTTTTATATTGTTTGTTTTATGAAGTGCTTTCATTTTTATTTTGTGTTTTTATTATTTTTACATTTGTAAGGTGACCATGCATGTCATGAAAGGCGCCTATAAATAAAATGGATTATTATTATAATTACACATTCTGACATACAAGGTGGGGGAAATACAAAGAAGAACAAGCGCAGCAACATCAAGAAAGTAAAGATGGTGTCACCGGTGTGGATGTTTTCACTGGTTCAGAGGACATGATTGCATCTTGCACAATGTGTGTTGCAAGTAGTCTAAGAGGTGGAAAAAAGTCCTCAAGTTTCAACACAACAAATCTTCTGAGTCACCTGAAGTGTCCTCATTGCAACAAAGGTGTATCATGTAGAAGGAATACGAAGCAACAGTAGCCCTAGTGTTAGCAGCAAAAAAGGCCATAGAGCTGATTCAACAGGTGTTTGAGAACTGCAGAAAGTTTACCAGAGACAGTTGATAGCAATTAATCACAAAGTCACTGAATTCACAGCACTTGCTGAATCACCTTTTACCAAGGTAGAAGATCAAGGATTATATCCCTACCTGCAATGTATAATCTCCACACACATTCACAGTCTGATTGACAATAACACTAATGACATACATTTTACCACAGACATATGGACTTATGTTGGACTCTGTTAAAATGTATCAAGTATAGAATAATAATAATTGTGCATCTTTTCTCACTGAATGTCAGCCTTTTTTGCCTTCAGGTTTGCATAAACAACACATTTTATGATACAAAACTGTGAAAAAGAAACATTGTTTATTTTATTAGTATCAGCCATCAGCAGCAGGTTATTATAGGTTATTGGTACTGGCTCCAAAATCTCACACTGTGCATCCCTGGTGCTCATCTTTTCATAGCTTTACAAAACTGAATCAACTAAATCATCACAAAGCAGTTACTCCCTTTAAGTCCCTCTAAAAATAACACAATGCTCTATTTCATGTCAAGACAGCTCACTTACAAAAGTATGACTCAGCAACAAGTCAACAGAATAAATTGTTTTACAGCTTAACAGGATTATTTTCTTTTTCTAGCACAAGAATATCAAGGCTTTTAGAATAAAAGCCAGTAAGAGGGCTGAGCTCAGGGAGGGATGAGCCGAGAAGATGATGATAATTTACTGAAAACGATGTTTGGAGGAATGTTCGAATGACTTCATGGGAATGTTCTATTTAAGCGTCAGCTCTATTCTGAGAATAGAAACAACTCGAGTCATAACAACGGCACGCTCACAAGAAGGCCGATAAGATGCCGATTAGATGAGCTCAGTCTGGGGAATGTGCGTGTGTTTACGTGACAGAGAGAGGGGAGGAGGGAGAGAGAGAAGAAAAGATGTGACTGAGAAAGAAGAAGAATGAATGGAGTTCAAGGCTTAGTTTTTTTTTCCACACAAAGACATAAAAGATAACTTAAAGGAGAATTTCTTTAGTTTCCAAAATGGAACATTTTCATGATTTTAGGGGCAAAAATGACCAGCTAGTTTAAAATAAAAGTTACAAAATGTTCTATTAGTTTGATTCAACCAGTAGCCTCACCAAGACTGTAAAGGCTAATCCTTTGGCGATTACGGATAAGCAAGTTAATGCACATACGTTTTCTATTTTGTCACTGAAAGGCTCAGATTTTGATTAAAAGTGTCCAACAATATAACATAAAGCATCTTGAAAGTACACATTTGTCATCAAATGGGGGTTCAAAAGGAGACCATATGAGAGTGACGTGGCTGATGTGGTTTTCAGAAATTGTGGAGCGCATTGCATCAAGTTTCACATAAATACAATACGTTATTCTGTAACTGAAAGGGTCTGAAGTCAAACGTTAGCGAGAGCACAGCTTGTACAATATAGCTTGGTTAACGTTAGTCAAGAAGCTACAGGGCTGGAAGTAACTTTGCTGTCTTTTCTTTTGTTCCTCTGCGTGGCGTTTCAGCCAAGCGGATACCTCCGGTCTCAAACTATGAAGCCCATGCAGAAGTGCCAAAAACTGCAATTCATCGACAATCCGCTTAAGGCTGGCTCCAGAAACACCGGAAACCACATAGACCCCAATTCAACAAAGACGATCTTAGCAGCATTAATAAACATGTTTACAGCCTGGTTCAAAAAACAGCTTGGCTCTACGTCGCTAATTTCTCTATCGGCACAAACTGAACGGTGGGTGATTTTTTTTCAAATGCGACGGTTCAGAAGATATTAAGATTACGAGTTTTTGCCCAAATATGGACATGACTGACTTGACTCCCGGACAGGAACACAGCTGTTGGCTAGGAGGCTCTAACTCCGCCCCTTTACGTCACACTTTGCCTGGTTGAGTTCAGCATTTCCAGTATGGCTGCCGCCGCCGACTGGCTTCAAAACAGCGCTCAGGAGCAGATGGGTGACGTCACGGATACTACGTCTATATTTTATACAGTCTATGGTTTCAGCGCAAAGAAATAAAAAAAGTGGCATTTTCACATAGAAAGCAAGAAGGACAATGATTGATGTTTTGCTGTGTTGCCGTTGCTAAGCAAAGTTGTTCCCATACAGTAACATCTTGAACACCAAGCCTTTCATGCACACAACTTCAGCCCACAACTTCACAGCTTTACGAGTTCTATTGAAGGCAGCAATTCTCACAATAATCTAACAAACAAGTCCTCCCATATGAGCATTTCAGCTGCAAGATTTCTGGACTCTGCCCCAGCTTTGCCAGTGTCACCATTTCCCTATACTAGTGCAGCACTCAGACTTAAAGACCCACCACCTCCCCAGCATCCACCTGGAGGCTCTGGCTAAAGATAAGTTAAAGATATGATCTCATCACTCCTCTATTTCTGCATTTAAAGATAAATTGTGAGGGGCGATGAGATCCAGAGCCTGGAAATCAAATAAAAAAACAGTGTTCAGCTGCTGCTGCAATCAAGTTTTGACCACAGGCATCCTTCTTTGACAATTTTGCTGTTGTTGCGTCTACTTAAGGAAGTTTAGAAATCAGGAGAGCTAGATGTTGTGGTTTTTATTGTTTGTTCATGTAATAATACTTCTGTGGAGGCAGCTAAATACGTGTAATACTCAAGTCCAAGACAAATTTGCCATTGGAGAGCCAATGTTGCACTTTCAGGTCACCAATGACACAACCTCAGGTGACGTTAAGGACAGAAGATGGAAGGAAAACTCTCCCATGTGAGCTAACTCAGTGTTTGTGGATGATGTGAAGTCATCACATCATCAGGCTCTACAAACCTCTCGAATGGAGGGAATGATGTAGCCCAATGAAGTGACCACCCACCTGACATCACACTGTATTGTCACACACTGGCACATGACGAGCCTTCTGCTGCTGAATCCATGTCATGGACACACAAACTTGGCACTCGAGAGCAGCTGTGCCCTCGAGCTTCATGCCAAGGAGGTGTCTGAACACTCAAATTTAAACAAGGGAGGCTTTAATCAGCCCCATTTACACCTTCCAACCAGAGGAGGGTTGCCCTACGTAATGTGTGCCAAGAATGAGACTTAAATTTCGCTGAAGAGGAGCATGAACTTCTTTAGAACCAACAACTGACATAGTTTATTTTTCCCATGTTGCTCAAAGACAAAATGGCCGACTTGTTTGAGAGGCTGGCCGTAGAAAGGAACGATTGTTACTCTTAGGGTGGTTTTGGGTTTGGTTAATTTATCTCTTATTTCACTGGCACTACGTATTTTTCAACACCTAAAGATTGATCATCATTTTGAGTTTTCCTTGAATTTGATGATGTTGATTTTCTAGAAAAAAAACCTTTTCTTGAAAGTTAATGTCATTAAACTTAAGCCCCAAAAACATCAAACTATCATCTAAAAACCAACAAAGACCAACTGTTAATTTGTTGCTCATGGCCTCTGAACAGCACATACACTCTGTAACTTCAAATAACGCTGTCTGTATTGCTGTCAAGCAGATATGTTGCCCAAGTTGACCTTTTAGTCATCTAGAGCAAATTGTTAGATAAACTTGAATTCAGATATCTGTTTATACTGTAAAATGAATAACTTTACCATATTACAACCAATAGAAGTTGGCATGTCATTACAGTAGTGTGCGTTCTGCCTGCTTTTGCTCTCCGCACAGACTATTCTACCTGTACAAACCAAAGCATGCTAATTTGTGATTGGTCAATACTACTCAGACTACAAACAGAAACCAGAACACTTAATTCTGAAAATTCAGGCCTGTGAGTACAGATCTGAAATGTTTATGTAGAATGAGATTATATGCCAAAGGTCCTACAGAATTTCAATGTCATATATTTAAACAACAAGCTAAAGAAATTAGATTAAAATATAAGTTTGGTTATATGGTGAAGGGAGAAATATTACCCAAAGAAAGACAAATAGAGGTAAAATTAAGTATGATGCCCTCTCTAACTTATCAGGACTAATGGGATCTACTGAATGTGCTAAATCAGCTCATTTTTCCCCTATTATACAACATCTCTAGGACCACTCCAGGATTATTGTCTCATTGTCACTCCCCCCCTCCATCATACGCAATTATGATAAAGACATTACCAGCTAGCATAACATAGTCCGAGGACTGACGCATGTGTAGGAGCATTGTCCCCTGCTACCTCCGCAGCTAGCCTGTGTGGTGAACCCTGGAAGAGTGCTGCTCATTTACAGCGGGGGCCCTTCTTCTACTGCTGCGTTTTCATGCTTTCAGTTCTCATTAAAACCACAAAAAGAGAAGAGCAAGGGCCCCTCGGAGCCCGGCCCTTGGAAATTCTGCCACGCTAAACCACCATAATATGCGCCTCGGCCCCACAAACAAACTCAAGGGGGGCTCTTTGCCTGCCGTGTAATAAGTTGTGGCGTGCTAGCCTTGTAATTGGCCATAATTAAAAGGAGGCAGAAGGAGACAAGGATCTTCCTCTCAGCTTCAGCTGCCAGGCGGCAGGAAGTAGTAAAGACACGCTGTCTCTTCCTTTACTAGGTGCCACTTCGTCTTTCTCTTTGAGCCTCTTTTCTCCCTTTCTTCCTGTCACTCAGCATCTTTGTGAGGAGTGTCTTTTGGGTCTCTGTTTGGAACCGCTATAGAGAGATGGAGGGGGTGAGTTTGAGTGTGTAAAGTCTATACCTCTTTATCCTTAAACCCCCGTCGCTCTCTCTGTACAGCGTGTGTGTGTGTTTGTGTGTGTGTGTGTGTGTGTGTGTGTGATAGTACACGCTTCTTTACCCTCTTCGTTTCTCTTCACCCTGTAATTATTCAGTCTGCAGATGCTCCCTGAGTGTTTGTTGTCGTCTGTACTCCGCTAACAACCTCGTCGGTATCATGTCCGTGCAACTTTCATGACACTGCACCACATGTATACAGCCTGTCTTCACTCAGCAGGCCCATTACGTCTTACCGAGGGGGAATTCACTTCATCCGTTTTCCATGCTCCTTGTTAATTTGGCATCAGGACCCCCCCTTAGATAAAACTCTTTATAAAGCACAGAACATTATGTCTTCTTCTGCACATTTTCATTGAAGTTATATTGCTTCTGCAAAGTAAACCCAGCTCAGAGCCTTTGACCCATGATGAAGTTGCTTATTTTTAAAAGCTTTAACAAGGTTTCTCCCCTCTCCCTAAATTTACTTACTTTACTACTTTAATTAAATGTCTTTACCACAACATTTTGAGCCATTTTTACCCTTTTGCTCATTTGGATTTGTACGTGAGAAGGGAATAACTTGGTCCTGAAAAAGTGGACAAAAGTATTAAGACATCCAGGAACAAAAACCTTCATTAACAATGCAAACCTGACGCTAGTTTTCTTTCCCTGGTTAGCATTTCTAATTTTTGTCCAATCAATTATTCACAAAATGATCATTCCTAATTCATTAAAGCCCCCAGTGTTGTCTGTTGCTTGCATCGCGTTGGTATCGCAGCGCCAGCTAACATCTGCCTCATCACAGCGCTGACAGAAGGGAGAGTGCTGACGGGGCAGCGCTCAGCTTTTGTTACCTGAGCGTCACTCGCTGTAACTCAAAACAAGACAGCTGCTTGACTTCGCATCAAGCTGAAAGGAAACACCGACGAGGCAGGGACGGAGAGAGAGAGAGGTAAGGGAGGGGGAGGGGGGAGAGTGAAGGAGGAAGGGGAAGGGGAGGGGGGGACAAGTTCATATGCGTGCCAAGTTCAGAGGTGTGATGCAGGATGTTGGAGCGCTTGTCTTGAAGAGACAATGTTGAGAGAAAAGGGTGTTTAAAGACTGGGTGGAAAGATATGTAAATGTTGCGTGGTTGACAGGTTTTGTCAATGACAGGAGGTACGTTAAGAACCACAAACTAACAAGACTACATTTATATAATAGCAAAAAAATTAATGGCATGACAGGCTTTATTTGGGGAACTGTTTGAAGTACTTCAGAATTAGGTGAAGAGACAAGAGCCTGAATTAAAGTGAAAGTACAAATACAGTATCATGTGGAAAGCATAAAATGTAAGCAAAATCTCTGAATGACACAACAAAAAATGGTCATGAAAGTAATGCTGAACATGTACATCTTAAAAATGTTCACTCGTTTACTCCCTATAATGAAAATCAACCCTGACTCAACTCCTCTGGATCTTAAATAGTCCTTGTTCCACTGATCCAAAAATACATTCACATAATTTTAACTGCTTTCTGGTTCTTCCAGCCATTATACACTTCCACCTTCATTTCTGAACTCATTTGACCTCCACAGACTTTCTCTTGCTCTTCTCTGTAGTCAAAAGATAAAAAAAAAGACTAGAGGTCAGTCAGGGACCAACGGCGGCCATATTTCCTGGGGCTCCTCCTGTGGTCTTCACGGCCAAAAACACACACGGACAGACAGTGGGAGGATTCTGCTGTGACCTTTCCCCCCAGCTGGGATCCCTTTGGGTCAGCAGAGGCCATGTTACCATCTCTGCAGAGGCCAGCACCTGGATCACTGGACCCATCCATAAGGGAACTTGTGTGTATTTGTGTATGTGCAGACTTAAAGGGGGGTTGAGGGGGTCTCTGGGGAAATGAATCAGCCACTTAGTTCAGCCACCCGCCCCCTCACTTACAGAGCTTGCTTCAGCAGGACCCAAAGGTCAACTCTCACCCTTTCTCGCATTTCTCTGTCTCTTCACACTACCTCCCCCACCTCTCTCATAGGAGGTGAACAAGGAGCTATTTCAGAGAGATGTGAGAAGCAGAGGTGGGTTCTTTATGTATATGTATAAATACATGTGTGTGTGTGCGAGAGGGAAAAAAAAAAAGAGTGTGGGGCACTTTTGTCACGTCAGCACCCTGTCTCACCTCCCACATCTGTCCTTTTAGCTAGACTTCACTTACAGCCCAAAAAGCTAGGGTAACTGAAGACAAAACCACTGAATTTAAAACACGTAATAACCCACCTCTTTCTGAAGCAGGACACCAAGAATATTGCCATCTATTGGCAGACTTGGAGCAGTATCCTGAATTGAGTTGCAGCTTTTTTGCAGATGTACACCAAACTGTCCTGGATGATGTGATCTCTACACACGTTCACAGTCTGATCGACAACGCCAGTGACATCAGTTTTACCCCAGACATTTGGACTTCTGACATTAGTCCACCGAGCATGCTCAGTAGATGAAGACTTCAACATTAATAACACTTTATTGCATGCACAGTAGGGCTCTGGTTCTCAGCTCACTTAACCTAAGCTTTTCTTACCCTCTGGTGTATAAACTGCACATTGAAATAAAAAAAAATGCCCCCAAGTAATGAAATCAGTAATGTAAGTTGTATCAGACATTCAGAGCAGGTTAATATCAGCATCAGCTAAAAAAATCCATCTCCAATTTTTATTGTTTGAAGCCAAATTTCCAGATTCTTCAAAAAAATGTGACATAAAAAAAGAACACATGGCTTATCATTTAATTTCTCCTTGGCTTGAGTTCAAGTTGAAATAACAGATGAGCCTTTATGCGATATTCCATACCATTGTTGGTCGGTTGGTTGCAAAACGACAGAAAGCAGTCAATCTTCATGTGTAATTGCACGTCTGTGAGAAAGGCTGTCATTAAGTATTTTACATCTTATGAAGGTGTGGTTGGGAGCGAGTCTGCGGTAGACGATCAAACAGCCCTTAAGAAGAAGAGAAAATATTTTCTAATCTGCTTAAGAGCACCGTAAGCCTGTTGAAAAAAAAAAGGGCGTGCAGGTTGCATATATGCTCCTGGAACATGTTGATTTACACTGGAGATGCTTACTTCAGAAAGAACGATCCGTCATAATTACAGCTAAGAGTGATTATGGTAAAAATGCCACCCCATCCGAACACATTGCAGTGTATACTATACAGCCATGTAATATCAGGTATGAGTGTAGCAGTGTGTGCATTCATTTTCCATTGCTGCATTTATCTTCTCAATCCTGTGTGTGCTCTCAAAGTTTGAACATACAAGTGTATTTAAGTGTGTGTGCAGCACACAAAGCGTACCATTTGGTGCTATATCTTTTACCTTGTCACCCTATACAAGGGCAATTTATGCCACGGGCAAAATGAAGAGTCAGATTTGTGCATTATGTGACACTCTTGCCCAACACAGACCTGCAGCTGAACGCCCACTGTACTGGAAAGTCGCCACAGAGGCAATAGACCCTTAAAGAAACTGGAATAACACACTCACACTGACACACCTGCGGGCAGAGAGGAGAGAGAAGATACTATGTTGGGTGAGAGAGAAGTCGAGATTTGTGGGGGGGGGGGGGGGGGGGGGGGGAGTGCTGTGCTGTTATGGCTGACATCTGGCTGTAAGAGAATCTGCGGCTGCCTGGATACCTGGAGGCCTGAGGGCTGTTGATAGTCCCCCCGCTCCCCCCACATGCCTCCTCCTGTCGATGGCAAGGACTGATAGAGGTTGGTGGCATTCCTCCAGCAGTGACTTAACCACACTCAGTGACGAAACCATGAACAAAATAAGTCCTGTCAAATGTCTCTCTCCCACACAGAGTCATATCATATTCAGAGTAATTATAAAAAAAGGGGGCCATTGAGATGACAAGTACTCAAATGTTGCTCCAAATTGCAGATTCACATTCCCTAACAACTGGTAATGTCTGGTACACTCCAGGAAAAGAAGTTAGGAGAATTACACCTGTCTAAAATGGTTAGCGCAGAATGTTCCATGTTTGAACCTGCAGGCCAGCTCAGGCCTCTTTATGCAGAGACTGCATGTTTTCCAAATGCATGGGTGGGCTGTAGTTCTAAGTACTGCAGCTTCCTCTTCTTATCTCAAAAAACTGCAGGGTTAATTAGCTTCACTCAACTGAAGTGGTGTAAGTCTGAATGAGTCTGCCCTGTCACAACTGTCCAAAGTGCTGTCTGTGTCTTACCAACTGCAAGCTGGAATCTGCTACAACACCCCTACTACCCTGTAAGTGTAAGAAGTTTATGAAATGGACGGATGGATGTTCTGTAGATAGGGGTCGGCATAATATAGACTGTTCTCAGACTTGTTGTACAGCAAAAAGGCTTATTTTCACAAGTGAAATCCTCTTGTAAAATGATCCAGGTGTGAAGTACGATTGACAAGAGTCAAAGTGCATTAAATAGATCAGCAGCTGAATGAACTTATCCTCCTGACACAGAAGGAAGTTTGTTAATCTGCTGGTTTAGATTTTGCCTTGGAGACCAAAACAGACTGAGTAAGCTAACTTTTCAGGGTATTCTTGGGACATATGGATATAAAGTTAAGGAGACATCAAAAATATAATAACACTGAAAAAAATTCAGCTATAAAATCTTTTTGCAAGTCATTATCTTCATAATATGAAAATCAAACTTCTATAAATGCAATAAATTCTTAATAACTACTCTAAATGCAGACCTAAAGCCCAGTGACTGCAGAAATAATAGAAACACAGTAAATTTAAACTGACTTCATCCAGTAAGTCCATAAAAACTAGATGTGTTTTGCAGTGTGTACATCAGGAGGGAAAATTGTCCATTTCCAAACCCTTCCTCACGCAGCAGAGAGGCCAGAATGAAGATATCATTGTGTTTCTCTGAAGGGTCCAGTTTCCAAAACCCTCCATTGCCTCAGAGCAGCAGGCCAGTGCAACTGGATCTGTCATTCAGGTCCATCAGATATTCTCCATGGCTGTGTCTACCCCTGTCTACCTGTCAGAGCAGTGTGGCTGTCATCCAGCCGGTCAGGCAGCCATTGCCCAGCCACCGCCCCGGCCCTTATCAGGATAATGAGCTGCATTTAGGTCCATTATGGGCTGACCCCAAGGACTTTCTCTGCTGCTAAGCGGGGGCCTTGTGCCAATGATGGACAGCAGGAATGTGATACACGGGCTGAGATGTGCTGCAAGGACACAACTGCAGGGTATAGGACTGAAGAATAGTGCATGTGGTGACCAGCTGCCACAGGCAAGTGGTAATGGAGGACTGGACGTGAAAGTCTACAAGAGATTAACCCCACCTTACATCTTACATGTTTATTTGCTATCAACAAATAAGAAAACCATGTTGAGTTGTGGCCTGTTATTTTTTTGGAGATG
This sequence comes from Notolabrus celidotus, assembly GCF_009762535.1. Taxonomy (NCBI): domain Eukaryota; kingdom Metazoa; phylum Chordata; class Actinopteri; order Labriformes; family Labridae; genus Notolabrus; species Notolabrus celidotus. The sequence continues at coordinate 29,056,920 of NC_048277.1, read as the reverse complement.
ACAAAAGCTATAAAGCTCTCCTCTTGCGTGTTTCTATTTATTTACAGGAATTAAACAAAACCAAAGTCCAAATTAACAACATTTGTCACTCATTATTTATCAATCCTGTCGCAAATTACACTTCACATGCACCATACTACAAGACAGCAACTTTTATCTGTTGCATAAACACCCACAAGCAGCAGCTAGTCACATATGCAACACAGTTTACAACTCTGTATATCTTCTGGTGCCAATGCCCAACAAGTGTGGACATGTTTTCATCCTCTCGAAGAACCAAGTGAATGTACCTTATCTTGTTATTTTTCAGGCGATTGTTTTATAGTTATGTTGCTTTCACTATGGAAGAGGTATTGCACAAATACAGTATCTTAACAGCCCATGATCCTTGTAAAACATTTTTAAAATGTGAGCTGTATTCAGATTCTTCAATACATGTACAGTATGTGATGACAGTCTAGAGGTGACCTAGATGTTACTCAGGACAGCATTAAATAGAAAACTGAACAACTGACTAATCAGCTAACAAACCAACCAACAATATCATTAAACAACCACATAACCAAAAAACCCAATTAACCAACCAACCAACCAACCAAGCAAAAAGCTAACCAAGTTCATAGCAAACCAACCACATAACCAACCAACCAACCAACCAACCAACCAATCAGCCAGCCAACCAATATCCATCCAACCAACCGACCGACCGCCCAACCAACCAACCAACCAACCAGCCAACCAGCCAACCAACCAAGCAATCAGCCAACCAACCAACCAACCAACCAACCAACCAACCAACCAACCAACCAACCAACCAACCAACCAACCAACCAACCAACCAACCAACCAACTAACCAACCAACCAACCAACCAAGCAACCAACCAAGCAACCAAGCAACCAACCAAGCAATCAGCCAGCCAGCCAGCCAACCAATATCCAACCAATCAGAAACCCAACCAACTAACCATTACAATTATTCCTTGAACTAGTAGGAAAACCAATATTTAATACCATGTTTTTAGATACCATATACACATACAAGTGATTTTGTGTTTTCATATGGACCCAAGTATGATGCATCATTATATACATTCTAGCAAAGCACAACAATTTCCTCATTATTTTACGTTGGATTATTTATTGCTTTATTATTGAAACATTCTACAAGCATAACACATGAAGTAAATTATTTTCTTCTTTATCATTGATGACTAACATAGTAATAATTATAGTAATTAAAGTGACCAAACTTGTATTGATGGTTTGAACAAATTGACAGAGTGTTAAAATATATATAAAAAGAAATACAGTATATAAAATAACTATTATAATAATGCTCTCTAAAATTGATTTGCAGTTAGGTGATGAAATATATAAATAACTAATAACACATTTGATTATTTTATGATTTTTTTTATATATATTAGCAGATTATTTGGGTAAAGACAACGTATACTGTGAGTCCTCCTAAATGCAGCATTGACCAAAATAATGACCTCAGTGTTTATTTTCGTAAACACTGCACAATGAAAGGCAGGTAATCTTTACACTGTGCACACACACTGTACATGTGTACACATGACAAAATTATTCATTCTTTTAAAAAATACAGAAATCACAAACCACACATTCCACACTGACTTTCACCTCCATCCAGCTCTCTGTAGTTGTTTCACATTATCTTTCTCTGTTTTCCTCTGTCAACCCATCAGCAGTTTCAATCTATTGATTGTGAGCTTCTAACAAGCTCTCCTTTGTATTGTGTCTCCACAAATTTGCTTTGAGGACAAACCACAGAGAGGAAAAGAGAGAGAGAGAGAGAGAGGGAGAGGGAGAGAGAGAGAGAGAGAGAGAGAGAGAGAGAGAGAGAGAGAGAGAGAGAGAGAGAGAGAGAGAGAGAGAGAGAGAGAGAGAGAGAGAGAGAGAGAGAGAGAGAGAGTGGGAAGTCTAACAAAGCTTTCCCTGAAGTGTTGTATACTCATTGCGATCATTAGACGGGATAATTAGTACAAGAGGGTGAAAATATTGTTGCCATCAACGCAAACAAAGAAGTGGAGGAAGGACATCGCTGGTGAAAGGAAAAAAAGGGGGCAAAAGTGGCGGGAAGGCGAGTCAGCAGAATGAGGCCCATGGGAACTGTGAGTCAGGGCCAGAGTTTTGTACAGGCCGGACACACACACACACACACACACACACACACACACACACACACACACACACACACACCACACACACACACACACACACACACACACACATACAGATACAAAGACATACTGTACATACTGGTTTGCAGTGACCAATAGCACAATGAAACTCATGGTAATTAACACATTGTTTCTTCCACTTAGTACACACACACACTCATACTTTTTCATATTAGGATTAGTGGATGATGGGGCACACACACACACACACACACACACACACACACACACACACACACACACACACACATACACACACGCAAACCCACATACACACACTTGTTTACTGCAGCTGAAAACCACCACCACAAAGACACTCTAAAAACAGCAACAAGCCATATTTTCCATGTTCTGGTCTATTTAGCTCACTGCGATCCATCCAGATGTCTCTCTGCCACTATTCCAGTTTTATTGTCATTGCTGGAGTTTGCTGTTCAACAAACAACCATGGTGAAATTTCACTGAAAATCTGCTCTTAAGTATCGAGGAGGCTGTCCTGACCTTCGACTAATTCACTTCAGCAGTGACATTGGATATTTCTCAAGACGGGGACCACTGTGCCAGAAAAACCCTGCAGAAATTCTGTAAAGTGATTAATGATTTATCAGCCATCGCATGGTTAATGGCTTGCAGTGTTTGTCAGTGCAACCTTATCTGCCATGATTGCAGCACGCTCGGCTGATTGCTTTGCATGAGTATGACAACATACCCGTAGGCAAAGTCTCTCCCTCTCGTTGCACGGTCTCAAAGACTTACAGCTCAGTTGATGTTTTTACGAGTATAAACAAGCATTCTAATGCAATACCATAAATAATAAAACCCTTACTCTGCCTTCATGTCATACTGATTTACAGCTATGAGCAAATATTCTTTTCATGGTGGCTTTTTAAATTGATTTTGAAACAATGGATCATAGTTGAGCTCTTAAGAAGCAACCAAAGCAAACAGTAGTTTGTATTGATGCTGCAGTTTGTTGGTCAGGAGCGTGATGACTTGAAGAGTTCTCTGTATGGTGTGATTTCTTGGCTTTGTCTGCTGGAAACAGTAAGTTATCCCAGTCCTAAGTGTCCTGCTTTTTATGAGCTGCATTAGTGTTTTCCATCAAGCTGCAATTAAAGGCTATTCATACATTGGACAAGCCTGACTCAGCCAGCGCTGCTTGGTACCTTCTGGGAATGTCTAGCAGACACAAGCTATCTATTGATATGCAAAGTAAATACTGGTTGGTGTGCAAACATACATGAAGTGTAGATATATAGGAACTGGCAAAGACACTGCAGGCTCCCATGCAAATGGAAATGGACTGTTAAACATAAGCAAACTCCGGTCCAACTTCATGCAAATGTCTACGTGTGGTTGACTGGTTATCTGAAGATTTGTATGTAATTTAAAAGTCAACTAACCAGCTCTGCCCTGATATATTGGAAGAATCATAAAGGTCCCTTGCAATGTCATGTCAGATGAGGGGGGAGCTGGTCAGGAGATGAGTCTTTGGAGGCAGGACATGACATCAGAAGCACACTGTGGGAGAAAGTGTAATACAACATGATGGTAGACGAGGCCACAGAGATGTGCACAATGATGACAGTTTTCGCATTTCTAATGCTACATGTAGACAGATGGATGTGCAGACATCTCAGGTGTTCTCATCTTGCAAATGACTCTGTCTTTAACCTTGGATGATATTTTTTTAAGTCCTATTGCGGTGCTATTTTGTGGGTTAGCATCAGGGGCGTGTCCAGAACTTTTTGACTGGGGTAGCCCAACTGAGGCTCTCACGTAGGCAGGGGTGGCCAGTGCTTTTACAAATAAATAGCACTTACCCTTTCTGTCTTCACAACCTACTTTCATTAAAGTATTAAACAGTGTTTCTTTGACTTAAAAAAAAAAAAACATGACAAAGTGGCATAAATCTTCTAAGCTTAATTCTTTAAGGACTTGAAAAATAAGTTTTTTCAAAGTCACATTTTCCGGTAATTAATAAAGAAATCTACTGTCAGCCTTTTAACTCATCCCAAATTATAGATTTTAACAGAAACCCCACCTCTGACAAGGCAAACAGCCAATCATAGTTTAGGAATTTGGGGTGGCCCCTGGGGTGGCCAATTGGATTTCAAGGGGTGCCAGTGCCACCCTTGGCCACCCCTGGTTAGCATCGATCGCATGGTATAAATATCAACATCCCCCACTTGCTCACAGTAAATCTTACTGAATTTTTATTTATTTGATTTATTTATTCAGCTCACCCAGACCTCCTGAATAAATTTTATGAGTGGGCTGGCAGGAAACATTCCGGTTAAAGTTTATGGTTGGTAAAGGTAAAGGTTGGTTCTTTATGTTCACATATGAAGCTCACTAAGTAAAATTCTGAAAGTTTTCAGTTTGCCATCATTATACCTTTGAACTTACACTATGCAACCCCAAGCAGCATAATATTGGTGTCCCAGTGTTTCATAACACATCACACTACTTGGTTATTTCCCACTTTGAAATGACAGGATGTAAGTGCCTACAGACTCATATCTAGGTAGGTGGGAACTATTTTATCAACTGCAAACCTTTTGTTTTCAATAAACATCTACTAAAACTACTTTAAAGAACCTCCACTTATACCCACAAGGTTACAACATGGAGAAAATATGCTCAAGATTTACACATATGCTTACAAACCACACCCTGGTGCCATGTAATGCCAACATATTGGAAAAGCATCTCATCTGGTACATCCAAAAGATCCAGACTCCTCTCCCCTCACAGCCACAGAGGGTTTGGACATTTTAGACATTCCTCCATGGCCACAATGAGCTTCCCAGGCCGATGAATGCAGTACCAGTTGCTGGTGAGGTTAAGGTAAGTCAGATCAGATCAAGTGTTTTGGCTTGTGATGCTGAGGGCTACAGCTTTTTATCATGTGTTGATACTTATGAGGCATCTTTATTTTCCATAGCGTTAACTAAAATAAATGTAAATCAAGTATCAAATGCTAATTTATGTAATTTGCTAAACATTTAAATAGTTAATTATCTTCTTCTTAAAGCCTTTTTAGATCATATATTTGGTTATTGTCTCTAAATACGCTTCCAACTTTTCTTTTCTTGTTCCAAAACAGGGCTGTTTAAAATCAGCTTCTTTATAGTCCCGTGTTTAAATAATTAGCCAACACAATGTTGTCTTTGGGCTGCTGTTGTGTGCTTTATGGACTGAGAAACTCCTGGTTCGGACGCCTGGCAGCAGTCAATGAATAACAATTGTTAAAACACAATAAAAGCCTTACTCTGTCACTCATCCAGCCTGAGAGCCATATAACCATGGACAAAAGATAAGATTAGGAAGTATATTCCTCTGACTCTCAAGGGAAAAATGTATGTGCCTTTGTTGCCGTTAAGTTTTGTGGTATTTCATTTTTTTCCAATACTTTGGCCTAACATTATTGACGATGCATTACATTTTCACTGATGACATAAACTTCTATTTCTCTTGCAGCTCTAAAGTGCAGTGTGCTGTTAATATGTTACCTGAGGCACTAAAACTGGATGATATTTTAAACTTTCCCTCCTCTACCTCCCGCTCTGTGCTGGGGTTTTTATGCTGCAGTAAAAATTTGCTCCCAACAACAGAGGAGCAGGAGCTGCTGCTGCGGATCAGGCGTTCGCGTGGCTGGTTAATGTGTACCCTGTTCGACTAGTGCTGTAGGGACAGACAGAGATAACCTGCTTTGTTGAGTGTGTCCAGGCTCTCTCTTTGAAGGCTTCAAGCCAACCTCAAAGAACTAGCTCAGACAAAAGCTGACTGATCAAAGGCTTTGTGCACAGCCTGTGCACATCCAAGGAAGTTGCACTTGAGCTCACAGTAATGAGTTGAGCCGATGACCAGCTGACCAGCATGGACATAAGTTCTATGCTGAATCAGAGGAAATAGCTGCGCACTACCCTTTGCACTTGCATTGTCTGACGGTGTGAAAAAAGGCAAACACTAAACTAGGTTAAGTCAATCAACCAAGGTGTTATAATCCAGTGTCAGTACTTCCCAAAATGCTATCCCACCCTTCCGACAAAAGTCAGCAAAATCCCCATTTTCTGATGGTTCTAAATATTATCTTGCCAGATTTTCTTGTGCTGTAACATACTGTATGTTAAGAGTGACTTTACTTCCCTCAAGCTGCTTAAAAAAACACAGATTTGATACAGTGTAAATGGCGCCCTCCATAACTTCCATAGCACTTGGGATGGTTTCTTGAGCTTTGTCAAGGATCTTGAAGGGCTGCAGTTGGACTGATTAACATCCAGCAGATTTGGTATACTATTAAAAACTTTGACTGGCAACATTTCACATATGTGTGCAACTGGAGCCCCCCCTCCTCTATGTGTGTGTATGTGTGTGTGTGTGTGTGTGTGTGTGTGTGTGTGTGTGTGTGTGTGTGTGTGTGTGTGTGTGTACTTTTTTTTTTTTTTTTTTCTTGCTTTTGTTATTTTTTCTAATATTTTAATACACTCCTCAATTTCTTATTCATTAAATATTATTATCATTATTATTATTATTATTATTATTATTATTATTGAATGATTGTACTTGCTCTATTTACCTATTATTGTTTTTTGGGAGGTCTCTGTTGTTGGTTTATTGGCGTATTTTGTACGTTCCACCAGCACCCTTGATGTTCCTTTCTAGGCTCATTTTGACTATACTAAGAATATTTGTGTCTTTATTCAAAATTGTATCCCTGATTATTATGAATGTATGTTTATTAAAAATCAATAAAAATATATAAAAAGAAACCCAAAACACAGATTTGTGACTGTCACATAAATGGAACCATAGCCAACTAGAAAGCAAGCCGACAAAAGAAGGAAGTACAACAAACACAGCCAAGGTGACAAAAGTAAACATGCATCATAAAGTTAGATGAACAACAACAGCAACAACGAAAGTGTTGATACGATGTGTCATGTCAAATGGGCCACAATCACAAGGTGAAAAGGAGAGGAGTTGTACAGGAATCCCTACCACAAAGGATGTAGCTAAGCAGCATTTAGCTTGGCTCATGATTGTTTCCTCTAAAGTCCCATTTGACCACAAGAGACTTTGCGAGATTTCCAGTTTTGAGTTTGCAATCTGATAGTGTGTGATATGCTGCGTTGGCCTTCTTGTTTCACTCCACACGCTGTAAGAACAAAACTGTCAAATCTGTCATTATTTGTCATCATGTGTGAGGTAACTCACATTTTGAAAATCTTCTAGTGTGGGCCAGGCTCAAGGGACTCAAATACAATCCAGGAAGTCCAGTTTGAGCTTTGTATCCATTAGTTTAAAGGCCAGAAACCAAAACACTGCACACCAATATAGTGTGATCCGATGATATAATGAAGAAGTTTTCACAACAACAATTTATTCCATCTTTTGTTGCAAAAACCCAGAGGTAAATAGAAGAAATATGTCTTTCATCCTACAACACAACCCCCCAGGAATTTGTGCCTCCACATTTTGATTGATCAACAAAGAGACCTGTCTGAATGATTTCCAATTGTGATTTTATGCAAAAGTTCAGCAATGACCAGTCTCATTCAAATGAATGAAGGGGGTGTCTTTTTCAAACAGGGCTTAAGATAGTCTGAATGGAGCCCCAGTCTATGCTATGCCAAAAGCTGATATCCCTTAAAAGTAGTAAAGCTAAATAGCAGTATATTTAGTGAAAAATTAGCAATAAGCTAAAACGGTCAAAACACAGCCAACCTTATGACCTGTGGTCAGCCATTAATACTCAACTGGACCGCCAACTGTCCATTAGGTGTGTCACAGAACCATTAAGAGCCAGCTTTCCCTGCCATGCTGGATTAGACACATTTGGCTGGGAGAGGATGGGCTGAACTCTGGGAAAATCTTAACATACAAGTGTTAAAGCGTGGGAAAATGCAACCACAGCATTCACCCTCAATTTCATGGCAGTGCTTTAAAGTGTCACAAAGTGAGGTGAAGCTTTCCCTGATAGTTTAAGGTCTGTCATTAAATACTTAACAGGGAAGAATGTAGCCCAAAGGAAAGAAGGGCAAGTTTTGTTTAAAATCATAACTTGCACAGTGCAGTCATGCTATTTTTGTGTGAATCATTGCAGCTGCATGTTCTGTTTTATGAGGTGTGTTTAAGGAACTTTTGTGATGAAGGAAATTTCAGACATCAACCTACTTCTCTAAACTTTGATCAGAATGAATAACACAGCACTTCAGTGTTTTGGCCTTTACTGTAAGAGCGATGCATTTTCTGTACAACTTCCCTAAATGCTTGTGTTTCCAGACTATTGTGACGTCAAAGGCCAGCTGTCTGTCTGTCTGTCTGTCTGTCTTGGTGTATTTCTTTGCGTGACAAAGTTGATGTTTGTGTACGTGATTGTCAGTCATACCGCATCTTGTGATACAGTAACCACCATGCATGAGTGCACACCCCGATACAGGCATGACTCAGCCACCTTTTGACAGATCTGCTGAGCTGTGTGTGGTTTCACTTTATGGCTGCCTGCATCAAACACAATGCTATGAACTGGATGAGTGGATTTACGTTGAGGTGCGTGTGGTAAATCTCCATGTGCACGGCTGTTGGTGGGTGTTTGTAAATGTGCAACTGTGTGTGTGTGTGTGTGTGTGTGTGTGTGTGTGTGTGTGTGTGTGTGTGTGTGTGTGTGTGTGTGTGTGTGTGTGTGTGTGTGTGTGTGTGTGTGTGTGTGTGTTCTTCAGTAAAGGTGACCACTAATGACAGCTATAGCAGAGTGACCCTGTGGTCTGCGACTGACAAAAAGAAAAAAAAACGCACAAGCAAAAAAGGCATATGCACTAGTGTGTGTATGCGTATTCACTGATAGGTCAGTCTTTATGTGTGCGTGTCTGCGTGCGTATCTCTGTGTATCATGATGACCACCACCCCCTCATTACCGCCATCATGGCTGGAAACAATCAGCAACCCTGCCCCGGTTGTAGCCCAGAGTCAGGCGCTGCAGACCTGCAGACCTAGCATTAGCAAAGCCTCGATCACCACAGCCTGACTGACCTCAGATTGGATCCAGCTTTCCAAACTATGGGCAGCATAATCACTAAAACCCAAATCAAAATAGTCTTTTATTTTTCCCATTTTAACCAAACATGCAAGAAACCTAGACATGAATTTTATCGATTTCCATATATTGTCAACATATGACCTGTCACTGCCTATTATAGTTGGAAAAGAGCAACCACTATTAACAGACTTAATCTGTGGTGGTTGTTTTTGAATGGGCATGAAGATATATTTGTATTACCTGTCTGTGTAAAATACTTGATTCTGATTGGTCAGAACCCCATGACAGCAAAAGGCTATGATCACAGACAATGTTCCTTGAAAGTGAATTTGAGCCCATGCAGGGGCTTCCACTACAGAGTCAAGTCTGTTTTTAATGTAGTGCTATCTGAAGGCCCAAAGATCATGGCAATCCAGTATTGTTTTTGACTTTGTCCCTTTTGTACAGAGATTTCTCCAGACTCTCTGAATCTGTTAAAGATATTATATACTGTAGATACTGTAGCGTAGAGGATGAAATCCACCAATTCTCTGCAATTTTACACACCAACATTTTATTTTTATTTTATTTTATTTAACCAGGTAAGTCATTAAGAACAAATTCTTATTTCCAGTGACTACCTGCGAAAAGGCACAGTCTTTTGGGGGGTAAAGGGCCAGGGATAACAGTCATTTTAAAAACAAACACAAGGGGAAAACTTAAAAGACAAGTAAAACATAACAGGACAGAACAGAGCAAAAACAAACAGCGACAGCAGGTGTCCAGGATTAAAAGCAGGTGCAGGTGTGTTTAAGAGTGTCCATGAGAGAGTTCCTGAAGGCTGATTTTGAGATGTAGTGGACCAGTTTTAAAGTTTTCTGTAAACATCTCACATCTCACAGAGTAGTGAACATCTTCCCATATTTACTGCTGAGAGACTCAGCCTCTTTTGAGTACCTTTTTTATACCCAGTCATGTGACTAATTAAATAAATAAATTAACTTTAGTTGGGAGATGTTCCTCCAGGTGTCTTTTTTAGTGTTACACAACTTTACACGTTCTGCTTTCTCTGTCACAACTTTTTGAAACATGTTGCTCACATCAGTTTTAAAAATAGCATATATTTTTCATAAAACAATCTATTTTTTTTAGTTTTACTTAAATATTAGATTAGATTAGAGAACTTTATTGATCCCCTGTGGGGAGAAATTCATATGCCACAAGGGCCTGTTCACAGAATCAACAAACAAAAAACAATACAGTCACAAAACACAACAAATAAATAAAAAAATAACACAGTCACACCATTTGAGGCATAATTAACAGCTATGGGTCAGATCCATGGCTACAAGTGTGGGGTAGATGGGGTTTAAAATATTTGCAGACGATCAAATTCTGTTTAAAGTTATATTTTTGGGCTTTTTGCCTTTATGATAGGACAGCTGAAGAGGAACAGCAAATGTGGGGAGCAGAGAGGGGGGAAGACATGCAGCACATGGTAGCGGTCAGGAGTCGAACCAGCGACCTCTGCAACTTAGACCGCTAGGCCACCAGCACCCTAATCCAATTCTGTCCAATTCTGTTTTAATCAACGGTTTACATGATGTCCCAACTTTTTGGAAATTTGGGTTTTTATCTATTTCACTTTGTTTTTAAACTAGTATGTCAAATTTTACAAGCGGTGTTTTCTGTAATATTCCCTAGATATAGAAAACATCACAGGCTAGACTTGCAGAATTAGCATATTTGCAACAATATTGCATGCCCTAAATTATTCTATGTGGTTTACAGGTCATTGTTAATAATCTACACATTGTCATACTAATTTGATGCACTGTTATGTCAGTTTTTTTTTTTTTTTTTAAGTTATGTTTTTGGCCTTTTTGCCTTTATTAGATAGTACAGCTGAAGAGAGACAGGAAATGTGGGGAGTAGAGAGTGGGGGAAGACATGCAGGAAATGGTCGACTGGCTGGGAATCGAACCGGTGACCCCTGCGACGAGGACTGCAGCCTCTGTACATGGGGTGCTTAGACCGCTAGGCCACCAGCAACCCCACTGTTATGTCAGTTTTAATCCAGTGTTTTCACTTCTGTTTTGAATCTTTGAAAGGAAATTTAAAACAGATAATTAAAATCTACACCAGATAGAACAGGAAACGATGAGTCACAGACACAGCTGCCTGGACTGAGTGACATGATTGTAATTGGCAGGTGTAAGCTGGGCGAGGTGTGGAAGCGTCAAACAATACACTTAGTACACTTGTACTACAGCACATTCCTGTCCAACAGCTGACGGGGGAACGACTCGTTGCTGAAACTTTGAGGTAAACACAGGACACGTGACAAAGAATCTCACATGCCTGAAAACATAAATACAAGTGTACTGCATGATGCACATCAAATTATTTTCTGAAGCTAAAATTGAGAAAAAAACGTGAACATTTGAGATGGTCACAAACACAAACCAACACACAGGGCAGGGGACAGTGAGAGCAGGCCAGGCTGTTATTCTAGTGCAGGCTGGCTGAGTTGACCGTGTAATCTCCAGGGTGGAGTCCATATTGGGTTTCTAGGCAATTCAGTGTTTTTGGCCTGCTTGTTTTGTGATTTAGCTAAAGAGAGGAAAAAGAGTGCAAGAGAAAAGGAGGCAGAGGGAGAAAGAGAAAGAGGACAGCAAGTGGGGGTTGTTTTTCTTTCTGCCCGGCACATTGTTGATGAGTTGTAATGCAGTGTAATACAAGTGGTGGTTAACCTCAACGGCCAGGAGATGAGAGAGTGAGCAGGAGGGAGTAAGAAAAAGAAAAGCAAAACAAAAGAAGCGCGAGAGAGAGAGAAAGGAGAAATATAAAGGCAGAAAGTGAGAGAAAAAATGGCAACAAAAGAGTAGACACATATAGAGAGAAGCTTGAGGGGGTTAGTGGGTTGGGCTACAGAAACATGTTGAAAACAAAGTTGTGTGGTTGTATGGCCACGCCTGCTGTGCATTTTATTTACAGTCATACTGGGAACGTGTTTCAGGATGGGCGAGATAGAATGCACGGTGACACATTGTCTAGAAACCTGCAACAGATACAATCTGTCACTGAGCAGTGGAGGAGATAAGGTGACATTGACTGCCAAGGCTATCATTGATAAATACCTTCACTGGCAAACAGCTCTTCAACACAACGCCTTAAAGGAACAGTTCTCATAATTATTATTCCATTTATTTTCTCTTATCAGGTCACACAGCCAAAGCTGTGTTTAAATAAACTGTGTTTAAATATGAAGAAAGCATGTAGAATTTTATTTTTTATAGTTAATAAAATTTAACATTTGCAAAGCAGTGTGCAATAAGACAATGTGAGCCATACACAGGATAAAAAGTGGGTTTTAAGGGGCTGCAAAATCATCATCCAAGATGCTGGTGAGGCCTGCAGTTTGTTTGTTTGTTATTTCAAAAATGTTTTAATGTGCAATTTCAGTTCATTGCTCAATATTCAAAGTGCAAAAGAGCTCATGGTGAAAAGTCTTATAATCTATGGAGACACAATTAGCCAAACTGGCCAGCTGTGATCACTTTTCATCTAAACATTTGTGTTAGATTTGTAGAAAAACAACAAGATACTTGATGAAAAATTAACTCAGATACAAATAAAATAAAAGTTAAAAAGATAAAAAGTAACTGTATTATTAGAAAACACACAACACTTATCAATACAAATCAAGAAATGCAGAAAGAGAAAAACGCTACAAAACCAGATATGACAACAGGGGATCTCCAGACCTGTGGGGGTGTTGAGGAGAACAGTTTTATCACTGATGGTTAGTATGAGGAACTAACTTAATCAACCTCTAATCATAAATACTGCTGGAGCGGAATGCCTGCGAGGGCCAGGCCACACTGACCACTGTGCAAAAACACAACATTATACGACGTACAAAAAGAACTGTCTCTGAGAAATTGTTGAAGATGGACAGATAGTTATGCTGAAGTTACCTCTTCTGAGTGTGGCTACGACTATCGGTTACCACACAGTTAGCAATATTATTAGCTGACTCTGTGAAGTGTCAGTCTCTGAATACAGAGTGTATGTTAGCTACAGAGCTAATTTAGTGCTCCAGCTACAGTCATTTTAACATTACACTCTATTGTTATACTATGCCACTTTCTTATCTTAACAATAAGTCTCATAGACTTTATATAAAATGGACGTCAGCTCTTTAAAAAATAAATACACGTCATACAAATGTTTCTCACATCCGTATGCTGTGGTGATATGTAGTTATTATATGACTATTTTGTGTTCAAGGCCTCTTTTTTCTGAAAAGTTTATTTTTCATTAGTTATTAGAGGTTAAAAAACTGGGTTTTACATCTGGGTTTGCTTTGATTGACATCTGCCGTAGAGAGAAACTCTGTGGACCTCGGGACGGTACGTTGTAGGGCGGAGCTTGTTACCATGGAAACACACAAATTCCCTTCTGCGCAGACTCTGGCTGCAGAACATTTAAAAGATGTCTGTGTTCTGGAACGGGATATTTTGGCTTCAAAACCGTACAATCGGAAAAGGCGAAGCGGTGCTGTCCATTTTATAAACAGTCTATGATAAGTCTTGGTGATTTAGAATACATTTAACTGATACATATTTCCAATGAGCGCCCCTAGTGGTCATTGTAATATATCAATTTGAAGCGTTTTTTTCTTTGTGTGTTTCAGTGTTTTTGATATGTTTGTGCAGCACTTTTGCTATTAATGCAGCTGTTTTGTTTCCACTGTTGCATTTGTTTTGGACATGTTCAAGTGTTTTTGATTTTGCATTGTTTCTGAATGAAAAGAACGTTTCTCTCATCAAAGATTGCTTGGTCTGTTGCTCACTGGACAACCTTGTCAACAACCATAGGCAACCCCATCCTCTGAAAAGTATAAGAAGATGCAAAAAAATAAAATAAAAATAACGTACTTTAAGATACATGTGCTGCTAAAAAAAGTTCTGTATTTTTTTTCTTATGGTTTCATATTCTTCAAAATAAGGCAACTGGAACACAGAAAAGTACCAAAGGATGCAAAAATATTGGATATAGTGCTGAAAAAAAACTGCTGATGAGCTGCTTAATCCACCGGTCTGTCATTAGATAATTAATCAACAATAATGTGATCACTATATTACACGTCTGAATAATTTATTCGGCAGAAATGTAAAAAAATTACATGGTCCACTGAAGATTTGGAGCAATGTTTGGATTTAGATTGTTGGTCAGACAAAAGAAGCGGCATTAATCAACAGATGAATTTATAATCAAATAATCCTTACTTGAACGCCTACTAATGAAATACACAAATCAGGACCTAATTACCCCTGACTAAAACCTTAGTTGCGTGAGAGTTAAGAAGAGATTGTTTTGACATTTTGGCAGCCATCTGCCACAGAGCCCTGTCAGAGCAGTGACAGCACAGAGGGGACGGCTGGTGGGACAGACAACAGACATAGACACACAGGGAGGGGTCACTACAGCACGCACACACACACAGCACCTGCATTCCCACAGTAGCCCGAGTCAACAGTCAGAGCCCTTCCCCCCTTATCAGAGAAGGAGCGAGGGGGTGAGTGGATTTGGGAAGGGGGGGAGCGAAGGAAACCCTCGGTGAGAGACAGAGAGAGAGAGAGAGAGAGAGAGAGAGAGAGAGAGAGAGAGAGAGAGAGAAGGGAGTGATTTAAACTCGTTGTCCCTGAATGAGGGATGTTCGACAAGCCAGGAGTGAAGGTGGGAGTAGAGCAGGAGAGGGGGAGTGAGTGATGGAAGGGGGAGGGGGGCGAGGTCAGAGGGAAAAGGGAGGCGAGCAATCCCGCTGAGGCAGCAGATCTCCACAGAGGCTCAGAGCCAATGTCAAGGTGCTGAGTGAGCTACACCGGGAGCTCCAAACACACAGAGGGCTTTACTCCAGATCTGAAGTCAAAAATAGGCACACGCACAAACACACAACCTTCCTGCAAAATCCAGTAGTGACCACACGCAAATGTAAACACACTCCACAAACACCCTTTACTCCATGCTCAGCCGAGAGAAACTGACAGGACAAGATACATACAGCCAGAACAGGCTCCATTGTGCTTTAATTACCAGGCCTGCTGAGATGACCTTTGACCTCTGGACATAGAGTCTTTTGCCAGGGGTGGACACTGGTGGGGACGAGGCTCTTGGCTGACACTGACCTCTGGATGTTCACTTTTCACCACCAGCTGCCTGTGAGAGCACTAATTGTGTCTGTGTGTGTTTTTGTCTGTGTGTGTGTGCAAGCCTACAACAATTACTACTATTATTACTGGCACTGCTACTATCAGACTGATTTATCTCTTTTTTTTCTAATTTTAGTTACTGGGTGTCCAACTTCTTTTCTATCTGTCAGTATCTATCTGTATGTTTTTTTCTTTTGCCCATCTCTCTCTTTCTATCGCTCCCTCTGTCTCTGCTCCTTCAAGTTACAGCAGATGGCTTTCCAGGAATAAGTCTGGTCCTGTTTGAGAAAGTCTGCAATGCCTAGTGCTTGCTTAGGATGGATTAATGTTGAGTTAGGTCGCTCTTAATGGTAAAACAAAGACTACAGACCAAACTTTTAGTACTCTGAGAGGACTGTTGCACTGTAAAAATAAGAATTGATTCAAAAAAGTGTTAGCAGTGGCGTTGGGTGCAAATGCTATAGTTTAAAAGTGATTTGACCTGGGTTGTGAAACTTAAATAGTTTAAAATGAGTCAGATAAAAAGACAAAAAATGCTCTCTTGTCAAATTTTGAGCTCAATGGATTTTCAGAACAACTCCTATACTGGTCAGTAAGCAAACACAACTAAACTCACTCCTTCTGCCAAGGGATGAGCAAGTTTAGTAATCGATAACATTAAATGTAATCACCCTCCCACTAGTCGGCACCAGCATTACGAGACAGTTGAATTATTCAGACTAGTCGGTTATTGGGAATTTAAGTCTCTGCTTCAATGACTGGGAAATTAGCCACTTCAGAAAATCCCTCCTTTTGCTCAGCACCCATGAGAAAACAAGAAAAAGCACATTATACTATCTCCTTCTTATCTTTCCAACTTTGGTCTAGTCTTTTCTAAAGACTCCTCCTTGTGTGTGAACATCCCAGTCAGCTTGCCCTTGTGTTTAGTTCTTGTCTCTGTCTGAGGTTCACTGCAACCCTTTATCTGCTCTTCTTATCAGGCAGACTTCAGCTCAGACCCTCCCGGCCTTCCTCCTCGGCAGTAAGTCAAGGAGGAGGAGAAGTTTCTAGACTTGTGTCTGTCTCTCACTCTATCTCTGTCTCCTTGTCTGTCTCTTTGTGTCTGTCTCAAACTAAAGTACCACTGGAATAAGAATGAGCGGAACATCAGAGTGGAAGCTGATATGAGTATTTGTCACCTTATAACATATAAGTCAGTGTCAGTGAGAGATTTTCTATTTCATTTTAATTCTCTTAGTGGACATCTGTCTGACTTTTTCCTTCAAACATGAAACTTTCAGAATTTCTGGGTTCAACTGAAAGAATGAAGTCATCAATAACTCTATATGTAATGCTGAATTTGAACATAATGCTGATGTGACTGCTCTCCGGGGCGTCCAAAAGCTTAACATCCATAATTCAGATTTTGAGAACCTTCGAGTGTCAGTTCCACTAATTGTTTTGATTCATAGCCAAATTGTTGATACTGCAAGCAGTTATCGAGCATCCAAGAACATACCAAGAAATAAATGCAAACATTTATTTGTATTTGTACCTTAATGTGAAAAATTCTTACAAGTTTATAATATGTCAGCGTAGAGTTTACAGCTTGTTTCTGCTGCCCCCAAGTGGCCAATAAATCTGTTGATATAGATTTAAAGTTTTATTTCACTGTATAAAAACAGATCTGTACAGCTGCATTTACATTGTAATATTTATCTGATGTTCATATGTCTCCCTTAAAACCAAACATGGCCAGAAATAACTCTCCTGATGCTGCTGATCTTATATCTCCAGCCAAGACGATTAGAGATTTCAGGTAAAAGGGTGACATGTCAGGGATGTTAGTTATAATAATAATCACTTCATTTGTAGAGCACTTTTCAAAAACCGAGTTACAAAGTACTTTACGTGGGCAGCAAAATAAAACAGGCAGATCATAAAAGCACACAAGTCAAGATAATGAAATAAAACATTAACATTAACATTTAAAAGACATAAAATCCCCCTAAAAGAAGTCTAAAGGAATACAATTATTTTAAAATATATTTCTTAAGACAGTTAAAATAAAATAAAATAAGGTAAAAATAAAATTCAGATAAAATACGGGAAGGCTCTGCGATAAAAGTATGCTTTAAGAAGGGATTTAAAAGAGCTCACTGACTCATCAGACCGGATCTCCTCGTTATGATATGGCTGGTTAACTCTATCAACAGCATTGAAACATGATCCACATTTTCTCTAAAAGTCAAACATTTTAGGTATCATTCATTTGCAGTTACTTTTCTACAGCCTAAAAAAAACAACTTCCTGATTCCATCTAGTGAACAGAGTGTGTGAGACTATGAGAGGCCTGTATCCTGTGTGGACTACAAAGTTAATTACACACAATTGAAAGGTGTGTCCTTTAAATTGTTCTTCAGGGAAACAGGGCCCAGAGGTATAGAAAAACACCCTCCATTATACCCCCCATAAAGTCATTAGTCATGTAGTGAAGAAAATAACTCACTGTGGAATACAGACAGGCTTGTTAAGTGTTTCGCAAAAAACCTGAAGCCGTTAAAGCACACCGAAGCAGACAGCAGACTGGGCGAGGATTGGAAGGGGCAAGTTAGGCAAACACATACGTGTACGCACACACATAAACTTATCATGGTTTACTATAAGCATTGGCAAGGCTTTTGTTGCCTGAAGGATGTGTCTGGGCACAGAGCACCATAGAGCCAATGTCTGAAGCACAAGTGGTCCAGTCAACGCTTTACACAGTCATAAATGCACCAGCATTAGTAACAGCTAGTTAAAATCATTCCATCGTCTGAGGTATGAGCCGGCTATGGCACACCACACGGCTACAATTAAATAATTTACCACAGTTTACTTCCAATCTACTCCTGTGTGATTGTGTTGGCGAGAAGACAGTTGATAGATGAGCTTGACCTCACTCTTAGTGTTCAGGGATCTTACAAGGATCTTACAGATATTGTTGACTCCTTCACTTTTCTTCACTGCTGCCCATGAGGTTGATGTTTCTTTTTTCTTAAGAAAATGAATGAATGAGACCAAGAGGGTGAAGTCTATTAACTCTGGTGACATATTTCCATCATCAGGTAAGGAATTAAATTCATACGATGTTTAAGTCAATGGACTGCAAAACCTTATGACACTGGCAACAGACTCAGGCGTCCTTTGTACTAATTAAATAATGTAAAATGCTAAAAAATTAGAAGTCAGATATCATGGTTGTACTGACATTGAAATAAAATTGAGTGACCATCCTATCCAACTGCTGTACCTACTTACTTCTTGAAGGTTGCTAGTTAAGTTAATTCAAATGATCAAAATCAGGAACTGCATGCAGGTCCAGCTGAGTTTATTTTATGAACTCAGCATAACTGCCAACACTTAAAGCTTCTGTGAGGAACTTTTGGTTTGTGCTGATATTTGCACCTCCTGTGGACCAAGCAGTACCTCTTACCTGATGGCTGATTTTGTACATGGGTGAGTATGTTTTTAAAGAAAAAAAAAAGAACCCTCCTTTATTGTAACAGTCAAATATACTATCACTCATTGATAATCTTTGCTCTAGATAATGTAAAAAAATAAGAAGGTAGTTTCAGCAGCTTACAGCTAATTACTACGCCTGGAACCTACCCCCCACAAGTGGTTTCAGACATTAAAAACAACCATAAAAAAATAAAAAAAAATAAAAAGTCAATATTTATGCTGATGGCCTTATTTGCTCTTGTAGGTCATAAATAGACATCAGTATTAATGTTAGTGTATTTCATAAGCAGCAACAGGAGCTTTAAATAATTAATACCAAACTTGATTTTTTAAATTCTCATCTTGTAGAATATCTCTAAATCCTATGGAAATCCTAGAATCAATCTTGGTATTCTATTCTAACCTTACAAAACATATATCTCTATGTGCATAAGTGTTTTAATGTTGTCTTAACCCTCCTGTTATGTTCGTTTCTCTGGAACAGCAATAATGTTCCTGGGTCAATTTAACCCAGGGCATATTCAATTATCCAAAATTGTCAGAACCCCCAAAAATTCAATACACTTTTTTAAAATGTAATTTTTAACTGCATTACTAACCATTTAAATCAATATTTAGTCCATTGGTGTTTTTTAATCTCACAGATTATGGTCCAATGAGGATAACTCACTCATTTTGCATTGAAATTAATGTTATAACTTTTTTAAATGTTCATTGTAAAGCCCTAAATATAAATACAACAGTTTTTTATGACATAGATTTTTGTTTATTTTATTTTAAATTTTGAATGCATTTATTTTTTAAGAAGTGGTGTTGATAAATTAACAAGAGGCACCTCTTCTGTCACATGCTGCCCAGATTTGTATGCTGCATTTAGCTGGTTTAGAAGGCATATATTGCCTAAAATAGACTTTTAAAAGGGTCAATTTGACCCGCAACATAACAGGAGGGTTAACCAGTGGAAAATCTGGGAAGTTTAATCAAAGATGTTTTACAGTAAACAATAAGAAAATTTAGAATCTGACAAAATATGTCTATATAAGGGTCCATACCAAGCCCTGCTTGAACTGCTGAGTCTTCAGCACCCACGCTTGAGCATTACATGTGCCAGAGTCAAGCTTTGGCATGATGGGAACTTAGCCAAACTAAAGGGTTAACTGCAGTCAGGAATAAATCATTTAGCAGTGATAAATGATTATTTTATTTATTACAGCTTTCATTGGCGAATTGATGGAGTTTTATGGGTCCATATTGGTTTTATATCAGAGACACAACACACACACAGGCATACATGCAGTAGTCAACCTATACACATATACCCCATTACATGTTCCCCAGGTACCAGCTTGACTTTATAGCGGTGACATTTACACTCCTGGTCTCTGGAGTCACTTACACAGCTTGGCATTATTCACAGCTGGTTCACTGTTCCATGCCGTATAGACTGATTTAATAGCACTCAACAGTAGGGTGGCACCAGGGCTACTTAGCGCTGTGCATTAGTGAGACTACAGGTCCCAATAAAACACAGACCCCTGTTTCATGAACTGTACGTTGACCCCTTCATAACCTTCTTAAACAAGCGCACACTTCCCTGCTGATAATGAACTGGTCCAAGCAGGAGTATATTAGTGGTCAGGTTCAACCCAAAGTGGAGGGGGCGCTCGGCCAAGACAATAAAATAAATGTGCAAAAAATATATCCCAGGGCTCTGCGAAAACTTGGGCAATTAAAATGGAAATGTAGCATGGGTATTTACAGCTAGCCAGCAAGGCCACAGTTGGTGCTACAGAGAGACTAGGAGAGAGTTGATGAGAGACAGTGGCAGCGTACAACATGATTTAGATGCTGTGAGTGAGACTGCAGACCTATAATCCTGAAAGCACAGAACCAGACTGAGACATAGAGAAGAAGACGAAGGGGCAAGCTTGGCAGGGAAAAAAGCAGAGAGTGAGAGCGTAAGAGCGATACAGAGACAGAGACAGAGAGAGATAGAAAGCGAGAGAGACTGCGAGAGCCAGACATGCAGGCAGACTCTCCGTCTCTGGTTTGTGGGAATGCGGTAAAGACACAGTAGTAGGCAGGGTCCCGGCTCTGAAATTAGAGAGTGGCGCTAAGAGAAAGGAGCCAGAGCCAAAGGCCGTCTGGGAGCTGCCAGGGGCTGCATCCCCAGCGCACTGCCGAAACATGATTTACTGCCGGACTGCACTACAAACAGCACGCCGCTCCTGCTGCGCTATCTTACTCACAGCAGCCTGCCACTTGCTGCATGCTATCGAGTTCGCAACGCCGTAAAGATACCACATTAACGGTGGAAAGTGATGACGTGAGAAAGAGCAGCTTGGTGGAGTGGAGGGCGGTGCAGAGAGTCAAAGGAGAGGCTGCTGGGTCAGGAGAAGATGAAAATATCAACACTACAAAAAAAATCTGATTATGAGAAAGGATTACATCACTTGATAGCTTTCAATGTGATAGTTTATTTCCTTTATCTTACATATTTAAAGAAAACGGTTGATGTCAGTGTATTCCTTTACGATAGAACAGTAGGTCTCTAAATGGGGTTTAGGGACCCCAGGGGTCCTTGAAAAGGTTTCAGGGGGTCCCAATGAATTTTTTTTCACTTTAATTCCATCCATAAGTAACACAATGACAGAATGTTTAATGCTTTTTGTACTAAACATCTAAAAGCTTATTCCTATCAAACTGGAACCTATTTTATTCTGTTTAAGGATCCTTTTCTGAGAAAAAATGTGAGCTTTTCTACTGTGCAGGACATTGACCTTTGACCTCCCTGTCCAGTGAGAAAGAAAATTTCCTATTCAGGTCTAATCAAATTGTTTCCCTCAGTTCCACCTTTGCTGACAACACAATGAACACAGTGCAGTACGAGCATTTTTCCAAAGATTTGCATCTTTTATCCAGAAACATTCCCTGCAAGTGCAAAGAAGCCTGTTTAGAATCGGATTGAGAGATTTAATCAGAAAACAAAAACAGTTGGAGCAGCAAAGGCCAAGTCCAGACATGCAGGGAGATTCTGTATAAGCTCTCTGCAGTAAAAAGTGTGCGGCCGCTGCAGTGAAGCTGTGTGTTCCAGGCTTTGTGTGTGTGTGCGTATGTTTGTGTGCATGCAAGCGCTTCCTTTGCCAAGTTTCCTCTCTTTGTTTAGACCGGCCCGGTCAGTCCGGCTCCCCTGCTGAGCACTCTGCGGCCAAATACACACATATATCAAAACACACAGCACAACAACAGACAGTGTGCTCTGGGGGCAGAGGGGTGCTGGGAATACGGGCAAAGGGGAGAGAAAGACAGAGATGTGTCTATTTTGGATCTGAAACTCTACAGGGCACAAGTTCGATCATTTCAAAGTGTGTTATGAAAAAATAATTACATTTGCACTGTTGACAATAATTTGATGTTGAATATTTGTTTTTAACTCAGAAAATTAAAGCTGGGCTACAGCTAAGAAAAGCATCTCATCCTGATACCCTCAGTATCTAGTAAGTAGCTAACCCCCCCCTTCCATTACCCCCAAAAGGATTCCTGCTGCAGCTGTAAATCCTCTGAATCTTTCCAGTGATCTCAAATAAGCTGAAAAACAACCCATTCTGCCTGAAATTCAATTGAGCATGACATGAGAGCAGTGGGAACTTCTGTCAACTTTAAAGCGTCATTCAACAACCAAAGAATAAAAAACCTCTTAAAAGGCTTTTATATCTCTGTATGTGGTCGGCATCATGCTGTGACATATATTATAGTATTATTTGATTCCAGTAAGGAATAAAAAAAACTTCTGGAGTCTTTGTTTTCCTCTGTTGTGATCATTTGATTTAGGATTTCTGGAAAGAGAATACAAATCAAAATTAAAGTACCCCAGGAGTTAAAAAGGGAAGTAATGGTTTCTATTGATGTGGGCTGAATACATTCTGGGGGCATAAAATCAGGGGAAAGCTGATTGGATACAACAGATTTATTGATGCAATACACACACATAGCAAATCATTTTAAGATCTGAGGTAGGGATGTTTGTGATTAGTAGACTGAACGAATAAACATCATCACCCTCACTAGTTGGGACCACTTACTAGTCAGTTAAAATGAACAGTTTTATTAATGTAGTTCTGAAATGCTGCTCATATGTTGTGTTCGGTTAAGACAAGATCAGTTGTGATTCTGTGTCGAGCGGGACAGTAAGACTCTGCAAGATACGGACTTTAGCGCAATGAAGGGGGGCTGATTGTTTATAATAATCCCTCCTAATTTCAATAAATAATAAGACCCAACACTCTTTACTATGTACGTTAAGTTACATAAGTATACAGAGAGAGAGTAGATCAAACATAACTGGCCGCATATAAAATGTAAATGTTGCTGTGTGTTTTTGTTGATTGTTACTGTTCTGGTTTTTGTTTTTAACTCTGTAAAGCACTTTGAATTGCTCTTTGTATGAATGGTGCTTTATAAATAAACTTGACTTGCCTTGCCTCAGCTGTGCTGCAAAAATCCACCACTAGGCAGGGTTGCAGCTCCAATTAATGGCGGCTGCCATAAGAACGTAATACTCTACTACCAGGATGAAAACAAGCACAGTTGACCCATGGCTTCTCTTTGCTTCTCAATATGTAACAAGTACACGCATGTGGAGGTTAACCTGAAGGCTGGTGATGCTAGACCTGCTAATGTAAGCCTTCACTCAACTAAAAAACTAAAAAACATGGTCTACCTGCAGACTCTGTGATCCCGTGTTGAGCGGTATTTGATAAATTGTGCTCAGTTTTGACTGTTTTCTTACCTTTGGACTAGTCAGTTAGTCTGCACTTACATGTCTGATTGAACGACAGGAAATTAGTCGCTTTGAAACATCACTCGTCGAAGGTGTGGAATGCTGTTCCTCTGGCCTAAAGTCACAGTACCTATGTGCTTAACAATAATTAAGCTGTTCCTGTTTGCTGCTGCTCTAACCTTAATTTGTGTGTGTGTATATCCACATGGTTATCCACTTGTATTTTTGTAAATGGTCTATATATAAATGTATAATGTCTGAGCGTGTGTTTACCAGGCCCTCATCTCTTAAGCCCCCCACTGGGCCTGGGTCGAAGCAGTCTAAACACACACACTCATGCACACACACTCACTCCTTGCCCCCCCAAAAGCCGTGCTTTTAGAGCCGAGGGGCCCTAAATGCCTTACAGATGGACTCCTAACAAACACAACACTCTGTCCCGGCCCTCAAGTATTCCCAGTATTTGGCCTTGCTGTAATTTACAGCATACTTACCTAATTGAGATGCTATTAAAGTCAGGGCCTGCAGTCCTCAGCTAATGCACATGATATAAGCCTGACATACACAGCACAGTATATCTGACTTAATACAGCCGGGTGAAGTTAACCACAGAGTGAGTGTGATCTATGGCCCATGTAGTGTACTTAGCGCAACACAAATAATGATGTGTTGAGCAGAGACATGTCCGGGCAGGTCTGCAGGGCACATTAGAGGGTATTTTCTGAGACACTGTTGATGGTTTTACACCCTGCAGAGATTAATGCAGACTCTGAATACAGATGAATACCTCTCTGATGACTCAATTATGATGGAATACAAAGTGAATGAGAAACAAAGAGGTGAAGAACTGCCCCCTTGCTGCTGAATGATGACACACTGACAGAGGTATTTTCTCTTGATGCTGTGTTTAAGAGTGCGCTCATACCACACTGACATTGTTTTTTTTCTAATAAATAATATCATGTGGAGTCTAGACCGGTGAATCAGTTGTGCAAACTTGGCCATTAACAAAGACTTATATCTGGGTTAAAACCACATCTTGAATCTAATTGAAATTTGAACACATAGATGATGAAAATAAAAACATTTACATTCTTGATTTCAAGTATTTCCAGAATCATTTACAACAAATTTAACTATCTCATTTTTTCATAATGTATTTTTCAAATTAAGTTCCTCAGTGTTTCAAAAAGGGGTAACGTATAGTGAATGGACTATGTGAATTTGACCCCTGAACTAACATTTTTGCCAGAGTGTCAACAGGTTATGTGCCGGACTCTTTTCCCCGAAGAGATGTGATATGACACATGTGATCAGGTTGTCCCTAGCTTTGTTTTATTGTTGACAATTATTGTTATAATAGAATAATTTTAATTATTAATTAATAATAGCTTTGACCAATCAGAATCAAGTATCTAACACAGCCTGTTTATATCATATCATATCCAGGCGTGAAGCTTCCACCAAAGCGTCTGCCCCCTGGGGGCTTGTAGGTCAAAAACTCCATCTCCTCCATTCATTTGAATGGGGCTGCAGGCAAACTTTAAAAAATAAATACACGTTGTACGAATGTTTCCTCACATCCGTATGCTGTGGTGATATGTAGTTATTATTTGACTGTTTTGTGTTCAAGGCCTCTTTTTTCTGAAAAGTTTCTTTTTCGTTAGTTATTAAAAAACGGGGTTTTACTTCCGGGTTTGCTTTGATTGACAGCTGCCGTAGAGAGAACCTCCATAGGATCTTGTGACGCTACGCTGTAGGGTGGAGCTCGTTACCGTGGCAACACAGAAATTCTCTACAGCGTAGACTCTGGCTGCACAATGGCTGCGCATTGGAACGAGGCGTTTTGGCTTCAGATTCGTACAACTGGAAAAGGCGGAGCAATGCTGTCCATTTTATATACAGTCTATGATCATATCATGTTCATATCTTTATATCTACTGTAACTTTTTTTCTTATTATAAAAGGTTACTTTTTGGAAATTACTTACAAAACAAGAAATGCTATGTTTTATCTTGTTAGATTTTTTCAAAGCTTATGAAAATCTTTAAACCTGACACCGAACAATTTCTGTTTCTTCGTAATTAAAGGCTGCTGTTTTCAGCTACTAATTTCAGAATGGAGCGGCTGGTTTGGTCAGGATAACACTTCACAATATAGTTAAAACTTTTAGACAAAACAAGACCAGACTAAAAAAAGCACAAGCCTGTTTCCCAGATTTACAGCCTATATGAAAGCGTATTGTAGTGCTTTCTTCGCCCTCTTTTTCTATTGCTATGAGAAAAAATCCAGTCCCTATAAAACTTGGAGAGATTTACCACAAGCAGAGAGGCTGACTTCACCCTAAAGCATGCAGTGAGCTCTTTCCTGAAAGGCCACGCTGAAGCGCAGAGACACACTGGCCACTGTTTGAGCTTGTCGTTTGGGTATTTTTCATCGAGTGTGTCTGACAGAAAGATAACACTCTGTCAGAGAGGGCCATCCATCTTCGTTTCCACGTTGCTCCTGGAGAATTCAATCTTGAGAGTGTGGGGTTAGACACATCGGTGATTAATCAACTCTTTGCTCATGTGTGTGAGAGTGTGTAGATATCTGTGTCTTTGTCTGCACGCGATAAATCACTGTCTAACCTCGTACAGGACACACAATGAGTGAGCCCCCTTCAGACACACTGAAGATAAATCCGTCTACAAGTGATGTGCTGACAAAAGCTGGACGACTAAATGATTCTATCTGCCTCAGAGACAGGCGTGAAGCTCAGTCTGAGAGGTCCACCTCTGGTGTTTTACAGGACAGAGGGGAGCAGAAAGTGGGAATCTGTCAAAAAAAAAAAGTTGCTGGATTCCAACCAAGGGTGAGTATTGAGAAAGGCATGGGAACACACTGTTGTGCACACATACAAACCCACACTCAGGCTCTAAACGTTGATGAATAATTCCTCAGGGCTGTTAGGAAAGATCTCACTCAGACGTGATTCAACTGTGACACCAGGGCTTTTCTTTGTGTGGGATTAGGTTTACTATTATTGGTGACATGCAAGAGGTGACGCAACCTCGGAAATTATACAACGTTATGAAACGCAAGCAGTGATGCGAGACAAACAAAAGTGACAGCAGCGGGGGATTTTGTTGCAAACAATTCGCTACTGCACAACCAAACTCAAGGGCAATCCATTTTCAAATCACAACAAACTGGATTCATTGTGTATTTTATCTCATAATACATCTCCAGAAAGCTACAAACATCGTGGTGGAGTTTCATTTAGCCTGTGTTATGTTTGGATAGGGACAATGTTGCCGTTGCATCACAGGTCTCTGGTTGAAATGTTGTTTCAAGCAGGAACTCATTTTGTTAGATGACAGACTTTTGAGGAAGAATTTAAAATCTTACTAATAACAAAGTAAAGATTTTAACCTGGATAGAGCAGATGCATGAGTGAAAGGCTGTGTTACAGACAACAGTCTTATGGGGATTATACTGATGGTTCATTCCAGGAACATGAAGCCAATACGTTTGATTTATCTGGAGTGGAAAGTGATGCAGACAGGGTGTTGTTGGATGGACTGTTCTTGGACCAACACCTACATCTCTCTCTACACTCTTTCAGTCCTTTGCATGTTTGCATGGAGGGTTTGCCAACACGAGTGCGATCCCAAACCACCCACATGGAGTGGAACAGTGTCACAAACCTCCAAACAGTGTTTCTTCACTATGACTAACATACTTGCATCCATCAAAGGATCAAGTCTTTGTAGCCTGTGATCTTTTTATCTTGTTTTTCACTGATGGCACTTTTTAACTAGTTTTCATTTATCATGTTTTTGTTTTATCAACCTTATTCTTATTTAATTGCTCATTTCTTGTTTTTATTGAGGGTTACCTTTTTAGTACTGATCACTTTGTCACTTTGTTTGTCGTGTCTTGTCCTGTGCTTGTTAGTTGATTTAAAAAGGAGGCTGGCTCACTGCAAACAAAATCTACTTACAGGTAGAAATAAAGTAACCTTGAACCTTGAACCTGTGCAGACCGCTGGTCTACCAAGCATTCCCAGTTCATGTAATCCGCTAACTAGCTGACATTGCTAGCATTGCCTAACCTAACTATCACTTTAGAGTTCATTTCAAGTTTCTCTGTATCTTCCTCTGCTCTATTTTTAAACACAACCTTCTCTTTTGTTGTATTTTTTGTTTTATCTTGTTCTAAATGTTTTTAATGGGTGACAAGTTGAGACTTCTAGTAGGCCAGTTTGGCACCTGGACTCTTCCACTACAGAGCCGAACTGTTGCAATATGTGCAGAATGTGGTTTGGCATTGTGATGCTGAAATATGCAAATTTGAACTGTAAAAAATAACAACATACTGAGAAGGAAGTCTTTATCAGGAGTCCTCTGTTGCTGACAACTGGCTACACCAAAGTCCTGAGATGTTGCCTATCTCTCCCAGAGGCTGTACTGTCATTAGACAATAGCCAAGGGCTCTGTTTTTAGGATTATATACAGCCTTCCCTGAACTTCTAAAAGGAAGCAGGTTCATTAGGTTGGAACTGTTTTTTTTTTCTTCTGTATTTACAGGTATGGTTGCAAAATTCAACAAATTAGAAACTCAGAGTTGAAAAGAGAACATCAGTCCAAAAACGTATACAAAATCAAAAGCGGCCTTATAATCTTGGTGGTGCTCTTATTCATAATAGTCATTGTCCTACATTACTGACCACATTGTACCACATTCTCAAATACTATGAGTCAAAACCATGGCAAGTCTATGACGAGGATAGTCCATCCTGAACGTGCAGCTGTGTTTTGTTCCCTACACCTCAATATAGAGCCGTGAGTGTGTCTACAAACAGAGCTCACTCTGTGAACGAGCAGGGGTGGGGAGGGTCAGGTTTAAGAAAAGCATGAAGACTATCCTGAGGAGGAGCAGGGAATGTCCCAAGTTTAAGAGGTCGACAGGTTCATCCACCTGCAGCCTGAAGGGAGAAAGGACCCACCCCTCCACTCACACACACACTTTCCACAAACAGGTGTGCTGGCCCGTCAGAAGCATCAAAACAAGAAATTCACACGACCAGAAACGAGACAGGGGAAGGGGGCGGGTGCCAAGGAGAGGAAAATAGTAATTATGAAGGATGGGTGGCACTGGGAGCAGGCGCTTGTTACAGCAGTTCATGGGAATGTAACTCTGGTTAGAGGAACAGTGATTGGTTCCACTTTGTTCAGGAGCCAAGGCGGACTGCATCAGTAAGGTAACGCTGATTTGTTCCTCAATTTTCCACCTCTCAGTTTTATTTAGCCTTTACGTCAATGCAGAGAAGAAGTGAAAGAGGGAAAAGAGAGAAAAAGAGAGTCATAGGTAAAGGAGGGCACTGCTTAAACGCAGGTTTATGTTTCCAATCAGGAGATTGCGATCATGACATGCAGCCGAGGGCAAATGGGCCGTAACTCAATCACAGAGGGAGGTCTTTCGGCTCGAAGGGTACTCTGGTTCAAGATCATTACTCCACAGTACGTAACAAAGCGGTCTGAGGACAGGATAACATTAGAGAACTTCAGCTTTGAAGAGAGCTCAGAGATGGGCTGGTAAATGTTGGAGTGAAGTGAGGGAAATCCTGATCTGGATGACTTGAATAGAAAAGAAGTGGCTGCAGAATTCATTGTTCTATTCGAGATATAGGAGCTGTTTTCACTTACTCTAAAAACACTGGTATTACATTTTAAACACCAGCTCCAGCACGTAAAAACACTTCCAAACAGTCCCATACCCACAAACATGATCTTATAGTGATGCCACCAGTCTGACAAACACACAACAGATGCCGCCACACACCAAACCTGACAAACACGTTTCATATGTTACGATCTGCACATGGAAAGACAGACTCATTCACTGGTACAACCATCCCCGGAGCGATGATGTCTATCTTGGCACCACCCTGGCATCAGGGCTGGCAGCATGCTGGCATGAAGTCGTGCTCTTTCCTCTATGACAGATGACACGCCTAGTTACACCCCTGGGCATCAAAACACAGCTGTTCCCCTTTGGCTATGCCTCAGTTCTTTAACAATTTTCTCTCAAGCCTCCCTTATGGAAACATAAACATCCAAAAAGTTGTCACAAACCTACCTGAGATGACAGGAAAAAAGAAGGGTTGGTATGGAAAACCATTAAAAATAACAGACATGGAGTCAAAAAGGGAAAAAAAATAACAGGTGTGTGTGCATTACGTGAATGGATGGTGATAAGGAGGCGGGCAGAGAATGCAGGTGTATGTTTTATGTGGGCGCAGACTAACAGAGCCCAGCCACAACACGCTCATATCAAAAGATTCCACCGCATGCACTCATCTGATAACAGACACACAAGCAGTAAGAGCCGCACAGCACTGCACACACACATACACACACACACATTCAAACAGTTCTGCTTTGAACAACAAGAGTAATCTAATCACTTTATCTCTCTTACTCACAGACATAACACACACACACACACACACACATGCCGTGAGCAGCAGGAGTGTGCCTACCTTATCCTCGAGCCTGATCAGCCGAGCACCGATAGTTGGGTATTCTTTGTCTTCCCCTTTGCCTGGACAGTGACAAAAGAGAAACGGTTTCACTTTAAACCGCAAAGACGTAAAAGCGCACTTAGTCACGCTCAGATCGATTAGCGCACGCTGACGCACATGCTACATTTATCTTTTGTAGTTAAGGCCTAAAGGCTCTTGGTTCTTAGTGAAACCATCCTTCAGTTCTTTTTTTTTTCAGATTAAATATTAAAGTCAGAAATGCATATATACCCCACGATTAGCAAACTCTGATGCCCAACAAAACAACATATATGCATTGGCTGCACATTATTATCTCAGCACATCCCTTCAGAAGTGAAACATCTCTACTACAACTGCTATTTTCAGAGACTTGTGTGATTCAATGCATCATGTAACCCATTATTCATTGTGTTTGTGTTTATGTGCGTGTGACTTTGGTGCGGCCTAGCTTTTGAGAGGATGCAAAATTTTGAATTACACAACTCTCTAGGTGTTTAGTGAATTCAGTCACTTGTCAGAGTCTGTCGGAAAACTGGTTACCCATGTACTAGGACGAGGTCTTCAGAGACATATTTACTACACACTTGGGGGGGGGGGGTGCTGGTAATGTTCAGTAGTGTTGAAATGTTATGAATGTACACATACTAGTCATCATAAAACAAATATTGATATCATCAACATTTTTTAAATGATAAAATAAGGGGATGCCGTTTGCCCGTGGTCTAAGCGTGCGTCCCATAAGGAGGCCGCAGTCCTTGTCGCAGGGGTCGTAGGTTTGACTCCTGGCCTCTAACATCTGCTGCATGTCTTCCCCCACTGTCCACTCCCCACAATCCCATGTTTCCTATCCAATAAAGGCAAAAAATGCCCAAAACATAACTTAAAAAAATTAAAAAATAAATAAATACAAAACCTATGTTTTTACATTATTTAAAAAAGACATTTTCCTATTCTGTAAAACTGTTGCATTATTAAGTAAATTAGATGATTAACTTGAATATTAAACATTCCATCGTTTTCTAACAGGTCTGTTTTTTTTACTGTCATATGTCATGTGATGTTTTAACCCTCCTGTTATGTTTGTTTCTCTGGAACAGCAATAATGTTCCTGGGTCAATATGACCCGGGGCATATTCAATTATCCAAAAGTGTCAGAACCCCAAAAAATCCCAATACACATTTTTTTAAATCAAATTTTTAACTTCATTACTAACGATTTAAATCAAGATTTAGTCCATTGGTGTTCTTTAATTCTCACAGATCATGGTTCAATGAGGATAACTCACTCCTTTTTCATTAAAATTCACATTCAAACTTTTTTTAATGTACATTGGGAAGACCTAAATAGAAATACAATAGTTTTACATGACATAGATTTTATTTTATTTTATTATACATTTTTTTTTTTTTTTCATTTTTATGAAGTGATGTTGATAAATTAACCTGACACCTCTTCTGTCACACGCTGCCCAGATTTTTATGCTGCATTTAGCTGTTTTGGAAGGCATCTATTGCCTAAAATAGACTTTTAAAAGGGTCAATTTGACCCGCAACATAACAGGAGAGTTAAATATGTTTCTCTGTTTTTTTAGCTTTCACCCCAATGTATGTTGTAAGTGTATGGTAGTTCCAACAGATATAATCCTGGTACATTAAATGACCAAAAGTGTTAAGAAACAGAACATTATGCAACCAAATATGATTGTGTTGACTGTATCAAAGTGTGATTATGTAAAACTCACACTCTTTGTCCTCCAAATGTTAATTACTCAACATGCAAAACACTTCATGTTATGAAAAATGAAATAAAAATCCATTAATTTATATCCATGCAAACACAGGGCGCACAAAGTCACATATTTACAAGTGAGAGAAAACACATAAATATCCTGAAATCCAAACAGAGACATGTGCATACACATCAGGGACCTCTGTTTCTCTCATATTTAGTCTGGCACAGCTTGTGTATGTGTGAGGTGTAAACACACAGACGGAGTGAGGAGTGATGTCTGTCTATCAGATCGAGACTGTTGTGTTTGTTGCTGTGTATTTACCTGGAAGAAACATTCCTGGCTTCCCAAGAGTGCCGTCCAGCCTGGAAGGAGAAAGAAGAAAGACTGAGAAAGTTGAAAACACAGAGACACAAAGGACTTTCATGTGAGAAACAGTACTCATAAACAAAACAGTAAAATAATAAAAAAAAAACATTTATGGAGCCAATGAAATCAAACTGAATCAGTTTGAACAGAATTTATATGTCACTGAGATTGGAAAATAAAACCCACAGGGAGGTTTTTAAGGGAGGAATAAATGTTTCTGTTGAGACGTCAAGATTTGAAAATAAACAATGAGACTTCAGGAGGTTTCTTCTGTTTGTTTGGACGATTAGTCATTTATGAATTTACTGAGACATGAAAAGTCTCCTTTCTCCTTTTAATCATCACAGGGTGAGTAAACCCCTGTCACAGCGATCAAAGTAGTGATCAGTCCTTTGTTGTGGTGATTTTTCCAGGGATTGAAAGTTAAGTTTTCGTGTAAGTTTTTTAAGGGATGCACATAATGTTAGTCAAATTAATGATTCAGCAGATTAGATTTTTATGAGAAAATGTTCAAATGTTACTAGGAGATTGATTCAAACACTCTTCACTCCATAAGTCTCTCCATTAAAGCTTTATAACAGTGAAAGTAGTTCCGTGACTCATATTAAATAAACAAAGATTGATTTACAGAAACAGTATGGTCCCTGAAGGTTTCAGGATTTCACAGCACATTACCATGGTTCAGCTGAATTACTGCTAAATGGTAATTTGAGGTCCAGGTGATGCTCTTACATAACTTTGACCCGATTCATTACCTAACCAACCCCCTTCATGGAGGAGAAGTGGGGGAAGAATTGGGGATTTAAAGGAAAGAAAATCCACTGAAAGAGCAGAAAAAAATGCAAGTAAAGGACAAAAAGATTTACTTTAAAGAACTAGACTTCATTACAGGACAAAAGAAACACAACAAGGTGTAACACATCCCAGACAGAGAGGCAGCTACACTACACTTTAACCCTGCAGGAGGATGATCCCACTGACAGTGTGAGGAGTTGTGGAACTACTGACAGCTGAATGTGGGCATTTATAAAGCAGACTTCTCTCTTTTTGTTGTCTTCCTAACCCAATCCAGCCAATCATGATGTCAGCACAGCTTGCTTAGAGGACAGACCAATGAAAACACTACATTTCAGGGTACAAAGTGACACTTTAATGCCAATTTGTGCCATCAGCAACAAAAGTAAGATTCTCTTTATGCAGGCTGGGCTTTCACAGAATGTTTTTTTTTTCTGTTGTTGCGCCCCTAAACTGTGCAACTCTCTGCCTCTGGACATTAAAGCGGCGAGCTCTCTGGGTGTTTTTAAAAGTAAACTTAAGACTTACCTTTTTAATAGCTTTTAATCTGGAGTTATTTAATTTTAGACCTGGACTGAATCATTATTTTTATTATTTTTATTATCATTTTAACCATTATTATCTGAATTATTGCTTTAACATATGGTTATCTTATTTAATTATCTATTTATTTCTTGTATTCATCTGATCTTGTTAACGCTACCTTATTTTTAACCTTTCTTTCCACTATTACTTATTCTATTAATTTTACTGTATTGATTTTTTGTTATTTTTAAATATTTTATTTATAACCATCCCTTTTATAATTTTACCATTGCTGTTTTTTTTTTTGTCTCTCCGTTATTCTGTGAAGCACTTTGGGCTGCATGTTTTTATGTATGAAAGGTTCTATAGAAATGAAGTTGAGTTGAGTTGAGTTGTGAATAACAGCACTGATATTATGACTTGGTCAGGGAAAATCCTGGCCTCTGATTGGCTGCAAGCTGTAAACTAATTTCTGACAGTTAAGACTGTTAGAAATACATGTAGCCTGTTTCCAAGCTAGCACCTTAGTACAACAATAAGGGAACTCTACCACTATGACAATTTGGTTTAAAAAAAACACAACATGGTAACTATAACATTTTTTACAGGGTGAAACAATGGAGGAAAAACACTATAAAACAGAAAGCTGAGATGCTAGGCTAACATTAAAGGGCCTGTGGTGAGTTCTTGGCTTGTCATGAAACAGTCTAAAATTAATAGTGAAACCTTTATATGACCTTCTAAAGCAAACAGCGCAATCATAGAGAAGATTTTTGTTCTTTTTCCATTGTTGTTTTTAATTTCTGTAATTGCTGCAACCAAGTGGCTGTCAGACCAGGAGATCAACCGCATACTTCCAAAACAGCCTTCCTTAGCATTTTCAACAGAAAGATTCACACTTTAATATGTTTAACTGTTAAAAAGGAGGTTGAGACTCTTATAAAACAAAGAAACAAAGAGATAAGACATACTGCTTTAACCCTCCAGTTATGTTTGTTTCTTAGGGACAGCAATAACGTTCCTGGGTCAACTTGACCCGGGGCATATTTAATGATCCAAAAGTGTCCGAACCCTAAAAAATCATAATAAACATTTTAAAAATCTCATTATCAACTCCATTACTAACCATTTCAATCAATATTTAGTACAGTGGTGTTCTTTAATCCTCAAAGATCATGGTTCAATGAGGATAACTCACTCCTTTTTTAATGAAAATTCAGGTTCAAACTTTTTTTAATGTACATTGAAAAGCCGCAAATATAAAAACAATAGTTTTACATGACATAGATTTTTGTGTATTTTATTTTAAATTTAGATTTTTTTATGAAGTGATGTTGATAAATTCACACAACACATCTTCTGTCACATACTACCCAGATTTTTATGCTGCATTTAGCTGGTTTGGAAGGCATATATTGACTAAAATAGAATCTAAAAAGGGTCAATTTGACTTGTAACATAACAGGAGGGTTAAGATACATGTGCCGCTATTTTATTTTACATTTTGATTTTTTTTTTATATGTAGTGCAAATGTACATATTGCAAATGTGCGAAATGAGCCATTTTCATTGTATATGTTGTTTATGCTAATTAAGCCAAGCGGAACCCTAACCCTAACCCTAAACAAAATAATACTTTTAACAATTTTTTTTAGATTTTGAATTTTAAATGGGTCAATTTGACCCACAACATAACAGGAGGTTTAACCACAGGGGGCGCCAAAGCAACACCAAATAAAAGATTGGTTACTTTTTATTTCTCTCCTTATTTTCCTTATTTGGCCAGCGAAAGTAATTGTCAATCCCTGGTCTTGAATATAGTTTCAGCAAAAACAATCTATTTTTATGTGTATTATTTGTTTTTGTGGACAAAGGACACTATCCATCCCTACCAATGAGATGCCAAAACTCCCTCCCTGAAAGTCTATGCTATGTTATTAAACTGCAACATACAGCAAACTTTGTTAAGTGAACTGAAGTGAGCTGTCATGATGTCAAAAAAAGACAATAAAATAACTCCAAAATAAAGAGTCAGTGATAGAAGGCGAGGAAAAAAACGTGTGAAATAAGGTCAAAGTCAGCACCTCCTCTGCAGCTCCTTGATGCGGACCATCATGTTGAGGTGACCCTGGGAATACTGCTCGATCACGTCTCGCACGTCATACGGCTTCCGCGCTTGCTGTTGATCAATGCACACGCACACACACACACACACCAACACAAAACACACACAGAGGGACACAAAAGCCATTGTCAGCTCTCGCCGCTCCTACTTGGTCCCCCCGAAAAAACATCCCCAACCCCCTTGGGTGCAAAGGGTTCATTGTTAACTCATTGTGTGTGTGTGTAGAAAGCAATCGTGTTAAGGTCCTTTCACAGCTTTGTTTAGTGTGACGTGGATACAAGCAGCGTCAGAAAGAACCCGGTGAACTCTTTAGGGTCTCCTTGGTATACACAGAGTATAGCCTGCACAGCTGAGATCACTTAGGCTGTAATTGAAAACATGCTCAACACTTGGAAAACGGTAAGAATATAGGAACCATTCTGTAATAACATATAGCGCTAATATGATAGCCAAAGTATTTCAAACATGTTTTTTTTACTGTTATACTTCATGCACAAGTTTTCCAACATAATTCTGCTGACTTCAGTGCTATGTGAGGCCATGTCCTGCTGTGTGTGAGTGTGTGTGCGAGTTTTTGCAAGTGTTTGTTGAGCAGTACAGTAAGTGAATTCCTACTGTAGCCCCTGAGACAGGTTAGTAGATTTCCCGTGATACTACGCCTGGACTGAAGTGAGCACATAGAAGACATGCAGGTGCAGGTTTGAGGCATTTACGCACAAACACACACACATGCACATGCTCATGCACAGCAGGCCTGCAGCTGATATATGCCCTTGGGGCTCCCTCCCCCCCTCATCCTGTATAACCGCACACAAACACACTCTTCGTTCTCTCGGGCTGTCTCTCTCTTTATCTCTGTAACTTCCCCCACCTTTGCTCACGTAGAATTTCTTTCCTCTCGTTTGTTTTTTTTTTTTTGTTTTTTTGTGTGTGTGTGTGTACCTTACCTGAAATTTCTTCCTGGCCACAAAGTACTGCATTCTGCGGAGGACTTTCACAGCTGATCTCTGGGCATGGGACAACCTGTGACACAAAAAAAACACTGATTAAATCTCAGAGAAAAACAAAGATGGTCCTGTTGGCAGATGTTTCCTTGCTGTAAAATGTGAAGTGGTTTGTTTTGGAAGGGCTGAATTGTAAGAAAAAAAAAATAGAGGGGAAATGCTGCACGCTTAAAGCCTGGTATTTTGTCTTATGCAACGTTCAAGGACCAACTGACAATGTGTGTCCTGTACAACAGAAAAACACATACATACATGCATGAAAATACACATTTAATCTGTTTGTAGACATCTATCAATGGCTGCTTTTTATCCAAGCTTGCCTTGTTGCTCACAACTGTGAATCTGCGACACTGCGCAGAGTGAAGAAGAAGAAAACCAGACACTGTTTTCAAAAAGAGGAGTCCCAAAACACACGTCCCTCGGCTCAGAGCAGCACATCTGTGTCAACAGATGGAGGAAAAAGGAAAACCCACTGGTATGGAGCTAAACTCAGAAACAGAAACCGCAGGATGCAAACAACACACACATACAAAGTCATACTTGCATACCATAGTGACTGTATGGCATGCACTTGTGTTTGTTTCTTCAAGGAGGCACTGCGTGCTGTGCTGGGTTGTGTTGTGTTGTGATGAGTACTGGTAATCATGTGATTTATTTGTCCAAATGCTAAATGCAGAAACATGTCCTTGGATGTTCCATATGTGACAGCTGTATGTTTGGATGATGTGAGGATGAGATGTGTTGTTGTGGGACTGGATTTCATTGGACTGAAAAACACATGGACAAAGCCACACACAGACTCAAGATGAGCATGAGATGTCAAGTTGTTGTGATAAGAGAGGCACGCTGCTGTATTATGTCATACAAGCTCAAACGGTGTCAAATAACAATGATTCTTCTTCTATGCATTCTTTGTATAAGTAAGCACTTTATACATGACCAATGTATGATTTTTAAGGATTCCTTTTGACCCAGCCTGAATGTCAAATGACCTGACTGTCGTACAATCCAAAGGTTGGAAATCTCTGGGGTGTATTTCTCTTGATGAAATAGATGGATCAATTATTTTTGTTATCTATAAGTTTTAATCAAGTATCAACATTGAGTATTGAAATATGCAACATTACATCAAGATGTTGGAGAGAATGTGGGGAGCAAATGGCAAATCATGGTTAGTTATAAGGGAATTTTGGGATATCGGCCTTCAAGAAATCTCAAACATTTTGGGCATCTCTCTAAATCATAGCCCATATGTTCTCCGTCCAGGAAAATTACCACAAGAGATAACAGAGAGTGATTCTCACTTATTCTTAGTTTTTAGAGCAGCAATAATGAAACAAATTACAAGACATTGGCTGAAAGATGACAGTTTAGTAAAGGCAAAATGGAAGGACCTTGTAAATGAAATCTATGGAATAGAAAAAACTATGATGAAAATCAGAAATCAGCTCTTGGTTTTTTAAAAAAGATGGGAGATATGGGAGAGATACACAAGTAGCATTGCTTCAAATGATTCTCCCGGTTATGAGTGAGAAATAAGTAGGCAGTAGTACATGTTCTTTATTTTATTAAATGCTCTATTTATTTTTGTATCTTTAACCCTTGCGTCTCTCCTCTTTTCAACGCTTAATATACACATGATATTGTACACAGGTATACACTTTGTCTATTTTCAAATATGTATCGACTCGCTGAATTAACTATATGAATTAAGACCCCATGGATGTCACTCACACTAATAATGGTAATAAATTCCCATATTTTACAAAATTCAATGTAATTCTGATTTCAATGTAATTTGCAATCTTATTGAAAATCAATTATTATTATGTTACTTGTATTTAATATTATTATTATCCTTTTCATTGATTGTTGCATATTACTTTATCCATCTGTCTTGTTTTGTTTTTCTCTTTTTTTTCTTTGTTTGACTAACTATGTAATAAACTAAAAAAATGCAAACACTTCATTTACATATGGACCTGCTGCCCACAACCAATTTGCTGAGGCTTGTGCCACCCCTGGAGGAGTATCTTCAATTGAAACAGCACTCCACAAAGTGGACAAAGGAAATGTATGAAAATAACCTGATGAGGGAGAAAAGTGTTTAAAAGTGGTCCGCCTCGCTATGTATCCAGCATGCTTTGTAAAGTGAAGTGGACGTTTTCTTCTTTGAGCGTTGTCTTCTGAGTAAAACACCATTATACAATAGAATACCTCCCAGTGTGAAGTCTACTGGTATATTGGTCACACCAGTGTTTAAGAAGCAGCTTATAGATGACAAAAAAAAGTGTGAATTTTAGGGTAATCCCTCTAATGAGATCTGGGTTCACCCTGCGGTCTCCTCCCAGTTGGAAGAAACCTCCAAAGAAAGAGGTCCAGGAGGCATCTTAATCAGGTGCTCGGACCACCTCAACTAACTCCTTTTGATGCAAAGGAGTAGCAGCTCTACTCTGAGCTCCCAGACCCTATCACGAAGTCTGAACCCAGCCAAGATTTATGATGTATGCATTTGTTTTTGATACCTGCTACTGCTGTTACAGCACTTTTTAACATTCTTATATTTACAGTTAGTGACACTAAGGCATTTAAATTACAATGAATTTTTTTGTTAGAGAAAGACACTTGTGCATCTAAAGGCATTTTTCCACCGCAGGAACTTTACCCTGGAACTAGGGACTTTACCCCTGAACTACGTGCATTTCGACCAGAGGAACCAGGGCCTAAATTTAGTTCAGGGGTAGATAATCTCCCCCTTGAAAAGAGTACTTTTCAAAGAACCTGGGACTTTTGGTTGAACGTAACAGTGTTTGTGGAGTTTACACAGTTGTTGAAACACAGAGGGAGTTCCTGGGAATGCATACTAGTTTAGTTTTTTATTAAGATTTAAATATTATTTCATATAATTTTTTCTTTCCATATATCACTGGCCTGATTTGCACAATCTTCACAATCTTCAGCCTGCGGTTGAAATGCAGACAACAATGGGGGCACAGGAACCTTTTAGTTCTGGGGAAAGTAGTTCTGGGGGCTAAAAGACCCCGGAACTCTTGGTCGAAATGCACCTTAAGAGACAAGATCAGCAAAGAGAAAAAGGGTTGTCCAGAGGAGTCATTAACACATCACAGTACCTTTAACACTGTAAGGCATTGGCCCACTATGTATGAGGGTCAATATGTGAAACTGTTGAAGAACCGCCATATCCTTTTTTGATGAACTGTCATTGACTTTATCATAAAAAGGGACACAAAAAACAGAGGAAGATTATCTTTCTATAAAATCAAAGTAAAATAATCTCTTGTTTACAGACTGAGCAGGTCTTGCTCTGTATTCCTGTGCCCTATTTAACTACCTGTCCTTCTATTTCATGAACAGTGTGTCACAGACGCAGGTGACCTTTCAGCCATCTGTTGTCAGAGACATTAAAGTAGAGGTGGTAAGCTGCGGGATGGTTTTTGTGTGCATCTGCTAAGAAGGTGGATTAATAGTAATCTGAGGTATCCTGATCCTTTCTGGAGAGATGAAGAGGACGACGGCAGAAATTTAGACGCTACTCAAAATGTGAGAACAAGAAAGAAATATTAGTATTAATGCAATGGCGGTTAGTGTGTGAGGGTGTGTGTGCGTGCGTGCTAGATTCTCTTCACAGCAAGAGATAAACAGACTACAAACAGAAAATTATTGACTCCATT
This sequence comes from Notolabrus celidotus, assembly GCF_009762535.1. Lineage (NCBI taxonomy): Eukaryota > Metazoa > Chordata > Actinopteri > Labriformes > Labridae > Notolabrus > Notolabrus celidotus. The sequence goes on along the minus strand of NC_048277.1, from coordinate 29,016,420 downwards.
CAAATGTCAAAGCCTGGGCCTTTGTATGTCAGGGGTAATGTGTGTGTGTGTGCCGTTTCAAATATTTCTCCATAACTATGTCCAAATCAAAGCAGTCACACCCACATACACACACTACACACCCTCAACACACAGAAACACACACACACACACACACACACACACACACACACACACACACACACACACACACACACACACACACACCACCCTCCCCCCTCCCAAAACAAGGGTCTTTGTGGAGTCAACAAGTCGCTCCGAGGTCTTAATTAGGCGGGGGGACAACAAAAGGACTTAACAGACAATGCATTGACATGGGACCATAAAACATGAACATCAAAGGCGGTCCGACTGCTGTCTTTTTTCCTGCCCTCCATGCGGGCCTGCCCGAGCTATAGGAGGAAATGCGCACAAACAATAACGAACATAAAGAGCATGAGGCCCTATTTTGGAAAAAAATAAATTCTACCCCCCTGCCTTCTTGTTCTCCATCAATGATGAGAAGAAGGATGTGTGTTTTTTTCAGTGCAACTCGGAGGTTTGAACATAATTGGGAAAGAAAACACATGTAGGAAACAAAAAACATGTGCCGTTTTGATCGTCGAACAACTGCATCCCTGCTCCCTCCTCCTGCTTCCTGCGTTTGACAGAAATGTGCACACATGTTCATCGGGCTAAGTGTGATAAAAGAATAACACGGAGGGTATCTGTCCGACACCGACAGACCGGCCGCCCCTCCCCCCTCCACTCAATTTAACATTTGGCACCCAGAAACTGGAGGAATGTAATTCCCACATCTCTCTGCTGATGCTGCCCTTCAAACACTTGCTGGCTCAGACTCTGCCTCCTACTCATCCCCTTCTTCCTCCCCCCCCTCTCTCTCCCTCTTTTCTCCTCTTTGAGTATATTTTTCATCTGTGCACAAGACTCGACACACACTGTATCCTGGGGACTCCTCTTGAGTCAGCAAACCTCTGATCTCGCCCACGACGACTTCAATATATTTCCCATTGTCCTGCGCTGTATGATTCATTTTAGATTGAGACTGCTGATTGTGTGGGTTTTTTAATTTTAAGGATTAAACTCCAGCTCTGGGCTCTTCCCAACAGACTCGCTGTTCTTCATTAGATCAACTGTAGAAGTCATGTGCGAGCTGTTATTGCTAGAGTCAAGAATTGGCCTTGTCCGTTTCTTGCAAAGCTGTGACAGATTTAGCCCCATGGCCTCCCCTCGACTGGTCTCACTTAATAAGTTTTCTCCTTTTTCATTTTCAGATGGTCACTTCGGAGACCTCTAAGTTGTCAATGGCAACTCTACCTCATCCCCTACCCCCCCTTGGCTCTTTCTTTGGCAGGGGACCGTCAAATATCCTGTGCTTCCATGGTGCGCTGCAATAACCTCAGAGGAGAAAGCAGCCTTAGACATCAATGTGCAATGGTCAGGGCCCAGCAAGGCGGCTGGCCTGTGAGTGTGTGTGTGTATGTGTGTTTGTATCTGTGCGTGTGTGTATGTGTGTGTGAGATAAGCTTTATGACTGGTGCTTTGGTCCATCAAAGAGATGTGCTCTTCTTCTGTTCTCCTCAAAAACAGACATCCTTTTATCATATCTTGGAAGGATAAGACGACTACATTCTTTCAGGGATGTTTGATCTAAAAGTGATGGCATGCCAGAGGGTGTCGTGGTGAGAATTATAAGGGCCCATTGCTAAGACACTATATTGTAACGGCACAGTCCCCCCCTCCTCAAAACCCCCTCCCCCAGTCAAGGAGGGTTTTTAATGAACAGGGTCTGATGCAGTTCTAACACAAGAAATGCTCCCATGTGGATTCTACAAGAAGGGGTTTCTATTGAGAAGTTAAACCCGCTTCAAAAGTGGTTTGCATGCAAGAACTATGAACACAAATCATTTTTATCTTTATGGACCAAACTGTGCACTACTCTGTGGGTGTCCTTCTGTACTGGAAAGAATCTGGTGATACTTAACGCAACAACATATATCATAATTCACAGATTGTTTTGGATGGAGCTTTCAATGCCATTTTCAGATAAAGCAGGAAACGAGGAAGAGAGAGCGGGGGATGACATGCAGGAAAAGACCACAGGTTGGATTTGAACCTCAGCCACCTGCACTACTGCCTCTGACTATGGACTGTGTGATTTTATCACTACGCTTACCAAGCGTGCCATACTTTTCCATTTACTCTCCCTTAGTCAAACGCACGGTGGCCCAGAAGGACAAAACAAATTTACAAAAGATGAAACACTTTTAAAAAGAGGACCTTAGATGAGGTCTGACACCCCTCTCAGATGTCATATCTCCTCAAAACCTTCATCATGTGTCAGAATTCAGATGAAACGGCCTCAGACCACATCGCCTCAGGCTAAACAGAGTCAGACTTAATGGTAAAAGTGTTCCGTCGTTTCTAAAATTGTCTCCAACTTTGTAAAAGTGTTTCATCTTTTGTGAATTTGTTTCCTTAAATGTAAATTTGTTTTGGCTTTGGTAAAAGTGTTTTGCTGATGTCATTTTGTTTCATAAAATGTAAAAATGTTTTCCAAAATGTTAATTTGTCTCCAACTTTGTAAAAGTGTTTCATCTTTTGTAAATTAGTTCTGTCCTTCAGGGCCACCGTACATACGCCTGTGTTCTTTGCATCCATGCTAGTTTTCTACGCTAACTTCATCCTGACTAAGTTTGAGATGCTACATTGTACTCTGCAGAACCATGTCATTAAAATCACTATTTTGTGAGATTAAAGTTATCACTTTACCACTGTGAGTGTATTTCGCTGACCATGTCTCAACCCTCATAACCTCAAAGACTCAGCTACATACCATGCGGCTGGTTAAATATGGCCTCTGATGCAAGCTTATCCCTCCTCCCTGTGTGTCCCTGTGTGTTGTTTTTCACGTCCCCCCCTCCAGATCAATAGACTCTGATCAAGACATGCTGGAGACAATGGCAGCAAACAAGCCACATCAAAGCCCAGTGCCCATTAAGAGCTGATGACAAAGAGAGAACAGAGAGAGCAGGCCATGTTTGATGTGTGTGGCCGCAGAGAGAGAGAGAGAGAGAGAGAGAGAGAGAGAGAGAGAGAGAGAGAGAGAGAGAGAGAGAGAGAGAGAGAGAGAGAGAATGGGAAAGAGAAGAGGAAAGGCTGGTGGTACTATACATTTTCCTTTCACTCTAACTGCATCCATTTCTGTCCGAACCCTGTATACAATTTGGACAGATTTATTTTCTATACTTGTGCAAAATTATACAAAAGAAATCTAGAGGATACTTTCCTCTCACATGTTCTCATCCATTATAGCAGCTTTTTACAAACCTTTCAAGGTACAAGTGTATTAAAGTCTCCTGACGGAAAGCTCATGAAAGAATCCCACCAATGAAAAGAATGCCTCTCGTGAGATGGTCGACATCCTGGTGACCTCAGAACAGTCCCACCCATGTTTAATGTTAATGACGCCAAGTCTCACAACCTGTCATTATTCGAGGAGAACAGAGACAGACTCAGCTCTTTCCCACCACGCGAAGAGAAGATTGGAGAGGAGCGCACTTCCAACAAGTCGACTAATGACTTGTGAACTCTTCTTGACACCACTGTAACTGCCAAATTAGCTAAAGATTTGGGCGAGGAGGTTTCCAGTTAGACAGCCGAGAAAATGAAAAACTACAGCCGTGGGAAAAAAAAAAAAACTTTTTACAAGAGAAGATAACCACAGGGGACTGAAATGTTGACAATAGAATCAACTCGCAGGTAGTGTGGAGAAACAGCTTTTTCAGTTTTACAGCTTAAACATAGAAACTGTTGTCTAAATGTTGCAATATACTTTAATTTATACACCCTTTATCCTACAGTCCGTCCCCATATGTTCCTGTTCCTGCCATGAACAACCTGGAAGCTGTAAAAAAAAGGGATTTTTGGACAGTTACTTCCTGGTTGATGTGTCCAGACTAAATTAGGTAGTGGGGTTAATGTTTCAGTCCTAAGGTGTAGGCTTAAGAGGAGGACATGGCTGTAACCAGCCTTCAAAGTGAGTCTAATTAGAGAGTCAGATAGATTTGGGGTTAATGACCCTCTCCTTGGTGCCAGACCGTCTTCTAGTTTAAGTGTTTAGCCTAAGGTGTGTCAGTAATGTTGGCATGCATGTTAAGGAGTGTATTAGGGTACATGTGTTCTTCCTGGAGGGCATTTTTTTTAACCTGTTAGTTATTCATTTAAAGAGGTTTTATGTTTGTCAGGTGCACTTTTACAGCAAATTAAAGCAGGTGTACTAGTCCGTCCGTCACTTTTAGTAAAGATTCAAATCTCTCAATAACTTTTGTGTTGAACTGTTGGATCAAGTTTGTATTTATTTATTTTTCTTTCGTTTAGATCTAAAACTGTTTTGTTAAATTACTCTTTGAGCTGCTGGCATCTCTATCACTACTTATAGTTACAGAATAGAATAGAATAGTCTTTATTTGTCATTGTTAGATGTACAATGAAATTAGAAGTGCTGCTCCTGAAGGTGCATGAAATAAATACAAATAAAAAAAAACAGGTAGAAAATATGTATAAAAGACAATACAGTTATAATATAAAACAAATGTCAAATATATACAGTCAGGTGGGGAGAAGAGGCACATGTGACATTATCTGCACCCAGCATATCAAGTAAGAGATAATATTCGAATCCCACCAAGTCTAGCAGGGTCTTGATGTAAGGGGGAGGGGTCCCCTAGAGATTTGTCGTTGACACACCTTTAAACATAAGTGAGGCAAATGTCATATTTTATAATTGTTGAGTAAGAGTTACTCTGTAGCGACAGCCAAATTGTCTGCGCTTACCAGCTCTGCTGCCATTGCATGAACTGCAGAACAGATCTGGCTTTACTTCACCTATCAGACATGATTGGGGTCCAGTAGCCTCTCAGTCTACTCTCAAAGCTGTGCCCAGTTACTGTCATTATTTCCCAACAGAGATTGAAAGTAACACTTTGGCCGCAGTGTCAACAGGAAGCAGAACATATGTCAGACTGCTTTGCGCCAATTGAGTTAAAATGACATGTGATCAGGTTGTCTCTGGCATTGCTTTTGCTGTTGAGATTCAATGACTATTGTTATGAGGTTTTGACCGATAAGAGTAAAGTACAACACAGTGCGTACGAACGTTTGAAGCACAAATCTGGGATTCATCAATATATTCTTACTTGAATTTGTTCTTATACTGCGAACAAAAATAGAACTTCCTCAGACCATGCATACGCATAAATGATGACTACCAACTTTCTCAGAAAATGTAAACACATACTCTTTTAACTAAATGCATGACATATTTAAACTACTTTCAGTAAAAGAAAAAAGGCAGATGACTGTCATATAGCCATCTGGCAAAAAGAATGGCAAAAAACTCATCACATTTTCTATTTTCAAGATTTTATTTCAAGGTTAGCTTTTATTTTTGTCAATATTTTTTTATTATAATGGGTAAAATGTACTATTTTTGAAACTGAAAAAAAAAATTCTGGAAGACATCTCATGACCCCCAGGGGGTCCTGACCCCACTTTGGGAACCCCTGCTCTAAGAAACGGATGGCTAGTTGGTGAGCATATTTTATGTTATATTTATCTGAAGTTTCTATCCTGTTTATGCTAAAATATTGTTGTTTATAGGTGAGATATGGCCTTAAAACCTGGCTTATGACTCCATTTGTGAGTCCCGAAATGGTACGCATGTGTCATGAACATGAATCAGACGGCAATTTTGCGAATGCACTTATTTTATGCGCAGAGTAAGAACATTTCTACGCATTTATAAGTGAATAAGGCCCATTGCCCCTCCGTGAATCCACATATTTCAATTACTCTTCCTTAAATTCTTCCAATTAAACTCATTTTCATGAATGCACTGCACCCCTGAGCTTGTCTGGATGTCAAACTGATTTTACCCTGCATGTTCCCTGGCACAAGGTCCATAGAAGGTCCTGGTGTGTGAAAAAGCAGCTAACTGTCCTAAACAATAACAGCAACAGAGTGGAGTGTTGAAGACATACTTGCTTCCAACGCTTTTATGCTTGTCTTTCTACTTCACTCTCTTTTGTTGATACTGCAAATACATATAATAAGATGTTGAATTGAAACAATAAAAATAGACGTTATTACAGACGTTTCCTCCAACACCAAGAGCCAACCATGACCTAAACCAAACACAGATTTTCTCATAGGCAGGATAAGTCAAAATAATGTCAGGATCTGATTATTAAGTAATTTGATAAAGCATCCAATGGGCGCCATGGACATCAGCTTTTTGACTAACAATGTTTTTCCACCATAAAGTTTGGGTTAGAATTTGCTGAGATTGTACTTTTGATGGTTTACACGTGCTACACTAATCTAAAGTCACATTTATTGGAAACATATCTCACCCCTCAGTTTTATTTTGTTCATTCTTACCCTGCTGTGTAAGAGAGTATCCCTGCTTGTATGCACATTTATAGATCTACAGTATATGGGAGCTTTGGTTTCTCTCCAGAATATGTGGGGCAGTAAGCCTTGCGAGGGGCCACACACACATCTGAATGCACCAGTAACTTACAGAGACATACATTCCAATGCAACTACATCTAACTCTTACAATTCCTCAGTGTTTGGACCAGAATTCTTGAGGCCTTGTGTGTTTGTCCGTGTGTGGGTATGCGCGTGCATGCTATTAAGACAGGAGGGCGATTGGGTTTCTCCAGTTGGAGGGGGTGGGATGGTGAAGAAGGATTTATAATTCATGGCCTAATAGGATTTGTTGCTGTTTAGCAGGATTAGGCATGTTAGAGAAAGAATCTATTTATTGCTGCCAGTCGGGGGGTCCCCGAGCCTGGGTGGGGTGGAGCAAGGTGGGGTGGGTTTTGGGGGTGGGTGGTGGAGAGGTGAAGTCTGTGGGGGAATGGGGCCGCACATTGAATTTTTTTTCCCCCTCTGATCATTTTTCAAGGATAACCTCTGGCACCAAGACCCCTGAGCACCCAAACTCCCTCCCTCCTCTCAGATCTAAACCCCGCCCACAGGCCACCATCTTTGGATTAAATTGGCTGCTTCTCTTTCATAGTGCTCTGATAATCCAAGCACATGAGCCCAGCGGTTGGTCATGCCAACACACATGCTGCTAATGTGTGTTTCTGTGTGTGTATTTTAGGGACAATTAGCACCAGCCCACCTCTCTGGGGTGCGAGGGCCTGCTGGAGGTGGCGGTCACAGACTCGCCCACGTTCAGCCTGGCTTAACCCTGGCTTTGGATCCAGCAGGAGGAAAGAGAAGAAGAGAGAGGGATGAAGAAGGGAAGGAGGGAAGGAGTAAAGAAAGGAGGAGATGGAGGGTGACCTGTGGGCCTTCTTAGCCTTGGGGCTTCCCTTTCATAAGCCAATCGGTTTAGATTATAAAACCGTACTCCTTTTCAAAGGAGCATTATTCTTTTATTCGTGTGTGGTTGGGGGCTACAGTGGGGGGCTGACTGACATTAAAGACTGCTGTTTAATTAGGCCTTTCTCCAGTGGTCAGTCTTTTTGTTCCTGCTTTCAGCCACGGGAGGCCTGGTTGGCTTCCCTAATGGCCGTTGGCTGTTTGAGAGAAAGAGGGAAAGCTGAGAAAAGAGGTGAGGAAAAAAAAAGAAATGTCCATCCTCCATTAATTTCAAAAACTTCTTACTTAATATCCTAATGAAGGAGATTCTTCTTTAACGTATGTTTGTGTCTCAGTTTGTATAACCATTAATCTATTGACTGGTGTATTTTACTTGGTACTGTCTGTTGTTTAATTCTTTGTGTACAACTTATTGAAGCTGTCTTGGCCAGGGCTCTCTCGAAAAGAGACTTTGGAACTCAATGGGAATATTCCTTGTAAAATAAAGGTTACATTAAATTTAAAAAATATTGGCAGACAGTTTAAAAGTGTGATAGTCCATAGAAGGACTGACCTACAGAGAAACACAAGCCCCTTTCACACATGCAGTGCACTCCTTAAAAATTCCAGACATTACCTTGCTAGGCTGCAAGTGGACATTTTTTCCTGCCAGCCCCCTTTGAACAAAGTCTGCATGAAGTCCGGGTAAGCTGATGAGCCAACAATGCAAGAAATAGTACAGGTCATTTACAGCCAGCCTATTCAATCAGCAGCCAGGCAACCTCTGAGTCGCCTCAACCAGACCCGCATTCATGACTCCAATATATGACAAAAATACAGAACAGCACAACGTGTTGCACAAAGGTAGCTTGCGAGTGAGCCATCGTACTTCATTCCTGTCTTGTGAGATTCAAACAAGTAGTTGTATTTAAGACACTCAGACCATGCTAAGCAGCCTAGCTTTCGAAAATCTTGTTTTCCACACTAAAGGAAATAAATAGTGAAAAATAGAGGACAAAAAACAGCAAAGAATTTATTCGCTTACTGCTCACTTCAAATGCAAAACCAACAGGCACCATTTGAAACAAGTGTGTTGCAGTCATTAAAGAATATAATGTTCAGAGGCATCACGTTGAAAATCACCAGACTGTCTGGGACCAGCTTTCCTGAAGGATCACAGGAGAGGGACGCCAAAATACAGAGATTGGCAGACGTACAACACTGGTTCGGTCCTGCATAGCCCAACAGAGCCAAAGCAGTTTCCCACTATTTGTCATGGATCTTGGAAAAGACGAAGTGGCCATTCACATACTCCGAAGTAGAGAGAGAACACATGCTGGTTGTTATGGATGAAGTGATAGATGATGCCAAAATCACAGTTCGTGTGGCATCTGCTGTTAAAATGTGCCCCTGTCTGACATTTCTCTAGGGTTGAAATTCTAGCTACAGATGTTGCAGACATCATGTCAATGAATCCACAGACAAAACTGATGTGGCAAAACTGCATATATGTCAGATATTCTACCAGATATGTGACCAAAAGTGTATCATTATTTATTTTTTTTCCAAGCTATGAGAGTGTGTCCAACACTGAAAATCTGCCATGTGAGAAATGATGAGTGTGGACAAAATTCAGAACCTAAATGCCTGGAGTTTGTGTTTGAACTGATAAGTGAATGTGTGTGCAATTCAGAGAGGACAGGGCAAGCGAGGAGAGGTCTGGCCAAACACAACACTGCAAGCTTCTTTAAAAACAGAGAGAGGAAATAAGAGGGAAGAGGTCAGCTAATGAACAACCCCATCAGTCTGTTTGTCTCGGTCTAGTTTGGTTTTGATGATAAAAGATAAGAGGCCAGCTGATGAGAAAAAAAGACAAACAAACTAATAGGAGAAAAGGAAATCCAAAAAGTTTCATTGCAGGTTAAGTAAAAAAGAGCGTCTTTGCACACTCGCTTTAACAGCTTCCGTTTCTGGTCCACCGTACAATTAGCACCCCGTCACTGTCTCCAGGTCCGGCCCTGCCTGGACCGTAATTACACCAGCAGTCCAAACACACAGGCAGACAGGACAAGTTTGTTTGGTCTTTAAGAGATCAGAAGAGCTTTGGCTGATGGAATCAGGGAGGTAGCAGCAAAGTGTTTCAACAGCTTGAGGTGGAGACTTCAGACTTAAGACCTACAATCAAGACAGACAATGACACAGAAATAAGGACGAGGCAAAACACACTGAAGACTTGGGAACTTTCATGTAACTTGATGTACCAGGAGACTTGATTAAAAAGTCCCATAGTAGAATATTTGACTTAAATGATACAGTTTATATTTTATTGAGGAAGTCCTTAATTTTTATGATGACTCACTATAATGAACAAAAATGTCAACTTTGAATTTGAATTTGTCTCGTGTTTTTTTCACGATCATGTTTAATTATTTGGTAGATTTTTCTTTAAGTTTCACTCCTCTTTTTCTGGATATTTCAAATCTATGCATAAAAGAGTCCAAATTCCAAGTTTTAGAGAAGCACATGAGACAACTAATTTTTTAACTGCAAAGTCAAACCTTAATTAGAGTGCTATGAAAGTCCATCATACCATGATAAGTTAGCAGAGTTTGACGGGCTTGTAAATTTGTTGTGTTGTTATAAAACAATCTCACATATACCGCTTAAATTCAAATTCTATTAATGTACTAGGAAACTTTTCCCTTCAGCAGAGACATGTGAAAACCAAGCCAAAACCTCTGGCATTGGAAAATGGAGCCAATGCGCAAGTGCAAAAAACTGCAGTTCCACAAGTGTCCACTTGAGGCTGGCTGCAAGAGCCAAAGAAACCTCTTTGCACCCATGTTTAAATACCAAACTTTACATCAAAATTAAGCATGTTTGCAGCCTGGTTTAGAAATGGTTAGGTTGAGTCAAGCGGCAACCTCTGGTCTAAAAATATTAGTCCAATGCGGAAGTGCTAAATACTACAGTTCATTGGAAACCACATACACACCAATTCAAAAAAGCCGATCTTTACAGCAGAAATAAACATGTTTACAGCCTGGTACAAAAGACAAGTGTAGTCTGGATATCTCAATTCTCAATCGGCACCCACTGTACTGGGGTGAATTTTTTCAAACAAGGCAATTTCAAAGATATTGAGATTAGGAGTCTTCCAATGAGAGGCACAGCTGACTTGATTGACAGGCAGGAACACTGTAGCTGTTGGCTAGGAGGCTCAAAGCCCGCCTCTTTACGTCACAATCACTCGACAGCAGCGATATGGCTCCCGCCGACAACTGGCCTCAAAATAACGCTTCAGAAACAGATGGGTGACGTCACAGATATTATGTCCATATTTTATACAGTCTATGGGTTGAGTCAGCGGTTCCAATGTGACACCCTCCATTGTTGGGTTTCAAAAAGCCTCTTCAGAAACCAATAGGTGCCGTCACAGAGGCTGTTTCCATATTTTGTACAGTGTATAATGAAAACAGGCCTCATGATTCACTTAACACCTACATCATCCTGCACAGCGAAGGTCTAACATCACAATGCAGGAACAAAAAGAAAGAGTGACTTCTGAGTGAGAGGGAGGGGTTGACTTTAGGTCTCTTTATTGAGAGGATGTGGTAAAGAACAAGTATGAAAGTGCTTAGTTGTCGTGTGATTTAACATTCAGACGACATGCAACGTGCTTACTTTAAGACTTGGACCATACGGCTCAACCAAAGAGGAAGGAATCAAACCTGCATCCATAGTTCTATAAAGAGAAATCCCCACTGAGTCAGCCCACCTCCCACTAGTATAACAAGTTACCTCACACAGCACATGATTCATACTCTAGTTTGTTCCATGTATTTGAGTGTGCTCTTTCTTTGTCTCAATTGAAAATCCAAAGCCGACTGTGCTATAATCCCAAAACTCGTAGGAGTCTTTTGTGCATTAACATAAAGCTTGCTCTACAGTTACATTGACCTTATGAATTAAAAGTTCAATTTTAGGGTTATGTACCATTGGCTGAGCACGGTGTGGTGTTGTGTTACTGGAACAAATGGCAGAATGGCAACAAAACGAGGAACACCGTCACATGTAAAAAGGCTGACTACAGGCTATGAGTGTGTAAGTAGTTGAGGTCAGGAACTGCCTCTTGCTTGCTGCTATAGCAGGATCAAATAACTGTACACTGAGAGTTCATGGGCCCAGGAGGAGGTGAAAGACAATCAGAGGGCTCTGTGGGTGCTGCGGGGTCTCTGATTGGTCAAATTGACACTTCTTATGTTCTGTGGAGAGGGGAGATGTAAGAGAGGAGTGTGTCAGGGGGGGATTTGAGACTTGTGTCACTTCTTATAAGAATGGAAAATGGAGCTGGGGTAGAAAAGGTTAAAAAAATAAATGTTCAGATATAAAGTTGTAGTTTTTTTTTACACTGTCAATGATGTGTGAAGATAGTTCTGTTTGTGCAACCATAAGTCACAAAAGGTGTATTTGGTCTACATTCACAGAGAGTATATTCCTCTTTTTCATCATTAAATGTAGTTTTAACTATTTTAGGACATTTTTATGGCTTTCTCTTACACATCTGAATTTTATTTCACCTCAGATTTGCCATAAGTATGTGTAAAAGCATCTCAGCTGATACAATACATATATGTATTATTTGAGTTTAGGATTTAAAGCGCCCACAGAGAACATCGGCAAGTATTAATTACTCACAGGACAGCACTTTCCAGCCTTCTAAAAGCTGAAACTATAAACATAACCTGGTTCAGCTTGGCTAAGTAAGCTAGCATGGTGTTCCAACCAGGTTAAAAGAGAGCTAGCTTCATGACTTTAGAATCAACAAACCAGTTTCATCCCTTTTAAATACGTCTCTGCATCTCAATGCTTTCAGTGCTACAGTGCTATTAAAAGATTAAAAGCATAGGTAACATTCAGACAAGCATAAAAGAGCACAATTAGATGACAAATATAATAAAACAGAAAAGAAAAGGAAAATTAGAATATATTAAAAATTACATTCAAATTTGCATTGCAAGATAGGAAGGCAGTGGCAAATAAAAAAGTCTTAGTCTTTGATTTAAAAGAGGTGAGAGTTGGAGCAGACCTACAGCTTTCAGGGAGTGTGTTCCAGATATGTGTTGCATAATGACTAAATGCTGCTTCACCATGTTTCGTTCTGACTCTTGGGACTGAAAGCAGACCAGTACCTGATGACCTCAGAGGTCGAGGTGGTTCATAAAGTAGCAGCAGATCAGCTATGTATTTTGGTCCTAAACCATTCAGTGCTTTATAGTCCTGTCTTGTGTGTGCCTGTTTTTAATCGACTCCATATCGTTTTGAGAATACATTTATTTTTATTGATTGAGTGACATATATTAGAAAAGACAGTGTTTTTTGTACGATGCCTTAGGAGGTGTTCAGGGGAGTCAAAATAATCATCCTTAAAAGGAGACAAGGAATTAATTAACTGCACAAGAGCTTCATTGAAGAACGAGTGTATCACATTGCTTATCATACTGTTTTCAATTCCTCTTAAAATGACACACTTTTGTTTTAGCCCTGTAGCTCTGTTTTAGGGTGTCATTTTAATGTTTCTGGACAGCTGTTTTAATAAAAGTTCAAATAGTTGAAGACTATAGATTAAAAAGATTAAAACTTGGTCATATCAGCATTTCTTATTTTTACTTTTTTGTGTGTTTTTCTGAAAATGATGTACATCGGATTGGATCAGTTCACTCACCATGACTTTTAAATCACTCCCCTTTCAATTAGGTGTCTATAGTTTTAAGTAACATTCTTCGTGACACCACTAAAGCACATTTATTCAGTATAGTGCTTGAGGAGTTTAATATCTGAATGACATTTGTGTCATAATTCGGGCTTCTTCATCAGTGAGCAGCCAGATCTGCTGATCTTGACATTGTGTTCGAAAGGACATGAAATCTAATTTGAGTGGGAGAACAAACAATAGCCTGAACATTTTGGACAACTTTCAAAAACAGGAGCGGCTGCCAGCCTTCAGAGTAGAACACAATGAGTGGAGGGTTTGATTTATAAGCCCAGAAGATAAAACTAAACTCCAAATCTAAACCAAAGGCTGGGGAATATTTATCATTCATCAGAATAACAGCCTGAAGGAATAACATGTCAAATAACCTCGCTTTGGTTTTAAGAAGTATTGAAACTCTACCACAGTTATTAGAACCATCGCTTCAGGCTGCATGTAAGCACACAAACATTAGACTGATACAGAGAATACATCAAGGACATGCATAATTTGTTAGAACTGATGTGATGCAAACATGATATGACAACAATTACTTGATAACACAACGCAGTGTGGAAGACAAGGTAATGAGTATGATGAAAAATGACTTTCAACGCTACTCCACACTGACACACGGACAGACAGGAAAAACAGACATGCTGGCTCAGTGCCCGGAGACTGGAATGACAGGCTGAGGTTTAGAGGCTTTTATTTGTCATAATACTAAACAACCTTGGATCAGATGATATCTGTCAGCATGCGTCACCTGCAGTAGGTCTGATACAACACTGAGTGAAAGTGTCAGCAGTGTTGACGAAGAAGAAGAGGAGAGGAAGAGGCCTGAGTCAGCAAATACAAAGGGGAAAATGATGAAGAAGAAATGCAGGATTCATTCGATGTTCAAAGTGCTCAGTTATGGGAACAAGGGGTGCAAAGCCATAATTGGAGGCTTGTACCCGGCCAATTTTTCAGGGCAAATTATCAACGCATGGGTTGGATTGCTGGGGCCACATTGTGGAGGTGGGAACAGTGGGAGCTTTGAGGGGCCAGCGTGACCCGCTAATAGAATCATTTAGCACGCCGGGGTCGCGACAGCATGTGATGGATGGAGCCGTGCATCTGCTGCTGTCGCCAGGTTAGCCCTGCCGCGGTAGGTAACACTAACAAAGACACAGTCAACAGGATCCGTGTGTATATTTCTGTATTTGAATGGGTGTTTGCATGTGTGTGTGTGTGTGTGTGTGTGTGTGTTTGAGCATTGCACAGGCTCTCTTGGCAGACAGCACAGAAGCTCGTCTATCTCTGCGTGCGTGTGAGAGTAAAATGATGACTGCGCATGTTGGTTTTGGAAAGGCCGCTGTGTCATGCCATCCCAGTTTGGGACCGCCCCCGTGCCCTCCTCTACTCCCACAAACAAACCGTCACTCACAGCTCGCCACTGACCTCCAAACTTCCAAACTCACGAAGGCAGAAGAAATATACTCTGGAGAGAAATAACAATAGAAATGTAATCATTTCAAACTTCTTATTTGTTGACACAGAATGCTTTGCAGGATTACCACTTCAGACTAAGAGATTAGAGAGAAAATGGGAATAATGTGAGTGTTGCATGCGTCCATTGTCATTACTGCAGTGCAATTTGGGCCTGCAAGTTTGTATTGCACAAGCGTGTGTATACATGCCCACACCTATAGAGGAGTGAAATGAAAGGAGTTACATCAGAGAGCCAGCGTTCTGAGATAAATATTTAATATTTAGACAACGCTGATTATGGGGCAATCCCCATTCTGAAAACTAAATTTAGGAAAAATACTTTTTGAAGATATCACCATATATGATGAGATAGGTTGTTGTATTCAACACCTTCTAAATAAAATCATGTTTTCAGTGTCTTTTCAAATAAGACTGTCAGATTTAAATGGAATAAAATGGGATCACATGTGTGTAAGTGAAGCACTTAAAGAACCTGCAGTCATTCAGATGGCTGATGGGTCTGCTAATGGGCAAAGCTTTGTTCTGTTTTTCAGTCACATGCTCACCTTAGGTTTTATTTCTGTAACTACAAACTTTTATTTTCTTTTAAAAAAACTGAGTTTTAATGAAGTTTCGTAACTAATTTTACTTTCTTTCTTTCTTGATCTTAGATTTTAAAATATTTTATGTTTTCATACTTATGTTTGTTTCATGTCATATTTTAAATTGGATATTTTCTGACAAGGTTTGTCGTTATGGAATTAACCTGATTTTGGATCTACAATTAAATGTTGGGCATACAGGCATCCTGTGGGGGTGTCAAGAGGTCTGAGCCAGCTTTGGGCTGCGACTCGACACAGAAAAGATTCAATGTGTGAGTCTTAATCCTTTGGAAGAAGTTCTGAGATGAATCGAATGATTAAAGGGTTCATTTCGGTTAAGACGAGATCAGTTGTGATTCTGTGTCCGGCGGGACACTAAGACTCTGCAAGGTATGGACTTCTGAGCAGTGAAGGGGGCTGATTATTTAGAATAATCCCTCCTAATTTAAATACATAATAAGACCCAACACCATTTACTATGTACGTTAAGTTACATAAGTACAGAGAGAGAGAGAGAGTAGATCAAACATACCTGGTCGCATATAAAATGTAAATGTTTGCTGTGTGTTTTTGTTGATTGTTACTGATCTGTTTTTTGTTTTTAACTCTGTAAAGCACTTTGAATTGCTGTTTGTATGAATGGTGCTTTATAAATAAACTTGCCTTGACATAGCTAATTTCAAGACAATACCTTTGTGCTTGCAATGTTTTAAACATTCTGTGACATCATATTGGCTGATTGACAGTTGTTTAATGTCTCTACATCATTGATGATCATTTTCTTTAAAAAGGCATCATAACTGTCTCAGCTGTCAATTACCTCAGCCTTTCTGAGCAACTTTGCTCTAGTTCCAATGTACAGTATCTCCATCTTTCATCTCCTTGGCGCTGTAGCAGTGAGTGATGGCTCACCTCAGTCACGAGGGGTGCACTCGCTTTACAGATAAGTGGCACTGTCCACTGTCGTAATGAATACTGGCATTTTATTACTAAACCCCGAATATAAGGGCTGCAACTTACGTCTATTTACAATATTACTCTTTTAAACTCTTAACATGACATTAAAATTCTTCATGTGCCACCCTCAGTGAAAGATAGTGTGGATGCAAGATGTCTCACTCCTCAGCAATCTAACTCCGGTAAATTATATAACTCCACACAAAGCATACAAACATGTACAATGATGTCACCAATGAAGCAGTGACTATTACATTTGTCAAAAGTTGCTTGTTCACACATGTCACACACATTTAAATAACCCATGAACAAAGCTTGTTCAATAAACTAACTGTGTTCATATATTACTCTTAAAACTCAACACATGACTCAGCGTGTTACGGAGTGTGTTGCAGGATCTTTAAGTTGTGGGTTGTGTGTGCTGTAGTTGGCCTGCAGCCAGTCCAGGAGGGAGCACATTTCATACATGAAATCCTCTCCATGCAGGAGGTGAGGTAGCCCGGAGCTGTCAGGGGAGGCTCTTGTCCGGCGCTGCATGGTGCACACTGCTGCACCATGGGAAACACAACCTCACATACAACACACACAAAAGCTCATATGTGTATTCAACGGTCCTCTCACAGATAAGGATACAAATAAACCCACAAAAAAGACGGCCTGGAACACATGCACATCGAAACAACAGAGAAAGAAAGAGGTTTGGAGGGGGGGGGAGTGGTGCAAGAAAAGGGAAAGAGCGAGAGAAAGGGCAGCGAGAGAAAGAGTGCAAGATAAAGAGTGAAAGAAGGGCTTGACAAACAAAAGAAAAGTCAGTTACACACAGGGAGCGACGAGGGCAGGGAAAAAAAAAGCTCTGAAACACCAAAATCAGCAAAAAAAAAGAAAAAAAGACAGGGGCAGAGAGGGAAAAAAATCATGCAGCCTCAGAGTGGGAGGAGTGAGAAGGAGAGAGCAGGAGAGAGAAAGAAAGAAGAAAAATGGAGAGAAAAAGAGATAGACAGCACAAGAGGAGGAGGAGGAGGAGGGTGTCAGGGCTAGGGGTGATTAAGCCTGGGGTCTCCTCTCTGCAGAGACACGTGCGCAGACTTAATCAAGTCGACGCCAGCCAGCCACATTTCCACATTACTTGCTGGCTGCCTGCCTAACAGGTCCGAAAAGAAGAGGGAAGGAGAGAAGAGGAGCTGAAGGAGTCCGCCCACCCCACACACATACGCCCAACCTCTCTACCTCCTTCTCCTTTTCGTCCTCCTCGACTTCTGCCCCACACACCCCCAGGACCCTGGATCGGTGCCAGAACACATGTGAGCTGTGTCAGAGGGACTGGATGGGTGTTGGAGTAGAAGTACTACTTACTTCACTACAGCCGCTTACATACACGCGTAGCTCTGACATTTTCTAGACAGTTTCAGGATATTCAGTCCAAAAATGTTTCACAATGAGATTGAGTTGAACATGCTCTTGAAATTCCAAACAGTGCAGGATAATAGTGCTGTGAAGCTCTTTGTCAGCAGACAGCAGATCAGGACTGAGTGAACATTTCAATAGATCAGGTGACATTGTTGTCTCTCTCCTCAGCGCAAAATAGACAGAAACATGATGTATATATCTTTATGAGACATCGAAGGGACTTAACAAAATTCTATTTGTCGACCTTTGAATGATAACTTGTAGTAATAGAAAGGCTGTGACAGAAGGCAGAGCAGAGAGACACACAGCAGGCAGGATGAAGTGGGATGTAAGTGTGGAGATGTGGAAGTGTTTATAAGTTCCTCAGAGTGTAACTTCTGTAATATCAGTAGCACTGAATGACCTCTTATTTTTCTGTTTTATCACTTTGTTTCCTTCACAGAAGCTCTCTATCTTTGCTGTAACTCTATGTTGAATTACCCCCACTGCTCACTCTTTCTCTATCTCATTCATAGACTTTATAAAATATGGACATTGTGTCCGTGACGTCACCCATCTGTTTCTGAAGCGCTGTTTTGAGGCCAATCGTCGACGGGAGCCATATTGCTGCTGTCAACCTGTTGTGATGTAAAGAGGCGGGCTTTGAGCCTCCTAGCTAACAGCTACAGTGTTACCGCCTGTCAATCAAGTCAGCTGTGCCTCTCATTGGAAGACTTGTAATCTCAATGTCTTCGAAATTGCCGGATTTGAAAAAAATTCATCCCCTGTACAGTGTGTGCCAATCGAGAAATGTTTATTTCTGCTGTAAAGATCGTCCTTTTTGAATTGGTGTGTATGTGGTTTACGGTACTCCTGGAGCCAGCCTCAAGCGGATCCTCGATGAACTGCAGTTTTTGGCACTTCCGCATTGGCCTCATATTTTAGACCAGAGGTTGCCGCTTGATCTCACTCTGTTTTTCGCTTGCAGCAGTTTGAGTTAAAAATAGAGCATTAATCAAGTAGATCCGTTTTAAGCTTCTGTTTGTTTTGGCACTATCCAATCCAGAAATAACATATAGTATCCTTTTAAAGCATGCAGTATTAAGAAGTAGGAAAGTACCCAAAAGTTGACAATCTCACAGCTGCATCTCTCTGCCCACTTGCTTGAGGTGAACGTTTCAGATGATTCTTGATGCGTGCACACAACAGCTCAACCTGACTTAGTAAGGACCTCTCACTAAGTCCTAAAAAGTTGAGGTGAACAGATTGAGCCATTGCATTCACACATGCACCCCTGCTGGGAAGTGTTGGGTAACTTTCATGAGTGCAGTTCAAGTGTGAAAGGGGCTTAAATTAAAAATAATAAGTCTTGGGAAACAACTGACCCCCCCTGATTCTTTGCTTTACCCCTGCTCCCTCTGCAAATTACACATGATTACAATCTATTTACCTTCAGAAAGCTTGAGAAAACAGAGTAAACACGCAAACTCTAAACACCGAGACCAGCTGAATATTGGTTTGAATATTTCACAATCATTTTTGACAGGATATTTTAGCAGTGGCAGTTGAGTGTGACATTAATGAGTGTGACTGTTTCCCTTTTAGTCACGTTACACACAAACACTCATACAGAAAGTACACACCTACAACCACACGGTTAGTTTCCAATACACAGTTTGTTTTTGTGTTTGAAAAAACAAAACAAAATCTGTACACCGTCTGTTCCCCTTTCTGTCTCCTTCACTTCTCCTGTTTCACATTCACGCTACTTATTTCTCCCTCCTCGCTGGAGGCCAAGTGGGTCCGGGCCCAAGGTGGGGTGTAGCGATGTCATTTAATAAGCAGCTTAACTCGTGCACACACGCCACGGAGAACGACCTGCACAGGCATTTACACTACAAAAAATGTCCAACAAAGACTGTTGGTTCTATTAGACTGAATCAAAATACATGAGTGCAACGACGTTAAACCTTAAACAGAAGAATAAATGATGTGAAACTTCAGCCTAGGAGAGCATTACGCAAACACTTGCTGGTGATAAGAAAAAAGATTTGTACTTATTTATTTTCAGGCTGTGCATTTTTTGCAGTGGAATGCAGTGTTGTTTCAGAACAATGAGGCTTGCTTAC
This sequence comes from Notolabrus celidotus, assembly GCF_009762535.1. NCBI lineage: Eukaryota > Metazoa > Chordata > Actinopteri > Labriformes > Labridae > Notolabrus > Notolabrus celidotus. The sequence continues at coordinate 28,996,744 of NC_048277.1, read as the reverse complement.
AGCGTTTCCAGTAATGGGTCAGCTTCTAATCTCCTGAAGTGAAAGTCCCTGATAGAAACAGAGAGACATTAAGTTCGTGAACATTGAGGTGTAATTTCAATGTATCAAAGAAACAAGGGCCAGCCTGTGCCGGTCTGATCTCTACTCAAATTATGCACAGGTGGTTTGCTGATAAGGCAAGGAGGTGTAGATACAGTGTGTTCCTGAGCGTGTGTGTGTGTGTGTACCACCTGGCACTATATCAAGCACAAAGCTCAGGACTAAACATATGCATGTGTGTCTGCACGCAGAAACACACACACACACACACACACGGAGGCCCTCAGTGGTCTCCTGTGACCTGTGAGTGAGGGCTAATTAAGTGAGGGGAGATGACAATGAACAAGGGCCTCCCATAGGCCAAGCCATCACTCAGGCCTGCTGTAATGAACACCTACCTACAGGTGTGCTGTTCTGAGACAACTCTACACACACACACACACACACACACACACACACACACACACACACACACACACACACACACACACACACACACACACACTGCACGCACACACTGCACACACTCCACACACTCCACACAAATACCTCCTTTAAAACACATAATGTTGTATTTAATCCATGCCTCCATATGCACAGTGCTTTATTATCAATGCATGCACACATATGTTAGCAATACACTGGAAATAAGAAACTCTGCATGCAGATTTAAGCTCTTATGCATTCACATATGGACACACACACACTAGTGATGTGTCATGATCAAAAGCTGCGGCACTGAGAGCCAATGCTTTATAGTGAATCAGAAGGGCCGGCTCGCATCGAGAGAGAGCTGGCTCTCAGTTTGTTCCTTTCGCTGCTTAGCTCTCACAGTGCTCATCCCCAGCTCTGCTCACAGCAGAACTTTGTTTTGATTGATCAGCATGGCGGCCATGCTGCCAATCACATGTGAGGATATAGGATATAGGTGATGGAGGGGAGGCTGTGTATTGTGGCTTCACCTGTTCTTTCTGAGAGGGTTAGGGTTCTTCTCAAAGACAGAGCAAATTCTCACTGAGAGGGGAAATTGGATCAGCCCATCCAGGCTGAGGCATCTGATTTTTCTCAATGCCAACCTGAACTGAGGACATTAATAATGTTTGCTCCAGTTTGGTTCTGGATCTGTTTGCTTGAGTTGGTTCTGGTTCTGGATCTGTTTGCTTGAGTTGTTTCTGGTTCTGTTTGTTTCTGGTCCTGTTTGGTTCTGGTTCTGGTCCTGTTCGGTTCCGGTTGGGTTCTGGTTGGGTTCTGGTTGGGTTCTGGTTCTGTCCTGGTTCTGGTTCTGTTCTGTTCTGATCCGGGTCTGGTTTGGGTCTGGTTCGGTTCTGGTGCGGTTCTGGTGCGGTGCAGTTCCGGTTTAGTTCTGGTTTGGTTCTGGTTCTGGTTCTGTTTGCTTGAGTTTGGTTCTGGTTCTGTTCTGTGGATATGTTTGCAGTTTTTGTTAATTTGTACAATAAAAAAGTTTGATAAAAATACTAAACAAAAGTAAGAATGGTTTTGTAACAGAATAAATCATACAATTATGCAATTATAAGGCTTCTCATAAAAACACTGTACGTAAAAGGGTTTTCAACACAAATCCTTATTTTTTGCAAAGTAAGGTAAAATATACGGCTACAAAAGATCCTAAATTAAGAGCTGTTCGGGAGTGGAAAGAACCAACTCTTCTTTTGGAGCCGAGTCAAAAGAACCGGCGTTCTGAAAAGAGCCAAACTTCATCACTAACACACACACTGGCAGCACAGAGTGGTGTGGCAGCTCTGTAAGCACTGTGGGTTTGTTTTGCTGAGGGATGTCACAACTGCAGTACTGACAGTTCATTAGAGAAGAGCTGGTCATAACATCTGTCACCTGCTCTGCTGGACATCAAGCTCCACCAATTTTAGTACATGCAGGTTCAAAACAAATCTTGTTGCACTAGAAGCCAACAAGTGTTATTTATAGTTTCCAATTACTCATCAGAAAGTGTTATTTTTCCATTGGCGAGTTGGTGTCATCGATCATATGTGGCATTTTTAACTCGATCAAGACTCTCAGGAAACGGTAACCAAATCTCCTCTCCACGCCTCGGTGTTTTCATTTCACAATTCAATTTGCAATGAGTAATGTTACCAAAGCAGTCTTACTTAAATGTATTTCCCTCACAGATTAAGACCAGGTCTCCCCCGATGACTCTCCTTTTCCATTTCCAATGAATGATTAAACTTCATCACTTCATTTCCTCGAAACGTGCCAGGTTGAGCACCACGGCCGCGCCTGGAGCACAACTTCTGCTCTGTGTTTTATGGCCTTCATTAACGAAGCATAATTGCTTCTGAAAAAAGAAATAAATACAGCAACCAGCAGAGCGCATCCTTCTGTTAACGGATTATTTCCTCTCTGAAAACAATAACAGAATGTTCTGGTTTGTTCTCTGGGGGCCAGTTAAAGATCCTCAGCCTGGATATTTGTTACAGGCGGGTTAGAAATGTGGAAGTTGGGCTTCTTCAGAGCTCTGTGTCTAACAAATGACACTGGAAAGAGATTGAGTGGAATGAGCACTCATTTGTTCTGAAATGTAATATTTTCTCATGTCACAGAAGTCATCCGGAAAACTAGCGCTGGAAAAACATTACTGAAATATGGAAGTGTGTCCAGCTTTGATGAGTTTGAAGCTTACACAATCCCTGTTGGCACAATCACTATTCTGCATGTAATGAGAAAGGCCTCTAGCCAAAACAAAGGCAGCCCCGCTCAGAAGAGAATGTTTCTTTTCCCTCTTTCCTGGTCTTTCTAGTACGGTGACGACAGGAAATGAGTCTCGACATCAAAGTCTGAAGAGGAAGTGACTCTCTTCCCCTCTTCTGTGTGGAGTTGTCAACTACACCTGATGGGAAAACACACAGACGTACATGTAGAAATACACCACCAAGGCATTCTGTTTCCTCCCTTAAACCTGACCCATGATATCACATGATGCTGTAATGGCAGGTCGAGGGCCACAAACACCTCAAGAGGAGAGGAAGTTTCTATACGGCGGTAGAGTTTGCATTTTGAGGGAGAGGCTCCTCCTGCGGTGGAATGCAAATATTTAGCCTGCCGCTGGTATAAAATGAAAATTACACAGTACGACAGGAATACCTGTGTAGCTACCCAGGTGATCGCCAGCCTGGCTCCATCCACCAGGACGTAAATATAGTAATTACCCACAAGCCTCTTGGGCTCAAGGGGGAGTCAGTGAAGTTGTCTTATTGGATGTAAGTGGACAATGATTCACGGCTAAAAATACACTTAAGTTAACACAGCAAGACTGCAGATGACACATGAGGCCATGAGAATGTCTCTGAGAGAATTAGAGTAGACGTAAATATTTGTTGCTCTATGACAACAGGAGAGGGGATTTATTTGAGTGGGAGACACAACAGCCAAGAGTCAGGTCAACAACTCTGTTTTAGGGAAGTAAACATGGGTTCACACCAGGGATGCAAATTCTAAGTATTTCTGTGTAATCAATCTTTGGAAATGTTAACAATCAGTTATCGACTACTTGCTAGAAAAAAACATACATTTTCCCCCAGACAAAAACAATGACAAATTTCTCCTTAATCCAATTTCCACAGAAACATAGTACATATAACTGACTGTATTGTATAGCTAAAGAACATATAGAGGCGTACAAACTGTTTAACAATCTGAACAACAACATGCAGAGCAGCTCATAAATAACCTCTGCAGACATTTAGCCATACAGAACGAGGCTCAAACTACTAAATGTGGAATTGCTGCAACATGAGAAATGAACAGAAAAATATTTCAGTCTGACAGTGTCCAGTTTTCTGCCTGCTTAGTCTTGCTGAGAAAAATAAGTGTGCTTTCTGCAGCCAGGTAAAGAAAAAAATCCATCCAGCAGCAGAAAGCACACGCTCAGATGACACTGATGTTGCTGGTCTGCAGACATACTGGCGTGCCAATTTTGCAAGTCTGGGGAATCCCTCTGCATTGACTTTCTACCAGGCTGTCAGCTCTGTATCTAAAGCTGGGGTAACATCCCAAAAAAAGTTAGAGTATACCTCTGTGTCTGTGTTGTCTGCGGTGGGTGTTGTGTATCCCCCCATCCCCTCTAAAAATAAGAGCCATCACAGAGACCTGGCACATGACTGCATCCAATAGCTTACCCAGTAAGTTCATATTTATGGAACATGTTTTAAATGGCACAGACCCTGGCCCTGATAGCTGATTATAATACAAGAGCACAGTAGTTTATCTCTACCTGATTAAAAAAACTAAACAATAAAAGCACGTTTGAACACATTTTTACGATCTATTACTCCATTCATTAACATCCCTACGTCACACTTGAAGGAAAAAGTTTGTGTTTCAGGATGGATACCATAGATTCACTGTCCCCATTTTTACAGTAACCTCCATGACCCCTCTGTCACTGTGACCTGCTCATGCATCACTCTGCCTGCTGATTCAAGCTAGCTCGTGTGAAAGAAAGGCCTCAGGCCCTGCAGACACAAACACCTCCTCTGTTTACACAGCGTAGTCTGACACTGTGTGATGTGGCCAGTGTTGGACTGTATGAGTGAATGACAGAGAGAGAAAAGCAAGAAAAGAAGTAAAAAGATTAAGAAAAAGTACAGGGAGAGAAAGAGATGGAGGAAGTTTAAAGTTAAATGAAACATAAAGTGAGATATGGATTGACAGAAAAGCTGAAAATGGAAGGAGGAAGGGAAGAAGAGGGAGGGTGCCCCCTATAGAGAGGACAGAAAACTCAAACTGCAGAGATCCTGACGCTAAGAGGAAGAGGCAGAGGAAAAAATCTGAGAAGAAGGCAGAGTGCTGTATGTCTGATGCAACAACACATGGATATTACTCTGTCAACAAGAGTTTAATAAATATGTTTCTACTTTTTATGACTTATGTTAAAAAACAAGTGGCAGTTTGTGATGGTAGTGTGTATAAAAAAGAGTTATTTCATACTGAGGCTGTTTATTTTCATCCACACTTAGTCAATTTGACAAAACACATTTGTCCTTACTTCAAAAAATGTTCTGCTCTGTATATAAATATTGTCAGTGCAGTCTCTGTAGGAGTGAATGTGAAAAGAAAAGAAGAGTGTCTCCTCATCTCCACATGTCTTCCCCTCATGTGTGCGTTCATGTATTTATGTGACTTATGTGCGTGTCTTAGTGCTCACTATGAGCGAGTGTCGGCCTGCGCAAGTCTTTAAACGGATTTTCCAGAGACCTGCTATACCAGTGCCATGTGTGAGAGGTTCTTTCCTCGTATATTGGCCGTGACACCCTCCCTTTGCTCGCTGCACAGCATGGCAGCCAGCAGCACCTGCTGCACCGTAAACACACCTGCATCGCAGTAAAACCATGGAAACACAGTACAATAGAGGAGACCACATGGCTGCACAAAGACTACACACACCAGGTTCTCATCCTGATTCAGCCACATGAAGGCTGTGCACATACTGAGATGTGTTTTCTTTGTATCCCAATAGTATGACAATTTAAATTGTAACAGTACAGAAATTGTTCTGTTGACATAAAAAGCATAATGAGCTGCAGGCGTATTACAGCCTGTAATAAAGTGCACTGCAGAGAAACTTTGTTTTGGTTTTCAATGACTAAAAACAACAAATGGGCTTAAAAATTATATGTGTTGCCTGCATTTGGTCAACACACAGCAGTGCTGCACAGTCTCCCTGCACCTCTCGCCAGAAGAAATCTTGACCAGAGTTTTTCTTTATTCTGGACTCCTTGTAGTTTTGTGGCTGCCATTTGTCTTTGTAGAGGACCGTACTAACTCAATGGAGGAGGATTGGCTTCGGCTATTCAAGAAGGACTTTTTCTTCCCCCTTTTCTCCTTTGGTGAAATTATCTGCTCAAAGTCAAGGATAGGAAACATCAGATCTTGTTTTTTGCTAGCTAAGTCTGACAGAGAGAACTGAGTCATCCACAAAGGAAGATTATGGGTTCTAAAAAATCTTCTTTCATTTGAAAGAGAAAAAGTAGAAGTTGTTTCATTTTAACTTCTCAGGATTATCTTTATATTATTAAAGTTGGTAAATGAACGTAACACTTGTGATGTAATAGATCTTTTAAGCTCTTCCTCACGTCTTTATACCTTCAGATAATTTTACCACTGATTACTTAACACACCATGAACTTCATTCTAGACTGATACTTTAGAATCATAAGACACTTCTTGAAAACAGTGAAGCTAAATGCTAACATCAGCATGCTGACAATGCAAACAGGCAGATGTTAAGCAGGTTTGCAGTTTCCATCATCTGTTTTTAGCGTGTTAGCACAGGTTTAGCATGTGCCAAAAATAGATTGAGAGAAAAAACAAACAAAAAAAACACACTTATGAAGACAAGTGCATACTTGCCAGGTCAAATTAGCACATAATTAGTCTATAACAAGAATACACAGAGAGCAAGTAGAAAGGGGGTTGATTATTTGATTACATGTTGAATAACTCATAGTGACTATCAAATAGTATTTTTGCTTAAAAAGGCCCATCCCAATACTTATTAACTGCTTCTCTCTCATTATGTCATACTCATGGGTTTAGGGAAAACTGTGGTGTACTGTGAAGTGAATAAACCCTGTGGAGTGCTGGTTTGTGTGACCAGTAGAGGCCGGTGACTAGAGTCTAAGTGAATTGGTTGCAGGCAGTGGATCTGTATCTCACAAATATCAAAGCTTTGGTTGGCTGAACTCAATTTTCCATACTGATAGCCAGCAGAACTGTAAACTCCACATGGTGTAGATGGATGTTGTGTACTTTCCTGAATACAATGGAAACAGGAAGACAGTTTAAACCTTTTTTCCTCTGAGAGACCCCAAAAACAGACTGTGACGTACATATGGGTGCACATATATTGTGATTGTTATGGTAATTCAAACTGTGATTTAAAATTTCCGTCTAGAGCGCAACATTGAGGGTAGAAGGTTAGAACTGGAGACATAACACAAAATTCAAAGTCATGACCACATCAAGACTAAAAAGTAAAATCAAAAGGAAGAATTTAACGACTGTTCAGGCCACCAGGATGAAGCCACTTTGAACCACTCTTTTTGGAGCTGCCCCAGTCTTATGCCATTCTGGTCGGCCATCTTTGTGACATTCTCCACTATTTGTAGTAAGGAGATTCATCCTGACCCAATCTTTGCATTATTTGGAGTTGTTCCCAGAGTTTTCGCACTTACAGGCGCACAGGGTGACGCTTTAGCCTTTTTGTCGCTACTGGCCTGACGTCTAATTTTGACTAATTGGAAATCCACAGAACCACCATCACACAGTAAATGGGCGACAAGTGTGATGGCCCATCTCAAACTTGAAAAACTCAGATACTCCATTAAGGGCTCAGCTGAAGTATTTTTTAAAGTCTGGAAACCCTTCCTCTCTTACTTTGAACCAAATTTAACCTCTAAACAGTGAACATTGTATCTGGGAGTGTCTGCAACCCCCCACCTTTTCCTTTTTTCATTCCCTTATTCTTCTGCTGTCTTGTTTTGTTTTGTTTTGTCTTGCCTAAAATACATATGTTGTTGTACTCTGTATATTTTCCTTTTTACGTTTGGTAGTTTGTTAGGCTTGGATTGCCTTGTTAAGTTATTTTTGCTGTTTGTTAATGTCTTTTTTTTTGGTTGATACATGTTGTGATGTGTGAATATAAAAAATAAAAAATAAAAAAATAGGAAAAAGGAAAAAAATCCAATAAAAAGATTTCAAAACTAAATTAAGGACTGTTCAGAATTTAAAGATACTCAAGAAAAAGTAAAGCCTTAAGTTCAAATATCAGCGCATCCAATAGTTTTTGAGATATTTTACTCAGGACCAAATGGAGGACCAATCAAATAACTGCATGTCCTAAGAATGCATTTGGCTTGTTTTGAGCTTTAGTTTTGATTGTAACTCATGCTCGAACTTCTACATGGAATACTTCTACAATTCCTTCACTGAGTGTGGAGTATCAGTGTTTTGCTCACATTCACACCCTGCAACATGTCGGCCTTCTCCTTTCCAAATTTCAGCAGCCCACATGTGGAAACTTAGCAGGACTGGCAGCTGTTTAGTTTAATTAATTCCAAGTAAGTCTTGTGGCCTGTGGGCACACAGAGACAGCTGTCAATAAAGAGGAGTACGCTCACTGATGCACTACCCAGTGTAGAAAGACCTCGAGAGAAATCCAGCAGTGAAACATCCCACTGCGTTGCCCTCCCTCGCCTCGCCGTGACTAAACAGCTTGTAAACCGCACCCAAACTTTTGACAGCTTTGCGTATGAACACACGTGCCTCGTAACAATTAAACATAAATGAAGGAGCGGAAGAAACAAGAAATAAAAACAGGGGAAAAAGTCCAACATCTGCTCAGCTGCTCAGATGTGTTTTTTTTCTTAAAGAGCAAGAGGAAGATTGCTGCTGGGTTCAGTGGTAATGGTGTGATTAATTTTGGATGTTTATTTGAGTTTGTCACACTGACGGGACGGGTGACAGGTGCTGAGAGCAGGTCCAAGTATGGACCGGATGATGGTTTGCAGATGATGGCCTCTTTTTCCAGAACCCCTAGCTACTGGAGCGAGCCCAGTTGGCAGCTGAAGGCCTTAATGGAACGGTTTCGTTTGCTCTCAGCTCATTTCTTTCTGCCTTTTCCTTCTCCCTATATCCATCTCTCCCCCTCTAACCCCACCCTGGACTCCTGATCCAACTTCTCTGGAAGTCCCTAATAAGTCTGAAAGCTAGAAAGGAAAACATGGCTCCTAAACATCAGGGCTTTCGCCAAAGTAACACGATACGATCACAGCCTGTGTCAGTGATAAATACTGTAGGAACAACTTCTGTCAGGCGTCTCTTTCAACAGGGAGACAGAAGGATCCAAACCTTTCATGTGTACGGGACACAAGCCGTGTTTTTTTAATGTGTGTGTGCCCTCTGTATTAAATAAAGATACATGCCACTAATAACCCCACGTGGAACATCATGTGTGTGTGTGTGTTCAGCAAGTCCATTAAGACCAGTCAGTCAGCCGGTGAGTCATTAAGAGCCCAGTTGTCACTTGTGGGCCTGCGGGTCATTCATCACCTTAAAGGCCCACGGGACAGGGACAGGGGAGCTCCCACTCCAACACACACACACACACACACACACACACACACACACACACACACACACACACACACACACACACACACACACACACACACACACACACACACACACACACACACACACACACACACACACACACACACAAACAAACTTACACAATATTTCCACAAGGACTGCATAAGGCACCAAAAGGTTTGGTGCAGGCAGGGAAATACACACTAAGCACACTTGCCCATTCAGATTTCCTCCCTCTCTTAAGTGCACTAACATGCTGCAGGTTTCTGTCCCCTCCTTGTGACTTTTATTGTACATGCAACAAAATTTGCCACTTCATAAAAAAAGCTTTTTACAGGGACTAGGCTTGTCAGTGGAGGAAGTAGGTGCGAAGAACAAAGTTAATATCCAATATCACCACCCTGTTCAGGGCCCCTTTTTATGATAATTCATCACACATGACTGAATGTCTCTTAAACAGGTTAATTTGCCTGTCAGTCAAGTCCTAACCCCCCAATGTCACAAGAGAGTTGCCAGTCAGAGCTTACGTTTCCAATTTCTACTTCTCTAACAAGAATAAACATGTATTACATAAATGCATGCCACTGGCAAGGCTTTATCTCTAAGCCTTTTACCCTTTTAACCCACAGTTCAAAAAGGTTTCAACAGTATAAACAGAATCTTTCCAGTGGTCCAGATCTATCTGAGGTACAGTTCAAGACAAAACACCTTCATTTCACTTCCTTTTCCATTGTTGCTGATTGTGAAGCTTTGGCAGAAAGTGAACATAATATCAGTTTGAAAGTTTCCTCTGCGTGACTGAGGCTGGTGGGAGCTGAGATTTGAACCGAGTATATCACAAGTCCCCGATTTAATCTCATAATAGTCGGCTTTAATGTCTAAATGCAAGACATATGTGGCTCCGCTTTGGTTTGCTCACCCGGGCCACGTAGTCCAATCTCCCAGGGCAAGACCCAGGAAAGGGAATTTGCATTGGAAGTGAAGCGTTCATGCTAGTTTAGTTTGACGCTAATTAGCCGAGACATTATAAGCACCCTTTGGTTAGCCGATTGAGAGGCGCTGTTACAGAAGATGAGCATTTAGGGCCATACATGTTTCAAGTATGTTTGACAGGGAGATGACAAACATTGAAAAGGTTGTGAGAGCATGACATGAAATAACTTGAGAAGGTTTAACATAAATTTAGCTCCACATCAAAACAATCGCAACAAATGCAAATATCACTGTAATGTGATTTTGGGTTTCCTCCAAGTGAACTGTGAACTACTCCAAAACAAACACAGAGTCCCCGTCAGGAGTGCATCTCTTTCACTTTGTCATACACAGAATCACATCATACACACATAAACAAAGTCTGCTGCTGGTGGCTGCTCACATGCTCTCCCACACACACACGCACACGAACAGGCACACACACACACACACACACACACACACACACACACACAAACACACCCACACGGCTGCAGCAGTGGGAGTGTTATGACTGCAATAGGAAGAGAGGGGATTTGTTTAAAGCAACAAAGCAAGGGGAGCCTCAGTTGATATGGACAATGATATGGATCCTTCTCTCCTGGTCGCTCACTATGGGGCCCCTGAGTGTTAACCTCTCTCATTGTCTCATCTCCTGCAAAAACTTGAATACACATCCATCCTCTGTCGACTTAGAGTAATGTTAGATATAAACAGTTTATGCAAACACGCCAAGACAAATACAAATGTATTGTGTGGGATATATAAGTGTATGTGTCGCTTAGCTGATTCAGAAAATGAAATTTTAATGGAGCTCACTCAGCCCAAATTAAGTGACACAAGGTATTTTTCTTGCTTTTGGAAACATTGGAACAAATGCCCTTTTGTGCTCTGATCAAAATGAATGTGTAAACTGTTGTCATATGATCTTTTTATTTCTTGCTGGACATGTATTCTACTTATTTTTAGTCTTTTATATTACTCTTGTGCTGATATGGACCTATGGGTCTGAAATAAAATAAAGTATATCTATCTAATCTGTAGGTTATTTAGTATTACTATTCCTAATACTATTATTATGTGTTGCCCACCTGTGTTAAATACTTGATTCTGATTGGTCAAAACCCCCAAAACAGGAAGTTCTCCATAGCAAAAGCAACACATGGGACATCTGATCACACATCATATCAAATCAATCCGGCACATTTCACCTCTGCCTGTTGACACTGTGGCAAAAATGTTACGGTTGGTCTTCAGGAAATAATTACTGTTATTGGGCACAGGTGTGAGAGCAGCCTGAGGAGCTACAGGGCCCCAACTATCTCTGACAGAGGAAAGTGAACTAGATCCTGTCCTGCAATCCAGGCAATGACAGCAAAGCTTGTGAGAGCTTCTCTAAGTTGCAGATTGCTACAAAGTAACTGAAACTATAAGTGATAATAGAAAGAATGTTGAAAGTTGTGACATTTGCCTAATTTCTGTTTAAAGATGTGTCAACAACAAAGCTCCAAGAGGGAGAGTGTTTCCTCCTCACCCTGTCAGGATTCTTATTTGTTCATGACACATAATCCCTAACGTAAAGGACAGAATTTGCCTGTGAATTGTAGAGGAGTGGAGGCAAAAATAACTGTAACTGTACTCAAGTAATTGGGTATCTTTAAAAATGTTAAGTACAATACTTGATTAAGTGTTTTGATTACCTTTCAAAACTGCCAAGACTCATGAGACATCAAGAAGGACAAAAGTTCAGACAAACACAAACTGAACTGTACTGAGAACAGCCCTCTCTGTCAGAGGAGGAAAGTCTTACTGTATGCATGTCATCACTACCAGCCTGTGATGCTGGTCTAACCAAAATAAGCCTTGAATGAATTGCAAACTATCCAAATTGAAGGAAAGAACATATTTCCTCTTTCATTGCTTGCCTGTTTGTCTTTGGATTCACTTTAAGATCTGAATGTTTGACAAATGAGCTCTTGCCTGTACTTCTTACAGTCTTATAGGGTGAAACTGGCCAGTTAGTTGTTATTAGGCCAGGACTTCAACCTCTGGAGAAGCTATGGCCTTCCAGAGGACCACAGTTTCAGGCATGTTTTTTAATCTTCTACCAATCCTATGTACAATACACTTTGATGTCTCTGCATCGTTTGACCTTCCTAAAGCATACAATCACATATTAACCAACATAAAGAATACTAAAGCATCATTCTATTTAGATTTTTTGGGGGTGAGATCTGAGCTCCCACAAGCTCTATATAAGCAAAAGCAATTCCTAAGTGGTTCAATGAAGCTACTCTGCAAGATCAAACCATTTGCAGTGACACAGAATAATGATACCGGTGTGTCATTGCCTCTTCTTGGAGGAGAGGATTATACTGTGATAACAATCTGGCACAGACAGGGCGAGCGCAGATGCCCCTGACCGAACTGCGTGGTTTTGCACAGCGTGTGACCGGATGGATTCCTTTTTGTCCCCACAACAGGAATGGACAAGAGAGCTGTATGGGAATGAGGAGTGGAAGTGGGGATTTGGGCTCCATCCACTGCTTCCACCTCACTGGCTGTGGGAGAGTTATTGTAGCTACTGGCTGCAGCAGCTATCAGATCTGGCTTGAACTGGTTAGGGATTGTTCAGAATAAAAATGAAAACAATAGTGATGGATGGTATCGATGTTACTGACAATGATAATGCAGAAAAAACAAGACGGCGCTCATCTTTTTGTACTCCTTAATGAAAAGAAAATGTGGCAAATATAGATAATAAATACAAAGTCATGAAGAACATGTCTAAAAAGTGTTTAGTTGATGCAAGGAAAAGCCTCATTTAGATGCAAGAGCAGGCCAAACAAGTGCCTACTTGAGGAGGCACATCCTGGATTATGTTTTACACAAACACACGAGCTGGACTACAGATGCCTTTTCTTTTGGAGTGGGCAGCCTGTCTGTCACTCCTGCAGCCGCTGAATCACAGGGAGGACATTCATAAAAGAATCTGGATTCATGACGAACAGGAGAGGTTTGAACTGGCAGCCAAGAGCCACTGGCTGCACTTCCTGCCTCTGTGCATGTGTTTTGTTAGGTGCTTTTTCCAATTATACTTTGTATAAACCTCTGTAGTACAATGTGTAGTGCATGTGTGCATGTGTTATTGGGCATGAACGCAAGTCTGTGTCTGTGTTTGTGCATTCTGTCTTTTTAGGAGGGTTCACACGAGGATGGCGAGGTCCTCCGGTACCAGTGTGTGTGAGTGGAAAACTCCAGCACAAAGGGGGCTGAGGCCGGGCCTTCAGACTGGCCCACCGCCATCACTAACAGAGCGATGAGTGTGTTTGTGTGCAACAAAAGAAAACAGATCTTACTGTCGATCAGAGGTAGTGAGCTTAAATCTGGTTTTCTGTATCCTCCTGTGAGATAAATGCAAAGTGATGAATACAAAGCAACCAGCCATTTGCAAAGAAAACACTGCAAGTGTAACCAGTGTAGTATGAGAGGCTTACATTATGCCATCCTGCCTATCATGCACTGCTTAAGGCTGGCTCTGATCAAACAGAACCTGCACCAAAAGCAGAACACAACCCACCTTTGCTCCCTATGCTTTATTATGATATTTATTCACTGCTGCAGATTTTGAGAGGTTGATAAAGCGGCAGTTATTTACACGTCAAACTGTTGTGTGCTGTACAATGAATTCCTCCTGAATGACAGATGGTGCCAATATGTGCTGGTCACAGTATCAAAGTACCAACAGTGCATGAGATGTTCTTTTAGAGCTCTAACGTCACTGGTGTGTACACTGCGTGTGAGTGTATGCATGTGTGTGTGTGGTCTGGTCATGTGTTGTTAGCATGTGTGCCTATCACAGGACACCTGCAATGACTACGATAGGATCAGGCCCCCGTACTGGGGCCCTGGTTGGTTTGTGAATGTGTGTATGTGCGTGTGTGTGTGTGTGTGTGCTTGTGAGTGCACATATGCTGAGCTTAACAGATGTTCCCTGTCTATCTGTCCATCTCATCAGGTTGTGTTGCAGCAGAAATATGCTAGTTTCAACTCATCCCCACTTGGGCAGTTATGCTGCAGCCTGTTACTGTTACTGTAAGTCAGCTTCAGCTAAAGTAAACAGTGATGCCCCGTCCTGCCTGGAGGATTCATAGCCCAGGGCCCTGAGGGAATGAACAAGAGCCTGTTACAAAACTTCACACTGCAGCTGCCTTTGTGTTGTAATAAACAGTATATCTGTGAAAGCAGTAAAGAGATGTAATAAAATATAAGTGCACAGACTCATTTATGGGAACATGCTGAGCATATGGAACGCATCATAATTGACATTATAAGTAAACAAATGTAGCTTTTCTTTGAGGCTCTCTGATCTGGAGCGAAATGATGCAAACCTTTGTACAGCCAACAACGTTACCAACTCTTACACTAATAAAAGCAAAAAAGCCGGATATTGTGAGCAAAGGTGTAAATATCTGCCAATGAGTGTAACATTAAAATGAGAACAGAATTTTTGACAACATATAATTACCAAAAAACATGGACAGGACCCAGGACAAAAGCGACTGAGAGGTTAAGCTGAGCAACCAAAGTAGCTGACTCAATGTTGATCAGACAGCTAGTCCAGCAGTCCGGAGGTGCTGCTCTGGGCTGAGCTCTAACAACAAAGTTAGGGGTGTTAACAGACAAGGGAGCACATGGCGGAACTGCCATGCAGCGCAGCGGAAGTGCCAGGTAGGTAGTGTTTTCTACTGTCTTTTAACAGTCAAACATCACTTACTGTCACTCTTTGCAGTAGAAATACAATTTTAAAAAGCTATTTTTGCAAGGTGCTGTTAATCGTTCATTCCAACACCTCCCTCCTGCAGCTTTTACAGGCATTAATCAATCAATCCATATTTATATAGCTCCAAATCCCATCAAACATTATCTCAATACGCTTTCACAAACATAGCAGGTCTAGACCGTACTCTATGTTAAATTATTAACAAAGACCCAACATCAAGACAGGATAAGATCCAGCCCAATCTTACAGACAGGACTCAGTCTTATCTCATCTTAATCCATTATGATAGAGCACTTTGAAGCATTTAGTAAGTTACAGCAGCCAGGACAAACTTCCTTTAACAGGCAGAAACCTCGAGCAGAACCAGATGCATGTAAGACAGCAGTCTGCCTCGACCGAGTTGGGGTTGGAAAGAGGGATAGAAGAGATGAAGAAAGAGAGAGAGAGATGGTATTGGTGAGACAGTTAGTAGTAGTTGTAACAGCTGGAGTCTGGAACGTCTACAGCAGTAGGCCATCTACGGCGGAGACTCAGAGGAAATGAAACTTAACTATGTAGAAATAATTTCAATTCTGATGGTTTTCTTTGCTTTTTTAAGTCATGTATAGACAGAAGTAATCATTCAGTCTGTTTTGTGACCAACTAATGACCTCTGACCGGAGCCTTTAAAAAGAGCCTGATGGGGATGAGCTCTGTTTTGAAGCCAGCCTTTGGTGGTCATTCAAGGAACTGCAGCTTCGAGCACTTCTGCGTTGGCTCAGTTTTTCAATGAGGGCTGCTCGTTGATCTGCATACATTAACTGGCTATTTCAAATGTGCACTAAATGCATTTACACAAGAATATACTGCAGAGCTAAGAACAGGGACTACAGAGCTGAAAACAAGGGTAAATGTACACAGAACTATAGTACACAAGTTTATAGAAAAATTAAATATGTTGCATTTATTGAGGTGGAACCAGTACTGAGATAATCCTTTTCACATACTATCAAAATCATCTCATTTCCAGAGATGCAACATCCCACCAAGGCTCCTCTGAGCTTGCGTGCTGTCTGCAACACAGCAGTAGCCTAGAGGTTACAGCAACTGCTGTGTGATAAGTATGCCTGTGGTTTAAACTCCACGAAAGGCATCATTTGGGTGAGGGAAAGTGAATGAGTAACACTTTCCCTTCTTTAGACAAGGTGTTTTGCCCACAGCTGCTCCAGTGGAGCAAAGCTCAGTGGCAGAAAGTGTAACTGCTGTGGTTGTACTGGGCAGCCTCGAAAGTGTGAATGTGTGTGACTGATGAATGAGAAGAGCACATGTTCCCAGTAAAACAGCCTTGAGTAGGGGTTAGAGGATTAAAACCAACACTTTCTAGAGAATTAAAGGCTTAAACTTTCTATTAAAAAAAGTTTGTTTTAAAAAAAAATGTTCCAAAATAGTTTCAGTTCAGTTTCATTTCAACAAATATAACCACAGGCTTCATTAAATAGGATTTAATCTAATATTAATGATGATCGTGACTCACTTGGATCACTGTCTCTGGCTCCCAGCTGTTTTGTGCGTGCATGTGTGTGTGTGCATGGAAACCTGAGTATGCGTGTGTGTGTGTTCCTGTGCGAGTATGTGTGCCTATTCTGGCTGGTACTATTTGCCTCCCTGTTTTCCTCCCCTCCAAAAGATTAATCACCCAGATGTTTCCTTGTTTTGCTGTTGGCTCTTTCTCACATTATATATCAAACAGAAACATCTCCCTCTCTCACTGCTTGCTCTCTCTCGCTTAACCTCTCTCCCTCCCTCTCCCATAAGGCAATGTGTTTTTTGTTAATGGGCATGTAGTGTATGGGGGCGGACCAGCGAGAGGAGGATTATTTTTCCACTTGCAGTTTGATTTCAAACAGACATGTCTAATGAAATTATAATGTGTTTCAGGAGATTTGTCTTTCTCAAGGAGTTGGAGTGCAGAGAAGTAAGACAGCCCCACTGTCACTGTTTACGATACTTGCTTTTTTTTCTTTGGGCCAAAATGAGCCAGAATTTCCATTGTCTTGTTGGCAGGTGTCTGATTGTGAGTGCTGATTGGCTGCCAGGTGAGAAGAATGGCTCTAGAGGCTTTAAAAAAACAGGAGTCACAGGCATGCACACACACAAGCTCATGCACAGAATTCTGATATACTTGCTTGCATAGTAAAACAAATACTTCCCCACATGGATATTTAAATAGCTTTGATTGCTGGTCTTGTTAGAGTCCTTTCAAACTTGGCCTAACCGGGCCAAAATGAGAATATAATGGTGAAATTTGGTCAAATAAACCTTCATCTGTCCAGTTAGAGATGAGTGCATTTATAACACTGTGTCCCTGTAGCAGACTTCTATATGACTTCCCTTGGAGGAACACAAAGAGAGGATTTGTACCAAAAGTAAATAAAGCATTTTTGTGACTTGGAGAATGCATGGTTCCTGTTAAAACTTTTTTGCAAGCTGATGCACTGACTTGGAAACCCTGGGATTATACCAATTTTGCAAATGTGAGAAAAATTGCATTACATTTTCACCAGAGCAGAAATGCAACAACTGCAATTTCTTGGGTTTCTTTGAAGCAGTTACAAAAAGCTGACATGCATCCCATGTGAAAGCCTTAAAAACATTATCTGAACCTCTCCTGCATTCATCAACTTTGACAAGACTGTGACCTAAAATAGCTTTTTTACAACGGCAGAGAAGACCGCACAGGGCTTGGCCAACTAGTGTTGAGCCTTGAACTCAGACAGCTGAAGTATTTGGCTTTCTGTCTGTGGATTTTGTCCCCTTATTCTTACAGTGCAGGAGTACCTTACCCAAAACAATACCAGATTCTGACCTCTAAAAGAGACCTTAATAGTAGAGAGGGACCCAACTCCAAAAATTTCTTCACTTCTAATGTTTAAATATACCACGGTCCTCACAAAGTTACACATACATGAACACACACACATACACACACACAGGTAAAATTCAATCCTGTAACTCAATCCTAACCCCCTGACCCTCAGGTCACCCTGTAACACTAGCCAAACCTATGCCAGCGCAGCACATAACACACACACACAGACACACACCATTTGCAGAACATCTCTGCTCGCAGTCTTGCAGCATATGCACGGCTGGTGCTGTGAAGTGAACAGGCTCCTTTCCTATACAGCCACCGGCCATATGGTGGCCAGGGGCCGGCCTTGGTAATTGATGGTATCTGTCTGTCTGTCCATGGAGAGGGGCCCTGGGGCCCCGAGATGGCTGGCCTAAAACATACAGAGATCCAGCATGGGGGGGTAAGGTTAGTGAGGAGGGGGAGATGCTAGTGTTTCAGCCCTCCTCTTCTATTCATCCATTCATCTGTACAATGAGTTAACTCCCCCAACTCCCACACTGCACACCACAATTGTACTCAGGCGTGCTGATAAAGGCCCTCTCCCTCCCTCTGTTTCTCTCTCTCTCTTTCTCTTACTCTCACTTTCGCTCTCTCTCTCTCTGTAGCAGGTTTACTCAAACCCCTGTCTACACACCAAAGTAAGGGGATTTCAAAGTCCACCTGGCCTGGGCCTGGTCTGGCTGCCTGGTTCTGCCCTTTACACCCTCCCTCGTTGCTTTGCTGCTGCTTCTTTAACCCTCAAATGAGCTCTTTGATTGGGGTACAGCCAGCCAGATGGCACCCACTGGATGGGGATCACCTGGTACTGGCAGATTGAGACTGGGAGGAAAATACAACACTGGTAGGCTCATGGACTTCACAAGTTTGGAGCTTTTAGGGATGTGAGAGTTGGCTTTCATTTTGAATTTGATGCCTGTCTACTGCTCTCAAAATATAAATATATAAGAACCAAACAGGCTGTTATTTCTTAAATATTGAGTACAGATAATTAAAATGTAGAAAACCAAAAAGATAAAGCGGCATATTCTATAAAAATCTGTGTTTCTTAGCTTTTTGTGGATAGATGTTGTCAGGAGAGGCCAAGAGTTCTGCTGCCACTAATGTTAGCTTAACTTGTTTTTGGTTAGGATAACTTCAGTATACAGATTCACTCATGCAGCAATGATAGCCATCATATAACATTATCTTTATAGAGGGTAAGTGCTATAATGGACATTAAATCATGATTACAATTTATAGATAGTTATTCACACTGGTTTAGATTTACTCAGGAGATGAAATGTGTGCAAAATTACCAAAAGATAACAGGTGGGTTTACATGAGCACTTTTATAAATCTTTTGATTGAAACTTCAGCGTCTACTGTTTACCTGGGGTATGATCTATCCTGATCTGGTTGCTCTAGGTGCCAATAGTACCCTTAGGCTACGCCGTCGATTCGATGCAGAAGTATAAATCAGCCTTCAGTGTAGCCCACCAATATGACATCATAGAAGTACGACACAAGGTCAAGCGTCTGTTGTGTGGATAAGTAGCTTTCGTAGTCAACTTGCTTTGAATGAAGCAGCTTGACAACAACACATGCTGCTGTTGGGGGCAATATGGAGGAGAAGACGAGAAACTTTAGGAGAGATCATCGTTTCTATGTTTTTGCCCATCAAGCCGATAAACAATGTTTAATTCTTACCTTTGTTTCAATTCCCATCCAGTATCACACAGCTGTGTTGCTTCAAAAAGTTCTAGTGTGATCTCAAGACAGGAAAGACGATAAACGAGCATGTGCAAAACGTCTGCCAACAGAATTCAATTGGAATGAGGCATACACCATCCCTTTTATTCCGATCAAAATTCCAATCAGATCTGCATTTTAATTTCTGAAAGTCTTAAAATGAGTCTGTTTTATTCAGACTGCGTCATTTTTCAAGTAGTTATGTAAATCCACCCATTGAGTGTTTGTGTTCGTCAGCGTTGCATATTTTGAAACTCTTATCATTTATACAATGTTGACCATATGGACAATTTATATAATATAAACTGTACATGTAACTCCTTATCAGTATAAATAAGCCTGCACACATATACAGAGGAGTCTGCACTTAGTAGATACAAGTAAGTAAATACTAAGTCAACATGTTGGAGCCATATTATTTGTATATTTCAATTCAGCCACTTATCTCTGTCTGTGTATAATCTATTTGAATAACATGTCACACAGGGGCTTTACTAGACAACATCAGCACATGCACATGCAAACATACATTTAGACATAAATAAGTATAAACACATATTATTACACACACACTTTTTTTCTCAGGGTCTCATGACCCTTATACATGTGTGTGTGAGATTTTCCACGGCGGTGTTCACGACACACCGCCTCCCTTTCCACAGGGGTGAAGTAGCGGTACACAGGATGCGATGAGTGTGAAAGCGTGGGAGAAAGAGGAGAGAAGCTGGGCTCGTTCCCACAGGCCTGACTCATGGCTCGGCGTTTACAACAAAGAGCGCTGCACCGGGGCACAGCACCCCGGTGGGCGGAGCAGACACATACACAAACACACATGAATACAAATACATAAAACAACATGCCGGCGAGCTATCTCACAAAGTTCCACAAACAATAAACAATGTGTGCAGAAATGTTTGCAGGTGTATGAATGTTTGTGTGACTTCACAAGATTAGAAAGCAGAAACAGAAATGATGTCGCCTAAAAAAAAAAACCACGCATGTATTTGGATAAAACCTTTGAGTAAATACACACAAACACGCTTTGCCATTTTTGTCCATTTGTGTCCATATGGCCACTTAAAAACCACGATACAGCAAGAACATAAATTGACATTTCTCATGATTTGAAGAGGGCTTTAAAAGAGTTCCGTTCTCAGCATAAATACATAATTTAACTTTGAAGTTTAGTCTTTTGTTGCTCCATCCAGAACATAAAAACTCCACACACTCAAATGTGTCTCACACTTGTGTCATTCAGATGCTCTGAGTGGTTTACGACTGCGGGAACACTGGGATGTTTTGTGCACTTGGTCATGAACTTTCAGGACCCTGCTGATGAACTTGAACTTCAAAAGCATTAAGGGTGCGTCACCCGTGGAAAAGACAGGCACGTATGAGGCAATGTCTCAGGCCATCTAGGAAAACAAACATCATGAGTGAAGCATGAGGGGACGACCTTAGATCTAGAGAGTGGTGAGCTGAAAACCAGATGACAGGTTCAGTGTGTTTCCTATTTCAGAACATAACAGCACGACTTTACTGGCTACATTACTTTTTCATGTTTATTCAAAATATTGGCAATTATTCAAAGAACATTGTGATACAGGAGGTTGGTATTGAGCCCTACAGCAAAATAAAGTGGTTTAATAAATAAATAAATAAATAAATAAATAAATAAATAAATAAATAAATAAATAAATAAATAAATGTTTTGTTAATCTTGTGTATCAAATTAAACTTTGTGTTAATTCATGCAGGATGCAAAAGTCATGCATCCCAACTGTAATCAGCTGATGGACAGCTGATTGAATCAGTGTTTCCTATCACTCCTTTCTATTTTGAGAGTCCTCCTGCCTGAACTGTACCTATATAATCATACATATTTTTAAATAGGATACTATTCTGTAAGATCTGATGTGTTACAGCACAATACAATAATGTACAGCATGATATGATACCATACAATGCCATACCATACTTAAAGGGACCATATGATATTATTCCAAACGATACCATATGATAAGTTATGATCCAATGAAATTAGATGTGATACGACTTGATATGAAAGGCTAGCATACTATAACACAACATATAACACAATACCACATGATACCCCACTAAACTATACTATACTAACCCTATACAATACACTTTACTGCCCCCTGTATAACACTTGATTGGTCTTGGATTCAAGACAAACAAAAAATTTATTTGGCAACTTATTTTTTAGTTTTTCCAGCCTTTTCACTTTTATTGAATCAGACTTGTTTGCTTGATTTTACTCCAACTAATAAAAACATCAACTAAAAGCTCCCTATTGATAGTTTTCTTCATTAGAAGGCAGAAAAGTAACAACCTTCAATGATTATTTCAGCGATAACAGGTTTATGAAATGAGAAAGTCTGTGCTATCTGCAAATATCCAACATATTTTCTTTTGTTCATAACATACTGAATTAAAAGTGAGATTTGTTAACTAATAAACTAGTTTACACCTTGAAGTTGTAACTCAGATATCTGAGGAAAGTTTAGAACTTGAAAGAGGGCATTATCTCTGCAGCAGGAAAAAAACTCCAGTCATGGTGAAACTGCTCCACAGTGACTCAGTTTCACTTGCCCTGGAGCACAAATACTACCAGTCATCTGTACCTGATGCTTCCTGGCAAAAAGGGCAGGAATCAGAACCTCCCTCCACCCCCCACTACCTAACTGGTGAGCCAAACTTGTAATTAATTTCAGTGTGATCATCACCAGTTTAAACTACCTGAACTGAGCTTCTTATGTGTCTCAGGGGATTAGAGCAGGTCTTTCAGTGAACAGAGGATCAGCGGTTTGATACCTCGCTCCATCTGCATGTTTCCTCTAGTAAGAACCACAAATTGCTGTGGTATGGAAGAGCATGTGAAAAGGTGAACGGAGTGCTGTGTTTTACAGCAGTCAAAGTTGCACTGACGGCAACTGGCAGGCATGTGGCATGGCATACGCTGCTAGCAGGTCAGATGTAGTGAGCGTTGCTGATGAAGCCAGCTCTTGCTAACATTAGAAGGAGCTTTATGAACAAATCAGGAAAGATTCCAACAGGCCACAAACTCTAGAGGTGTAGCTTTTTGAGAATGGAGAATCATTCCGTTCTTATGATTGCTTATTTCTTTAGCCTTAGCCGTCTTACCCTAGGTGATTTTAAAACCATCTCCCTTGCCAGATGCATGGAGTATCTGACATACAGATCAAAGTGTATGATCAAAGTATTCTTTGATATATGGTCCCCTTTCTTAGATTATATAGGCCCTAGACTAGCAGCAATTGTAATGAAAGGTTTGGTAGATCACAGTTAAGATGTCTGTTATAGAGTGTAGGATGTGTGTTGATGATGTACTGTGCAGGATTGCTATACTTGGATGCTGTCTCTGTTTTATTTATTTTCTAAAATTGCTGCAGTTGTAACTTTCTATTTTTGATGTGAGCCATATCAACACATCACTCATATCGTATTATACGAAGCAGATTTTCCCTGTGTGTTAAAACAATTTCTACTTTACATTACACAAGCTAAGAAGTATGCATTGATGAGAAGAGGAATCACACTTCTATCAGTCTTATTCTTCAATATGGTATTTCTTTATTTTGACTGACTTCACATGCAGAC
The DNA here is from genome assembly GCF_009762535.1 of Notolabrus celidotus. Classification (NCBI taxonomy): domain Eukaryota; kingdom Metazoa; phylum Chordata; class Actinopteri; order Labriformes; family Labridae; genus Notolabrus; species Notolabrus celidotus. The sequence continues at coordinate 28,973,555 of NC_048277.1, read as the reverse complement.
ACAGATGTAGCCTGTTTGATTTTGTTGCCTGGGAACAAACAAGGTAAGCGCTCTGATGATTTGAAGATAATCAGTGGACTTTTTCTCAAGGCTAAAGGAGAAAGCTATTATGATAAATGTTGAGGTTTCTCTGTTAAAGACCATATGCTTGAATTCTACGTGTTATCCACACACCGTATGAGAGAAAGTAGAGAGTCCACAAAGAAGTAACCCAGCACAGCCTGGCACTCTTCAATTCTAATTCTAATTTTGCGTGAATCCGATACTGTACGTGTGGCAGCCGACACACGCTGCACAGACAAACAGTCTCCTGTGTTCTCTGATTCCATATGGCACTGCACCGACTCTTTCTTTCATTTGTTGTTTCCTTCATTCTGTCATTCTTCCTTGTATTTTGTTCTGCCTGTAAGCGCCCTGTCCCCCTCCCACGTCTTTCTCTGTACGTTACAGGTCTGTCTCTGGCCCCGGCAAACAAAGATGACTATAGTGAATGGTTTGCTGCTTCATTGAATAGCTGCTCTTATCTGCAGTGTGCAGGCCACGGGATGGCAGCAGCACATGTGCTGATGACAGGCTCACACTGGACAGACTCTGGCACCATACAATACCTCCCACTGTACACCTGTCCCCCACTTAGAGGTCTACAAGGTCTGGACTGACCCACAATGAAACCATGATGCTCCTTTTGCATACACGGGTCTCAGTCTGAAGCTTTTCCGTTTTGTCTCTTGGGAGCGCAGAGGATGAAAAAAATACAGTGTAATAACATTTGTCATTAATGACATAATAATGTGATTTTTTCCCATCATGATCAGTATCTTAATTAAGAATATTTTGATATCTAGTGTGTCATTTGTAAATTGTATCCCCAAATCTAACTATTTTGCTGATTACTTAACATTTTCAGTCTTTTGACCTCATGTCAGTTATATTTAAGGGAGAAAAATGAGATGGCCAAGGCTGTCACTCAGTGATAATAATAATAAACAAACGTTCTTGAACAGCCTTTTTGTCCATGACTAATGCAAGCAAAAAATACATCAGTGAGTAATAAAAACTTTGACAAACTTATGTTTTGTTTTCATTAACAAGACAACTACAAGAAGAAAGTCTTAGAAAATTCACTCCAATCGTTCAAAATACAAGCATTGCAAAAATACAATGCATTCCTATAAGATTAGTGTTGAGTTAGTTCAGGGGCGAAGTGTTAACTTGGTCACTAACCTGCCACAAGTGTGCTGAGGGTACAAATTCTCACTGCCTCCATACATCTTTCTAATTTTCATTGATGATTTTTTGCATGTCAGTGACCAAGACAAAACTGGCTATCAGGGTGAGTCAGTTTAATATTTGACGTTTGGTGTTTTTTGCAGCCATCACCGTTAACAGCTCTGTGTCAAAACCTTGACTTATCCTAGTTTGAGGTTATGTTAGAGAGCATATTTAGAAAGACAAGTTTTAATCAACTCTGAGCAATATACATTGTGTTGAGTAAGCCCCTCTCTGATCAGGTCGGGGCTAAAACACGGGCCTGTCTGACCTGACCTGGACTCCACTAGATCTCTGAAGGTGTGCTGTGGTATCAAGCACAAAGATATTAGCAGCAGATTTTTAAGACCTGGTAGTTGTGAGGTTGGCCCTCCATAGATCAGACTTTGGTGTCCAGCACATTCTATAGAGGCTGGATTGGATTGAGATCTGGGGAATTTGGAGGACTAAGTAAACTCCTTGAACCTGTTGTTCTCCAGGCCACCTTCTTCCATTGCCTGATGGTCTAGTTCTGAGGCTCTTGTGCTTTCATTGGTGGACAGGAGTCAGCATGGACGCCCTGACTGTCTGTGAGGATGCAGCCCCGTACACAACAAACTGAGATGCAGAACCAGCTTTACTTTTATCGGTGGTCTGAGCTTCAGTACCTCTTCTGTAGGATTGGACCAGACAAGCCAGCAACCACACACATTAGTGAGCCTTGGACACTCATGACCCTGTTGCTGGTTCCCAGGTTTCCCTTCCGTACTGACCGCTGCAGACCAGAAATGATCCCACAAGAGCTACAGTTTTTGAGATACTCTGACCCAGTCGTCACAGTTTTGTCAAAGTCGCTCACATGCTTTGCTCACCCATTCTTCCTGCTTCCTATACATCAACTTCTAGGACAAAGTGTTCACCTGCTGCCTCAAACACACCCCCACTGACAGGAGCCATTGTATAGAGATAATCAATGATGTTCAGCTGACCTGGATCCCCTGTGGTGAATGCACTTCCTAGTGACAAACACCTCATACAACTCCACTTAAAAAAAACCCTCTCTCTTTAATACTAGAGCTCAAGGAAAGCCTATTGTTTAATACAATACCTGACCAGAACTAACTGTTGTATAAAACGCTGAATCAATTTTCCTCTCACCTCTTGTGGACAAGGTAAGCTTTGAGTTTTAAACTCTGCCGACCTTGGAAGTAATGCAGGGAACATCTGCCACCTGCCCACACCCCCAACTTCAGCCACTGCCTTTGTTGAGCGACTGTTTGCCCTGAGCTGCTCCGGGTCAGACCTGTTTGCTCTCCGGGATGGAGGGAGCGATAAAGGGATGAAGGGATGGAGAGAGACAGAGAGGGGCAAGGAGGCTACTCATTTGTATAAGGTCTCTGGCACCATTCAGGCCTGCAGGCTTTGACAAATGGAGGCAATAAAGGGGCGAGGCCTGGCAGGGGCTCAATTAACCACTAGTGGGGCAGGAGAAGAGGGGGACACGGACCAGGACCCTCGCCTCTATAGAGACGGAACAAGCGGACTGCGGGGAGGGGGAGGTCTGGCAATTTGTTCAGCTGTCTGTGTGTCTGTCAGAGCAGACCTTTCCACTCTGTCTTACTGTCTTTGCATCTTCTTTTTGGAAGTATTGATGTATAGCTTCTGCACTTGAACTTGTCTTCCAGCGTTCTTGCAGTCGCAGATTTAGAGGCAAACAAAACATCAAGAATAGAATAAGAACACTGAGAAGCAGCTATGAGCTATAGATCATTTTCTCCAAATCCCATTCTTATGATTCTACAGATGGAACGTGATGCTGCAAGATCCAACTTAGCACCTCTATCAGAGCCAAAAAGAAATCCTCTTGACAAAATGTCCACCCCAAAACATCTCCCATTCAATCCCAAATACTACTTCAGCCAAGCGTACATCAATATGGCGCTTATGCTAGTGCAAACACCCCCTAACTTATGCAGAGCCAAAAAGCCAACAGTGCTTATTTAGAGGACAAGTTCACAATCCCTGTAGCGCTGCTATCCATTCCCAGTGACAGTCATTTGTGTACCTTACACTCTCAGCACCAGCTAGCTACCTCCATTCAAATTCAAATCCAATCCCACTGGAGGACAATGGTCGGGGATTCGCTGAGAGCAATTAGTAGTGGACTCCTCCAGTGTCTGGCCCAAAGACTTTTAGCCCTGTGGTTCCATCATGCAGAGGCATTGACCCCTTTCAGTTGAACCAAAGGAGGAAGAGAAAGAGGGTGCTGAAAAAAAAGAGAGCTGCCTAGCGACGCCGAAATGAGAGGAGGGGAGTGGATTGGCAGAGTTAGGACCGTGTGTTGGTTTTACTCTCCCGACTTTACACTAAGAGACAAGAGCTGGAGTGTGATGGAGGGGTGCATGTCTGCTGTGTCAACAGGGGATGCAATGAAGACAATATTAACCTTGTCAAGGTGAGACATATCAAGCCACATGTACAGTGCAGGACAGAACAAATATATGGCAACCGTAAACCTTCAGATACTCTCAAGGAAATAAACTCCAGAGGGGTAAAACGGTTTAATCCTCTGTTAGGATATGGAAAAAATAACTTAAAATTGTGAGCATCGTGATGAAAGAAAGCAGAGTCTTTCATTTCTAAAAAGCTGACACAAAAAAAGATACCACTTGCAGACAGACAGTTTGTTTTATGTGGGGGAGTTTTACTTTCGCCCACCACAGCTATCCACTTCCTGATAAAGAAAAGTCTGCAAAGGTGCTGCAACCTGCTTATCTCCACAGCTGGCTGACACACATACAGTACACAAATGTAGACACATAAACAAATTCAAATGTAAAGCCCCACGACCACATCCAACACACAGCTGTTGTTCTTATGCAGAATGTTAAGTGAGGTGAGGCGAAAAGGAGAAGAAAAAAGAACAATAGAACAGAAGAAAGGGGAGCAGATCATGAGAGAAAACCAGACAGAAAGAATCAGAGAGAGTAAAGACAGACTAACGTAACTGTGCAGACAACCTCTGAACCTGTAACCTGTCACTAATAACCACTGGCTATTGTCAAATAAATACACAGCTTACACACTGCTAGGGTATTTACACCCCTGCGATTTCTTCCTGATATGTATAATGCATGTAGGCGTAATGGAGGGGCAAAGTTGGTCCACCTCTGACCCTCCCTCTGAGGTAGTAACAGAGGCAGAAGGGGGGCTGTGTCTGTGCATGACTGCATGTGTGTGTATGTGGCACTTCCGCTGTGTGTTTACAAGCTGTGCCTCCCACACTCCTGCAACTCCGCTACGTGGTTTGGAATCACATGCTGGAACACCATCACGTCATTTTGGGGTGAATGTGTAAGTAGAAAAATGGAGGCTGGAGTTGGACTGTGTAAGACCCTGTTTACACCTTACATTGTCATCAGATCTGGGTGATCTGATCGCAAGTGACAAGCCTTAACTCCAAGTATGAACGCTCAACAATTTAAGCTGAGGTATGATCACTTAGTCCAAATACAGAGGTGGTCTGGGAGGCATTGAATGTATTTGTCTGCATTGGTCTGGTACTGTCTACACTCAAGGACCGCTCACTCTACCCGTATTTACATCACCGATCTCTTGGAGTCTAGTTTATACTAACAGACAGAGCCCATGAATAGTGTTAATCTGCATCAGAAGAGAGTGGCTGTTTTCCAAACCGCCTTCTATATTACTAGTACGGACTGATTTGGCCAAAATCCAGTATGTGGTATGTAGTATGTGAACAAGAGCAAAATCTGCAGGATGCCAAAACTACCCGTATGTCATACTGATTCGGGAAAATGTCTCAGTATGCATCGGACCAGTCTCCCTCGAGTACTGCTTCCCACTCAATTTTTAGGTACTGTGAAAATTATTCAATTCCATATAAACCACTTCTTAAATTATAAGTAAACGCTAAAAAAGCAGTTTCCCTATCAGCTTGGTTGTTTACTTCCGCTTCCTGTAACCGGAAATCCAGCCACGCTTGACCCAGCATACTGCAAAACAGATCCAACAGAACAGTCATAAGACACACTACCTTCAAACAGAGTATGCAGTACATACTGCATACTACATTTGTAGGTAGTATGTTAGCAGGCCATTTCGAAAACAGCCAATGAGATCAGATCACAGATCGTGGAGACCCATGGTTAACCAAAGGTGTAAACGCTCATTCCCAAACCAGGTTACTTGTGTCTCGAGCACTAAAAACTACATATTGAGGCAAGCTCTAAATAGCCTCTAAGGGGCTTCACTCTCTCGAAGCAATGGTCAACTTTTCAGGGCTTCCAGGATGGCCAGTGGTCTGCAATACTTTATGTCCATCCAAGACTTCCTGTTTGTGCTTTTAAGATAAATTAAAGACAAATCATCATCCGATGAGCATTGATGGCAACCTGGATTGCAACACCAAAAATCATGCCACATAACCTCAAATTCTGTTAATATATTTAGAATCACAAAAAAGTGAGATTACTACGAATACAGACTTGAATAAATTAAATGTATAAAAAAAAATTAGGGCTCTTGTGAAGTTAAGTTAATATCAATTTTGGTTCCCCCTGTGGACGGAGCTATAACTCCTCTCTCTTTGCTGATCTTGTCTTCTACATGTGTTAGAAGTGTTTTCTGATGAAAAATCTCACCCTGCTTCCCTTGAACAACTAATCACATCACCTTATGTGACAAATATGTGATCCAATGTCAACAAAGGCTGTTTCAGCAGCATTATGCAACTTGCTTTGTCTGACACCTCCCTGGCAGAAGTTGAAATTTCGACATAGACACTATTGATCTTGCTGCTGATGGCTTTGTTTGCTTTTAGAGGTCACATAGAGAAATCAACATTGATTACAGTCTGTTTTATAACTGGCTCAAAAGTCCTCCCAGGAGTTTAAAGACAAAAAAGAAAAGTGAAATGTCAACATTTCAATCCAAATGGCATCCTATTAGAAGTCTTATTGATACAAGAAACAGCTCTGAAAAACCCACTCTTAAATTCGGCAGCCAAGAAGTACAGTCCACCTCTTGCTGTCTCACCCAACAGCTCTGGACAGGAGCTGATCAAAGGAACTAAACAGCTCACTGAACATCAAACGATTCACTGATCACTAACCTACCTGATCCCAGAATGATAATCAGTTTAGGTGTGAAATGATGGGAACACATCATCTGACATCAGAATCATCAAAGATTCTTCTTTTTGTTCAAATGTCCTGCACATGTAGAGATTCGGTGTGTGAGTGAGGGTGAAGCTGGAGTGTGTGTCCATAAGCTCCTGCTGGGTGTCCAAATGACGTGACTGTAAATGTTTTCCACACTGTGTGACTGACAGCAGGTCCGCCCTGAGCTCGGACGGATGTGGAATGTTTGTACAGTGTGAGCAGCGGTGCTGACCCGAGACCAGATGCACTGGTGTTTAATCTGTTCTGAAACCAGTGGAAATCAAGCAAGAGCGTTTCCCTCGTGGAGGACTCGTGTCAGTGTGAAAATGTGTATGTGTGTGTGTGTGACCAGGGTGGGGCGGGGTTCCTGCCTATGGAAGAATAACACTTTATAATGCTAGGGTTGGGTTTCGATTGTGGTATTTCATACTGACACAAAAATTGGAGGTTGAGCTGATGACAGCTAAAATGACGACAGTGATGAAGATGATAATGAGTGTGTGCTGCAGCCATGATGATAGTGGGGCTGTGTGTACTTACAGTACCAGATGAAAAATTATACACAAACTTGTGTCTTAATTAGACTGTTCTTGATTTAAAGCTGTATTTCTGGGCATTTGGGAGCGATGGAACAAGCTGAAAAACACAACATTTCTAAATTACAACATTGTCACTATAAATCAAACACACACATCGCCACTGGTATTCATTTTACTGCGTTTTCGCCACTTTATGAATTGAGTTCAATATTCCCTATATTCCTAGTTTGGCTGTATTTATCTAACAAATCCTCAACTTACTGGCTGATTAACTTATATACAAGCTAGAATAGAGTATAAACTAGCTTTGTCTGCCTGTAGCTTGGTGCTAAAGTGGTAGCAACCAGGGGTTTATTTGAAGCTGCCTACTGATTCTTATTAAATAGTTTGCAAGAGTTAGTGGGCTGGAGTCAAAACTTGGTACATCATTTTTAGATATTGTTATCATGTTTTTTTTATTATTAATTAAGCTTAAATTCAACCATCTTTACATTTCTGGACAGGTAAATTCATGTGTTTATTTACAAGTCACATTTTTACCGGTAAACTCCTCTTGGAACAGCAGAAGGAACAGGTATATTTTAAAATATTAAAATGTGAATTTAAAAAACAGGTCTAACACAGTAATCTAATTCAGTTTTCTAAAATAACACACTCCCAACAATGAGACTGACATGAGGTTAGTATGATCTTAACCTTGACCTATGGCCACCAAGAAATAATCAGGTCACTCTTGAGTCCAAATGGTTGTTGGTGCTTAATTTGAAATCTGTACTCTGATGGACAAATTAATGCATACATGCACAACTAAGTTGTGTTCAAAGCATAAATATTTGTTAAGATGGACAACATGCCTCCACTCCTTATGGCTGTACACAAATGAAGCCAAAATACTCCCTTGCAACTAGTGCTACCGTACAGACCTGGGGCCTCATGTACAAAGACTTCCGTGGATTTCCTACTAAAACATGGCGTACGCTCAAATCCAGAAAATGTCATACTCACGAAAATATCCAGATGAATCAAACTGTGCACAAGGATCAACAGCTGTAGAAACGTGTGTACGCCAGTCATGAAGTTGGAGTGAGGCACCGCACATTTTCACGGTCATTTCACTCTTGATACATCTGAAATTTGCCGTATGCACCCTTTGTACATGAGGCCCCTGGTGATGCTCTTGGAGTCAAAGTCTATTTAAGTCAGGTAAGATCGACTGGTGGAGCCTGGGGATCTACTACTCCAAACACACAGGTAACATATCAAAGCTACAAAAGCAAAATTAACACTTGTGGGGCGCCTAGCGGTCTAAGCGCAAGCCCCATATACAGAGGCTATAGTCCTCGTTGCAGCGGTGGTCGGTTCGACTCCCAGCCTCAACCATACTCCATACTTCTTATCTCTCTCCAGCTTTCCTATCCAATAAAGGCAAAAATGCTTAAAAAACATAACTTAAAAAAGGAAAAGAAAGAAGAGCACTTGGAAATAAAACAACATGATAAGAACTTGCATTAATGACTGGAACCGCGTTTGAGAAAAATATATTTGACCTGTATTTTGATTTTATACTCTGACCCATATCCCATTTGTCAACATGGAGGAGGCGAGCTGTATGACCTATTCTGCAGTCGGTCACCAGGGGGAACTCTAGAGGTTACGGCTTCACTTTTAGTAAGCTGTCATCCATCTTTTGATGCAGTCTATGGCTGAAAGCAACTCACCCTTCAAAAACACAAGACACCAAAGTGTAAAAACTACTCATGGCCCAGCCTTTGGAGTTCTCAGTATGTTGTTTGTAAGAGCAGACGTTGGTGTATTGAGATGAATGTCATTTGAACTTGGACCATCAACCAGCCCAGCCTTGTCCCAGCAGCAGACATGGTGGATAGTCATTCTGTCATTCTTGACTGATGTTCCTTCTTGGTCCTCTCCTTCACCTCTTCTCTCCTCAGAAAACAATAAACCTTGTTGTCAGGGGGCCTGTAGCTCTGCACATCACTATGTTGCTGTCAATGTTTATTTAAACTCTTCATGCCCATCATATGCCTTCAGGAGGAAGAGGTTGGTTGACATTTTTTGGTTGTCTCTTCATAGTATTCTCAGTTACTCATCTGAAAAATGTATGTATTGGGGTATGTGTGTGTTGTAATTGTGCGTCTGTGTGTCAGTGTGGTTTTCCTCGCTCCTCCTGAGTGGTGAGCCTGATGGAAGCACCCGGGGGTCCGTGTCCCAGTGAGGCCTCTTTAGCTGCATCTTTACCCTCCTGTGAGGTCAAATGCGGGTCGTGGCGATAAAGGCTGAACTCCTGACACCCTTCCCAAAGACTGAGGCAGCTCATTGTGTAGCAACAGATAGCAGACACAATGAGCCCTAGTCTGAGTCCTGTTTTTCACCCGACGCGGTGCTTCTTTCCTTGGCTTTGGCGGCGGCGGCTTGTAGGGAATTCTCTTTTATAGTTGTCTAGTGACCCCGTCATCGCCCCGCTGTGTCCCCCCTTTTATTGGATTTTAGTCCAAATTTCATATCAGTGCAAATGAGGTTGGAGGGGAGTTCATCCTAGAACACTTTGGGAGGTTTTTTGAGGATGAAGTTTGTAAACAGGGAAAGAGAAGCAGCCTGATTTTGTCTCTGCTGAATGCATTATTACATATATGAGCTACACCCCTCTTCTTCTTCTCTCTGCAATATTTTTCCAAAACAGCCCAGATCCCATGTGAGAAGACCCGAGGTTTGGAAGCGTCAGATTTTGGCTATGAGAGAAGTTGGATGTCACCCAAAGGCAATGTTTTTGATAAAAGAGGACATAAGAAAAAACATCTATACTTATTACTCTTCTGTTTGATTCACTGTGCTTTTGCTCCCAAGTGAAGATCACTTATACAGGTATCAAATTACAGCTTTTGTTTTGTTTTGTGTTAAATCAACAAGAAAGTGTTTAACAAAATTTTGAAAACAGAGGTTTTAGATTTTTCAGGCAGAGCTCCAACCTGCTTTTAAACATTTTCAGCACGGTGGTTTTATATCAGTTTGGTCACTGGTCAAATATGTTAATAATAAGCATTTACTATCAAAAAAACCATTCAAGTTTACATCCCTTTGTATTGAAGAGCACACGCTGTAGACTTTGTGATAACTTACACCACTTAGAGGCATTCTTCAATAAAGTTTGCACAACAGTGGAGCAGAAATAACCTCAGTGCAGTGATCTGATGAGTGCGACTGCATAATAGTGATTTGATAAAAAATGTACCAAAGTATTCTGCAGTATTTGGAGCCAAGTTTACAAACCGTGTTTGTCAGTGTCTGAGTCAGCTGAAGAAGTTCTGAAGCTTGGCAGTGGTCCATGACAGGAAAGCAGACAGCTCACACAGACCTTCATTCTCAAGAGAAGTACTTAGATGCAGACACTTCCTTCTACATTTGATGGTTTTTGGAAGTGAGAGTTTAAATTCAAGCCAATGTCAGTCATATCAAAGGGAGTCAGTTCGTATTATTTGAATATGGCAGGGCCAGAGGTTTTATCCAACACCAACATCTGGTGTTGAAAATTGAAGGCGATTTTTGAAGTGCAAAAAAATGTAGTTTCTTGAGCCTCCGCATGAGGCAGGGTCCTGAAACCTAGGAAACCCTGTTGGAGGCCTCGGTTAAAAAGCCCATTTTCACACCAGAGTTGTTTACAGCCCGGTACAGTTCAGGTCTTTATGCCTCATTTCTACATTTGAAACAACTTTACAGAGGATGTTTTTATTTATTAAATATGGCTTAATAATGTCTCAATTTGTAATGTCAGTGCTGGGAGTTTATAAATTTTTTTAACCTCAATTGACTTTTAGGTCCACAATAACAATGTAAATCCATTCTTACACTGTCTTGATTTTTAAATGAATTAAAGTGTACTTAATTAATGAGCTTTTAGGTTTATTTTTCAAATAAATGCTGCACTGCCACACCTGTTTGATTTGAAACCATGACTTAGAGGTAGAAGACAACTTCAAAGTGCATATCCTGTGAAATACACAGCTTATTTTCTTTTCTTCTAATTTTAAAGGATAACACTATGACAAAACTATATTAAAAAATATGCAGGATCGCATGCACAAAATGTCCAATCAGTGTCAGTATGGTGTGCAGTTATTCCAAGGTCATTTTGATTACATCCAACGTTTGAAGGTACGCCCCAGGTAAATGCACAGCGTTTATACTTTTAAGGAGTCCCAGTTTGGTGCTTTCTCAGTTTTTTTGTTTTATTTATTTATA